>NC_030812.1:71588641-72970404 GCF_001704415.2 Capra hircus
AACTGCCTGAGAAAGTACAAGGACACACAGAGACAATCCCAGAAGCAAAAGAAGCATGTCCTCTGGAACATGGGCCATGTGATTATGAAAATGGCCCTCTGACTGGAGGTCCTTCTTTCCTACTTCCTTGAGAAAATTGATGATATCGGACGAGACCTTCCCACACTTCCTAGTGGGATACTGAAAATGTAACTTCAATTCGCATTTACATCTCCTTTCTCCCAGGCTCAGAGGCCATGGTCTCTTTGTGTGTGGATACCCTTGACCTGTGATGTTGATCTCATGCCTTTCCATCTCAGCTCAAACCCTCTACCTCCAGACTCTCTCTAGGCTGCTTCCTTTCAGATGAGTAACATACTCAAATGCCTTCTGTAGTAAGAAAACCCTCCCTCAACCACTTTCTTCCCCTCCAGTTGCTTCCCTCTGTCAACTTCAGAGTCAAGCTCCGCCTTGATGCCTTTACTGAGCATTTCCACCCCTTTCTCCGTTGGTCCTCTACTTGATCCTGGACAAGCTTCTATCCCTGCAGTTGTAATGGTGAGTACCATTAGTGTAGGTCTGTCTCCACATTGGATACCATTAGTATAGGTCTGTCTCCTTACCAGATTAAATGTGTTCAGGAATGTACCAGGATATCTTGAACTCCACCCATATTATATGTATCTGCATTCCATCAGTTATGTGTTAACAACTTACTTGATGCTGTCATAGATGAAGTACTAAGTAGGCAAAGACACCAAAGAGGGAGTAAGAACCAACACTGATCTCTGAGATGTGGCCAAAGCAGCGTGGCTGATTCTCAGACCTATGGACTGAATCCAGCAGAAACATGCTTTGGTCAGCACATATCAGTGTTTATAAGAAAATTAGACAAGTTGCTAATTTATTACAAGCCCACTACTCCCATAATTTTATCTAATGCCTTCATATATTTTTGTTACCTGCTTGGTTCCTGAATGCTTTTAAGTTCATGACCTCTAATTTAGGCAAAGACAAGATTCAGGGCATATAAAGAACAACAACAAAAAAAGGTCTTCCTCTGTTGTATAGTGGTTAAAAGAAGAGATATTTTGGAATCAAATGTCCTGTGTTTGAGTTGCTCACCAGCTACATGACATTAGACAATTTAATTCACCCTCCTGGGCCTTGGCTTTCTTCCATTGTCAACATAGGGATATTAAAAGTGCCTAAATCACTGTATTGATATGAAGGCTAAATAAATAAATGCATTTAAAGCACTGGACCAGAGCCCTCAATAAATGTTAGCTATTATTCATTATTATTCATTGTGCAGAGGAAATCACAGGGTCAATGAACTCAGAGTTTGAAAGAACATTGTATGCTTGGGGAAAATTAATGAACTAAGTGGGGATGGAGTATAAAATGAATGGGTGGAGGCTGAGAAGAGACAGAGGTAAAACATCATTGTTTTGATAATACCTCACCAAAGGCAGAAAGCAAAATAGACACTCAACATATCTTAGTAGGGTGAGTGGATGATTGAATGAATGAATGAATGAATGTCCCCAGGGCTCTCCTTGCCTGAGGAGTCTGGCTACCACGTTCTGGGTAAGAATGAAAGAGATTCATTCATGGTTCAGGTTCTGAGTTTCTCCTGTGTGCCAAACATTGTACAAGGTGCTTGTAAGATATCACTGAATGAAACAAAGATCTCTGCCCTCCTGGATCTTACATTCTAGCAAGGTCAGAGAGGAAGTAAATAGGACGCATAACAATTAAGTGAATTATGCAGGGTATTGAAATGCAATGACTCCTGCACACCCTGGCTTCTGTGAGTATCAGACAGGGTGGCAAGTATAGTGATAGGGATCCTGTTAGGATGCTATGGGTTGGTCCAAGACAGGGTCATGATGGTAACTGTACTGCAGGGAAAGAAGGACCAAGTTGGCCGAGGGGTTGAAGTTGAGGAGGCAGGTAGTTTCATTAAATAGTGTGGCTGCTGTAGGTTGCATTGAAAAAGGATATTTGAGCAAAGATGTGAAGTAGATAAAGAGTTAGTTCAGTGGGAAGAACATCCTAGGCAGAGAGAATAGATAATGCAAAGGGTCTGTGGCAGGAGCACATTGGGTGTGTTTGAAAAGCAATAAGGAGCCTGAGGGGCTGGAGTGGAGCCAGGGAGGGGAGAATACCAGGAGAACAAAGAGGTAAGAAGAACTGGACCACGGAAAGCCTAAAGGGTCATCATAAGGACCTTGTCTGTCACTGTGAAGAAATGAGTAATCATTGTAAGGTATTGAGCCAGGGAGTGGCATGGTCTAACTTCTTTTTTAAAAGGAACTTTCAACTGCTGCACAGACTGTGTGTGGCAGGAGCAGTCTCACTAAGAGGCAGGGATTTCCCAGATGGCACTTGTGGTAAAGAACCAGCCTGCCAATGCTGGAGATGTGAGACTGGAGAAGGGCATGACAACCCACTCTAGTATTCTTGCTTGGAGGATCCCTTGGACAGACGAGCCTGGCAGGCTACAGTCGATAGGGTCGAGAAGAGTCAGACACAAAAAGCGACTTAGTGCACGCACACACACACACACACACACACACACACACACACACACACACGAACCCACTAAGAGGCAAGTGGGAGAGGGAGACAGTATGGCTTCCTCAAGCCTTGGGAGCTCGGGAAGAAATTGGAGTTGAAGTGACCACTAATTTGTGATGGTGAATGGGTCCAACTGATGTGGCAAGTTCGGCCGTGCCTGCAGCCTGCACAGTCCTGATCCTTGGCTTTGCCTCCTTCTCCTCTATTACGATTCCAACTCTAGAACCACTCATCAGTTTACTAAAGATAATGACGACATCTGCCACAGTGGCAACAACATAACTCTGATATCACCTAGAAATGCTTTACTTATATTCACTACTTAAAAGTATGATTTGGGTTCTATTTCTACACAACGTACAGAAGTGCACAAGGAAGCACAGACAAGCTATGAGTTACTTACTGTCAAGAGTCCGCATGCTGCAACTAAAGATCCTGCCTGCCACAGCGAAGATCAAAGATCTCACGTCCTATAACTAAGACCTGGCACAGCCAAATATAATAAATACATAAATACAAATAACAAATAAATGATTGATAGAGCCAAATTTGATTAGGGCTGTACAAGTCCAAGACTCATACCCTTTGCTGCTATTCTGTGCTATTGCTCAAGTCATTGAAATAGTAATTCCAGGACTTTTGCCTGCTATTCCTTCTTTGAAAAGTGAGTGTCAGTCATTTCAGTCATGACTCTTTGCGACCCCATGGACTGTAGCCTGCCAGACTCCTCTGTCAGTGGAATTCTCCAGTCAAGAACATTGAAGTGGATATCTATTCCCTTCTCCAGGGGATCTCCCTGACCAAGAGATCGGACCTGGGTCTCCTGCACTCCATGCAGATTCTTTACTGTCTGAGCCACCAGGGAAGCAAAAATATATAAATATATATATTTTTAATTCCTTGGTGTTACCAGTTCCTGTAGAGTGAATTGGGCATAGGAGTAGGCTATTAAGGGTTTGGGAATGATTTTTGAAGATCCCACTGAGACAAATTCACTAGTGTCTATCTTTAGATTTTTGTACCCTCAGTTTTTAATTGTGAAGTATTTTTTTTCCAAAATTATTTAAGCAATCTTGATATTTTCTTTCTCTTAAGAGATCACCTCAGTTTTTAGGATATGGAAGTCAGATTGAGTTGTTACTATTCTTCTGATTGTTATTATAAAATAAACAAAATAATTTTGAGGGGAATTTGGGGGAGAATGAATACATGTATATGTATGGCAGAGTCCCTTTGCTGTCCACCTGAAACTAGGTAATACTCAGTTCAATTCAGTCGCTCAGTCATGTCCAACTCTTTGCAACCCCATGGACTACAGCATGCCAGGCTTCCCTGTCCATGACCACTCCCAGAGCCTACTCAAACTCATGTCCATTGCACTGTTGATGCCATCCAACCTACTCTGTCGTCCCCTTCTCCCACATTCAATCTTTCCCAGCATCAGAGTCTTTTCCAATGAATCAGTTCTTCACATCAGGTGGCCAAAATATTGGAGTTTCAGCTGCAGCATCACTCCTTCCAATTAATATTCAGGACTGATTTCCTTTAGGATTGACTGGTTGGATCTCCTTGCTGTCCAAGGGACTCTCAAGACTCTTCTCCAACACCACAGTTCAAAAGCATCAGTTCTTTGGTGCTCAGCTTTCTTTATAGTCCAACTCTCACATCCATACATGACTACTGGAAAAACCATAGCTTTGACTAGACGGACCTTTGTTGGTAAAGTAATGTCTCTGCTTTTTAATATACTGTCTAGGTTGGTGGCACTAGTGGTAAAGAATCTGCCTGCCAAGAGGGTTGGATCCTTGGGTGGTGAAGAGCCCCTGGAAAGGAAATGGCACCCCACTCAAGTATTCTTGCCCAGGAAATTCCATGGACAGAGGAGCCTAGAGGGCTACAGTCCAAGAGGTAGTGAAGAGTCAGACACAACTGAGAACACACACACACACACCATATAAAATGAAAAGTTTAAAAAAATAAAGTTTTACTTCATACTTCTATAAACTAGGATGTCTTAATATCTTCTTGGATTTCTGTAGAAAAAAAATTCTAAATTTCAAACCAAAACACCTCAGAGAATCCTAAGAAACTTACCACTTACTTACTCATGTCTTGTAATAATTGTAAAGTCTTTAACTTTTTAATATAATTATTAAAGATAGGAAAAGTGCTCAGAGTACCTCTAATGGGTTAAATTAATAACACAGATTTAATCTTATAAATTCCAGTTTTTAATCTACTCCTAATTTGTTTATTCAAGCATAATCATTGGAAAAGACTCTGATGCTGGGAGGGATAGGGGGCAGGAGGAGAAGGGGATGACAGAGGTTGAGACGGCTGGATGGCATCACTGACTCAATGGACGTGAGTTTGAGTGAACTCCGGGAGTTGGTGATGGACAGGGAAGCCTGGCGTGCTGTGATTCATGGGGTCGCAAAGAGTCAGACATGACTGAGAGACTGAACTGAACAGAACATGTGTCTATACAGTTCCATAATCTGGATGGTTTCAATAAAGTTGGATTTTCTGAATTTAGAGTTGATATTCATCATCTCTGAAGTGTTTATGAAGAAACGGTAAGTTAAGAGGGTTGGTGACAGTGGTGATGAAGTGTATGTGCAAATGTGTCTCTGTGTGTATCAGGATTTTTCAGTATCCGCCCTACTGACATTGGTGGTGGTGGTGGTGCTGGTTTAGTCGCGAAGTTTTATCTAACTCTGTGACGCCATGGACTGTGGCCTGCCAGTTTCCTCTGCCCATGGGATTTCCCAGCCAAGAATGCTGGAGTGGGTTGCCATTTCCTTCTCCAGGAGATCTTCCCAACCCAGGGATCGAAACCAGTGTTCCTGCATTGCAGGCAGTCTCCTGCATTTCCAGTAGACTCTTTGCTGACTGAACCACCAGGGAAGTCCTACTACTGACATTTGGGGTTGGATAAATCTTTGTCAGGGATCGAAGACTGTCCTGTGCACTGTGGGATGTTCAGCGGTATCCCCGGCCAGTACTCACTGAATGCCAGTACCACCCCTCTCAGTTGTGACAACCAAATACTATGTTTTGTGACCGCATTTTTCTGACTGTTACATCCAGAGATGGAATTTACATCAGGCAGTCAATCATTATTTATTTATTAGATGAATAAATTAATTGCCTAATGGCAGACGTTGGTTCTGACACACGCCTATCAGCCTGTACCTTTTGCTTATGCTCTTTGAAATCCATTTTTTCATTATAATAATAAGTACCTCCTCATGTGGAGAATTCCCTGGACTGTATAGTCCATGGGTCGCAAAGAGGCATGACTGTTGGGAGCCAGCGTGAGGAACTCCGCCCATGGCAAATGTCACGAGGAAGGAAGCTTGGCATACGCAAAGGCGTGATCAAGCCTCAGGAAACCCCCTGTTCCCGAGCATCTACCCCCAAATCAGAGTACTTTACGGGGAGCTCTCCCCCATAACCATTTCTCTCAGAGAAGGAGTTAACTTGCAGCTCCAGTTAATAAAAATTCCTGGGCGTGACAAGAGTGTTTTAACTTAGGAATTCTGAATGTTCTCTGGCCTGCCTGATCAGGCTCGTCTGGCCGCATGTGATTGTTTACAGCCTCCCAACTGTGAAAGGCACGGGATGTTTTAAAACTTTCTAAATACAGACTCTTTTGAGAAGTTAGAAGATCATTAGTATAATATTAGTGGGTTGATAAGGAATTATATTGGTGAAGGGTCTTTTTCATTTGTCGTGCCAATAATTACTGCTAATTCCCTGCCCTGGATGTGACAAGGATGTCTCAGGTCAAACCTCTCTGCTGACAGACTAGCTTGTGTGTGTGTGACAACCTCTCAACCATAAACAGCACAGAGAATTTGGAGTATTAGCATAGGGCTTTTTTCATTGATGAGTCAATGATTACCAACAGGCCTCCATATCCTTAGGCACCTGGGAATATATTAATCAATGTATTTGGAATATAGAAAAGGAAATACAGTAGTTTTTGATGTTAGCAATACTAGACTTTTGAGTTAATGAATTTTCTCTTTTATTATAGACCACTGTACTTTGTTATAAATCACTGTGTCCTTGCTATGCAAAAATGTAACTTTATCACTATCTTAAGACAAAATAGATCTTAAGGGGAACATTGGTGAAGGGTTTACATTTGTTGAGCCAATATTTGCTGCTAAATCTCCATATTCCTGCCCTTATAATGAATATAACTAGCATATAGGAGAAATAAGTATTAACCTTTAAGATTAATCATGTTAAACCTTAGGTTAAGTAAATTCCTTTCTTGATTGTAACTCACTACACCCTCACCCTATAGGAATGCAACTTTATTTGGAGGGTGGCGCCTGATTTAAGAAAAAATCACCCCTGGAAAAATAAGTTTTCTGGTTAACTGACCAGTATCAGAAAGGGCCATAAAATGTCAGCAGACCTCATGGCTATAAGATGATGAAACTCATAAGACCTTTGTATAATTGTGACAGGGTCAGGTCTGATTCTGACAAGGGTCAGGTCTGCTGACCCCCACGTGACTCTGTATTCATCCCTATGTATAACAAAAAGGTATAAACAAACCTGAAAAATAAAGAAATCGGATCAGTTTCTGGAAAGACTGATTGCCCCGTGTCGTTTCTTTCTCGCTCCCCGTTTTCCTGGCTGAATTCCCATCTGAAATGTGGGTACTCACCAAGCCTGCTAATTCTGCCTGGGCTTCTGAGATTGGACCGGGGAGGCCTCAGTGCCTCCTCTTCTTCGGGAGAATGGAAAGACGCCTGTGGCCTACGTAGGTGGTGATTGGTATTCCATGTAAACCAGTTATTCAGCCTCTTTTCTCCACCAATTCTCCTACTACACTATCTGTTTCTAATCTCCCTCTATATCTGTAATTAAATAAGTTTTTTCCAGGACGCCGACTCCGTCCCCACCTTCGAATCACCCTGGATCCACCGGGGCTGGACCCCGGCACATGACTGGGTGACTATCACTTTCACTTTATGTTAAGAATAAACGTAATAATTTATGTTAATTGTCTTGTACACAGTAGGAGCTCCATATATATAAGTAGTTGGAGGCCAACTCAATCTTCATCCCCTTTCCAAGTCAACATTTTATTGATCCTGGTCTAACTCAAAGACTGGGAGACAACTTCAAATTCTCCCTAATTGCACTTGAAGGATGAGATTCCAATAATAAATGAAAAATGATTTTGTCATAATGGGGTTTCATTTTCATATAGCTAGATTTGAAAGCAATTTTAAAGGAAAAAAAATGTCGTGTGTCCCGAATGGTTAATGATCCTCAGCAAGCAATCTGTCCAGCATGAGAAAGATTTCTTCTACAGTTTGACAGCTGATCTATAATCAGGTTCTGCTTGGCTGCTAACCTGAGCTCTTCCCCAGAGCACCCCGTGGGGCTCAGTGAACACCCTATGGAAGAAAAAAGCCCAAACCTTTTATTACAAACATTTCTGATTTCCCAGAAGCTTCTCAACAAAGGAGGACTTGCAGATGCCTGCCAGATGTTGCTTTACGGGAGAGGAATGCCTTCTCCCAGTGTTTTGAGGTTTATGCTTGGTAAAATTACAGAGCTGGTATATTCTTTCCCTTCTTCTTAGCTTTTATCCATTCAATAAACATTAATTTAGCAACTGCTATCTCGGGGACGGAGGTTGCAGAGATAAGCAACAGAGTTTCTGCCATGAAAATCCCAACTCAATAAGGGATATAGAACAAATTGGGGCTTCCCTGGTGGCTCAGCAGTAAAGAATCTGCCTGAAAGGAAGGAGACACGGGTTCCATCCCTAAGTAGGGAAGATGAGGAGAGCATGGCAAGCCACTCCATTATTCTTGTCTGGAGAATCCTGTGGACTGAGGAGTTTGGCAGGCTACAGTCCATGGAGTTGCAAAGAGTCAAACAACTGAAGCAACTGAGCACGCACACATGCATAGAACAAATTGGCAGACTATTGTCATAAAGATTGGTTGCTGATCTGAAAGGAAGTGCACCAGTGATGCAGGAACCTGGAGGATGAGTGCCAATTACACTCTGTGCTGAGGTCAAGGAGGGCTTCAGGCGGAAGGAACTGCATAGGGGAGAAATAGCCTAGCATGCAGAGAAAATAGCAAATTATTTAGGAGAGCAGTTTTATGTGCCAATCTGAGTATTAGTTGATGAAGACAAAAAGGTAGACAGGACCCAGATCATGAAACCCTTAGCTGTCATAAATAGGAGATTAAGCTTATTTTAAGGCTATAGGGACCATAGAAAGTTTTAAGAAGAATGCATTCCAGTCCAAAAAGACAGGACAAGGGACCAAGCCTACCAATTTGATCTAGTAATCAGTGCAGTGAAAGCCAGCCTGCTGGGTGATGGACACACTTCTACCCAGAACCCCTACTTGCGAGGTTACCATGCAGCCAGGTGTGGTCACGTGACAGGGCTCTAGCCAAAGAGATACAAACCCACATCATGGACTGGGCTTTAGAAAAACATTTAAAAGGGACACAGTTTAGATCCTTTGTCTTTTCTCCTCTTCTTTGACCATGACTATCTAATATGAAGTTCAAAGTTACAGCACCCATCTCAAAACCCTGAAACAAAAAGCAGATGCTGAGAGACAAGAGAACCCAGAGACACCATCTCGGCATCCTCGAATTATTCACCCTAAACCTCTGGCCTGCTTGATCATCTTCAGGATGGTCAACCATCTTTTCTCTGGCTCTGGTTTTAGAAGGCTCTTTCTCCACCCCCTCAACTCTCCTACCTTCCTTTTCTTTCTTCCTCCCATTTATATTTTCTTTTGCAAGCCTCAGATTTTTTTTAATTTAAATTTTTTTCAAAATCTCAAAAATTCCCTCTCTTGAAATTGTTTCTCACCATTGTTTTAAACTTAAGACTTCTGTTAATTAAAAGACGATACTTTACAAAGTAAAAAGGCAAGGCATAGATAAACAGATGATAGACAGATAGATAGAGAGAGAGAGATCCAAGTAAAAACTTTTATTCTAAATATATAAAGGACTTTTACACAGTACTAAGGAAAAGATAAATAATGCAATTTTTTATAATGGACAAGATATTTTAGCAGCACTTACAAAAGATACTGTGACAATGTTGATTGAAGTGAAGTGAAGTTGCTCAGTCGTGTCCGACTCTTTGTGACCCATGGACTGTACCCCACCAGGCTCCTTGATCCATGGGATTTTCCAGGCATGAATACTGGAGTAGGTTTCCATTTCCTTCTCCAGGGGATCTTCCCGACCCAGGGATCGAACCCAGGTCTCCCACATTGTAGGCAGATGCTTTACTGTCTGAGCTACCAGGGAAGCATGAAAAGAGGCATAATCTCATTAGTAAAGGTTTTCCTCATTTATTCTTTTTTAGAATTTGAATTCATTTATAAGTGAACAAAGGCATATATTCTTCTTTCCTTTCTATGCAATTTTTAATAGCATTTATTTTATGTAAAACAACTCAGAAGTATTCATTATTATAATGTTTTTATTCTTTAATTTATTCTTCTGCATAATAAATTTGAAGGATAACATACACAGAGAGAAGTGTACATATCATAAATTAATTGAATTTGTACATTGTGAAAACACTCTTGTAACTATACCCAAATTTTAAGAAGTATCACCAATACCCAAGCCTGCATGCATCACGAACTCTCACGACTTGCCCCCCAATCAAGGCAACTGTAGTTTTGCTTATATAAACACAGATTAACTTTGCCCTTCTTTATTTTATTTAAATAAAATTGTTCAGAGTATACTCTATTATCTATCACCTATCTATCCTTACTCTGTGCCTTGCCTTTTTACTTTTTAAACAATATTTTCTAATTAACAGAAATTTTAATTTTAGCTTGATCAAATTAACCAATTTTTTCCTTTAACATGGCTAGTTTCTTTGTATCTACTTTAACGAAACTAAGCCTGTCTCAGTGGCATGAATGTGTCTCCTAGGTTATCTTCCGGAAATTGTATTGTTTTATCTATCCCTTTTAGATTTACTGCTCATTTGCTATTGATTTTAAAGTATTCAAATTTTATTCAATAAGTTATAGTTCATACTATCATTTTTTTTCTTTAGGAAAATTGCTTTACAATATTGTGTTGGTTTCTGCCATACAACAATGCAAAGCAGTCAGAATTACTCATATATATATATCCCTCCCTGCATCCCCCGATCCTACCCCTCCAGGTCATCACAGCACACCAGGCTGGACTCCCTGTGTTTTAGAGCAGCTTCCCACTGGCTATATACTTTACACATGATAATGTATATATTTCATTGCTGCCTTCTCAGTTCATCCCACCCTCTCCTTGACCTGCTGTGTCCACAAGAGATGGCCAATAAACACATGAAAAGATGTTCAACATTGCTTATTATTAGAGAGATGCAAATCAAAACTACAATGAGGTATCACCTCACACCAGTCCGAATGGCCATCATTAAAAAATCTGCAATAAATGCTGGAGAGGATGTGAAAAAGGGAACCCTCCTATACTCTTAGTGGGAATGTAAACTGATACAGCCATTATGGAGAATAGTACAGAGATCCCTTAAAAAATCAGGAATAAATCTGCCATACGACCTAGCAATCCCATTGCTGTACATATACCCTGAGAAAACCACAAATGTAAAAACACGTGTGCTCCATTGTTCATATTATTGTTTTTAAAAGTTTTTATTTAAACAACTTTGATCCAGTAGACTTTGAATGTATTTAAAGTGTAAATTTTCATAAGCTTTGACCTATGTGTACACCAATGAATCTATCACAAAAATCAAGAAAACAAGCAGATAAATCATCTCCAGAGGTTTATTAATGGCCTCTGCCATCACTCCCTCTTTGACCTCTCTGCCTCTCACCCTACCCCCAGGCAACCACTAATCTTTTTTATGCCTTATTCATTAGTATGCATTTTCTAGAGGTTTGATATAAATAAAATCAACTGCATATACCCCGTTTTGTTTGGTTTTGTTTTTAACTCTCATAAGTATTTTTAAATTTATTGGTGTTGTTGCATGTATAAATAGCTCAGCCCTTGTTATTAAGTAAATAGTAGTCATTTGAAAAGATAAACAACAATTTGTTTACACATTTACCTGTTCATGGACATTTGGGTTATTTCCAATTTGAGATCATTACAAAAGAAAGCTGCTATGAACATTAGTGTGTAAGTCTTCACATGGGCATACACTTTCATTTATATTGGGTAAATGCCCAGAAATGGAATGTCCCATTACAATGGAAAGTGTATATAAAGTTTTTGAGAAACTGTTAAACTTTTTTCCAAAGTGGTTATGTCATTTTCATTGACACCACTAGTGTTATGAAATTTAAGAAAAAAAAAAAAAAAGGAATGTGGACCATTTCTTGAAAGTCTTCATTGAATTATATTACAGTATTGCTTCTGTTTTTATGTTTTGATATTTTGGCCATGAGGCATGTGGAATCTTAGCTCCCCAACCAGGGAGTGAACCTGTATTCCCTGCATTGGAAGGTGAAGTTTTAACTACTGGACCACAAGGGAAGTCCGCCTTGTGCAAGAAATTTTGAGTTGCTCCATATCCTTCCCATTTCTTGGTGCCATCAGCCTTCTTAATTATAGACATTCTGATACATATGTGGCAGCATCTTAAATGTGTATCTTAATTTGCATTTCCTTTATGACCACTGACTTGTTCCAATTTCTTGTTGTTTAGTTGTTAAGCCATGTCTAACTCTATGTGACCCCATGGGCTAAAGCACACCAGGCTTTCCTGTCCTTCAGTATCTCCCAGAGTTTGCTCAAACTCATGTTCATTGAGTGGGTGATGCCATCCAATCATCTCATCCTCTGTCATCCCCTTTTCCTGGCCTCAATCTTTCCCAGCATCAGAGTCTTTTCTAACGAGTCAGCTCTCTACATCAGGTGGCCAAATTATTGGAGCTTCAGTTTCAGCATCAGTCCTTCCAAAGAATATACAGGGTTAATTTCCTTTTGGATTGACTGGTTATCTCCTTGCTGTTATCAATTTAGGTTTTACATTTAGTTCTGTATAACCTCTCACGGTTCTGGATTTCAAAAGTCTAAAATGAATCTTAAAGAACTAAAATCAAGTTGTCAGTATGCCTGGCTCCTCCTGGAGGCTCCAAAGTGGTCTGTGGTCTTTGCCATTTCCAACTTCTGATGGCTGGCGGCATTTCTTGGCTCCTGGCTCCATCACTCCACTCTCTGCTAATTCTATCTCTCAGCATCACTTTCTGCTTTGTCTCTGACCCTTCTCTGTCCCTCTTAAAAAGATCACTGAAAGTAAAGCAGGGTCACCCAAATAATTCAAGATAAGCTCCCCATCTCAAGATACTCAACTTAATCACATCTACAAAGCCTCTTTCGCCTGATAAATTAATATTCGCAGGTTCTGAGGATTAGAACATGGAAATATCGGGGGGAACCACTATGCAGTCTCCTGTATCATGTAACATATTTGCAGATTGGCGACAAGGCCATTGTTTATCTTTGTAGCGGCTTTATTCTGCCTACCACTCTCCTTTGCCTATTACTTTACCTTCTGAACATATTAACAGACAGATATTGGAAGTTCTGTATCTATTCTTCATACCTCCTAACTCTTCTCTCATATTTTTCATCTCTTCATCTTATTGCACTGTATTCTTGAGCTAATTACTTGGTTCAGTCTTTTAGCTCATTAATTGAATCTTCAGCTATTCACATTCTGTCATTTATCTATTAATATATTTTTTCTAATTATCCTATTTTTAAGTTCCAGAATTATGGTTCTATTTCATAGCAGATGGTTTTTTAATCTCCCTGAGGATATTAACTGTATTTATTCTGAAGTGCTTTCTCTATATCCTCAGTTGTGTTTGGGGTTTTTTGAGGGAGCAGAAGGAAGACAGTTTTTCTGAGTATTCAATCTGATGCCTCTTTCAAGGTGCATGTTTTTTTCAAATACTTGATTCTTGGCTGCTCCTATCAGTAGGTTAAGGCTAGACTGATCAATAGTGGAAGCTAGTATACCCTTTTCTTGACCAACTACGTATCTCTGTTTACCTGTCAATGAGTCTAAATTCTGGACATTGCAAAAACATTTTATGAGTGCTGACAAATGAGGGGGAAAGTGCTTATATAAAGTTTTTATGCTTTAGCATCTAGATGTCATTTCTTATTTCTCTGAACACAGAATGTGTTAAATCTCCCAGGCTAAATCTACACTTCCAACTACTTTGTTGAAGACCTTAAAGGCAGCTAACATTTTCAAAAGTGTGAGGTTCTATTTGTATGTATGTACACTCTTACAGATTTACCTGAGACTCTATGTTTATTTCTTCAGTGCCAACACTTCTGCTCAGAGCCCTTCAGAGAAAAGTTATTCACTTTGTTTTTATACCACTTCTCAAGCCTTTTTCCCAAGGGCAAAAGCTATTGCCACCAGATGTTCAAAACGGAGGAGGGAGAGAAGTTCAATGTGAGCAGCTGTTTCGAATTTAGTCCTTTAATTAATTTATCTGATGATTTCCTCATGTTCCCTCTAGACCTTTGTATATGTTCACTCTGAGCTCAGCATTTCTCAGGAGAGTCTATGGGAGAACGAGCTTTAACATCAGTGATTACTTCTCCCCAGAGTTGACTGTTTCTGTCTTTGATTCTCCTTTAGACCAACCCAGTATGCTTTATTTTTTCCATCTCTTTCAGGTTTTGTGTTTGGTGTTCCAATTTATAATCACAACTAAAATTGCTGGGTCATCAAGTATGTTCATCTTCATCTGTAGTAGGTATTGCCATATTGTTCACCAAAGTGTTTGAAAGTTTCCAACCTCACCAGAGTATGTAAGAGCTCCCATTTATCCACATCCTCGAATACTTATTATTGTCATACTTTCTGTGTGTGTGTGTGTGTGTGTGTTCAGTCGTTCAGTCACGTCCCACTCTTTGCGACCTCATGAACTATAGCCCACCAGACTCCTCTGTCCATGGAATTTTCCAGGCAAGAATACTGGAGTGGGTTACCATTTCCTACTCCAGGGGATCTTCCTGGCCCAGGGATCAAAGCTGCATTGCCTGAGTCTCCTGAATTGGCAGGCAGACTCTTCCACTAGTGCCATCCCTGAAGCCCCAGCATACTTTCTAAATTTTGCTTAAATAGTAGATATGAAATTGTATCTCGCAGTTTTAATTTTCATTTCTCTGAATGTTGGTGAAATAGAGTACCTTTCATATTTTATTAGGTTTTGTTATTTCTTCTATGAATTAACATTTCATTGGTTAATTTACCTTTTTATTGAGAGGGAGTTTCTTATATGCTTACCAGTAATTCTTTTTTTGGTTATTCAAATATTTTGTTTTTTAATATAAATTTATTTATTTTACTTGGAGGCTAATTACTTTACAATATTGTATTGGTTTTCCCATACATTGACATGAATCTGCCACAGGTGTACATGTGTTCCCCATCCTGAACTCCCCTCCCACCTCCCTCCTCATCCCATCCCTCTGGGTCATCCCAGTGCACCAGCCCCAAGCATCCTGTATCATGCATCAAACCTGGACTGGTGATTCATTTCACATATGATAATATGCATGTTTCAATGCCATTCTCCAAAATCATCCCATCCTCGCTCTCTCCCACAGAGTTCAAAAGACTGTTCTATACATCTGTGTCTCTTTTGCTGTCTCGAATACAGGATTATCATTACCATCTTTCTATATTCCATATATATGTGTTAGTATACTGTATTGGTGTTTTTCTTTCTGGCTTACTTCACTCTATATAATAAGCTACAGTTTCATCTACCTCATTAGAACTGACTCAAATACTCTCTTTTTAGTGGCTGAGTAATACTCCATTGTGTATATGTACCACAGCTTTCTTATCCATTTGCCTGCTGATGGACATCTAGGTTGCTTCCATGTCCTGGCTATTATAAACAGTGCTGTGATTAACATTGGGTTACACATGTCTCTTTCAATTCTGGTTTCCTCAGTGTGTATGCCCAGCAGGAGGCAAGAATATACAATGGAGTAAAGACAATCTCTTTAACAAGTGGTGCTGGGAAAACTGGTCAACCACTTGTAAAAGAATAAAACTAGAACACTTTCTAACACCGCACACAAAAATAAACTCAAAATGGATTAAAGATCTAAACATAAGACCAGAAACTATAAAACTCCTAGAGGAGAACATAGGCAAAACACTCTCTGACATAAATCACAGCAGGATCCTCTATGGCCCACCTCCCAGAATATTGGAAATAAAAGCAAAAATAAACAAATGGGATCTAATTAAACTTAAAAGCTTCTGCACAACAAAGGAAACTATAAGCAAGGTGAAAAGATAGCCTTCAGAATGGGAGAAAATAATAGCAAATGAAGCAACTGACAAACAACTAATCTCAAAAATATACAAGCAACTCCTGCAGCTCAATTCCAGAAAAATAAATGACCCAATCAAAAAAATGGGCCAAAGAACTGAATAGACGTTTCTCTCTAAAGAAGACATACAGATGGCTAACAAACATGTGAAAAGATGTTCAACATCACTCATTATCAGAGAAATGTAAATCGTTAGTAATTCTTATAGATCATAGTGAATTGCAGATATCTTTTTAGTAATTTGTAGCTTGTCTTTATATTACTTATTTACTTGAATTTTGATAAAAGCTACTGATTTTAATGTTGTATACAGCAACTTTCCCTTATGCTCTATGTTTTCATGTTTTATTAAAATAAAACTTTGCTGCCATAAATTTATATAGATAGCCTCTCAATTTTCTTTTAAAGATTAAAAAGTTTGCTTGTTAGGAACTCCCTGGTGGTTCAGTAGTTAAGACTCCATGATTTCATTGCAGGGGAAATGGGTTCAATCCCTGGTTGGAGAATTAAGCACAATGTGGACAAAAATTTATAAAAAGAAAGATCGCTTATTATACTTAGGTCTTGAGTTCACCAGGAATATATTTTTATTTATGAATGAGTTAAGAATCCATTTTCCCCCTGTACCTAATCAAATAGCACCACATCTTTTATTCAATAAACTATCCTTTCTCCACTGGTGTGCAATGTGTATTTTAATTTGTTAAGTTTCTCTTTGTACAATTTTGTTTCCTGCCTCTTTACCCTGGTCCATTGTTTGATCTATCTATTCCTTTTAAAATATTATGTATTTCTAGAATTTTTGATATTTGATAGGGCATGTCCCTTCACCAGATTTTTTTTGCTCAGAAAGGAACTGGCTATTTTTGGCCCATCAATTTTTCAAATAAATTTTAGAATGAACTTGTTAAATAAATAACCTGGTTTGGATTCTAACCGGAATTATTTGAACATTTACACATGTTTGAGCATAAGAGACAGCTTTGTGATCTTAATTTTATCAATGTACACAGGCTGTTTTCCCACTTTTGTATGTAATTGATACAATGTTTTGTACCAGTGTTATATCATAATATTCACCAATAAAGATCTTACACATTTTTTTTAGATTTTTTTCCCCTGTGTATCTAATCATTTTTCTGCCTTGTAAATAATCACTATCTAATTAACTCTTTGTTGCTGTTGTATAGGAAGGCAAATATGTTTTGTATGATTATTTTATGGACTTCCCTGGTTATGTCCAGACAACTTGGCAATGCTGTTATTAATTTTAATAATTTGAAGATAGATTTTATTGGATTTTCTAGATACACAACATAATATTTTGCTGGGGTCCAGCCCCAGTGGATCCAGGGAATTCGAAGCGGGGATGGAGTTGGCGATTAAGGAGAGATTAATTAGAGATTCAAATAGAGATTAGAAAAGAATAATGTAGTGAAAAACTAGAGGAGAAAAGAGGCTGCATTCCTTTGTTTACATAGAAAGCCAATAAAGCCCCGAGACAAGGGACTTGCACCATCTATATAGGCTGCAGGCGCTCACTTGAATAGCAGAGGGTGCCCCACCTTGGGCTCCCTCTCACGTGGGTCTTAGAAGCCCAGGTAAATAAGTAGACACGGTAAGCATCTATGCTCCAGATGGGAATTTAGCCTGAAAAGGGAGAATAAGAAAAGATTGACATAGGGGAGCCAAGCATCGGTGGAAGACCCACAACTTTATTTTCGAAGGCAGCTTATATACCCCAAGCTGTACATAAAGAAATAATGGAATATGCAGAGTTATGCAGGGGCAGCAGTCCTGACCCTTATTGAGACCAGGGTTTCTTTTTGCATACCTTCTGGTATACAAAAAGTCTCAGGTGATTTACATTATCTTCTGGCCAAGAGGCCTGTTAACATTTTTATGGCTCTTTTCCTAGATAAATGTTTATCAACCAGAAAATTCATTTTCCCTTGAAGTGTTTTTTCTTTAATCTGCATCAGCCTCAAAGTACTAAATAAAGTTGCATTCCTGTAGAACAAAGATGCAGTGGGTTATAACAAAGAAAGTACTTAACTCAAAGATCTAATGTTGCTAATGCCAGGGCTACTACCTCTTTTTTCTACATACCAACTATATCAACAAATAAAAGATATGAAAACTTGGCAGCAAGTATTGGCTCAACAATGAAACCCTTAATCAGTCCTATTCTAATGATTTTGACTCCTCAAAGGCCCTACATTCCTAGGATGTTTTAAGCTTCCTGTGCCTCTCGTGGTTGGGAGGCTGTAAACAATCACATGCGTAGCTGTAAGAGTCCGGATAAACCTGTCAGGCAGGCTAGAAAGCCATCAGAGGGGTTTTTGGATTGAAACACTCTTTTTATGCCCAGGAGACTTATTATCTAAGAGCTCTAAATTAACTTTTTCTAGAAAAAGGTGGTGGGGAGACAGCCCCCTGTTAATGTCAGAGGAGTTGGTGAAAGGCATAATATAGTAAGGCAGACAGATTCTGGTTTTGGGGTAGATGCTCGAGTAAGTCCAGGGAGGTTCCCTCGAGAACCAACTTGCCTTTGCCTGTTGGGTCTCTTCCTCATGACCTTTGCCATGGGTGGGATTCCTTGTGCTGGCTCCCAGAAATACCTAAGAATTAGGAAGCTATTCAATCCTAATATTTTTTGTTTCTTATCTAGTTCTGCTAATAGGACTTCAGTTGCAAAGCCATACAGGATGAGTACTATAGGACTCTGGGGAACACCATTTATGCAGTAATGCCCTTTGGGAAAGGCAGCAATACTATGAGCTGGCAAGATCCCCAAAAGAAGTACTACCAGACAGCCCTGTTATATTTCTGATTTGACAGGGCATGAGAGTCTAATGTTTTGCCCACTAATTATGACTCTTTCTGAGGGTATAACAGAGATGTTCTTTATGAAATTAAGTTCTCTTTTCATTTAATTGCCAAGAATTTTTTTCCCTGTGAATATTTATCTTTATCAACTGTGTTTTCTTTCCCTATTGAGATAACCACATGATTTTTCTCTATAATCTCTAAACGTGGTGAATTTCAACAATAGATTGTCTAATATTAAGTTCATGCATTCTGGGGTAAATCCAACTTTGTCATGATTGTGAGTCTATGGGAACAGAAAGAGAATGTGGGGAGTGGTGAGAAAAACTCACACAATGTTTGATTAACCAAGATATTTAGAGAATGTTTGGCCTCTAAGTTCATAAGATAGATTCATAGTGATTTATAGTTTACATAGATTTATAGTTCATAGTGATAGATTTACCATTTTATTTTCACAAAATCATTGTCTGGTATTGGTATAAAAGTCATATTAGTCTTATACAGTAAAACTATAGTATTGTCTTAACACTCTTTGATTTCTTATGAGATTTTCCATAATATTGGAGCTCTGTTTCTTGGTTTTTTTAGTAGAACTCACCTGTAAATCTGTTTGTGATGATTTTTTTAAATTCATATTCAATTTCTTTAATACTGTCAGTCTATTTTGATTTTTGCCTTTTTGTTTGTTTTACTGAGCTAGGCTTTCTTTGTGTTTAAGAAATTGCCCATGTAATAAATTTTTAATTATCTATTTTAAAACAGTATTCTTTCACTTATATTTTCAACCTTTGCTCACCATCTTTCTTTTCTACTTCATTTTCTTATTATTTACTTAGACCTTAACTCTTTTTGGTATGACAAATCATGCTAGGTTATCTATTTTATTAGTTTATGTATTTCATTGGTTTAAAAAAAACTATTAGCAATCATTTCCTATTCATTTAAAGTTTGTTTTCTATTTATTGTTATATGCTCTCATCCTGGTTATTTCCCTATTTGGTTTTTGGTTTAGTCCTTTTTATTTTACTCTAAATTCTTTTTCTTTTTTTTCTATTTCACAGGTAACCATTTTATTTTATTTTATTAATATAATTTTTTAAATTTTAATTGGAGGCTAATTACTTTACAATATTGTAGTGGTTTTGCCATACATCAACATGAATCCGCCACAGGTAAGTGGATTTTTGTTTCATCAATTTTCAGATTTAGCACAATATTTAAAAGAATATTAGTTTTGTTCTAATCGTACCTTCAGTTGTATCCCATAAAGTGTGATATGTCTTATTTGCATTGTTATAATGCTTGCTCTTTCCTGAAATACTTAATTTAAAAATTTTTTTAATTTAAGTTGCACTGCATTAAAAAATGTGATGCCTGGGACAATTATTCTCAGAAATTTGTTGAGCCTAGCCTTATGATCTGCTAGTTACTAATTTTTATAAATATTGACTATATGCTCAAGAATAATGTATATTCTTTGGGTTGCAGTCACGGTTCTCAGTACTCTTAGATTAAGCTTGTCAATTACATTGCTCAAATTATTTTTCAATTGTGTTCTATTCTTTTATATACTCAGTTTTTTTCCATTGCTTTTTCTTTAAATACAAAGAATGGTGTGTTATGATATCTTCTTGTAGTTCACTAGAATTCTATTTTTTCAGTTTAGTTTTGAATTGTTTATTTTTCTTTTGTAAATTATGTATGTATCCCAGGTGGCACTAGTGATAAAGAACCCTCCTGCCAATACAGGAGACATGAAAGATGATCCCTAAGGTTTGATCCCTAGGTTGGGAAGATTCCATGGAGAAGGGCACAGCAATCTACTCCAGCACTGTTGCTTGGAGAATCCCATGTACAAAGGAGCCTGGTGGGCTACAGTTTATAGGGTCACAAAGAGCAGGACACAACTGACTCAGCTTTGTAGCACAGCACATATGTAAATATGCAGTGTGCATGTAGCTATGTAATATGCATACAATTTCAGAATCATCAAATTTTCCCAGTTTCTTTTTTATCATCACAGAGTGATCCTTTTTATCTCCACAAAACTGTCTGAAGTTATTTTTTTAATTCTTATACTACTACAATGTATCAGGTTTCTTTTTTCCAGAATTTACCTGATATATCTTTATTCTAACTATTTACTTTCAAGCTTTGTTTGTACTTATCTTCTAAAGACACATGTCTGGCAAAACACACACAACTGAGTGTGTTAGTTTGTTAAGGCTGCCATAACTGTACTGTAAAAAGTATCATAAGCTGGATGACTTACACATAGACATTTATAGCCTCACAGTTCTGGAGGCTAGAAGTCTGAGATGAGGTGTCAGCAGCTTTTGTTCTTTCTGAGGTTTGTGAGGAAGAGATGGTTCCATGCCTCTTGCCTAACTTCTGGCTAATTGATGACAAATGTTGGCAGTCCTTGTCTTACAGAAGCATCACCCCAGTTGAGCTCTGCCTTAGTCTTCACACGTGTCCTCCATGTGTTTATGTCTTTGAGTCCACTTTTACCCCTTGCTAAGAATACCAGTCATAATTGGATGTGGGGTCCACCTTACTTCTGTGTGACCTCGTCTTAACTATTTACACCCACATGACCCTATTTCCAAATAAGGTCACATTTTGAGTTGTGAAGGATTGGGGCTTTAACATATGAATGTGAGAGGAGACACAATTTCATCCATCACACTGTTATAAAAAATCCTATGTATTTATTGTGGACTTCCCTGCTGGCTCAGTGGTAAAGAGTCCGCCTGCCAATGTAGGACTTGACAAGTTTGATCCCTGAGCTGGGAAAATCCCTTGGAGAAGGAAACAGCAACCCACTCCAGTATTCTTTTCACACTGTTCATGGAGTTGATGCTTTTGAACTATGGTGCTGGAGAAGACTCTTGAGAGTCCCTTGGACTGCAAGCATATCAAATCACTCAATCCCAGAGGAAATCAACCCTAAATATTCATTGGAAATACTGCTGCTGAAGCTGAAGTTCCAATACTTTGACTACCTGATGAGAAGAGCCCAACTCATTGGAAAAGTTCCTGATGCTGGGAAAGATTGAAGTCAGGAGAAGGGGACAATAGAGGATGAGATTGTTGAATGGCATCACTGACACAGTAGACATGAGCTTGGGCAAACTCAGGGAGGTAGTGAAGGACAGGAAAGCCTGGCATGCTGCAGTTCATAGGGTCTCAAATAGTCGGACACAACTTACTGACTGAACAATAACAAATGTATTTATTTATTTACATGTGTATATAATATATACACATATATGCTTGATGGTCTTATATACAATAATGTAAATACTTTGCATATAAATATAGTATATAAAGTATATAAATATTGTATATTCATATATATCTGAAAATAAATTGTTGCTTTCTATTTATCTATTTTATAGTTATTTTTCTCTTTTCTTGACTTGTTTTTGGTTGGCCAAATAGTTTGTTCTTCATTTTTTGTAAGTTACACACTGTTTTCTATTCTTTTTGTGCTAATCATTAAAATTTAAGTGTACAATATCCTACAGGATTATACAAGAAATTTAGAGAATTTTGCTACAATATACTCATATCAGTTTTATTATTATCCATATTTTTTTATTTAAATTTTATTTTTTTTTACTTTACAATACTGTATTGGTTTTGCCATACATTGACATGATTCCACCACAGGTGTACATGAGTTCCCAACCCTGAATCCCCCTCCCACCACCCTTCCCATATCATCTCTCTGGGTCATGCCAGTGCACCAGCCCCAAGCATCCTGTATCCTGTATCCTGTATCGAAACTAGACTAGCGATTCATTTCTTACATGATAGTATACATGTTTCAATGC
The DNA here is from genome assembly GCF_001704415.2 of Capra hircus. Lineage (NCBI taxonomy): Eukaryota > Metazoa > Chordata > Mammalia > Artiodactyla > Bovidae > Capra > Capra hircus. Next base: position 71,611,260 of record NC_030812.1, read on the forward strand.
AATTCTCCCAAATCATCCCACCCTCTCCCTCTCATATATTTTAATTTCCAATTTGCCTTTAATACATCTCCAAGTTAGCTATTATCATCACTGTTTCATATAGATAGTATTTTCCAAATTCTCTACCACATTTCTCTGTTAAATTACTCACTACTCCATCTTTTGTCTAAGTCCTTCCTCTGGACACGAGTTTCTTCTTCCCAAAGTACATCTTTTAGACATTCATTAGCAAGGAACTTTTGTAATAAACTCACTTTTTTTTTCCTGAAAAATAAGACGCTATTTATTTGAGACTGAAAGCTATATTTCTCTGCCTTTCCTTCTTTCTTGCTTCAGCAAATTTACTCTATTTTTGTGTTCTTCAGTATTATAGCAATGTGTTCAAATGTGGATTTTTAAAAAAATCATCCTGAATCGTTTCCATTGTGTTCTAAATCTGAAACATAATTTCTTATCAATTATGGGAAAGTTTTGCCCATTATATCCTCAACAATTGCCCCACACTCCATTCAATTTCTTCCCTAGGAATCTGATTCAGTATGTACTGCCAATTTCTCTATTTATTCTTTATACCTGATATGTTCTTTCTCTTTTACTATTTGTGCCACATTCTGAAAGTCTTCTAATATTTATTCCACTGCAAAATTTTTCTATTATCTTTTTCAAACCTAAAGTATATCTTATTTTTAACATTTATTTGTTTTCTTTGCCAACCTTACTTTGTAGTTTTTATTGTGCACTGCTCATTTCATATATTTTCAATTTCGCTTTCAATTCTCTACTTATTTGTCTAAATCAAATAATTCTATTAGCTGAGCTGATTGCGTGTCTAATCCTGGTATTTATTCTTTCTGCTGAATCTTGCTTTCTGATTTGATTTTCTCATGCTTTCTTTCTTGAACCTGGCTATGTTCTTCAGTGCATCTCCAGCTTTCAAAATCCTGTGAAGCTAAAATTGAAGGCATTTCTCTGCTGAGAGATTTTCATTTGTTATTGAGAGGTACCGTGATGTGCTTGGGCTGTCTCAGAACCTCATTTCTTCATAATGCACAGCTTAGGGTTATAAATATACAGGAAAGACATTTTCCCTCCCCAAGCCCACGCAGTTACAGGTGATTTCCTTGTGGTCTCCTTTGTTCCAGGATATATTATTTTCTGATCCACTATTTTACCCACAGTGTAGCCTCTTGAGGGTTCCAGGTTTATGCAGAATTTCATTTGCAACTTCTACTTTTAGAAAGTCATAGGCCTTGTTTTCTTCTGTGACAGCTACTAAAACTCAAGCATCTTGCTTAATAAGCATGGCAAATGCTCTCACAGTTGATCTACATGGGTGGTAACTTACAACTTAAATTATATCTCCCTCTGTTTCAGGTCCCTGGGGATTTCTCCTTCTTTCTCAGAGGCTCAGCTGTGCATTTAAAAGAATGCTTGCAACATTTTATCTATCATTTCCAAGTATTTTTCCCTCATTCAGGAGCTTTCCAAAAACTTTCTCAGATAGCCAGAAATAGAGATATTCTGATTGCTTTCTGTGTTTTAAATATACATTTGTATTTTAAATATACATATGAAATTATGGTTCGTTGATGACATTCTCTTATGTTTTCCAGGGCTGTTCAGTATTTACTATGTTTTACAATATTTTTTCCATCATTCAAAGAGATTTTTATGCAAAAGGTATAAAAAAGTGAATTCAGTCTACCATCCTGATCCAATTTTTACAATGGGTCTTGAAGATTAAGTGGGTATTTGCCAGATAGAAACAGAGACCAAAGCAGTGCAGTTATGAAAACACGGAGACAAGATGAATCTAAAGTTAGATAGGTTTAGAGTGTATTACTAATAAAAAGAGTCTTGTAACTTCCCTGGCAGTCCAAAGATTGAGGCTTCGCCTCTAGATGCAGGAGGTATGGGTTTAATCCCTGATCAGAAAGCTAAGATCTCATGCCTCGGGGCCAAAAGACCAAAGCATAAAACAGAGGCAATATTTTAACAAAATTCAATGAAAACTTTAAAAAGATTTTTAAAATGTCTTACCTGATATTATAGGAGTCTAGAATCTGCCATATATTTCAGCAAAACCACCTATTATTTATTTATTACTTACTAGGTGATAGGCACTGTACCAGAGATTTTACATAGGGTACTCTTATGATTTTCATTTTATAAATAAAATGGGCGCAATGAGATTTAGTTTCCGACAGTTACACAGACTCCAGGGGGTGGATCCTGACTGCGGAGCTCACGAATTAAATTAATTTCTTCAGTGTTCCACAATAAACAAAAGTCAGTTGTTAAACCATTTTAAGACAAAAGTGAAATACTAAGGCTAGTTACGTAGGAAGATTATTGAGTGGCCCATCTAGCAAGGCGAATGAAGGAATAGCACACCTTAGCACTCTTGGCTGCTAATCAGCTTGGAGAGGAAACTTGAAAACCAGAGAGAAGGGCAAAGGAGAGCCTTGCAGGTCAGCTTAGAGACGTTGTACCTCTTATTGAGACAGGAGGCCACCTGAGAATTTTAGCAGAGAACCGAGATTCTTGGGAATTTTTAATATTGTCATGACCATATGCAGAAAGGATTAAGAGAGCATTAGTGCAAAAAATTATGCATTACTGCATACTCCATTACCTTTATTTATCAGGATAGACTCTTTGGGTCTCCTTGGTTGATACCAGAGGTGAGAAATACAAGACAATTCAAAGAGACCGGTGTTTTGGAAGACCAGCTGTGCCAAGTGGTCCACGGTGGTCATGTTGTCTTTCTGAAGAGAAAAGGAGGTGAGGCCAGAGCTTGGTGATGGGGGAGAAATGGAAGAAATAAAACGAGCAGGGAGCACTGGTGATAGGGATGTAAATCACGTTCCTTCTGGTTAACACTTAAATCCCCAACCTCAGAAATTCTTCAGAGAACTGGGAAAGAGAAAGGGGCTTTGCCACGTGGAAACCATCTATGCAGATGAGAAATGGTCGACAACAGCATATTCATATTACACATATGCTCTCTCATTTGAGGCTTCAAACAATTCTGAGAGACAAATATTATTACCTCCAATGTACAGACAGGAAAATGAGGTTCGGAGATGTTATATAACTTTCCTGAAGTCAGCCTCTAGTGACTGGCAAAGATGGAATTCAGACATAGACTTTTATGGCCCTAATAGGTGTGTCTTTCAAGGACACCATGCTGGGAAGGAAACTTCATCTGAATCTAGGTGAGAATTATTCTGCAGAGGATTGGGACTCAGAGGGGAGCCCAAGGAAATGGCAGTAGCAGCTCAGACACACACATCGTGGAGGTGGCTTTCCCTCTGTCTCACTTTCTCTGCTGTTTTCAGGTATGTCGCTCCTGGGATAACTCTCACCAGTGCTGGAGACACTTCTTCCTCCCAGAATTCAAGTGCAGTTCTAATTCTCAAAGCCTCCTTTTCCACTCTCATGTGTCAGAAGCCAGAGCTCCCAGGGGGGCCCCAGTCCATTCGAACGAATCAAGGCAGCTCTGCACACCGCAGGGGCCCATGCCATGCTAAACCCTCACCTGCCCTGCTGCTTCCTAATGGTGGAACCTGCTGATGCCATGCTGGGCGGGAAGCACTTAGGGGGCTTCCCAGGGCTCTGTTAAGCAGTTCTGCTTTTGTAGCTGGCACTGCAGAGGCAGGGGTATGGAAATCACCTCCTTTCCATTTTCACTCCTTTCCATCACCACGGGTAATGTGTGTGTGTGAGAGAGAGAGAGAGAGAGAGAGAGAGAGAGAGAGAGAGAGAGAGAACTGACTTCTTTCCTTCTCCAGATAAAACTAACTATCTTCTCTTTTATTTCTCTTTGTTCTAAAACTCAAGAGTTTGCCATCTTGTGGATAGAGAAATCAGAGAGACACAAGAATCCTGTGGGTCCAAAGACTCAGACCAGGGATGTTCAAGGAAGGAAGGAATGAGAAAAGAGTCTAAAAGAGAGAGAAACAGGACAAATTCCATCAGCCAAGGCTATAAGTAAAGCCAGAGAGATGTCAAGTCACATATAAAGTTGATCAATTCCTGCCAACTCGATAGGCTCCATTTACAATTCTGACACTCCGTTGTGTATGTGGGGTATGGTACATTTTCTTTTACCTTGTTTCTTTAATACATGTACAGAACTAGAGAGGTAGTAATCATTGTTAGCTGCCTTTCATGGATGAGGAAAGTGATGTTCCCAAAGATTAAAGAGTGTGTCCAAATTTATTCACCTCTCAGTGTCAGAGGCAGGATTCTAACCCAAGTCTTTCTAAAACTCCAGGACTCTTTCCACCACACAGCCCTGGCTCCTTTTCCAACAGTGACTGGGAATTGGAATCCAAGAGAAAAATGAGATCTGATGGAAGGAAAAGGGCACAGGAAAACGAGTCCTGTTCTCTTGCCTCTGCATCCACACTGGCCCTAGATCTGGCACTGAGATTCTCATGAGCCCTCTCTACTTTGTGCTTCTGTTCATGCTCCCCATGCTCTGAGCTTACTCCTGGAGACCCTATTCTGCTCTCTTTCTGGACCCTCTCCAGTTTGCAAAACTCTTGGAATTCAGTTCTATTCATTAAGATGGGCTTCTCTGGTGGTTCAAACGGTAAAGAATCTACCTGCAATGCAGGAGACCCGGGTTTGATCCCTGGGTCAGGAAGATCCCGTGGTAAAGGAAATGGCTACCCATGCCGGTCTTCTTGCCTGGAAAAATCACACAGACAGAGGAGCCTTGAAACAGACTGTAGATGGGGACACACAGAATCAGCATGAAATGGTCCAATGTGCTGGCTGCTGAGACGCCAGAGGACCTAGATATGGCCACAGATTAGCAGGAAAAAACATAAGTGATGGAATTAGATCCAGAGTTCAGTGTTTACTTCAGATTTGGCTGCCAGGCACATAATGGGATGTATCCACTTATTCAACAAATATTTGTGAATACACACTAACTACCCGGCATTGTTCTTTCTGCTAGGGGTATAGGTAACAAAATAATAAAGTATCTCTTCCACACAGAGTTTAAACTCTAGTGGGGGAAGTTATACAATAAACAAATAAACAGCCATAGTATATCCACTGGCAATAAAAGAAAAAGTGGAAAATAAAGCAGATGAGAGAAAAACAAACAAAAAAAAAAGTAATCACACTAGAGAAATAGCAGGGGTCCAGAATAATTTAGGGCCCGAGGCCACTTATAAGATTTGGGGGTTTAAAGAGTACTTTACTTTTTTTTTTTTTTTTAGAGTTTTAAGCTAAGAAGTGAAATATTCTGACATGTTTTACAAGGACCTCTCTGGTAGCCATATAGAGAATCAATGATGCAGACAAGCCTGAAGTGAGAGGATGGATTAGGAGGTGTGAGCGAATTCCAGAAGAGAGGTGATAGTGACTGTGACCTAGGTCTTATCAGTAAGAGTCTTGGAAAATGTTTGGATTATGGATATACTTTGAAATTAAAGCTAACTGAATTTCCAGACAGATTGGAGATGGGATGAAGTGTAAGGACTGACTAACAATTTTGGCCTGAAATGTCAGAATGACAGAGTTCCCAGTTATTCAGGTGTTAAAGATGGGAGCAAAGATCAGGAGTTCAGTTTTGGACATGCTGACCTTGAAACAGTTATTAAATAAATAAGTGGAAAGGCTGAGCAGGCTTCAGTGTATGAGTCTGGAGAGGAGAGAGTAGGAGGGTCAGAGTAGAATCACAGCTGGGAATATGTGCCACTGGGAAGCATTAGCTAGAGCAGGGAAATGAGCTGAGATCATCCAATAAATGATTGCTGGTAAACAGGAGATCAAGGTCCAGGTCCTGCAGCATCAATCTGGCATTTAATCATCAGGAAGTCAGGAGAAATCAGCAAAGATATTCAGAATAACTGGTGAGGAACCAGAAGTGTACAGGAACCAAGTTTGAAAACAAACGTCCTTCCAAAAGGAAGATACTTATTCCATTGCATCGAACCAACCTGTTCTCACATCCTGAGGACGGGAACTTAACATGGTGGAAGGACAATGCTCTCGGTGTGGGGATTAGAGTCTCCAGGGTTGATAAAAGCACCTGTCTCCATGTGGCTTTCAGAAAACAAGTAGCATGGCAGCGGAAGAACAAGAGCAAAGCCCAAGAGGGATTTTAAGTGATAGTGGACTGTGAACCTGTCTGAGACATCCTTTCAAGGACACCTAGGGACTCCCCTGGTGATCCAGTGGTTAAGACGCCCCACTTCCACTGTAGGGGACTCAGATCCAATCCCTGGACAAGGAGCTAAGATCCCACATGACACAAGGCATGGCCAAAAAAATTAAAAAGAACACCTAAAATAATTAGGAACAAGCTTGAAGGGACTCATTTACAGTAATCAAGCCACTGGGAACTTTATTTGAGAATAAAATAGAAGTGTGATGAAACTCTGAAATTGTAAATGAAGAGAGATTTGATTACCAAAAGTGCTAAATTTTTGCGTATTTTTTAAAAATGAAAGAATATAAAAAAAAACAATGTGCAAAAAAGTTTTGCAAACCTATAAAACAAAATGATTATTTTTTTAACCACACCAAGAGCTCTACAAGGAAATGGCAACCCACTCCAGTATTCTTGCCTGGAGAATCCCATGGACAGAAGAGCCTGGTGGGCTACGGTCCACGGGGTCGCAAAGAGTCAGGCACGACTGAGCGACTTCACTTCATTTCAAGAGCTCTACACAGGAAAAAGACTAGCGTTCGGTTGGAAAAAGACCAGCAACCAGTTTGAAAAACAAGCAAAGGATAGCAACGTATGGCTGTAGAAAAAGAAATATAAATGACCAATCAATGAGAAGATGGTTGCTAAATCTCATTTGTAATTTAAAAATGCAAATTTAACTGTAAGATATCATATGTCTCCTTTCAAGTGTACAAATATTAGAAGGATTGATAATATTCACAGTTACCAAGGGTACAGAGAAGCAGAGACTTTCACACATTGATGGTGGACGTATGTACTGATGCATTTTAATGGAGTAATTTGTCAATATCAATTAAAATTTTAAATAAATTTTTAGTTTCAGAATTGTTTTGGGTTTACAGGAAAATTAAGAAGATAGTATAAAATTCACTAATGCCCCACAGCCACTTACCCTTTGTAGTAGCATCTTATGTTCAAGTTCAGTTGCTCAGTAGTATCCGACTCTTTGCGCCTCCATGGACTGCAGCACACCAGGCTTCCCTGTCCATCACCAACTTCCTGTCCATCACCAACTCCCGAAACTTGCTCAGACTCAGGTCCATCGAGTCGCTGATGCCGTCCAACCGTCTCATCCTCTTTCATCGTTCGCCTTCTGCCTTGACTCTTTCCCAGCATCAGGGTCTTTTCGAATGAATCAGCATCTTGTGTTACTAAAGTATATTTGTCACAACTAATGAATAAACATTAACCCATTTTCATTAACTGAATCCATTACTTCAGATTTCCTTAGTTTTTACCTAATATGCCTCTTCTGCTCCAGAAATTATCCAGAACACCACCTTATATTTATATTTGCATAATATTTATGTAATGTCTCCCTTTTTATACTATTGAAGTCATTTAAAAAGCAGAGACATTACTTTGCCAACAAAGGTCCATCTAGTCAAAGGTGTGCTTTTTCCAGTAGTCATGTATGGATATGAGAGTTGGACTGTAAAGAAAGCTGAGTTGCAAGTCCCTTGGACTGCAAGGATATCCAACCAGTCCATCATAAAGGAGATCAGTCCTGGATATTCATTGGAAGGACTGATGTTGAAGCTGAAACTCCAATACTTTGGCCATCTGATGCAAAGAGCTGACTCATTTGAAAAGACCCTGATGCTGGGAATGATTGAAGGCAGAAGGAGAAGGAGATGACAAAAGATGAGATGGTTGGATGGCATCACCAACTCAATGGACATGAGTTTAAGTAAACTCTGGGAGTTGGTGATGGACAAGAAGGCCAGCATACGGCAGTCCATGGGGTCACAAATAATTGGACACGACTGAGCAACTGAACTGAAACTGACCTGAATATCTCCCTAGAATTCTCTTAGCTATGAAACTTCTCCTATTTTTCCTTGTTTTTGATGACCTTGGCAGTATTTTGCAGACTCTCTTTCCATTGGTTTTCTGATGTTTTTCTCACGTTTTGACTGGGATGATGAGTTCTTGGGAGGAAGACCAAAGAGGCAAAATGCCATTCTCATGACATACTAGCATCATGAATTCTCACTTCAAGATGTTCACCTTGATCATACAGTAAAGGCATCATTTGTCAGGTTTCTCCCCTGTACCCCTGTTTCCCTCTTGGCATACTGTGCTCTTTGGAAGGAAGTCACCATGTAGGGTCCACACTTAAGGAGTGAAGAGAGACGTTCCAAACCCTTGAGGGTGGGTTATCTGGTACATTATTTGCAGTTCCTCTGTGTGGGAGATGAGTCTCCTCTCCTTCACTTACCTATTCAACAACTTATTACATCAGTGTGCATTCCATTTTTATTTTATACTTCAAATGGAATACCATCTTATTTTGTTGCTCAAATTGTTCTCACTTTTCCTTTGGCAGCTCTTTCAAAGGCTCTCATGTCCCTTTGACATTCCCCTTCATTGTACTTTTTTTGAAAAAAAAAAAACTTTCTTATTTTCTGGAACTGCAAGAAGCTTCAGATTCATCTCATAAATTCACTGCCCCAGTCTTAGGACCAGCTGCCTCTCCAAGAGCATGGATTTCCTTTATTAGAAAATGGTATGAAAAACCAAGATCTGGGTACAAGGTAGTCTCATTGCTACTGCGGTGACTTTGTTTCCAGATGCTCTCAGCCAACAGAATGAGAAAAGAGATGTGTATCTACTAATTACTCCATATGTAATATCTATAAATCGTTCTGTATATAGACAACTGTATCTATATCAAGCGAAATAGTAATTGATAATTGTCCCATTCTAACCTATTACTGCATGGACTATTAATCCAGCAATGTGCTCCTTGGTATTTACCCAAAAGAGTTGAAAACTAACCTAGATGTCCATCAGCAGATGAATGGATAAGAAAGCTGTGGTACATATACACAATGGAGTATTACTCAGCCGTTAAAAAGAATTCATTTGAATCAGTTCTGATGAGATGGATGAAACTGGAGCCGATTATACAGAGTGAAGTAAGCCAGAAAGAAAAACACCAATACAGTATACTAACACATATATAAGGAATTTAGAAAGATGGCAATGACGACCCTGTATGTAAGACAGGAAAAAAGACACAGATGTGTATAATGGACTTTTGGACTCAGAGGGAGAGGGAGAGGGTAGGATGATTTGGGAGAATGGCATTCTAACATGTATACTATCATGTAAGAATTGAATCGCCAGTCTATGTCTGACGCAGGATACAGCGTGCTTGGGGCTGGTGCATGGGGATGACCCACAGAGATGTTATGGGGAGGGAGGTGGGAGGGGGTTCATGTTTCGGAACACATGTAAGAATTAAAGATTTTAAAATTAAAAAAATAAAAAACTGGAAAAAAAAAAAGAAAACTTAGATGTGGACAGAAACCTGAGCATGAACATTTACAGCAACTTTGTTCATAATTGTCAAAACTTGAAAGCAACCAAAATTTCCTTCAGTAAGCAAATGGATAAACAAAATATGGCGCATCCATCCAATGAGACGTTACTCAGCACTAAAAAGAAACGAAAGATCATGCCCTGAAAAGACCGTGGAAGGACCTTAAATGCATATTACTAAGTGAAAGAAACCAATCTGAAAAGACTTCATGCTGTGTTATTCCAAGTGTACAACATTATGTAAAACTCAAAAGTATGGAAACCGTAAAATATAAGTGGCAGCAAGAAGTTGGGGAAAAGGGAGAAATAAGGGATCACAGAGGATTTTTAGACTACATAGAGTATTTCATATGGTACATTATTGGTGGATACTTGCTACACATTTGTCAAAACACATAGAATGTACATCAAGTGTGAACCCTAATGTAAACTATAGACTTTGGGTGGTAGTAATGGGTTCCTTGATTGTAATAAATATACAGTATATCAAGTGGGTTCCTTGATTGTAATAAATATATCATCATGGTATGGGATTTTGCTAATGGAGGAGGCAGTGCATGTTAGGAACAGGATTCTATGAGGATTCTTTAATGTTGACTCAATTTTGCTTTGAAACTAAAACTGTCTTAAAAATATGAAGTGTATTATAAGTACATGGACATTAAATATAAATGTAATAAATAGTATATGCATCAGTCAGTTCAGTTCAATTGCTCACTCATGTCCGACTCTTTGCGTCCCCATGAACTGCAGCATGCCAGGCCTCCCTGTCCATCACCAACTCCCAGAGTTCACTCAGACTCACGTCCATCGAGTCAGTGATGCCATCCAGCCATCTTATCCTCTGTTGTCCCCTTCTCCTTGGCCCTCAATCTTTCCCAGCATCAAGGTCTTTTCAAATGAGTCAGCTCTTAGCATCAGGTGGCCAAAGTATTGGATTTTCAGCCTCCATGTCAGTCCTTCCAATGAACACCCAGGATTGATCTCCATTAGGATGAACTGATTGGATCTCCTTGCAGTCCAAGGGACTCTCGAGAGTCTTCTCCAACACCACAGTTCAAAAGCATCAATTCTTTGGTGCTCATCTTGCTTTATAGTCCAACTTTTACATCCATAATGACCACTGGAAAAACAATAGCATTGACTAGACAGACCTTTGTTGGCAATGTCTCTGCTTTTTAATGTGCTGTCTAGGTTGGTCATAACTTTCCTTCCAAGAAATAAGTGTCTTTTAATTTCATGGCTGCAATCACCATCTGCAGTGATTTTGGAGACCAGAAAAATAAAGTCAGACACTGTTTCCACTGTTTCCCTATCTATCTGCCATGAAGTGATGGGACTGGATGCCATAATCTTATTTTTCTGAAGGTTGAGCTTTAAGACAACTTTTTCACTCTCCTCTTTCATTTACATCAAGAAGCTCTTCAGTTCTTCTTCACTTTCTGCCATAAGGGTGGTGTTATCTGCATATCTGAGGTTATTAATATTTCTCCCAGCAATCTTGATTCCAGCGTGTGCTTCCTCCAGCCCAGCATTTCTCATGATGTACTCTGCATATAAGTTAAATAAGCAGGGTGACAATATACAGCCTTGATGTACTCCTTTTCCTATTTGGAAGCAATCTGTTGTTCCATGTCCAGTTCTAACTGTTGTTTCCTGACCTGCATACAGGTTTCTCAAGAGACAGGACAGGTGATCTGGTATGCCCATCTCTTTCAGAATTTTCCACAGTTTCTTGTGATCCACACAGTCAAAGGCTTTGGTATAGTCAATAAAGCAGAAATAGATGTTTTTCTGGAACTCTCCTGCTTTTTCAATGAACCATTGGATGTTGGATCCATATTATGTATATTATATATGTGTTATATATATATATATATATATGCATATTGTATCAGAGAAGGCAATGGCACCCCACTCCAGTACTCTTGCCTGGAAAATCCCATGGACAGAGGAGCCTGGTAGGCTGCAGTCCATGGGGTTGCTAGGAGCTGGACATGACTGAGTGACTTCACTTTCACTTTTCACTCTCATACATTGGAGAAGGAAATGTCAACCCACTCCAGTATTCTTGCCTGGAGAATCCCAGGGATGGGGAAGCCTGGTGGGCTGTCATCTATAGGGTCGCATAGAGTCGGACACAACTGAAGTGACTTAGCAGCAGCAGCAGCATATTATATATGCATTTTATGTATTATATATGGGGCTTCCCAGGTGGTGCTGGTGGTAAAGAAGCTGCCTGCCAAAGCAGGAGATGTAAGAGATGCAGGTTGGATCCCTGGGTTGGGAAGATCCCCTAGAGGAGGGCATGGCAACCCACTCCACTCTTCTTGCCTGGAGAACCCCATGGACAGAGGAGCCTGGCCTGGCAGGTTGCAGGCCATGAGTCAGTCACAGAGTTAGTCATGACTGGAGTGACTTAGCAGGAAAGCACACATGCACGATAACACATATAGAGTCAGACACACACACATAGGTAGCAATTCAGTACTTCCCATTTTGTTTACAGAAAATGTAATGAATCTTAGGGAGTATAAAGTATACTAGTCATATTTGAACCAATGTATTTGCATAGTTGAAAAATAATTATTATGACTTAATCAGTTCAGCCAATGACACAGTTCTTCTATTTGAACCCTGTACTATTTGGTTTTAGAATTTTCAGTTAGAGGGACTTCCCTGGTGGTCCAGTGGTTAAGAATCCTCCTTGCAGTGCAGGAGACTTGAGTTCGATGTCTGGTCAGGGAACTAAAATCCCACATCCCGCGGGGCAACTAAGCCTGAGTGCCACAACTAGAGAATCTGTGTGCCGCAACTTAAGATCCTATATGATTTAAGACCTGACACAGCCAAATAAATAAATATTAAAAAATTTTTTTCCAGTTATGATGACCATTAATATCACATATCAGACTGAATTTTCAACCAGATCTTCAAACTGTTGTATCACGTTATAACAAACTACAGTTTCCAAAAGTAATAGATTATATTTAGTCACATTGTCTTCACTAAAATATTTTTAATATTGAGATGTTTTAGTGAAATAAATGAGATTTTTTTGGTTATCATATCAAATGAAATTATTGTAAATGAATTCATTTTTTAACTTAGCTGTCTTTTCTTTCTATTGTTTTGTGTAAAATAGATATATTTTGATAAAATATGACATATGTGTGATTTTAAAATAAATGATATACAGGGTTATTGTTACCATCTTTCTAAATTCCATATATATGTGTTAGTATACTGTATTGGTGTTTTTCTTTCTGGCTTACTTCACTCTGTATAACCAGCTCCAGTTTCATCCACCTCATTAGAACTGATTCAAATGCATTCTTTTTAATGGCTGAGTAATATTCCATTGTGTATATGTACCACAGCTTTCTTATCCATTCATCTGCTGATGGACATCTAGGCTGCTTCCATGTCCTGGCTATTATAAACAGTGCTGCGATGAACATCGTGGTACACGTGTCTCTTTCAGTTCTGGTTTCCTCAGTGTGGATGGTACAAGGAGGGAGGAGGGAGGAGGGTTCAGGATGGGGAACACGTGTATACTTGTGGCAGATTCATGCTGATGATGTATGGCAAAACCAATACAATGTTGTAAAGTAATTAACCTCCAATTAAAATAAATAAATTTATATTAAAAAATAAATAAATGATATATGTTTGGGGGATGTGCTGGAACTTTATACCCATTTTGTAGGTATATTATCAAAAATGTTTAAAAGTTTCTGGTTTAGGGAGTCAGACATACTAGTAAGTAAATGTTTGCTTTTTTTGTGTTGTTGTTGTTTTGTTTTTGCCAAATTTAATGGCAAAGACGTAGGGCAGGGGAGTCTTAAAAACTGCAAAGGGACACTTTTTGTTTTTGCTTCAGTGAATATTAGTAGCATTATCATGCAGTATTTATTTATTTCATATTTTTATGTACAAAATATTTATAGGCCTCCAGAAAAACACATTTGCCTGACAGAAAATGCTCGCATTTTGGAACTGAGGTCCTTTTCCTGTAAATGGTTTCCTATACTTTGCAACACAGTATTTAAAGCAAAATTAAGATCTATCTAGAGGAGAAAAATTCCTTTAGCTGTGCCTTCTTGGCTGGCCCATTACCCAGTCTTCTTTGGCACAGACTTTAAACTTATTCCTGTTTCCTACCTTCTGTTTCTTTCATTTCTCCAGAACTAAGAAAAATCTTTGGCATTCTCTCATGCATCTGTGCGAGGGGTTGCTGATAAGGCAGTAGCCAGCCAACATCTTATTTCTGGAGAGGAGAGAACAATAAACTCGAAAATGCTATCCACCATGTGGAAAAGCAATGAGTCATCTTTTCCTTACACATTGAGGAGGTCTTAAGGTATGAAAATCACACTATAAGCTCAGCAAGAGGCCTTAGAAATCATTTAATCCAACCCTCTTATTTTAAAGATAAGGAGATTGAGTCTCAGAGAGCCTTAGTAGCTTAGCCACAGAAGCATCAGTTTGATGTATTAGTAGTCCACGGAGATATTGCAGTCTAACATTTCCACTTGCAGTTAGGGACACTGAGGCTCAGCCAGTTAAAAGACTTTTCCAAGATTACACAGTGAGATAGGGGATCCAGGAGGAGATTCAGGTGATTGAACTCTCAGAATCCCATGCTGAGTTGGCAGCATCCTAAATCAATTAAGATAATTTGGTCTAAGGTGGAGAAGAGATAAAATGGCGAAAACCACTGATGTCCCCAACCTCTAGAATCTAATGCCTGATTATCTTAGGTGAAGGTGATATAATAATGATAGAAATAAAATGCAAAATAAATGTAATGCACTGGAATCATCTCAAAACCATCCCTGCTCTGCCCCAGTCCATGAAAAAACTGTCTTCCACAAAACCAGTCCCTGGTGCCAAAAAGATGGGGGAACACTGCTTAGATCATATTTAAGCCCAAATCCGGACTTCTTTATTGTGTAATAAGGAATTTAGCTATCTTTGTCCTCAGCTATGGGAGACAGCTTCTAAATTCTCAGAATTTCTTGAGTCCTGGGAATGTCCTTTCTATTCCTGTAAGTACCTCTGATCACACCTGTTCCCTGATAGTTTATGCTAATAATGTCACTCCTGGTAGGCCCTTACATAGTTTATGCTAATGAGATGCCTGAGGATAGGGGTCCACCATATGAGAAAGACCAACTATGTGATTAGAGAGTTGAGGCTTTGTATTATATGATATCAGCCTCACCTCTAGAAGGATAGAACAATTGGAAACTGAATTCAAGTACATGCCCATGAACCAATCAATCATTTGCTGTTATTCAGTGAGTCTGACTGAGTCTATATTCAGTCGTGTCTGACTCTTTGTGACACCATGAACTGCAGCACACCAGTCCTTTACCATCACCTTCCCTGCCCTTCACCATCTCCTGGGGTTTGCTCAAACTTGTGTCCATTGAGTCAATGATGCCATCCAACCAGCTTGACCTCTGTCATCCCCTTCTCTTGCCCTCAATCTTTCCCAGCATCAGAGTCTTTTCCAATGAACCATCTCTTTGTATCAGGTGGCCCAAGTATTGGAGCTTCAGCTTCAGCATCAGGGGTCAATCATACTCATGTAATTAAATCCCCCTAAACACCAGTGAGCTCCCCTCATTGTAATAGTCCACAGTACATTGGAGGGTACACAACAGAAGCTGGGGCCCTCCTGGACCTCTTCTTATGCTTCTCTCTGTATCGTTTGGCTATGACAACGATGTCATTATAAGTTTAGACTTTCCCTGAGTTCTGCAAGTCATCCTAGTGAGTTATCATGCCAGAAGTAGAAAGAACTCTCGAGTTGTGCCAGCAAGTCAGACACAAAGGGGACCTGGGAATCTAAAGGTCCTGGGACTGATGCCTATATTAAAGACAGGCTGTGAAGTTTGTCCTAACTCCAGGTAGGCAGTTTCAGAAGTCATCGTACTCATGTTCCTAAGTGGCTAAACTTTAGAGGGTAAGGAAAAGAGGTGAGCCTGAAAAACTAAGGTTAAGATAATCAAAAGTAAGTCCTGCTTCAGAGAATTATAGTCAATATCTTGTGATAACCTATAGTGGAAAATAATTTCAAAAATAATGTATGTGTATATGTATAACTGAATCACCTTGCTGTGCACTTGAAACATTGTAAGTCAACTAGACTTCAATAAAACATATATATATAATATATATGTTATATATATTACATATGTATAATATATATGTTATATATATATATTGCATATATATAAAGAAGAAAAAAGAAGTAAATCCTGCTTTACTTTCTTCACAGAAACACCTATTTTCCCCAAACTGTGTCACCTAATACATTTCCTAAGGTTCTGGCCCCATGATCAATTCTTTGAAACATTCTAGAAATATTCTCATCACAGGACACAACACAACAGTGCTTTTTTTTTTTTTTTTTTTTTTTTCCTGTTGGGCCAAGACTGGTTCTTTGGAGAGCAAGATAAAAATTTTTGTCACTTCCCTCATGCAGGCAAGAATAAAAACCACTTCACTTCTTGTCTTGGGTAATTGCTGGTTTGTGGTTTGCCAAGTAAATAAAGGCATTGCTTGGATGCTGGAGTGAGCTGGCAGCCAAGATGGCTGCCTCCCCTTCCCTCTTCAGGAAATCGGGCTTCCCCTGCTGGTTTCTCCCTCTTTGTTTTGTACTTCTTTTTTTTTTAATATAAATTTATTTATTTTATTTTTTTATATTAAACCTTCTATTTATTTATTTTTTAATGATTTTTTTTTAAATTTTAAAATCTTTAATTCTTACATGCGTTCCCAAACATGAACCCCCCTCCCACCTCCCTCCCCACAACATCTCTCTGGGTCATCCCAATGCACCATTGGAGGTTAATTACTTTACAATATTGTACTGGTTTTGCCACACATCAACATGAATCCCTCTTTGGAACAGCAGGAATTTTTAGAAGTCTTTTCTTGAGTCTGCTTGGTGCCCAAGCATGAATTGTGAAAGACAGAGAGAACGAAATGGCCGAAGAGAAGCTTAGCTTTGATGTTGAAGGACAGGCAAATACCAGGATGTTTTACATAAGGAAGCCAGAGGGCACTATTTTCTCTGGTTTTGTGGTCCGTTTGTTTGGTCTTTCAGAGAACACCTTGTGGCTACAAGATCTAGAAAGTGCACTAAGGAAACAGGGTGAAGCTGCTTCAGACTTCTAGAAGGAAAGGAGTCTCTGACTGAGACCTGCAGTTAACTAAGCAGTTGGCTGGACTCAGTAAGAATTCCCTGGCAGGTCAAACCTTTCAAAAGCAGCAAGGCCTTGAGAGTTCGGGGCCCTCGAACCAGTGGGGCGTGGGGGTCATTCTCCTGCCCTTACCTTATGGCAGGTGTATCTGGAGAAGGCTCTTGAGAGGACAGCAAGGAGGTAAACCAGTCAATCTTAAAGGAAATCAACCCTGAATATTCACTGAAAGGACTGACGCTGAAGCTGAAGTTCCAATACTTTGGCCGTGTAATGTGAAGAGACAACTCCCTAGAAAAGACCCTGATTTTCGGAAAGATTGAGGGCAGGAGGAGAAAGGGGTGAGGATGAGATAGCTGGATGGCATTGCTGACTCAATGGGCATGAGTTTGTGCAAACTCAGGGAAATACTGAAGGACAGGGAAGCCTGGCATGCTGCAGTTCATGCGGTTGCAAAGAATTGGACACAACTTAGTGACTGAACAACAGCAACAACCTAGAGATAACAATGGACAGGTTAGGGACCAAAAAGGTTTGTTCTTACAGAAAAGAATGGACAGATAGGGGAATTTCCTTCTCATTCACAATTTATGTAACTCTCTACTCCCTCTACAAAAGATAACATATTTGATAATTAGAAATGTAGGTATTTAATTAATTTCTAAAAATATTCATGGGGCAGGTGTTATGTAGACCTGACACTGAACCGAGAATGTGGAATAGAGGGGGGAATAAGACACTTCCCAGCAGGTCATAGGTGGGCAGATGAATAATTATGAATAATCTCATGTGATAAGAGCTAGCCTAGAGAGGTGTGCCAGTTTTGCAGGAGCAGAAGTGAGTAAATGGTGTTAGAATGGAGACAGTAGAGAAGGGAACATCTGACCTGGAAATAATCTGACAGTATGGAAGGGGAAAGAATTTTAAAGTCCATCTAATGAGGTGCACATTGGAGGACACAAAGGGAACCTTGTGCACATGTGGACACAGGGTAAAAGAGCAGTGATCCCACAAGAGACTTGACCCAGACTTGCCCATGAGTGTCCAGGAGTCTGCGGCAGAGTGGGTCAGCAGTGGCCTGCTGCAGGGTTGGGGACACTGAGTGTACCAGTGTCTCCGTGGGGCCTTTTGAAGGAGGTCACCATTATTCCCAGTACAGTTCAGTTCAGTTCAGTCACTCAGTCATCTCCGACTCTTTGTGACCCCATGAATTGCAGCATGCCAGGCCTCTCTGTCCATCACCAACTCCCGGAGTTCACTCATACTCATGTCCATTGAGTCAGTGATGCCATTCAGCCATCTCATCCTCTGTCATTCCCTTTTCCTCCTGCCCCCAATACCTCCCAGCATCCCCAGGCAATCACAATCAACAGGAGCCTGAAATGCAATTCAATGCTGCTAAGTCGCTTCAGTCGTGTCCGACTCTGTGCGACCCAATAGACGGCAGCCCACCAGGCCCCCCCCTCTCTGGGATTCTCCAGGCAAGAGTACTGGAGTGGGGTGCCATTGCCTTCTCCGCTGAAATGCAATACTTCGATGCAATCTCAAAAACAACAGAATGATCTCTGTTCATTTACAAGGCAAACCATTCAATATCACAGTAATCCAAGCCTATGCCCTGACCAGTAATGCTGAAGAAACTGAAGTTGAACTGTTCTATGAAGATCTATGAGACCTTCCAGAACTAACACCCCAAAAAGGTGTCCTTTTCATGATAGGGGACTGGAATGCAAAATTAGGAAGTCAAGAAACACCTGGAGTAACAAGCAAATTTGGCCTTGGAGTACAGATTGAAGCAGGGCAAAGGCTATTAGAGTTTTGTCAAGAAAACGCACTGGTCATAGCAGACACCCTTTTCTAACAACACAAGAGAAGACTCTACACATGGACATCACCAGATGGTCAACACCAAAATCAGATTGATTATATTCTTCGCAGTCAGAGATGAAGAAGCTCTATACAGTCAGCAAAAACAAGACCGGGAGCTAGCTGTGGCTCAGATCATGAACTCCTTATTGCCAAACTCAGACTTAAATTGAAGGAAGTGGGGAAAACCACTAGACCATTCAGGTATGACCTGAATCAAATCCCTTACATTACACAGTGGAAGTGACAGATAGATTCAAGGGATTAGATCTGACAGACTAGAGTGCCTGAAGAACTATGGATGAAGGTTTCATGACATTGTACAGGAGGCAGGAATCAAGATCATCCCCCCAAAAAAAAGAAATGCAAAAAAGCAAAATGGTTGTCTGAGGAGCCCTTACAAACAGCTGTGAAAAGAAGAGAAGCGAAAAGCAAAGAAGAAAAGGAAAGATATAACCATTTGAATGCAGAGTTCCAAAGAATAGCAAGAAGAGATAAGAAATCCTTCCTCAGTGGTCAATGCAAAGAAATAGAGGAAAACAATAGAAGGGGAAAGACTAGAGATCTCTTCAAGAAAATTAGAGATACCAAGGGAATCTTTCATGCAAAGATGGGCACAATAAAGGACAGAAATGGTATGAACCTAACAGAAGCAGAAGATATTAAGAAGATGTGGAAATAAAAAAGAAAAAAATAATAAAATAAAATAAACAGAAGAGGTGGCAAGAATACACAGAACTGTACAAAAAATATCTTCACGACCCATATAGTCATGACATTCTGGAAAGCAAAGTCAAGTGGGCCTCGGGAAGCATCACTATGAACAAAGGTAGTAGAGGTGATGAGATTCCAGTTGAGCTATTTCAAATCCTGAAAGATGATGCTGTGAAAGTGCTGCACTCAATATGCCAGCAAATTTGGAAAACACAGCAATGCCCACAGGACCAGAAAAGATAAGTTTTCATTCTAATCTTAAAGAAAGACAATGCCAAAGAATGCTCAAACTACCACATGTTAGTAATGAGATGAAAAATGCTCAAAATTCTCCAAGCCAGGTTTCAACAGTACATGAATCACGAACTTTGAGATATTGAAGCTGGATTTAGAGGGATGATACAGAGAGGGAGGAGGGAGGGGGGTTCAGGATGGGGAACACATGTATACCTGTGGCGGATTCATGTTGATGTATGGCAAAACCAATATAATATTGTAAAGTAATTAACCTCCAATTAAAATAAATAACTTTATATTTTAAAATTTATATTTAAAATTTTAAATTATAAAAAAATAAATTTATATTAACAAATGAATTTATATTTTAAAAAAGAAAAGGCAGAGGAACCAGAGGTCAACATCCACTGTATCATCGAAAAAGCAAGAGTTCCCCCAAAAAATCTACTTCTGCTTTGACTATGCCAAAGCCTTTGTGTGGATCACAACAAGCATGGAATATTCTTAAAGAGATTGGAATACCAGATCACTTTACCTGCCTCTTGAGAAATCTGTATGTAGGTCAGGAAGAAATAGAATTGGACATGGAACAACAGACTGGTTCTAAATTGGGAAAGGAGTACCTCAAGGCTGTATATTGTCACCCTGCTTATTTAACTTGTATTCAAAGTACATCATGAGAAATGCTGGGCTGGATGAAGTACAAGCTGGAATTAAGATTGCAGGAGAAATATCAATAACCTCAGATATGCAGATGACACCACCCTTATGGCAGAAAGTGAAGACCTAAAGAGCCTCTTGATGAAAGTGAAAGAGGAGAGTGAAAAAATTGGCTTAAAACTTAACATTCAGAAAACTAAGATCATGGCATCTAGTCCCATCACTTCATGGCAGATAGGGAAACAATGGAAACAGTGACAGACTTTATTTGGGGGGAGGGGGTGCTCCAAAACCACTGCATATGATGACTGCAGCCATGAAATTAAAAGATGCTTGCTCCTTGGAAGAAAAGTTAAGACCAACATAGACAGCATATTAAAAAGCAGAGACATTACTTTGCCAACAAAGGTCCGTCTAGTTAAACTATAGTTTTTCCAGTAGTCATGTATGGATGTGAGAGTTGGACTATAAAGAAAGCTGAGCACAGAAGAATTGATGCTTCTCAACTGTGGTGCTGGAGAAGACTCTTGAGAGTCCCTTGAACAGCAAGGAGATCCAACCAGTTCTTCCTAAAGACAGTCATCCCCGAATATTCATTGGAAGGACTGATGATGAAGCTAAAATTCCAATACTTTGGCGACCTGATGTGAAGAACTGACTCATTTGAAGAGACACCGATTTTGGGAAAGTTTGAAGGCAAGAGAATGGGACAAGAGAGGATAAGATGGTTGGATGGCATCATTCGACTCAATGGACATGAGTTTAAGTAAACTCTGGGAATTGATGATGGACGGGGAGGCCTGGCATGCTGCAGTCCATGGGGTCGCAAAGAGTCGGACATGACTGAGCGACTGAACTGAACTGAATCAGAGGTGCAAATCCTCTGATCCAGCTCTGTGACCTTGAGAAAGTCACTTAACCTTTCTGAGTTCATATTTATTCACTATGATATAAAGATTATATCCACCTTATGGAGTTATTGTGAGGGTTAGATGGGATCTCTCACAGTGGTTGTCTAGTGCAGTGCTTGGCCCTTGGTAAATCCCAGCAAATGGAGGCTCGGTGCTGGTAATGAAGGTCAAATTGGATTTTTCCGTTTCAGTGCAGCAGTTTTAGGGAAGCCAGTGACTCAGATCTCTCAATTGGACAACTAGGCAGCAACTGAGGACAAGCACAATTAGTTTGGTAGAAAGAATCTGGAAAATGAGTATAGTTTGGAATAGGCTGCAGCTGACAGGTCTATGGCACATCGGGGAGGAAGGAAAATCAGGGAGGGAGGCAGAGGAAGGAAGCAGGAGTTGCAGACTGCACCAGGGGAATTCAACCCACTAGGACAGCTCAGAACCTCTCCTGCCTCCATCTTTGCAACTCTTATCAGTCAAGCAGAGAACCTCATCTCTCCAATGACTCACTTTATTTTGCCTCATTTCCCTGAACACTTTGAGGACAGCTATAGACAGACGTGAGCCCCTAATTTGACTCATTAATTCAATTACTAATTTATTTTATTCTGTAAATATATTGAGGCCTACTATATGTCAAGAGGGGATGTAGAATCTAGATAAATCGCATTGAATGAAATAGTTGAGTTCCTTTCTCAACAGGATTCAATATACTTATGTGCATTTAAATGCCTGGCATCTCCATGCCCCTCCCTTTTCACTGACAGCTTCATTTCAATAGAGGAGGATATTTCTCCCTTTGCCATAAACTCTGGATGACTTTATGGCAAAAAGGAAAAAAAAATAAAAGAAAACCACCTCATAATGACTCTTAGTAATTATATAGTCAGTCTCCTTGAGTTATTGACTGTGTACTGTGTACCAAGCATCCCTATAAATAAAATATGCCTAAGAAGTGTTAAGAACTTATCAACAACAAACACTCCCTAAGTGTTTGTTTTTGTTGTTCAGTTGCTAAATCGTGTCTGACTCTTTGCAACCCCATGAACTGCATGCAGTATGCCAGGTTTACCTGTCCTTTGCTCAAACTCATTTCCATTGAGTCAGTGATGCCATGCAACCATCTCATCCTCTTGTTGTCCCCTTCTCCTCTTGCCCTCAATCTTTCCCAAGAATCAGAGTCTTTTCCAATGAGTTGGCTCTTCACATTAGGTGGCCAAAATATTGGAGCTTCAGCTTCAACACCAGTCCTGATGAATACTCAGGTTTGATGTCCTTCAGCATTGACTGGTTTGATCTCCTTGCAGTCCAAGGGACTCTCTTAAGAGTCTTTCCAGCACCACAATTTGAAAGTATCAGTTCCTCAGTGCTCAGCCTTCTTTGCTGTCTAACACTCACATCCATACATGACTACTGGAAAAATCATAGCTTTGACTATATAGATCTTTGTCAGCAAAGCAATGTTTCTACTTTTGATTACACTGTTTGTCATACGTTTGCCATACATTTTCTCCAAAGGAGCAGCTGTCTTTTAATTTCACCCCAAAATCCCTATGTTGAAGCCCTAACCAGCACTGTAGCTATATTCAGAGATGGTGCTCTAAGGAAGTAATCAAAATAAATGAGGGTATAAGGTGGGTTCTTTAGGATTAGTGTCCTTATAGAAAGACACATCTGGGAGTTCATTCACTCTACTCCACCTTCTGGTCTTGCACAAGCACTAAGAAAAGGAAAAGTAGCTATCTGCAAGCTAGGAAGAGAGAAGAGAGCACTCCTCAGAAACAGAATTTACCAGTACCTTTTTCTTGGACTTCCCAGCCTCTGGAACTGTGAGAAAATAAACATCTGTGGTTTAAACCACCCAGTCTATGGTGTTTTGTTATGGCAGTGAAACAGAAGGGAAGGGTCAGGGCACAACCTTTAAAAGAATGACATAGTCAAGGATAGGACATAAACCAACGAGAACAAAATGGGTCCAACATGGAGGATAAGTCAACTTCCACTAGACCTTGAGCCTCAGTATACATTCATTGTGTCACATCAGCAGGCTAAAGGACACATCCACAGGTGGCATGGCTGTTCCCAGGCAGATCATCGAAGCCCAAGTGTAGGTGGTGGCCCATTTCCTGGAAACCTCCACCACTTCCCTGATATACTTGGAATAACCCTTCCACTCATTAACCTATGAAATTAACCCACCCCTTAAAAACTAACCCTGCCATATTTTGAGATGGTCTACACTCTGCCTGTGGAGTGTGTTTCTCCCTAAATAAATCCATTTCTTACCTATAACTCTGTCTCTCACTGAGTTCTTTCTGTGATGAGACATCAAGAACATGAGCTTCATTAAATGCTGAGACCAGGTGTTTGATCTCAATTGGAAGATGGTGGGTTTTGGCTAGTTTTGAGTCCTGGCCATGTGTGTTCAAGTCCCAATTTAAGGAACAGATTCAGCAGGTCTAGCTGACTAAGAATGGTGGATCAGTGTTTTGCTTAAGGCCAGCCAGTGAATATATGGAAGGATCGGTCTATTAGTTACCTGTTGCGATGTATTCATGCGCCTGTGAAACTCAGCAAATACTAATCATTTATGACTTACAATGTATCTTCCAATTTTCCAGGGGTTGGCCAATCTGGTCTAGTTTCCGCTCTGGATAAGTTTCTTCCATGTGTCTCTAATCCTCCTCAATGACACCCCACTCCAGTACTCTTGCCTGGAAAATCCCATGGATGGAGGAGCCTGGTAGGCTATAGTCCATGGGGTCGCGAAGAGTCAGACACGACTGAGCAACTTCACTTTCTTTTTTCACCTTCATGCACTGGAGAAGGAAATGGCAACCCACTCCAGTGTTCTTGCCTGGAGAATCCCAGGGACGGGGGAGCCTGGTGGGCTGCCGTCTGTGGGGTCGCACAGAGTAGGACACAACTGAAGTGTCTTAGCAGCAGCAGCAGCAGCAGGATCAGCAGACTAGCCTGGGAAGGTCCTTCTCAGGGCTATGGCATAGGTAAAAAAGAACAAGTTAGGTGAAGCAGTGATCATAGTCAAAATCCAGTGTTTTTTTTCCTTTAGATTTCATTCATAACCTTTTATGTCCATTCTCTACGCCTCAAGCTACCACTATATCCCATGACCATAGTCTACCTACAATTCCAAACCTGGGATCCTGAACTTTTCTTTCCTTCTCCCTTCTTCATTAAAACCAGCTCTCCAGGGGCTTAGCTGTAAGAAAAAGAGCTGATCACTAAATTCTGATAACTTGTGTTTGCTAAAGCAGATATAATAGATACTAAGTATTTAATCTATATGTGGCTCTGTGCCTGGAGCTAGGGTGTTGGTCTTAGAGATGAATCATAGCATCAGTTCTCAAGGAAGTTGGACTCCAGTGGGAGAAATAGCACATGCATATAATTCATGGTTTTCAGCCCTGTGCAAAATCTTTCTGAATATAATGCCAATCAGTGCCTTTATGGAGCAGGCATTGGACCCCTCTCTTTGGTTGGTGATGAGATTTCACTATCCTACAACTTAATAGCAGCCTGCATCTTTGACGGATAAGAAATCTGGAAGGGATTTGAGATGGAAAGTCTCAGATGGATAAACGATGATAATAATAATAATAACACACATCTCTGGGTTTACTCACACCCAACCCTCTGCTGAGAAGTCACTCCCCTTTTCCTCCCTGCCTAGCTAAGCTGCAACAATCCACCAAGTTCTGGGTCAAGTTACAGTCTGTCCATGACAAAGTTCCTAATGACTGCATTCTGCACACACCATTCTTGATTTCTGCCTTCCTGTATGAGGGAAGGGAAATTGACTATATGGAAGCCAGGAGCCAAGTTTATGCTCACTTGTGTAAATTTTTTTTGCTAATTTGTTTTATGTGTAAATGTTTTATCTTCATGACAGGAGAACACATTCCTTAAGGAAAAAGCAATATGTCCTCTCTTATTCTGTCCCCTAATGATGGTTAATATATGTAGACAATGCTTGGAAAATAAATGTTCATTCGGTAAAGAGTGCCCTGGCTTATACGAGGCTATGCAGGAAGAGATATGAACAGAATGTTATCTCCACTCTCAAAAGGTGCCAATTTCCTGGGAAACATAGGCATTTAAAGAGATGTGGCAAAATCCTGCCAGAGAATGAATTTCTACCACCCCACCCCCTCTTCACCCAGGAAGGTGCCAAAAAAGAACATAAAATAGCTGAGGTCTATGAGCTTCCCTGGTAGCTCACTTGGTAAAGAATCCGCCTACAATGCAGGAGACCCCAGTTCAATTCCTGGGTCGGGAAGATCCCCTGGAGAAGGGATAGGCTACTCACTCCAGTATTCTTGGGCTTCCCTGGTGGCTCAGACAACAAAGAATCCGCCTGTAATGTGGGAGACCTGGGTTCAATTCCTGGGTTGGGAAAATCCCCTGGAGAAGGGCATGGCAACCCACTCCAGTATTCCTGCCTGGAGAATCCCCAAGGACAGAGGAGCCTGGCAGCCTGCGGTCCGTGGGGTTGCAAAGAGTCAGACACCACTGAGTACTAAGCACAGCATGAGCTCAAGAAGGACTTCCCAGGTGGCATTATTGGTAAAGAACCCACCCGCCAGTGCAGGGGCATAAGACACATGGGGTCAATCCCTGGGTCAGGAAGATCCCCTGAAGGTGGACATGGCAACCCACTCCAGTATTCTTGCCTGGAGAATCCCATGGACAGAGGAGCCTGGCGGGCTACAGTCCTTGAAGTCACAAAGAGTTGGACATGACTGAAGCAACTTAGCATGCACATGAGCTAAAGAGGAGAGATGATCTGAGTTAAAAATCAGATGGGAGGAAAGCAGACACACACTGTGAGATCACTACAGGTGGTCTCCCTTATCTTAGACAGAGTGTACAGAGGGTGTCTTCAGAAGTGTTATCTGATACTTTGTGTGTTTTTGTCCAAAAATAAAGCCAACCTGAGCCTGGGCAGAGGACCAAGGGGAAAGAACTCTAAAGACTTCCATGGACTCAACACTCCACTCTGACTTGGAGCCAACCCAGGGCTGACTTCTTTCATAGAATGTGCTCACTCTAATAGATTTCCTAGAATGTGCTCACACTGGTCTTTGTTTCCAAGCACATGGCAGTATCCAGAAAGGATGGCCCAGCTTCTGCCTCTGTGTCCCCAACCTGCCTTCAAGCCATCGTCTCAGCTCCCATTCCCCATACCAGGTAGAGACACATGCCCTGTGCATCTCAGACATGGACCACCTAAGCTGACCTCCATCACTGCCAGTGCCCTTCCCCATGGGGCGATGGGGAGGGGCCAGCCTGGACTTGCTCTGAGATGCTCTATCATGAAGTGTGGACCCCTTATCAGCACTAGGGATGAGCCAACTGAAGGACTTTACCAACAGGAGCAGGGGAAAGTTTGAGCCTCTGTAGGCTGAAGAGAGACCACGAAGCATTAGGTATGTCAGTCCAAACCACCAGCAGTGCATGAAGTTTGGTATGGACACTTGTTTATAGAATAGTAGAGAGAATTTTTAAACCAAATTCATTGAGTGAGGATTTAGACACAATAAAACAATGCACTCATTTTAAGTGAGTAGTATGAAACATTTTGACATATGTATGCACTTTCCTTCATCCCAAATTATTCCCTTCAGTTCTTTCCCAGTCAACCTCCCTTGCTTTCCAGCCCAGATAACCACTGAACTGATTTTTATCCTGAGTGGTTAGATTTGCCTATTTCAGAACTTCACATAATGGAATCAGACAATGTATACTCTGTGTCTAGCTTCTCTGGTTCAGCATAATTGTTTCCAATATTAAAAATTTCAAACATATAGAAAAGGTAAACAAATTTATAGTGAATCTCTATACACCAGCCACGTAGATTCCACCATTAACATTTTACTTCTTTTCCTTTTTTTATTGCATGTTTATCTATTTATATATTTCTCTCTTCATCCATCAATCTACCTTATTGCTGGTGCATTTCAAAGTAAATTATAGACATCAATCAAATTCTCCCTAAATATTTCAGAATGTATTACTAATTTGAATATAACATTTGTTTACATATTTAAGGTAAAATTGTTATAAAATGCAAATGTTAAACATGCATTCCCTAAGTTTGGACAACCACAAATCCCTATAAAACATAGCCTAGAAGCATCAGTCTGGAGTTCCTGGATGCCTTTTCTCAGGCAACACCCCATCTTTCCTCTGTCAAGACAACTTCTGTTTTGATTTTTTCCAGTGCAGGTTAGTTTTGTCTGTTGCAGAACTTTACATATATGGAATCATACCAGATGCATTTTTTGTGAGATTGCACTTACTTAGCAAAATGCCTTTGAGTGTTATCATGTTGTTGTATTTATCAGCAGTTTATTCCTTTTAATTGCTCAACAGTATTTCATTGTTTCAATATACTGCAATGCATAGCTTTTAGATGTCACTCTATGATTTGTTTAAGCTATTTTTGTGAAGTAGGGGTTAGATATATTCTTCTCTCTATGAATTTTGGACGAATGTATAGGGTTATTATCATGTCATCTTCAAGTGTCTCATAGAATCCACTGTTAAAGGCATCTAGGCCTGGAGTTTTCTTTGTGGGGAAGGCTAATTACCAATTCAATTTCTTTGATATAGGGTTTTGAATTTTTTATTTCCTTTTTACTCAGTTTTATATATTTCAATGAATTTGTCCATTTCATCTAGGTTATAAAATTTATTAACATACAATTGTTCATAATATTTTTACTATCAATTTAGTGTCTGAATGTCATTCCTTCCATATTCTGAGCGGTCCCGTAACAGGGTAAAGTGAGCTTCAGTTTTTCCATCTGTATAATGGGAAGAATTGCCTTGACCATCCAGCGGGGTGACAATGAGGCTTTGTAACTTTGTAACTGTCACAGCTGGGTAAAGCTGGAAGGGTTTACTGCTGTGGACTTCTCATATGCTATAGGGTGGAGCACTGGGGTAGGGGTCATTTACTTTCTAATTCCTTGACCAGTGCATTTCATTCTGACGAGCAGCCTAGGGCCAGAAACCTTTCTCCGCACCTGGAAACGAAAGCCTGGTGTACCTCCCTCAGAGTAGAGGACATTGTGACCATCCTTGCACTAATGTGACTCCCACACTTTGATTCACTGGGGCATGAGGACTAGTGGACAGCCTGGCCACCTTCCCAGGACTCCCATCTCAGCTCAGCTTTGTAATTCTTTAATCTTGACAGCACATAAGTTTAATAGGGACACACTTGAGGATTCATGAATTGATTCATTCCATCAGTAGTTGTAGACTGAGTTTATGCTGCATGCCAGGCACTGTTATAGGTCCTGGAGATAAAATGGCTAGCAAAATTGGCAAACAAAAAACCCCTTGCATTTATGTGGTTTATATTCTGATGACATTCAGGACTCCTGACTCAGTGGCCAGTAACACATGACTCAAGCATTACGTCTTCATCAGCCCTCCTTTTCTCCCTGCTAGAGCTGTCCATTTTGCTTTGCATCACCTTCCCATCCAGATTTCAGTGAACATCTGTAACCCTTGTTCACAAGCCTGTTTCCACAAGGTCAGTAACAATATCCCCTGTACCTGATACTGTGTCTGCCATGTAGTGGGTACCAGATTTGGTCACCATTCTAGTGCTTAAGGACACAGGAATCAGAAATCTGAGTTTGAATTCCAGCTATACTGTTGAAAGGTGTAAGGCACTGGGCAGGTTACTTACCTTCCCCATGCTTCAATGTCCTCATGTGTAAAATCATGGACATTGACGTCCAATGCATAGTAAGTGTTCAACAGCCTTTAGCTGCTATAGCTATTAATGATAAATCTTCATTGAATGCCATCTTCAGGCAAATATACTAATTTTCTAAAGACACAGCCATTTAGTGATCCTGACTTGCTGGCCCTAAATCCCATCTAAACTCATGCTGAAATGAAGCTGGAGGAGAAAAGAAATTATTGGACAATGCACGCTAACATGTGGGGGGCAGAGATAATTCAGCCTTCTGCAAATGGAAATTAATCATCCAGGCTTTACCCAGCAGGCAGGCAGCAAGAATGCCAGCTTGTCCCCCTTCCCTGCCACTGGCAGGATTGTTCAGGAAATGAAGAAAGGAGATGAGATTGTTGGAGGAGGCGGCCCTGTGGACCACCTCCTCCACATCAGATATGCGCATTATCGGCTTTCTCTTTGTTGCTGCTTACTTAGCCACCCAGGGCGACAGGCACCCAGTACAACAGCCTCCTGCTTCCAGCATTGTTATTCCTTAGATTAATCTGGCTTCAATGTGTTCCAACAATACATACTGTATCTAAATGCTAAAAAAAAAAAAAAAAAAAAACCACCCTATCCACTACAAATGGAATAGAGTCTAAGGCATTAGAGATATATGCTAAAATGTGGCTGCAGATTTAAAGACACATCGGTATGTCCCTTAGTACCTGGGAGAACATTTTCCTGAGTGAATGATGGTCCATTTTCTGAGCCTCCTTATCAAAATGATTAATAGGATACTGCAGGGCTTCTTCATACACAAGGGGAGATTTTTACTTTCAGTCCCATGCACTTTGTGATGTGCCTTCGGCCCTGATGCTAATAATTGCATGACATGGTGGGGTTCATATCATTCACTGCCTATTTTTCACAGAAGGCAAAAATAGAGACACAGAGACTTTATCCGATTTGACTGAAGTCATTCTTATAGCTAGTGACATAGCCACAGCTAGTAGACCCACAGTTTTTCTATAGCAATATGGCAGACACCTATTACCTACCCATCATCCATTCTCCCTTTTCTCTCACTAATAGGCTCATGACTGCTATTATAATGGGATAAACTCGAGGCTTTACTGAGAGCAGCAGTCTCACATGTCTGGTTCAGCTCAGTACTGTGTCCTCACACCTAGCACAATCCTTGAAGTAGAGTAAGCCCCAAGTAAATATTTGTTGCTCTTTATGACATTGGACTTTGCTTCTATCACCAGTCTCATCCACAGCTGGGTATTGTTTTTGCTTTGGCTCCATCCCTTCATTCTTTCTGGAGTTAATTCTCCACTGATCTCCAGTAGCATATTGGGCACCTACCGACCTGGGGAGTTCCTCTTTCAGTATCCTATCATTTTGCCTTTTCATACTGTTCATGGGGTTCTCAAGGCAAGAATACTGAAGTGGTTTGCCATTCCCTTCTCCAGTGGACCACATTCTGTCAGACCTCTTCACCATGACCCGTCCGTCTTGGGTGGCCCCACAGGGCGTGGCTTAGTTTCATTGAGTTAGACAAGGCTGTGGTCCTAGTGTGATTAGATTGACTAGTTTTCTGTGATTATGGTTTCAGTGTGTCTGCCCTCTGATGCCCTCTCACAACACATAACATCTTACTTGGGTTTCTCTTGCCTTGGATGTGGGGTATCTCTTCACGGCTGCTCCAGCAAAGCACAGATGCTGCTCCTTACCTTGGATGAGGGGTATCTCCTCATGGCCACCCCTTCTGACCTTAAACGTGGAGTAGCTCCCCTCGGCCCTCCTGCACCCGTGCAGCCCCCACTCCTCAGGCATGTGGTAGCTCCTCTAGGCCACTGCTCCTGACCTCGGGCATGGGGTAGCTCCTCTGGGCTGCTCCTGCACCATCGCAGTGAAACCTATATGCAGGTCAGGATGCAACAGTTAGAACTGGACACGGAACAACACACTGGTTCCAAATAGGAAAAGGAGTGCGTCAAGGTTGTATGTTGTCACCCTGCTTATTTAACTTCTATACAGAGTACATCATGAGAAACACTGGGCTGGAAGAAGCACAAGCTGGAATCAAGATTGCCGGGAGAAATATCAATAACCTCAGATATGCAGATGACACCACCCTTATGGCAGAAAGTGAAGAGGAACTAAAAAGCTTCTTGTTGATAGTGAAAAAGTTGGCTTAAAGCTCAACATTTAGAAAAAGAAAATCATGGCATCTGGTCCCATCACTTCATGGGAAATAGATGGAGAAACAGTGGAAACAGTGTCAGACTTTATTTGGGGGGGCTCCAAAATCACTGCAGATGGTGATTGCAACCATGAAATTAAAAGATGCTTACTCCTTGGAGGAAAAGTTATGACCAACCTAGATAGCATATTGAAAAGCAGAGACATTATGTTGCCAACAAAGGTCTGTCTAGTCAAGGCTATGGTTTTTCCAATAGTCATGTATGGATGTGAGAGTTGGACTGTGAAGAAAACTGAGCACCGAAGAATTGGTGCTTTTGAACTGTGGTGTTGGAGAAGACTGTTGAGAGTCCCTTGGACTGCAAGGAGATCCAACCAGTCCATTCTAAAGGAGATAAGTCCTGAACTGAACTGAACAGTCCTGGGTGTTCATTGGAAAGACTGATGCTAAAGCTGAAACTCCAATACTTTGGCCACCTCATGCAAGGAGTTGACTCTTTCAGATAAGACTCTGATGCTGGGAGGAATTGAGGGCAGGAGGAGAAGCGGATGACAGAGGATGAGATGGCTGGATGGTATCACCAACTTGATGGACATGAGTTTCAGTGGACTCCGGGAGTTGGTGATGGACAGTGAGGCCTGGTGTGCTGAGATTCATGGGGTTGCAAAGAGTCAGACACGACTGAGCTACTGAACTGAACTGAACTGAAACATCTGTTGAAAGAGAAAACTAAGTTAATGACTCAGAATTGGAACCTTAATGGCTTAAGCTCCATGCCCCTGCTGTTCCTATGCTTTCAGAATGCCAGTTCTCCCTGAGATGCTTCTCTGAAGATAAGTCACAAAACCTGCATTGTCAGGATGATGCATCTAAACTATGTACCAGGCAGCAGCTCCCAGTAGTTGGAGCAAATGTGAGTGCATCAAGGCAGATTCATTGCTTTTTACTTGGGTTCTGACTGAGACAAAGAACCTTTGAGAAATTGTGTCCCTCACATGTCCCAGAGTGGGATGTCCTGACTTATCTGTCTCCCATAATCAGCAAAGGACACTGAAAACCTGGGACTGAATCTGGCTGGCTGTCTGCCCCAAATCTATGTGCATTTGCTCTTCCAAAGGAGTAGCATTCTCTGTGCCTCTTCTCATAAAGACTCTGTCCCCTCCTCTTGAGTTTTCCAATTTGTAATCCTAAGATGGGCATGCAATATCACTCAGTTACAGCCAATTCTTGCTTTCAGAATAAATCAGCAGCTGGAAACTGACCATAAAAATAAAAATTTTTGTTTTAGAAACGGGGATGGGCAGAAAGAGAGCAGGATCTTAGGAGAAACTAAGTAAGAAAAACGTACATTTGATCTCAGAAGCTCTGTTCTGAACTCTCACTCCACTCCACTATTCAGAGCTTGTGGTCTGAGCATGTGTGCATCCTAAGTTGCTTCAGTCGCATCCAACTCTGTGTGACACTATGGGTTGCAACCTGAGAGTCCCCTCTGTCTGTGGGATTCTTCAGGCCAGAATACTGGAATGGGTTGCCATGCCCTCCTCCAGGGGTTCTTCCTGACCCAGGGATGGAATTCGGGTCTCTTATATCTCCTGTATTGGCAGACAGGTTCTTTATCACTAGCGCCACTGTGTCTGAGCAGGTCACTTAAACTCTCAGAGCCTCGTAGGTGCCATCTGCATAATGGGGATGTGATACTCTTCTCACAGAGATCTTGTGAGATAAAGAAGATAGTACTTATGAAAATGCCTTGTAAACTGTTAGGTTCAAAGTAAATAAAGGGGCTTATTATCCTTAGAGAGCTAGAGATTTGGAAATACTGTATGCCCTGTGCCTTCTTTTCACCAATTAACCATTTCTATTCATGTATCTGATGAAATTGGCTTAAGATAAATGTCGTTGTATTCTGATATCTGAAAGGTTGTATGGGAGATAAAGATTAAGTTGGTTATGTTAACTTCAGAAATCAGACCCATGGCCAATGAGAAGAAACTAGAAATGATGGTTTCTACTTAGAAAAAAAGGATAACTTCAAGAATGCCAAATGGTTGGCAGTCTTATCATCTGGAAGTACTGCCCTGGGAGGTGACAGTCCCCCTCACTGGGAGCTCAGGCCGCGGGTCAGTACTACTGGCGAGGATGTCATAGAATTCATGCTTCTCCTACAGACACTGACTCCAATCTACTTAAATCCATCTTCATCTGCAGTTCTGATTCCACAATCCTAAACATGACCAACACACAAACAACGGGCACCCTGCTCCTTTTTCAAAGGTTGACCTTTACTCCAGTCCCACAGACTGACTTGCCAGATACAGGTTATAAAATAAGATAAATCTGTTATGACTAAAGAAACAAGAACAAGAAATGAACAGAAATGTTTGGGTGTACTTGCAAGAGAGTCAACCAGACCTTGAAGAAACCCAAAATATGTACTTTTTTTTTTTTTTAATGACTCAACAGAAAGAAAACCAAGGAATTGATGTGGTAAAAGAAATAACACAAAATGTAAGCTTGGAGAGAGTAAATGTAAATTATAGAGGAAATGTGAAGAGACATAGCCAAGAGATACATTTCATTTCATTTTTAAATAATTTTTTCATTATTTTTCCCTTTTTACTGAGATATAATTGACATATAACTGTGTAACTTTAAAGTGCACACTATGACTTTGAATATATATATATATATTGCAAAATGATTAACACTTTAAGTTTAACATCCATCACTTCACACAGTTATAAATCTTTTTTTCCTGTGATGGAAACTTTTATGATCTTATTCTTTAAGCAGGTTTTGAATGTACAATACAGAATGGTTAACTATATTCATTGCACTGTACATTACATACCCAGAACTTATTTTTGGTGGGAATTTAAATTGGTACAGCTGCTGTAGAAACAGTATGGAAGCTCCTCAAAGTTTTAAAAATAGAACTACCATATGATCCAGCAACCCACTTCTGGGTATATATCCAAGGAAAATGAAAACAGGGTCTTGAAGAGATCACTGCACCTCCACGTTCATTGCAGCCGTATTTACAATAGCCAAGGCTTGGAAACAACCTTGTGTCCATCAAGAGATGCGTGGATAAAGAAAAGCATATATATGTATACACATATATGTATATATACATTCAACCATAAACAGAAGAACTCTTCAATATGCAACAACATGGATGAAAATTGAGAGCCTTATGCTAAGTAAAACAAGTCAGAGGAGGACAAACAGTGTATTTCACCACTTATATGTAGAATCTAAAAGTAAAAATTCATAGAAACAGAGAACCATAGGTAAGAACTGGAGGAGTTAAGGAAAGTGGCTAAAGGTGATCAAAAAATGGAAACGTCCAGCTATAAGAAAGTATTTTAATATATGCTTATTGAAGTGTCAGACCATGCAGAAGCGCGCAGGCTGTGATGGACCGTGCAGAAGTGTGGTGGAGAGGAGCTACCCCTTGCCCAAGGTCAGGGGCGGTGACTGAGAGTAGCTACCCAACTCCCAAGGTCAGGGCGGCAGCCAAGAGGAGCAACCCCACGTCCAAGGAGCGGGGGCTGTGCAGGCACAGGAAGGCCAGGAGGAGCTACTCCACATTCATCAATGGGGGCGGCAGTGAGGAGATACCCCTCATCTAAGGTAAGGAGCAGCGGCTGCACTTTGCTGGAGCAGCCGTGAAGAGATACCAAGGTAAGAGAAAACCAAGTAAGAAGGTAGGTGTTGCAAGAGGGCATCAGAGGAGAGACACACTGAAACCATACTCACAGAAAACTAGTCAATCTAATCACACTAGGGCCACAGCCTTGTCTAACTCAATGAAACTAAGCCACGCCCTGTGGGGCCACCCAAGACGGACGGGTCATGGTGAAGAGGTCTGACAGAATGTGGTCCACTGGAGAAGGGAATGGCAAATCACTTCAGTATTCTTGCCTTGAGAACCCCGTGAACAATATGAAAAGGCAAAATGATAGGATACAGAAAGAGGAACTTCCCAGGTCGGTAGGTGCCCAACACGATACTGGAGATCAGTGGAGAAATAACTCCAGAAAGAATGAAGGGATGGAGCCAAAGCAAAAACAATACCCAGCTGTGGATGTGACTGTTGATAGAAGCAAGGTCTGATGCTGTAAAGAGCAATATTGCATAGGAACCTGGAATGTCAGGTCCATGAATTAAGGCAAATTGGAAATGGTCAAACAGGAGATGGCAAGAGTGAACGTCGACATTCTAGGAATCAGCGAACTAAAATGGACTGGAATGGGTGAATTTAACTCAGATGACCATTTTATCTACTACTGTGGGCAGGAATCCCTTAGAAGAAATGGAGTCGTCATCATGGTCAACAAAAGAGTTTGAAACGCAGTACTTGGATGTGATCTCAAAAACGACAGAATGATCTCTGTTCCTTTCCAAGGCAAACCATTCAATATCACAGTGATCAAAGCCTATGCCCCAACCAGTAACGCTGAAGAAGCTGAAGTTAAAGGGTTCTATGACGTCCTGCTGCTGCTAACTCGCTTCAGTTGTGTCCGACTCTGTGCGACCCCATAGACGGCAGCCCACTAGGCTCCCTCGTCCCTGGGATTCTCCAGGCAAGAACACTAGAGTGGGTTGCCATTTCCTTCTCCAATGAAGTCCTACAAGACCTTTTAGGACTAACACCCAAGAAAGATGTCCTTTTCTTATAGGGGACTGTAATGCAAAAGTAAGAAGTCAAGAAACACCTGGAGTAACAGGAAAATTTGGTCTTGGAGTACAGAATAAAACAGGGGAAAGGCTAACAGAGTTTTGCCAAGAGAATGTACTGGTCATAGCAAACACCCTCTTCAAACAACACAAGAGAAGACTCTACACATGGACATCACCAGATGGTCAACACCAAAATCAGATTGATTATATTCTTTGCAGCCAGAGATGGAGAAGCTGTATACACTCAGCAAAAATAAGACTGGGAGCTGACTGTGGCTCAGATCATGAACTCCTTATTGCCAAACTCAGACTTAAATTGAAGAAAGTGGGGAAAACCACTAGACCATTCAGATATGACCTAAATCAAATGCCTCATGATTATACAGTGGGAGTGAGAAATAGATTTAAGGGACTATATCTGATAGACAGAGTGCGTGATGAAGTATAGACGGAGGTTCTTGACATTGTACAGGAGACAGGTATCAAGACTATCCCCAAGAAAAAGAAATGCAAAGAAGCAAAATGGCTGTCTGGGGAGGCCTTACAAATAGCTGTGAAAAGAAGAGAAGCGAAAAGCCAAGGAGGAAAGGAAAGATATAAACATCTGAATGCAGAGTTCCAAAGAATAGCAAGGAGACATAAGAAAGCTTTCCTCAGTGATCAATGCAAAGAAATAGAAGAAAAGAACAGAATGGGAAAGACTAGAGATCTCTTCAAGAAAAGTAGAGATACCAAGGGAACATTTCATGCAAAGATGGGCTCGATAAAGGACAGAAATGGTATGGACCTAACAGAAGCAGAAGATATTAAGAAGAGGTGGCAAGAATACACAGAAGAACTGTAAAAAAAAGAGCTTCACAACCCAGATAATCACGATGGTGTGATCACTCACCTAGAGCCAGACATCCTGGAACTTGAAGTCAAGTGGGCCTTAGAAAGCATCACTATGAACAAAGCTAGTGGAGGTGATGGAATTCCAGTTGAGCTATTTCAAATCCTGAAAGATGATGCTGTGAAAGTGCTGCACTCAAGATGCCAGCAAATGTGGAAAACTCAGCAGTGGCCACAGGACTGGAAAAGGTCAGTTTTCATTCCAATCCCAAAGAAAGGCAATGCCAAAGACTGCTCAAACTACCACACAATTGCACTCATCTCACACGCTAGTAAAGTAATGCTCAAAATTCTCCAAGCCAGGCTTCAGCAATAAGTGAACCACGAACTTCCAGATGTTCAAGCTGGTTTTAGAAAAGGCAGAGGAACAAGACATCAAATTGCCAACATCCGCTGGATCATCGAAAAAGCAAGAGAGTTTCAGAAAAGCATCTATTTCTGCTTTATTGACTATGCCAAAGCCTTTGACTATGTGGATCATAATAAAAGCAAAAAGCAAAGGAGGAAATTCTGTGGAAAATTCTGGAAGAGATGGGAATACCAGACCACCTGACCTGTCTCTTGAAAAACCTATATGCAGGTCACGAAGCAACAGTTAGAACTGGACATGGAACAACAGACTGGTTCCAAATAGGAAAAGGAGTACGTCTAGGCTATATATTGTCACCCTGCCTATTTAACTTATATGCATAGTACATCATGAGAAATGCTGGGCTGGAAGAAGTACAAGCTGGAATCAAGATTGCCAGGAGAAATATCAATAATCTCAGATATGCAGATGACCCCACCCTTACGGCAAAAAGTGAAGAGCCTCTTGATGAAAGTGAAAGAGGAGAGTGAAAAAGTTGGCTTAAAGCTCAACATTCAGGAAACTAAGATCATGGCATCTGGTCCCATCACTTCGTGGGAAATAGATGGGGAAACAGTGTCAGACTTTATTTTTTGGGCTCCAAAATCACTGCAGATGGTGACTGCAGCCATGAAATCAAAAGACACTTACTTCTTGGAAGGAAAGTTATGACCAACCTAGAGAGCATATTCAAAAGCAGAGATATTACTTTGCCAACAAAGGTCCGTCTAGTCACGGCTACGGTTTTCGCAGTAGTCATGTATGGATGTGAGAGTTGGACTCTGAAGAAAGCTGAGTGCTGAAGAATTTATGCTTTTGAACCATAGTGTTGGAGAAGACTCTTGAGAGTCCCTTGGACTGCAAGGAGATCCAACCAGTCCATTCTAAAGGCGATCAGTCCTGGGTGTTCATTGGAAGGACTGATGCTAAAGCTGAAACTCCAATACTTTGGCCACCCCCATGTGAAGAGTTGACTCATTGGAATAGACCCTGATGCTGGGAGGGATTGGGGGCAGGAGGAGAAGGGGACGACAGAGGATGAGATGGCTGTATGGCATCACTGACTCGATGGACATGAGTTTGAGTGAACTCCAGGAGTTGGTGATGGACAGGGAGGCCTGGTGTGCTGTGATTCATGGGGTCGCAAAGAGTTGGACATGACTGAGCAACTCAACTGAACTGATTGAACAGTCAGAGAAGAAAATAGAAAGGGGAAGAGGAAATTTGAAGGTTAAAAGAACAAGATAGAGCTAAAATGTTTGACAACAACATTATACAAATAAGGAAAGTTCCTTACAGTTTTCAAGAAGAGAGTATATTATTTTATAACCTACATCTGGCAAGTCAATCTATGAGATTGGAGCAGAGGTCAACCTTTCAAAAAGGATCAGGGTGCCCATTGTTTGTGTGTTGGTCATGTTTAGGATTGTGGAATCAGTATTACAGATGAAGATAGCTATAAGTGAATTGGAGTCAGTGTATGAGAAGTATGAATTTTAGACTTTATTAAGTTTGTATATTAAAGTTTCTAGCATAGCTCTTAAATAATAGAAATAGAATAGATGACCTCCAAACACTGAAGGAGGAAAATATCATATGCAGGGGGAATGGTGCCTCAATCATTAACATAACGTGAGCTTCACCCTCCTAAGATACATGAGTCCCTCACCACCTCCCATCTCTTTGCTGCTCCCCATCCCATACTAAGCTTAGAGCCTCCTTTCACATATGAGGTACTTCTACTTGCAGCTAACAAACCTGGGGGCTGTTTATATCACACAACAAGAAGACTGTAGGCAAGTCACCCACAGCTATTGTCAAGGTTCCATAATCCTTTTCATTTTTCTACTTCACTACATTAACATTTCATTTTGTTGTCTTGAGAACCATGGTAACTGCAGTGTTATTTTCTTTTGCTAGAAAAGCAAAAAATTCCCCAAAATTCCAGCAGAACTTAGCCAGTACGTAATTGACTAGAACAAGTTGTCTGTTGAAGTTGGATTTTTTACTAGCTTGCAGGGGTTGATTGTTACATTTTTAGGGGTTTTATTTGCCAGTTTTTAACCATGAGTGGCTAGAAATCAACCATATTGGAAGCATTTACATCTCAGAAATTGGCTATATGTCATAATAGGGTTGCTGTTTTTATTGTTAAGAATGATGTCACAGACCAACCTTGGCTGCATGGGATGCTGAAATTAGAAATTATTTGCTGAACACACTGCTTCCCTGGTGGCTCAATTGGTAAAGAATCTGCCTGCAATGCAGAAGACCCAAGTTCGACCCCTGGGTCAAGAAGATCCCCTGGAGAAGGAAATGGCAACCCACTCCAGAATTCTTCCCTGGAAAATTCCATGGTCAGAGGAGCCTGTCAAGCTACAGTCCATGGGGTCTCAAGAATCAGACACAACTTAGCAATCAAACCACCACCGTTGCCTATCTTAAGGGCTTCCCCAGTGGCTCAGTGGTAAAGAATCCGCCTGCAATGCAGGAACCACAGGAAACACGGGTTCTATCCCTGGTAGGAAAGATCTCTTGCAGGAGGGCTTGGCAACCCACTCCAGTATTCTTGCCTGGAGAATCCCATGGACAGGGAAGCCTGATGGGATACAGTACATACAGTCGTAAAGAGTCAGACATGACTTTGAAATGACTTAGCATGCACACACACTGCCTATCTTAATGGACTGTCTGTTTTCAAGAAAAAGTCAACGGATGTTTAAAAGGGAACAAGTCAGGTCTGCTATTGATGACTCTAAAAGATTTTCAAGTTCTATTTTGTTGGGGCTTGCCTCATTAGAACATCTTCAGTACATGTGGCTTTGTTTCCCAGTTGCCCAAGCTGTAAACAGGAGGGAAGGATAATGTGTCAGGGAACTGAGAAAGCATATAGTGGAGAGATGAAGCATATGTGAGTATAATGCATCTGAGCCTCTGATTGTCTTTACACTATTTAGGTGTAAAACATCATCTTTCTTCAGTCTTTCTGAAACACTGTTCAGTGCCCTTGACACAGCAAGAGAAGGATATAGGGTCTCTTAACCAGTGGTTTTATTTGGGGATAGCTCTCACCAGCATCCAGATCTTAAACTCCGAAGAAAACCATTAAATAACTACCCTATTTTACAAATGCTTGGGAAGGAATTTTAGAAGATTGACAAAAGGAAGGCCAAATAAATTCCGGATTTGACAACAGTTGATCCCAAACATCTTTGAGAGCTGCAGCCCTTCAGGTACAAACCCTCATATGGGTAGGCTCTTTGCAAAAGTGATTTCATTTCACTTATGCCAATGAATGCCTGAAAAGTCTAAGAGACAGAGTACCAGTGAGTGTTTCAAGTTAACAGATATAGATAAAATCACCTCCAAGCACAAGAGACTAATTAAGAGGTGGATAGATAGCCCCAAAGAGACAGACCAGGACTAAAGGATATCTGACCCATTCAAATCAAGTCAAGTTCTACCTGATTTCAAATTCTTCAAGATTGTACACTTAGGTGAAGATACCAGAGCTATTGTTTTGCTTGCTTTGTATTCTTTCTCTCTGCTGTGATAGGAGTTCCCCTAGAAAAGCCATTTGTTCACCTCTGATTTCCCAAAGAGCTTTGGAACAGTTTGTACTTAGTGGGAGCTCAAGAAATGTTCACTGCCTGACATTTCTTCTCCCACATAACAAGATGAAGCCAGTGGGAAAGTGAGTCTTTCTCACCCCCTCACATTCTTTGACTTTAAATGTTAAGTGGAAAAGCTAGGATTTGAACCCAGATTTTCTGAAGCCAACTTCCAGAGTCTTTCTCCTAAGTCATTATATCCCCAATGGACAACTATATTTGCAAACTTTTGTAAAAAAGAACTACAGGACCCGTGGAAGCATGCACTCAAGGAAAGCAATTCTGTATCTAGTTATATTCAACAGAAAACAAATTATCTCCATGACCAAGAAAGAAAGAAAGAATCCAACATTGACTTCCCTCTCATAGGATAAGGAAGATATAATTCATAATTTATAAAATAATTCATTAAACATTTCTTCTATTTAATTGTTTTCACATCCAACAATAGCTCTGGAGCAGCACTATTCAGAAGAACTTCCGGTGATGATGAAAATACCCCATATCTGTCCTCTTCTATACAGTGCCTGCTGGCCACGTGAGACTGGTGGGCACTTGAACTAAAACTTTTTAGCCTGACTATGACTGAAAATATGAATTTTTAATTTTATATGACTTTACTTAATTTGTTTCAGTTTTATAGTTCCACGTGTCTAGCGGCTACTTGATGGATGTCACAGCTACAGTGTCTCACTCTTCGTCCTCCAAATTCTCAGCTGCATTCAGCTGCCATGTTTTTCCATCTCCCCTCCATCCACCAAGCTCTTTATTACGTAGATGACATGACCTCTGAAGCTGTATCCTTGCTGCACTCATTGCTCAAAACAAAACAGCACCTGAAAAATGGACTCCATAACAAACATTTTTGCCCCATCCCTCCAGTCTTTTCCTCTACTCAGATTCCTGATTCTGCAGTGTGTTTGAGGATCTCCAAGCAGACACGGAACTCTTCTAAAGGGTGGGAAAAGATAAAAAACTTGGGTGAGAAAAGATAAACTTTCCTAAGTGAGAGGGAGGGGTGAGAAAGAGGCATGAAGTGCTGGGAATTCTCAGAAATTAATAAACCATGTCTTATAACACTGCAGTGATAATAACGCCAACACACTAAACAGCATCCAGTGATTCAGTTTGCGACATACTCACTTTTTATTTTCATGATGGAGGAGGTGGTTTAAAAAAACCCAGTGGGAGAAAGATGGGTAAACAGAGTGGGGAAAACAGACACTAGGTCCACCAGCTGGTAAGCAGCCACTTTTCATCAGAAGTAAAGGTAGGACCTGAGTCTGAAGGCTGCATCAGGGCCACTAGAGGCACAAAGGTCAGTGAGAGCTGATTCTGGAGATGCGTGTGATTTGGGTAAAGCAGTCAGTTTGTTCTTCTATGGCTAGTCTCTTTGGAAAACTTGGGGTCTTACAATCTACCCTAGTTAGCTTAAGTGGGCACAGCTTCTGAGCCTGGCACAGCTGCTCTGTGTTAAGCCCCAAAGGGGGAATAATGTTAGGTTAGAGACCATCAGGGGCAATGTCAGTGGTCCCCTAGAGTGGGCGATGCCATAAACACTAATTCATTGCATAGCAGTACACAGAGGGAGCTGCATAAGAGCTCAGGCAACCTGCTGTGGGTTCAGAGGTGGAGGGAAGGTCTCAAAAGGTGATACAATCATTAATATTAATAATAAGGCACCAGGACATCTGGTTCCTCTTTTTGCTTTCTCGTTCAACCTCAACTATCTCAACTGTCTTAAAGCCCTTTGTTCTGATTATCTTGAGGTTGTGAAATCTGTGCTGTTCTGAGGCATAAATGAAGAATCCAGAGGTCCAGGGTTGTTTTTGGAAGGAGGCATTGAAGGGCAAAGAAGGAAGGATGAGAGACTTTCGCAAGACAGTGAGAGGTAAAGCAGTGGTGGCTGTGGGGGGTGGGGGGCAAGGTGAGGCCCCTGGTGGCACTGGGACATTGTCTACACTGAGATTCTGTGTTGGTGGCTCTGTGACAGCTGCCAGTTGTTCCAAAGTCTCCAGTGAAATCTATGTCGTGCACATATGTATTCTTTCTATTTTTATCTTGTTTTGGGGGGAAAAGATAAATTTAATGACAAGGGGGTATGTCCTACATACAGGTGAATTCTGGGAGTGGGAGAGTGAAGAAAAGTGAACAAAAGGACAACTGCAAAACTCCAAGGACTCAGAGGACCTTGGGGAAAGGAGGACAAGATGAGTGACAGGCGAGGAGCAGAGAGCAAAGAGCTAGTGTAAGGATGCGGCTATGGAGGGGCTTGGCCAGCATGCAAACCCAGGTGGGCACACCTTCTTCCACCTACACTTTCAGCAGGCCCAGGTGCAGGTGAGGGGCACACTGGACTAAGAAAGGGGGTGAGCAACAACCAGCACGTGTCCAGCCTCCCTTGTGCTGGCCGCTCACCACTGTCACGCACATATGTTGTGGCTGTCACTCTGCCAGAGCCTTCCTGTTTATTATTTTTGTGTCTCCAGGCAGCGACATTGCTGTCAAATGGTGAGAGTGCGTCAGGTCAGATTTCTCCCAGGATGATGGGAAGAGACAGGCGCTGATGGAAGTTGCCACTTCCTCGTTTGGATGCACACACTAGTCACCAGCGATTAATGCCGCTCCATTGGCCCTGCCTCCCTGTTGCAAGAGGCCTCGACGGTCTAGGCCTGGGAAGCTTCCAGGACTTTAAATTTATAGGCCACGAGTCTGTGCTGGTGGCAGCAATGATCAAAGGATGGGTGGGAAAAAATGAGAGGAAAGGGGTTTCTCATCCTGCTGTGGGCCAGGTACCATGCTGTGTGGTTCACATGCTTCGTCTTAGTTTAGTAGCCAAGAGCATGGCCTTTGGGTTGGACAGACCTGGTTTTGAATTCTGAGTCTGCCATTCACTTACAGTCATGGTGAGTTACTTAAACTCTATGAGCATCAGGACATCCCTGGTGGTTCATTTGTTAAGACTCTGAGCTTCCACTGCAGGGGGCGTGGGTTTGATCCCTGGTCAGGGAACTAAGATCCCTACAAGCCTTGAAGTGTGGCCAAAAACAAAAAAGATTAATTTTACAATGTTATGTGGCAGTCTGGATGGGAGGGTAGTTTGGGGGAGATTCCTAAAGTGAAAGTGAAAGTGTTAGTCACTCAGTCAGGTCTGACTCTTTGCAACCCCATGGACTGTAGCCCATCAGGCTCCTCTGTCCATGGGACTCTCCAGGCAAAACTACTAGAATGGGTAGCCATCCCCTTCTCCAGGGGAACTTCCTGAGCCAGGGATCAAACCTGGGTCTCCTGCATTGCAGGTAGATTCTTTACTGTCTGAGTCTCTAAAGGTGGCTAAGAAATGCCTCCCCTAGAAGAACCCCCAGCCATCCCCTTAACCTGAGACTGAGGGGTTTCCTGGGCTTCCCTGGTGACTCAGTGGTAAAGAATCTACCAGCCAATGCAGGAGACACAGGTTTGATCCCCGGTCCGAGAAGACTCCCTGGAGAAGGAAATGGCAACCCTCTCCAGTATTCTTGCCTGGAAATACTCAGGGACAGAGGAGCCTGGTGTGCTACAGTCCGCGGGGTCGCAAAAGAGATGGACACGACTCGGCAACTGAACAACAGGGGGTTTCCTAGGGTGGGCGTCTTTCAGTGCTAAAATGAGGACAGTCCCAGATAAATTGAGACAAGTTGGTCACTGTAGCTAAGACCAAGACCAGATTTTATTTCCTAGGCCACATAGTGAGGCTAGAGTATTTCCAAAGGCAGAAATAAATAGGCAACACCGACAAAATGAAAGTAGGCAGCAGAACCAGCCTGCAGGAGGTATAAGAAAGCCACCTCCACTCTTGAGCTAAAGCTGCCAATACCTGAGTCATTTTATTTTACCAATTTCTCTGTGGGATCTGGCCCCAGATCACATCAGTTCAGTTCAGTTCAGTCGCTCAGTTGTGTCTGACTCTTTGTGACCCTATGAATCGCAGCAC
The DNA here is from genome assembly GCF_001704415.2 of Capra hircus. NCBI lineage: Eukaryota > Metazoa > Chordata > Mammalia > Artiodactyla > Bovidae > Capra > Capra hircus. The sequence continues at coordinate 71,655,830 of NC_030812.1, forward strand.
ACCAGGCCTCCCTGTCCATCACCAACTCCCAGAGTTCACTCAGACTCACATCCATTGAGTCAGTGATGCCATCCAGCCATCTCATCCTCTGTCATCCCCTTCTCCTACTGCCCCCAATCCCTCCCAGCATCAGAGTCTTTTCCAATGAGCCAACTCTTCGCATGAGATGGCCAAAGTACTGGAGTTTCAGCTTCAGCATCATTCCCTCCAAAGAAATCCCAGGGTTGATCTCCTTCAGAATGGACTGGTTGGATCTCCTTGCAGTCCAAGGGACTCTCAAGAGTCTTCTCCAACATCACAGTGCAAAAGCATCAATTCTTCAGCACTCAGCTTTCTTCACAGTCCAACTCTCACATCCATACATGACCACTGGAAAAACTATAGCCTTGACTAGATGGACCTTTGTTGGCAAAGTAATGTCTCTTCTTTTCAATAGCTATCTAGGTTGGTCATAACTTTCCTTCCAAGGAGTAAGTGTCTTTTAATTTCATGGCTGCAATGAACATCTGCAGTGATTTTGGAGCCCTCCAAAATAAAGTCTGACACTGTTTCCACTGTTTCCCCATCTATTTCCCATGAAATAATGGGACCAGATGCCATGATCTTAGTTTCTGAATGTTGAGCTTTAAGATCACATAGGCAATGAATAATGAATGACCACCTGGTTAAGTATCAAGTAACCATCTCAGGAAACTTAGATGGTTTCCTATATTTTCAATATATAGCTATTGACTATTTCCTATAGTCAATTAACTGTTTAAATACATGCACCTCTTGAGCTGTTTGCTATCTGTATCAATCATCCATCCTTGAACTCAGGCTCAATTTTTTTAGAGTAATAGTACCACAAAATTGAAAAAAGTGCTGAACTTGGCATTTGACATCCCAGCTCTGCATCTCATGAGCCTGGTGTCTTTGCCAAGTCGCTTAATCTCTATGAGTTTCAAGTTCTCCCTTTGTAAAATGGAGATAAAGTATTACCTTTCCTATAGTGATAATGGATTCCCATGAAAATTGAATTGAACAACGTGCATGCTTTCACTTTGCAGCTTTGAATTTCGGGTTCTAGGGTCTGCCAAACTTAGGCCACCTCCTCTCATTTTCAAGCCAAACTTTGATCTTTGTTTTATTTCCATAATTTTCTGAAACTGAATGATTATTCACTGCCCCACTTCACCCTCCTGTTATTTCCTATCAAATGCAGTGAAAAGTATTATTCAGGTATGACCTATGTAACACTTGCCTTCTGCCTGCTTATTAAATGTGATTTTAATTTCTGTTAAGGATACATCTGAATATTGTGTGAGAAGGCAAAGAGCTCTATGAGACTTATTATGACAAACAGTGATTCTTGTTTCTGTCCTGTCCCTACTCCCAACTTCATCTTTCCCATTCCCCAGAAATGGGCGTTTTCAACTCCTTGAGTTGTATTTTTAAGGATAAAACTTCCCATCTCAGGGTTTCCCCAATAGCTCAATTGGTAAAGAATCCACCTGCAATGCAGGAGACCCTGGTTCGATTCCTGGGTTGGAAAGATCCCCTGGAGAAAGGATAGGCTACCTACTCCATTATTCCTGGGCTTCCCTTGTGGCTCAGCTGGTAAGGAATCTGCCTGCAATGTGGGAGACCTGGGCTCGATCCCTGGGTTGAGAAGATCCCCTGGAGAAGGGATAGGCTACCCACTCCAGTATTCTGACCTGGAAAATTCCATGGACTGCATAATCCATGGGGTTGCAAAGAGTAGGACATGACTGAGCAGCTTTCACTTTCACTTTCCTATCTCAGGGCTTCCCAGGTAGCTCAGTGATAAAGAATTCACCTGCCAATGTAGGAGATGCAGATTCAATCCCTGGGTCGGGAAGATCCCTTGGAGTAGGAAATGGCAACCCACTCTAGCAATCTCAAAATAATATACCTATATTGGAAAATCATCACTTCTCAGTTTTGATCACCATATATTGTATTGACTCCTCACTATTAGAAGATGAGAATTCATCCTGTAATTATGTTACCATGACTGTGTAACCACATTCATAGCTGAGCCAGGAGGCATACTCTGACTTCATTTCCTTTCTTGTTGTATGCCCCACCCCTTACCTTGGAGTTAACTATTTATTTTTCATTCAGTTACATAATTTTCTGTATTCCTATCACAAATCTCCAAAGCCCTATCACATATCTAAATCTCACTTCAATACACTCAAATACTTTGGATTTTTGTCAGCTGCATCTTCTCAGAGACACTTTTCTGGACCTGCTGTCCTGTTGTTTCAGGCTCAGGGGCCACCACAATCACCTTGGAATTCACTTTTCTTCTCTCCTATTTTTGTTCTTCTGTTTCTTAGTGCCCTTACCTTCTCTTTCTTAGATGACTTCCTTATTTTGGTAAAGTCCTTCTCCAGTAGCTTCCTGAGAAAGCTTGCAAGTGTTTGCTCAGCTCATCAGTCATGTCTGACTAATTTGTGACCCCATGGATTGTAACCCACCAGGCTCCTCTGTCCATTGGATTACCCAGGCAATGCTGGAGTGGGTTGCCACTTCCTCCTCCAGGGGATCTTCCTGACCCAGCAATCAAAACTGTGTCTCCTGCATTAGCAGACAGATTCTTTACCACTGAGCGACCTGGGAATTCCAAGAAAGACTGCAGAGGAGATAAATCTTTAGAAGTTTGAAAATTTAATAGTGTATTGTATGTTCATACTTCATTGATCCTTTGGGCTGAGTATAGAACTGAAGATTGTTCAACGTTGTTATAATCCATTCAGAATTATAAAAGAATACTTTGTCTTTTATCTTTTTTTCCTTCTTTTTTTTCTCTATTGTTGTGCAATCTCATGCCGTACAGATACTTGTTCTTTTGATTGTGACTTTATTTTTTTTCTCTAGAAATTTTAAGGCTCTTGTCTAGAGTTCTGAAATTCCATGTTAGCCTTTTCATCCATTACACTGGGCATCTGGGGACATTTTGGGATAGGAACACATGCCCTGAGGTTTTAGAAAAGTTATTTTTCTAAAAAAAAATAGTTTTCTGTTCTCTCTTCTGCTTTTTCTCTCTCTGGAATGCTTACCATATCTATCTTTTTGATCTTTATTCTGAGATATGTACCCACATTAATCTTTCTACTTGCTATTGGGTTTTTCATTTCTGCTATCATTTTTAATTTTAAAGAGTTCCTTTTGGTTCTCTGAAGGTTCCTTTTTTATAGCATCTTGCTTTTGTTACATGAATTCAGTATCTTTCCTTATCAGCCTGAGCATTTAATTTTCTTAGCTGTCCTGTTCTGAGTCTCTATTTTCTCCAAGTTATTGTTTTCATTTCATTTCTTTCTTTCATCTCTTTTCTTTTCTTTTGCATCTTTGTTCTCTGGAAGTTTTCCTCACATGTCTGGAGCTATTTGGCTGTCTATTCACATTAAGAGAGAAGAGCAAGATGACTGGGGACCCTTTGTGGGCTGGGTAAGTCTTATACCTCATATAAACTAGGGAGCTTTACTATGGAGTAGTCCACTTGACCCCATACAGCCAGAGAGCCTCTAAAGCCAGAATTGCTCTGATAAAATATTGATAAAATGGAGACAAAGCTTGAAAATCCCCCAAACAGACAAATCCACTTAAGCCATTGAAGCAGATCTAAATTTAGCTTATTTCATAAACCTGAGCTAAACCTGGGCTTCCCACGTGGTGCTAGTGATAGAGGACCCACCCACCCAACCTTGTCTCTTAGGTATAAGAGACAAGGGTTTGATCCCTGTTTTGGGAGGATCCCCTGGAGGAGGACATGGCAACCCACTCCAGTATTCTTGCCTGGGAAATCCCATGGACAGAGGAGCCTGGTAGGCTGCAATCCATAGGGTCACAAAGAGTCAGACACGACTGAAGCAACATAGCATGCATGCAAGCTAAACCTAACTTAGATTATTTCCTGTAAATGTCTCCGATAATCATAAACAAAACTGAAGTCATTTTCCTAAAATGGTACAAGATCATCACTTTTAGCCCATCATCTACTGTCTGGAAATGTGTATTGTAACAACTCATCACTGTAAAGGTTAAACAGCATCCTCATTTTCATTTTATCAGCCGTTTTGGCTCATTATCTCCGTAGTGGAAGCATCAGTCTTCTGCCAGGTTTGGGGAATGAATGGGATCAACTTTCTTCACAGACTTTCAAACACTCCTGTATTTGCAGCCCCACATTCACCTCCATATTTGCTTGTATCTGACCCTGGTTCTGAGCCTTTCTGACGCATTGCAAAAGTTTCAGTTTCCCGGTTCCCCCCACAATGTTATACATTTCTATCCCTTTCGTCTTATAGGTTGATGCCTTAAGACGTAGAACAAAAACCAGTGATGGAAGGAGCATGGTAAACATACATGTTCAGTGAGCCATCCTTACTCAGGTATCTTGTGAAGGTGGGAGTCTTAAACTGTGTGAGACACAGAGACCCAGAGCTCACCCAGTTGCTGCAGGAAGCAGAGAACAGCTTACAGATAACCCACTCCCTGGAGAGACAAGTCACTCCTTATGGGGAAATCGATTCATAATCATCCGTTTTCTTATTTAAGTTCCAGAGGGACACACATTTCTTCTTGATGTTGGTACCAACAGAACAGGCAAGTAAGCACACTTGCAAACACAGGAGTATGAAACAGGAGGTTGCAAACACTTTTCTCCCATGTGGCAAAGGGGTTGTGCATCTCTGAGAATGGCAACCAGACCTGGGCTCCCTATTTAAAAATAACTGATACTAGCCACACGTCTGTGTGTCCAAAACCCATGAACAGTAAACACTGAATCCATAAACAGTGAAAAATGAAACCAGTAAAATAGCATCTAGTAAGAGTTTATTGTGCACAAAAAAAAAAAATTGTTCACAAACTGGGAGTATTCAAATCTCAAACTGGTATGAAGCTCAGAGGCATGACGGCACAGGACAGCTTATAAAGTAGAAATGAGAGAATTGTTTTAATGAATAACCTTTAGAGTGATTGGTAATTACAATGGAATTTCTATACAGCAGGGAATTGGTTAAACTTTATTATCCTGTACTATTTTAGGAAGTTGACAAATTTTGTTTATGGTTATCAGTGACATTTGTAAGAAATAACCTATTAGGCTTAGCCTATGTTCATTAAATAAGCTAAATTTAGTATGGGAGCTTACTGAAATGATTTTTGTCTTGGTGATTTTCAAGCCTGGTCTCCGTTTTAAAAGTCTCATCTGTTTCCCTTAAATCGAGGAACAGCATAAGGCAGCTAGCAAGAATGTAAATGGGTCCTTGGACTCCATGTAGGGAACTTTCTGGAGAGTCTCCAGTTTCACTTTTATTGAAAGTTATAGGTTTACCTTTAAACTTAAGGAACTAGTTTGCTATCTCTGAGTCTTAGTCATACAGAGTAAAGTAAGTCAGAAAGAAAAAACCAAATACTGTATATTAACACATGTATGTGGAATCTAGAAAAATGGTACAGATGATCTTATTTGTAAAGCAGAAATAGAGACATACGCATAGTGAACAAATGTGTGGATACCAAAGGGGAAAGCAGAGGTGGGGAGAGTGGGAGAAATTGGGAGACTGGCATTGATACATATATACTATTGATACTATGCATAAAATAGATAACTAATGGGAACATACTGTGTATAGTATAGGGAACTCCACTTAATTCACTATGGTGACCTAAAAGGGAAGAACGTCCAAAACGGAGGGGATATATGTGTATGGATGGCTGATTCATCTTGCTGTACAGTAGAAACTAACACACCATTGTGAAGCAACTATACTCCAATAAAAATTAATTTTAAAAGAAAAAAGATAAAGAAATGGGAAATAATGAAAGAAAGACAAAATTAATAATATCAGAACAAATTAAATACTTTAGAATAACATTAAAAAATAAATAAGATAAAATAGGAATGAAAACACAGACCTCACCATTGTTATAACAGCTAAATAAGTTATATTCTAATAAATATAATCTCAGTAAATGTGTCTTGAGTCTCATTCATCAGTAATTTCCACATCTAATTCCTCTCCTAGTTACTCCTATGGTGGTATAGTGCTGACATGAATGCTTCTTAGTCCTCACAGAAGTTCTCATTTTTGCAACCATACTTTAGTGATTAAAATGGTTAGGAAAGAAATTAGTCTACAGAAATTAAATTTCAAAACAGCTGAGATTAACATTTTTTTTTCAGTTTGACATTTTTCATGGAAATAATTCTTAAAAGTAATACACATTTCCTTGTTTTCTTAATTAGATGGTTTGGAATACATTTTCACTCTTTCCGGATATACTTAGGTTCTTTGTTCAATTCCAATGTATTCTGTTTGATTTTATAATGGTGCTTTGCATAATGACAAGAAAAAAAGGTTTTTCTTATTCCAAATTCTAATAGAGTCTCACTGCGTAGAAATGAAAATTGCGAGTTAGCAAAAATAAAAAAAAAATAAATCCCACCAACACAGAAATAATCAGAAACTTCATGGGCAGACTTATATACCCAAAAAGGCTGAAAGAAAATGATTGACAGACTTGCCTAAACACATGGAAAGTTTCTCCAAGCTCACATCCACACAAACAAAAAGCAAATAGCACACTGACAAAATATTTGCACTACAATGACAGATAATATGGCTGATATCTTAAACACAAAATTACTCCTTGCTTTTTAACCTTGTCTCTCCAAACAGACTTGAGACTCCTTGAAGGCAAAGAGTCAGCCTGTGGTTTGATAGGCCAACGTCATGCATTCTTTCCGAATTGAACTGGGTTGATTTGAAGAAAGCTGGATTCAAAGTTCATTTCTAGTTCTGCCTCACAGCATCTCATGCAGTATTGATGTCCAGTAAATATTTGCTGCATGAATGAGTGTGTAGAGAATAAAAAAGCCATTTCTTCCCTGCAAAGTGCTGTTGTTATGTATTGGATTTCTGTAACAAATAGAGCTATGTGTCCCTCTTGACTTCTTTGCCACACCATCAGCTGTTGAATCTCCTGCCTTCACCTAGGGTGTTGTTTCAAATCCCTGGGCCACAGGAAATCAGAACACTTATTAGATACTAGGCGCTTTGCCTGGCGATAGGGATATAGAAACAAATGCAATCTGCAGGTCCAAAAATAACTTTCCATCTTAGAAGGGAAGTTTAAACAATCATGGTTGACTTTGATAAGCTTGGTGCCAGAAAGATATACAATGTGAGCCGCGCAAGTCAGAAGGCTGGCTGGGTGAATTTGGCCTGTGGGAGACACAGAGCTTTATACCTCCCACAAAACACCTGTACTGAAAAACGGGTTGGGAGGCAGGGCACGTTTAAGGAATTGTATGTTCAAAGATGACCATGCAAATTGAGGGAGTAGCGCTGACATATCTACCCTACCATGTGTAAAGTAGCTGGCAGGAAGCTGCTGGATAACACCAGGAGCTCAACTGGGCGCTCCGTGAAGATCTAGATGCGGGTGGGATGGGGGTTGCCAGGAATGCTCGAGGGGGAGGGGATACATGTCACCTTACAGCTGGTTCTGGCTTAAAACTCAACATTCAGAAAACTAAGATCATGGCATCTGGTCCCATTACTTCAAGGCAAATTAATGGGGAAAAAGTGGAAACAGTGCCAGAGTTTATTTTCTTGGGCTCCAAAGTCACTGCAGATAGTGACAGCAGCCATGAAATTAAAAGATACTTACTCCTTGGGGAAAAAAAGCTAGGACAAACTAGACAACATACTAAAAAGCAGAGACATCACTTTGTCAACAAAGGTCTGTATAGTCACAGCTATGATTTTTCCAGTACTCACGCATCGGTGTGAGATTTGGACCATAGGGACTGAGAAGGGCCGAAGAAGTGCCAAAGAAGACCGAGTGCTGAGGAACTGATGCTTTCTAGCTGTGATGTTGGAGAAGACTCTTGAGAGTCCCTTGAACAGCACAGAGATCAAACTAGTCAATCCTAAAGGAAATCAACCCTGAATATTCATTAGAAGGACTGATGCTGAAGCTGAAGCTCCAATACTTTGGCCACCTGATGCAAAGAGCTGACTCATTGGTAAAGATTCCGATGCTGGGAAAGATTGAGGGCAGATGGAGAAGGGGGGGACAAAGGATCAGATAGTTGGGTAGCATCACCAATTCAACGGACATGAGTGTGAGCAAACTCAGAAAGATAGTAAAGAACAGGGAAGCCTGGCATGTTGCATTCCATGGGATCACAAAAAGTTGAACACTACTTTGAACAACAGCATAACAGATTTACACTGTCGTACAGCAGAAACTAGCACAGCAATGTAAAGCAGTTGTCCTCCAATTAAAAAAAAAAAAAAAGCACGCAAGCAAGAAAAAAGATGACCATGTAGGCTCAGAGCAAAGACCATACTAACAGACAAAAAAAAAAAAAAGAAACATATATATGTGTTAGTATACTGTATTGGTGTTTTTCTTTCTGGCTTACTTCACTCTGTATAATCGGCTCCAGTTTCATCCATCTCATCAGAACTGATTCAAATGAATTCTTTTTAACGGCTGAGTAATACTCCATTGTGTATATGTACCACAGCTTTCTTATCCATTCATCTGCTGATGGACTCTAGGTTGTTTCCATGTCCTGGCTATTATAAACAGTGCTGCAATGAACATTGGGGTACATGTGTCTGCTTCTATTCTTGTTTCCTCGGTGTGTAGAAAGATGCGAGACAGCAAAAGAGACACAGATGTGTAGAGCGGACTTTTGGACTCTGAGGGAGAGGGAGAGGGTGGGATGATTTGGGAGAATGGCACTGAAACATGTATACTATCATGTAAGAAACGAATCGCCAGTCTATGTTTGATGCAGGATACAGGATGCTTGGGGCTGGTGCACGGGGATGATCCAGAGAGATGATATGGGGTGGGAGGTGGGAGGGGGGTTCATGTTTGGGAACTTATGCACACCCGTGGTGGATTCATGTCAATGTATGGCAAAACCAATACAGTATTGTAAAGTAAAATAAAGTAAAAATTAAAATAAAAAATAAAAGAAACACACTTTACTGTCACCTACGATGTCCCCTGAATGTTGCCAGGAGCTCCATATGGTTGCTAGTGATTCTTCCACTAGTTCCTTTGACAAAAGATGAAACTAGGACTTTAGGCAACAGGATTAAGTTTCTGTAGCCAATAAAAGGAGGACTCATGTTTCAAACCCAGGTCTGTCTATCCTCAAAGCCCTTACATGCCATTCTGTTGGGAGCAGGTCCACAGAGGTCTTTGCTCACTCACCTTAGCTGCATCTCCAAAAGATGTGGCTGTAAGGTTAATTAAAGTTCATTCTATTGCCTTTTGTTCCAATAGGGGGGCACCAGCTGGAGCAGGTGGGATGCTGGCAGGGCAGAATACTTGCAACCATGAACCTCTTTGCAGCTTCACATTCAGACACCCTCTTCTTCCTCTAGGGAGGTGACTTGAGTCTCTGGTTGGGACAGGTTCAACCTGGTTTGGGAAGCTCTTTTCCTGGAAGTGCTCGGGGGAACTCGACATTTAAGGGCGCCTCTGAACTGAAGGTGCTGCTAAGCTATTATCACCCTTAACATGACACTGGGACTGTCTTGTTTGTTTTTTAGAAATGGGCTGCATTGATTTCTGCCCAGTGTTACGTGTGGCCTGGCTGTCTGGGAGGCATTGAGGTGAGAGAAGACAAGAGCTGATCAAAGAGTGGAGTTTTCTATGCGGCAGCATTTGAGGAGATGCAGAATCTGCCCAGATATTCTTTCTCTCCTCTGACCTAACCCAATGCCCACAGTTCCACTATGTGTGTCAGAGTAATCTCCGAGCCAGAGAAGCCTGCAGCACCACAAACACCTTGGACAGAGGCAAATGAGTCAAGGAGACGCAGTGGGGAAGTACCTTTCTGAGTTCACACAGAGACATCCTGGCAGCTTTTCCAGCCCTAGGAGCCCCGGTGCCAGGGCTTCCCCGGTGGCTCATACAGTAAAGAAGCTGCCTGCAATGCATAAGACCTGGGTCTGATATCTGGGTCAGGAAGATCCACTGGAGAAGAGAATAGCTACCCACCCCAGTACTCCTACCTGGAGAATTCCACGGACAGAGGAGCCTGGCAGGCTGCAGTCCATGCAGTCCCAAAGAGTTGGGCATGACTGAGCAAATTTCACTTCACTTTTCACAGGCACCTACAAGTCACTTGCTAAATATTTCTTCATTTATTGAATCTTATACACAGCACTTTTATAGACTTATAAGACCACAATGGGAAGGCAGGAATTCTTAGTAGAGGGAACTGTTGAGGAAAAGCATTAGAGGTAGGAATACAACGGGAACAGTTCAGGAATAGGGAGTGCTAAACAGAAGGTAGGGTACTTGTAGGGTCTAATGAGACTTGGGGACCAAACACATGGATTAGGGCCGCATGGTGAGGAGCTCTGAATGCCAGAGTGAGACACTGCACCTCTCCCTCTAACCGTCATCAAAGACCACCAGGCCATTTGCTCAAAATGACTTGAATGGCTGGACTTCTTGAAACCTTCCATCTTCCTTGATTCCATCAACCGTATACATTTAGTGAACATTCACTGAATACCTATAACGTGTCAGGCACTGGGCTAGGTTCTGGAGATCCAGTAGAGAATGGGATGACACAGGTTCCTGACTCTGTAAAGCTTACATCCCCATGGGATATAACACAACAAACACAAATGAATGAACAATAGCATGATTACAGGCTCTGCTACACGCTCTGAAGAAAAAAAGCAGAATACATGATAGGAACCAAGTTGAAGGAGGAACTTTAAAAATGATATTCAGGGGAGACTTCTCTGGGGAGGTGACATCTAAACTGAGGCCTGAAAAAATGGGATGGAGACACAGTGGTTCAGCTGGGCAAAACTGCAAGTATAAGACTTTATAAAGAATAAGATTAAAGGGTCAGAAATGACCTGGGTAAAAAGAATTAGGGGATCATAGGAAGGAGTCTCAGAGAAGGCAATGGCAAGCCACTCCAGCACTCTTGCCTAGAAAATCCCATGGACAGAGGAGCCTAGTAGGCTGCAGTCCATGGGGTCGCTATGAGTAGGACACAACTGAGTAAGTTCACTTTCACTTTTCACTTTCATGCATTGGAGAAGGAAATGGCAACCCACTCCAGTGTTCTTGTCTGGAGAATCCCTGGAATGGGGGAGCCTGGTGGGCTGCCATCTATGGGGTCACACAGAGTCGGACATGACCGAAGTGACACAGCAGCAGCAGCAGCAGCAGGAAGGAGTCTTGGGCACTGGACAAATTAAAAATAGGACAGATCCAAAATACAGTAACAGAACCAAGTTCCCTCAATGTCTAGGTTAAACTCAGTCATTCCCAAACTTGAATGAGCAAAAGAATCCCTTCACAGAGTCTGTTTAAAAAGCACATTTTGGGGCTACAGCCCAAGAGATTTAGAAAATTTTGAAACAAACACCTGAGTTGGTTTTGATGCAGATCAGGTTGCGCTAGTGTTAAAGAACCTGCCTGCAATGCAGGAGACATAAGAGATGTGGGTTCAGTCCGCGGGTTGTTAAGATCCCCTGGAGGAGGTCATGACAATCCACTCCAGTGTTCTTGCGTGGTGAATTCCATGGACAGAGGAGCCTGGTGGGCTACAGTCCATGGGATAGCAGAGTCAGATACAACTGAAGTGACTTAGCATGCAGGCATCCTCAGAACACATTTGGAGAACCACTGAATTGAAGAGATAAGAAGGACACAGGAGGGGCATGACAGGTGTGTGGTGTCAGGGGAGGTAGTGAATCAGATGGAGGATGTGAGGTCATACCACCAGCATCCTGCTTCCGTGTCTTGTGATCTGCTTGTTCGGGCTTCTTCGTGCCTGGATTGGCAAGCTGAGTCATAATGACAGCAGTGGGTGCTGAAGAGCTCCGTTCTGGGAACCCTGAAATCTCTGAGGACATGAGGATAGAGAATTGGTATGAGATGGAGGGAAATTATTGCTAATAGGACCCCAGAAAAAGTCGTCACACCCACACTTCCCTCCACCACATCCTCTTTGAGATTCAGGTTGAAAGACAACTCCTGGCTTTCCTGAGAGAATTTCAGGAAATGATGATTTCAGAAAGTGATGCATTTTCAGTGGGCTTGAGTTCCCACAGGACCAGCTGGATGTCATTGCAAGCATGGCATGGGCTGCTGAGGGACTCTTCAAAATAGGGCAAAGTCAGTGGCTAACCAATTGACCGTGTCATTCCAAACCCATCTGAGCAAATTACAGGGAGAGCAAGCAAGAGTCATTCTGATTTATATAAATATATGTTGCAGATTTCATTAAGATCAGACCAGCTTTGCAGTTATTATTTGCTGGGTTGTTTGCCTGGTTCTTAATCTTCGTTTGCAAATGCTGATTGGCCTCACAAAGGACTCCTGGTGGCCAGGAGTAAACCCAACCCTCACTTTGCTTTCTTCCGCCTAGGACCTCAGGCAAGAAGATGCGTAGCTGGCTACACAGCCTGGAAAGAACCTCAAAGTAGATCTTCTCCAGGTACCTAAAGGCAAAAGAAACACACACATAAATCTAGAAAGATGGTACTGATGAACGTATTTGCACAGCAGCAATGGAGACGCAGACATAGAGAAGAGATTTTGGACACTGGGGGAAGGAAACGGTGGGACAAATTGAGAGGACAGCATGGAAACATATACATTACCATATGTAAAAATAGATAGTAAGTGAGTATTTGCTGTATAATACAGGGAGCTCAACTCAGAGATCTGTGACAACTTAGAGAAGTGGGATGGGTTGGAAGATGGGGAAGGGGGATTCAAGAGGGAGGGGACATATGTATACCTGTGGCTGATTCATGTTGATGTGTGGTAGAGGCCAACATAATATTGTAAAGCAATTTTCCTCCAATTAAAAAAAAATGAAAAAAAATGAGCAATTAAAAAAAAAAAAAAAAAACCTTCTCAAGTCAGAGTCTTTTTGAGGGCTCCAGGCACAGCAAGAGACCAGATCATCACCTCTCAGGGTTCCCACTTGCAAACGGGCACCAGGCTAAGGGCACACTCAGAGCAGGTAAAAGGGACGATAGTGGTTCCATGTGCATTGGGCAGTAATTCAGAGCAGGTAAAAGGGACGATAGTGGTTCCATGTGCATTGGACAGTAATTCACCCTTTCCTTTAAATTCTATTATTAAGCCAGAGGTAGAAGGCAGTGACATAGGCACCAGGGATACAAAGACAAAAGAATTAAAATGCTAAAATTCCTGGCCCTAAAGGAATTTGGTCTGACTTAGAGACCAATATCCTGGAGAAGGAAATAGCAACCCACTCCAGTACTATTGCCTGGGGAAATCCCATGGACAGAGGAGCCTGGCAGGCTACAGTCCATGGGGTCAAAAAGAGTCAGACATGACTTAGCGAACGAGCACAAGAGGCCAATATATAAACATGATAGTAAATTGGAGGGAAGTGAGAAAATCATAGTAATACTGCACAAGACTGAAAGATTTGGGTTTTGTGAAACAGCCTGGAGGTTTCAAGTCTCCTAGAAACCCCATATTTTTTTGTTTCCAAATGAGATCTTATACAGAGCTACACACAGCTTTTAGAACAATCTTTCTAAAATGTCCATCTGACCATATTATTCCTTGGCTTAGAGCAAGGGTCTGAAAACTCTTTCTATAAAGAGTCAAACAGTATATATTTTAGACTTGTACTAGGCCAGACAGCCTCTGTTTAAGCTACTCAACTCTAACCTTGCAAGACTAATGAAGAGCCTGACACAGGAAGTATATGAACAGTCATGGCTATATTCAAAAACCTGCATTTATAAAAACAAGCAGCCTGTAGGTTTGTCCCATGGGTTATAGCTTGTCCACTCTGCCTTAGAGTCACTTGTAGGCTCCCATCTCCTTGGCATGAAATTCTGACCATGATGTGATGAGGATATAAGAAGAAGAGCCATTGGGAAATGATTGGAACATGAGGGCAGAGCTCTAATGAATGAGATTAATAAATTATAGAAGAGGCCAAGAGAGTTCCCTTGCTCCCTCCATCATGTGGCCTTCACCAGCTCATGCTGGCACCTTGATACTTCCAGCCTCTAGAGCTAGAAGAGATACATTTCTGTTGTTTATAAGCTACCAAATCTATGATATTTAGTATTTATTTAACAGCCCAAAGAATAAAAGATATCCCTCAACTCATTTTTTATAATACCTGATTATTTTAAAGTACTGATTATATCTATGCACCTCAGTTGGAGCAAAGTCTGAGTTCAAAAGTAGGGACCACGACCTTATTCTTCTCTTCTCTGGATCCCAGCTCCCAAGACCAAGGAATGTTTGATAAGTGAAACAATTTCATCTCAGGGAAAGCTATAGCACATTCAAAGTTCACAGCAAGTTTGATGGGGGCCAACATCATTATTTAGGAGTCAAATCTGGTGACTGGGATCCACAGCAGAACCCTCAGGAAGAAGCGATACTTGGAGTCATTAGGTAGAAACCATCAAATTCCAACCAGCCTGGATTAGAGTAGACTCAGCTGTTACATGGAGGCAGATACAATGGTGAGACAGATAGACATGGACAGGCAGCTCTTCAGAAGCCCATCAAGTGGGCTGCAGTGGATGAGGACAGATGGGAATCAAGCTCTACTACTAGGGTGTGTGTGTTGGTGGGGGGACTGGAAAGTCAATCAGAAAGTAAGATAGAATGAGGAAAACAGAAAAGAAAAAGAAAGACTCCCAGCTATGGAAATCAAGGTTGTTGGTTACTCACTAAGTCATATCTGACACTTTTTTGATCCCATGGTGCCGGGAGCCAGCATGAGGAATTCCACCCGTGACAAGGTCATGCGGCAGAGCTCTGATGGCAAAGCTAATCAGACCTCAGGTTTTCCCCCTGGAATTTCCTGAGCATCCACCCCTCAAAAAATAAGAATCTGCCTGCTTTTCCGCTCTTCTGATATTCTCTGGAAAAAGCCAAATCAGGGCTTTAGTCTTCTGCATTTGAAAGGGATGTTTCAGCTTAAACCCCCTCTGATAACTCTCTAGCTTGCCTAACATGTTCCCCCAGACCTCTTACAGCTTGTGAATTTCTTACAGCCCCCCAACCACGAGAGGCACAAAGCTTAAAGCATCTTAAAGATACAGAGCCTTTTCTAAAAAGTTAAAAATCATATTGGCAGAGGGTTTTCACTGTTGACTCAATGACTGCTGCCAGGCCTCCATATTCTTTATCTTTTAGGCACCTGGGAGGATGTTAATCAATGTAAACGAGATATGGAAAAAGATATATAGTAGTTTTGATGTTAGCAACACTAGACTTTTGAGTTAATTACTTTTCTCTTTGTTATATATCACTGCACTCCTCTTGTGTCCTTGCTATGTAAGAATGTAACTTTATTTAGTGCTTTCTGAGAGGGGCACCAGACTTTGGGAAGATCAACACAAATAAGTCTTCTGGTTGACAAACCCTTATCAGAAAAAAGGCTGTAAAATATTAATTGGCCCTTTTGGCCAGAAGATGATGTAAATTACCTAAGACTTTTGTATACAACTAGGTATGCAGAGAGAAAAGCCTGGTTTTGATAAGAGTCTGGACTGCTAACCCTGCATAACTTTGTGTTACCCATTGATCTCTATGTATAATCAAAAAGTATAAAAGGCCTTCTGAACAATAGAGGACGAGGCCAGTTGCTGGACTGGTTTCCCCTGTGTCTCCTCTCTAATTTCTGGCTGAATTCCCATCTGGGGCATGGAGGCTCACCATGTATATTTACTTGTCCCAGCTTTTAAGATCCACGCGAGGGGGAGTCCAAGGCGAGGCACCCGCCGATATTCAAGAGGATGCCAGTGGCCTAACGTAGATGGTGCAAGCTCCTTGTCTGGAACTTTATTGGCTTCCCACATAAACCAAGTTATTCAGCCTTCTTTTTCCACTTAATTTTCCTACTACACTATTTCTCCCTAATCTAATCTTATATTTCTATATTAATAAATAAATAAGTTCTACTCGCCAATGCCATCCCCGCTTTGAATTTCCCTGGATCCACCGGGGCTGGACCCCGGCACCATGGACTATAGCCTACAAGGTTCCTCTGTGCATGGTATGTTCTAGGCAAGAATACTGGAGTGGGTTGCCATTTCCTATTCCAGGGGATCTTCCAGACCCAGGGATTGAACCCATTTCTCCTGTATTGGTAGGCGTATTCTTTACCACTGAGCCATGAGGAAAGCCCTGGGAATCAAGTAAGCAAAGTTCTAATTTCAGATGCCACTCAGTGGTACATTGGAACTCATCACTGTTCTCTTTAACTGGCTTGGATGCCCTGGATCTTGAAGTCAGTGTTGCTAAGCACCACTGCGGACATTGTCTGGGTCTCTGGTCAGATCACCCTGAAGCCCAGCTTGCATGGTCTGGTTGAGGAACCCCAAGTGCCCAAACAGTTTAGAGACAAGCTTTCATCAGGACTGATATTGCCAGGGACATGCCTTTCTTTTCTTTCAATGTCATGCTACCATTTTATACTGTGAACTGAAGGAGAAAAAAAAAAGAACCCAGTGTAGTCAAGTCCTTTTCACTGAGATTCCTTTTAGCTTTCTTCTTTACCCTTCACTATTCCCTCCATGAACATCTCACAGAGCCTCCTTCTAAGCTTTTGTGGATTCTGGGGTTAGAGTTTGGCCTTCCCACACCATGATCAGACTCAAAGGCTGTCTGCCAGGGAGGATTTACATATTCAGCAGCCCAGCTTCTCTTTCCTCTTCTCCATGAAAGACAGAAAGGGCTGCAGAAGCCTTGATCTCTGAGTGGTCTGTGACCAGGAAGTGGAGAGATAAAACTGCTTTGTTGAGGACCCAAGGGAAGACCAGGCTGTGGCTGCCTGAGTTTTATCAAAAGAAAAATGGTTACAGTACTTTTATTTTTTAATAAGTAATTCAAGAAAGGAAAAAAAAAAACCTTGTAAGTAAGAATATAAAATTAAGTTTTCTAAATATGCTGAGAGTTGGTCCTTGGAGAAGCTTAATCTCTGCTGCATAGTCAAACACATCAACTTTGGGGGTGCTGGGCAATTACTGTGTGGCAGAGATTCAATTTGTTCTTGTGTAGACAATATTCCTTGGCACCAGAAATAGGAAACTTCGGTGCATATTTTAGTCAACACAATTCCAAATTGTGCATATTTTAGTCAACATAATACCAAATTGTGAGGGAGGAATTTGGGTGGGGGGGGGGCTCTTCATTGTTGTGGCCAACAAGACCAGTACAAGTTCTCAACTAGTGACTTGTCAAGGGGCCTGAGATGGGGTGAAGTGGAGAGAGCAGACAATCTCCAGGGCTTTTGACAGACTGGCATTTCTCAAATTTGGAGCTGGACAACTTGTGGAAAAAAGACCATAAAGCCAGTTTTGTCTACCTTAAAAGTGAATTTTTGTTATTTTTAGGGAATAATTCTTCCTCACTTGTCTGTATAAACACATACATACTCACTTATCCAAAACTGTAATAACTTCATTTGGAAGAATGATCGGACATTTGTCATGGTACCTCCACCAATTTCAGACAAGTGTCAAACACTGTTCAGGGGGAAAATCAAGTGGATGCTCAAATATGCTGCCTGTTGGAAGAAGGAGGTATGCCAGGCCCGTTCTTCCATTCACTATCTTAGTTTAAAAACCTTTGTCAGATGCCAGGTACCTGGTGTCAGCAGAACAAAATTAGTTACCACTCTGTTTGCCAAAACTGTGCCTCCAGCAGATGCTTCATTTCAGATGACCACATGTGGCCGTTTAAATACTGTTTTACCACCCAGGTTACTAGTGTTCTAGTCTCAAAGGTAACCAGGGCTTCACTACCTTGATTTTAGCCAGGTCACATACTCTACCTTAGATTTTCATCCTTGGGAATCCAATGCTGATAACCATTTCTGGTACCAAGTATTGTATCCATCACATCTTAGCTATAGATGACAGGACTTCTTTAATAATTCTTGAGAGATTTAATGCAGGGAATTATTAGAGGAATAAGAGGAGCATGTGGTAGAATTAACTTCCAAGACTGATTTCTAGAATAACACTATAGAATTGGCTACCGAAGGAACTACTGCCTATATCACAGGAAGGATGCTGAAGGCCAGGAAGGCACTGCTGGGACTCTTGGTTCCAAGGTCATATTGAGACTGCAAGGTCAATCAATATCAGCAACACCATGCCTTCAGTGTTACAACCCAGCCCGCCCAACTTGGGTCTGAGTCAAGTGCTGCCAGGTGAATCTGAAAGCAAAGCTAGAATCATATCCAAAACGTTAGGTCCTAGGGAATCTAGGAAGTACCACTTTTAGTTTTCCAGTCTCTGCAGCACAGAAGAAAGACTACTGGAAGGAGATGGCTAGCAGATGTGGAGCGAGCCACCTATAGTATTTTCTTCTCTTCTACCATGAATTCAATTTAAGTTCTCAACCTGTGAGTCAACCAGTCAAGTATTTGCTGAGGTCTTTTTGTGCACAAGTGAAGTCACTCAGTCATGTCCGACTCTTTGCAACCCCATGGATTGTAGCATACCAGTCTCCTCTGTCCATGGGATTTTCCAGGCAAGGGTACCGGAGTGGGTTGCCATTTCCTTCTCCAGAGGATCTTCCTGACACAGGGATCGAACCAGATCTCTCATATTGCAGGCAGATGCTTTACCATCTGAGCCACTAGGGAAGCCAAACTGTGGTGGCTCAGATGGTAAAGCGTCTGCCTGCAATCCAGGAGACCCAGGTTCAATCCCTATGTCGGGAAGATCCTCTGGAGAAGGAAATGGCAACCCACTCCAGTACTCTTGCCTGGAAAATCCCATGGACAGAGGAGCTTGGTAAGCTACAGTCTATGGGGCTGCAAACAGTTGGACACGACTGAGCGATTTCCTTTCTTTCAGCACACAAAAATGTCTTTGAGTTAGTTATCTGTATTGAAGCAATTGTAGCTACCTGAAAAGGGATAATAATCAACCACATAAAATAATCACAGGATGCATAATCAAAAATTATCAGTTGTGTAAGGTGATACATGCTTATTTAAAATTTAGATATGTTACTTCATGACACCATGTTAATATCTGACCACTGTTCCCATATTATAGATAATTTGTTTCCTCCTTCACCTTTTTCCATCTTGATGCAATATTTAAGCTGAACACACAAGTTCAGTTTAGTTTTGATTTCTGGCTCATCCAATTGCTAGTAGTAATTCAGTTCAGTTCACTTGCTCAGTTGTGTCTGACTCTTTGAGACCCCGTGGACTGCAGCACGCCAGGTTCCCCTGTCTGTCACCAACTGCCGGAGCTTGCTCAAACACTTTTCCATCAAGTCGGTGATGCCATCCAATCATCTCATCCTCTGTCATCCCTTTCTCCTCCTGCCTTCAATCTTTCTGGTAGTAGAGACTTGAGCTAGTGACTTATTTCCTCTTAAGCTTCATTTTTTCTCATAGGTAAAAAGTTAGTAATAGTAGTTGCTGTTGTGTTGCTAAGCCATGTCTGACAGTTTTGTGATCCCATGGGCCATCCATGGGATTTCCCAGGCAAGAATACTGGAGTGGGTTGCCGCTTCTTTCCCTGGAGATCTTCCTGACCCAGAAATCAAACACATGGCTCCTGCTATGTCTCCTGAACTGCAGGCAGGTTCTTTATCATTGAGCCACCTATGTTATATGGTTATTTATAGAGTTATCAAGCAGATTAAATCTGACATTTCATTGAAAGAATTGGCATTCTCTCTGGTAAATAGTAAACAATGACTAATTCTTGTATATTACTAATGATTAGTCACACACAAAATTCTGCACTTGGTGCCTTGAAAATTGTCACCTTTGCTAATTCAACACTTACCAAGCCCTGGATGTCAAAAAGGTTTCTAGTATGGTCTCAACACTCCAGTTGCTCACCATGCAGTGGAGGGCACAGATATGTAAATAAATCAATGGATGGAAAGGTCTATAGCATCCATCTATGGTTCATATCTAACCTGGCTACAGTTCAGGCACCGGAGTGAGTGGATGGTTCTACTTGGCTATAGTATCTGCGGAGGCTTCAGAAAGGCCATACTTGAGATAAATCCAGAGCTTCTAAGGCTTTCCTGGTGTCTCAGTGTTAAAGAAACCATCCGCCAATGAAGGAGACATGGGTTCAATCCCTGGTCCGGGAAGATCCCACCTGCCCCAGAGCCACAAAGCCTGTGTGCCACAACTCCTGACACTGTGCTCTAGAGCCCTGGAGCTGCAACTTCTGAGCCCACGTGCCACAACTACTGGAGGCCATCCACCTAGAGCCTGTGCACCACCACAAAAGAAGCCCACTATGAAAGAGAGTTGCCCTCGCTCACTGCAACTAGAGAGAAACCCATGCAGCAACAAAGACCCAGCACAGCCACAAATAAATGAATAGATAAATAAAATCATTTTTTAAATGTTAAGGTATGGGAATACAATTGGCTCTAATAATTCCTAACAATTCTTACTTTCAATTTTGTGTCCCTCTCCCCAAAACCTCACACTCAGCACCTACCAAACACCTTTCCCCCCTCTCCACTCCAAGAGCCCTTGCATGGAACTTCATCATGCCATGCCCTCCTTCCCCCACCCCAGCCACAATCACCCCCTACGCATCTGCTTGGCTCACGCCTGCTGGACAGTCCAGGTGGGGCTAGCATGCAATTCTCTATCTTGTGCTGCAAGACAGCACAGAAGAGACAGTAATTCACTGGGGGAGTGCATACTGTTTTGAGGTATAGGAGCCACCTCTAGCCCAGTGTGTCACAGAAGGCCTCAAGTAGCAGATGGCACAAGAGTAGGAATTACTCTGTTTGAGAGAATTTGGACAGATGGAACAGAAAAAAGAGGCCATTTGAGGGGAGAAGGCCGGACAGTAATGGACACGATATTGATACACCATGCCCGTGCACTAGGGTTGGTTGTGTTCCCTTTGCTCTCAGCATACCCATGGTGCAGGTTTCCTGAGGAATCACAGCATTTTGGAATTGGAAGGAACCTCAGATATTCTGTTGTCCTGCCCTCTGGCTTTAGAGCTAAAATTAAGACACAGAGAGGGGAAAAAGGACACACTGATTCTTGCTTAAAATTTCCAAATTTACTTTTTCTTGAAATTGATATTTTGGCCAGAGCTCCCATCTAGATTCATAACCCCCCCGGAAACTGTGCTGTTACTAATCATGAGTGTGGACATGTAATCACACTATTACTAGTCATGAGTGTGAACAGGTAGTCACACTGTTACGAGTCATGCATGTGAATATAAAGTCACAAAAATGTATGAGAGAGGCGGATGTTCATTTTTGTCTTCCTTTTAAAGGGGGCTGACTCCCTGGGGTGTGTGTTTCAGGACTTACTTTACCAAGGACGGAACTAGGGGAAGGCAGTGTGGAATAAGAGTCTTCTAGGCTGGTGTGCATGCACGTGTGTGCTGAGTCGCTTCAGTCGTGTCTGACTCTGTGCGACCCTATGGACTGTAGCCCCCCAGGCTCCTCTGTCCATGGGATTCTCCAGGCAAGAATACTGGAGTGGGTTGCCATGCCCTCCTCCCCAGGATCTTCCTGACCCAGGGATCGAACCCACATTTCTTATGTCTCCTGTACTGGCAGGAGGGTTCTTTACCACTAGTGCCACCTGGGAAGCCCTTCCCGGTTGGGACTAATTCTGACTCTACCTGGGCTCTGCTGCTTACCAGTATTGGGGTGGTTACTCAGCCTCTCTGAGCTTCAGTGTTCTCAGTCTGGAGGATGGAGTGTGTGGCCCCACCCTCCTCTCTGTATTGTAAGGTTGATGGAGATAAAGTGCCCAAAGCACTTGGAAGAGAAACTGCACCGAATCCCCCTGCTCAGTCAGTGCTAGCTAATATTATTAGTTCTGTTGAACAAACACATTTTGCAGGTGCCTTGCAGCAAAGACATTCTAATATGCTCTGTGTCCACTTCAATCTTGTTTATGGTACTTATCTTGTCTTCTGAGCCGTGGTCAGTATTTACAGGCAAGGGGTTCTGTTGGCAGCAGCAGCATTGCTTGCGGGGCCACCTGGGACCTTTAGGCTGGGCCCCTTCTCAAGACGGCCAGGCCACACAGCCCCCGGGGGGCCTGACTCTGCCAAGTGCGCCTGGCATGGAGTGTGTGGGCAGCAGGGCTGGTGCAGCCCCCATCCTGGCTGGGCAAGGTAAGCCGGCAGATGTTGGCTCTGACAAAGACTTTGCCCAGGAGAGAAGGAGCCACTGGTGTCAGGATTTGCTAATTGCGTTGCCTTCTGGCCCATTTTCACATAACCCTGGAATCGCTCTGGCAGTTAGAAAAGGATGCTTCTTCCTGTCTCTCATTTTGTGGCAATTTTTCCCCCCAGGGACAAAGCCTGGCTCGGTTACGAGATTTGTTTTTCAGAAAAAGGCTCTTGTGCTGTGCCTGGTTTTCCAATTGGGCTGCTCTTAGATTAGAAAGAAAATCCACTTGGCCAAGTTCACCTGGTAGCCCAGGAGCTCAGTAGGGCTATTCCTGCCATTTGGACACCAACCTGTTCCACCGAAACTCCTCTCTTAAAGGTAAGACACACTGATGATTTAGTTTGCTCTGAGACAGAGATCTCACAAATACACGTTGTTGTTATTGTTCAGTCATTAAATTATGTCTGACTCATTGCAACTCCAAAAATACATGCACATCCTTTAATCTAACATGTTTATTTCTTATTTACTTATTGGCCAAGCTATACAGCTTGCAGAATCTTAGTTCTCTGACCAGAGATTGAAGCCGTGGCCCCTGCAGTGGAAGTGTGGAGCCCAAACCAATGGACCATCAGGGAATTCCGTAAGCTAATGTGTGTACTGTGACATTTCTGTCTCTGTATTTCAAGTATGGCTGTGTTTCGCAGTAGGAAAGTCTTCCTGATAGAAAGGCTATCAGAAATCTTGAGTCTGATTTCTGTCTCGACCATACGACAGTTTGGTGATCTTGAATGAGTGATTTCCCTTCTCAGGGCTCAGTTACCTTGAGTGTGAAATGTACTTTGAGTGTAAAGTACCCTTCCATGTTGCAAAGAGTCAAGGAGTTATGTTATGTAAATGACTTGATACTGTGCCTGGAGCATCGTAAGTCCTCATTAAACATCCCTGCTCTTATTTCATGTAACGAGTCGCAGAACAAATAAAGCCACAGCTCTTTTAATAGTACAGTTACTTTCTCAAGCTTCTGATATGCTCAGATTACCAAAAAGCCCAGAGTTTCCTATAGGGACCCTCCTTGTGGCTCCTGAATGGTCCAGGAATGTTTAATCATCACAAAAGAGGCAGCTCCATTTGCAGATGCTTTAGAGAGAACTGGATGATCCAGCCAGGAGGTGGGCCTACATTTCCTGCTGTTGCTTCATACAGGGTTAATTTAAGACCTATGCTCACATTGTCCAGTGAACCCACGTGTTGCTGCAGAGATGCCAAATCTGTTCCAGCAGTGGCTTTTCCAAGATATGTAGGTAGAGGGCAAGACAGTCACCATCCCCAGTGGAATGCAGATTCTGGTCCCAGATAACACCATGAGCCTATCCTTCAGATACAGTGACATTTGAATTGCAGGTGTTCAGAATCACTGATCCTTCTGTGGGCCATTGCTGGTACATGTTAGTTTAGCAACAGTGTCCCATGCAGTTATCATAGAGATTCTAATAACACTGAAACTTGAAAGCAACAGGCTCAAAATAAAAGCTAGCTCCTTTGCTATGCACAGACTCCTTAGCTTTCATGCAAAATGCTTTGTCTCATCACCCAGGTGGCACTAATGGTAAAGAATCCACCTACCAATGCGGGAGAGGTAAGAGACTCAGATTTGACCCCTGGGTCAGGAAGATGCCCTGGAGGAGGGCATGGCAGCCCACTCCAGTATTCTTATATGGAGAATCCCGTGGACAGAGGAAGGAGCCTGGTGAGCTACAGTTCACGGGTTGCAGAGAGTCAGACACACCTGAAGCGACTTAGCATGCGCGTATGCATGCATCACCCAGTGACGGGCTAGTGTGTTGCTACTAATACTGTTCTTTATCTTTACGCTTCATTTTCCCAACAAGAGCTCAGACTTATTTGTACTTCAGGGGGAAGAATAACAAGGTCAGGTTGAGAGACTCAGAATACCATGGAGAGGAATTATGCAAACACAGAATCCAAATGATCTGTGTCCTAATGTGGTTGCCTCCTGTGCACCCTTGGGCAGTGTACTTGACCTCTCTGGGTCTCCATCCCCACGTCTGAAAAATGAGGATCTTAATTATAACTCTTTTAAGGTTGTAGAGACTAAATTTTTTTGATACACACAATGCACTGAGACAATGCTTGACACCTACAAAACACACTTAAAGGTGAGCTATTATAAGTATGATTCCTAGATTTATCACTACTCACCTGAGTGACCACAGGCAATTTGCTGTCTCCCCAGCTTTGGTTTCCTGGTACGTTAGATGGAATAGATGGAAATATAACCATATGCTGAGTCATAAGATCTGGTTTCCAGTCCCAATCTGGCCCTAATTAGCTCTGGATATTGACAAGTAATTCTATTTCATTGTGCCTACACATTCTCATCTATAAGACAAGAGAACAGGATATTTAAAATGGATAACCAACAAGGACCTACTGGAGAGCACATGGAACTCTGCTCAATCTTATGTGGCAGCCCCGATGGGAGGGGAGTCTGCGGGAGAATGGATACATGTTTACATAAGGCTGAGTCTCTTTGCTGTTCACCTGAAACTATCACAATGTTGTTTGTTAATCAGCTATACCCCAATACAAAAAAAAAGTTTTTAAAAAGGAGAGACAGCAGGATCTGATCATCTCTGAAATCCTGTTAGTCTAAAGATAGATGTTTCTATTATCTTAGTACATTGCTGAGTAGAGCTCAATATCAATGATCCTTTAAACCCATAATGTAGTTTTTATTGTCCATATATAATTACAATTACTTCATGGGGTTGTATCAAACGCAGTATACATAAAGTTTCATTTGCTATTGACAAGCACCCTATGGGAAAATAACATTGATGAGAACCACTGACATTATTTCATGGCTTACCATGCGCCACATTCTTCGTTAAACACTTTACATGTTCTGCTTCTTTAAGCTCCACAATGGCCTTGTGAGTCACCTACTATTCTTGTTCCCACTGCTCAGATGAAGAAACTGAGGTTCAATTTAACTAACATGCTCAGAGCTACACAGCTAGCAAGTAGTAGAGCTGAGGTTCAAGAATGGGCCTGTTTGACTCATGAGAAACCCACTGCTCTGTGAACAGGCAGTTATTAATGAAACTGCCTCAGGGAGGGAGATTCTGAGACTCAGGCAGCAAATAATGTGCCCGAGTTCGCTTGTAAGTTAGCGGCAAGGCTGAGACAAGAAGCCAGGCTCTTTCTTCCCTGTCTGGCGTGTTCTACACCCTGCAGCCTCTCAAACCCGCTAGCTTGTGGAATCAATGAATACAAATGAGGGCTGATTTGCATTCATTTCCAGCTAGCAGACAGATTTACACTCTCTAGGCTGCATGCCTCCAACAAACGCATTCTCGTGCATATACCCTCAGAGCTTCAGGGACCCGTCCTCTCTCTGACTCGCTCTCTGGCCCTGAGAAGCTAACATAATGGCCCCCTCTGCAAGTTTATCAGAACCAAACTCCAACCAGGGCCTCAGTCAGTGCTGGGGCAACACTGGCAGGTGCTACTGCTTTTCCTGGTAGGAAAATCAAAGACGGAGGTCCCTAAGTACAGAAGATGGACCACCCACGAAGAAGTCAACCGTGGTAAACCCCAGCACTGGAAGCAGTTGTGTGAGGCTTTGGAAGGAATTCCCTGGACTAATTAAATGGGGAGTAATACATACAGTAAGTGGTACCACATGGGAGGAAGGAGGAAATGCTATATTCCCTCTCCTTAATAGTTCTGCATCCTTGGGCATCTGCCATTCTGGTATCAAATCTTAGGCAATATCCTTGAAGGAGGAATCCAAGGAGGAAGCTCTACTCTGCTTTAAATAGAGAATAAAGATTCTATTGGAAAAACTAATAAATTCATTAATGAAAGATAAGTAATAGAGCTGAAGGGCCAAATACAAGGCTTAGCACATAATATGAGTTCAAGGGTATTTGCTGAATTAATTTATGTCTTCTTTCAATTGTGTAGCTGCTTTAAGACCAGGTTAAGTGATAGGATTTACAATTAGGCAAGTCTGAATCTAAACCTTCTGGCTGCTTCCCACTAGTCTTACCAGTCTAGAAGGCTTACTATTAACTCTAATCCTCGATTTCCTTATGTGTGCATTTTACTACATCATTTCTTTGGAAATTAAGTGAAACCTGTATAAAATAATTCACTTAATCACCACATCCATTTTGATAGACTTTGGCACTTTGACTACACAGAATGCAATTCAGAAGAGTTGCTTTCAATCATAGGTATCATTTCTTCACACTTTCATTCAACAAGGCTGTTTTTGAGGAGTGGGTCTGGTCTTCTTCTCAGACTGGAGGGACCAGGCAAACCAGCTTTGAAGAGCGAAGTTCAGCCTGAACCTCGTGGATGTTATTTTGTTGTTGTGTCTGTTTAGTTGCCAAGTCCTGTCTGACACTTTGCGACCCCATGGACTGCAGCACGCCACACTTCCCTGTCCTCACCATCTCCCAAAGTTTGCTCAAACTCATGCCCATTGAGTCAGTGATGCCATCCAGCCATCTCATCCTCTGCCGCCCCCTTCTCCTTCCCTCAGTCTTCAGCAGCATCAGGGTCTTTTCCATGATTCGGCTCTTTGCATCAAGTGGCCAAAGTATTGGAGCTTCAGCATCAGTCCTTCCAGTAGATATTCACGGTTGATTTCCTTGAAGATTGACTGGTTTGATCTCTTTGTTATTTAAGAGTGAATAACTCTGCCCAGGGAAACGGTACTAGGTGGAAATTTTGCATGTTGATATAGTTGTCCTATTGGGGCCAGGGAATAAAGTCACATCTCTCTGGACGGCACTGGGTTTCCCTGAAAAGCAGGGGACAATCTGCCAATCCAATGAGAAGAGTAGACTGGGAGGTGTGAATGAGGGTACACAAGGTGGTCCTTGACCTGAGTGAGGACAGAGCCTCTTTTTCCCTTTGAACTACCAGGCTCTTAGAACCTCAAAGCTGGAAATGGGGACATGCACAAGGACACTCTCCACATGCACATGGTGGAAAGGGGACAGGGACCTTTGACCTGTGAAGATAGCCTGGAAGCTAGTCATAAAGACACACAATGAAGAGTTTTACCTAGGGAGGGTCTGAGCCTGCAGAGCCACATCTCAGAGGTACAACTTCTGTAATATGCTAATACAGTTCATGGAAATATGAGTTTTGAGATATTAATGCAAATGTGATGATAATGTGTGTTTTCACCTAGGAAATCCAGAAAAGCTACCAACAGAGAGGTTACATTCATTTTTATTTCATGGGAATTGAGAACTGCATTAACAAAAACAATGTTCGTAATCACTGACTTCTAGAAAGCTCAGAGGAATATTTTATTTTTTTTAATGTACTCTCAATTGGAGAATAGTTGTTTTACAATATTGTGTTGGTTTCTGCCATACATCAATATAAATCAGCCATAGGTATACATATGTTCCCTCCTTCTTAAAACCTCCCTTTTATCTTCCATGCCATCCCACCCCTCCAGGTTGTCACAGAGGGCCAGGTTTGAGCTCCCTGCATCATACAGTGAGTTTTTGGAAGAACGTTTCTTAACAACTCCAATATTCATTGAAAAATGTTTACCCAGTGCCCACTGTGAGCCAGGTTTTCAATGTCTGCCTTTTGGCTACACTGTTATTTTCCTTTTTTTTTTTTTTAACTTTGTCTCTAATTTATGCTATCTTATCTTTTTTATGTTTTCTTGTAAGATGCCTGAAATTCTTTCTGAAACAAGACAGGGTATAATTACACCATGTGATACAACTGCCAAAGGAAGCTGACACCACCCTAAGATACATTAATCATCCTTCTTTCTTTCGAATAGTTTTGCAATTTACAAAGAACTGTTATATCTGTTATTTCATCTGATTCACACAGCAATGCTTTGAGGTAAACAGAGATTGCATTCCCCATTTTATCAGAAAGATACCTGAGGCTCAGCGCAGTTGAGATTTGCTTCTAGTGGGCGGATCCTGAACTTGAATCCATTACAGCCACACTCACTCCAGTTTTCTTTCCATTACACCAAGCTGAATCATACATATGAAACATAATATTGTCCTTGCACCCGAGGAGACCAGACCGCATTTGGAATATGGGGTCCAGCTTTGTAAACTTTGTGAGACTTACCAACATGATGAGTGTCTGAATGCCACACCATATGGTGATCGATCAACCAGCCTAGGAATCATAGCCTGAAGGATAGAATTCTAAGAGGGGCGTGGTAGCTGGCAAAGTGTTACACCACCTCGGAGGGCACTCATTCTTAAATTCTTCAGCAGTAGAGTTTGAGCCAATGTATAGATGACAGAGAAATCCCATGAGGTTACGCTTGCTGACTGACAGTCTTGCCAAGATCCTTTCCACCTGTGCCAGTAAAGATAATTTTTATTTCAAAGTGTAGACATCCCAACGTAAATAGTTAAATAAGACATCAGGAACTTGGTTACAGAAGGTCCAGGCATGAAACTACTAGGAGCTCAACAACATTGCTGATAACCTGGTCTTTTCTATCTCCTGCTTCCAATAGAAGTGGCTTCTTTCTAAGTCTGACCATTGCTATTGGGACAAAACGGCTGCTTTTAGCAATCAGAACCTTACACTTTCCTATTTATCTCACTCAAGGAGAAAGGATAACCTCTTCTGTAAGCACAGAATACAATCTTTAACTGATGGCCTAAGCCCAAGCCAGGAACAGTCACCAGGGGAGTTCCATGCACTGACTGTATTAGGCTAATCAGGATATAACCATGAAAATTCACCCAGGGATGGAGGGGCTTCTTCTTGGTCACATGAACTGCATGTACAATAGGTAGACACATGAATGTTAATAAAATCTGGTTTCTGCTTGAAAAGTAGAAGGGTTCTAGGGTTCAAAAGTGTTCATTAAACTCACCGTCCCACAGCCTTAGGACCTTTGACTTAGGTTCAATCAGTCCCCATATTTCATCATCCTTGTCCCACACAGTAATACAAGTCTATGCCCCAAACAGCAACACTGAAGAAGCTGAAGTTGTATGGTGCTATGAAGACCTATAAGACCTTTTATAACTAACACCCCAAAAAGATGTCCTTTTCATTATAAGGGACTGGAATGCAAAATTAGGAAGTCAAGAAACACCTGGAGTAACAGGCAAATTTGGCCTTGGAATACAGAATGAAGCAGGGCAAAGACTAATAGAGTTTTGCCAAGAAAATGCACTGGCCATAGCAAACACCCTCTTTCAACAACACAAGAGAAGGCTCTACACATGGACATCACCAGATGGTCAACACTGAAATCAGATTGATTATATTCTTTGCAGCCAAAGAGGGAGAAGCTCTGTACAGTCAATAAAAACAAGACCAGGAGCTGACTGTGGCTCGGATCATGAACTCCTTATTAACAAATTCAGACTGAAATAGAAGAAAGTAGGGAAAACCACTAGACCATTCAGGTATGACCTAAATCAAATCCCTTATGATTATACAGTGGAAGTGAGAAATAGATTTAAGGGGCTAGATCCGATAGAGTGCCTGATGAACTATGGACGGAGGTTCGTGACATTGTACAGGAGACAGGGATCAAGACCATCCCCATGGAAAAGAAATGCAAAAAAGCAAAATGATTGTCTGAGGAAGCCTTACAAATAGCTGTGAAAAGAAGAGAAGTGAAAAGCAAAGAAGAAAAGGAAAGATATAAGCATCTGAATGCAGAGTTCCAAAGAATAGCAAGAAGAGAAAAGAAAGCCTTCCTCAGCAATCAGTGCAAAGAAATAGAGGAAAACAACAGATTGGGAAAATCTAGAGATCTCTTCAAGAAAATTAGAGATATCAAGGGAACATTTCATGCAAAGATGGGCTTGATAAAGGACAGAAATGGTATGGACCTAACAGAAGCAGATGATATTAAGAAGAGGTGGCAAGAATAAACAGAAGAACTGTACAAAAAAGATCTTCATGACCTGGATAATCATGATGGTGTGATCACTCACCTAGAGCCAGACGTTCTGGAATGTGAAGTCAAGTGGGTCTTAGAAAGCATCACTACAAACAAAGCTAGTGGAGGTGACGGCATTCCAGTTAAGCTACTTCAAATCCTGCAAGATGATGCTGTGAAAGTGCTGCACTCAAGATGCCAGCAAATGTGGAAAATTCAGCAGTGGCCACAGGACTGGAAAATATCCGTTTTCATTCCAATCCCAAAGAAAGGCAATGCCAAAGACTGCTCAAACTACCACACAATTGCACTCATTTCACATGCTAGTAAAGTAATGCTCAAAATTCTCCAAGCCAGGCTTCAGCAATACATGAACCATGAACTTCCAGATGTTCAAGCTGGTTTTAGAAAAGGCAGAGAAACCAGAGATCAAATTGCCAGCATCCTCTGGATCATGGAAAAAGCGAGAGAGTTCCAGAAAAACATCTATTTCTGCTTTATTGACTATGCCAAAGCCCTTGACTGTGTGGATCACAATAAACTGTGGAAAATTCTGAAAGAGATGGGAATGCCAGACCACCTGACCTGCCTCTTGAGATATCTGTATGCAGGTCAGGAAGCAACAGTTAGAACTGGACATGGAACAACACACTGGTTCCAAATAGGAAAAGGAGTCCGTCAAGGCTGTATATTGTCACCCTGCTTATTTAACTTACATGCAGAGTACATCATGAGAAACTCTGGGCTGGAAGAAACACAGGCTGGAATCAAGATTGCCAACAGAAATATCAATAACCTCAGATATGCAAATGACACCACCCTTATGGCAGAAAGTGAAGAGGAACTAAAAGTTGTCTTGATGAAAGTGAAAGTGGAGAGTGAAAAAGTTGGCTTAAAGCTCAACATTCAGAAAACGAAGATCATGGCGTCTGGTCCCATCACTTCATGGGAAATAGATGGGGAAACAGTGGAAACAGTGTCAGACTTTATTTTGGGGGGCTCCAAAATCACTGCAGATGGTGATTGCAGCCATGAAATTAAAAGATGCTTACTCCTTGGAAGGAAAGTTATGACCAACCTAGATAGCATATTCAAAAGCAGAGACATTACTTTGCCAACAAAGGTCTGTCTAGTCAAGGCTATGGTTTTTCCAGTGGTCATGTATGGATGTGAGAGTTGGACTGTGAAGAAAGCTGAGTGCCGAAGAATTGATGCTTTTGAACTGTGGTGTTGGAGAACTCTTGAGAGTCCCTTGGACTGCAAGGAGATCCAACCAGTCCATTCTAAAGGAGATCAGCCCTGGGTTTTCTTTGGAAAGACTGATGCTAAAGCTGAAACTCCAGTACTTTGGCCACCTCATGCAAAGAGTTGACTCATTGGAAAAGACTCTGATGCTGAGAGGGATTGGGGGCAGGAGGAGAAGGGGACAACAGAGGATGAGATGGCTGGATGGCATCACTGACTCGATGGATGTGAGTCTGAGTGAACTCCGGGAGTTGGTGATGGACAGGGAGGCCTGCCATGGTGCAATTCATGGGATCGCAAAGAGTCAGACACGACTGAGCCACTGAACTGAACTGAATCCTTTCGGGTCAGACTAAGCCTTGTGACTTTTCCTGATGGACTTGAGCAAAAGCTCTTTCTCTCTTCCTGTATGTAACAGTAATGTGTAGCTAAAAGGCCCTAGAACTGCATTTTTTTTTTCTTCTTATTGCAAAGAAAAGGAGCCCAAGGAGACACTGACACCTGGAGGATGTCAGGGCAGAGAGAATTCTGAAGAAATGGAACAGAACCCTCAGGACACTATGGGCTTTGACTCAAATTATACCTGAAACTTACACCCACACTGCATTTCTCAATCACTAACTTGATAAATCCTCATTATTTTAAAATCCAACTTTAGTCATGCTTTCCGGTTTTTGAAACATGAAGAATCCTTACTGACACTGCAGAATCTAGTTCAACTCAATTGAAAATGTTTCTAATCATCAGAACTGCCTCCAAAATGAAACAGTCTGCCTCCTGTTCTCTTCTGTCCTCCATCGCTGGAGGTGTCCTTGCAGAGACTGGCAACCATCTGTCCAGGAGGCTATAAAAAGGATTTCTACATTGGTGGGAAACTGAAAAACCACCTTCTAAGAATGATTCCAATTCCAATATGCTAATACCCCTATTAACTCAAGAAGAAGGTAGAAGGTTTGCTAAAGTATGTACAGTAGAATCTAAATCAAAAGTACTTGGATGAAAGGCAAGAGCTTTCCCTCTGAAGCAGAACTAGAGAAGAGGCATGATCCATTCATCTGTTCTTCAATTTAGTAATTTTTTCAATATCTGTGCATCTGATCTTCAAATATGTGCTAGGCACTGAAGATTTTTTGTTGTTGTTATTCAGTCTCTAAGTCATGTCTGGCTCTGTGACTGCATGGACTATAGCATGCCAGGTTCTTCTGTCCCAGAGTTTGCTCAAATTCATATCCATTGAGTTGGTGATGCTATCCAACCACCTCATCCTCTGCTGCCCCCTTCTTCCTTTGCCTTCAATCCTTCCCAGCATTGAGAGTTTTTTCCAGTGAATTGGCCCTCTGCATCAGGTAGCCAAAGTATTGGAGCTTCAGTTTCAGCAACAGTCCTTTCAATGAATATTCAGTTGATTTCTTTTAGGATTGCCTGGTTTGATCTCCTTGCTGTCCAAGGGACTCTCATAAGAGAGTGACCAAGAGCTCATTTTCATAGAGTTTGCATTCTAGTGGTTATCCTATAGTGGAAAGACACAGTCTTTGCATTCAGAAATATCTGAACGGCAGGCATAGCCTCTACTAGACAAGTAAACTTGGGCTGTCTTCTCTGATCTTCAACTTCTTTGGTCAAATGGGAGCTAGAACACCAACCTCGTACAGTAGCATGAAGGCTACATGAAATAGTGCATATATGTAAAATACCTAGGAAAGGCCAGGAACAAAGAAATTAATCAATAAGTAGTGTTTCTCATGCCTAGTTAGAGCAGAAATGGCTCTGGGTGAAAAGGAAAATTCCAGCATTATATCTTCTGCATAATCTCCATGAAACTCAGAAGTAAAACGTCATGTAGAACTCAGGAAGAAATTGAATTATAAAATGGATCAGATCAATATAATTTGAATGAAAGAAGTGAAAGAGTCTAAGTTCATTTGTTCATTCATTCATTCAACAAAAATGCATTGAGTTTCTCTAGTGAATTAGTACCTGTTCTAGGTACCTGGGGTCTTCCTAGATGGCACTTGTGGTAGAGAATCCACCTGCTGATGCTGGAGACACAGGAGACACAGGTTCAATCCCTGAGTTGGGAAGATCCCCTGGAGAAGGAAATGGCAACCCACTCCAGTATTCTTGCCTGGACAATCTCATGGGCAGAGGAGCCTGGCAGGCTACAGCCCAAGGGGTTGCAAAGAGTCAGACATGACTAAGCAGCTGAGCACACACAGACACTAGGTACTTGGAACCTAGCAGTAACCAAAACGGAAAAATTGCTTCCCTCAAAAGGCTTATATTTTGCTGAGGGGTAGAAATATAAGAAATAAAATATAAGGGAATTGTCATAATGCCATGAGGCTCTAAATGCTAAACAAGTGATTCTAATACCTGGGCTCAGGAAATGTGAAGGAAGTAGAAGTTCCCAGGTGTTTACGCAGCCAGATAAGGTTTGAAATGGGGTATGGGAAAGCTGGAGCTAAAGGAGGACATGACTATAGCCCCGTGATGCTCCTTAGCAAAGAGGAGACGGGGTGATGATGCATGGAATTGTGGCATCTGTATTTGAAAAATCTGCAGTGATTGCAGGCCAAGAGGTGTTGATGAACCAATGCTTGAAGCTGTGGGTAATAGGGTCATTTTGTAATTGAATAGAAGTATTCAGCTAACTTCAAAGCCTGGCTTTACTATTTGTTTGGCCAAAATGTTCATTCACGTTTTCCTGTGCCATCTTGTGGAAAATGTTGAATGAACCTTTTGGCCAACCCAATGTTTAGTAGGTTACTTTGAGCAATTTGTCATCTAGGTCATTGCGCTGGGATGAGGATTCATTGAGAGAATCCCTTTAAAGTATTCAGCGCATATCAATACATTTATATCAATAAATTGTGACTGTTATTACTATGTTATCAAGGCACGTTAACCAAGTACAGGCTGGCCTGGTTTTACTGCACTTCACTTCATTGTGCTTTGTAGACACTGTTGTTTTGTGGTTTTGCTCTTGATTTTTTTAACAAATGAAAGTTTGTGGCAACCTTGCATCCAGCAAGTCTTTAAGTGCCATTTTCCCAACAGAAATTGCTTGTTCCACGTTATGGCAACTGTAGCTGTATTTCAAACTTTTTCATTATTATTATATTTGTGATGGTGATCAATGATTGAGTTACTACTACAGCTCACTGGAGGCTCACGTCATGGTTAGAATTTTTTAGTAATAAAGTATTTAAATTATTTTTTTAGACACAATGCTATTGCAGCACACTTAATAGACTACAGTAGAGTGTGAACATAACTTTTATATGCACCAAAAATTTCCTGTGACTCTGTTTATGGTGATATTCACTTACTGTGTGGTCTGGAACCAAAGTTGAAGTATCTCTGAGGTCTGTCTGTAAATCTATTTTCTGTTGCTTCTCTAACAAATAGCCAAAAACTCAGCAACTTAACTTGACATCCATTTGCTAACTCAGTTTGTGAGTCAGAAATCTGGTTGAACTTATCTGAGCTTTTGGCTCACACAATTACAAGGCAGAAATTCTGATATCGGCTAGGCTGGGCTTTTATCTGGAGGTTCTGGGGAAGAATCCTTTTCCAAATTCCTGTACATTGTTGGGAAAATTCAGTTCCTTGTGGTTATGGGACTGAGGTCCTCAATTCTCTTCTGCCAGGGCCACTCTCTTCTCCTCAAGGCTCTCCATTTTCCTTCTTCATAGCCGCTCCATCGTCAAACCAGCCACATTGCATCATGATCGTCTACACTTTGAAACTCATTGACTATTCAGGGTCTTTGATGGTTCCATCAATATTTAGGATTATTTGTTCTAGTTCTGTGAAAAATGCCCCTTGATATTTTGATAGGGATTGCATTAAATCTGTTTATTTCTTTGGGTAGTATGGACATTTTAACCATATTAATTTTTCCATCCATGAACATAGGATATCTTTCTATTTCTTTGTATCATCTTTAATTTCTTTTCATCAATATCTTATACTTTTCAGAGTGTAGGTGTTTCACCTTGGTTAAGTTGATTTCTATATATTTTATCCTTTTTGATGCAGTTGTAGATGGGAAGTTATAAACCATTATTTTATCAAATATGTGTTCTGTCCTTTATCCTCTCTCTCTTCTCCTTTTGGGATCCCTATAGTGCAAATGTTAATATGCTTGATGTTTTCTCAGAGGTCCCTTAAATGATCCCCATTTAATGTTTTTGTTTGTTTCCTTTTGCTGATCTGATTGGGTGAATCACACTGTTTCTTCTTCCTCAGACTATTTCACTATTTCATCTTGCAAGTCACTTATGCATTCTTCTGGATCTCACTTAATCAGCTGTTGATTCCCTCTAGCATATTTTTCATTGCATTACTGTATCCTTCAGTTCAAATTCTCTTTATATTTTCTAGTTCTTTGTTGTTGTTTTTTTAAGGTACATTTATTTATTTATTTATTTCGGCAGAGTGTCCTGAACTTTTTTTTAAATATAAATTTATTTAATTGGAGGCTAATTACTTTACAATATTGTATTGGTTTTGCCATACATCAACATGAATCCTCCATGGGTGTACACGTGTTCCCCATCCTGAACCCCCCTCCCACCTCCCTCCCCGTACCATCCCTCTGGGTTATCCCAGTGCACCAGCTCCGAGCACCCTGTGTCCTGCATCGAACCTGGACTGGTGATTCATTTCACATATGATATTATACATGTTTCAATGCCATTCTCCCAAATCATCCCATCCTTGCCCTCTCCCGCAGCGTCCAAAAGACTGTTCTGTACATCTGTGTCTCTTTTGCTGTCTCACATACAGGGTTATCATCACCATCTTTCTACATTCCATATATATGCGTTAGTTTCTCTATTCTTTTCCCAAGCTCAATAAGCATTTCTATTACTACTGCTTTGACCTGTTTATCAGGTAAATTATTAATCTCCTTTTCATTAGGATTTTTCTAGGTTTTATCTTATTCTTTCATTTAAACATATTTGCCTGTCTTCTCATTTTGTTTGACTCTCTCTCTTTCTATGCACTTAGGCAAAACAGTTATCTATCCCAGTCTTGAAGATATGTCCCTGTGCAGGAGCATTGCAATTCAGTCTGCATGTGGCCAGCGGCTTTGGTGTGAGAGCTGGATCTGAAGTGAGCAGGAAACACATCTTTTGGGTGTACTGACAGCTGCCTTGGTGGTAGGTGGGGCTGGAGTCTGAGGGACCAGAGGCAGAATCAAGTGAGAACAAAGGTTTCTCTTAAGCTCAGTGGCAGTCACTGCTCTCTTGGGGGCACAGGACTGGGGGCAGAGGGCTGGAGCAGGAGCCCTGAGGGTGCTGGGCTTCTCCTTTGTGTGACAGCAGTTTCGACCTTGATCAGAGGCTGGATTGGGACCACATTTGTGAGCTGGCTCTGCTTTTTTGCCTACTCTTTGCACACCATGGCAATAGCAGTCTCCACCTTAATGAGGAGCAGTTCTGGAGCAGGAGGGGCTGAAGCAGGAGCCAGTGTGGGCTGGGGGCAGGCTGGAGTGTCCCATCAGGCCAGCCAAGCACCAGACAGCTTTCACTGTTGCCTCTGCACGGGGACTGGGAGCAAGCAAGTCTGTACATGCTCTCTTCAAGAACAGAGCCTCAGTTCCTTACAGCCCTCCAATGAGTTCCATTGGCTTTCAAACCAGCTGCTGCTGCTGCTGCTGCTACTGCTGCTGCAGCTAAGTCGCTTCAGTCCTGTTCGACTCTGTGCGACCCCATAGACAGCAGCCCACCAGGCTCCCTCGTCCCTGGGATCTTCCAGGCAAGAACACTGGAGTGGGGTGCCATTGCCTTCTACATTCAAACCAGCTGGAGGGGGCTAATCTACCCAGTGTTATATGTCAGGGCAGGCATGCCTAACATGGGGCTTGAACCCCTGACTCCTTTGGGAGAATCCCTGAGCCTGGGATACCCTCTTCTTTTTCTGGGTCACTTGCTAGAGGTGTGGGTCCTGAGGAGATCATCTCCTTCCCCCTCACCAGACTCTGAGGTCCTTTCTTTACGGCCTTGGTTGTAGAAGACCCAAGCTGCTGGTTTTCGGGTCTTTCTCAGCAAGAGTTGTTCTATATGTAGCATTAATCTGCACATGGGGTTGGGGGAAAAAGGGGATGGTAAGTTCTGGTTCTTCTTACTCTGCCATCTGGAGCCTGCCCTCTTGGGAGTCTCTTTTGACTCCTGCTTGGGCTGCAGAGGGCTTCCCTGGTAGCTCAGATGGTAAAGAATCTGCCTGCAAGGCAAGAGACCTAGGTTTGATCCTTGGGTTGGGAAGATCCCCTGGAGGAGGACTTGGCTACCCACTCTTGGGTTTCCCTGGTGGCTCAGATGGTAAAAAATCCCACCTGCAATGCAGGAGATCTGAGTCTGATCCTTGAGTTGGGAAGATCCCCTGCAGGAGGGTATGGCTACCCACTCCAGTATTCTTCCATGGAGAATCCCCATGGACAGCAGAGTCTGGTAGGCTGCAGTCCATGGGGTCACAAAGAGTTGAACATGAAATTTTGGAGACATATAAAATGGGGATAACAATTCCTGCAAAGTAATTATCTCAAGATTAAATAAAACTCATATTTAAAGTTCAGACACAATTCTTGAATCACAGAAGACACCAGTACCTGAGATAGATGAAGAGAGTTATGCTCATTTGAAAAGGTAAATGAAATACTGTCTCCTTTTTTCTATAACTTTCCACCCATTTTTAGCTTCTAATACCCTGTTGACTAGTATTTGCCTCTTCCATCTTATGAGATATTTCCCTGAAAGAAACGTACATAAAGTGGGGGCGGGGGGAGAGTATGATTTTCTCATTGTTACATCAGAGTTTTATAGCTGGCCTCAAATGGGCAGCCTGTCTCTTACCTGCATATCTTCTTATTCTAAGCATGTTTAAAGTTCTTTTTTCCCTTTAAGTTCTTTTTGACTAGTGTGATGCTTGCACGGGACTGGACAGAAAGATCAATGGAACAAAATAGATAGCCTGAGAATAGATTCCAAGATGTATGAGAATTTAATATGTGATAAAGGAGACATCACACATCAATGAGAAAAGGAAAGATTATTTAACAAATGGTGCCAGGACCTCTGGGTAGCAATTTAGGGGAAAAAAATCAATTTTAGGCCCTTACTTCACATCATGCAGAGAAATCAATTCCAGATGGACTGAAGAATTAAATATAAAAAATATCAAATCTTAGAAAAACTAGAGGAAAAAGGAGAAGTGAATAACAATCCAGTCTCTAGAGAAGTAAAAACTTTTCAAGCATAGAACCAGAAAATAAAACACAAAGAATAAAATCAAGAGATTTGGCTACTTATGATTTTTTAAAATCTTGACACATGGACATTCAAAGGCTAAAATCAGACTTAAAATAATAGTTGCAGTAAATATTAACAATGTGTTAAATTTTCTACACATGGCTCATAACAATTAATATGAACAAATGCTATAGGGTAGCTCAGATGGTAAAGAATCTGCATGCAATGTAGGAGGCCCAGGTTTGATTCCTGGGTCGGGAAGATCCCCTGGAGAATGACATGGAAACCCACTCTAGTATTCTTGCCTGGAAAGTCCCAAGGACAGAGGACCCTGGCAGGCAACAGACCATGGGATCGTCACAAAGAGGTGGACGTGACCAAGCGACCACCACTACTAATGTTATAGACACCGTGGTAAAGGTAATGCGTAATGTAATTTTGTGCTAAGAACATTGGTACTAAGCAGATAAGGTTAATCCATACTTGGAATCTGTGCCTATCTTTGCCAGAACAAAGGGTTATCCTTATCTATGAAGGGAAGGATGCGGTGATACCAACACTGTAACAGATAGCTGAATTGTTCCTCCTGGAATGGTGCCATATCCAGAGCTTAGAGCTGGCCTGTGATCTTACCAAGTGAGACTCCAGCATGGCACAGCCAAGCCAGCACTGTTAAAGGGAACTCCATGATTCTGAGATCATGATGGTCTCCATCTCTGTAGTCATGGGTACCACTCTGTATATACGGGTCCACTGAGCAAACACCAGGGTGTCCAAAACTGACCAATACAAAGTATTGTTTCTTGTCCACCTGATGTATAAAAGCTTCTTCTGTAGAGTCACAGATGTAGAAAACAAACTTATTGTTACCAGGAGATAAGGTAGGGGGGATAAACTGAGACATATACATACCACTATATATAAAATAGGTAACTAATAAGAACCAGCTCTATAGAACAGAAAACTATACTTAATATTTTGTAATGGTCCATATGGGAAAAGAATCTAAGAAAGAAAAAAAAAGCTTCCTCTGCGATGAATACCCACAGACAGAAATTCATGTAGGATAGAAATGTCTCTCTACCTGCTCTAGTAGGTCTAGGTCTATCTCTTCCTTATAAATATCTGTATCCCTAATCATTCAATCCTTTTCCATTCTCCAAGAAACCATCTAACCTGGTGAATACCGCTCATTGAGTAAGTGTTGATCTGATGCTCAGACCATCTTTCCTTCCTCATGAATTGGACCACCAGACATAGCACCTGAGGTTCTTATCTTTGGAATTCTTCCCTCCATTGCTTTCAGAGAGGACCCAGAGTGGGAAAGAAGCAGTCACCCATTTCCAGCTTATTCTCTCATGCTTTGCAGACCCATCATCAAACCAGGCCTACATGTTTTCCTCTTCTAGTAACCAACATAGGGAACCACTCATGAAGCCAGCTGAAAGAGTTGAGGGGCAGACAGCAAAGCAGCAGATGAACCTCAGAGTCTTACCATCCGTTAAGTGTAGTTTACTGGTATCTCCAGAACAGTGCAGACCTGGCACCATATATTCCATTTGTATTTTATAATGAAATGCTACTCCACATGCCAGTGTTATGCTTCAGGGTGTCAGGTAACATCAAGGTCATGAGGAGTCGGCTCCCATATTCACTTAGTATCTCATGGCTGGACATTCAGCTTCTACCTGGGTCCAAAAGCTGCTTTTCAAATAGAGAATAATTGTCACAGAAGAAGATCTCATTACAAACCCCAGAGGTCAAGCACCTTTGGGGACTTGCCAGAGGCTTCATATAGTATCACCGTTTGCTGTCGGTGTTTCCTGTGCCACTGGGCCTGCAGCAGCATCAAAAAGCTCCTTATCACTTTGCACCACAGACTGGACTTGTTCCAGAGCCGTATTTTGCTCTAAGCCCCATTCAAAACTGTCATCATTATGAGTTACTCAATAAATGGATCAAAGGAGCATGACCAAGTGTGATATATGCTGCCTGCAAAACACAAAAAAGACCCACCAAGAGTGTGCTTCTTTCTTCATGGTGGGGGATGAAAGGCAGAGCAACCGCACTCTGGCTTCAGTGACAAGACGCTGATAAGCCTAGGACCACTGGAACCTACGAACTTCATCAGCGTGATGGCTATTGGGAAATTTAGCAGGATTTATCTCCTACCTTCTAACATGGACATATCTTGCCAAGGTTTGTGGGGTGTTTGAAATTTCCTGTTAACCAGGATATATACACATACATATATTCCAAGATTGAGGGGGACGAGTGAGTGCTTGGGCCACCTGATCCATGTGACACATTCTCAAGCCAAGATCCCATCTATTATCTTATCCCTATAAGATAACGGGTGGACCATCAGGGCAATATTTCAGGTTTCTGCATATTAATATCAGTTAGGAGCTAGGACTTGATGATTACAGAATTATGTAGATATTATCCTTTTTTTTTTTTTTCAAAGTGTAGCCATCCTAATATGGCTACAGGTACTTTTGGAGAAGGTTTTAGGGAAGATTCACATTATACCTGTAATAAAACACTGTAGAATCTTTGTTCAAGGAGGGACAGTCTCATCCACAGTTAATAGGTTGTGGATAGATGTGTGAATTAGCCTGAGTTTAGAGACTAAGTACAAGGCTGAAAATCCCTACTGCAGGACTTAAGCCATATTTCTGCCCAATTGTCGTAGAATTTTTACTATGTAAAGCAGCACATTCATAGATTATTTTGTATTTAGAGACACTGTGATCAATGCCATCTTTACAGATCCCTGATGGTTAAAAATTCTGATGAGCAGTCTGTCTTTGTGGCTTTGCTGTTCCCTGCACCCGCATTTGTCTCCACTGGTTATTTAAGAGCTGCCACCTAGTTTGCATCAGTCTGGGATTCCATTAACTCCATCGTGACCAAGAAATCCAATTCCAAATCCATCCTT
Source organism: Capra hircus (assembly GCF_001704415.2). Taxonomy (NCBI): domain Eukaryota; kingdom Metazoa; phylum Chordata; class Mammalia; order Artiodactyla; family Bovidae; genus Capra; species Capra hircus. The sequence continues at coordinate 71,697,399 of NC_030812.1, forward strand.
CAGAAGACAGCCCATACAGTGTGTTTCAAGGATGGCTCTGCCTCTCACCAATGAATTCTTAGTGTCTTAAACCAGTAGTCCCCAAACTCTTGGGCATCAAGGGCCAATTACATGGAAGACAGTTTTTCCACAGACTGCGGCAGGAGGAGGAGGGTGTAGTTTCAGGATGATTCAAGTACATTACAGTTACTTTGCACTTTATTTCTAATATTATTACAGCAGCTCTACCTTGCCTCATCAGTCATTAGATATGGGAGATGGGGGACCCCTGTCTTAAAGGACCCATCTGGGACATCTATGAGGGTATAGTCAGGGGAAGTCTAAACAGATTACACGTGATCGATCCATTCTAACTCTCCCCTCTCCCTGAGCCTTCAGACCTCCTCCTCTGAAATATACTCAGAAAGCTGCAGTATTATTAACGCCTTATTAACTTACACTCTTTGAATCCAAGTTTCAATTATCCAACTTAAGAGATGTTGGGTGTCTAGGTTATATGGCTTAATTAACACATTAAGTCCCAAATCCTAGAAGGATGCTCCCATGTTCATGAATTTGGCCCATTAGAACTTCCTATCCCCCTTGAGCTAACACCCTTGTAATTCAGTCCCACACATGCTTTCCATGACTTTTCTGGCGAATACACTCTTTTATTGGAACAAGTCTTGTACTTTTCAGCCCTTGCTGTGTTGGTTTTGGTTATGAACCTAGAGATGATGAGATGTGCAGGAAATGAGTGGAGAGATATTCAGCACCACCTTCCAATTATCATTCTCTTCTGAAGGCTGCACATCAGACAGCAAGGGTGTGGACTGTGGCTGGGGACAAGGAAGACACAGGGTAGAGCTCCTTCTGTAGCCAATGAGATTCAGAGGAATCAAAGACATCTGAGGACTTACTTTTCAGTCTCAGCATCCGTGTCTGCCAGATGTTTTCATGTCATGTCCTAGGATTGCAGACTTCCCCCACCACCATCTCTTACCTGTGGTGCAGAGCACACAGAATGTGCAAATGATGGATGCTACAGATTCTGCAACCCACTACAGAGACACCTGTCTTGGACCTCACCACAGCTATCTTACAGTTATCTTATCACAGCTAGTTTACATCAGTCTGGGATTCCATTAACTCCATCATGATCAAGAAATCCAACTCCAAAATCCATCCTACAGAAGACAGCCAGTACAGTGTGTTTCAAGGATGCCTCTGTTCCTCTCACCAATGAATTCTTAGTGTCTTAGACCAGCAGTCCCCAAATTTTTGGCACCAGAGGCCGATTTCATGGAAGACAATTTTTTCACAGACTGCAGGAGGGTGATTTCAGGATGATTCTAGATGGTGCACCACAGCTATCTTATCAGTTGAAGGGCTTTTTTGGACATGACATCCAAGCCTCCTGATTGTCCATCACTTTACTCAGCCTGACATTTACAGCTTGCAAATTCTCCTTTTCCTAAATCATACTTTCTAAAGCCATCAAAACAGGCCATGTGAACTCACAATATTTACAATCATTGTCATCACAGCAACAAAGTGTCACAGGCACTTAACTTCCCTCCATCTTTCACCTACCCACACTTCATCCGTGCTCATGGTTGTTGTCCTTCAGCCGCTAAGTTGTGCCCAACTCTTTGTGACCCCATGGGCTGCAGCACGCCAGGCTTCCCTGTCCTTCAGTATCTCCTGGAATTTGTTCAAACTAATGTCCATTGAGTCAGTGATGCCATCCAGCCATCTCATCCTCTGTTGCCCCTTTCTCTTCTTGCCTCAATCTTTCCCAGCATTAGGGTCTTTTCCAATAAGTCAGCTCTTCGCATAAGGTGGCCAAAATATTGAAGCTTTAGCATCAGTCCTTGCAATGAATATTCAGGGTTGATTTTCTTTCTGACTGACTGATTTGATCTCCTTGCTGTCTAAGGGACTCTCAAAGAGTCTTCTCCAGGACCACAATTCAAAAGCATCAATTCTTCAGCACTCAGCCTTCTTTACAGTCCAACTCTCATATCTGTACTGACTACTGAAAAAAACCATAGCTTTTACTATATGGACCTTTGTTGGCATAGTGATTGTCCCTGCTTTTTAATATGCTGTCTAGGTTTCTCATAACTTTTGTTTCAAAGAGCAAGTCTTTTAATTATATGGCTTCACTCATTGTCCACAGTGGTTTTGGAATCCAAGAAGCAAAATCTTCCACTCTTTCCACTTTTTTCCCATCTATTTGCCATGAAGTGATGGGACCAGATGTCAAGATCTTAGTTTTTTGAATGTTGAGTTGTTTGGATTTCCTTCCCCATAGAGCCTTGAGTACAGTTTCCTGTGCTATAAACATTCAGAAAACGAAGATCATGGCCTCCGGTCCCATCACTTCACAGCAAATAGATGGGGAAACAGTGGAAACAGTGGCTGACTTTATTTTCCTGGGCCCCAAAAGCACTGCAGATGATGACTGCAGCCATGAAATTAAAAGACGCTTACTCCTTGGAAGGAAAGTTATGACCAACCTAGACAGCATATTAAAAACCAGAGACATTACTTTGCCAACAAAGGTCTGTCTAGTAAAGACTATGGTTTTTCCAGTAGTCATGTATGGATGTGAGAGTTGGACTATAAAGAAAGCTGAGCGCAGAATTGATGCTTTTGAACTGTGGTTTTGGAGAACTCTTGAGAGTCCCTTGGATTGCAAGGAGATCCAACCAGTCCATCCTAAAGGAGATCAGTCCTGGGTGTTCATTGGAAGGACTGACGTTGAAGCTGAAACTCCAATACTTTTGCCACCTCACAAGGAGAGTTGACTCATTGGCAAAGACCCTGATGCTGGGAAAGATTGAGGGCAGGAGGAGAAGGAGATGACAGAGGATGAGGTGGTTGGATGGCATCATCAACTCAATGGACATGAGTGTGAATAAACCTCAAGAGTTGGTGATGGACAGGGAGACCTGGCGTGCTGTGGTTCATGGGGTCGCAAAGTCAGACACGACTGAGTGACTGAACTGAACTGAACTGATAGTAGGTCCTCCTTAGTTATCTAATTTATAGATAGTATCAATAGTATTATATGTGTCAATTCCATTTCCTCCCACTTCCTCTTTACCCCTTGGTATCCATATATTTGTTCACTGTGTCTGTATCTCTATTTCTCCTTTGCAAATAAGATAATCTGTACTATTTTTCAAGATTCCACATGTATGCATTAATATACAATGTTTTCCTCTGTTTGATTTAATTTGATATGAGCCTAAGCATGCAATCAAACCATGCAGTGCATTTCCCCCAGAGTGGTTGCAGCCCCTCAGTCTGAAGAACAGGGAGAAAGAAATGGTTTCTGAAACCTGAGAAGAGGATATCATGTAGAGAGGAGTTCCTCAACAGGCGTCTTGATCTTCAGCTGAAGAATGAAGTCTGCCTGCATTGAATTGTAGGAAGAGAGTCAGAAGAAAAATTAACCCAATATATCATTCTATTCCCCTTCTGACCTCTTGCTGAGCTTCCTCATTAGCCAAATGTTTGCTGGAACCCAGAGGGAAGAGCAGCTGTTGATGTGTCCACACCAGCCAGCCTCTCAGGACACAGACGAGGGCTGAGGAGAGTGGGCATCAAAAGACAATGCAGAAACATCTAACAGAGTGTAGAAGCATAGTGTGTTCACTTGTCCTCGTGATATGATCAAGTTTAGGGATGGATGTGTCGGAGGGAACATTAGAATAAGGAAAATAAAACACTAACATTTTTGTTAGATTACAGGTGTCTTTTTTTGCCTTCATGAACCTATTTCTTGAAAAATCTGAATTGCAATGGCAGCTAAATTGTAGACTCTTTAAGAATAGATATTGTGGCTTTTCTTTTCTATTGAAGTAGAGTTGATTCATGACGTGTTAGTCTCAAGTGTACAGCACTGTGATTCATTTATATATATACTAGGATATATATAAGTACTATATATATATATATATATATATAAGTACTATATATGTAGGCATATATGAGAGAGTAGTTTTCCCTTAGGTTATTACAAAGTATTGGGTAGAATTCCCTGTGCCACATAGTAGGGTTTTGTTGGTTGTCTGCTATAAATATAGTAGCATGTATACGTTCATCCTAACCTCCTAATCTGTTCCTCTCCAACCTATGATAACCTTGTTTTCTATGTGTGTGGGTCTATTTCTGTTTTGTGAATAAGTTCATTTGCATCTTTTGTTTTTTTAGAATCCGCATATAAGTGATCTCATTTGATATCTGTCTTTCTCTGTCTAGCTTACTTCACTTAAAATGATAATTTCTAGGTCCATTAATGTTGCTGCAAATGGCATTATTTCATTCTTTTTTATGGCTGAGTAATATTCCATTATATAAATATAATATGTATTTATATATACATGCATATTCTTTACCCATTCATCTGTCAATGGACATTTAGGTTTTATGGATGAGTAATATTCCATTGAGTGTGTGTGTGTGTATATATATATATATATATATATATATATATGCATATATATATGTATATGCATCTTCTTTATCCATTCATCTGTTAATGCACATCTAGGTTGCTTCCATGTCTTGGCTATTGTAAACAGTGTTATTATGAACATTGGGATCTATGTATCTTTTAGAACTATAGTTTTCTCCAGATATATGCCCAGGAGTGGGATTGCTGGATCATATGGTAACTCTATTTTTAACTTTTTAAGGAACTTCCATACTGTTCTTCACAGTGGCTGCACCAATTTACCCTCCCACCAACAGTGTAGGAGGGTGGCTTTTAAATAAGACTGTTAATCTCTAGCATCCAGTATGATAAATTGAGAATAACAGGTACTTACTTAATCTGAGCAATCATAAAAATAGAAAACATGCATTTAGAAACTGCAAAATATGTACTTTTCAAGAGCATATGGGGAAATATTTATTAAAACTGACAACATGCTGGACCGTAAAGTGAGTCGCATGCTGCTTTAGTAGTCGCCGCTTCTTCCCGATATTCTCAGTCCCTTCATCTGCTAATGAGCCTTCTCTCATTCTGTTTATAGTTACTTTTAGTCTAGTGGGACTTTGAAAAGAGAAGATAAGTTATCTTTAAAGCCAAATCCCTTGTATGTTAAAGAAAATACCTGAAATTATATTGATCTTGTTATCAACTTCAACAATGAAACCATGATTACTTTCAACAATGAAACCAACAAAACCATGTCTTTTTTAATGAAGACACCAGCATACTTGCCTCCTTCAAAATGCTTCTCTACCAACCTTCTTATCTTGCTTATAAAATTTGAAGCATACCTCTGGATTATTATTATTAAATACTTCATTTATTTTTTAAATCTTATTGAAGTATAATTCCATGAGGTATAGGAAGATTTACATTGTTGTATTTATGTAGTACAGCAAGTGATTCATATATATACATATATACATATGTGTACATATATGTATTCTTTTTCATATTCTTTTCCATAATGGTTTATCACAAGAGACTGAATATAGTTCCCAGTGTTACAGTAGGACCTTGTTGTTTATCCATCCTTTATCTAATAGTTTGCATCTGCCAGTCCCAAATTCCCAATCCTTCTGTCTCCCGCTTTCCCTCCCCCTTGACAAAGACAAGTCTGTTCTCTGTATCTGTGACTCTGTTTCTATTTCATAGATAGGTTTACTTGTGTCATATTTTAGAGTCCACATATAAGTGATGGCATATGGTATTTGTCTTTTTCTTTCTGACTTAGTATGATCATCCCTAGGTCCATCCATATTGCTACAAATGACATTATTTTATTCTTTTTTATTACTGAGTATTATTCCATAGTGTAGATACACCTACTTTGTTTATTTTAAAATTCTTTAATAATTTACTCTTCCGTGAATATTTTTGCACTTGAATTCTCTTTTGCAACCACATTAACAAAGGTTACTAATAATCATTTTGATCCTTAATTGCGTTTAATCTCACAGGACCTTCTCAGGAAGGGGCTATATCCCAGAGTTGCCAATCTGTCTGCAATTCAGGAGATGTGGGATACACAGGTTTGATTCATGCATCGGAAAGATCCCATGGAGGAGGAAATGGCAAACCCACTCCTCTATTCTCTCCAGGAAAATCCCATGGACAGAGAAGCCTTGTGGTTGCTATCCATAGTCACAAAGAGTCAGACACAACTGAGCAAGCACGCACTGCACTGTAGAACCACCACCTAGTTCATAAGGATAAGAAGAGAGAAACGTGCAACTCCAACAGAAATCTGTATAGTATCCCACCCTTGATCACATTCCCTACCATATTTTATTTTCCTATACCAGAAAAATTAAAACTTTTAAAATTAAATTAAAAATAAAATTTCTAGTAACACTCAGGCTATATGACAAAGGACATGAGCTTTGGGTTCAGACCCATCTAGATCCAAATCTGGTTCTAATATAACTAGCTGTTTGAACCAATTTTTAAAATGTCCTCCAAGCTTCAAATTCTTCATCTGTAAAACTGTGACAACAGTGCCTGCCTCAGAGGATTACTGTGAAGATAAATTAGATAATGCATAGAAAGTACTTCTCACTATGTTTGGCATAAATTTTTAATAAGTCCTGGCTCTTGTTATTATTAGCTGTGGTTGGAGGATGTCTCTTTCATGAACAGGTCTGTTACATTACTGCATAAGGTACAACCACCCTCTCCTCGTTGGTCTAAGATGCTGCCAAGAAGGTCTGCATGCTACAGCTATAATGGAGAAATGTGAGACCCAGAAGAGCAGGTGCCTTGTATTTCTGATTCACTGATATTTCCTAAGCTTCTAGAACTATGTCTGGCCTATGGTAACTACCAAGTAAATATCACGGAATAAACAAAAAGAAGGATTTTATATTAGATATCTGCTTGAATCCTGGCTCAGTGATTTCCTAGCCATAAAACTTTGGGTAAGTCACACAACTTCTCTGCATCTTAGTTTTCTTAGCTATAAAGTTAGAAAATATAATCATTTATAAATAGCAGAGTTAGGCACATATAATTACACATGTTAAAATTCTCCATAAACTCTACATCAAGATTCAGATGTCTGAGTGATGGTTGTTGTGGTCGCACAGAAATATCAAAAGTCCTTCCAAAGCAGTGATTATCCTCCCTATTTTTGGCCCACCTCTCTCTCTCCATGAGTCTTCTGGCTCAAAAACACTGCTTGAGAATTCTCAGAATCCCATCCTGACCTCCTGTTTGCCATCCCATCTAAGCCAAGCCATAAGCTCCTGGCTTCAAGATTCTGTCCTCATCTTGGCCTCTAGAACTCTGGCTTGAGGGTGATTTGGTGTGCCTGGCATTTGAATTTATAATGCCCCAGAAAGGTTCTGATTGTATGTGACTCTTTGGTTCTCAGTACCCTTGGCTGCTTCGATTAGGAATTCCCCACTCTGGTTCCTTCCCATGGCACCGGCACCCATTCCTAACCCCCGGGCATTCCCCACCCCCCACTATGCCACACACCCACAGGGAGGGCAGACCTAAAGCATGAGTCCCATTAGGGCATATCCCTAAACCCCTCACTCGCGCATGCATGCGTGTTCAGCCGCTCAGTCATGTCCCACTCTTCATGACCCTATGGATTGTAGCCCACCAGGCTCCTCTTTCCATGGAATTTCCAGGCAAGAATACTGGAGTGGACTGCCATTTCCTCCTCCAGGGGATTTTCCCTACTCAGAGAATCAAACCTGTGTCTCCTACATCTCCTGCATTGGCGGGATTCTTTACCACTGAGCCACCTGGGAAGCCCAAGATGAAGCATTTCCCATTTAGGTCAAAAGGATTTAGGGTAAAAGAAGACCATGAGTACTCCTAGGAATTTTTTTTTAATTGGGTAATTACCCTACACAGCAGACAACAAAATAGGACATAGACAAGTGCTTGGTAGAGTGTGCTGGAAGGAAAATGGTAAGTCTGTGTGCATGCTGTGATGGGCTGGATTAGTGACAGTCTCCCGAGGGAGAGTTCAGAGTCATCTCAGAAAGTTCAGCAAAGACATCTGCTTGGATGAAGACATCTGCTCAGTGAAAATACTGCAGTGGGAGTGCAAAAGAAAAGAGAATGTTGGAGTGAATTAAAATTAAAAGCAACTGACAAAAATTAGTACAGAATTGAACATCTTATTAAAGGCTGCTGGGACCCTTAATTCCATAGACTCCATATAGATGTGGCATACACTGTACTCAGCTGAAAAGCACAAACTAAGAGCAAAAAGATCAGTCTATCCACAAACATGATTGTGTGCCCAGCTCTGGACCTCTACAACCTTATCATAATAATTTCTATCATAGAATCAAAATAATTTGGAAAGCACAAGAAATAACATGGTTTAGTCGGTAAGTCATGTCCGACTCTTGTGACCCCATGGACTGTAGCTTTCCAGGCTCCTCTGTTCATGGGATTCTCCAGGCAAGAATACTGGAGTGGGTTCCCATTTCCTTCTGCTGGAGAATCTTTCCCACCCAAGAATCGAACCCTGAATTGCAGGCAGATTCTTTACCAGCTGAGCTACAAGGGAATCCCTAGAAATAACATATAAAGAAGATAACAAAGGACCTGATCTATAACAAGACTCTGGTCCACATCATCAGAGTAATTAGTGAGTTTAATCTTCAACAATCATTTCATGAACACTTACAGCATACCAGGCACTGTTCTAGGCACTGGAGACACAGAGGTGAACAGACATCCACCCATCCTTATGGACTTTACATTCAAGGCAATCAATAGGTGGTGCTAAATGCAGGATGCGAGAATAGAGGGATAAGGTTAAGGCCATTTGAGCAGGAGCCTTTATAAAGTGAGCAAGTCAAGTAATCGTCTGGAAGTAGAGAGAGTCACAGATAGACAGAACAGAGAGCACAGGGCAGCTCAAATGTGGCATGTATGACCCACAGTGTGAAGCAAGTGTGGCCAAGCAGAACGTGCCAGAGGGAAAGCGATGGATGATGAGTTTTGGAGGGAAGCCAGGACCTGACCTGCAGAGTCGTAAGTTACAGCAAGAAACTCAGTGAGTTGGAGACAGGGCCTCAGGTGAGCAGGTGAGCATGGACATGAACTGGCGGTTTCTCTGTGGTCTCCATATTTGACTAAGAGCCATCAGTTCAGTTCAGCTGCTCAGTTGTGTCCAACTCTTTGTGACCCCATAGACTGCAGCACACCAGGCTTCCCTGTCCATCACCACCTCCCAGAGCTTGCTCAAACTCATGTCCATCAAGTTCGTGATGCCACCCAGCCATCTCATCCTCTGTCGTCCCCTTCTTCTCCTGCCTTCAATCTTTCCCAGTCTTTTGGAGGGTCTTTTCCAGTGAGTCAGTTCTTCACATGAGATGGCCAAAGTATTGGAGCTTCAGCTTCAGTATCAATCCTTCCAATGAATATTCAAGACTGATTTCCTTTAGGGTTAACTGGTTTGATCTACTTGCAGTCCAATGGACTCTCAAGTGTCTTCCCCAACACCACAGTCCAAAAGCATCAATTATTTGGCGCTCAGCTTTCTTTATAGTCCAATTCTCATATTCATACATAACTAATGAAAAATCATAGTGCCATAGTTTAAAACAAAGTTCAAACTATGCTTGCCTAATAGAAGCAACCAGATTTTGCATCATAGATCTTATTAAAAGATAGAAAACCTTCATTCCTCACCTCCATCATGTCACCAGTCCAAGGAAGAGAAGATTCAAATATTCAGAAAACTGTTGGCCTCATTGAGTCATGATTGCATTTTTTCCTGCCCTCAGTAAGAGCAGAGACTACTCTCATTCAAAGGAAAGTGAGATGATTTCTAAAAAAACCCCACTGAAATGTTGGGGTTTTTTTTTCCTAGGAAGGGAATTGACATCCTACTCTGTAGTTGGGACACCAGCTGGGATGCAAGTATTGTACGTTTATCCTAATATGCTCTAGGAAAACTCTGGGGAGACAAGAAACTCCTGAAGGGGTGTACATAGAGAACAGCCAGTTCTTACCAGGTTTCTGTAAGTGGAGAGCTGATTTGATTGTGGTGGAGAGATGGATGGGAAGGACAAAGAGTAACAGGGACTCCAGACATGTGTGTCCACTGCTGCTGCTGCTGCTGCTGCTAAGTTGCTTCAGTCGTGTCCAATTCTGTGCGACCCCATAGACGGCAGCCCACCAAGCTCTGCCATCCCTGGAATTCTCCAGGCAAGAATACCAGAGTGGGTTGCATTTCCTTCTCCAGTGCATGAAAGTGAAAAGTGAAAGTGAAGTCACTCAGTCATGTCTGACTCTTTGAGACCCCACGGACTGCAGCCCACCAGGTTCCTCTGTTCATGGGATTTTCCAGGCAAGAGTACTGGAGTGGGGTGCCATCGCCTTCTCCGGTGTGTCCATTACTATGGACCTTTTCATTAACTCATTCCCTAAGGAAACTGCTGGCCAATTGTTGTAGACCCTTACAAACTGTCTCCTCTGGTGATCAGAGGGCAGAAAACCTACACAGAAGGGGCAGGAGGGAAAATAATGTTCCCCGGCTAGGGTGTGTGCTTAGTTGTGTCTGACTCTTTGCGACCCCATGGACTGTAGCCCACCAGGCTCCTCTGTCCATGGGTTTCTCCAGGCAAGAATACTGGAGTGGGGTGCCATTTCCTTTTCCAGGGGATCTTCCTAACCCAGGAATCGAACCCCCTTCTCCTGCATTGACAGGCAGGTTCTTTACCACTGAGCCATCTGGGAAGTACCCCCGACTAGTCACCCTAGGTGAGGGTACAATTGAATAAAACTTGCTTGAAATTTTCCTACAAAATGAGTAGCTAAGATCATCTCATCACTTTTACATTTGTGAAGCTTATAAAAAAATCCTTGAGGAGTCAACCTCCTAGACATGACAGGTGAGTACTAAAGCTGTCAAAAACTACAGAACAATGAATAAAAATTATAGGACTGACACTATCTGACTGAGATTTTCTGTAAACCTACAGTAATCAAGACAGTGTGGTATTTGTGAAACAAAGAACATGTAGACCTATGGAATAGAATAGAGAACCAAGAAATGGACCCAAACAAAGATGCAAAGGCAATTCAATGAAAAAGTATAGTTTTTTTCTACAAATGATACTGGAACAACTGGATATCCATATGCAAAAAAAATGATCTAGACACATGCCTTACTTCTTTCAAAACAATCTGTAAAAATGGACCATAGACCTAAATGTAAAATGTAAAATTCTAGAAAATAACATAGAAAAAAATCTGTGTGGTAATGAATTTTTAGATGCAACATCAAAAATAAATTCATGAAAGAAAAATCAACAAGTTGAACTTCAGAAAATTAAAAACTTCTGTTTTCAGAAGATACCAAAAATAGATTGCAAAGTCAAACCATGGGGCTTCTCTCATAGTTCAGTTGGTAAAGAATCTGCCTGCAAAGCAGGCAATCCCAGTTTAATTGCTGGGTTGGGAAGATCCCTTGGAGAAGGGACAGGCTACTTACTCCAGTATTCTGGCCTGGAGAATTTCATGGACTGTATAGTCCATGGGGGTCACAAAGAGTCGGACACGACTGAGCAACTTTCACTTCTTCACTTCAAAATCAAGCCATAGACTAGGAGAAAATATTTTCAAAATGCAAATCTAAAAAAGTACTTGTATCTAAAATACAGAAATAACACTTTTTGAAGTATTCAGTGATAAGAAAACAATCAGATTTTAAAATGGGCCAAAGATCTAAACAGGGCTTCCCCCGTGGCTCAGTGACAAAGAATACACCTGCAATGCAGAAGACCCAGGTTCAGTCCTGGGATTGAGAAGATCCCTGGAGTAGGAAATGGCAACCCACTCCAGTATTTTTTCTTGGAAAATCCCATGGACAAAGGAGTCTGGTGGGCTTCACTCCCTGGGGTCACAAAGAATCAGATGAGACTGAGCAGCTCAACAGCAGCAACAGCAACAAAAGATCTAAACAGATACCTGGTAAAAGAAATATACAAATGGCAACTGAGCATTTGAAAAGATGCCTGACTTCATATGGCATTACGGAATTGTGAATTAAAACATCATATCGTGTCATTCTGTCAATTCGTCCCACTCTCTCTCCACTTCCCCCACTGTGTCCTTGTAGAGAACTACAAGACTGTTCTCTATGTCTGTGTCTCCACTGCTTCCCTGAAAATAGGTTCATCAGTACCATCTTTCTAGATTCCACACTTCTCAATACCGTACAGTTATAATCTTTGATAACTATTAGCTACTCAAGAACCGTTGTGCTTTATGATATTGTTCAACTGTCACCAACAATAGAATGATACATGTGTTCTTTCTGTAAACTTTCAGTTTAGTTCAGTCGCTCAGTCATGTCCAACTCTTTGCGACCCCATGAATCGCAGCACGCCAGGCCTCCCTGTCCATCACCAACTCCCAGAGTTCACTCAAACTCACATCCATCAAGTCGGTGGTGCCATCCAGCCATCCCATCCTCAGTCGTCCCCTTCTCCTCCTGCCCCCAATCCCTCCCAGCATCAGAGTCTTTTCCAATGAGTCAACTCTTTGCATGAGATGGCCAAAGTACTGGAGTTTCAGCTTTAGCATCAGTCTTTCCAAAGAAAACCCAGGGCTGATCTCCTTCAGAATGGACTGGTTGGATCTCTTTGCAGTCCAAGGGACTCTCAAGAGTCTTCTCCAACACCACAGTTCAAAAGCATCAGTTCTTCAATGCTCAGCTTTCTTCACAGTCCAACTCTCACATCCATATATGACCACTGGAAAAACCATAGTCTTGACTACACGGACCTTTGTTGGCAAAGTAATGTCTCTGCTTCTCAACATGCTATCTAGGTTAGTCATAACTTTCCTTCCAAGGAGTAAGTGTCTTTTAATTTCATGGCTGCAATCATCATCTGCAGTGATTTGGGAGCCCCCAAAAATAAAGTCTGACAGTTTTCACTGTTTTTCCATCTATTTCCCATGAAGTGATGGGACCAGATACCATGATCTTCGTTTCTGAATGTTGAGCTTTAAGCCAACTTTTTCACTCTCCTCTTTCACTTTCCTCAAGCAGCTCTTTAGTTCCTCTTCACTTTCTGCCATAAGGATGGTGTCATCTGCATATCTGAGGTTATTGATATTTCTGCCAGCAATCTTGATTCCAGCTTGTGCTTCTTCCAGTCCAGCGTTTCTCATGATGTACTCTGCATAGAAGTTAAATAAGCAGGGTGACAGTATACAGCCTTGATGTACTCCTTTTCCTATTTGGAACCAGTGTGTTGTTCCATGTCCAGTTCTAACTGTTGCTTCCTGACATACATATAGGTTTCTCAAGAGGCAGGTCAGGTGGTCTGGTATTCCCATCTCTTTCAGAATTTTCCACAGTTTATTGTGATCCACACAGTCAAAAGCTTTGGCATAGTCAATAAAGCAGAAATAGATGTTTTTCTGGAACTCTCTTGCTTTTTCCATGATCCAGCGGATGTTGGCAATTTGATCTCTGCTTCTTCTGCCTTTGTTAAAACCAGCTTGAAAGCTTGAACATCTGGAAGTTCATGGTTCACGTACTGCTGAAGCCTGGCTTGGAGAATTTTGAGCATTACTTTACTAGCGTGTGAGATGAGTGCAATTGTGTGGTGGTTTGAGCATTCTGTGGCATTGCCTTTCTTTGGAATTGGAATGAAAATGACCTTTTCCAGTCCTGTGGCCACTGCTGAGTTTTCCACATTTGCTGGCATCTTGAGTGCAGCACTTTCACAGCATCATCTTTCAGGATTTGAAATAGCTCAACTGGAATTCCATCACCTCCACTAGCTTTGTTCATAGTAATGCTTTCTAAGGCCCACTTGACTTCACATTCCAGGATGTCTGGCTCTCGGTGAGTGATCACACCATCGTGATTATCTGGGTCATGAACATCTTTTTTGCACAGCTCTTCTGTATATTCTTCCCACCTCTTCTTAATATCTTCTGCTTCTGTTAGGTCCATACCATTTCTGTCCTTTATCAAGCCCATCTTTGCATGAAATGTTCCCTTGGTATCTCTAATTTTCTTGAAGAAATCTCTAGTCTTTCCTATTCTGTTGTTTTCCTCTATTTCTTTACATTGATCGCTAAGGAAGGCTTTCTTAGCTCTTCTTGCTATTCTTTGGAATTCTGCATTCAGATGCTTATATCTTTCCTTTTCTCCTTTGCTTTTCACTTCTCTTCTTTTCACAGCTATTTGTAAGGCCTCCTCAGATAGCCATTTTGCTTTTTTGCATTTCTTTTCCATGGGGATGGTCTTGATCCCTGTCTCCTGTACAATGTCATGATCCTCCGTCTATACTTCATCAGGCACTCTGTCTATCAGGTCTAGGCCCTTAAATCTATTTCTCACTTCCACTGTATAATCATAAGGGATTTGATTTAGGTCATACCTGAGTGGTCTAGTGGTTTTCCCTACTTTCTTCAATTTAAGTCTGAGTTTGGCAATAAGGAGTTCGTGATCTGAACCACAGTCACCTCCTGGACAAGACTGGGCTCAGATCATTAACTCCTGTAAACTTTATAAGCAATTAACAAAAGAGGCAAAAGCATCATACCACTACATAATTATGAATGTGAAAGTGAAAGTAATAGTCACTCAGTTGTGTCCAGCTCTTTGTTACCGCATGGACTATAGTCTAGCAGACTCCTGTCCATGGAATTCTCCAGGCAAGAATACTGGAGTGGGTTGCCATTCCCTTCTCGAAGGGATCTTCCTGACCCAGGGATGGAACCCCGGTCTCCTGATTGCAGGCATACCTATGATAATGGCTATAAGCCAAAACACTGAGGACACTGGCAAGGCTGTAAACCAGCAGAAACTCTCATCCATTGCTTGTGAGAATGCAAATGGTACAGTTACTTTGGAAGACAATTGTGTAGTTTCTTACAAAGTTAAATATCATCTTACTATATAATCCAGCAACCATATTCCTAAGTATTTACCCAAAGGAGTTGAAACTTACTTTCACATAAAAACCTGCACACAAATGTTTTACACAGCTTTATTTATTATAGCTGTGAAAAACTGGATGCCACCAGGATGTCCTTTAGTAGGTGAACGGATAAACAAACTGTGTTACATCCATACAATGTAATCTTATTCAGCAATAAAAAGAAGTGAGCTATCAAGCCACAAAAAGACATGGAGGAGCCTTAAGCGTATAATGCTGAATGAAAGAAGACAACCTAAAAAGACTGTGCTGTATTGTTCCAACTATATGACATTCTTGAAAAGAAAAACTATAGCAACAGTAAACAGATCAGTGGCTGCCAGGAGTTTGGGAAGAGATATGAATACGCAGCACTCAGGGGATTTCTAGGGTGAAACTGTTCTGTGTGATACATGACACTATGCATTTGTCAAACCCATAAAACAATACAACATAGGAAATCAACCTTAATGTAAATAATAGACTTTTGTTAATAATAATATATAAATATTGGTTCATTAATTTTAACAAATTTACCACACTAATGCAAGATGTTAGTGATAGGGAAAACAGTAGGGAGAGGTAGTCATATACAGGAACTTTCAGTGTTATATACTCAATTTTCCTGTAAACCTAAAGCTCTTCTAAAAACGAAATCTATTGCCCCAAGCATCCAGTGTCATGCATCGAACCTGGACTGGCGATTCAGGGTTCAGGATGGGGAACACGTGTATACCTGTGGCGGATTCATGTTAATGTATGGCAAAACCAATACAATATTGTAAAGTCAAAAAAAGAAACAAAAAAATGAAAGCTATCAGTTAAAAACCAATGACAACAGCAACAATTACTCCAAGAACCATGAGATGAAACCACAGGAGGAAGGCAAGAACAGGCTCTGAATGATGTTGAAATATAGAAGACTGTGCTCAGAAATTCATTCATGTGTGAGGGGTGGGGGTAAGATTGCAAGGCTACCAAGAAAAATCCTGGGACCAACTTCAAAAGTCCATCTCACCTCTTTCGAGAAATGGATTAGACATGGCCAAGAAAGGATGAGGAGAGATGATGGCAGAGTTTCAAGCGAGACAAGCTGATTCTCAAGCTAGCATGATAGCAGTGGATATAGAAGAAAATAGAAAGAATTGAAAGATGTTTGATAGTGAAAGTCGCTCAGTCATGTCTGACTCTTTGCGACCCCATGGACTATACAGTTCATGGAATTTTCCAAGCCAGAATACTGGTGTGGGTAGCCTTTCCTTCTACAGGGGATCTTCCCAACCCAGGGATCGAACCCAGGTCTCCCACATTGCAGGCGAATTCTTTACCAGTTGAGCCACAAGGGAAGTCCAAGAATACTGGCATGGGTAGCCTATCCCTTCTCCAGCCAATCTTCCCAACCCAAGAATAGAACTGGGGTCTCCTGCATTGCAGGCAGATTCTTTACCAACTGAGCTATCAGGGAAGTGAAAGGTGTTTAGGAGGTGGAATTAACAGGATCTCCTGGTGTACAGCAGCAACAGTAGAGAGCTGGAGAAGTCTAGGATTACTTTCTAATTTTTAGCAGAGCAACTGAATGGAGACTTGTGCTACTGACTGAAATGGGGAAGACTGGTGAATAAGATGGTTTGGGAGAAAGACCATTAGTTCTCTGTTGAGACCAGTGTGCCTATTAAGCCTTGAAAGAAGAGTTTGAGTGGACAGTGAAACATGTAGGGCAGAAGCCCTGCTTAGGAGCCTGGGCTGAGATACAAAGGCCCTGGGGACTTTAGCGTACAAGGATATATTAGGTCCATGGGATCCTAGGTCCTAAACTAAAGCTAATGGCAGCTAACATTTCTGAGCTCTTATATGGCACCCAACATTATGAAAGATACTCTATACTAATTGCTTTATTCAGTCTTCATTCCAACTCTATGCATGTGTGCAGCTTAGTAGCTCAGTCATGTCTGACTCTTGTGACCCCATGGACTGTAGCCCTCCAGGGTCCTCTGTCCATGCAATTTTCCAGGCAAGAATACTGGAATGAGTTGCCATTTCCTCCTCCAGAAGATCTTCCAGACCCAGGGTTCAAACCCAAGTGTCCTGCATCTCCTGCCTTGGCAGGTGGGTTCTTTACCACTGAACCCCCTGGGGAGCTCCCCAAGCCTGTGAGGGAGATGCTGTTAGTATACCACTTTAGAGATAGTAAAACTGAGGCTCTGCAAGGTCAAATGGCATCTCCCATAACCACACTCACAGCAAACAACTAAGACACAAGTGAAATCCCAGTCCATGTTCTACAGTCTTTATACTTTTAAACCCTACATTTTCAAATATCAATATTTCAAATATTCTTTCAAGCATAACCTAATCAGCTTCAATGGGTGTGTACACCTATCTAACCTTTCCACACACTCAGAGGTCTCAGCCTTTATCAAGCTTTTCTTAAGGAAGAAATATCTGAGACTGTTTTGTTATTCTGATCTTTGCATGCTTCTTTAATTTCTATATTGCAGTAAAAACTGGAAAATGTGATCAGATAGTTTTCAAGTCTCATTAGTCAAATTAATATTGGTATTGCAAGCAATCTGAAATTTTGGCAACTGCAATGGAAAAGGCTTAGAGGAATTAGGGGAGAAATTGGAGGAGAAATTAAATAGATTGTTTCATTTGGAAAAAGAAAAACAACTTTCAATTTACATTTTTTTAAGAAGATTCCCTGGAATGAAACCAGAGCTGAGATGGAAGTCCAGAACCTGAGACTTGGTGGCTCTGGGTCTGTTAACAAGTCACTTCTCAACTTTAGACCTCAGTTTCCTCATCTGTCAAGGGAGATGAAGAATGGTTGCCCTGGATATTTCACAGGGCTTTGAAGAGACAGGTGAGATGATAAATGGGGAAGCTTCATGAAGTGTGAAAAGCAGTAGACAAATACAGGAATTAATTTGAATAATGATTACACTTCATAAAGAGACAAGCCACTGTTATTCACAGACTGCATATCCAGGGTGGGTATTGCAGTCAGACACATGGAGATGCAGAAAGATAGACCTGAGTGATTGCCAGGATGAAGACCCTCCCTTGACAGATGAGGAAAATGGGACAAGAAAGGGTAACGAATTCACTGAGGGTCAGTGATAATAGAACTGATATGAACCCCTGTATTTCTCCCTCCAGTCTACCAGCTTCTTTCTCTTTCTTTTGGCTAAGAGGTCTCTTGGCCATAGAGGAGACAGAGTGGTCCTTACTATCCCCTGCCAGTATCAGTTTGGATCTTAGTGATTTTTTCCCAGGAAGAAAAATATATCAGTCTGAAGCTTACAGAGGATTGTAGCTCAACCTCTCCAAGACTAGGAGTGAAACAACAAAAGCATCAATATCAATAGCAGCTCACCTTCACTAACTGTTCAATTTGTGCCTGGATCTGTGCCGAGCATTTCACTTGCATGTGTGTCTCATTTTATCTCCACAACAGTCTTCTCAGTTGGGTGTCATCACTGACTCCATTTTATAGATAATAAAGCTGAGGCTTAGAGGTGTTTGAGAAGTTGCACTGAAACACAGCCTATAAGAGATGAAAGCAGAGATTCACCCCAGCCAACACCACTGTTACTGTCCAGATTTTAACCACTGTACACATTATCTTCCACCAAATCCTAAAGTCCTTGAGGCTGCAGTTCTAGGCTTCTCACAGTCTAGATTGTCTATCTTTCTCTCTAGCTTTCAATCTGGAGAAACTGTGGGTCTGACCTCTCAGCTCCTCAGATAGTAGGATAATTCTGAAGGACAAATTGTACAGCCTCTCTGATGTCTTGGCCTGGCACTTTGCTCCAGGGTGTGCTTTCTCCCTCTCTGCCTGTTCAAATCTCCCCTTCCTGTTAAGTGCCCCCACAGTTCCAAACCCTGCTGGGCTTCCTGGTCACCAAGACTACACTGACTTCTCTTTCTCCTTTGAGTCCCTGTGACATACACTCCACACCATCCGTGTGGCTGCTAGAGGGCTCAGCCTTCTGAGAGATTTTTCACTGGCTGCATAGATCTTTGGGAATGTTCACATTATATCCTCAAGCACGTTGGAAACTCCTCCAAGGAAATGTCAATGGCTGTTTCTCTTGGGTCCTCCACAGTGTCTAGTACAAGGCAAACGGTCATCAGTAGTCAGAGTTTTAAATGAAATAAGAACATAAGGAGGAAGCTAGAGAGAGGCAGTTTTTAGATGAATAGAAGGATCACTTTCTCCATCAAACTTTTTTAGTAATGGGAAAGACAACCTTGCTATGTCAGTATTTAGCTATCATTGAAAGTGTTTACACAAAGGATTATTACTCAAGCATATTTTAAATGGGATTCCTGCTTTGAAGGAGAAAACTCCGGTATCCGTTCTGTGAGTGAGTGAGTGAGAGTTTATGAGTGAGTAATTGGGTGAGTGAATGAGTTTGTGATTAAGTGGGTGAGTGAGTTTGTGAGTGAGTGACTTGGTCAGTGAGTGAGTGATTTTGTGAGTGGGTGAGTGAGCGGGTGAGTGAATTTGTGAATAAGTGAATGAGTTTGTGAGTGAGTGACTTTGTGAGTGATTTTGCGAGTGAATGAATTTGTGAGTTTGTGAATGAGTTGGGGAGTGACTGAATTTGTAGTTAATGAGTGAGCTTGTGAGTGAGTAAGTGAATGAGTCTGTGAGTGGGTGAGTGAGTGATTTTGTGAGTGAGTGAGTGGGTGGGTGAGTTTGTGAGTGGGTGAATGAGTGACTTTGTGAGTGAGTTGAGTGAGTGAGTGGGTGGGTGAGTGAGTGAGTTTGTGAGTGAATGAGTGACTTTGTGAGTGATTTTGTGAGTGAGTGGGTGGGTAGGTGAGTGCGTGGGTAGGTGAGTGAGTGAGTTTGTGAGTGGGTGAGTGAGTGAGTGGGTGGGTGAGTGAGTTTGTGAGTGAGTGAATGAGTGACTTTGTGAGTGATTTTGTGAGTGTGTGAGTGGGTGGGTGAGTTTGTGAGTGAGTGAGTTTTTGAGTGAGTAGGTGGGTGAGTTTGTGAGCGGATGAGTGAGTGACTTTGTGAGTTCGTGAGTGAGTGAGTTTATGAGTGAGTAAGTGAGTGAACACATTTGCAGCTGTCAGTCATTCACAGCCGGGCTCTCCTCCACAGTAACTGAGACGTGACATTCCACGTAACTCAGTCTTTTATCTGGAAAACACTGACATGAAGTAACTGGAAAGCAGATCTTATTTCCTCTATTTTCCAGATGAGGAAGCAGGCTTATTGAAGTAAAAATAATTTGCCTGAAGTCAGCAGTTGGTTGCACACCAGCTCCAGCCTTTGCAGTTCCGGGCCAGTTCAGTCTTTGCCTCAAAAGCCCCAGACTGCTTACAGTGTCATCACACCTGCTCTCCTCACTCGAAGCTTAGAGGGGGAGCTGGAAGAAATCCGAGAGAAACTCTGGCTTCTCTGTGTTCTGCATCTTCAGCCACAGAGCCACTGGGGCTTTCTCTCTTGAGTGTTTCTCAGTTTGGTTCCCTTCCCTCCATCAGCATGGCACTGCCTTCACGTTCTCTGATGTGGGGGAAGGCTCTGGAATTAGACAGGCTGGATTCACTTCTCAGTTCTGGCTCCTCAGCCATGTTTCTTAATGTTTCTCAGGCTCAAGAGGAGAGTCATGACTACAGCCCACCTCGTAGATTTGTGCTGAGGATGAAATGAACTTACATGGAAACAGCTGGATAGATGGAGCTTAAAACTGTGCCTCAATATACGTTCAATGGTGTTCATTTATTAGTTGGGAATGGGGAGAGAAGGCCCTTTTCTAACTGTGTGACCTTGGGCCAGTTGCTTAGCCACTCAGTGACTTGGTTTCCACATCTATGAAATGGAGATAATGACAGTGACCCCCACCTCTTGAGGATGATTGCAAGAAATAAACATATTAATGCACACGGAGGGGACTTAGAAATTGCCTGGCAAATTGCAGGTGCTCTAATGGTGTTGCTATATTTCCTGATGAGTGATGATTGCATCCACACAGCCTTTTGCATATGCTTTGTGGTCTGTGTTTTGTCTTTAGGTTCACATCATCCCATAAAAATCATGACATCTTTCCTTTTTCACAATTTTCCGCTTTTATTCCTTCCATAATCACACTCCTCTTTTTTTGCCAGAAACTTCTACAGTATCTGCTTTTTCCCTTACCTGACATGATGGTGCTAATCATGTCCATAAAACCCCACAAGACTAGGCATGAATACTACAAACACAGATACTAATGGACAATTTGATGGTAGAATCTGACCAACACTTCCCAGAGGAGGCAATCACGGACGCTAAGATTTAGAGGCATTTGAAAAAGTCAGAAGCTGGTTCATGCTTAGCTCTCACGGTTCATGTTGTAATGTCTTTGGGATTGTTTACTGAGAGGTCTCACCCATTCCATCTCTTTGTCTAGCTGCTTCAGCTGCTTCACAAAAGATGCTCACCAAAAGGTGATCCATTTGCACAGCTAGACAGAAGCTTTTCCATTTTACAGATACGATAAAAAGAAAAACACTATGACATAGAAGTAGAAGTAGCACTCCCTGTGACACGAAAGAATTGTTCATCTCTTTTCATTCTGCAAAGCCTTGTTCGAACGCTGACTCTTCCATGAAGACTTCGATTTACCCCAAACTGAGACAGAAATTTGTTTTCCCCTGAACTCCCTTAACTCCTTTAATTGAATAAACGGAGATATCAAATAACTCTATATGCCCATCATATCATTACCATGGGATTTTAGGGCATGAATCTTTGCGGGCAGAGTCTTTGTCTGGCACTTAGAAATTACCAGGGGAAAAAAAAAAACTTCTTACATGAATAAATAGATGAGAAATGGCATAATGAGAACCAAAATCTGGGATCCCGTCTCCTTCTAGGTGACCACACTGTTTTCAACCAAAATGAATCCTCTTGAACTCCTGCCTCCTTAGAGTACTGAGTTGGGTGAATTAGTTCCTAAAGATGTGCATTTGAGAAAGCCATCTATGCTAATATGCTCTTTAGCCAATGGGTTACTCCAGACAAGTGTTAATGGTTCTGTGACAACTGAGAATGGAGGAAATTATGAGGGGTGGAATGGGAAAAGAAGTGCTGACCCCATTATTCACAGGGCCCTCCTGATGCCAGCTTTAAAAGGGAGCAGAATTGAAACTTCTTTTAAGTAATTTTGGAGAATGGAGAAGCATAGCCATAATGGGATAAATTAACAGGTTCCTACAAGAGAAAATACCCACCATAATGATCTTGGCAAGCTCTCAGCTCCCATGATCCTAAATGCAAGTGTGCTAAAAATAAGGAAGTAGGCCTCCCCCTTCACTACTTTTTAACATAAGCTTAGAACAACCACTCTACCTATGTCCTTGTGCCCTGCCTTCAACAACCCTCCCTCCCCCATATTTCTCTTTCCCTTCACAGCTTCTCAAAGGCAGGATAAAGCACAAGTGTTTTACAATACCCCCTGATTTCAAGCCCCAAATGACACATGGTCCATCCTGTGACCCTCCAGCCCCAAAGTGGTGTCACATGACCCTCACCCACAGACACAGTTGCCTTTGTCTAGCTACTGGCCATAGTTTATCCACTTCCTAGGAAGGAGAAGAGGTGTGGTTTCACAAATCTCTAGTTTAATCACAACCTAAGGATGACTTTGGGCTTCCCTAGTGGGCCAGTGATAAAGAATCCACCTGCCAATGCAGGAGACCTGGGTTCGATTCCTGGGTCAGGAAGATCCCCCAGAGAAGGAAATGGCAACCCACTCCTGTATTCTTGCCTGAAGAATTCCATGGACAGAAGAGCCTGGTGGGCAACAGTCTATGGGGTCACAAAGAGTTGGACCCAACTGAGCGACTAAACAACAACAACAAAGGGTGCCTTTCCTGCTTTTCTTGCTCGTATTAGTAGTTCAGTCGTGTCTGACTCTTTGTGACCTTATGGACTATAGCCCACCAGGCTCCTCTGACCATGGAATTCTCCAGGCAAGAATTCTGGAATGGGTTTCCGTTTCCTTCTACAGAGGATCTTTCTGACCCCGGGACTGAACCCAGGTCTTTTGCATTGCAGGTAGGTTCTTTCCCTTCTGAACCACCAGGGAAGCTTATGTCCCAATTCTAGAAACCAGACTTCTGCCAACTTCTATACCCCACCTAGTGCCTATTACCGGGCACCTGAGCCTTGCCTGGGTGATCTGCCATGTCCCAGCTCCTCTAAGATATTCTGCTTTGAAGCCTACCATTGAACTTAAGCCACCATCCCCATATCCACCCTTGTTGAAACCTATTAGTAGTCTGCCTGTTTCTCCTGGACATTAAAATACTCCATGGGAAGATCAAGATCCTTCAAGAACTGGCCCCTGCTCACCACCACACCTCACACCACACCCTTCAGTGCCCAGCTGCTCTGACTTTTTAGTTCTTGGAGAGCACCTCCACCACAGGATTTTTATATATCAAGGTCTCTCTGATGGAGCCTTGTTTTGGAAATACCAAGCTGGGTATTGGGAAGATATTTTAAGGTCTAAGAAAGTAAGGCCAATTGCTCACAAAGTTTATTTACTTTCTTCCTGTGCCAACATGCATTTGGGAGTATGGCAGGCAGAATGACAAGTTTAGAAAATGGAGAAAGAGTAATGGAACTATTAGACACCTGACTCAAGAGAACCCCCAAGGGGAGAGCAGGTCCCTGAAGTATGATTGTCCTGCCGCCAAGCAGCTGTTGACCCCCACCTCTGTTTTGAGCTAAGATGATGTATAAGGGCGTCTTCCTTTTGGTTTTTGATATTACAGGGACTAAGGGAAGCTGATGCTGGGAAAGATTGAAGACAAAGGGAGAAGAGGGAGGCAGAGGATGAGATGATTAGACAGCATCACCAACTCAATAGACATGAATTTGAGCAAACTCTGGGAGATAGTGGAAGACAGGAAGCCTAGCATGTTGCAGTCCATGGGGTTCACAAAGATTCAGATGCAACTTAGCAACTGAACAAGGGAAGCTGATTCCAGCCACAGCAGGTGGGAGAGCCAGCTCCCCTTCCCACTCCCTCTTGCAATTAGCTTAGTCAAGCTTTTGGAGATTTATGAAAACTTCTCTCTGTCTATCACACTTAAAAGGCACTAGGAAGAGAAGAGAAAGCTTTTAGCTGCAATGTGTTCTGATAGGCATTTTTTTTATCCCTTCTACCTGATCTAGTGGAATTTAGAAGGAAGTTATTGCTTGGCAGAGCATAGGATGAAAAGTGTGGAATGTCCCTCTAGAAGGATCCATTGAGTCCCTAGTCTCCCTTGCATCCAGAAGCCCAGAGAGGGATAGTTGCTTGCCCAACACCACACAGCATGTTGGTGACAGAGTCAGATCTGAAGTCAGATCGGACATTCCTGACTGGAGAGCCATTGCTGGCGGTGGGTGAAGTTCCTAAAACTGGTGGGCGATACTTTGCATCTATGGGTTCATGTGCATTTACAGGGTAGGGGCAGCCATACTTTTCATTCGATTCTTAAAGAGGTCTGTAACCCAAACCAGGTTAAAAGTCACCAGCATCCCAATGAACAATTCTTAATGTTAAAGAGTTTGTAAAATGTAATGGAAACAACAAAACTAACCCATAAGAAACAATCAGAGAAAAACAGCAGACAGTCGGTGGTTTGGTGTTAAAATGTATTGTGTAGACTTTAATACCCTGAAACAGAAGGAAAGAGGTCACTAAGAATTATAATGACTAACAGTGATATAGAGCTTCTCCTTGCCAGGCACCATTTTGTCTTTACATTTATTGGCTAAATTAATCTTCATGGCAACCCTCTTAGGTACATACTATTATCCTTCCCCATTTTACAGATGAAGACACTGAGGAAATGGAAGTTAAGTCACTTGCCAAAGATCAATGACTAGCAAGGAGCAGAACCAAGATTGGAATCATCCTGTTAAATTGTCACATGTAGGATTCCACACAGGACACAGGGCATAGAGGAAGATATATCACATAGCCCCTGCCTCTGCGAGTTCATGGTGTTTTGGAGGAGGCAGGGGCAAAACACTGATGATGCTTATAAAAGTCCTAGCTCTAAGCAACGTCTTCAGATGTAGTGGATGGGCAGGGTGGAGAGGAAACCTGGGCACAACCAGAAACCCAGCAGGCAGGTGGCAGAGAGACAAGTTTAAACTAGTTAGGCAGGACAACCTGGCCATGTTCTGTGTGTTCTGTTTGGGCAGCTAAATAAGCCTTGTTTTCAGAAGGAGACCACCTCTAGCCAGCCGATGAGACAAGCCAAGTAGCAAGCCCAGCCAATGCCCAACACCGAGGAGCTGGTGGTTCTGTTCTCATTCCAGAGCACCTGTCTCTGCAGGCAGCAAAATTTGGGGTAGCACAAAGTCTGGTGGTTGGGATACCCGAATCCCAACCAAATGGTCTGAGATCTGGCCAGAGATGGATAGTGAGTAAGGGAGAGGAATTTTCCTGGCTTAGACTGAGACTAAGGTAGGACCAGGCAGGACCTGCCCCTACTGGCGGCGGGACCTTTTATGATAGAATGCGCACCCTCCTTAGTTTTCTTATCTGTGGACTGGGCATTCCTATCACCGCTCATAGGATGGTTGTGAGGCTGAAATGAGTGGCACAAAGAAAGCCCTTAAAATACTTATTTCTTCACTAAACAGTGATTTCTTTGAGTATCGACTATGCACCAGGTTCTGGACCAGATGCTGCTGGTACACAAGTTTATAAACTAGTGTGGCTCTGCTCTTAGAGAATTCAAAATTGATCATCCTTCCCATTGAGAATGGTTATCAGTGGTAAGCGTACTGTTATCACCATCTTTATTATGAATAAATAAGGAGGACTCACTCTCTCTCCTCTCCCGTTTTTCTCTCCATTCAGCCTCCAAGAGTGTTCACACAACAGGATACATCACCATCTTTCTGTCTTCATCTGGCACTAGGGCAGGCCTTCTATTCTTATTCATTCCTATATTCCTACAGCTGCATCCCATTTGTTCCTGCATCCTGCAGAGTCTGACCCAGAGTAAGCCCCAGGTGTGTGGATTGGCTTGGATTGGATGAAGCCTGGACAGGGGCCCAGACCCTTGATCACAGCCAATCTGGTCAGGATTGGGGAACAGACTAATGGGATGCATACATGGCTAGGGGAGGGGCTGCTGCCTTCTGAAATTTTAGGGTTCCTCTCCCCCCTGCTAGATTTAGACCTGGATGGGATGTGTGGAGGCTGTGGGGCAGCAAAAGACTCCAGCCATCATCTGGAGCAGATCTGAAAATGGGATTGCACCCCAACTTCTGCAAACAAGAGGAAGGGCAGCAGCTACAACCCCTCCTGCTGGGATTTGCTGAACCTCAGGGCTTAGCTGCAGGCTACCACGGAATGTTTTGATGGTCGTAGCTGTGGTGTGGATGGATCCATGCTTTCCAGGGTGTGGGCAATTTGGGCTCTCTTTAAGAAATGAAATGCAAATTAGGTTAAAATGGAATTAAGCATTTAAAAATGGTACAAATGAACTTATTTACAAAACAGAAATACAGTCACAGATGTGGAAAACAAACATATGGCTACCAGAGGGGCAAAAGGAGAGAGTGATAAATTTTGAGACTGGGTCGACATCAACAGACTACTGTATATGAATTAGAGGACTGACAAGGACCTACTGTATAGCACAGGGAAATCTACTCAGTACTCTGTAATGACCTATACGGGAAAGAACCTTAAAAAGAGTGTATATGTGCGTAACTAATTCACTATGCTGAATACTTGAAACAAATACAACATTGTAAATCAACTATATTCCAAAAAAAATTTTTTTAAAGACACCACAATATCAGAGAAATCACAGAATATTTCTATGAACTGACCACTGCTACAATCCTCCTTTTGTTCTCAATTTTGGGCAGCATGCTCTGCTCTCCAGGTGACAACAGTTTTGTAGCATTATTCTGCACAAAGAACAGGGGGATGATCGGGCTTCACTCCAGATCAAAAAAGTGTCATTAATAGTTGATAAAAAGGCTTCTAACTTCACAGCACAATGTTGCTAATGTCATGTAAATTATTATGATTACAGTCCAAAATGCAGTAATCTTCTGTCATGTGCTTCACATATGAGCTGCCAAGGTTGCACTCACTGTGGTACTGCTACAGGTTTTCCCCCTAAAAATACAGAAAGTGGTCTTTTTACATGTTTATTTATTTATTTGGCTGCTTCAGGTCTTAGTTGCAGCAGTCTAGGCTCTCCAGTTGTGGCATGCAGGCTTACTTGCCCTCCACACATGGGTTCCCCAACCAGGGGCCAAACAGGTGACCCCTACAATGGAAGGCAGGTTTTTAGCCACTGGACCACCAGGGATGTCCTAAAACATGGGAGTTGTGGTAAACCACATTTTTCCACAACTCCCTTCCAAGAATAGAAGAAGCTGACACCTTGAAATGCAGAAGAAAGTCCTCACCAAAACTCAGAACAAACAACTCCCTCCCCAGAGTTGCGTAGTGTTTATAATTGTATGTGCTGAGTTATCAGGTCTGTTTTTGACAAGGGGGCTTTCATGCTGAACAGGCATTAATAAGAAAGGAATCAATCTTTCACTCAAAACTTTACATCCTCTGATGAGGGGAAGAATCTTCCACATACTAATTTCTGATTTCGTACGTTTCAAACCTGTTTTTGCTTCCATCACCCATGCTCCTCCAGAACCCAGTGTGGCAGGACACTTTCATCCACAATATACCCCGGTCTAGGTCTCCCGGTCACACTGCAAAGTGAATTGACACAGCAGGAAGCCATTCCTACACCAGAATGACCAGCAGTGCTGTGATTATATGCAGTAACGGCTGCAACCACATCAAAATACCTCACTGGTACTGACCAAACGTGTCCCCTCATCCTAGCTCCCTCTTTGCCAATGCCAGAGATGCTTGGGGTCCCTCCAAACTGACAACCACCCAGCATGAGGGGATATCTGTCTTAAACATTTGTGGTTAATACTTCTTACTTTCACAAATTTTATAGCAGTGCTATGAACTCAGTGTTCAAGTCCTTTCAAATCCCTATTTGAGAAACCTATTCCTCAATGTGATGGCATTGGAAGGTGGCCTTTGGAAAGCAACTTATGAAGGGTGGAGTGCTCATGAATTGGATTAGTGCCCTTCTATGAAGAGGTCAGAAAGCTACCGACTTTCTTTCCACCACCTGAGGACACAAGAAGTCGGCAGTCTGCAAGGCAGAAGACAGTCTTCACCAGAACCCAGTCGTGCTGGAATCCTGACCTTTGGCTTCCAGCCTTCAGAATGGCGAGAAATGAATTCTCTTGTTTCTAAGCCACTTGGTCTATAGTACTTGATATGGCAGCCTGAACAGATTCAGACAGCGATACTCATGCGAGCATATTGCTAGGGTTTCCTCCAAACCTCAAAAGGATCTTGGGCAAGTAGGGGTCCTGAATCTTCCATTTCATTTACTCCCTTTGAGGTAAACCCACCTCTGGTTATAAACCCTGGGGAAGAAAAAGGCTTAAAGCTAGCACCAGTGACGTGTGACTCCTTAGCATGCAAGCATCAGGTAAGGGCTACTCAAGACAGTCTGTGTCTTTTGTCTGCTGTGTCCCTATTTGTGACAATCAGAACCCATGTGTCCAGAAGAAGGTAACTCTGCCTCCTGAAAATGAGACAGAAAAACAAGTTAGAGAAGAATTTCTCCTGTTCACAGAGGCAGCTTCCACATTTGCAATAGCTATTTCCATTTCTCTAAGAAATGATGAGCTAATGATGGGGCCAATGATTGTATCCACTGACCCTCCCCCAACTGCTAAGTCTGAAGCTTATAACCAACTGGTCAATTGACCACCATTCACCATGATTAAAAAATCACATTAGTTGCAACAGGGATGGAGTAGAAGCCTGTAAATTGGAAAAACAAATGCAGTTAATGTTGAAAAATCTGTACGGACATCCTCTGTCACAGTCTTCTAGGAACCAGAGCCTCTGCACTTCACGAGTCTATCATTCTTCAAGCTGCCTTCTGAGACTTCAGTGCAGAGGCTGAGTTCAGATGGAAACAGAAGCAGAAATCTGATGAAATACCTTGAGTCCAATGGGCCAGCCCAGTACCATCCCTAAGTTCCATGTTTTTGGCAAAAATATGAGTTTTCTGTTGAGAACAGGAATCTGAGAACACAGATAGGACCCCCAACCCCTCCAGCCTGCTCCAGACACAAGAGGTCAAGAGCAGGACTGAGCAAGCCTGACCTAGTACCCTCTGGGATACTTGGTGCTGAAACAGATGATGCTTCTTGACCATCCTTTGTATATTTCTTATCTTCACGGCATTCTATTAAATCCCAAAGAATCCCACAGAGCTCTGATTCCTCCCCATGATAGCAACTTAGAAGCATCTGTTGGAATATTGAAATAACTAACTACTTGGAAAAACAATTTTTCTTGCTGCCCCTTTGTTGCAGCTGCCCTATGTAGGGTTCAGCTCATGAATTGAGAGCTAAAGCCCTGGGAACAAGGCACCTGCCAGGAATTTCAGAGTTCATTCAATGTCATGCCCCCTTTTTTACAGAGAGGATAAGGCCCAGAGAGGGGGAAAAATGACTTGGCCAAGATTATAGAGTAAGCTGGTGGCAGAAACAGTATAAATACTTAGATCGCCAAATTCTTGATCCAGAATTCTACAAAAACTGTGTTTTTCCCATTTGCTCTGCCAGAAACTTAGCCAGTATTCCTTGCAAAGACCTGGCCTCCCACACAACCTCCTGAACAAGGTCTGTGGTCTTCTGAGCAGCAGAGAGCCCTTCAGCCTTTTGCTATAAGCTCCAGTGCCTCGTCCACTCCAAAGACACCGGGTTACATATTTGCTCCCTGAGACTTGGCCCCCAACTCTGGCAGAATTAGGAAATACACGTTTACCTATTCAAAGCTCAGACTGCATATGTGTATCATTAAGTTCTCAGCCAGAGCACCAGGCCAATAAATATTAGCCAGAATGGCTGGGACCTAGGGAGAGTGGTTGCAGGCCGAAGCCCAGAGCAGCTATGCATTGAGGTGGGGGCCGGCATCCTGCCTTGAGGCCACTTGGGCTTAAGTCTCCTTTGAAAACATCTCCAGCCCAGCCCTCCTCTGACCTGGGCATCCAGCCCAGAGACAAAATGCACTGTTGCTTTTCTCTTCTTCACTCTCAGTGGCCCGGTGGAGGCCATTAGACCCTCGTGCTGGGGTCATTTCACGCCAGATCTTCCTCATCATTCAGACCTCATTGGAATATCACCTGAGTGAGATCTTCCAGAAGCATCCTGTCATAGCGACACTACTCCACCTTTCTCTTCACTCTCTACCCCATGGCCCTGGTTTGCTTTCTTCATGACACATCTCATTTCCTAACATTTCTCTATTCAATTAGTTAAGAGATCACATGACCTGATTGTGAAGACCTTTATCTCTGAGTTCCAGCCATCTGGCTTAAATCATGGTTCTACCACTTGTTAACTGTAAGATCTCAAGAAAGTTATCTAACTTTCAGCTCTGTGCCTCAGTTTCTCATCTCCAGAAGGAGCTGCCAATGAGCTTCAAGGATAAACTTTGAGTCACGTAAAGGCATGAGGCCACACGGAGCCAACCTGCTTGCTGTGAGCAAAGGGAATATCATAAAAAGAAGTTACAAATATCAGCTACCATCACATGACCAGCTAAGAAACAAAGGCTGTAATAGTGATAAATATTTATCCCTTATTTTGATATGAATATCATTGTATACATATTAACAATTTCTTTTCCTTCCTTTGCCCATTTCCCTACCATAAAACATAAAATGCATTTAGTAGGAATTTATCTTATATCTCAATATTGAAGCTACGAGATATCAGAGAAATGGACTTAACTGGAAGAAGAATGGACATCACCCAAAGGTGGGTAAAGCAACATGCATCCTTTTTTAAGGAGAAGGTTAGTGTGTTTTCAGTTGTATATAAAAGCATGTTAGATGGGAGCAATTTTGTGCTATTGTCATTGTTGAGGAGTTAACTATGGCTAAAAGAAATATGAGTGCATGACAGGTTGACAACGGATGGGGTCTCCTTTGAGCTGGTAAGCTAGAACTGGGCTTCCCAGAATTCCCTGTGTTTCTCCAGGACACATTGACCATCAAAGGCACATGTATGAGACTGAGAATTGGAAGGGGAAAAAATGGCAGCTCTTTTTTTCTTTTCTTACCCCATGAAGGTCTGTATGGAACCCAGGTGCTGTTACTATTCACATGAACATTGTTCCTGGTCTGCTGCCTCACCTAAAGACATGGCTGGGCCAACTCCAGCACCCACTTGCCCCTTCCTTTAGCTCCTCCAAACCCTGGTCCAGTGTGTGCAACTCCTTGCAAAGCGCACCAGCTGCTGCTGGTCACATACGCCCCTGCTCTCTCCCACTTCATGTCCATCTTTCCTTCCTGCCTGTCCTGCTGACTTCAGACCCAATACCAGATGTGAAGTAACAGCCTTATACAAACTCTTCAGTGAGATCATACAAGTATACAAGGTTAAATCCCCATAATAAATACTCTGGCTATATAATTCTCAGTGTTTCTCCTTCTCTGATCAAATCCTCTTTTTGAGGGGGTCACAGAGGGGGGCCTTTGTGACCCCTTTGACATGATGCCACAGCCACAGTGGCCTTTCTCTTGCCCCTTGAGCATGTCAAGCTTATTCCCACCAAGGACAGTTCACACTTGCATGTAATCTACCTGAGACACCTTTCCCAGACATCCTCAGGTCCAGCTCCTTCCCATCAGGACTTCTCAGCTCAAATGTCACCTTTGTTGTGAGGCTTGCCCTAATCACAGTAACTAAAATAACCCCCCAGTTATTCTTAATCACGTTCTATCACTATTGTTTCCATGGCACTGATCACTCTCTAAAATCACATTTATATTTCTTCAGATACCAGCTGTCTATCTTTTGACAGGGTTTTAACAGGGAGGATCTTGCCTAATTTGTTAACCATGGTATCCCCTTGCCCAGGGCCAAGCCACATGCTAAGGCTCTACATAGAATGAATGGATGACCTTGTTCCAGCTAATTATCTCTGGGAGCCTCAATTCCCTGAGGGATTTGGGCTGTGAGCAGGCTTTTCTCATAGAACCTCAGGGCACTGGTCGAGCCTGCAGATGAAGAGCCCCAGCTCAGCACCTGGCAGGGAGTTGGCTCTCAGAGCCTCCCTGTATTCATGCCCTACTAGGAACTTCTGCGGGAGAAGGCAATGGCACCCCACTCCAGTACTCTTGCCTGGAAAATCCCATGGACGGAGGAGCCTGGAAGGCTGCAGTCCATGGGGTCACGAAGAGTCGGACATGACTGAGTGACTTCACTTTCACTTTTCACTTTCATGCATTGGAGAAGAAAATGGCAACCCACTCCAGTGTTCTTGCCTGGAGAATCCCAGGGACGGCGGAGCCTGGTGGGCTGCCATCTATCACAGAGTAGGACACGACTGAAGTGACTTAGCAGCAGTAGCAGCAGCAGGAACCTCTAGGGCACCTGAGAGCTGAGCTGGACTCCCCAGGGTAGCACCAGACCTCTGAGATTCCTGGAGGCCAGAAGGGTACTTTTACTTTATGTTCTTATTATTTGTTACTGTTTTCAAAAGATGCCAGAATTGTCTTCTGCCAATAGGTCTAGTGTGCTGTGCACTGTCTTGTTAAAAAAGACCTTGGGGACTTCTCTGGTAGTCCAGTGGTTACGACTCTACTCTTCCACTGCAGGAAGCATCGTTTTAATCCTTGGTCAGAGAACTAAGATCCCATCCCATGTGGTGCGTGATGTGCCCAAAAAATAGAAGAGGGGAAAAAAAAAAGGCTCAGCAACCATGCCTGGTAATAAGTTTCTCCTCCTTTTGCTTCCTCCTCCAGACATGGAGCCAGTGACAATACCCCAGCCTCTGCCCCGAGCCCACTGAATCACGCTGTCATTGGGCTCAATTGATTTCCTTGCCTTACAGACTTGGAGAAAGAAACACTACTTCATCTGGCCTGGAGGAAAGCTGGGTACTGCGGGAGAGATGCAGAGGTATATTTTGGAAAAGGATGCAGAGATCCTGCACATCAGCAAAATCCAAAGATCAGGGTGATTCCTGCTCACACATCCTAAGTTTGGATCTGAAAAAGTAAAAGATAAAAAAAAAAAAATCCCTGTACAGACCTACAGTTAAAATAAGAAGCCAGGCAGTGATACTATAATTCACTTTCAACTCCTAATTTGGGAAGTAATAACCTCATCTCTGGGCTTCCCTGGTGGCTTAGTGGTAAAGAATCTACCTGCTCATCCAGGAGATGCGGTTTTGATTCCTGGTTTGGGAAGATCCCCTGGAGAAGAAAATGGCAACCTACTCCACTATTCTTGCCTGGGAAATGCCATGGCCAGAGGAGTCTGGTGGGCTATAGTCCATGGGGTCACAGAGTCAGATATGTCTTGGCGACTAAACACACAAAAAAATAGTACATTATTTATTTCCTCCTCCTTCTCCTCCTCCTTCTTCTTGACAGAACCCATTAAGTTCATTCCACAGCCAGAACTAATGAGTTGTGACTGTACATTCTAGATTGTAAGCCCACAAGATCAAGGATCAGAGCTGTTTTGTTCACAGCTCTATCCCAAGAACCTACTGAAATCCCTGACATATATTCATTACTTAATAAAACTTAGCTGAATTAATGAATAAATAAATGCATCCAGTTTCTTTTGTGGCATCTCCTAACGAGTTCTCTCTTCTCAAATCTAAATCTCTAACATGAACGTGAAGTCGCTCAGTCGTGTCTGACTCTTTGCAATCCCATGGACTGTAGCCTACCAGGCTCCTCTGTCCATGGGATTTTCCAGGCAATAGTACTGGAGTGGATTGCCATTTCCTAGACCGACACTATCTTTTTTTCCCTGACCCTTTTCAAAGTCTCC
This sequence comes from Capra hircus, assembly GCF_001704415.2. Classification (NCBI taxonomy): domain Eukaryota; kingdom Metazoa; phylum Chordata; class Mammalia; order Artiodactyla; family Bovidae; genus Capra; species Capra hircus. The sequence goes on from NC_030812.1 coordinate 71,731,234, forward strand.
TGTTTCAAAGCTAAGTAAGGTAGATTGCATTTCATTATTTATGTTCAGAGTTCCCTTCTATGCCATTAACCACTCAGCTCTAGGTGCTAAAATGCAAATCTAAACATTTAACTCCTTTATTTAAAATCCTTCTATTTATTTGCTTTTACAACTCACATTTATCTAACACATACAACATGTGTGAAGCAGACACCTTTACAGGCTTACATTTCCAGGCTTACCTTGGCATTCTTTCTATATTCCTCTTAATTCAACTACACCAGGCAGGTCATCATTCCTCCATACACTCTGACATGCTTTCATGTCCATGCCTCTCCCAAGCTTCCCCCTCAACTTGGAATTCTTGTCAAGCCCTTTGCATATCTCACTCAGTTGAAGTAGAAACTCTTATACATGCTAACTAGGAAATTTTCAAATACAGCCATCCCCATAGCCAGTGCCACCATATGCATGCCATTCTTTGTATATAATTTTGCATTTTGAACCCAGATATAGCATCCCTTACATTACTTTTTAGCTACCTATGGCTGTCTATTTTCCCCTTGGCCTGTGAGCTCCTTGAGGACAGAAATGAATGGACTGTTATTAATCTTCATCTTGTATCACTGGCACTGAGCACACAGTAAGTGTTGAAGGAAAAGAGAACAGGAGGGAGGAACAGAGGGAAGGACTCCAGCAAAGGGCCTCTACTTCCTTATCACTGCCCTGCTCTGCGTCCATCACTGCATCCCTCTTCTCTATTGCTTATTCCAGCCTCTGAAAAACGAAATGCTTGTTAGGCTTTTACAACAATTTACCAGCTGATGCATTTTCACAGGGTTAGACATCCAGCAGATGTCTGCCTGGTTGAAATTCCCACTGGTAGGAGATCTTAATTCTTTGAAGATTTTGAAATCCACATAGAAAAAGCATCATCTGTTATTATGAGTCTGAAAATCTCTCACCCTTTAACCTTCTTTTCACATTGAAATGATACTTAAACAACTTGATTTTTTTTATCATATGAAGTTTTTCAAGAACCTTGCATTTTTGTTCCAGCAGAACAAAGTGCATAGTCTCTTTGCTTTCTTTGGATTCTAGGTACTGTTCCCTTGGTATGGACTCTTCTTGCTCACCTGTATCCTTCCTCCTTACCCCTGCAACTCTTCGACTCACTTGCTCATATTTATTCCTCTCTTGATTTGGCCAAATGAGCTCCTCCAGATTCTCCCTAGACTTCATCTGTTCCTCCTTCATTTAAACCTCATCAAAAATCTCTTGTCAATTCACTCATTCAATCAGCATTTCTAAGATCATTATTGTGCTTCAGTTCAGCTCAGTTCCATTGCTCAGAGTCAGTGTCTGACTCTTTGCAACCCCATGGACTGCAGCACACCAGGCTTCCCTGTCCATCACTGACTCCCAGAGCTTGCTCAAACTCATGTCCATCCAGTCAATGATGCCATCCAATCATCTCATGCTCTGTAGCCCCCTTCTCCTCCTGCTTCCAATCTTCCCCAGCATCAGGGTCTTTTCCAATGAGTCAGTTCTTCCCATCAGGTGGCCAAAGTATTGGAGTTTCAGCTTTAGTATCAGTCCTTCCAATGAATATTCAGGACCGATTTCCTTTGCTTGGTGTACTGTAAACAGTAAACAAGACATAGCCTCAGTCCTGGTTATTATAAATAGTCCTGCAACGAACATTGGGTGCATGTGTCTTTTTGAATTACGGTTTTCTCAAAGGATAGGCCCAGACAAGGAGGGAAAGGGAAGGTGGAATGAGCTGGGAGATTAGGACTGACATATATGCACTACCATGAGTAAAATAGACAGCTAGTGGGAGCCTGCTGTATAGCACAGGGATCTCAGCTCGGTCTCCGTGATGACCTAGAGGGGTGGGATGGCGGGGGCAGGGACCCAAGAGGGTGATGTGTATCTACATATATACTGATTTACCTTTTATACAGTAGAAACTAACACACCATTGCAATGTAATTATGTTGTTGTTCAGTCAGTAAGTCATGTCCGACTCTTTGCAACTCCTTGGACTGCAGCACGCAAGGCTTCCTTGTCCCTCACCGTTTCCCAGAGTTTGCTCATACTCATGTCCATTGTGTTGATGATGCCACCCAACCATCTCAGGCTCTGTCAGCCCTTCTCCTACTGCACTCAATTTTTCCCAGTATCAGGGAAGCTACTAACTTCAATTAAAAAAATATGTTTCCAAAAAAGACACAGCCCGTGCCATTTGGGAAAGTGAAATCTAGTCCAGAATGGATGGGCAACATGTAAATACATAATAACCTGCTGTGATAAGGTCTGACCTTGGAATGGAGATGGGAAAGATTTCCCAGGAAAGTGACATCCAAGGTAAGACCCTGCATAGAAAAGAAGGAACTTGTTACATCACAAGTCCTATGTCCACCCTTCAGTTCAGTTCAGTCACTCAGTCGTGTCCGACTCTTTGTGACCCCATGAATCCCAGCACGCCAGGCCTCCCTGTCCATCACCAACTCCCACAGTTCACTCAGACTCACGTCCATCGAGTCAGTGATGCATTCCAGCCATCTCATCCTCGGTCGTCCCCTTCTTCTCCTGCCCCCAATCCCTCCCAGCATCAGAGTCTTTTCCAATGAGTCAACTCTTCACGTGAGGTGGCCAAAGTACTGGAGTTTCAGCTTTAGCATCACTCCTTCCAAAGAAATCCCAGGGCTGATCTCCTTCAGAATGGACTGGCTGGATCTCCTTGCAGTCCAACGGACTCTCAAGAGTCTTCTCCAACACCGCAGTTAAAAAGCATCAATTCTTCAGCGCTCAGCTTTCTTCATAGTCCAACACTCACATCCATACATGACCACTGGAAAAACCATAGCCTTGACTAGACGGACCTTTGTTGGCAAAGTAATGTCTCTGCTTTTGAATATGCTATCTAGGTTGGTCATAACTTTTCTTCCAAGGAGTAAACGTCTTTTAATTTCATGGCTGCAATCACCATCTGCAGTGATTTTGGAACCCAGAAAAATAAAGTCTGACACTGTTTCCCCATCTATTTCCCATGAAGTGATGGGACCAGATGCCATGATCTTCGTTTTCTGAATGTTGAGTTTTAAGCCAACCTTTTCACTCTCCTCTTTCATTTTCATCAAGAGGCTTTTTAGTTCCTCTTTACTTTCTGCCATAAGGGTGGTGTCATCTGCATATCTGAGGTTATTGATATTTCTGCCTGCAATCCTGATTCCAGTTTGTGGTTCTTCCAGCCCAGCGTTTCTCATGATGTACTCTGCATAGAAGTTAAATAAGCAGGATGACAATATACAGCCTTGATGTACTCCTTTTCCTATTTGGAGCCAGTCTGTTGCTCCATGTCCAGTTCTAACTGTTGCTTCCTGACATGCATACAGATTTCTCAAGAGGCAAGTCGGGTGGTCTGGTATTCCCATCTCTTTTAGAATTTTCCACAGTTTATTGTGATCCACACAGTCAAAGGCTTTGGCATAGTCAATTAAGCAGAAATAGATGTTTTTCTGGAACTCTCTCGCTTTTTCCATGATCCAGCAGATGTTCGCAAGTTGATCTCTGATTCCTCTGCCTTTTCTAAAACCAGCTTGAACATCTGGAAGTTCATGGTTCACATATTGCTGAAGCCTGGCTTGGAGAATTTTGAGCATTACTTTACTAGCGTGTGAGATGAATGCAATTGTGTGGTAGTTTGAGCATTCTGTGGCATTGCCTTTCTTTGGAATTGGAATGAAAACTGAACTTTTCCAGTCCTGTGGCCACTGCTGAGTTTTCCACATTTGCTGGCATCTTGAGTGCAGCACTTTCACAGCATCATCTTTCAGGATTTGAAATAGCTCAACTGGAATTCCATCACCTCCACTAGCTTTGTTCATAGTGGTGCTTTCTAAGGCCCACTTGACTTCATATTCCAGGATGTCTGGCTCTCGGTGAGTGATCACACCATCGTGATTATCTGGGTCATCAAGATCTTTTTTGTACTGTTCTTCTGTGTATTCTTGCCACCTCTTCTTAATATCTTCTGCTTCTGTTAGGTTCATACCATTTATATCCTTTATTGAGCCCATCTTTGCATGAAATGTTCCCTTGGTATCTCTAATTTTCTTGAAGAGATTTCTAGATTTTCCCATTCTGTTGTTTTCCTCTATTTCTTTGCATTGATCGTTGAAGAAGGCTTTCTTAGCTCTTCTTGCTATTCTTTGGAACTCTGCATTCAGATGCTTATATCTTTCCTTTTCTCCTTTGCTTTTCACTTCTCTTCTTTTCACAGCTATTTGTAAGGCCTCCCCAGACAGCCATTTTGCTTTTTTGCATTTCTTTTCCATGGGGATGATCTTGATCCCTGTCTCCTGTACAATGTCACGAACCTCAGTCCATAGTTCATCAGGCACTCTATCTATCAGATCTAGGCCCTTAAATCTATTTCTCACTTCCAATGTATAATCATAAGGAATTTGATTTAGGTCATACCTGAATGGTCTAGTGGTTTTCCCTACTTTCTTCAATTTAAGTCTGAATTTGGCAATAAGGAGCTCATGATCTGAGCCACAGTCAGCTCCCAGTCTTATTTTTGTTGACTGTATAGAGCTTCTCCATCTTTGGCTGCAAATAATATAATCAATCTGATTTCAGTGTTGACCATCTGGTGATGTCCATGTGTAGAGTCTTCTCTTGTGTTGTTGGAAGAGGGTGTTTGCTATGACCAGTGCATTTTCTTGGCAAAACTCTATTAGTTTTTGCCCTGCTTCATTCCGTATTCCAAGACCAAATTTGCCTGTTACTCCAGGTGTTTCTTGACTTCCTACATTTGCGTTCCAGTCCACTATAATGAAAATGATATCTTTTTTGAGTGTTAGTTCTAAAAAGTCTTGTAGGTCTTCATAGAATCGTTCAACTTCAGCTTCTTCAGCATTACTGGTTGGGACATAGATTACTATGATATTGAATGGTTTGCCTTGGAGACGAACAGAGATCATTCTGTTGTTTTTGAAATTGCATCCAAGTACTGCATTTCAGACTCTTTTGTTGACCATGATGGCTACTCCATTTCTTCTGAGGGATTCCTGCCTGCAGTAGTAGATATAATGGTCATCTGAGTTAAATTCACCCATTCCAGTCCATTTTAGTTCGCTGATTCCTAGAATGTCGACTTTCACTCTTGCCATCTCCTGTTTGACCACTTCCAATTTGCCTTAATTCATGGACTTGACATTCCAGGTTCCTATGCAATATTGCTCTTTACAGCATTGGACCTTGCTTCTATCACCAGTCACATCCACAACTGGATATTGTTTCTGCTTTGGCTCCATCCCTTCATTCTTTCTGGAGTTATTTCTCCACTGATCTCCAGTAGCATATTGGGCACCTACTGACCTGGGGAGTTCCTCTTTCAGTGTCCTATCATTTTGCTTTTTCATACTGTTCATGGAGTTCTCAAGACAAAAATACTGAAGTGGTTTGCCATTCTCTTCTCCAGTGGACCACATTCTGTCCACCTTTCACTCTCCCACAAAACATAAAAGATGTATTCCTAAGAAAACACAACTTTTATCAGGAAATCATGTTATAATAGCAATTGTTTCTTCTAGGAAAGAAAAAAAATTTGAGTGGAGAATTTCAGACTCAAAATAACAGAGCTGCTTTTCTTTCAAAAATTTCAGAATGAAAGGTGTTTTTCATAGCCTGAAGTTGGTCTTGTTATGGCAAGTTAAAAATAATAAATAGATTGGAAAAAATGTTTTAAAACCAAGCACCAATGCCGCTTTGTCCTCCAGTTCAGTCTCTCTGATCACCCTTGACTGCGACCTTACAGTTTTGCACGCTGTGTATACCTGAGTAAACTGGAAGACCAAAGATCACAACAGTTTGTTTGTTTGTTTGTTTGTTTGTTTTTAAGAAAGACAATGGTGGAAACTCAATCATTACTACTTTTTACTATGCAGCTGTAATCTTCAACTGTGCTATAATCAACAGAAGTCTATGTAAGTTGTGTATGTAATTAACTCATTCATTGTTTTATAACCAATGCTTTTAATAGAACCCTTTCTTTCCAGTTGCCTCTAGTACTAGCAAACTCTTTATCCTAGTATTTTCAAAACACAGTCTAGAAGGCCAAGGCCCATTTCTTTGACATTTTTTACAAGTTTCATTCCACATATCTTCCTTTCAAAAAATGTCAATATCTTGTGTTGTGGGGAGCCTTCAGTCTTCTTCCCCAGACATCAAACTATTAATACTGAGACAAGTTTCAAGCTACATAAGGTTGGATCAATTTTATCCACACATCCTGAAAGAAGTGGGTAGTGATTGCTAAGTCTGACACATCTTGGCAGACACTCAGCCACTGCAAGAAGCCAGCTCCCCTCCAGATCAGGCATATCCAATCTGCATGCACACACCCCCATACAGCTCAGCAGACTTTCAGACCACCCCTGATGTCTTTTTCTCCTGGACTCATTGTCTAAGACGCCTTGATCCTGTTTCTTCACTTCTCCCAAGTGTGAGCTGCTGCTGTTCTTACAGCATTACCTTGGGCAGGCAGAGCCCCAGACTTGCCAGCACTCCAGTTTCAAAGTCTTTCCCTTCCCTTGCTCTTCCACAATGCATTCTTCCTCTGGCCAGCCTTGTGGACAATGGTTTTAATTTCTCTTCTGCCTCCCTTGAATCTTTTCTTTTCTTCGACCTTATTGGATTACATCTCCCACCCAGACAGGGACTGTTTCATCCTTGCTAATAAGAAGCAGCACAGAAAGAAATCCCGAAAGCCCTGTAACCTTCTCCCCAGCAGGGTGCCAGTTTACATTTATAGAACCCATAACTGACAAGAGCCTTCAGGTAGAAAAACAAACATAACTCATTCCTCGCAGGTCACCAGAGTTCCATCCACACCTCCTGGGCAGCAAGATAAATGACAATTTTTTTGTAGCACCTCCTAAAACTCCCACACTCTTAACTGCAAAGCAAACTCTGATTGTTCATTCTCTCTGCCACTGGGATCCCAGCAGGGACTCACGGGCTCATAATTGGTAGATAACCTGACCAGCCCTTCGCTACTCCCTACCTACCAGCCCCCACTCATCCGATAGCACTGTATTTGCCAATTATTAAGACATTTGACACTTTGAACACTGTCACAACTTTCATGCACTGGTGGAATGCCAGTGGTAACTCATGTATTATAAGATGCAATTGTTTGTCTTCATTTGGAATTGTATTTTGAGGGGCTTTTTGGTTATCCTTTTTTTGTTTGTTTGATTCAGATAGTTGAAGTACATGAGACTCACAGTTGACTCAAAGCTTCCTTCTTTCTGCCATAGATCCATGGGGAATAAGTAAATATGTACCATGCAATACAACTTGAATACTGTACAAACATGTATTAAGGTGATAAGACAATATGTTAAAAAGGATGACATTAATATTGTGACATGACACATTTTAAAGGTAGTTTATCACATAATTATTGAGATAATTCCATAAATGTATTTAGCTTTTTATATGAAAAAGTGATCAAGGATACTCTGAAGCCTAGAAAAAGCAAATTTTGTTATCATCTTGTTAGGTTGAGGGCAAAACTACATTGTTAGTCACTCAGTCATGTCCAGCTCTTTGCAACCAGATGGACTGTAGCCCACCAGGCTCCTCTGTCCGCGGGATTCTCCAGGTAAGAATACTGTAGTGGGTTGCCATGCCCTCCTCCAGGGGATCTTCCCAATCCAGGAACTGAACCCAGGTCTCCCAGATTGCAGGAAGATTCTTTACTGTCTGAGCCACCAGTACATTTAGTGGTTGGTAATAGAGCACTTTCGTAAAAATAAACTAACATTTGCTTTGTCAAGTCATCCTCCAGATGTAGCTAATCTGGGGACAGGAAATAGGGTAGTTTTTGAAATAAAGGAAAGAGGACTTCTTCCTCTCTGGGGCTGGAAGCAGTGGAGACATGTGGAGAGGGTGGAAGTGGTCCAAGTGGTTGACACCTCAATGTGCCCCAGGTGTGTGGAGACGGCTAAGGATGAGGGACACGATTGAGCATTCTGCTTTTTCAGACACTCTCAACAGGTGGCAGCATCAGCACCATAAGTAGAAGAAGTGGCTGGTTTCTGAGACAGACAACAGTTGTAAAACCCTCAGTTTCAAGGGGGCAGTCTCATTTCTCATTCCAGGTAAGCAGTGCAAGCAACCAGGATGGCACTGTGGCCATGAGGAAAGCAATGCCTTCTCACGGGGGTCAGGGAGACGTCACCAGGGTCAGTCCAGTGGAATCATCAGAGACTAGCTGATCGTTGGGAAACCAATGACAGAAGAGGCAGCAAACTGCAACAAGAAAATTAAATGGTGGGACCAGAAAAACTTGAATTTCCAAATAAACATTTAACGTCACAGAAGAAAACTCAAATGACTAGAAGTGGACACTGTGATGTGAAATCATCTCTGATAAGTAGGCTGCTGGGTGCTCATTGTGTAACAATGCTGTTAAAAAAAGCATAAGATCAGGTTGTTATTATCAGTAGGTAAGGCCAGTCACCAAGACATTATACTTAAATATCCATAGCCAGTCAACTGAATGACCCAAACTCAGTAAGATGTGAGCAGAAACTCACTGTGTTTCTCACACATTTTTCTCTCTCTCTTGATTTGTGTTTCCTTAGCTATGAAGAACCCTCAGGAAGATCTCATAGTTTCATGGCAATATTATTAAACAAATAGCCTTTGACTATATCAAAAATAGAGTCCAGAAAAATATCAAAACTCCAGCTTCAGACAATTTGAAACCTTTTTCTGCCACCAGTTCAGGCCAACCTTAGGCTGAGAAGCTGACATGAGAACGAGAGTTAGAGTCCCTTTTTCTCTGCTTCTTCACCTGCTGCTACCTTCTCCTCCAGTTCCCAACTGCTCTTTGAGACCCCCAAAGTTTGGAGAGGGTGGGAAGATCTGATCTGACAAACTTTGTTTGAGTTCACTGTTGGAAACTTACAAATAATCTGCATGTCCAGAGGTGGCCCTCCTGTTCTGACAGCATCTTTATTGGGTCTCTATAAACTTCCTTCTCACTGCATCTTCTTAGCCACTGCCCGTTTGATGCCTTTTCCTACAGTTCCCTGGTTTTCCCTGGTTTCCAGTGAACCACTCCTCTATTTTATTCACTTCACCACCCATATTCTTGCCTGGAGAATGCCTTGGACAGAGGAGCCTGTCAGGCTACAGTCCATGGGGTTGCAAAGAGTCAGACACGACTGAGTGACTAACACTTTCACTTTCACCCCCTTCCAGGTGGTCTTTTCAGGGAGAGTCCCTCTCAGGAGCCCCAAACCCCATGCCCTTCCTAAGGATCCAAACTTGACCTTACATAAATATGAATGCATTTTGTGCCCCCTATTCTAGCAGTCAGGGCCCTTCCCAGAGCAGTTCGACTTGCTCTCATGCCAGCGGGGAAAGCCCCAGTTCTCACGTTCAGACTTTTCAGATGGGAGTCAGATACCAGGCCTTGCACTCCTCAACTCCAGGGAACACATGCAAGTTCTTGATATGCCTTCTTGAAGTTCTCCTTGCTTGGCTGGAGTTGTGGGGGGAGCACCCCCTGCTCTATGGTAGAGAGAGGATTGGGGACTCGCAGCTCCCTGACAGCCCTTTCTCTGAAAAGCCTTCAGTTTTCAATCTCTCCAAAGTTCTCTATCCCACCCACCTCCCCTAATACCAAGGCTGGAGGGGGTGTTGAGATAGTGCAAGCCAAGGTGCATTCACATGCTTGGAAACGTAACTCTTTACCATGTGCCAGTAGTAAGGACTATGGTGTTGCTCTTGACCTTTGAGTCCTTCAAGAAAATAGAATATTTAATATTCTTTAATTAAAACTCTTGTTGCATCATTTTCGTGTGCATGTCTGTCTGTATGGGCTTCCCCAGTGTGTCTGGATGGGTTTCCCCAGTGGCTCAAAGGTAAAGAATACGCCTGCAATGTAGGAGACACAGAAGATTCATGTTCAGTTCCTTGGTTGGGAAGATCCCCTGGAGGAGAAAATGGCAACCCACTCCAGTATTCTTGCCTGGAAAATTCCATGAACAGAGGAGCCTGGTGGGCTACAGTCCATGGATCGCAAAGAGTCAAACACGACTGAGCATGCATGCATGCAATGCGTGTGGATATAAATCACATTAATATCTTGCAAAAGTCTATTTGAGAAACCTGGGGTAAGAAATTTCTGATTAACTCCTACCAGATGGCATCAGGCCAACTTTCTTCTGAGAGCAACACTTACTCAGAGAGTCTTGGGCTGAATGATCCAAATCACCAACATTTTGCTGAAATCAAACTTTAGGCTGCAAAGTTGCCACTGAAAGTTGGCACGTCTTCCTAGCACAAGGGATTGGATTGAAATCGTTCAGCTCTATTTGGACCCAACAAAGCACAATTATATACCAGTTGTTCTGGGCTTCTAAATGATGTCAGAGGATGGGGAACACATGAAACAATTGTCCCATTTAGGGAAATTACCTAGGACCCCAACCTCCCATTATGAAGCTAACCAGCTTATTCATGCTCAGGCACTCAGTCTTATACAACTCTTCGCTACCTCATGGACTACAGGCTGCCAGGCTCCACTGTCCATAGGATTCTCCAAGCAAGCATGCTGGAGTGGGTTGCCATGCCCTTCTCCAGGGGATCTTCCCGACCCAGGGATCAAACCCTCGTCGCTTGTGTCTCCTGTATTGGCAGATGGATTCTTTACCACTGAGCCCCCAGGAAGCCCCAGTCAGCTTATTCATCAGCTCTACATCCTGAGATTACAGTATTCTTTATAAAGTTTCCATGAGGATTAGAAACCTTGCCTCCTCTGAAAGATAGATTAGAAAGAGGAAGAATTCTGGGAAGGTGACCTCCCTGCCATATTCAAGCTTGGTCTAGATTTCAGCCCCAGCTGATCCCTTCAGTCAGGTGCCGTGAGCAGTGTGCAAACCCCGCAATTTCAAATCATGAACCTAAACCTATTTTAAATAAAGTTAATATTTTCACTGAACATGCAATATTTAGTCATTAAAAATTGTTTTAAACATATACAATTATACATGTGATTATGTAAAATTAACTCCTTTTTCCACATCCCAAAGTCATGTGTGCTGTTTTTTAAGTGTTCAGTTTATATTTTAAATGGTTGTGACATGTTGCGTATATGGCTTTGAAAAGGCATCTTTTAATACAAACTCTTTTCATCTTCTACAAGTTCTCTAACAAAGTCAGTTTAAATAGTTCCTCCATAGATATCAATCAGAAAGACCTCACTGTATCTTAAGCAACTCAGAGAAAAGCCAGAGATAGCTGAAAATGAACAAAGAACTCCAGGGACTATCTTTCTGGAAAAGATTAAAAGAGAGAAACATACACACAGATGGTAATTCTGAGACCAGGATTTTGGCAGGTATTTTCCCAGAGTGAAAGTCTTTAAGTGCTTTGGGATAAGGCTCAAGAAATCTGGTACTCACCATGGTCTATGGTTCTCTCCATTTGAGGAAAGTTAGATCAAAAAGTGCCTCAGTGAGCCAACTCATGCCAACTTCTCAAAGCCAAGGATAGCACTTTATCCAAATATGTTGCTTTAAAGTCAACTGAAAGTCAAGCCTTAAAAATAGTCAGAGGCAAATGGAAAGTAACCTCTAACAATTATATGAAAATTTAAAAAATTAAATATAAAATAGAAGCATTTAGCACACCTAATTAGCCGCCTCTGAGATGTTATGGACACTGAGTAACATCAGCCTGTATTTGGCAAACAAGAGTGGAGGAAGGGGAGTAAAATCCCCACTGTATTTCCACTCACATGGGGGCCAGGCTTTGGTGGATCTTAATGGAACAAGCAGACAGCCACCCCTCTCACTCCCCTGCTTGGGGGAGACTGGAGTTGAAGTTGAGGGTCAGCCTTTAGCAGCTGTTACTTGCAGAAAGTTGTGTTTAGCGCTCCCAGTCTTTTCGTGTACCCTTTCAGAAAGTCCCTCGCCAGAGAAGATTCTCATACTCAGTGCTCTCTCTCTCTCTCTCTCCATTAAAATAGGTTCTGTAAAGGGTCAAATTTAGCCAGTTCTCCCTTTAAGGAAAATTCAGAACTGTGTGCATCATGAACTCAGGCCAGTCACATCTACCCTTCCAGACTCTGGCAGTGACTCGTTACTAATATATTTGAAAGTTCCTTCGCTTTTGTCCCTATGGCCTTGTTAGATTTCAGGTCACAACTCATACATTTCATTCAGTAAGTGTTTATGGAACACCCTTTGTGAAACACAAAACAAATTTTATCATACACTGTACTAAATAATTCATGAGCATACACTTCAATTGCACATATCTTCTGAATGGAAAAGGAAACCAATATTCATCAAAATTTCTAATGCATCACTGTAACTGAATTGAACATGATCCCAACATGAAATAGATGGTTTGCACAAAAGGAATGAAGTTTAAGAGAGAACTGTTTATGAAAGTGAGGGCAGGGTTAAGAGAAACATACCGGGATAGTGAAGCATCCTGAGGCCAGTGGCAGTGAAAACCTTTTGCCTCTCCTGTACCAGAAGGGGCAAAGTAAGAGGCTGTTCCCAAAACTGATGAGAGCTTTGGATCTAGCAGAACATGGTCTTCTAGTTGGAACTGCGACTTTGACTAGAAGAAAATATCCATTGCCAAACTGTGATGCAGAAGGGACACAGGGAGATAAATACTCAACTTTTCTCCCCTGCCACCTCTAATATTATGCCAATGACTCTCTTTGACTGAATCCTACAGGAATCCAGCGATCCTTAGAGGTCAGTCTCTCAGGGCACAGAGAGCAGTGGTAGAGAAGTGTAGGGCTTGGATTTGGGAGGGAAGATGAAGAAGATTCAGCATAGTCACCTTCTTTTGTCCCTTTGCATTCTCCCTTAGCTTAGGGTAGAAAATTCATGTCCTTCACAGGTAGAACACACAAAATTTCATCAGCTATTCTATCATCACCTAATAATGCCAATTCAGTCATATCTCACCTTACACCTAAAATGTTAACACAAAGAGAGCTCCTTATATAAGGTAGTAGAGGGGTGAGGAAGAAGGCAAAGGAACTATGAATTTACCTAAAACTTAGCTGCTACAGTTCACACTTTTGTAACTAGTCACAGGCATGAATTGATAATGATAGCTTCCTTCTACCATGCTACAATTACTACCTACAGAGCATCTCTTGCATTTTCTTTACCAGGCGATATGACCAACCCTCATCTCTTTAGGGTCTTAGTCATTCATCATCTTTCTTTACTAGACTGTAAGCGTTTTCCATTGACCAGGGCTACTGGAAAAGAAGTGTGAAGAGGGACCTAGAGAATTCCCTTGGGTCCCATTTGACCTTCAATTTAGTCCTTTTGTCTGATAGGGCACAAAGGAATAAAGCCTATTTGTTCAATTACTTTATCATAAAATAAGTACCTTGAGGCATGCAGCCTTCTTTTTAAAGTGTTTTTTTGTTGTGCCAGATCTTAGCTGTGATATGCAAACTCTTAGTTGCAGCATGTGAGAATCTAGTTCCCTGACCAGGGATGGAACTTGGGACTTCTTCATTGGGAGCATGGAGTCTTAGCCACAGGGCCATCAGGGCTGTCCCTATGCAGCCTTATAAACTGACCTCCTGTGGTCTCTACCTCCTGGTATTTACACCTTTGTGTAAACCTCTCCCCTGATTGTGCAGGTATAGGTGAGACTTAGTGACTTGATTCTAACGTTTAGAATATGGCAACAATGATGCCACGTTACTCTTGAGATTAGGCAATTTAGGATTTCACCTCCTTTTCTCTTTTTCTCTCTTGCTCTCTGTATCTGCGCCCCATCTTTCTTTTGCTCTTCTGGTATATCTGCTCTGATAAAGAAGCAATTTGACACGTTATCAGGGACACTATGAAGAGGAACTGCGGCAACCTTCAGTAAATAGCCAAGATAGTTCAATAGCTAGAGAAGAACTGAATTCTGCTGACAGCCTTGTGAGTAAAGTTGGACTCCCCAGCTGAGTCTTCACATGAGAAGCTGCCTTGACTGCAGCATTGTGAGAGATCCTTAAGCATTAACCTGGACTAATAAATGCCTATTGTTTTAAGCCACTAAAGTTCAGAATAATTTGTTATACAGCAATAGATAAATGGGCTTCCTGGGTGGCGCAGTGGTAAAGAAACTGCCTGCTGATGCGGGAAACTTAAGTTTGATCCCTGGCTCAGGAAGATCCCCTGGAGAAGGAAATCGCAACCCACTCTGAAGAAGGAATTCATAGGGCCTGGACTCCACCTTAGGCCTGTTCATGCTGATCATGCTCGGCCACCTTTCCAATGGACTCTGAACTCTGTGTTTAGTGCCTATGAAAACAACAACAGAAGGATAAGACCCCCTCCAGACCAGGGAACCTTGAAGATCGTATCTAGGTTACTCATCGCCTAAGAGAAAACATACCCTAATCACCCCTTCCTCTAGACAGGCCATAAATTTTTCTGTATCGATCAGAGTGTAACCTCAGGTTTATTGATTATCGGCTAATTGTTTGACTGGTTGAGCACATGAGCACATAGCACGTGAATGATGGGATTATTGGGATTGTACTTTCCTTGGTTAATGTAAGTCTCAAGAAGTTTGGAGTGGTGGGTTCAGACACGTACACATGGGGTATAAAAGATTTTCACAAATGCTGGTCGGGCTCCTTGGCTAAGAGGAGACTCTGCCTTGGCCCGCTGGTGTAATAAACTGCACTCCACTATCTGCATTGTCCTTCTGAGTGAGTTTGTTTCCCAGAACGTGTGGCTACAACTACTCCAGTATCCTTGTCTGGAAAATCCCACAGACAGAAGAACCTGGCAGTTTACAGTTCATGGGGTCCCAAACAGTCGGACACAACTGAAGTGACTTAGCCTGCGTACATGATACCTTGGAAGTTCTGACCTCACAAAGTGTCTTCTCCCAGATAGCACTGTAAGCACTTCAAACAAGGCTTTCCATCTGTCTATCAAGTCAACTTCTCCTCAGTGATGGGACCCAGTGGATTTAAGTCTAACGATGTTCTTTCTTCTTTCACCATAAAGTAAGTTCCTATGTAAGAGGCATAAAGTATGGGGTAACATGGCAATAGATGAAACATTTTTAAGTCCATGACTGGTGGTGCTGGCAGAAGCAAGCAGGGAAGGCTAGTTGATTTTGAGAACACCTATATCTAGCTAGCTAGCCAGCTATCTGTTTTATCCTGGTCCATCTATCTGTTTTATGCTGGTCTCAGCCCAACAATAGTAGTGCTATCTACTAGAAATGCCTGGGGGCACTCACCTGGGTCCTGATGAGCTTCCCAGGGACGTCTCTTTCCAAAACTGTGTTACGAGTGGACCAATGCTTGCGGTTCTTATTATGATTGCAAGACACACTTTAGCAATGGCTATTAGGAGACTCTGAAGGAGAGTTTGTTACTTATAGACCCTAGAGCATACACGGCACAGCAGAGGGTGGACAGCTAAGTCATAGAGAGAGAGAGAGAATACAAACTCAGGGCCTGGGGTTCTGCTTTTATTGGGGTTGAGGGTGGGGATCTAAGGTCTTCCAAGCTCACTATTGGTGAATTTAAAGCATTGGAAGAGAGAGAAAGAAAGAAAAATGGGGAGTCTAAATGGCCAGTTATCTAAATCAACCAGAATCTCCACACAAAGGAGCCGCATGGTGTGCTTGTGGAGGTGGGAGGCTGAGAACACGTCCTGCTCTTCCCTTTATCTAGTCCTGTGGCTCTCAAGTGTTTATTCGAGATAGCCTTCACTGAAGCGAATGCTTCTTTAAAGTGGATGCCTAGGCAATCAAAAGTTAAGTCAGGCACTTGAATTACAATAACAAAAGCCAGCTGTCAGGGTTTACCCTACACTGTCTATAAAGACATACACATGCATGCATGCATGCACATGTATACACACACACACACACACACACACACACACACACACACATTCCCTTGAAGACAATCAGCAGATATTCATATCTTACCCCTAAATGAAATTTTTCCAGGCAACTAAATGCCTAGAAACTTTACCAATATACCAGGCTCTTGAATTTTCAGTTTTCTCTCATCTTCTGGCATGCCTTGTGTCTCAGAAAGTATATAAACTTTTAGTCCAATTAGCACCATGTTTTTTTATGTAGTAGAATGAACATGGTATTCTATAGGACAACAAGATAATCAAGTTCTCTCATGACAATATTAAAACAATAAGCAGGAAAACTGACAATGCTGACATAACCCTGTCTTAATAGCATAGACTCATGTCCTGGCCCCATGAAGGCAAACTGCTTCTGATTACCTCTGTCCATGGATATTGGGGAAAAAATAATAAGCCATTTGCCTCATCAATAGCTGTGTGATAGGTCACCACAGAGCACAGAGCACAAAGTACCAAGCTAAGCTCTCTGTGTATACCAGTTTCCAGTGGAAGGGAGGCCCAAGCAGGAGGGGATATACATATACATAAAGCCGATTCACTTCAGCAGAAACTAGCACAATATTGTAAAGCAATTATACTTCAATAAAAACGAAAGAAAGAACTGTATATTAGATGACAGAGACTTGATTTCTTCTAGCTAACATCTCTCAGTTTGAACTATTGTTGATGTTGACATCACTATCTGATTGTATTTGTGATTATCTGGTTATTCTCAAGCTACTTAGATTTTGCACTCGACAAAGACTCGAGTTAAACAGGGAATCATCACCCCTAAGTCTTTCAGGTCTTTAATGGTGGTGTTTATGTCCACAGTTGCCCCCAGAGATATAGTGTTGCTTCTTTATTTGGAAAAAAAAAAAAAGGTGGGCATGTCCTTATCAAGTATCAAAGTGTCTCTCACTTAATGGGTCAGTAAGTTGGAAGGATTCTGTCAGTTACTAAGTATGTCTATTCCCAATGTATTTCTAATTCTCTGTCACTGAGTAACAAATTACCATAAATTTAGCTGCTTAAGAAAAATACCTATTTATCATCTTGCAGTTCTGCAGGTGAGAATTCTGGATGGACTCAACCAGGTTCTCTGCTTGAGGTCTCACAAATTCAAAATCAAGGTTTGGCTGGGTTGGACTCCTATCTGAAAGCTCGGGAGAAGAATCTATTTCCAAATTCATTCCAATTGTTTGCAGAATTCTGTTCTTTGCAACTGGAGGGCTGAGGTGTTCCTTGTCTGGCTAGCTGCTGCTGAAGACTGCCCTCTGTTCCTCAAATCTCTGACTTCCTCTTCTGCCACTTCTTCCTTTACTTCGCTGTAACAAAACTCTGCTTTCAAAGGATTCATGTTATTAGATTAGGCCCATTCAGATGATGTGTCTCTTGATACGTAACATAACATAATCACGACTGACAGCCCATCACATTCGCTGATTCCATACGTGCTCAAAGAAAAGGATATTACACGAGGGGTGAGAGTCACTGGGAGTCATTCATAGAAATCTATGTGCATATCAACATACATTTGTGGTCTGGGAATATAACCACAGTGTGGGTCCACAGATCCTTAGTCCCTGTGAATTAGACTCATGCCAAGACTTATAATTCATCACCTGACTTCCAAAAACCTCTAGTTTGCATGACAGGACCACATTATTATACGTCATGTCTCTGAGGCTTCCCTGGTTGCTCAGTGGTAAAGAACCCATCTGCAATCCAGGAGACAGGGGTTCGATCCCTGGTTTGGGAAGATCCCCTGGAAAAGGAAATGGCAACCCACTCCAGCATTCTTGCCTGGGAAATCCCATAGACTGAGGAGCCTGGCGAGCAGCAGTCCATGGTGTCTCAAAGATCGGACACGACTTAGTGACTAAGCACATATCTCTGAGGAATAGACATAGGCTTAGAGCCAATAATTTCTGGGACATCCAGTTACTTCTCATTCCCTTGTTCACTTTCACCCTAAAAAATGGCAACAGGTCCCTCTGAAGAAACTGGGGAAAGATTCATCAGATTAAGAGTCCCAAGAGTTTTCTCTCAAGGAGACCTGACCTCCCCTTCAATGGACTGGCCATGGATAGTTGAGCTATCCTGGATCTGGGAGTTGGAAATAAGACCATGAATCCTCACTATGGTAACTTGAGTCAGATTGGTAAGTACTAAAGGTAAAAGATTTCCATCTATAAGTCAAGATTGCATATCTATTTCATTGCTAGGTACCCATTGATCAATTAGCCATCACCACAGTTTCCTGTGGGTCAGAACACTCTGATTGCCACTCTCTCCCTGGAGCTTAATTTTATAATTGCACTCACTTATCTCTGACAATTAAGTTGCACCACAGGCCTCTACAACTCCTGGATCCCATTATTCCCACTGAAATTTGTGAGACCAATTTTCTTGTAGTTCCTCCCACCATCATGGGTCTGCAAAGCACAGTCATCACAGAACTTTTCAAGAATTCCCTCCTTTTTGCCAGGAAAGTTCTAGCATTCAAATCTCTTTGACTCTAGGGTCCTATTGAATAAAGTCTTCAATTACCAAACCTGGTAGACTGTTCATGCCAATCCCAGCTGTATTTATATTAATACATTAAGCCCAAATCTTAGATGAATGTCCTCCATTGACAAATTTGTTCTGATTTCATCATATATTGTGATCTATTACTTGATCTTCACTCTTAGAATCAACTCACATAATCTCTAGACCTCTGTTGATAACTGTCAGCAAGACATTGCAAATCTAGCAGTTTATAGATCTGGTAAAGATGGCTGCAAATACTTTGTTATTTTTATTAGTGTGCTATAGGACTGCCATATAAAGTTCAATAGACTGTGTGGCTTAAACAGAAAAAATTTATTTCCTTGGTGTTCTTAAGATTGGAAGCCCACTATAAAAATGTTGACAAGGTCGATTTTCTGTAAGGCTTCTCCTTGGCTTGTAGATGGTCGTCTTCTCTCTACGTCTTCACCCTCTGTACGCATCTGTGTCCTAATAGCTTTCTTGTAAGAATACCAATCATCTTAGATTAGGCTGCAACTTAGTGGTATCATTTAATCTTGATTACTGATTTACTAACCCTGTCTTTAAATACAGACATAATCAGGAATTCTAGCGATTAGGACTTCAACATATAAATTTGGGAGGGACAAAATTCCATGAACAGAGGAGCCTGGTAGGCTACAGTTCATGGGATTCCAAAGAGTCGGACATGACTGAGTCACACACACTTCAGCCCTTA
Organism: Capra hircus; assembly: GCF_001704415.2. Classification (NCBI taxonomy): domain Eukaryota; kingdom Metazoa; phylum Chordata; class Mammalia; order Artiodactyla; family Bovidae; genus Capra; species Capra hircus. The sequence goes on from NC_030812.1 coordinate 71,750,425, forward strand.
ATACTATCCATATTCATTCATAAATAAGGAAAATGGTTATTCCTTCCCTTGAATATTGGGCTGACCCTGTGATCTGTTTTGGACATCAGGATGTAGTGGAAGTAATATTGTATAACGTCAGAGGCTAGACCTCAGGAAATATGCAACTTCTGCCTTCCCCTAGGGCCACATCTTCTTCAAAGCCACTTGCATGCTAAGTTGTTTCAGACTCTTTTGTGACCCCATGGACTGTAACCCATCAGGCTCCTCCATCCATGGGATTTTTCAGGCAAGAATACTGGAGTGGATTGCCATGCCTTCCTCCAGGGGATCTTTCCAACCCAGGGATTGAGCCAGAATCTCTTCTATCTCCTGCATTGCAGGAGGGTTCTTTACCACTAGCACCACCTGGGAAGCCCAAAGTGAAAGTTGTTCAGTCATGTCAGACTCTTTTTGACCATGCACTGTAGCCCGCCAGCTTTCTCTATCTGTGGAATTCTCCAGGCAAGAATACTAGAGTGGTTAGCCATTCCCTTCTTCAGGGGATCTTCCCCACCCAGGGATTGAACCCGGGTCTCCTGCATTGCAGGCAGATTCTTTACCATCTCAGCCACCTCAAAGCCACTTACTATGGAAGAAGACCCACTACTCCTGGAGGAAGAGGTCATGTGGAAGGAGATCCCGAACTATCTCCAATGTTCCACATCCAGGTAAGCTCCCAGCCAAAGAACTGCCAAGTTGAGCCCTAAGCAAACTGGAGTGATGAGAGAGGTAATATACAGTGGTTAGTTCAAGTCACTGAGTTTCAGGGTGGATTGTTACCCAAGGCTAACCTAAAACAATAGGCTAGCCCCTTTTGGAGCAAGTCTTCTACTTCTATCTAAACAGAAATTCTGACTGTCCTGAGGAGCCTGGAGGCAAAGAGATAGTAAGAAGTCCTAAGAATTTATCTTTTGCCTGGGTGAAGTTAATGAAATGCATTTATGCATAGGAAGACTTCCCCTCACACAGGGACAAGGAGTCTTCAAAGGGTGTTGTCAGCTGCTGCTATATCCATTCAAAATTCCCATCCCATGCTTCGGAGTCTCTCTCTATGCCCCAGCCTTTTGCTTTTCCAGAAGAAAGACACCAGCCTTTGGCTCTGCAACTCCATAGCCATTACAATCAGGCCCTAAGCTTAACTCTCAGCTGCTATTACTGGGCATTAAACACTCATTCAGAATGACCACAGGGGCTTTCTGATTTTATCCCTGTGCCCTCTCAAGGACATTCAAGTCTTGCAATTTGTCATTTGTCCTTCTCCAGTGCCCCCAGATGTAAGCTGCCCAGATGACTTCTCTGAAGTCTCTGTTGTTGCCATAGTGACTAAGTATCTCAAACCTTTGATTTCCCAAGATCTTGGCCTCCGCCAGCACTCTCCCATGCTACCACCAGTAATAATTTAGGTAATTGACACCAACACATGGCACAAATTACCAGCATCTCATTTTCCCCAGCAAGGAGGCTGAGCAATCCAAACCCTGAGTCCTATTTTACCAGCTCTGATACAATCACTGTATAAGACAGGATCTTAACTGAGAGTTTATTTTACTTTTTTATAATTTTTTTTTCTGTGCTAGGTCTTTGTTGCTGTGCTTGGGCTTTCTCTAGTTGCAGTAAGAAGGGACTAGCTACTCTCTATTTGCACTGAGTGGGTTTCTGTTGTTGCAGAGCATGGGTTCTAGAACACGCAAGCTTCAGCAGCTGTTCCTCCCAGGCTCTAGAGCGCAGCTGTATAGTTGTGGCACATGGGCTTTCTGGGCTTTGTTGCTCGATGGCATGTGGGATCTTCCTGGATCAAGGATCAAACCTGTGTCTCCTGTATTGGCAGACTTTACCACTGAGCCACCAGGAGAGCCCCTGGCTGAGAGTTCAAGGGAGGAACTAAGTGCAAATGCATGGACAGAGGTAAGGAGGCTGAAGAACCTGGACCATCCACTGTAGGATGCTGTACACACTCCTAGGTCTAAATGGAACAAGGGATGGGTAGTCACCAGAACAGGCAAGAGCTGAAGCTATAGGAGAGATCTGACCCGTTAGAGCTGTGGCTTTCAGGCAAGATGTACAAGCACTCAGAAGCCTGGTGGGTAGGAGTCGAGGGAAACCAAAATCCCCATCTCTCTCTCTCTTCCAACCTGCTATCTCCTATTAGTTTCTTCTATTGGCCTAAACCACTAAGAAGCCAGGGGTAAGGGAGCCAGGTGATGCTATTTATAGATGTCAGCCTCAGGGGTCAGAGCAGGTGGAGATGAGAGCAGAGCAGACCTGGAGAGGCGCAGCACCATGACAGCAATCCAAGTCTTCTTGTTTTCTATCTGGACACTCTCTACACAAAATCTAAACCGATTGCCACTACATTCTGATTGTGGCCCTATTTAGGACATTCTTCCTATTTTCTCCTGAGATGTAACGTCCTGAGCATGGGTCACTGAATGTGGGCAAAGCTTTTAACTTTGCTTTTGTTGTTCTTACTACGTTTTTACCTTATATTGATTCACTTATCCTTTTGAAAAATTTCCATTCCCAACTCACTTTTCCCACCCTCCTAAACAGCTACACTAATGCATTTGTTAGCTCTTCTTGAATTTACTTTGTAAGTATGCAGTTTTATTTTAGGAGAACTCATGTCTTGAAGTCACAGCAATGGTATTACACTGTAGGGTTCATTCTTTTATTTAGCTTTTTGTATGTGATAGTCGCTCAGCAGTGTACAACTCTTTGCAACCCCATAGACTATAGCCCACCAGGATCCTCTGTCCATGGAATTCTCTAAGCAAGAATACTGGAGTGGATTGCCATTTCCTTCTCCAGGGGATCTTCCCGACCTAGGGATTGAACCCTGGTTTCCTGCATTGAAGGTAGTTTCTTTACCATCTGAGCTATTTAACTCAGCATTGTATTTTTAAAATCCATTCTTATTACTATGTATGTAACTAGTGGCTTCCCTGGTGGCTCATCAGTAAAAGAATCAGCCTGCAGTGTAGGAGATGTAAGAGACATGGGTTTGATCCCTGAGTTAGGAAGATCCCTAGAGCAAGAAATGGCAACCCACTCCAGTATCCTTGCCTGGAAAATCTGAAGGACAGAGGAGCCTGGTAGGCTATGCTCCCTGGGGTCGCAAAGATTTGGACACGACTAAAGGAAAGTTATGACCAACCTAGATAGCATATTCAAAAGCAGGGACATTACTTTGCAAACAAAGGTCCATATAGTCAAGGATATGGTTTTTCCAGTAGTCATGTATGGATGTGAGAGTTGGACTATGAAGAAAGCTGAGTGCTGAAGAATTGATGCTTTTGAACTGTGGTATTGGAGAAGACTCTTGAGAGTCACTTGGACTGCAAGGAGATCCAACCAATCCATTCTAAAGGAGATCAGTCCTGGGATTTCTTTGGAAGGAATGATGCTAAAGCTGAAACTCCAGTACTTTGGCCACTTCATGCGAAGTGTTGACTCATTGGAAAAGACTCTGATGCTGGGAGGGATTGGAGGCAGGAGGAGAAGGGGATGACAGAGGATGAGATGGCTGGATGGCATCACCGACTCGATGGACGTGAGTTTAAGTGAGCTCCGGGAGTTGGTGATGGACAGGGAGGCCTGGCATGCTGTGATTCATGAGGTCACAAAGAGTCAGACACAACTGAGCGACTGAACTGAACTGAACTGAAGTGACTGAACATGTATCATTAGTTGGCTATTTCTGACTACTGCTATCCAGTACTCTGGAGCTGGTATCTAATCATTTCACTGAGGCATTCCCTCCAGTGGTGAATGTCTACATAGCTTCCATCTTCCAGATACTGCAAAGAACCCTCTGAAGAAAAGCCTCTACCCATGTCCTCATGAAGCAGTGTGAGAATTACTCAGAGCTGTATATTCCAGGTTGGTCTCCTGGGTTGAAAGAAATCTTACTTTTGGATCTCCTATACATGGGTTCTTGTTCTCATTTTTAATGTCACTTGATTTTTTAAAACTTCACATTCAAAAAATGAAGATCATGGCATCTGGTCCCATCACTTTATGGCAAATAGATGGGGCAAAAAAGGAAACAGTGACAGGCTTTATTTTCTTGGGCTTCAAAATCTCTGCAGATGGTGACTGCAACCACGAAATTAAAAGATGATTGCTCCTTAGAAGAAAAACAATGACAAAACTAGACAGCGTATTAAAAAGCAGAGACATCACTTTGCTTACAAAGGTCCATACTAGTCAAAGCTATGGTTTTTCCAGTAGTCATGTATGGGTGTGAGAATTGGACCATAAAGAAGGCTGAGCACCAAAGAACTGATGCTTTTGAAATGTGGTGCTGGAGAAAACTTTTGAGAGTCCCTTGGACTGCAAGGAGATCAAACCAGTCAATCCTTAAGGAAACCAACCCTGAATATTCATTGAAAGGACTGATGCTGAAGCTTAAGCACCAATACTTTGGCCACCTGATGCAAAGAGCCGACTCATTGGAAAAGACCCTGATGCTGGGAAAGATTGAAGGCAGGAGGAGAAGGGGAGGACAGAGGATAAGATGGTTCGATAGCATCATTGACTCAATGGACATGAATTTGAGCAAACTCCAGGAAATAGTGAAGGACAGGGAAACCTAATGTGCTCAGTCCATGGGGTCGAAACAAGTCAAATACGATTGTGGGACTGAACAACACTTGTTACTTGATCAAGATTTTTTTTTTATTATGAACTGTATTTTAGCATTGGTTACATCAGTCTTTTTACCTGAATTTCTTAACTATAATCATAACATTTCTTTTCCACGGGTATGGTCTTGATCCCTGTCTCCTGTACAATGTCACGAACCTCCGTCTGTAGTTCATCAGGGACTCTGTCTATCAGATCTAGTCCCTTAAATCTATTTCTCACTTCCACTGTATAATCATAAGGGATTTGATTTAGGTCATACCTGAATAGTCCAGTGGTTTTCCCTACTTTCTTCAATTTAAGTCTGAATTTGGCAATAAGAAGTTCATGATCTGAACCACGGTCAGCTCCTGGTCTTGTTTTTGCTGACTGTATAGAGCTTCTCTCACACGCTAGTAAAGTAATGCTCAAAATTCTCCAAGCCAGGCTTCAGCAATACGTGAACCGTGAACTTCCAGATATTCAAGCTGGTTTTAGAAAAGGCAGAGGAACCAGAGATCAAATTGCCAACATCCACTGGATCATCGAAAAAGCAAGAGAGTTCCAGAAAAACATCTATTTCTGCTTTAGTGACTATGCCAAAGTCTTTGACTGTGTGGATCACAAGAAACTGTGGAAAATTCTGAAAGAGATGGGGATACCAGACCACCTAACCTGCCTCTTGAGAAATCTGTATGCAGGTCAGGAAGCAACAGTTAGAACTGGACATGGAACAACAGACTGGTTCCAAATAGGAAAAGGAGTACGTCAAGGCTGTATATTGTCACCTTGCTTATTTAACTTATATGCAGAGTACATCATGAGAAACGCTGGGCTGGAAGAAGCACAAGCTGGAATCAAGATTGCTGGGAGAAATATCAATAAACTCAGATATGCAGATGACACCAGCCTTATGGCAGAAAGTGAAGAGGAGCTAAAAAGCCTCCTGATGAAAGTGAAAGAGGAGAGTGAAAAAGTTGGCTTAAAGCTCAACATTCAGAAAATTAAGATCATGGCATCTGGCCTCATCACTTCATGGCAAATAGATGGGGGAAGAGTGTCAGACTTTATTTTGGGGGGCGCCTCCAAAATCACTGCAGATGGTGATTGCAGCCATGAAATTAAAATACGCTTACTCCTTGGAAGGAAAGTTATGACCAATCTAGATAGCATATTCAAAAGCAGAGACATTACTTAGCCAACGAAGGTCCATCTAGTCAAGGCTATGGTTTTTCCAGTAGTCATGTATGGATGTGAGAGTTGGACTGTGGAGAAAGCTGAGCGCCGAAGAATTGATGCATTTGAACTGTGGTGTTGGAGAAGACTCTTGAGAGTCCCTTGGACTGCAAGGAGATCCAACCAATCCATTCTAAAGGAGATCAACCCTGGGATTTCTTTGGAAGGAATGATGCTGAAGCTGAAACTCCAATACTTTGGCCACCTCATACGAAGAGTTGACTCATTGGAAAAGACTCTGATGCTGGGAGGGATTGAGGGCAGGAGGAGAAGGGGACGACAGAGGATGAGATGGCTGGATGGCATCACCAACTTAATGGACGTGAGTTTGAGTGGACTCCGGGAGCTGGTGATGGACAGGGAGGCCTGGCGTGCTGCAGTTTGTGGGGTCGGAAACGACTGAGTGACTGAACTGAACTAAATCATAACGTAGAATAACAGAAATGAAAGACACCTAAGTTGGCCAATTCTCTTATTTTCTAAATGAGGAAAATGGAAGCTAGAAAGGAAACTTCTAATTCAACTGAAACTTTGTTTAGTTCGGTGCAGGTAAATTATTGAATACCCTATTTCTTTTTCTTCTACTTTTTATTGAAGTATAGCTGATTCTCGATGCTGTGCTAGTTTCAGATGCTGAGCATTGATTTAGTTGTACCTATATATGTACCCTTTCTGGTCACATTCTTTTCTCTTGTAGTTTTTTTACAAAATATTGAGTACCGGTCCCTGTGTTATACAGCAGGTCCTTGTCGGCAATCTGTTTTATGTGTAGTAGCTGAGCACCCTATTTCTGATGTCCCTCAGAAAGAAGGGACATCCCTCTCTCCCTGAGACAGAAGGTCTATATCGACCCTGGCTGCAACCTGGCGAAGCTGGTGTTACTATATTCATGTCACAGATGTGTTAACTGGATCACATTGAGTTCCTAGGATGGCAGGGTTGATGAGCACAAAAGCTGTGCCTCCTGACTCCAAGTCTCATGTGTTTGCCTACAATGCACTGGAAGCTCTGTAGATGGTTTGAGATGCCTCTGCTAAAGATAAACCAACAGAAACAAACATCGATTGCATTATAAATCTAGGTGTGTCCCACTGTGTTTCATCATGTTTCCCCAAATAAATAATTTATTTCATTTCCCAAAATAAATCAGACCCCTTGGCCTCATCGAATGGCTATAATTAGACTACTGGCTACTGGTCACCCTTACGATTTCACCTCTGCCTTTCTAAAGCATGCTTTTGAAGTTAAATGTATTTGGTGAAAAGGAAGAGGCTCTCAATATAAAAGTAGATTTAGGAAAATATTTGCCTTCTCTAAAAAAGCATGATCCTAAATCAGATTATCAATCATAATAGTTAACAGCTACTTTAAATTGAGTTTTTTACCCTATACTGGTCACGGTAAGGCTAAGTACTCAAAAAGCATAACCCTTTGCCATGTGACTTGTGTGTACTCTCTTTAAGATTCAGATTACGGGCACGAATAGTATGTCTCACTTGGCCTTGGTGCCTGTGCCTCTTGGCTCTCTAATGTTACCCCCCACCTGGGTGTGCAAGCTCTCAATAAAAGCAGCTCCCTGGCTCTCATGTGGTTCTTTCTCCCTGTGTATACATTCCTCCCCAGGAGAGAGGAGATCACTGGAGCATAGTGGAAACCTCATCCCAAACCCCTGAAACTTGAAACCACTCATATATATATATATATATATATATATATATATATATAATTTGCATGTCAGCAACTAGGTAGCAGTATGGGAGATTTTCAGTAACATTCCTAAGTCACCTGAGTGGTGGAGAGGAACGCCCAGCTGTCCTGTGCTCCACTCAGTGGATGGGCATTAGGGCTGGTCTGTTGGGAAATGCAAGTGATCAGTTTCTTCCTGAAAGACAGAAGTATAATAGCTGGTGCCGCTGTTGGGAAATACTGGTGAAGAGATTTTTGACTGCTAGATTATAGGTTTGCCGACACTGATGCTTGCTTGTAAATAAAATATACCCACACTATAGTTCTTTGGCGTTCTCTCCTAGCTTTCCTTGCTAAACCAAGTTCACCCCCCATGCTATCCCAAGTCTTCTCTGAATCAGCAGTAGGAGAACCTAAGATCTACCTCCAAGCCCCTCCCCTCAGTCTGCAGAGGGCAAAGCTTGGTCTTGGGGCCCAGAATCCCCTCCCACATACTTTTGTTACTCCTGTCCCCCCGGGACACCCAGTTTCTTCTCAGAACCTCAAGACTCTTCCATTCTTCTCCCTCACCCTCTATAAATCAAGTTCCCAGATAGGCACCAGGGATTCTTGTCAAGTCTTAGGCAAAGTCAGACACTTAGAGATTATCTTTTCAAAAGCTTTTGAAGGGAGGAAGCTGTCTCCAGCACTCTAGCAGACAGTCCCTGCCCACTCCCTTCTCCAGGGGATCTTCCAGATCCAAGAGGCAAACCCAGGTCTCCCACATTGCAGGCAGATTGTGAGCCACCGCCTGAGCCTCCAGGGAAACCTGCTTTGCCTGCCTTGCTCACTTCTGCATCGCCCCTGTGTTGCTCCCTCATTGGGAAAGAGAGCCAGCCTGGCTCTGGTCTAAAATCACCTTCCTGCATTTCCTCAGCTTGGAGCAACAAGGCAGCTCCTGGTGTCACCCAGTTCAAGGTGCACCTCCTGTCTCTGGACAACTGTCTGGCATAGTCACTACATCTTGACTTCTCCAGAGAGGCAGCACCATCCCCTTGTGGTGGTGGTGTTTAGTCGCGCAGTTGTTTCCGATTCTTTGCAACCCCAGGGACTGTAGCCCGCCAGGCTCCTCTGTCCATAAGATTCCCCAGGCAAGAATACTGGAATGGGTTGCCATGGCCTCCTCCAGGGGATCTTCCTGACCCAGGGACTGAACATGTATCTCTTTCATCTCCTGCATTGGCAGGCGGATTCTTCACCCACTGAGCCACCTGAGAAGCCCCTCGTGTACCTTTTGGAAACAAACTTAGGTCAAAGGCTTTTCTCTCTAAGGGGTATTTCCCTCTTTACCCTTAAACCTTCTTGTAGAATGAAGGACTCTTAGCCCTAAAAGGCACCTCAAGAATTGGTGCCAGTGTTTAGCTGCTGCTGGGGATTAATAGCGTCTTTCATGGTCACTCAAAGGAGACCGGGTAAACAACCACATATCTCTCTCACCCTGTGTGCTGTGGGCTCCAGAATGACAGCGACAGAATAAACAGGAGATGGGAGGAGGCCCCAGCCCACAGGCAGACACACACAGGAAGGACCCTGGGCTTTGCCCTGGGCAGGTGGCTGAGATTCCTGCCAAGACTCCGTGAAAGGAAAATAAAGGCCATAACACCAAGGAAGCCCATCCAGGCTAAACTGCCCCAATCAGAAATAAAAGGGACGAGACTTAGGGCTGGAGAACTGCGCTCCATGGGATGCAGGGTCACCCGACCACTCTGAGAGAGGCTGCTTCTGCCAGAGAATTCGCTGCTTTATTAGCCAGAGCCAGGTTCAGTCAAGAAAGTTAATTGAAGTCTGTGGCCCTGTGCTTTCACAAAGGACCTCAGCTGCCACACACTGCAGTTGCAGACAAGACACATCCTGCTATTACAGCCCTTGCCTCCCCTCTCTCCAGCCAGCCAGAGGAGCCTGAGAACCTTTCTTAAAGGAGCGGAACTGAATTTACTTGGAAATGTCCATCTTGGGTCCTCACAAGGCACAGGGTTATTGTTCTTAAAAAATTAACAAGAGATAATTTCCTGAGTGTACATGTATGGGTGTGTAGGAGTGTGTATGTATGTATGTTAGCATGTATATCAACAATTATATGAATCACCATCCCAGGAAGCATGTGAATGGCATACAACAATGGCTGGAGAAGCTCAAGCATCGGTCTTAGAGTCAAGGAAGGCTGCACCTTGTCTATTGAGGGCTGATCTGGCCTTTCTAGATTGGGTATTTCAAGGACTTTGAGACCATGGTTGATCTATGTGAGTATAATTTTACTTAAGACTGTATACGAGTGAACGTGTGACTGATCCACTTTACTGTACAACAGAAACTAACATACCATTGTAAAGCAGCAACTCATTGTATGCAAATGAGTGTCTTTATAAAACAATAATTAGTCCTGCAATTTGAAAAACTGTATATGTGAATATATGCCTGGCTCTGGTCCAAAATCTATTTACCTGGATACCTATCTATCAATCTATCAGTCATATCATACCCTTCTGGAAGAAGGCTGAGGATAAATATTATGGCCAAGTTTTCAACCCATAGTGTCAGTAGCTGAAACAGCACCTTTTCCTCCCCAAACCTCCCACTTGCCTCTAACAAACCCATCCAACCATCAATACTTTTCTGTGAGGGCCCTTGTCAACTGGCTTAACAGATTCCAGTTTTCAGGGTCTGGCATCTTTTTATGCTTACTCTCAACTGGGATTGGGGCTTCCTGGAAGATCTTTCCTAAAGCTGTGTGTAGGGTCTTCAGATGAACTCAAAGTTTAACAGAATTGCTCTCCCAGATGAATGAAACTATTACATACCACCCCCCTCCTTGGGAGCCTGCTGGGATTCCCAGTAGAGATCAGACCATGGCCACTGGGGCCGTTGCACTTGCCACACCATCCCCCACTGACTTGCTCTCTTAGAACGGGCCCCCACCTCACCCCTACACCTGCTAGGCCCATTTTCAAGAGGCTTCAGAGAAGTTAAAAATAGCTCATCAGAAAAAGCTTGAGCCCCCTGCTTTAATGTGAAAACCTTTGAGAATGGCCTTTTCAGCTTCAAAGGCACCACGGTGGGTGATACATCAAAGACAGGGCAATGTTAGCCTTTGATGGTCTGGTGTCTTTAAAGCAGTGGTCCTAACCTTTTTCTAGGTCATAGACCCCTCTGGAAACCTAATGAAGCCTATGGAGCCACATAGCATAAAAACACACAAGCTTAATGAAAAAATTGCCTGTTAATTTCAGTGAACTGGTGGACACCCTAAACACTACTCAGAGGCCCCAAGATAAGAATTGCTAGTCAAACATCATAGCTAAGAGACATCAAGATGTCTTTTCGAGTCTTCTCTAAAGGACCTCAATGGGCATTGAGCCCTCTGATCTCATTTCTCAATATTTTTATTTTTCCCTATTTCTCAGGGATCTGCTAGATTAATCCATTCATCCTGGACTGACATTCAGTAAGCACATATGATTTGGTTTGTATTGTTTTTATAGTTAGCATCCATTCTGATTGGTACATGCCCACGTCTCATAGGTTTGTTTTGAATATTACCTCTGTATTCATCATTCATCCTTCCATCCAACTACTAATTCAACCCCAATCAGTCCTTTTTTCTCAGAATCCTCCATGTCCTAGGAACTGTTCCAGGCACTAGAAAGACAAGAGGAAACAGACGTTGAGTCTCTGCCTTCATGTCATCTACAATTGAAAGAAGAAACGAACAAATAAATAAGAAATGTAATGTAATGGGATAAATGCTCAGAACGCTTTGAAAGCATATAGAGGGGAATTTTAGTCCAGATTTGGGGCAGGGGATAAGGTATAATTTCCAAAGAAAAATTATGTTTTCTGAGAATAAAAGATAAGTGTAATTACCCAAATATAGTGCAAGTGAACAAGTAGATGAAAGAATGTACAACGTCCAGAGGTTTGAATTTAACCTGAAGGCAATGGAGAGTAACTGCAGGGTTTTAAGCAAGATAGCAATGATCAGAATTGAGTTTTCCAAAAATCAATCCAGTTCTGCAGAGAAGAAAACGGATTGGAGGAATAAGTCTACAGGCAGGAAACCGGCTAGAGACCTGTTGCAATATCCCAAATGGTGGTCTAGGCTTGATCATAGCAGCTGGGTTGGAAGGAAAGGATTAATTGGTAAGATACAGAGGGTAGAAATGATAAGATTTTATGACTGGCTGAGAGAGGAGAATTAGCCAAGGATGATGCCCTGGTTTCTCAAACCGGCAACAAAATAATTGGGTCCACTACTTATAGGAATAGTATAAAAGAACCCAATTTAGCAGGGAGGCAAGATGATAAGATACATGCAGCTTTTGACACACTGAGTTTGAGCTGCTCACAAGACATCAAGTGGATGTTTCAAGCAGAGGCATCTAGCAGCCAGGTGGGTCTAAAATGCAGGAAAGGTCCAGCCTGGCAGTACAGATTTGGAAATCACTAGTGCACATATGGTCCTTACCTCCTGGAGCAGAGTGTGAGGAGTGGAGATTTTCAACAAGGGAAGTGTTGCTTCCTTGCCTGGAGAATTCCATGGACAGAGAAGCCTGGCAGACTACAGTCCATGGTATCGCAAAGAGTTGGATATGACTGAGTGACTTTCACTTTCTCAGTGTTGCAACTCAGGGAGCACTTTGGAGATGTGTGCATTTTTTTCATTGTCACAATGGCGATAGGAAGCAATGGTTGGCTTTTATTGGGTGGGGGCCAGGCATGCCAAATGTCCTCAGTGTTGGAGACTTTTCCATATGAAGAAGCCTTTACCCTGAATGTCTCTCTTGCTGCTTATAACGTTCTGAGCTTAGATTCTGACTCCAAATAAATGCTACGCATCTCTTACATGGCTTTCATGTGCACTGAATTTCATATACATTGAATTTAACACACATTGAATTTTCCAGGAAAGTAACTATAGGTTAAGGTGAGGGAAGGTGTTTTGTAAAGATGAAGCTCATACTTGTATTTTCAGCTCAGGCTTCTCTCCTGAAACCCTGCCTTGTCTAACCATCCACACGCTCAATATCTCCACTTAGAAGTGTAACAAGATCTGGGTGCTCGTGCGTGCTCAGTCGTATCTGAGTCTTTGAGACCCCATGGACTATATCCTGCCAGGCTCCTATCTTCATGGGATCTTCCAGGCAAGAGTACTGGGTTGCCATTTCCTTCTCCAGGCGATTTTTCCAACCCAGGTATCAAACTCACTTCTCCTGTGTCTCCTACATCGGCAGGCAGGTTCTTTACCTGCTGAGCCATCAGGGAAGCCGCATCCTTGGGACATTCTTTGGTTAAGCCACACAGTCTTACTTACTTCATCACTTGACCTTGGCTCTGTTTTCTGGAAGGAAAAAGGACAAGGCTCCACTATTCGATGTGGAAAGCTTTCAGAAGTTGGAGGACAGGTTAAATCCTCAGCCTTGGCATTTCCTTTCATTGTCCCACCTCCTTGTCCTCTCGTTTGAACATCTCCTGGTCCTGTGTCCCTTCAGTGTTCTCATGGTATCCTCTGCCTGGGCTCAAATTTGCTTCTATGCTTCTTACCGCCAGGCCTCAAGACTGGACACGACATTCTAGATGTAACGTGGCAGGTGCATGGTTGAACAGGAGCAGAACCCAATGTTTTCTTTATTTGTGCAGTCATTTCACATTGGCCCAAAGCTTTGAATGTTATCCTAAGGGTAATGGAGGCTAACGGCAGGAGAATGATAATTAGAACTGAGTTCATCTAAGGCCACTCCAGCTCTCCAGGGAAGAGAATGGTGGGAAGAATCAAGTTTAAAGGCAGGAAGTCACGTAGAAAGCTGTTGCCTTGTTCCAGGTGCCCGTGGGTTCATTTGGAACATCTGGCCTGTAAATTCTTTTAACACATGTTCTGTGAGGCTGGATTACCTCTGTATTATGCTTTTGAGCTCAGATTTCAGGTTCCTTTATTCAAAGGTTGGGAGACAAGGGTGCTCATTTTTTTCTTAATCCTTTACCCATTTGTAGTAAGGTAAAAGGCTCCTTTTTGTGTTCCTTTAACATGTTTTTTAAAATTTTGCTTGCCATTTTTCTGAGTATTCAGGTTGGTTATTTATATTCCCCCACCTCCACCAGAGAACCTGAGAGACCTTTAAAGGGAGACCCTGGGCCTTTTTCATTTTATATCCTCCACAGCACATAGCCAAAGGCCTTGCATGTAGCTAAACTCGTCATATTGGTTGAATTAAACTGGGGAGAATAGGGCTGAATTAAAAGCTGCTGTTAAAATGCAAATATGCTATCTGGGCTCCACAAGACATTAAGGTACCCATTAAAACCTTGGCACAGAGTAATTTATTGAATCAGTTAATAACCACCTAGTAAGCAGTGAAGGGCTGAAACCCAGGGAAGTATTGACTTGAGAGAGAGCTTCTCGAGAGAGGGTTGTGTGGTGCAGAAATGAGACACAAACCTAGCCTGGATGAAGGGTAAGTTTGAACCCTGCATCCAATAAAGTGAAAAGGAACGTTGAAAGTGAAAATGTTAGTGTCCAGCTCTTTGTGACCCCATGAAGTGTAGCCTGCCAGGCTCCTCTGTTCTTGGAATTTTATGAGCGAGAATACTGGAATGGGTTTCCTTTCTCTTCTCCAGGGGATCTTCCCAATCCTGGGATCAAACCTGGGTCTCCTGCATTGCAGGCAGATTCTTTACCTTCTGAGCCACCAGGGAAACCTTGAAGCTAGCGTAGTTCTGGTTCCAGTGATGCTCAATGACCTTGGGATCAACCCTTCTGGATCATGGTCTGGTGTAGTTGAATGGCAAAGGCTTTTCCAGGTTGTTTTTCATTTCTGAAGGTTACAGGCTTTACCATCAGGAGCAGATGTTTCCCTGATGTGCTGTGGGCTAACGCCTGGCACATAGTAGGCATTCATAGAGTACTGATTCTGATTTGAATGAATGAAAGTGACCATGGGACATTAGCCTTACATGGGTTTGAAAGCCAGTACCACTGTTTCCTACCAGCTTGCTCTGGTTAAGCTCACAGTCTCCCTCTTTCAATCTATGGAATGGGAAGGTGCTTTTCCATTGCCTGGCTCTCAGTTTATCACAAAGATTCAATGAGAAAGTCTACAAAGCATCTTGCACATAGCAGTTCAATAAGGATTGATTCCTGAGCAGCTAACACACCCAATGCAATTGCTACACATTTCTGGCCAGAAAAGAAATTGCTTAGCATCTGGCTTTATCTGAAATTTTTCCCTTCCAATTTCTGACCAAATATGACATGCACCATTTTGGGTGGACTTTTCCTAACTCTCTGTATGTGAACTTGGGCTGAGGTTTTATGTGCTCAGGTGTCTCCACTTGCTTTCTCCCAAAGAAAGAAACCAAAACGTGCATATGTTCACTCATCCCTTTGGAGCAATAGCAGTAAACAACCAACAGGCTGCAGGAACCAAGTGCCAGCCCCTATGTGGCAATGAATTTCTAGCAGCCCTCGCATAAAAGGGCAAGTGGCCTCCACTGGAGGGGAGAGTTTACAACTCACAGGTGCAAGAATGATTTTTCAATTAGGGATAATATTGTTCTTCATCATGTTTTCCTGGGGCCTTGCAGGAGGAGAGGCTCTGATTGGGTGGGAACTCAGCATCACGGTTACAGTTTAGCCATCTGAGATGTGCTTTCCAAGCTTCTGACCTCATAGCTTTGCACTGTAAAAGTCCATGGTGGTGACTGACTCTACTTACACGAATGGGCAGACTCAGGGGTAATCTTTTTAAAATTCTTGCAAATGTACAGACATATTCAAAGGTCCTTTTTGAGCTGTTCAGGCTGAACTGTCCTTTTGGCTCAACTGTCCAAACCTAGTTGATTTTCCCTTTTAATGTCTTGCCTATCCATCTTATCCTTTCAAGCAAGCCCTTGCTCCTACTGGTTAGGATGAATAGACAAGGTAGCGGAGCCTGTGTTCTACCTGAAATGAAGGAGTTCGGATGAACAGAGGGGAAGTAGCCAGGTGCTCCAGGTTGTGACAACCATGTGGGTGTGTGTTCAGTGTGGAGAGAGGACAATGAGGAAACCAGTGTATGTGAAGTGGAGAATTTGTCCAGATGCCGAGGAAGAAGTTGGAGACAGGTGATTGTCAAACTGTTGAGAAGCTTGACTGTCTTATCGATGTATTTTTGATTTTATTACAGACCTTGTGGGAAACCACTGTTGGTTTTAGAAAAGAGGAACTTTGTGTCCATGCAAGGACAGATTGCAGCAGAGACTAGAAAGAGTGAGATTCATCAGGTTTATTCTGGATTCTTACATGAGGGAACAAAGTGAACGTAACTCAACTCAACACGCTTTAAACCCAACAGTGTAACAGGCACAGGGGCTTCCCTGGTGGCTCAGATGGTAAAGAATCTGCCTGTTAATGCAGGAGACACAAGACATATGGGTTAGATCCCCTGAGTCAGGAAGATCCCCTGGAGTAGGAAACGGCAACCCACTCCAGAATTCTTGCCTGGAAAATTCCATAGACAGAGGACCCTGGCAGGCTACAGTCCATAGGGTCCCAAAGAGTTGGACACAACTGAGTAACTAAGCAGGTAACAGGCATAGTGCTGAAGGCTGTGGGGAGCCAAGATGTGACTGATGCTGAATTTTACCCTCAAGATACACAAGTGTAATGCAGATTCATATTCAGCAAATGCTTACTGCATGTCCATGCCATCAATTAGGAACACTAACTGATCACAAGTACCAGAAGACCCAAGTAACAGCAGCTTAAACAAAAAGACCTTATTTACCTTAGATGACAAGCCTGGAGATTGCATTAGTGTGTTAGCCCCTTGGTAGGCAGATGGTCACTGTCTCCTAGCCCTCCCAGTTCAAGCCTGTTCGTCATCCTCTTCATTACAGTTACCACATAGTTGTAGACCATGGCTCCAAGCCAGCCAGGAACCTGCCATTGACTATTCGGTTGTTGATTTCCCAGAATTGCAACTTTTACAGCTACCTTAGTTCATACAAAGAACTGGTCAGCATCCCTGAGAGGAGACTACCTTGTCTTCTCAGCTTTCCCCATGCCCAATCCCTCAGTTGGCATTTCTCCTTATAGAACTTGCTTCCTTTAAGTTTCAAGTACAAAGACTCATGTATAAAAATGTAACAAGTAGTCAATTTATTCCCCGTGGTAGAAGTTATATATGCAATAGTCACTAATTGAGGTACCTAATGGCTAAAATCTGGGTTGAATTTAGAGATGCCATTGAATGAAATTCTGCCTTCTTAATCAAAATAGAATTTCACATGTGCAGTGGTGACTATATTTAATAAAAAGAGAAGCATGTGAATTTGCGAGACATCGTATTTATCTGCTTTACAGTTCTGGAACATTTGTGGATTTGAGAAACCTGAATAATAATTCCATTGTTTCTGGGAGGTGTCCAACCTCTGGTTTAAAGCATTTTCTCTTTTTGACTTCACTCTGTGTGATAGACTGTAGGTCCATCTACCTCCCTATAAATGACCCAATGTTGTTCCTTCTTATGACTGAGGAATATTCCATTGTATACATATATCTTCTTTATCCATTCCTCTGAGGATGGACTTCTAGGTGGCTTCCATGTCCTGGCAATTGTAAACAGTGCTGCAATGAACACTGGGGTACATGTGTCTTTTTGAATTAAGGTTTTCTCCTGGTATACATTCAATAGTAGGATTGCTATGTCATATGGTAGTTCTATTTTTAATTTTTTTTAAGGAGCCTCCATACTGTTCTCCAAAGTAGCTGTATCGATTTATAGTCCCACCAACAGTGCAAGAGGGTTCCATTTTCTCTACATCCTCTCCAGCATTTATTGGTTTTAGATTTTTTTGTCTTTTTATGATGGCTCTTCTGACCGGTGTGAGGTGATAATTCATTGTGCAATGTGCAAAACAGAAAGCTAATGGGAACCTATGCAGGGAGCTCAGCTCAGTTCTCTGTGATGACCTGGAGGGGTGTGGGGTGGAGTTGGGTGGGAGGAAGGGCCAAGAGGGAGGAGATATATGTACACTTATAGCTGATTCACATTGTTGTACAACATTGCAAAGCAACTGTACCCCAATAAAAATAAATAAATAAATAAAACAAAACATTTGGTGTTTGCAACAACCCTATGGGGAATTTTTAAACAAAGAAACCAAGACAAGTACAAAATAAGAAAAGCAGATCCACCAAAGCAGGGACACCAGTGTCAAGTAAACGTGTATTCAAACCCTGAAACGTGAAAGAGTCAGTTGAATTCGACTCTTTCTGACCCCATGCACTACAGCCAGCCAGGCTCCTCTGTCCATGGGATTCTCCAGCAAGAATACTGGAGTGGGTGGCCTACCATTCCTTTTTCTAGAGGATCTTCCCAACCCAGGGATCGAGCCCAGGTCTCCTGCATTGCAGGCAGATTCTTTACCACCTGAGTCACCTATCCCCACACTAACATGGTTTAGGAATTCTTTTTGTTTTTCTTCTACCCCCAGGACCCTTAGCCCCACTACTGAACTGAAGCTAACCTCTGTTGCTTTATTTTCAACCTTTTCTGTGCCCACACGTGCCACTGAACACAAAGTTCTGGCCTGGAACGTGCAGGGGTGATTTGTCATTTCACAGAACAAATACAATTTGGGTGAGAAGAGAGCCAAGTGATAAATAATCTCAAACCAGAAAGCTACCATGGAAGTTTTGGAGCAAAAGAGAAAAACAAAAACAAACCCCAAGAAAGCATAAAAGCTCAGGATGATTTATTTCATAATTTAAAAATCAAAATCGCCTTTGGGCAGTAGGTCTTGTTTGCCCAGTTCTCCCCTAGAGTAAGTCATAATAGCTAAGTTATACACCCTTGGAAAGACCAGGGCTTTTCTAGTGGGAGCACTGAGATATCATTAAACTCAGAACTGTGCGTGGTGGTGCCAAAATCAAATGAACTTTGAAATGAAGACCAACAGAGAGAAAGCCTCAGGGCCTGTGCTGCCTTCCTCCAGACCAATATGGTCCCCACAGTCTCATCCAGGAGGTGGCAAGGAAAAAATTATGAGGAGTGTAAAACCACTTGGGCCTTAGGGATAAGAGAGATGTGAGGGAGACTTATAAATTCAGAGCTAGGTGAACAAGGGGGAAGGATGATAGTAATGATAAAGGGTAGGATTGACTTGTCTCCAATAGAGACATGGCTAGATACAGTCATCAACAATCCAGACCTGTATCAGTTACCTACTGCCATAGTAATGCAACATAACAAACAGTCCCCAAACCTCAGGGGCATAGAGCAGCAACCACTGATCTTCTCTCCCAAGTCTATGGACCAGGCTGAATCTCAGCCGATCTTGTTGCAGGGATGGCTGATCTAATTCACTCCCCTGTCTGGCAGTTGGCTGGCTATTAGCTGAAGCAATGGACGTGGAGGTGGAGGAAAAGCAAAAGTTTTCTTTGATGCTTTTAGGGTCCCTGACGGGGTCTGAAAATTAAATTGACAAAGATCAACAGGAGAAACACATACACATTTATTTCATAGAAGTGCTACATGACATAGGAGCCTTCAGGAGAAATGAAACCCCAAAAATGCAGTTAAGCCTCTGTGTTTTTGTGCTAGGTTTGATAAAGAGTAGATTGTCATAGAAAAGTATGATAGATGAAGAGTGAGAGGTAAGTGCAATAAACTAAGGGAAACTGAGTAAGACGTGTTTGTTCAGATGCTTCTCAGCATCCCTTTGTCTTCAGAGATAAGAATGCTCTATTCCCCCTGGTATGGGGAGGGCAACTCCCTCAGGAGAGTTTTATGACTTGCTTCAAAGGGGAAGAGCAGGGGAAAAGGACAGAGTCACCTTCCTACTTTCTGCTATTTTTCTCAAACTCCCTCGACTTGAATTATTCAAAGTGCCAAAGTGCCTTATTTGGGGGGAGCAAGTCCTGAAGCCCATCGTCTAGCCATCTTCCCAGACATCTGCCATCATCCGGACTGAGCTTGTTCATGTGGTGATGACAAAGCTCCAAGAAAGAAGGGAAGCATGAGAGGCCCAGTTCCAAGGCTAGGTCAGATTCACAGGATGGGAAAACAGATTCTAACTCTTGACAGGAGAAGCCCAACGGCAAAGGGCACAGATGCAGAGACAAGGGAAGAGCTGTGGGCATGTCAGTAATCAATATTCCACAGGAACAGTCCAAGGAGTGATGTGCAGGAGAGAACTTATGAAGCCACAGAGAGTGAGGTGGAGATCTGCCTGTTAGGGGGCAGATTTCATCTCAGAAGAGAGGTGAAAATCATCCAAACTCTCGCATGATAAAACAGGGCTTTAAAGGCTAATATTTTGCGTTATAATAATTACTAATGCTGACCAAGTGCTTATTGTGTACATACCAGACTATGTTCTGAATAACTCCCTGGAATTAATCATAGCAGTGACACTTGTCAGCACACAGCTGTGGTGTGTCCTACAGAAAGGGGCTTGCCTGGCTGAGAGAAGACACTATTACCAAGGCTTGAACCCTGATGTAGAGTTGTATCCACTTGGAGGAAGGAGAATCTTTCCCTAATTCACATACAGGTGATGTATAAACTCACAGTAGCCCTGCCTGCTTCGGAGGATAGCATTATTCTGACTTTCATTTTGGAACTAAAGAAAATGAAGCCTTCAAGAGTTTAGGTAAATTTCCCAGGAAAAGAAAGGCTTAGAGGAGATCGGAGATTTGAACACAGTCTGACTCCGCAGCCCACGGTCTTGACCATAGAACCATCCCATCATACTGCTGCAGAGAAGAAGCCAATTCTGACTCCGTGTTGGAACTCTCTTTGACTTGCTTTTCATTGTTCTTGTTATTATAATCATACAGAATGGCCTGCCTCAGAGAATCTTGCCCCTCTGCCTGACTGTAAACGAAAGTGCCTTTGTTCAGTACCCAGTCCACCTGTGGATGGCAGGAAAAATGAAATTAACACATCCTTTGCCTGAGGCTTGCCAGTCTAGGAGACGTTCGCAAGATTAATGGCCTTTTTCACTTTGCTTCCTCACCTCCCCCCATCTCTGATCTATAAAAGAACCTGGCATGCGGATCCAGTAAGATGGTTATTTTGAGGCACTAGCCTGCCATCTTCTTGGTCAGCCAGCTCCCCGAATATGGTCTCTTCCTTGCCTCCACCCTTTGTCTCGATTCATTGACCTGTCCTGCAGGCAACAGAGCAAGCTTTAACTCAGTAACAATACTGCTGCTGCTGCTGCTGCTAAGTCGCTTCAGTCATGTCCGACTCCATGCGACCCCATAGACAGCAGCCCACCAGGCTTCCCCATCCCTGGGATTCTCCAGGCAAGAACACTGGAGTGGGTTGCCATTTCCTTCTTCAATGCATGGAAGTGAAAAGTGAAAGTGAAGTCGCTCAGTCGTGTCCGACTCTTAGCGACCCCATGGACTATCGCCCACCAGGCTCCTCCCTCCAAGGGATTTTCCAGGCAAGAGTACTGGAGTAGGGTGCCATTGCCTTCTCCGCAGTAACAATACTAGATCCTTACAATAACCAGCTAGGAAGAGAGCAGCATTTCCATGTTACAGGAAAGAGATCTGAAGTCAATAATGTAGGAACTTGCTAAAAAATTAAGGGAACAGGAAATGAATGGGTCAGGGAATTCCCTGGTGGTCCAGTGGCTAAGACTCTGAGCTCCCAGTGCAGGGGGCCCAGGTTCGATCCCTGGTCAGGGAGCTAGATCCCACATGCTACAACTAAGACCCAGAGCAGCCAAATAAATAAATAAAAATTTAAAAAAAAAAAAGAAATGAATGGGTCAGCTAAAGAATGCTCATTTATTGTCTTCTAACCTTTGAAATTCTGTGAATATGACTGGGTGAGTAAACTTTCTTGGTTGTACCATTCTTGACTTGGTCAATCACCAATGTTCAGAAAAGTAAGACCAAGGCAAGAAGCCCTCTGAGACAGAAACAAGAATCCAAAGCTAAGAAAGGTACCAAGATCTGGTCAGGACATTCATTTTATCTTTCATTATTTACCTGCTCCATGCAAGGGGAAGCTGTGAAGCCACAGGATCAGAGGTCTCACTGAGATACGATTATTGTCTGTTACATTTAAAGGGCCCAGGTAGACACATCTCCTTCCTGGAAATATCCCCAAATTTGCTAAACCATGCTGATGCTACAATTATGTCATATAAATAAAGCTGCATCTGGCCTCTGCACTCCAACACTGAATTAAATCTTGAAGATGAGTTTTGGGTGAAGTAGAAAGATAGCTTTATTGCCTTGGCAGGCAAAGGGGGCCACAGACAGCTAGTGACCTCAAAACTGTGTGTCTCGACCTGGAGAAGGTAGGGAGGAGTTTCACAGTAATGGTTCAAGAGGAGGGCATGATCAGCTCAGGGACTTCTTCTGATGGTTGGTGGTGAAGTAAGTGGGAGTCAGCATCGGCAACCTTGTTCCAACCGATCTGGGATCTATAGGGTAGTGGGCAGCACACAGCTAACCTCTCCCACTTGGTGGGTGTTTCAGTATCCAGAAAACAGTTCAAAGGTATTGTCATGTATATCCCTTGAGGGGGAATCAGAACCCTGACCCCAGGCTGCACTTTTACTTCTTGTCTGCTCCTCCCTTATCTGCTTCCCCTCCTTTCCCCAGTTAGCACCTGTTTGAACCTGCCTGGAACTCAGGGAAGGTCCTGGAGGCTGAATGAATTCTATTTCCTATATTCAAGAAATGGGGGACACAGAGAGGCTTTTGTGCCCAAGAGCCCCACAGGGTCCTGCTCTATTTCACAAAGAAGAATTTAAAGCAAAATGTCTAGCTCTGCATGTTACTCACCAGCATGGCTCCGGAGTTTTCATAAAGAGAAGGAAGCAGATGCTGAGCCAGCAAAGGCCAGGGCATCTCTAAATGCCTGTTTCCCTTTCCTGCTTCATCATTCCCAGACTCTAACTCCATCCCTGATTAACAGCTGGCTTACCAGTGTATGATCCCTTTGGGATCTGGGTACCTAAATCACCCCACCAACCCTAACTCACGCACGCTTCTTCGACCCTGCAGATTTCACTGGCTCTGCACTGTCACTACCACAACAAACCTGCTTTGGCTCCCAACTTCTGTCCCAATGCAGTTGAACAGCTGATGTAGCATAACCCTAGTTGGGTGGTCCAATTGGAGCAATGCCCATATTCATCCTAGAATGACATTGTGCTTGAGACCTGGTTCTACCATTGATTCATTGCATGACCCTGGGCAAGAGGCCTGAAACTATCTAAGCCTCAGTTTTCTCATCAATAGGAAATGTTGTCTCCCAGGGTAGTGTTAAGAAATCAGTGAGATAAAGTATATAAGATTCTTAATATAGTGCTGGCAATTAGTAAGTACTCCCTGAATTTATATCTCCAGTCCAAACCTCCCCCCACCCAATCTGCCCACATACACATCCAATTATAGGCTTGCATAAATAACTGTCTACTTGGCTTCTCCAGTTGGATTTATATTGGCTGTTTCCAATGTAACATGTCCAAAATGGAACTAGTGATTTCCCTCTAAGCCCTGTTCTCTGAAGAGCTCTCTCCCAGTCTCAGCGGATGGTAGCGCCAGCTTTCCAGGGGCTCAAGCTAACCTCCTGGTCCTCCTTTTCTCTCAACTCCATATCTGATCCATCAGGATATTCCTTGGTTCTACCCCTAGAGCATCTTCAGAATTTGTCCGCCTCTCCCTACTTTGCTTCCCGGAGCTCACCCAGTCACCGTGGTCTCTCATTTGGATGAAGGCACATCCTCCTCTCCTGTCTCCCTGCTTCCACCCTTGGTGAAATTTGAGAAGCATCCTTTCTAGTCCTATGTAAGATCACATCCTTCCTCTGCTTAAAAACCTCCAGCAGCTTCCCATCTCGCTCAGAATCAAAGTCAAGTTCCCGCCAATGGTCTGCAAGGCCCCCACACTGTGTTCCCCCATTTCTTCTTTGATCCCAACCCCTCCTCTCTCTCCTCTTTTTCCTCTCCAACCCCAAGGGCCTCCTTGCTGTATCTCAAAACACACCAGGCACACTGCAGCTAAATGTGCATGGGTTATTCCCTCAGTTCACACAGGCCTCATTCCCTGCTTCTAAAAAATATCTAATCCACTACCCTATCTGCAATTGCCACCCTCTCATCCCCAGCACTCTCAGTCTCCTTAATGCTGTTCTTAATATTTTTCTATTTTCTTTAGCATTCATCACATTCTAACATATTATGTAATTTACTCACTTATTGTGTTTGCTATTTAAACCAGTCTCCTGATGGACTATAAACTCCAACAGGACAAGGTTTTGTCTATTCTGTTCACTGATAGATTCCGTGTGCCTGACACAGTGTTTTGCACACAGTAGGTACACTGACAAATATTTATTGAAAGAAAGAGCAAACTAATAGTGGGAAGTAGCATTATCATGTTTTGAGCCTTTTAAAGCCAGCAGCTATATCATCCCTGTCCTCACAGGGCCCAGCACTGCTGAGATGCTCAGTGTAGCTTTGCAGAAGGAATGAAACCAAGAAGCTGACCCTTCCTTGAGACAGGCAGATACAGGCAGATACTAAGCTCATAGCGGCATCCCTGAAAGGACAACCTCTAATATCACTTCCAGACAGCAAAATAGCCTCTGACATGTAATTTAAAACTTGAGATGCCTGGGTATAAAGTCTTATTCAAGTAAATGGGATCAAACATCAGGGCATTTTCACTCTACCAAATGGAAATTCTGGATTTAATATGGTCTCACATTCTCTCCCAGGCTGCTCCTCTCTGGGGAAGGAGAAGATGAATTTGGTAGAACTGCCATCCAGAGGTTGATGGTCTGACTTCAGTCAGGTGATCCCAAGTCCCATAAGAGTGTTGCTTTAATATCTAGTCAGTGAGAAGCCATTACCTCTCCCAATTTCCAGTCTGAGCAGCCTCTATCTATCTCCTCCTCGATCTATCCTGGACCTAGAAGAACCTACAGTCCTCTAAGATACCCTCAGCTCTGCAGGATGTGGACTCCACCTGAGGCTACAGCAATTCTCAGACCACTATGTCACAGGTACTTATGTTTGTGAGGCAAAGGGAACAACACTAGCTTCGGTTTCAATCACCAGTCTGCTGGCTGCTCATTGTGTGACTTCAAGCAAGTAATGTAGCCTCTATGAGACTCACTTTCCTCATCTGTAGAATGGGCATAATAAAACCTGTGCATGCTAAGTCTCTTCAGTCATGTCTGACTCTTTACAACCCAGTGTTGGACTGTAGCTCACTAGGCTCCTCTGCCCCTGGGATTCTCCAGGCAAGAATACTAGAGTGGGTTGCCATGCCCTCACCAGGGGATCTTTCTGACCCAGAGATTGAACCTACATCTCTTATATCTCCTGCATTGGCAGATAGGTTCTTTACCACTAGTGTCACCTGGGAAGCCCCATAACATAACCTACCATTAATTATTTTTGTGAGACCTAGATGAAATCAATGTTCTTTCTCTATTAGACCATGAGTTCTCCTGGACAGAGACCTTTTTTTTTTTTCATTCTTTTAATCATTTATTTATTCCAAGCACCTACATTTACTGCAATGCACACAAGATCTCAAAAAGACAAGCATGAAGGTGCTGCCCTTTCTTTGGAGGAGCTCACAGTCCTGTGTAATAAACCATCGCAATCTAATGTGGCAAATGTTCAAATGAAAGCAAGAAGAAATGCCATGAGAACAGACAGAGAGTATTATACATAGATGGATCGGGGAAGGCATCAAGCTGAATATGATGTGTGAAAAGAGGTTTGAAATAATGGGATTTCCTTGGCAGCCCAGTGGTTAATGCAGGGGGTGCAGGTTCAATCCCTGGTCAAGGAGCTAAGATCCCATATGCGTGCATGCTTAGTTGTGCGTGGCTCTTTTGCAACCCCATGGACTGTAGCCCACCGGCCCCTCTGTCCATAGGATTCTCCCGGCAAGAATACTGGAGTGGGTTGCCATTTTCTCCTCCAGGGGATCTTCCCAACCCATAGATAAAACCCAAGTCTCCTGCATTGCAGGCAGATTCTTTACCATTGAGCCACCTGGGAAGCCCACATCCCAAATGCATTTTGGTGGAAAAAAAAAAAAAAACATAAAACAGAAACAGAATTGTAACAAATTGTATTAAGACTTTAAATGTGGTATACAACAACAAAAAAAACAAACAAACAAAAAAAAAAACCTGGAAAAAAATTATCAGTTTGCCAGGCAGACAAGGGGGTTAGGAGAAGGAGTGGCCAATGTAGCGGGAATAGCCTGGGCAAAGACATGGCATCGTGGTGATTCTCCAGCATTAAAATCCTACACACAGAGGTTCTAAGTAAAAATATGCTAAATGAACAAATAACTAGAAAGTCGTTGTGGACTGTTCAGGGCAATCAAAGAGTTCAGTTTTGATTCACATCCAGCTTTTTGGTAGTGGAAGGGTGTCTGCCTGCCTGCTAATTCATTTCAGTCGTGTTTCACTTGGGACCCTATGGACTGTAACCCACCAGGCTCCTCTGTCCATGGGATTCTCCAAGTAAGAATACTGGAGTGGGTTGCCATGCCCTCCCCCAGGGGATCTTCCTGATGCGGGGATTGAACCCACATCTCTTATATCTCCTGCATTGGCAGGTGTGTTCTTCATCACTGGTGCTACCTGAGAAGTGCAGCGGAGGGGTATTGGCACTCAACTCTCTTATCATCAATTTTTTGCATTTTTGAAAGAATTGCTGGGACCCAGGAGGACAGAGAGTGTGTCTTGAAACATCATGAATTTACATGAGAAGTAGCCTCTGTCTTCTTTAATTAGCTATGCTAGGAGAATGTTTCGATCTTCATTTATCCACACATTTGGCCTTCAAACTCTTCCAGCTTAAT
The DNA here is from genome assembly GCF_001704415.2 of Capra hircus. Classification (NCBI taxonomy): domain Eukaryota; kingdom Metazoa; phylum Chordata; class Mammalia; order Artiodactyla; family Bovidae; genus Capra; species Capra hircus. The sequence continues at coordinate 71,776,868 of NC_030812.1, forward strand.
TCTACCCTTATTGATAACCCTAACCCAGGGAAACTAAAACTTGGCATTCAGAGAATGCTGGAGAAAAGTGTGAATGTTTTTCTCTTCCAAGGGAAAGAGATAGAAAGTGACATCTTCTGAGCACTGAAATATCCCTTAGAGCTGTCACACATTCTCATATGCCCATTTTACAGAGGGGAAACATGAGCCTTGAGGGCTTGGAGAATTGTTTTTATTGGAATATAGTTGCTTTATAATGTTGCGTTAGTTTCTGCTTTATAATGTTGTGTTAGTTTCTGCTTTATAATGTTGTGTTAGTTTCTGCTGTATAGCAAGGTGAATCAGCTATATATTTACATACATCCCCTCTTTTTAGATTTCCTTCCCATTTAGGTCACCATAGAGCATTGAGTCGGAGAAGGCGATGGCACCCCACTCCAGTACTCTTGCCTGGAAAATCCCATGGACAGAGGAGCCTGGTAGGCTGCAGTCCATGGGGTCGCGAAGAGTCAGACACGACTGAGCGAGTTCCCTTTCACTTTTCACTTTCCTGCATTGGAGAAGGAAATGGCAACCCACTCCAGTGTTCTTGCCTGGAGGATCCCAGGGACGGGGAGCGTGGTGGGCTGCCGTCTATGGGGTCGCACAGAGTCGGACGCGACTGAAGCGACTTGGCAGCAGCGGCAGAGCATTGCTTAGAGTTCCCTGTGCTCTACACTGCGTTCTCATTAGTTATCTATTTTATACACGGTATCGACAGTGTACATGTGTCAATTTCAATCTACCAATTCATCCTGTCCCCACCCTGGTATCCATACATTTGTTATCTCTCTGTGTCTGCTTTTTTGCCTTGCAAATCAGAACCATTTCATCTGTATCATTTGTCTAGATTCTATATAAATACACATTAAAAACATCATCTATTTAATGCATAAATGTGGCTTGGAAATTTTATGTTTCTTTCTAATAAATGGCAGAGCTGGAATTCTAAATTAAGGTGTGAAAAGAATAGGCTTACTTTCCTTGTTATGAACTAAACTTGTCTCCTGAAAGCCCACATGTTGAAGCACTAAGCCCAGTGTGATGGTATTAGGAGGTGGGGCCTTTGGGAGGTGTTGATAAATAGGCTTGAATGAGGTCATAAGGGTGGGGCTCTTGTGGTGGCATTAGTGTCTTTATAATAGCATCTGCAATAACATCTGCAGAAGGGGCTTCCCAGGTGGCTCAGTGGATACAGAATCTGCCTGCCAATGCAGGAGACTTAGGAGACACAGGTTCAATCCCTGGGTGGGGAAGATCCCCTCGAGGAGGGCATGGCAACCCACACCAGTATTAATCCCATGGACAGAGGAGCCTGGTGGGCTAAAATCCATGGGATCTCCAAGAGTCAGACACAACTGAAGCAACTGAGCACATATACGCAAGAAGCAAAAGAGAGACCAGAGCTGACTTTCCCTCTCTGTCAGGAGCAGACACAACAAAAAGATGGCCGTTTGTAAGCTGGAAAGAGGGCCCTCATCAGGAGGAACCAGACAAGTCAGCACCTTGTTCTTAGACTTCCCAGCCTCTAGAACCATAAGAGATAAACATATGCTTCTTAAGGCACCTGGTCTATGTTTTTTTTTTTTTTTTGATGTTACCACAGGCTGAGCTGAATCAGACACTCACCCTTGCTGGATGCATATGCCTGGTGGCTTCTGAACAGAAGCACCTGTCTCACCTCATTCCACCAGTAAGTACCGAGAGCTTCTCAGGTTTCCTGGAAAGGATGGAATGGCTGGGTATTCTCCTCTCTCTCTTGTGCCTTCCTTAGCCTTTCTCAGCCTTGGCCACTGAGTCACTGAATCTTCTAGAGTGTCAGCTAGTCCTGAGGAAGATGACCAGTCTTTAAGATGTCTGAGCACATCAGAAATTTAGAAATCAACCACTGCTGAGAAGGCAGGGAATGACTTGACCAAGGATAGGGTTCCCTGGGGCCAGGTCTGAATAGCAGTGCTTATGGGAATCACCGGAGAATACCTAACCAAAAAGAGCAAGGAGAGTCAAAAGCAAACCTGAAAACTGGTAGAAGATATAGCCATAGAAAAGAGAGCTTTCTGGCTGTATGTGTGTGTGAGAGAGAGACAGCAGACAGACAGAATGAGGCCAGGAAAGGAGAGGGATGAAGGAGGGAAGTGAATGCACATGATCACAGACAGTGAAAAGAAATAGAGTATAGCCATGAACTTTAAAACGTGAACGTGAAAGTCGCTCAGTCGTGTCCAACTATTTGCGACCCCATGGACTATACAGTCCATGGAATTCTCCAGGCCAGAATACTTGAGTGGGTAGCCACTTCTCCAGGGGATCTTCTCAACCCAGGCATCGAACCCAGGTCTCCCACATTGCAGGTGGATTCTTTACCAGCTGAGCCACAAGGGGAATCCAAGAATACTGGAGTGGGTAGCCTATCCCTTCTCCAGGGGATCTTCCCAACCCAGGAATTGAACCAGGGTCTCCTGCATTGCAGGCGGATTCTTTACCAACTGAGCCATCAGGGAAGTGAACTAAAAAAGAGAAGGTTCAAATAAAGTAAATGTTTCCAATGGGAACCTCAAAGAATTCTTCTTCCACAGACATTTATAATACCCTCATATGCAATGTCCATTCACTCCATTAAGACCCTGTAACATGCTCTAATTTTGGTTCACTGGACTGTTTGCTTCTCCAAATACCAGAAAATTATTCAAACCTAGTTAGTGAATTAAAGGCTTTATGTCAAATATAGCATAGGCTTTTTTTTTAACCAATCATTACATATAATAATAATCTTAGTAATGACATTCTCAAGGTGATGTAAGTCGTTTTCTCTGGTATTGAAAATGTCGTTTTTTTCATGCACATCAATGAGATACCAGACTGAGGATAAAAAATGTGGTTTGTGGGGCTTCACAAGTGACATAGTGGTAAAGAATCCACCTGCCAATGCAGGAAACACAAAGACTTGGGTTTGATCTCTGGGTTGGAACGATCCCTTGGGGTAGAAAATGGCAACCCACTCCAGTACTCTTGCCTGGAGAATCCTGTGGAAAGAGGAGCCTGGCAGGCTACAGTCCGTGTGGTAGCAGAGAGTCGTACTTGACTAAACAGCTGAGCACAGGTGATAGACTACAGCTTAATTATTCTTTAGAGGTTCTCTGTTACAACTGCTTCTCCAGTTTCATTGTCTTCCTGGGAGGAAGCATTGGATGACAGAATCAGGAGGGACAATTTCACTGGACAGTGTGGGGAATTAAATGTCATTGTATAGAATTGTACAAGGTTCATTGCTGGGCTCTGTATTGTGCCCCAAAAACAAACTGTACCTTGTCCTCCTAGGACAGGGAGGACAATAAAATAAAGCAGCTCACAGAAGGTTCAGAGTAAACCAGCCATGCTGAGAATATGCTAAAGCTGTGCCTACAAGCTCCAAGCATCCCTGAACACAGAGAAAGCTGGGAAAATGTTTCCTGAATTTAGTATAAAGATGAATGAATAGGAAGGAGTCTTCAGAGCATGAGTTCTCCCTTCCTTAACCCTTGATCAATGAATAGTTTCTTCTCTGTTTCAAAAAAAAAAAAAGATGAATGAAAACAGACATAGAAATGTTGGTCAAAAGTTGAGCAAAACTCATGTCCAGGGTTGGAATTTGTCCTGAATCAGCATGATTTGAGGACTATAAACACCCTAGGATACTGGTATCTGACTCTCAAAACAATGCTACATGAAGGAACTGGAAGGGTGGAAAGATGGGTAACATTTAGCCCCCAGGAGCACTCGTGGGGCATGATTCTTGCCTTCACAAAATGGGAGACTCTGTACGTAGGAAGGGGAATCACGATTGCATCAAATGGCCACAGAGAGAATGGAACTCTGCATGTGAAATACTGAGCTACAGGTTCCTTAGAATTTAAGTTTTACCAACTTTCCAATAATAGAGCCTTTAAAGAAAGAGTGAGTTGACTCAAGAGAAAGTAAGATTATCACAACTTAAGGTCTTCAAGAGATGATCTACCAGGTGACACATTCAGAAGTTAGACTAGGGGACTACACTTGTGGTCCAGTGCTTAAGAATCCACCTTGTAATGCAGGGGATGTGGGTTCAATCCCTGGTAAGGGAACTAAGTTCCCACATGTCGCAGAGCAACTAAGCCCAGGTGCTGCAACTACTAAGCCCAAGTGCTCCAAAGCCTACACACCACAACTAGAGAGTCCATGGGCCGGTGCTGCAAAGCCCACGAGCCACAAGTAGGGAGTCCATGCGCCACAACAAAAGATCCCATATGACGCAACAAAGGTCCTGAGTGCCACAGCTAAGACCTGATGCAGCCAAATTCTTTAGTTTAGTTTTTTTTTTTTAATGTTAGCCTAGATTACCTTTCAAGGAAAAGACTTTTTGATCCTGTAAGAGGAAAAGAAAAATCACTATGTTGTTTGGAGTAAGGGTTAGGCTGCTATAAAAAAGAGATTCAAACAGTCACTTAAAGAGCAAAGAAATTTATGACTCGTACCTATGAGTGTAGGGGCAGTCCGGCAGCCCACTCCATAAAGTCACCATGGGAACCAGGCTGCCATGGGCATGGCTCTGCCTTCAGCCTGAGGCTCCCACAGAGATCCCAGTCATCTCCACATCAATCAGTGAGAAGGAAACAGGCAAAGTCCAGGACAAATACTTCTTCCCCTGATGTGCCTAGTGACTGCCTCACTGCAAGGGATGCTGGCAAATGTAGTCTGAGCTTAGCATCCAAGAAGAAAAGGGTTGTTAAACAGCAGACTCTACCACAATCATCTATCAATGTAATAATCTGCCATTATCCATCAACTAGCTTGTTTATTAAGCTATCAATATTAATAACTACCATAGTTAAAAATGCAACTTCAGAGTCAGTCTGCTTGGTTTCAACATCTAGCTCCACCATTTAATCCTTGGCAGTGGGCAAGTTAAACTCTGTATCCTTCCATTTCCTTGTTACATGGGGATAATAAAATCACCTACTCAATAAGGTTTTCATGAAGAGTAAAGAAAGCGATGCAACTAAAGTGCTTAGAACAGTGTCTTGTGCTGTGCTTAGCTGCTCAGTCGTGTCCAACTCTTTGCAACTCCATGGACTGTAGCCCACCAGGCTTCTCTGTCCATGGGGATTCTCCAGGCAAGAATTCTGGAGGGGGTTGCCATGCCCTTCTCCAGGGGATCTTCCCAACTCAGGGACTGAACCCAGGTCTCCTGCATTGTAGGCAGATTGTTTACCATCTGAGTCACTAGGGAAGCCCAGAACAGTGTCCAGAACCTCATAAAACCTCAATACGTATTATTACTTATACTACGTAAATATAAGGAGGAAGAAGTAAGTTTTTCAGGGAATCTTCTGGGTACAGATTTCCCATAATGTATATGAGCCAAATGTGAAATATGTTCATGGTATGTAGCTGAAAGGGATGACTCAGTTTCTTCACTCTCAGCAGTGGATCCACTCATATCCTCTGGCCCCCATTTATTTATGAATTCTGAGGAAAATGGTTACTCTCTTCCGTCCACCTGCCTTCGTGCTTTGGAAAAGGAAAGCAGACTAGAAAAACTGCAAGATGCCAGCCCTGACTGTTCTATAATGTGATTAGAGTCTAAGCAAATAAATGTGCCCTACTTGCTGAATGGGCTCCAATCAGTCTTTTGGAAGAAGGATAAAAACATCATTCCAAGAACAAACACGAACCCAGAAATAAATAAATAAAAATCTTACCCCTGTCTCGGTGCCAGCTTGCATTAGCATACGGGTAGTCAGAGTTTTCAAATGGAAACACACTTTTGCCATCTCATTTGGATTTTTATGATGAATTTTGCACGATGCCTGAGGCTGCCTTACAGGAGACCTGGGAAGTCCTCCTCTGATTAATGGGGCTGACGATCCCCTCTGAGAGGTTAAGATCGCACAAAAAAAATTCAACCCATTAATTAGCAAGAACCCTGGTTGCCTGGGGTGGCCCAGGCTCTATGAGAATTGTGGATTTGGTCACCTGGGAAGATTCATAGCAGGTGCGGGGGGCGGGTGCGGGGGGCGGCAGTGCTGAAATGGAACTGAGAGGGAGGCGAGATATAATTGTTTCGAGCACCTCTCTGTGCTGAGCACTTGAAAATGCAATCGCATGACTTCCCTAGTGGTCCAGTGGTTAGGAATCCACCTGCCAAGGCAGAGGACATGGGCCCCATCCTGGTCTGGGAAGGTCCCACGTGCTGCAGGACAACTAAACCCGAGTACCACAACTACTGAGCCTGGGCTTTGGAATCCATGCTCTTCAACAAGAGAAGCCACGGCAGTGAGAAACCTTTGCACCATAACTAGAGAGTAGCCCCCGCTCATGGCAACTAGAGAAAGGGTGCACACGGGAACAAAGACCAGCACCAACAAAATAAATGAATAAACTTTAAAAAATGCAATTGCATTTACTCCTCACAACAAACACAAAACAGAAGTGTTTTAACTACTGTTAAGGATATTGAGGTCCAGATAGGTTAAATGGTTCACCCAACTTATAGAGCCAGGAAGGGACTAGGACGAGGAATCAGGTGAACCTCTGCTTTTCTCCTCATCCTAAGAGTCGTTTTTGCATAATATTGATGTAAAATTGGGGCCATGTCCCATAAAATGAAATACATCACCTGAACCCTGGGAGACAACCCCTGGAAGCACATTTACAATGTTGGGTACAGGTTACATACAGAAGGCTGCGCACCGAAGAATTGATGCTTTTGGGCTGTGATGCTGGAGAAGATTCTTGAGGGTCCCTTGGACTGCAAGGAGATCCAACCACTCAGTCCTCAAGGAAATCAGTCCTGAATATTCACTGGAAGGACTGATGCTGAAGCTGAAGCTCCAGTACTTTGGCCACTGGATGCAAAGAGCCGATTCATTGGATATCACTCTGATGCTGAGAAAGATTGAAGGCGAGGAGAAGGGGATGACAGACGATAAGATGATTGGATGGCATCACTGATTCAATGGACATGGGTTTGAGCAAACTCCAGGAGGTGGTGAAGGACAGGGAAGCCTGGCGTGCTGCATCCATGGGGTCTCAAAGAGTCAGCCATGACTTAGCAACTGAACAACAGCAACAAACAGATTATAATACACAGGGACTCTGAGAAAGGACATAGTTAATATTAATAAATAGCAAAGGTAAGATTTTAACTGAAAGTTATGAGATTCCAACTCACACGGTTTACACAAGAGTAGACTTTGGCTGAGCTTCAAGGGATATGTGGGTTTTGGGGAATGGAGAAGAAGCATGAGAGGTGGTTGGTGGGGATCCAACAGTCACAGGCTGAAGTGAGCGTTTCCATAAAAATCAGCATCTACTTTTCCCTTTTCTGGCGACTCATCCCTTCCTCTTTCTATCATCTTAAACCCCCATCTGCTCTATTTCTCTTGCACTTTTTCACCTTCATGCTTTTGCCTATACTAATGCTTCCTCCCGGAATGCTTACTTAACTGAATCCCACCCATACTTCAAGGTCAGCCCATGATGTTCCATCTGCTGGAAACCTCCTGTACTATCTACCCATTCATTTAATAACCATCAATTTAGCAAATACTATATTCCCAGAGGGGCTTCCCAGGTGTCTCAGCTGGTAAAGACTCTGCCAGCAATGCAGAACACCCCAGTTTGATTCCTGTGTTGGGAAGATCCCCTGGAGAAGAGATAGGCTACCCACTTCAGTATTCTTAGGCTTCCCTGGTGGCTCAGACAGGAAAGAATCCTCTTACCACGTGGGAGATCTGGGTTTAATCTCTGGGTTGGGAAGATCCCCTGGAGGAGGGCATGGCAACCCACTCCAGTATTCTTGCCTGGAGAATCCCCATGGACAGAGGTGCCTGGCAGGTTGCAGTCCATGGGGTGGCAGAGTCGGACATGACTGAGCAGCTAAGCACAGGATAGCACAGCACATGCTTCCAGCAACCTTTGAGGTACTGGGGATTAAGCAGTGGATATTATTAAATCCTGCTTACGTTCTACCAGGAAGAGAAAGAAAATAAACAAACACCAGAAATATGTCAAGTGCTCTAAAGAAGAATAAGAAGTGTGTGGCAACAGAGAGTGAGGGGGAGAGGGAAGGCAGGGTGACAGGACAGGGAGGGCTTCTCCCATGGGATGGTTGACATTTGAGTAGAGACCCGGATAAAAGGAAAGAGGGGTGTGTTCAGGGAACAGTTGGAAGGCTGCCCACCTGGAGCAAGGTGAGTAGCAGGAAGACAGGTAGGAGATGATGGCCAAGAGGGAGGAGGGCTCTTGCTACCCCCTGACCAGAATCGACCACTTGCTGCTTTCCACCTTCTCTGAACAAGTTACTCTGAACAACCAGGTTTTCATCCCCGCTACTTTGCTTCACGTCACACTCAGGTCAGCTGTGAATGTGTGAGTCCTTCATGAGATGGTGATGCACTGAGGCTGAGAACCTGGCTCAGTTCATCATTCAGCACTAGTGCCTAGCACAGAGCGGCTCTCATGTCTCCGACTTGCACAGATCAGGGACACGCGCTGGAAGTTAAGCAGGTAAGAAGACAAGAGGGGTCCAGTACACCATGTCTGCAGGGCTCAGCTTTCCAGTCTAACAGATGTGCTCCCATGAGTGTGCCATGTCTGTAGTCCACGTATGAGTCATCAGAACAGTTCCAGTGATAGGGACAGGACCCCAAGGGACTACTAAGAGATAGATAAAGGAGTCAGAGGGCTGAGAGTCAGGACAGAGTTCCAACTGTCCCTGCAAAGAGATGTGTTCAGTAGGAACCTGGGGCAGGAAACCTGTCTGTGAGGCTGGGCTGGCCCAGCCAGGTGAGGAGAAGGCTATGACTTGATGCCTCCAGAGATACCCAGGCTCACCCCCAAGTATGTCCAGTCCTACGCCTCTAGCTGCTACAAAAAGCAGAGACAACAGTTTTTCCCTGATGGAGTCAGGGACTGGGAGGAGCCTCCATCCAGCAGACAGAGATTTAAGATGCCTTATTTCTGGCCTCTTTAGATACACAGAGACCACACTTCAGCCTCTGATATACCAAATGGTTCAGCTAAGGATGCATGTCATCAGCATGCATCTCACACACACAATCCCCTCCCCTGCCTCGTCCTTGAGTTCCTAGGACAGCCTCACATGACAACCCAGGAGATGGCTGTGGGGAGCCCTTCAAACCCAAAAAGTCTCTCCTTAGAGCTAGTTCTGAACCTGAAAAGCAATTTGTAGCTGCAAATGTCTAACAACTTCTGGGCCCACCCCTCCTTCTCATCCTCCCTCCCATGATCAAAGAGCTTTCAGTGAGCTCCCTTGGCTTTCCTGTTCCCCTCCAGGCGTGCTGCAGAGTCTCTGGTGGAGCCCCCAGAACCCCTGTAAGTGGACTCTTGCAGCTAACGGTCGACTCTTGCCCCTGCCAGCACCAAGCTCTCCAGAGCTCTATGGAGCAACCTGATGCTTCAAACACCATGAACAATCTGGGCAGAGCTCAGAACGGCAGGTCCTGTAGCACTTCCTGGTCTAATAGTGTCACTTTGTAGTGAAATAAACTGAGATCCAGAGAGAGAGAGAGATCTTTTGTGGTGTTTGTCTGCATTTGGACCTTTGAAGAAATTGCCTGCATCTCTGGTTTCCTCTTAGTTTCCAGATTTTCTTTTAATCTCTATTATTAGTCTTTGGAGAAGGCAATGGCACCCCACTCCAGTAGTCTTGCCTGGAAAATCCCATGGATGGAGGAGCCTGGTGGGCTGCAGTTCATGGGGTCGCTAAGAGTCGGACACGACTAAGCGACTTCACTTTCACTTTTCACTTTCATGCGCTGGAGAAGGAAATGGCAACCCACTCTAGTGTTCTAGCCTGGCGAATCCCAGGGACAGAGGAGCATAGTGGGCTGCCATCTATGGGGTCGCACAGAGTCGGACACGACTGAAGCGACTTAGCAGCAGCAGCAGCAGCATTAGTCTTTCAGCTAGGATGACTTTATATTAAATAAGAACATTCCAGAGCACTCCTGTGGAACAGCCCCCTTCCCCAGTTTAAAAGGGGCAGAAACTAGGAAAAAGAGTTACCGAATGGATTTCCTGTTACTGTTCATTCCATTTCTGAAGATACCCATCCATTCCCAGGCCCAAAGACATCCAGGTCGCTATTTGGGCATCTCATGAAACAGGGGGACACTGTGGTTATAGCTAGACCAGACGGGGTGGTCTGGGAACCCTCATGGAGATGGCATTTGAACTGTGTTAATGGAAAGAATGAGACCGCCATAAGAAGAGCTAGGAGCAAAGGTCTCTGAGTTGATGGAGCCTCAAATGCAAAGGTCCTGAGGTAGAAAGAAATCATATATGAAAGCAGAGAAAGAAACTACCATCTTATCCTGCCTCAGTTCTTACAAGAACTTCCAGACTGGTTCTCCCTACTTCTATCCCTGATTCCTTCACATACACATTGTATTTTAACACAATAACCAGGAAAAAATGTATCATGTAAATCAGATTACTTATTTTTCCTAACCTCTTGGCCCCTTCATCTAGAGAAAAGAGAGCAAGAAAGCCACCCAATATCAGTGTCACTCAACCCAATACCAATCACTCTTTTATATCACTCTATTTTATTATCTTCATAAATACTGAAAGAGTCTTGTTTCTGTATTATTCATTATTTTCTGTCCTTGCCCCCATCAGAACAAGGACCTATCCTTTTCATTGTTTTATTGCCTGAAAATGAGTAGGCATGCCCTAAATATCTGTTGAATGAGTGATAAGTGAATGAGGATAAATTTTGGAGGCAGAGATATTTAAGGACTTGCTCTTGAGTCGAATGTAGGGGAGGGAAGAAAGAGAATAATCAAAACACAGCCCCTAAATCCATCTCCAGGAAAGTATTTCTCCAAACTCAGGCTTTCAACATCCTATTAGACATCTCTATCTGAATGCTCTATGATAAATCTAAAAATAAAATCTTTATCTCCTTTCTACTGAAAGAAATGTTCCTCCTCCTTGTCTTTATTTGGGATTTCCCAGGTGTCGTTAGTGGTAAAGAATCCACCTGCCAATGCAGGAGACACAAGAGAGACAGTTTCAATCCCCGGGTCTGGAATATCCCAGTGAAGAAGGAAATGGCAATCCACTCCAGTATTCTTGCCTGGAAAATTCCATGAAAACAGGAGCATCTCTTTTCTACTGAAAGAAATATTCCTCTTCCTTGTCCTTCTCTAGAACTTTAGAGACAAAACCTGATTGGTCCGTTAAGATCACATACCCCTTGTGTTTGAATCAAGAGGTTAGGGCACTAGGATTGGTCAGACCTGGGTCACATGGGTGGAAGAAAGCTGTGATTGGCTAGCTGCCCAGAACAGGTGGAATTCCAAAAGGTATTTCCATCAAAGGAGGGATTGGAGGGAGTGACATCAGAAGAAGGAAATGACGGACAAAACAACAGATGTTTTGTTTTATTTTGTTTTGGCGGACAAAAACAACAGATGCCAACTCCTAATAGCTTGTAGTCATTGTCCTAAAGATGAAATATACAGCCTTTAGCAAGACATGCAAGGGCCTTTACCATCTGGCCCTGTCTATCTCCCCTGCCTCATCTCTTAGATCTGTCGATAACTGTACTGTGATGGTACATACTTGGAGGATGTCCTGCTTTATATTTTACCTCTGAACCTCCACTGGAAATGCCCCCTGACTGTGCCTTTGCCCAAATCCTGTTTTATTCAGCTCTGATGTGATGTTTTAAGAGAAAGCCCTTCATGATAACACAGCCTACAATGTAGTCCATGCTTCCATCTTTCATCACCCACAGTCTGTGTATGCACAGGGGTTTAGCCCTGTGTGTGTGCTCAGCTGGAGCTCCTTGAGAAAACAGCTGTGCTTTTCATCTCTATTTCTATCTACACTTCAAATTCCCCTGTGTTTTCTGCCTTAGCGAATAGGAAGAAAGAATCAGAGAGAGAGGAAAGAGAAAGGGGAGGAAGCAAAGAAAGAGTCTTAGCAATGAATGAGAGACCATTTCTTCTTCTTCTTCTTCTTCTTCTTTTTTTTTTTTTTTTGTATTGGAGAATAGTTACTGTACAATCATGTGTCGGTTTCTCACAACAAAGTGAGTCAGGTACCTATCCTCACCCTCTTGGACCTCCCTCTCAGCTCCCTCCATCCCCCTCATCTAGGCCACCAGAGAGTACGAGCTGAGCCCCCTGTGCTATACAGCAGCTTCTCACTAGCTGTCTGCTTTTCATGTGGTAGTGCATGTGTGTCCCCGTCACTCTCCCGATTCACCTCACTCCCCCATCCCCCCGCTCCCATGTCCACACGACCATATTCTACTTCTGCGTCTCTAGTCCTTCCCTGCAAATAGGTTCATCTGGACCATTTTCCTAGATTGCACATATGGGAAGGTCAATCGGTTACCTTCAGTTTCTCAAGTAAAAGTGAGTTGGATGAAGTTTGTGACTCGAATAGAAGCCAAAAGTCCTGTGCATACCCTGAGGCAGCCATTTGGAAGCGTCCAGCTAACACATTTTTCCCAGAACTCCCGGACGTACTAACAGTCACAGTTGTGCACTGCTGATGGGGTGGAAGTGTGCACTAGGACAAGACTTTTGAGGAGCAAGTTGGCACCATCTTGCAAACCTGAAGATGCACATACCCTGTGTGTTAATCACTCGGTTGTTTCTGATTCTTTGTAACCCCATGGACTGTAGACTGCCAGGCTCCTCTGTGCATGGGGTTCTCCAGACAAGAATACTGGAGTGTGTTGCCCTTTCCTTCTCCAGGGGATCTTCCCAATCCAAGGACTGAACCCAGGTCTTCCACACTGCATGCAGATTCTTTACCATCTGAGCTCATAACCTATGATCCAACTATTCCACTCCTAGGCCTTCAAACATTTTGGGACCTGTACAAAACTGTTAGTCTTCCCTGGTGGCTCAGATGGTAAAGAATCTGCCTGCAATGCAGGAGGCCTGGGTTCGATCCCTGAGTTGGGAAGATCCCCTGAGGAAGGAAATGGCAACCCACTCCAGTATTCTTGCCTGGAGAACCCCTTGGACAGAGGAGCATGCCAGGCTACAGTCCTTGGGGTCGCAAAGAGTCGGATACAACTGAGTGACTAACACTAACTAACAAGACTGTTAAGTGCAATACTATCCGTAAATGTGAAAACTTCAAATTAGCTTAAATGCTACATTGAAGGAGAACAGGTAAATAAATCCTGATATTAGACTAGAATACAGGAGGCCAGAGGAATGAACTAGCCCTACCTTCATCAAAACGGATGCATCCCAAGGACATATGGAGAAAAACAAGTTGTGCAAAGACATGTAAAGTATGATATAAACCTCATTTTAAAATGTGCAAAGTAGATCAACAATTTGCTTACGGATAGATATACGATATTAGTGTAAACATGTGCAGGGAATGTTCAACTACGCTCAGAAGAATGGTTACAGTGGGTAAGAAAGGGATGTAAATAAGATGGGGGATGCAGACAGTGTTTATAGGGAAATTTAGCTGTTTCTATAACATTTTGTTTCCTTTCTAAAAGACTGAAATACACATGAATAATATTTGATAAATCTGGATAGCGAACACAGGGGGCTTTTAAATATTATTCTTTCTAGCGCAGTAGACACTAGCCACTTGTGGTTAATTCATTTTGGATTTAAATTAATTAAAATTTTATAGAATTAAAATTTGAGTTCAATACACTAGCCGCATTTCCTGTGTCCCACACTAACCTGCCGCTAGTGACTGCTCTACTGGAAAGCAAGTGGCTGTCATGTGAGCCAAGGGAGATTATAGAACTTTCCTGTTACTTTAGAAAGTCCTATTGGACAACCCTAATCTACACTCTCATATAACTGACTATTTCATAGTTAAAACTTTCAGATTAATTTGATAAAGCATCCTCTGCTGTCAGTTAGCATAATGACACAGGATCACAGTAGTTAATTATATAAAACCTGCTGCAAAGGCAACAAACGCAAAAATGTGGACCTACACCACACAACAGTTTTCTGCACAGCAAGGAAACAATCAACAAAATGAACAGGTAACCTACAAAATGGGAGAAAATATTTCCAAACCATATACCCAATAATGGCTTAATATCCAAATGTATAAGAGACTCTTACAGTTCAACAGCAAATAGCAAGATAATTTTAAAATGGTTAAAGGACCTGAATAGACATTTTTCCAAAGAAGATGTACAATGACCAACAAGTATATGAAAAGATAACATCACTAATCATCAGTCAGTCAGTCAGTTCAGTCCCTCAGTCATGTCCAACTCTTTGCAACCCTGTGAACTGCAGCACACCAGGCCTCCCTGTCCATCACCAACTCCCGGAGTTCACTCAAACTCATGTCCATCGAGTCAGTGATGCCATCCAGCCATCTCATCCTCGGTCGTCCCCTTCTCCTCCTGCCCCCAATCCCTCCCAGCATCAGAATCTTTTCCAATGAGTCAACTCTTCTCATGAGGTGGTCAAAGTACTGGACTTTGAGCATTATCATCAGTCTTTCCAATGAACACCCAGGACTGATCTCCTTGCAGTCCAAGGGACTCTCATGAGTCTTCTCCAACACCACAGTTCAGAAGCATCAATTCTTCAGCGTTCAGCTTTCTTCACAGTCCAACTCTCACATCCATACATGACCACTGGAAACACCATAGCCTTGACTAGATGGACCTTTGTTGGCAAAGTAATGTTTCTGCTTTTGAATATGCTATCTAGGTTGGTCCTAATTTTTCTTCCAAGGAGTAAGCGTCTTTTAATTTCATGGCTGCAGTCACCATCTGCAGTGATTATGGAGCCCCCCAAAATAAAGTCTGACACTGTTTCCACTGTTTCCCCATCTATTTCCCAGGAAGTGATAGGACCAGATGCCATGATCTTCGTTTTCTGAATGTTGAGCTTTAAGCCAACTCTTTCACTCTCCTTTTTCACTTTCATCAAGAGGCTTTTTAGTTCCTCTTCACTTTCTACCATAAGGGTGATGTCATTTGCATATCTGAGGTTATTGATATTTCTGTTGGCAATCTTGATTCCAGCTTGTGCTTCTTCCAGCCCAGCGTTTCTCATGATGTACTCTGCATAGAAGTCAAATAAGCAGGGTGACAATATACAGCCCTGACGTACTCCTTTTCCTATTTGGAACCAGTCTGTTGTTCCATGTCCAGTTCTAACTGTTGCTTCCTGAGCTGCATATAGGTTTCTCAAGAGGCAGGTCAGGTGGTCTGATATTCCCACCTCTTTCAGAATTTTCCACAGTTTCTTGTGATCCACACAGTCAAAGGCTTTGGCATAGGCAATAAAGCAGAAATAGATGTTTTTCTTGCTTTTTCGATGACTAATCATCAGGGAAGTGCAAATCAAGACCATAGTGAGGTATAACCTCATACCTTTTAGGATGTCTATTATCAAAAAGACAAGACATAACAAAATTTGATAAAGATGTAGAAAAATTGAAATCCTTATGGATTGTTAATAAGATTTTAAATTAATACAATTATTATAGAAAACAGCGTGGAAGTTTCTCAAAAAATGAAAAACAGAACTACCATATGATCCAGAAATCACATGAGGTATATAACAAAATGAAATCAGTATCATGAAGAGATAGCTACACATCCATGTTCATTTCAGCATTATTCATAGTAGCCAAGACATGGACACAACCTAAGTGTCCCTCTAGAGATGAATGGATAAAGAAGATATTATAGGTAGATAGATAGATAGGAATATTATTCAGTCTTTAAAAAGAAGGAAATCCTGCTATTTGCAACAACATGGAGAAAACTGGAGGGCATTTTGCTCAGTGAAATAAGCCAGACAAAAGCAAATACTGTATGAGATTAGTAGACTGGTGGTTGCCAAAGTCTGGGAGTGGTGGAAATGGGGAGAAGTTGATCAAGGGGTGCTGTTGCTGCTGCTAAGTTGCTTCAGTCATTTCCGACTCTGTGCGACCCCATAGACGGCAGCCCACCAGGCTCCCCCATCCCTGGGATTCTCAAGGCAAGAGTACTGGAGTGTGTTGCCATTGCCTTCTCCAAGATCAAGGGGTGCAGACTTTGAGTAATAAGATGCAGATGGTGATTGCAGCCATGAAATTAAAAGACGCTTACTCCTTGGAAGGAAAGTTATGACCAACCAGATAGCATATGAAAAAGCAGAAACATTACTTTGCCAACAACGGTCTGTCTAGTCAAGGCTATGGTTTTTCCAGTGGTCATGTATGAATGTGAGAGTTGGACTGTGAAGAAAGCTGAATGCTGAAGAATTGATGCTTTCAAACTGTAGTGTTGGAGAAGACTCTTGAGAGTCCTCAGGGCCTAACGTATAGCATGGTAACCATAGTTAATAACAATACTGTATTCTATACTTGAATTTACTGAGAGTAGATCATAAACATTCTCATAAAAAAAAGGTTAACTATGTATGATATAATGGATGTGTTAATTAACTTGGGAATAATTTCACAATGCATACATATATCACATCATCACATTGTACACTTTAAATATATTACAATTCTTCCCAGGTGGTGCTAGTGGTAAAGAGCCCACCTGCCAGTGCAGGGGACATAAGAGACAAGTGCTCAGTCCCTGGGTTGGGAAGATCCCCTGGAGGAGGGCATGGCAGCCCACTCCAGTATTCTTGCCTGGAAAATCCCCATGGACTGAGGAGCCTGGCGGGCTATGGCCCATAGGATCACAAAGAGTCAGACACAACTGGAGCGACTTAGCATGCAAAGTTGAAAAAATTAATTTCCAGGTCTACTATTAACGTGATACACATTAATACAAATAAACATAACTTTTCCCCAAATAAAAATATTTAATTACTATGGCAAGTAAAAATACAATTAATTTTTTTTTTTATTTTAAGAAAGTGGTTTTTTTACATTTTAAGATGAGAGCATTTCAGACTTAGGACACAGCATGTGGAAAACTTCCAACAAAGGGAACTTGACCTTCACACAGATGACACGCTCAGGCATATCAAATAGCTCGGTATGCCTAAGGTGTAATTCTGGAGAGGTATTGGAAAGATGCGAGGCTGGACAGACAGGAGGCAATGATCAGGGGATGAAATTGTTGGTCATGCTTAACATTTAGGGAGACAGAGAGTCACTGAAGATTTTTATTTAAGGAATTAGCTACATCTGATTTGCTTTTTAAGAGTCTTCCTGTGGCTACTATGAGGATAATTCTCTGGAGGGAAATTGCTTAGAGATTATTGTAATAATCCAGCCAAGAAGTGATGAGAGCCTTAACTAGGTAGAAAGAGTGGACAGAATTTAAAGCCATTTCAGAGGGAGAATTCACCAGATATGGTGACTAATTGCATGCGAGGATGAGAGGAGAAGACGAGGTTGAGAGTGGTTGCTGTGCTTTGTGCTTGGTTGACAGCTAAATGGGGGTTATCACTGAAATGAGGAACATGGGGAAACAGAGCCAGGTGGGAGAGAAAGGCACAAGTTAATTTTTTGACATGTTGCATTTTAGATGCCCGTAAAACTCACAGGTGGTTGGTGTTAATAAGCAGTTGATTTTAAAGGTTTAAAGCTCATGAGAGAGTTCTGTACAGGCGAAAAGTACAGAGGTTTGTGAATCATTCATATGGAGATGGTGACTAGACCTGGGGTGAGAACGATGTAACTCAATGGAGTGTGTTAGAGGGGAACAGTAAAGGACCTAGGAAGAGACCTATTGGGAAAGGTTAAGAGAGAGGAAATGGTTCCCCACTCTGCATGCCCATCCCCCACCAGAAGGAAACAGTGATCTGATTGGCCAGATTTTATGATACTTGCATATGCGTGCTAAGTCGCTTCAGACATGTCTGACTCTTTGTGACCGTACAGAGCCTAGGCCACCTGGCCCCTCTGTCCCTGGGCTTCTCCAGGCAAGAATACTGGAGTGGGCTGCCATTTCCTTCTCCAGCGGATCTTCCCGACTCAGGGATCGGACGTGTGTCTCTTCTGTTCCTTGCATTGAGGAGCGGGTTCTTTACCACTAGCGCCACCTGGAAGCCCTTTATATAGTGTATATAAGTCAATCCCAGTTTCTCAGTTCATTCCATTCCCCTTCCCACCTTGATATCCATAAGTTAGTTCTCTACATCTTTGTCTATATTTCTGCTCTGCAAGTAAGTTCATCTGTACCATTATTCTAGATTCCACTATAAGTGATATTATTAATGGGCAGAAGACCTAAACAGACATTTCTCCAAAGAAGACATATGGAATATTCTTAATGTCCCTTTGCACGGCAGTATTGTGCAGCCACAGTTCATATTTTAGTAAAAATGAATGAAGTGAAAGGATATATTATACAATATGGGGAATATAGCCAGTATTTTATAACTATAAATGGGGCATAACCTTTAAAAATTGTGAACAATTTTTAACAATCTACACCTATAACTTATAGAATAGTGTAAGTGAAGGAAAGTTACATGGCTCAAAATAGCCTGGAATTAAAACTCCTCTCCATGTCCTCCCCACCATTCTATGGAAAACAAAGAACTCTCTCACCCGAAGGAGAAAAAAAAAGGACATTAAGGTTGATTACGCCCAGATCCCAGCCGGTCCAGCCTTTGGCCAATGTCCAGAATTCCTTGCCCCAGCCTTTTAAGAGATAACTACTCAGAACAACCTTGGAGAAGAACAGGCCCCCTTAAGACAGCAGCTTTCCACATATATGCCTATATATACTTTCTGTTTTCTTGGGTTATGGCAGCAGCTCGCTAATCTGACTGCTGCCCTTTCTTGCCTCAGTAAAGGTGATCTGTTCCTGTAAAGTGCCGGTCTCATCCTTTTTCCAAACCTCGCCTTCTCTAACTCCCTTACCCTACAGTAAGGGTTACCCTGGTGGTTCAGTGGTAGAGAATCTCCTGCCTGCAATGCAAGAGAATGCAAGAGACCCTGAGTTGGGAAGATCTCCTGGAGAAGGGAATGGCTACCAACTCCAGTATTCTTGCCAAGAGCATCCCATGGACAGGGGAGCCTGGCAGGCTACAGTCCATGGGGTCGCAAAGAGTCTGACATGTCTGAATGACCAACACACTACAGCAACTACGCTTCAATTTTTTTTAAGCAAATGAAGTAAACTTGTCTATAATCATTGCCCCAGTGGTTGAAGTTTACCACCTTCTGAGAACCCACCTGTGTGAGTGTCATTTTAGGGGTGGGTCCTTGTCGCCTGAGCTCAAACCCTGTCCTTCCACAATCAAGGCTACAGGTCTCTGACCTGAGTTGATCAAGTTGTCTCCATTCTCTTCTCCCTGTGGGTGCAACCATACTTTTCTGCCCCTGTTGTTCCATTCCAGTGGTTAGGAAAGATGGGCCTAAGGAAGAGCATGCCAGGGAAGAACAGAAAAGGCCTCAGGGTGTGCAGAGCTGGCTCCTACAGGCTCATGGGAGATAAGGCATGCATTTCTGCCCACCATCATGTACAGTCACTTCAGATGGATGGCTGAAAACTGGTCATGAAGGGAGTATTTATGCTACCACGTTCATACTCCTTGACACACGCAACATGCCAATAAATTAAGAGACAAGCTGTTGGAGCAAGGAATAGCAACTTTATTCAGAAAGCCAACAGACCAAGAATATGGTAGACTAGCATCTTGAAGAACCATCTTGCCTGGGTTTGGATACTGATTTCTTTCACAGAACAAAGAAAGGTGAGGTGAGGAGGCAAAGTTAAAAAGGCAGAAGTAAGTTGTTGCAAGTATTTCCTGGTTCTGGGCCAACTCCAGAGGGGCTGTGTTAATTTCCTCTTTCCTGAGTCCATTCATAGGTGGGCCTGGTCAGGATGTTTCCTGTGAGCTAAACAAAGGTATTTCAGCTGAATTGCTCAGGCAGGGAAGCAGAGTTCCCAGAGATGGGCCATTAAGTATATACTTTAAGCTATAAGCAACATTTCTTCAGTGATTAACTTGTAGCAAAAGCAATAAAATACAAAGATTAGAATAAAAGAAACAAACCCGATATGGAGTCAGACTTGTTCTTCCCTGTGATATTTACCTGGTGGCTCCAGTGGTAAAGAATCCACCTGCCAATGCAGGAGATGCAGGTTAGATCCCTGGGTTGGGAAGATCCCATGGAGAAGAAAACGGTAATTCACTGCAGTATTCTAGCCTGGGAAATCCCATGGACAGAGGAGCCTGGCAGGCAAGAGTCCATGGGGTCACAGAAGAGTTAGACACACTTGAGTGCACACACACACATCACATGTACACCACAGAAACTGGCATACACTACAAACCAAATTTCCTTTTGTTTCGGTTTCTAAAGATGATGCTGTGAAAGTGCTGCACTCAATTTGCCAGCAAATTTGGAAAACGCAGCAGTGGCCACAGGCCTGGAAAAGGTCAGTTTTCATTCCAATTCCAAAGAAAGGCAATGCCAAAGAATGCTCAAACTACCGCACAATTGCACTCATCTCACAGGCTAGTAAAGTAATGCTCAAAATTCTCCAAGCCAGGCTTCAGCAACACATGAACCGTGAACTCCCTGATGTTCAAGCTGGTTTTAGAAAAGGCAGAGGAACCAGAGATCAAATTGCCAACATCCGCTGGATCATGGAAAAAACAAGAGAGTTCCAGAAAAACATCTATTTCTGCTTTATTGACTATGCTAAAGCCTTTGACTGTGTGAATCACAAGAAACTGTGGAAAATTCTGAAAGAGATAGGAATACCAGACCACCTAACCTGCCTCTTGAGAAATCTGTATGCAGGTCAGGAAACAACAGTTAGAACTGGACATGGAACAACAGACTGGTTCCAAATAGGAAAAGGAGTACGTCGGGGTTGTATATTGTCACCCTGCTTATTTAACTTGTATGCAGAGTACATCATGAGAAATGCTGGGTTGGAAGAAACACAAGCTGGAATCAAGATTGCCAGGAGAAATATCAATAACGTCAGATATGCAGTTGACACCACCCTTATGGCAGAAAGTGAAGAGGAACTAAAAAGCCTCATGATGAAAGTGAAAGAAGAGAGTGAAAAAGTTGTCTTAAAGCTCAACATTCAGAAAACGAAGATCATGGCATCTGGTCCCATCACTTCACGGGAAATAGATGGGGAAATTGTGGAAACAGTGTCAGACTTTATTTTTGGGGGCTCCAAAATCACTGCAGATGGTGACTGCAGCCATGAAATTGAAAGACGCTTACTCCTTGAAAGAAAAGTTATTACCAATATAGATAGCATATTCAAAAGCAGACATTACTTTGCCAACAAAGGTCCGTCTAGTCAAGGCTACGGTTTTTCCTGTGGTCATGTATGGATGTGAGTGTTGGACTGTGAAGAAGGCTGAGCACCGAAGAATTGATGCTTTTGAACTGTCATGTTGGAGAAGACTCTTGAGAGTCCCTTGGACTGCAAGGAGATCCAACCAGTCCATTCTGAAGGAGATCAACCCTGGGATTTCTTTGGAAGGAATGATACTAAAGCTGAAGCTCCAGTACTTTGGCCACCTCATGCGAAGAGTTGACTCATTGGAAAAGACTCTGATGCTGGGAGGGATTGGGGACAGGAGGAGAAGGGGACGACTGAGGATGAGATGGCTGGATGGCATCATGGACTCGATGGACGTGAGTCTAAGTGAATTCCGGGAGATGGTGATGGACAGGGAGGCCTGGCGTGCTGCAATTCATGGGGTCACAAAGAGTCGGACACGACTGAGCGACTGAGCTGAACTGAACTGAACTGAAAAGAGGCAGTGTTAGACATTTGCCAGCACAACCCTGGCATCCCTGACTGCCTAAGGCAGCTACTTTGCTCATCTTGAGCTTCTCTGGGTAAAGAAGTGTTCAAAGCAGCAATTCCTGGTCAGTTATGCTGTTCTTGCTTGGGGAAAAAAGAAGAAAAGAGAGAAATGAGAGAGGGAAAGAAAAAGAGAAGAAAGGGAACATCCCCATGCTAAGTTCAGAGTGTTACATGACCTTCTATACTTTCTCCCCAAAAGCTGACCTTGAACTTGAGTTGTCTCTGCCAGCTCTTCTTTTAAAGAGAGTATAGCAGGAGAGGTGAGAAAGATACCAGAGAGTTTAGATCTCTCAGCAGGCCCACAACCTAGCATTGGAAAACATCTTCTCTATGTTCAATAACTTTCCACAGCATCTCATTATGTTCTGTGGAGAGACAAAGTGGGTATTAAACCTGTCAATTACAGACAGTTATGCTGCAGATCTAAAGCCTCGGACATCCTGTGGCAGAGCCAGGATGGAAACTGGCAGCCCTCATACTCATTTCTAATATGAAATGGACATATCTCTCCCTCCATGGAAACAGCACTCGAGTTTCACCTGAGAAACCCTGGAATTGGATCACCAGGAATTCACCTGATAGGCAGAGTGGAGTGGCATGGGAGCTAATGATCTGGTGGGCAGCACGCAGCGACAGGGTAATTGAACGCTTAACACCGTGGGGTGGTGGGGTAATTGCAAGATTGATGATTAAAGCTTTTGTTTCGGGTCCAGACAGCAATTAAAGACTCTGGCACAGCGTTTATTTAAGCAGACATCCAGGTGGCTACAGGATTTCCATACACTGTAATTTGCTATAGTCTCTAGCTGGCCCCCCCTCCCCTGTGCAATGTTGCCCTGCGAACAGTCCCCCAGAGCTGGGTAAGGGCACTCCTCTCTCTGCTTTAAGCAAGATGGTTTTGTTCAACACATTTCGTTCTGCAGTGGAGAGCTGCAGGATTCTTTTTTCTAACAAAGATCAGAAAGTCTAATTTAAAAACACAGTGGCATGAGTTGCTACAAGTTTTCCAGCGGTGTAAAGGAGAAGGTCTGGGGAAATGAAGGAGTTGCTTTGTGATTTTTTTTTTTTTTCCAATTTCATCCTCGGCAGTATTTTTACTTTCCTACTTTCAAACATTGTCTCTGTTCTGTCTTTCGAAGACTCTAACCGGTGCTTGTTTAGAGTAAATTCCCAGGAGGAAACCAAGTCTTATCTGTCAGTTCTGGATGTTTTCCACTTATTTTTAAGAGGGTGCAAAAAGGTCAACAACTCAAGAACCATTAAAAAAGGAGTGAACAACAAAATGCTGGTGGCCACTTTAATTCCTTTCAAAGGTTTCCTGGCCAGGCAGCCTTGTGGGGGCTGGCATGAGGGCTGACATTGAGAATTTTTTGCAGGCAGCTATTCTTCCCTGGAGAAGGGATAGGCTACCCGCTCCAGTATTCTCGGGCTTCCCTGATTGCTCAGTTGGTAAAGAATCTGCCTGCAGTGTGGGAGTCCTGGGTTTGATCTCTGGGTTAGGAAGATCCCCTGGAGGAGGGCATGGCAACCCACTCCAGTATTCTTGCCTGGAGAATCCCATGGACAGAGGAGCCTGGCAGGCTACAGTCCATGGGATCACAAAGTCGGACTCGACCGAAGTACCTAGCACAGCACAGCACAGAGGGCTTCACTTGGCTTCCCAGACCTCAGTTATCCACTTATTACCAGTCTGAACCAACCAGACATTTTTTTTCCCTTTACATTGATGCGTGTATTTTTACTTATATTTTTCTTACATAAATGCATTTAAAACACATCTTTGCTGTTCAGTTGCCAAGTCGCATCTGACTCTTCATGACCCCATAGACTGCAGCATGCCAAGCTTCCCTGTCCCTCAACATCTCCCAGAGTTTGCCTATTGCATCAGTGATGCCATTAGGCAAATTATTTTAAAAGGAAACAGTGTCAAGGGCAGGAGGAATTCCTTCCTTTAAGCCTAAAATGGACTTATGGAAATTTAATTTGGAGAGGGACCCAGGGACTGAGGTGGATCCTGATGCAGATCAGGATTGCAGCTGGCAGAGGGGTATTTGAGTGTGAATGACTCCACACCACCGTGCAAAACTATCCCTCTCCCACTTGCCTCAAAGAGAGATTGCCCAGGTCGTAATTCCAAGAGCTGGACAAGAGAACCCTATTGTCCCCATACATAATACACATATACATTCAAGTACATTCATCTCCTGTCTTCCAAGAGACTTAAGCCTTCCTCTCTCCTCTGGCACCCCAGACTCCAGGGCTCTACACTGACTGAGGCTCCCAGGAAAGAGTAGTAAATATTTACAAAGCAGAAATAGAGACACAGATGTAGAGAACTAACATATGAATACCAAGCAGAGAAGGGAAGTGGGATGAATTGGGAGACAGAGTGACATATATACATGATTGACACTATGTATCAAAAAGATACTGATGAGAAACTACTACATAGCACAGGGAACTCTGCTCAGTGCCCCATGGTGGCCTAAATTGGAAGGAAATTTAAAAAAAAAAAAAGAGGGAATGTATGTATACTTGTGGCCGATTCACATTGTTGTAAAGTAGAAACTAACACAGCATTATAAAGCAACTACACTCTAACACAAATTTTTAAAAAATATATGTGTGAACAACCCTAACGAAGGATAGAAGTTTAGAAATGGAGTCTTTATGGTGTGGAAACATGACTCAT
Organism: Capra hircus; assembly: GCF_001704415.2. NCBI lineage: Eukaryota > Metazoa > Chordata > Mammalia > Artiodactyla > Bovidae > Capra > Capra hircus. The sequence goes on from NC_030812.1 coordinate 71,801,341, forward strand.
GTGACTCTTCCTAGTAACACCACTCAAGATATCCCTGGGTGTAGTGTTTAAGACATGTTACAATTTGGGGCCATTTTGTGCCCAGTATCTTGTAGACTATGAGACCACCAAGAATGGGGAAATGAATACAAATCAGAAGAATTATAGAAAACGTTAAGTAGAATGCATTTACTCTGAATTAGAAGGATGGATTCAGTTTTTGAAAGGAGGCGATGCTTGAATGGAGTTATGGCTAGCAGGAACATCATAAACAAAGCTAGGAAAAGCAAAAGTGTCAGGGAACAGCAAGCAGTTGAGTGTGACTGAATGTGAAAAAAATGCAGAGGGCAGTGGAAAGAGTAGAATTAGGAGACAAAATTGAAAAGTGAGGTCAGAAATATAACACACTCTGTTCTTGATGTAAGGGAGAACCATTAGATAGTTTCATGCAAAGAAATAGCAATCAGACTTATGATTCAGAGTTAATTCTGGTAGCTTTATGTACAACTGGAGACACAAAACCATTTTATGAGGCTGTGTCTGTAGCTCATGTAATATAAAGGGGCTGAATTAGGTCAATATCCATTCATTCATTAGTCACCCAACAAATATTTGTTGAACCCCTCCTCTGGGAAGAGAATGGTGGGCAGTAAAATTTTACAGCCTACTGGAGAAGAAACAGACCCTGATCAAAGAGTCACAGAAATAAACGCAAAATTGCAGTGGCCCTTAAGTACCCATTTGGGAAATACATGAGTGTGTTCAACAGGAATGTTTGACTTGGTCTTAGAACTCTCTCCAAAGAAGTGACAGTTGAGCTAAGATCTAAAAAATCAATACAATTAGCTTGGCATAAAAATGGAAGAAAGATACTCTTTCACTGTAGAAAGAATATGCAAAAGTCTTTTGATGGCAGAAACATGATATATAAGGAAGAAAGGAGAGAAATCAGGACTCAAAAGCAATTGCAGGTGAACATTCATCATGGAAGGCCCCTTCACCTATGTGAAACAGTTGTGCCTTTATTCCAAGAGCAAATGGAAAACATGGGATGCTTTTAAGCAAAAAGGTGACACGATGGGATTTGCATCATATCTACATATAAAGATATAGATCTATAGCTTAAATAGAGAATAGATTAGAGAAAAACAACTTACAGCGTGGAAAATCCCAACATAAGTCTATTGTTATAGGTCAAGCGAGAGCTATCATAACCTGGGCCAGGGTCGTGATGGGGGAAGCCAAGAGAAGTGGATAGACTCAAAAATATTTTAAAAGTGAAATAAAGAAGATGTGGCAATAGACTGAATATGGGGAGAGAAGGAAAAGGAAGTGTCAAGGATGAGCTCTAAGTTACAAAGCTAGAGAGAGAGTGGTCATGTTTCCTGAGACAAGGACCCATGGGAGGTGAGTGTAAGAGAGAGGGCGAGAAAATGTATACATGTGTGTCCATACACCGGCACACACAAAAATAATGGGCTCAGCTTTGGAGATGTCAGGTTTGCGCTGTAAATTTCAGATGTCCAAGAGGAGCTGTCAAGCCCACAGTATATAGGAAGGTCTGAAATTCAAGGAGAATACCAAGGAAAGGAAGACATCAGAGGAGCAAAGTGTCATATTAACCATTTTCTGACCAATAAATTTCAGGTCTCCCAAGGAAAAGTAACTGTTGTATCCTGATTATATCAGGATGTTTTGATTTGCAAGTAACTGAATACCTTAACTCCAACTGATGAAAACATTTGTAAATCTATTCTCTCAGATATCTGAAAGAAGTGAGGCAGGGTGAACATGTGTGTTGTTCATCCAAGGGCTCAACAATGTCCCTGAGGACCCTGATGTTTTCAATCCCTCTCTGCCATTCCTGGTATTGGGTTCATCCTCAGATGATGAAGACCACCATTGGTCCAAGTGTTACATCTAACTTGTCAATGCCCAGAGAAATAAGACAGATCCATTCTTTGTGTGTTTCTCCTTTCAAGTCTCATTATTTAGGATTAGCTCTCATGCCAATGGGCTTCCCTGGTGGCTCAGTGGTAAAGAATCTGCCTGCAATACAGGAGACTGGAGTTTGATCCCTAGGTTGGGAAGATCCGCTGGAAGAAGGAAATGGCAACCCACTCTGGTATTCTTGCCTGGGAAATGCCATGGACAGAGGGGGCTGGCAGGCTACAGTCCATGCAGTCCCAAAAGTGTCAGACATGACTTACTAACTAAAAAACAATAACTTATACCAATGCCTGGATCAATCACTGGAAGGAGGAAGGGGCACCCTGATGGCTTTGACTAACAGTCTGTGGTAAATGGATATAGGATAGTCAACAATTATGCCTTTTAAAACTATGGTATGGACTTCGCTTGTGGTCCAGTGGTTAAGACTTTGCCTTCCAATGTAGGAGGTATGAGATCGATCCTTGTTCGGGAAGCTAAGATCCTCCATGCCTCAGGGACAAAAAAAAAAAACAAACAAACATAAATTCAATAAAGCAAATTCAATAAAGACTTTAGAAATGGTCTACATCAAAAAAAACTTTTAAAAAACTTTGATAGCTTAGATAGATATATATGCATAAAAATAATAGCAATCACTGAAAGTTAGCTGTATCAAATATTGTAGTAAGTTCTTTACATGTATTTCTTCATACATACATGTCCACCGTAGTCCAAAAACAGAAGCTATATTTTTTATTCCCATTTTACTGATGCAGACACTGAGAACCAGAGAAGTCAAATAATTTGCTCAAGTTTACATCACCGGTTAAGTGGCTAAGATTTCATCACATATTTAATTCCAAAACTTACTAACTTGACATGGAATACTGCCTTTCCTTGACCTCTACCAGTAATTTTAACATCAAGATTTCTTTAAAAAGAAAATATGTTGCTTTGTACACACATACATACACACAAAAAGCATACTTCTACAATGATCTTTTCCCAAAGAGTCTCATTCTGAGTTCTAACCTCTAGTTTTGGCATATGCACTTACACATTTTACTTTGTAATCACAGATTAGATTTTTAGCCTCTTTTTCCTCTAAACACTATGTTGGACACTTTTTTATTGTTTCTATGGTCTTTATAATCACTTTTTAATAACTATATAATATTTCAGTGAGTGACTGTGCAACGATTACCTAATTATTTTCCCACTGTTGGAGGTCATTTCCAATTTTACATGCTATAGATAATGTTGCCTGCAAGAGTTTCAGGCTATAGGGAATTTTTCCTCTTTCATTGAATTATTTCTTCATTTTCCATACACATGAGAAAAAATGCTGGGCCAACAGGTATGAAGCATCATATAGTTCTGGATGTGTGCTGCTAAATTGCCCTGCAGAAATGTTTCACTAATTTGCACTGCTATGCAAAGTCTATAGCTAGTGTTAATCACTCAGTCATGTCCGACTCTTTGCGATCACCTGGACTGTAGCCCCTCAGACTCCTCTATCCATGGGATTCTCCAGGCAAGAATACTGGAGTGGGTTGCCATTTCCTTCTCCAGGGGATCTTCCCCACCCAGTACCTGGGTCTCCTGCATTGCAGAGAGATTGTTTACCATCTGAGCCACCAGGGAAGGGAAACTAAGTCTACTAGTTAGCACTAATACAACTACCCAACCAGCACTGGTGGTCTGGATGCCTACCATTTATTATTATATGAGAAAGACACAATGTTGCTGTTGTTTAGTTGCTAAGTCATGTCTAACTCTTTTTGGGACTCCATGCACTGTAGCTCACCAGCCTCCCCTGTCCAAGGAATTTTCCAGGCAAGAATACTGGAGTGGGGTGCCATTTTCTTCTTCCAGGGGATCTTCCTGACCCAAGGATTGAACCTCATCTTCTGCCTGCCTTGGCAGGTGAGTTCTTCACTATTGAGCAACCAGGAAAACCCAGAGATACAATGGAACCTTTCTATTTTCTTGTGACAAGCAGTGAGGTTGAGTGTTTTCCATGTATTTAATTCCTATTTGTATTTCCTTATACATGAGTGATCAGTTTCTACTTTTCACCCATCTGATCTAAGAGTTTCAGATGGTGTTCACTGCGGGTGGCCTGGGAGACAGGATCCCTTTAAGGGAGGGCTTGTGTGACATGAAAAGTGCTTTCCTTGAAGCTTGGGCTTTTTAAGACCCAGGAACCGTTTTGAGCACATGGCAGCAAGGCTATGGTTGTGAACGACCTTAATGGGGCTGTTAGGGAGATGTTGTTACTGAGAATTATTTGACTCATTCCAAGCTGTAAATTCATTTCTTTGCCCATTTTCACCGTGTGCCATAAATAACCAGAGCTGTATAAACAAATGTCACCCGGGCACATGAACCCACTGAAATGAGACTTTTAAAAATACTAACAATCTGATAGTTATTTGATTCATGCATAAGCCATGCACCAAAATCACCCATGATCCTCTGGAACCTACACAAATTGTGTGCGTACGTGCGTGGTGCGCGTGCACACACACACACACACTCACACACTGTGGTTGCCTAATGAAAAATAAAAGGCCTCATAGGGTCATTTCAACCAAGTGCAAGGGAATAGAGAAGGATGTTGACAGATAAATAATTGCTAGGAAAAAAAATAATGTTTTGTCCATAAACAAGTTTTCAAATCGAAAGGAGTATTTTCAATGGATAACCAACAAACTCAATAGCACACAGAATCCTGTTTAATGTTACGTGGCAGCATGGATGGGAGGAGAGTTTGGGGGAGAATAGATACACGCATATGTATGACTGAGTCCCTTTTCTGTTCATCTGAAACTATCACAACATTGTTCATCGGCTATACTTCAGTACAAAATAAAAGGTATACAGTTGAAAAAAAATAATAAAGGAGTATTTTCTGGGAGGTACATGAGAAAATAAAAAGTAAAATCACAAAAATGGGGGCTGACTGCCAGCTTTCCTGTCACTGCCCTCTTCTTGGGTGAAGAAAACGTGTCAGGTTAGTGAGGTAACTAACCCAGTGGGAAGCGAAAACTAACAGACAGAATGAAAACGCTAAAGAAAACCCCATCAGGGGCAGGATGCAGTGATTCAAGTTTGCAATTACAGGCTTAAAAGGCAGCCTCAGCTTCACTCAATTCTGAGTGATGCTTAAAGATTCAGGGACCTAGAGATTTCCATACAAATCATGGAACTTGCCAGATGAGCACAAGCAGCACTTTTAAAGGTTGCGAATGGACAGGGAGTCCCTTACCTGTGTGAGGAAATGAGGTTTAACCCTTTGAGCAACCCTGGCTGAAACCAAGAGGGGCTGCAGATTTTACCCAAAGCCTGTGGTCTCTTCCCACCCTAGGTGATGATGCCAGGGGCACCACATTAGTATCATGATTTGGAGAGTTCCTCCATGTGCTGTCTCATTAGAGTATCACTCAGCCAACATTTTGAGGATCACTCTGGACTGAATGTGTCCCCCGCAAAGTCCATATGTTGAGGTTATAACCCCCTCCCTCATGTGATGGTGGGGTCTTTGGCAGGAGATTAGGTAATAAGAGTGGAGCCTCCATAAATGAGATCAGTGACCTTATAAAAGGGACCCTACCTAAGGAGCTCCCTCCCCACTTCTGCCTGTGAGAACACAGCAAGAAGACGACCAGCTATATGAACCAGGAAGCCAGCCTCACCAGACCCCAAAACCACCAGCACCTTGATCTGGGACTTCCAGGCCCCAGAACTGTGAAAAGTAAGTGTCTGGTGTTTATAAGACACCCAGTTTGTGGTATTCTGTTATAACAGCCCTAATGGATTAAGGGGCTACTCTGTGCTGGGCACTGTGCTTTGAATAACACACAATCTTTACCCTCAGTGTGCTTCAGGTCTGGTGCAAGAGAGAGAATTTTTCAAAAATTAAAATACAGTCCTTCCCTGATGGTCTAATGATTAGGAATCCATCTGTCAGTGGAGGGGACAATCCTTGGTCTGGAAAGATTCCACATGCCAAGCAGTAACTAAGCCTGTGGGCCACAACTAATGAGCCCGTTCTCTAGAGCCCAGGAGCCATGGCTACTGAAGTCCACCTACCCCAGAGCCCATGCTCCGCAAGAAAAGCCACTTCAGTGAGAAACCCGTGTACCACAACTAGAGAGTAGCCCCTGCTCACTGCAGCTGGAGCAAGCTCGCAGCAAAGAAGACCCACCACGGCCAAAAAGAAATAAATAAATTGTTTTCAAAAGTTAAAATGTAGTATGAAATGCACCGTGATGGGAGAAGGCAGAGTTGCTGTGGGCAGGCCGAGTGGGGAGAACTTGACTCGTCCTTGAAGGAATTGAGGCTCAGAGAACTTTCCTGACTTGTGGAAGCTCAGACAGCTAATAAGCATCGGGGCTGGCACAGCTTCTGCCAAATACCTACATCCCACCAAAGGTCAGTTTTCCCATCTGTAAAGTGGGAATAAAATAAAAGGCTTGTTGTAAAGGTCAGGTTAAGGAATGCATGTGAAAGTATTTCTTTATGAAATCTAAAGAATTCACAAAGTGCTATATATGGTCACTATCACAGTTATTACCAGTCTGTGACATACCAGCGCCTTCCCTGGTGGCTCAGCTGGTAAAGAATCCACCTGCAACACGGGAGACCTGGTTTTGATCCCTGGGTTGGGAACATCCCTTGGAGAAGGGAAAGGCTACTCGCTCCAGTATTCTGGCCTGGAGAATTCCATGAACTGTATAGTCCATGGGGTCACAGAGTCAGATACAACTGAGTGACTTCCACTTTCACAACATACCAGCCCAAGGATTTGAAAGGAGAGAATGATAGATATCAAGCAGCATGATTCATTTATCTGATTTAACCTCTGTGTTCATTCATATTAAAACACACCAAAGGCCCATCCATGATGCCCATGGCCTTGAGATAGGCTCTGAAGATGCAACAGTGAATAAAACAGTCAAACCACCAATTACACATTTCCTTAATCATCAAAAACTCTTCAAACATGCTACAGTGGTGTGGTGGGGCAGGTAGAAGGGAGGCCGACCTGCCTCGGAAGGGCAGGGAAGGCTTCCCTGAGGAGGTATGGTCATGTTAAGAGCCGAAGGTTGAGTAGGTGTTCCAAGCAGAGGGAAGAGTGTGTAAGGGGCCCTGAGCCAGAAAGGAACATAGGTGTAAAGGCCAAAGTAGCTGCAGTCAAGGGCAAGTTCAACAGGAAAGCTAAGACCTCTTATATACAAGTAGAGGATCCAGGCTACGAGGTGCTGGTAAAGGGCTTTATGCAAAAAACTGCCACTGAATGATTTACCTCTTTAAAAGCTCATTGTGCCTTGTTGTGTTGGGACTGGATGGGAAAAAGGCAAGAGGGAATGTGGAGAGACAAATGAGGGGGTGAGTGCTGCTGTCCAGGAAGTGTAACCAAAAGTGGGGTCTGGATGCTCACCACTCAAAAGCCAATAAAGAGACAAAGTTGGTGGAAAAGAAAGTGTGCTTTACTTTGGATGCCGGCAATGGCTATGGGAGTCGGGGGGACAAACTCCTGTCCAAAGGCTGACTCCCCCACCCACTGACAATCAGTAAGAAAGAGATTTTATAGAGGAGAGAAGGAGGCTATGTGCAGAAACAGCATAGTCAGCTCTGACAAGTCATCCTGAAATTGGTCGTCTCTGGTCTAACCAGTGTCATCTTGATGGGGTTGTTGTAAGCATAGTTCATCTCCAGTTCCTGGGCTGATCTGTTCCCATTTCTATGAGGCAGCTACGTCATGACTACTGTCTGGTCACCACATAGTTAACTTCTTCCACGTGGTGGATGTTTCAGTATCTACAAGACAATCCATAAGATATGGCTCAGAATGTTATCTACAGCCCTCGAGAAGGAATTAAAGGTCCTTGACTTTGTTTAATGACTACCTTATGGCTCAGCAGGAATGCCTGAGACATAAGAAATGCGGGCTCAATCCCTGGATCAGGAAGATCCCCTGAAGGAGAAAATGGCAGCTCACTACAGTATTCTTACCTAAAAGTTCCCGTGGAGAGAGGAGCCTGGCGGGCTACAGTCTGTGGGGTCACAAAGAGTCAGACAGGGATAAGCATGCATGCACACGATTATTATTTGGTCTCTTCTGACTACTTTCCTTTGTTTCTGCATTTTCTCACTCCTCTGATTAAACTTATTCTTTGGCTAAAGTTTTTCCACACCTAAAAGGCAGGCTGAGGACATGGGTGGTGGGGCAATGGCCATAGGGTCCTGCCCCATTTCAGAAGGAAAGGATGGATTTTGGACTAGAGGGTTGGCCATGGAGACAGCAGGCCTCAAGGAATATGTGATAGAGAAACATGGGATCCTCTTGATTATAAACCTCCCCCAGTAAACAGCACTGGAATTCACTTACTCATCTAGTTATATGTGAATACGTCTTTCCCATCAGACGGTGCATTCCCATCCCCATGCCAGCCCCCTTGCACATACAACGTCATGTCCTCAATAAACTTGTTTCTTCGCACTCATCTCTAGATGGAATATACTAGCAGGGAGCATCCCTCAGTTCTCGGATGGGTGTGCATTGAGAAGCACAGGAAAGAAAAATGCTTGAATCAATTCCAGGTTGTTTTTCTTCTTCTTAAGCATAGGCTCCTTGTGTCATCTAATTCTGAGTGATTCTCAGATGAAGGCAACCTAACCTGTGTCATGCCATCCAAACCATATCTGCCTGGAGGAAATTCCCCTAACACTTGGCAGAAGACAGGCAGTGTTTCATGCTTCTGTGCCGGCATCCAGACTTTCATAACCATTTCTACCTCAGTCAAGACATCCTCACTGCTCTCCCGAAGAAATACTTCTCCATCCCTGCCTCCCTGCCTCATCTTACATATTTCAAGGGCAAGGTGTCCAGTGCTCTCTGAGGAGGACAAAGACGAAGGCCATGATTGCTGACTATGATTGCTGCCTGCATACTAACAGCTCTGTTGCAGGCCAACTACCTCATTTAAGTGATGGGGAATGGAAGCCCATGCAGGCAGATGAGGCGGTCATATTTGTTATAGAGCACATTTCCCTGAAGTTGAGCCTTAGGTGGGGGAGAAATCTAGAGTGGCATGAGGAAGCAGGAGCAGGTAGAGAAGAAACTAGACCACAGCGTGGCTTCAGTAGAAGCCTAGATGCAGCCTGATTCCTCTGGGAGCCCGGGGCATAAACTGCAGCATAGAGGCTTTCTGCCCAAATGCAAGAGACCTGGGGCCTCAGTGCCAGGCAACAGTCATTAGTCATGAGCTGCCCCCTGCCAATCTTCCAGGCATCTTTGGGTAAGTGGCAGCATCAGCCAAAGGCAACTACTCAGAAAAGAATGTAGATGAGAGCTGCCAACACCTGCAGAATCTAGGGAGGGGTGAGGGGAAGAGGGTGGACCTGCAAGGGATCCCAAAACCATCTGCCATAGAGTCTGTGACCCTTCTACTTTTTGTTTTGTTCAGTTGGCTGTGCAGCATGCAGGAGCTTAGTTCCCTGACCAGGGACTGAACCCATGTGTGGAGTCTTAACCAGCAAAGTCCCTCGAACCCTTCTTAAACGATGTGTTTATGATGGAGACAGCAGTTAGGGATAATGTTCAAAGGGTGCCACTGTATGAACCAGCTACTCTCATGCAATGTAATCTTAGATAAATGACTTTCCCTCTCTGAATTCCTGTGACCTCTTTTGCTAAATGAGGTTATGAGTCACTGTGGACTTGAAAAACCTTCCTGGTTCTGTGTTTGGAAAATTCCGGAGCAGAGTGTGGAGAGAGAGGTGGAGTGACGGCCGCAGATCACAGACTGTGATGTCCTCCAGGCCAGCGACTATTGCCCCTCACCTTTGCATCTCCAGTGCTCTGCCAGCAACCGGCAAAATCTGCACAAAGAAAAAGAGAGAAAGAAAGATAAAAGGAGGTCCAGAAAGGAGGGGGTAGGGCAGTAGGGCAAGTCTCTGCGAAATAGTATGGTAGTTACTCTATTTTGATTCCCAAAACTTCCTCACCTTGGGTAGCAATGTGGATGCTTCTCAACATATACAAATTTAACCTGCAAAAATGGATGGAGCAAGAAGGATTCAGAGGAGGAAAATCAAAGGAGGCCAATGTCCCAGAACTCATTCAAGGTCGAAGGGGCACAATCAGTAGTGTCATACCCACCAAGAAGTCAAGCAGAAGAGGATGGAAAAGTCCTATTTAGATTAGTCAACAAGGAGGTGCTGGGAACTGTCTTCAGCAAGACCAGTCTTTGATTCTGTGAGTTTTTGTTCATTCTTGTGGCCACGATCTGCCCTGGCAGGGCTGGCAGGGGTTGCAGGGTGAAGGATGGGGATAGGAGAAGGAGGCCACCCTGGAGAGAATGGACTCAGGGGTCATGGATGTAACCCCACGTGGGTAATAAAATCCTGCTTAAACTGCTCCCCTGCCAGCATGCCTCCTCCCACGTCAGGAATTGGAGCTAATGGTAAAAACATCCCATATGTTCTGATTAGTTCCAACCTCATTATCATGCTTCGCCTTGCAATGTCGCCCTTCAGTTAATGAAATCTGGTGCTGGAGCAAATGAGTCCATGTGAGCGTGGGGGCTCTGATGGTGGCAGCTAAGCCTGAGTTTTGTTACTTACTTGCGAGGCTTCTGCCCCTACCCCCATCACAGAAAGAGAAAGAGCTAAGAGAAAATAGGAGAAAAGAGAGCTTGAAACAGCCTCCAAATCCCAACAACAAAAACAGCAATCGCTGTATGTCAAAGCCAGTGCAAATTAGACGAAACGGCCGCAGAAGCCAAATGGAAACCGTAATTCTTCCAGTCCCTTGCCGCTCCGACACGTGTAATGGGTTTGGCAGGGAATCAAGGAAAACGGGGGCCAAGCCATGGTATGTTTCAAAGAATCTAAGGGCTGCTCGCTGCGAGGATGCCAGATTTCTGCACAGCTTGGCGGAGGATGTCAGGACCGAAAGGGACTGGACCAATTCACCATTGGAGGATGGTCCTGGACTTCTCAGAGGCTAGAAAGCCTACCAGAAGAGGCAGACATGTTTAATGTGAATGAGAAGTCTTGCAGGACCAGGGCAGAGTTAGGGTGGGGAAGACTGCAGACCACCCAGGAACAGAGAGAGGGGAGCAGCTTCCTTCCAGGAAAGACTAAGGAAGCTGCCAGGAAATGGTCATGGTTAGGTTTGTCAGAGGGGCCAGGTCAAGGTGGAAGAGGGGACACAGGATAGGGATATCCCTCCTCTGATCAAGCACTATGCTAGGCATCAACATCTACCCCCCCAGGGACAGCTTCAGCCTGCCTGCCTCCCCAGGGAGGATGGTGAGGTCCCGGGGGCTTGTGCAGGCTAGGAATTGGTGAGAGTCAGGACTTGAACTCAGCTCTTCCCAAAACTTCCTCGGTGGCTCAGCGGTGTAGAATCTGAGCGCTAGTGCCGGAGACCCAGAGATGAGAATTCCATCCCTAGGTTGGGGAGATTCTCTGGAGGAGGAAATGGCAACCCACTCTAGAATTCTTGCTCAGAAAATCCCATGGTCAGAGGAGCCTGGGGGGCTATAGCCCAGGGAGTTGTGAAAGAGTCAGACTCGACTTAGCAACTAAACAATAACAATTTTCCAAAGCTCATGCTCTCTCTCCTATTCCAGGGGTCAGCTTTATGTTTTTCTGTAAAGCAACAGATAGAAAATATTTTCAGTTTTGCAGGGCAGATGGTCTCTGTTGCAACTCCTCAACTCAAATATTGCAGTGCAAAAACAGCCATAGAGCCACAGAATGTATGTAAATGAATGGGTGTGGTTATGTTCCAATAATACTTTATTTACAAAAACAGGTGGCGGGCCAGATAAAGCCTGTGGGACATAATATGCCATCCCTGCCCTCCTCTACGGTGGCACTAGAGGTAAAGAATCCCCTTGCCAATGCAGGAGACAGTGGAGACTCTGGTTCTATCCCTGGGTCAGGAAGATCCCCTGGAGGAGGAAATGGCAACCCACTCCAGTATTCTTGCCCAGAAAATCCCATGGCAGAGGAGCCTGGTGGGCTATGGTCCATAGAGTTGCAAAGAGTGGGACACTACTGAATGACTTAACACACACAACACCTAAGCAAATTGCCCAGAGAGCTCTAGCAAAAAAAAAAAAAAAAATGCTAAAAGGTCTTAATTCAGATTTGAAAAATCATAGTTTTGCTTCATTCCTGACATAAGTTTCTCTTTCCATATGTCTTTGGTTGTGTATATTAGTATCTCATGACTGACAGAACAAGTTACCACAAACTTGAAGGCTTTAAAATGGAGATATAGTCTCTCATGGTTCTGGAGAAGTCTGAAATCCATGTGTCATCAGGGACATCCTTCAGCTGGGCTCTGGGGAGAATTTGTTTCTTGCCTTCTCCAGTTATGGGTGCTTCCCTGACACTCCTGGACTTGTGGCCTCATCACTACAATCCCTGCCTCCATCCTCACTTCATCTTCTCTTCTGTGTATCTCTCTTATCAAGACACTCATCACTGGATTTGGAGCCCACCCAAGTCATTCAGGATGGTCTCATCTCAAGACCTTTGACTTAAGTACATCTGAAAAGATTTTTTTTCCATTTAAGTTCCCTACATTCAAATGAGTTCTATTCCAAGAGTGTGTTGGTAAGTCCAGTATGTTCATAAATCCAACAAAGTTAGCCTAGATATACAACTAACACAGTCAGCTATATATTGCAGCACTGTGCTATAATAGGTGTATAATGTTGTTGTTGTTCAGTCACTCAGTCATGTCCAACTCTTTGCAACCTCATGGACTGTAGCCTGCCAGGCTTCCCTGTCCTTCACTGTCTCCTGGATCTTGCTCAAACTCATGCCCATTGAGTCAATGATGCCATCCAACCATCTCATCCTCTACTGCTCCCTTATCCTTTTTCCCTCAATCTTTCAAAGCATCAGGGTCTTTTCTGATGAGTCGGCTGTTTGCATCAGGCAACGTATTGGAGCTTCAGCTTCAGCATCAGTCCTTCCAAAGGGTATCCAGGATTGATTTCCTTTAGGATTGACTGGTTTGATCTCCTTGCTGTCCAAGGGACTCTCAAGAGTCTTCTCCAGCACCACAGTTGGAAAGCATCATTTCTTCAGCGCTCAGCCTTCTTTATGGTCCAACTCTCACATCCATATATGACCGCTGGAAAAACCATCGGTTTGACTATATGGACATTTGTGGACAAAGTGATGTCTCTGCTTTTTAATATGCTGTCTAGGTTTGTCATAGCCTTTCTTCCAAGGATACTTTTCACATAAATAATACATTAAAAACATAAAAAATAAAACATTTAAAATCTTGCAGTACAGTACCTTGAAAAGTACAGTAGTACAGTACAACAACTGGCGCACAGGGGCTGGCGTTGAGTGAACAGGCAAGAAGAGTTATCGACCGGAGGAGGTAGAGGAGGTGGGAGGCAGAAGAGCTGAAGGATCGTCAGCAATAAGAGACCGAGGAGAAGCTGCAATTTCATCACGCATGACATTGATGCCACATGCTCTGGTTCCTTGCCGGATTCAATTCCATCTACCCTCTTGGAAAAATGATTCAGTGATGTCTGGGTAATAGCTCTTTTCTTCTCATTATAGATGACGTTGTAGCCCTCGATTGCATTCTGACTGGGAGCTTCAACCTTCATGTACCATTCTGCATTCAGGTTCTACGCCTCTGAAACTAACAGTGCCTCCTCAAGTAGAGCTAACTTCTGTGATTGGCCATGTGAACACACATTCTCATCTTTGATAGTTCGCGACTTGGAGGTTCGTATGTAGAGGACTTCCTGGAAAGACACATTCACAGATGCTGGGGTTTAGGATAATTCTCTTGGGGATGGGCACAATTCAATCCACAGTGTGGGGGAGGGGTCTCATTTTCTGATTCAGAATCAAAGCAATGTTTCCTGATGACAGAGAATCCCTAAATGTCAGAATGTGAGGAGACATTAGAAGACTTCTGATACAGCCCTCTCTGCTGTTCCCTCCTTTTTCCTACAAGAAGTCAAGCAATTTGCCCCAAGTCACTCCACTCAGAGCAACAGAGCTGAGCCTAGAATTTGGCCCTACCTGTCCACCTCTCTCCCTGTGTGCTCTTTTTATTACCTCCCTGGAGAAATAAATGCCCCTCCAATTCCCTGCCTCCCATGCTTCTGCCCAATCTGGTTAGGCTAACTACAGCCATCTCAGTGGGATTGTGCTTTTATAAAACACACTATGCTATCGTGCCAGGTCAATGTCATTTTTTCCCTACCACTTGCATAGCAATGGACTTCAAGTCAGCTCTGAACACAATTCTCAGAGCACAAAATGTTGGTTAATGACACTGACTCTTCATCCTCTGTCCTTTCTGCTCTGGTGCCGATTTATGGGCATCCAAACAGACACAGGAAAAGGTTGGCTTTCTTCTTGCCATGGGGACTGATGGCAAAAGAGAAAGGCCTCCCTCTCGTCGTTCCCCTGTGATCACACTTCACCATTAGATATAGGCAGCAGCAGAAAAGCAACCACGAAAGGGCTGGGACTTGAAGGGAGCTCACTGTCAAGTCCCTGGAGTTTTACAGAAAACCGATTGGTATGTGTATCATGTTACAAACACGTGAGCACATTTTTGTGGAAAAATAAATGATGGATCAATAAATATCTACTAAGTGCCTATCGTGCTTTCCAGACCTGAGTGGAGCTGAGAGTTTACAACAGTTTATTTAAGGAGAGTATATCTTTGTTTATCTACCTGGCTGGTGATGCGAATTCGGCCTGGCAGAGGCTAAGATACATTGCTGAGACGAGAAATTTCTATAAAAGATGGCGTCGTAGGCATAACTGGAATTAGTGTGCACTAAAAAGAAAGACCTGTTCTGTATATAAATGGGACTGTGTACCCCAAAAGCCCTTTGCCAGGGGGGACCAAAAGAAGCATGCCCTGTGAGGTGGCCAGCTGTAAGACTAGGAGGAGCCTTGAGGACAGACTCTGGAAATAGCTACACTCTTCCCATGTTATTGAGGTAATTGAATTTTTTGCTCACTAAAATCACCCAGAAATTCCCACTTCCTGTCTACAGCAAGATGCTTAATGAAGCGACACATGATAGAAGATATGTGTGTGGCATGGCGTGTCCTTTTAATTAAAATTTTAACATGTTTGCAGTTAAAGGGCATGAGGTCATTCAAAAAAAGGGAACTAAATGCATTCAGAGTGTTTAATACAATCCCAGGTATGTGGGAAGCATCCAATAATGGCAGTCATTTTTATTAAAAGGACCATGTGGTCCCATTGTCTGAAGCTCACTTCCTTGGAGAATTCACTGTCCGTGACACAAAGAGAGGCATGCGCTGTGGGGTGTGGCTGACCCCTTCATCCATATTCAACATGGATCTTGAGAGTGAATGCTGAATTTTCCTCCCCCTGGGTCTGCAGCTCCTAGTTCTCTGGTAAACAGCAGGTGCAAAATAAATGACACTCTGGGGCAGCAGAAACCACTATGGCCCCCAGCAGGGCAGGGTGAACTCATTAGCCAGCACATCAGGACAGCTGGTTCCAACTAGTTGTGTGACGTTGGGAAAGACATAGCTCTTGCCTTGGGTTTAGGGTTTTCATCTGAGAAATGGAATGTTTAATTACTTGACCTCTGTTATCCATTCTGACCCACATAAATGCCAATGATTTCATGATACTTTGTACAGAGGCACAAGTTTTGGTGAAACGGTTTTGGGATTGGAGCCATTATGCTAGGCTTATTGCAGGAAGGGGGTCACCTGCCAGGACCCGAGAGTGGGCTCCTATCAACCCTGGGAAATGAATTGGCAGCAGAGACATGCCTGCTGACAAAGCAAGAGACTTTATGGGGAATGGGTGCCTGGGCGGAGAACAGCAGGGTCAGGGAACCTAGGGGAAATGCTTTGCCACAAAGCCAGTAGTCTCAGGTTTCATGGTGTTGGGATTAGTTTCCGGGATGTCTCTGGCCAATCACTGATTCGGGATCCTTCCTGATGGCCTGTGCCCATCACTCAGCCAAGATGGATTCCGGTGAGAAGGATTCTGGGAGTTTGGTAGGACATATGGACTGGAGTCTCCTATCTCCTTTTGACCTTTCCTGAATTCTTCAGGTGGTAGCTTGTCAATTCTGAGTTCCTTATCAGGCCCTCCTGTTTAAGGTAACTCATGCAGTGGTTAGCATCGGGCCTGGCCAGGGTGGGAAGTTTCAGTCAGTGGTTCCCCTAACAGATTTATGAGGCTATTTAAAGATGAATTTGACCTTTTACCCATAAACTGTTTTCCAGTCTAATGAGAGAAATAGAGACTATACAACATGGATAAATATTAAAGAGTTAAATGGTAATACAGTGCTTTGTAGCTGAAAATAACTCTAAACAAGACATTATTTTTCACAAAATAAACGGTCTAAATCAGGTATAGGTGAGTAACTGCCCAGGAGGACCTAATTCAGCCCCCACCTGATTTTGTAAAGATAATTTTTTTTTGGAAAACAGCCACTGCATTTGTTTAAGCATTATCTATGGCTGCTTTCCTACCGCAATAGTAGAGTTGAGTAGTTACAACAGAAACCATTTGGTTCACAAAGCCTAAAATATTTACTACCTGCTCCCTTACAAACACAGTTTACTACCCCCTGGCTTATATGAACAAGGATATACTCACAAAGGGGCTTCCCAGGTGGCTCAGTGGTAAAGAATCTGCCTGCAATGCAAGAGACACGGGTTCCATCCCTAGGTCAGGAATATTCCCTAGAGAAAGAAATGCCAACCCATTCCAGTATTCTTATCTGGGAAACCCCTGAACAGAGGAGCCTTGTGGGGTACAGTCCATGAGGTCGCAAAAGAGACGAACACAATTTAACAACTAAACCATCACCACCACCGTATCTTCCGAAAAAGCCTCCATCATGGGAGTTGTGGTGGTCTTGGAAGGCTCACAGAAGCAGAGAAAGGAAGAATTCCATCATCTTGGAATCTAAGAGGTACCTATGCCACTTGTCCTCAGGATGGACTCTTCTGTGGGTCACACCTGACAGATACCTGTTTAGACAAGCACTGCTGGAACTCAAGCAGCGAGGCAGATATGCGAAGCCATAGGACAGCAGCAACTACAGGGCTCCACCCCAGGGTTGGCAAGCCATGATGGTTAGTGAGCACTTCCTTCAAAAACACTGAACTCTACCTCCCTGTAATTTCTGCTGGGTTGTTTTTTCATGTGTCCACCCTCAGGTATTTGGAAAGGTAAATTAGCTGACCCCATAATCCTCTCTGAAACAGACTTAACTTCCCATGAACAGTTCCTATACGTGGTTCTCAGCCTCTGGACCATCATTCCTGGCCTCCTCTGAACACACCCTTGTCGGTGAGTACCCATTTCCAGCACAGCACCACAAACCCATCTCAATGTTCCAGTTCTCTCTTGTTTCTCTCCCTCAATAACTGCCCTTAAGTGCAATGTGTCTGAAAGAGCTCTAGCTTTTTTTTTTCCTTTCTATGTCTTCAATTTTTAATTGAAGTATAGTTGATTTACAATGCTGTGTGATTTTTCAGGTGTGCAGCAAAGTGAGTCAGTCATACATATATAATTTACGTATAAAGCTATTATTTTCAGATTCTTTTCCATCATAGGTTATTATAAGATATCAAGCATAGTTCCCTGTGCTATACAGTAGGCTCCTGCTGGTGATCTATTATATATACTACTGCGGAAAGAGCTCTAGCTTTAGCATCTTACAGTGTGTGCGTGTGTATGTTTAAGTCACTTCAATCATGTCCAACTGTTTGCAACTTCATGGACTATAGCCCACCAGGCTCCTCTGTGCATGAGATTCTCTAAGCAAGAAAGCTGGAGTGGGTAGCCATTCCTTTTCCGGGGGATCTTCCCAACCCAGAGATTGAACTCCAGTCTCCTGCATTGCAGGCGGTTGCTTTACTATCTGAGCCACCAGGGAAGCCCTTAGCACTGTACATACTTTTATATAAATCCTGGCTCCCCTTTTTACATCTCTCTAAGCCTTAATCCCCTCGTCTTTGAAATACAGACTGCAGGATTACTATAAGGACTAGAGATGATAATTGTAAAGAGCCCAGGACATACTAAACACTTAACAAATGATAATTATCTCTATCTTCCTAGGTAGCCACTTCTAATGCAGTCTGATGCCACAGAGCCATCAATTCTCCTGTTCCATAAAAAATTTACAATCTTTTTTTTTCTGGAAAAATAAGGGTCCTGATTTATCCCAATAGAGGTCTAAATCTAATTCCATGCTGCCCTCCCAGGTTGTCTGGCTCTCTCTGCGCCACTCTCCTCTGGTTCTTCTGAGAATCTCCCTCTACAATTCCATGATCCTGGCATCTTTGCTTTGACCTTCTCCCACTTTTCTGCTCCTTGGAGCAGCACAGCAGGCTCTGACTGGACCTTATCTTGCTTCTTCACATGGCTGGACCATAAACCTGACAGTTCTCTGTACCCAGGGCAATGAGAGGGAGCATGAGATTCTGGGTACCAACCTCATCTTCACTTCCATTCCCCTTCTATCTTAGGTAGCTCCACCAAACCAACTTTTCCTTTCCTTACAAGGCTACTTTTCCAAATATGCAGCATAGAGATAAAAACAGATTCCAAACATGAGTCCAGCAGCTGGACTGAGGTAAAGAGCCAACGACGAATGTCAATTTAGAGATGGACTCCAGAAATGACTATGAAAACCTCAGTGTGGTTGGCACAATAACAGCCCCCTAAAGATGCCCACCCCCTATTCCCTGGAACCTGTGAATATATTGCCTTATATAGGGACTTTGCAGAAGTCTCTAACTAAATTAATGACTGTGAGATGGGAGATTGGAATAATATGCGTGGGCCATTATAATCACAAGGTTCCTTAAAAGTGGAAGAGGTAGGCAGAAAAGAGGCCAGCAGGATGTGGGGAGAGAAACTCATCTATGATGGCTGGCTTTGAAGAAGGAGGAATGGACCATGAGCTAAGGAATCCAGGCAGATTCTAGAAGCTAGAAAAGGCAAGGAAACTGACTTGGCCCTACAGTCTCCAGAAGGGAACACAGACTGCTGAAGCCTTGATTTTAGCCCAGTGAAATGTGCGTCAGATATCTAAACTACAGAATTTTGAGATGATAAACTTGCCTTGTTTTAAGCCACTAAATTTGGTGATGTGTTATAGCAGCAATAAAAAACTAACAGACTCAAGAAAAACAGGAAGAGAAGACCCAGGAGAGAGGATTGGTCAGGGAAATCCAGGGACATTAGCTTCAAGAAATAGAAGGTAGCTAACTATTTTAAGGGCTTCCCTGGCGGCTGAGATGGTAAAGAATCTGCCTGCCCTACAGGAGACCTGGGTTCGATCCCTGGGTGGGTAAGATTCCCCTGGAGGAAGGAATGGCTAAGAACTATTGGAAAATTAAATGATATGAAACTGAAAAAAAAAATTCCTCACCCTCTTCTTCCTGCATATTAACCCACCTCTTCTATTTCCAGCTTCACCAGAAACCAGCAGGGTGATATTTTTAAACTAGAGATCAGATCACATCACTTTCCAATGTAAACTCTCTCCTAACAACCCACAATTTTTATAATCAAGTCCAAAACTGCTTGCAAGACATAGTCTACTAGCACTCAACTCTCCAAGTCTATATCCTGCTACTTCTTCCATGTTCTACTCACCACTGAAGATGCACTGACTCTCTAGGGCTCCATTTAGCAAATATGATACATCCAGTACTTAGGTTTCCCAAGTGGCGCCAGTGGTAAAAATTTGCCTGCCCATGGTGGAGATACAAGAGACCTGAGTTTGATCCTTCAGTTGGGAAGATCCCCTGGAGAAGGAAATGGCAGCCCACTCCAGTATTCTTGCCTGGAAAATCCTTTAGACAGAGGAGCCTGGTGGGCTATAGTCCATGGGGTTGCAACGAGTTGGACACGACTGAGCTGCACACACACACCAGTACTCATGCCCTCACATTTCACGTGCTGTGAGAATGGCCTGCCTGTGGCCCGCTTACCATTCCTGAATCAATCCTCAAGACATAGCTCTAGCAGTATCTCCCTCGGCATGCCTTCTTTGATCCATCCCCAGTCTCAGTCCTGTATTTCTCTATGACAGCTTGTATGTTTCTCCCTCACACAGAGCTGTGCTCTTTAGGGGAAAGTACATTTGGCTCCCAGCTCTCAGCATATGACATCTCAACTCCCTTTCTTGGGTAAGTAGGGATCTTGGATCTGACCTCGGGCAGGGTTCTCCCTGAAAGCCAAGGCTAGGAAGATAGAACTGGCCTGTGGCTACCAGACACATAGCAGAAGAACATGGAGAAAAACGGGGTGTGGATTATGCAATAGAACTTTATGCAATGATGGAAGTGTACTGTGTCTAGTGCTGAGCATTAGCCAAGGTGGTCATAGACCTCCTGAACAGTGGCTTGAACTGTAACCACTACTTAATTTTAATCTACATTTAAATAGCCACACATGATTAGTGGCTACTCATTGGAAAAAACTCTGATGCTGGGAGGGATTGGGGGCAGGAGTAGAAGGGGACGACAGAGGATGAGATGGCTGGATGGCATCATGGACTCAATGGATGTGAGTCTGAGTGAACTCCGGGAGATGGTGATGAACAGGGAGGCCTGGCATGCTGTGACTCATAGGGTCGCAAAGAGTGGGACACGACTGAGCCACTGAACTGAACTGAACTGAACTGAGAATGAATAGCACAGCTAGCAGAAAGACAAGGTAAACAGCAATACAAGCAAAATATCAAATTCAAAGGAATATAAAGTTAACAATTCTGAAACTACTCTACATTTTCACTGGAATTGAATCAATCAAATATTTTTACTGGAACTGAACAAACAGAAGTCGGAACCAGGTTTCTCACTGTAGGGTGGAAGGTTATAGACAAGCAGCAGGAGAAGATTAGGATGAGTCATGTGGTAATGAATCAGAATTCAACACATAAATATGAACTCATGTTCAGCTTAGTATAGATGAAGATGGTTGCATACAGAAATATTTATAGATATGTGCATACACACCTGTTGGTATACAACATATTATTTCCTTGTTCATTTGCTGAGAGGGCCAGAATTATAGACACCCCAGTAGCCACAGGCACATCTAGCACCCTAATATAGGTGTCTAAAACCATTCTGCAGTAAAAGGAACCGGAAATTCTTGGAGAAACTACTGAGTTTAGGATTGGGGCAGGAAGTAAACCAATATATAAGATAAGCCTGGAGAATCTTATAATGCTAGGAAGCAGGAAAGTTGAGGGGTGGGGAACACAAGGATGGGTGAAGCAAGTGGACACAGGAGCCAACTGCAAGAAGACCTTTCCCAAGCGCAAAGTTGGAACAATTTAGACTAAAGAAAGTATACAAAGCCACAGTCATCAAGACAGTATGGTACTGGCACAAAGACAGACATATAGATCAATGGAACAAAATAGAAAGCCCAGAGATAAATCCACACACATATGGACACCTTATCTTTGACAAAGGAGGCAAGAATACACAATGGAGTAAAGACAATCTCTTTAACAAGTGGTGCTGGGAAAACTGGTCAACCACTTGTAAAAGAATGAAACTAGATCACTTTCTAACACCGTACACAAAAATAAACTCAAAATGGATTAAAGATCTAAATGTAAGATCAGAAACTATAAAACTCCTAGAGGAGAACATAGGCAAAACACTCTCAGACATAAATCACAGCAGGATCCTCTATGATCCACCTCCCAGAATTCTGGAAATAAAAGCAAAAATAAACAAATGGGATCTAATTAAAATTAAAAGCTTCTGCACAACAAAGGAAAATATAAGCAAGGTGAAAAGACAGCCTTCTGAATGGGAGAAAATAATAGCAAATGAAGCAACTGACAAACTACTAATCTCAAAAATATACAAGCAACTTCTGCAGCTCAATTCCAGAAAAATAAACGACCCAATCAAAAAATGGGCCAAAGAACTAAATAGACATTTCTCCAAAGAAGACATACAGATGGCTAACAAACACATGAAAAGATGCTCAACATCACTCATTATTAGAGAAATGCAAATCAAAACCACAATGAGGTACCACTTCACACCAGTCAGAATGGCTGCAATCCAAAAATCTGCAAGCAATAAATGCTGGAGAGGGTGTGGAGAAAAGGGAACCCTCCTACACTGTTGGTGGGAATGCAAACTAGTACAGCCACTATGGAGAACAGTGTGGAGATTCCTTAAAAAATTGCAAATAGAACTACCTTATAACCCAGCAATCCCATTGCTGGGCATACACACTGAGGAAACCAGAATTGAAAGAGACACATGTACCCCAATGTTCATCGCAGCACTGTTTATAATAGCCAGGACATGGAAACAACCTAGATGTCCATCAGCAGATGAATGGATAAGAAAGCTGTGGTACATATACACAATGGAGTATTACTCAGCCGTTAAAAAGAATTCATTTGAATCAGTTCTGATGAGATGGATGAAACTGGAGCCGATTATACAGAGTGAAGTAAGCCAGAAAGAAAAACACCAATACAGTATACTAACACATATATATGGAATTTAGGAAGATGGCAATGACGACCCTGTATGCAAGACAGGAAAAAAGACAGATGTGTATAGCGGACTTTTGGACTCAGAGGGAGAGGGAGAAGGTGGGATGATTTGGGAGAATGGGAATTCTAACATGTATACTGTCATGTAAGAATTGAATCGCCAGTCCATGTCTGACGTAGGGTGCAGCATGCTTGGGGCTGCTGCATGGGGATGACCCAGAGAGATGTTGTGGGGAGGGAGGTGGGAGGGGGGTTCATGTTTGGGAACGCATGTAAGAATTAAAGATTTTAAAATTTAAAAAATTAAAAAAAATTAAAAAATAAAAAAAAAGAAAGTAGAATTAAATTATAACCCAAAATACAAAACAAATACCCATGAGGCCATACTAATGTAAATGATTGATTGGAAAATAGGCAAATCTCCTGCACAGAAAAATTTCAAATAATCAATTAATGTAAATACTTTGCTTTCAAGGTGATGGAGCATAATTATCACTCATTGTATATAAACTGTACCCAGTAACTTTTTGCCAAAGAGTACAGTACAGGGTAGGAAAATTAATACCTTTATAGCTGGAAACCCTGACCAAAAAAGCCTTGGCAAGGAGATCATGAGTTGCCATCAACAGTGACAAGTCATGTTCATAGCATGTTCTCTAGATGTGATGTGGAAGAGGTAAAATGGTACTTAACCTCTGCGGATTTCCTTCTAAAACCCATGACCCTTGTCTAACTATGAGGAAAAATATAAGACAAATCCCAACTGAGGGAGATTCTATGAAACTCCTGACCAGCGCACCTCAAAACTGTCAAGGTCATCAAAAACAAGGAAAAATCTGAGGAACTATAAAAACAGCCAAGAGGAATCTAAAGAGACATGATGCCTTCCTGTTACATAGGTTTCCTTGATGGGATCCTGAAACAGAAAAGGGACATGAGCTAAACACTAAGCAAATACGAATAAAGTACAGACGTTACTGGATGATAACGTATCAATGGGCTTCCCTGGAGGCTCAGTGGTAAAGAATCCACCTGCCAATGCAGGAGACACGAGAGACACGGGTTTAATCCCTGGGTGGGGAAGATCCCCTGGAGGAGGAAATGGCAACCCATTCCAGTATTCTTGCCTGGAAAATGCCACAGACAGAGGAGCCTGAGGTTATGAAGAGTTGGACACAACTGAGCGCGCGCACACACACACTGTATCAATATTGTTTCATTATGACAGATGTACCACAGTGGTGTATGGTGCTAACAATAGAGACAATTGCCTGTGGGTTATATGACAACTGTCTGTACTATCCCCACAAGCTTTTTGTAAATCTAAAACTATACTAACATAAAACACTTATTTTTTAAAAATCCACAGAGATCAGTAAAAGGATAAAAGACTGTGATTTATTTTTCTGTGTGTCTCCTGGTCTTCTTCAGGAATCCGCTCCTCCTCCAATCTTAGCCCGTGTGATTTGGATAAAACTGCCTATTATTTTTGTTCCAGTGGAGGGCTAACATATGATCCAGGCCCAACCAATCACAGCACCCTTTCACCATGGCCATTGTGATTGGCTCAGGAATGGACACATGACCCAGGCCACACCCATTAGACTCCCCTCTGGTTCATTTGACGGAAATATCAAGAAAGAGATGCTCTTCCCAGTCCCTACTAGGATCACTAAGAAGAGGTAAGCTGGCAGCCATCCTGTTAGCAAAAGCAGACAGCTTGCTTGAGAACAAGGCCAAAATAGAGGAAAACGAAAAAAGGAAAGAAATAGAATCCTGATAATATTCTTTGAGCTCCTGATTTGCCACATACAAAATGAGTGGTAGCCATTCATTTTGTGATTTGATAAACCACTCTCATTCCTTTTGCTTAATTGAGTTGGGGTTTCAATCAGTTGCAACCACAGAGTCTTGACCAATACAACAGGGCTAAAGAAAATGGTCTGAACCAGAATCTATGAGAGACATTTGGGGTCCACCTTCTTCCCAGCCTTCATGTTTCCACATAGAAATTTCTACTCCCATGGTGAAACAGTATGTACTTAACTCTTCCACCCCTCTTTTCTGGATACAGTGGTGACTTACCTAAGAGGTTATATCAGAAAAGGGAAATAAGCATTCACGGGTCCATCTGGGCCTCTCTTTCTCGTCTGCCTGTCTGCAAATTGGATCTGTTCCTACTGCACAGCTGCCACCATGGGGCACACATATTAGGATCAGGGTCCACACCTGCATTCTAGCAGCAGGTCTCAGGGTTTATCCTTCCCTGACCTCATTCTTTGACCTTGATATGTTTAATGCAACTATTCTGTATAAGGAGGAGAGCTTCACAGACCTCAGCTTTCACTTGGATGCATCATTCTGAGGTCTCAGTTCAAGGATAAAAACTCAGATGCTTGATTATTGAGGTACATCCAGGGTAAACTCTCCAATCTACTATTATCCTTTATAAAAGTGGTGCTTTGCCCTTCAGTTGTCTGATCCTGTTGTGGACTAAAAGTTGAGAGAAAGAGTGTGATTTATTCCTGTCTCTCAAATCTGGGCAACAGAACGGGTTTGAAGATGGAGTGTGGAGAACAGCTTAGGGACAGATCATAACAGAAGCCATGTTACGGTCCTTGTACAGTTCCTCACCTGTGCTTGTGGTCAGAGAGGCATTCAGGACAGAGTCTTTTTAAAACTATAAAGGGGGTCAAGAACTAGCCTTTGAAAGAACAAACTCATTACAAGCAGCTAAGCAAGCATATATATAAAGCCAGCAAAAAAAAAAATCCATAATATCTTTTCTGCTGCCCTGAATGATAATTAAATTGAAATAAAAGACACAATTACATGTGCCCTAAATAAGCTATAGGGGAAATTGATCTTATTAAAGATTTTTCTAGCCATAGGTCTTGAAAGGGCATCTTTCCAAGACTCTATGTCAGAACTAGTCCCTTTATCCTTCTGTTCAATGGAACCAGTAATTTCTCTCATTTTGACAAGAGATTGGCTGTGAAAACCAACTTGGTGAATGCTTCTGAAGTGCTGGGCCAGAACAAGAATTGCAGCAAGGGATGTTAGAAAGCAGGAGGGGAGTCTGAGAAAGCTTGCATTCTTTTTGCATAAATAACTTGTGACATTATCTCAATTTTTCAAGTCAGAGTTTCTTCTGTAAATAATTCACAGTAATAGGCAGTGAGCTAGCTGTGAGGAGAAGTGGTAAATTATTTGCAGTAGTGGTGGAATGTGAAACCTAACACAATCTGAATGGAGAATTAGGGATAAACGAGAGCAGGCTCCATCTGAAGAGAGGATGGTCATGAAGGAATTCAGTAATTTAGGGCACTACTTAGAGAGCTGAGAGTGATGTACTGGGCTTAGTCCCTGAGTGGGATAGTGCAAGGGCCAAAGAGCAGATTTCAAGCCTCAAAAAATAATTTCAAGTAGCCGTTGCTTGTGTGCCTCGAACCCTATGTGAGACACACATGACTGACATACCTGTCCTTCAGACTCTGTTCACCAGAGACACCAAATCTGCCAGCACCTTCATCTTGGACTTTCCAGCCTCCAGACTGTGAGAAATAAATTTCTGTTGTTTATGGTTCACCTAGTTTATGGCATTTTGTTAGAGCAGCCCAGACAGACTAAGACATTGGCAAGGAGTAGGGCTCTGGGAAGACAGTGCGCTTTGAAATTGGGCATTTGTATTTTCTCTCTCTCTCCCCCCGCCCTCCATCCTGCCACCCATCTCTCTCCCCTTACTATCTACATGTTCAGGTGAGAAGTGAAGCAGTCTAATTAAGAAAGGTGAAGAAAACTATTTACAATGGCCAAGGCATGGATGCAACCTAAATGTCCAACAGCAGATGAATGGATAAAGAAAATGTACTCTCTACTTCAATTAAAAAGAAAAAAAAAATTTTTTAAAGACAGGTGCAGAAGAAAAGAGGAAGGTTCAGAGGAAGACAGGGGAAATGAGAAAGAAAAGAGAAGGGAGGGATTGTGTGCTCCTTCACAGAGAAACCACCCCCCCACAAATGCCCTCTGAAACCATTACGACACAGCCTTCATGAACTAATTACCAATTACCAGGCTGTCAACCCATAAAAGCTAAGCTTGCCCATTAAAGCTGTCTGTCTGGAAAAGGAGTTAGAGAAGCCTGGGACCACAGCCCCTCTATCATGGTGCTCAAAATAGAAGCTTATAATTTAGCAGAGACCATGTGCCTACATTTCAAAAGGCACTGCTGTGACCCCTAAGGCTGGATGAGGAGGGTCTTTTTAAAAAGGCTCTGCATTTCAGCACTCCTCAAATTAGTGAGGAGAAAACAGAGGATGGTAGGGGGTCCTGGGAAGTCAGGCAAGTCCTTCCTTCAATCCTGATATTTTCTAAGTAAAACAGAACAGGAGAATGGGCTGAGGGGAGGGGCACCAGGGCTGGGTCACACAAGCCTGAGTTGGTCACACAAGCCTGAGTTGAAACTTGGGTCCTGCTGTACAAGCATAACATGTAGATGTCTTCAGTTTGGGGGTTACTACTCAAAATTCACTTCCTTTCCTTTAATCCACTGGCCTTCTTTAGCAGAGCCAACACTCCCAGAAGGCATATGGAAAACATACAGGAGTGTTTAGGGCTGTCTCATTGATGGGGATGTTTGTGGGTAAGGACCTAGTGTACTTATTCCCTGCAATGATCATGTCTGTACATAAAAGAATTGCCCCAAGACCCTCATGACCTCTCAGCATCTCTGCAGAAAGATCTGTATGGGAAAAAACAATTCACAGCTACATAGTTATCCACACTGAGAAACTTTCCCTGCTTTATAGAAAAACACAAAGTAATGTTTCCCTATTTCTATATTATTTTTACATTGAATTATCCAGGAGTACAACTACCAGGTAAATCAAGAGTATATTATATTAGTCTTGTTCATAACTTTCCCAAGAGTTGATAACTAATTTGCAAACTACGCCCCACAGCAGCACTACTGGTAGCATTTAAGTTGGCAAAACAACACCCCTGGATCATGTGTCTCTCAAATTCAGGGTGATTTTATGGCACAGGCATCTGAATGCTTCTTATCTTCAGATACAGTTTTACCTGATACATTATTACCTTATTAAATATTAAATGCACTACTATTTTATTAAGCATTGCTGTGCTTTTTATGGTTGGGTTTTTGTTTCTTTATTTTGCATTGTGGTAGGTATATTATCTACAAATTTCCTATAAAGAGGACATAATAAAATATTTGCAATATAAAAGGGTCTCAGGCCAGGTTTCCCAGGAAACAGGCTCTGAGATGGAAATCTGCATGCAGGAGGCATACTAGAAGTTGTCCTTGGGATCAACTGTGAAGGATGGAGAGGGGCTGGGATGGGGCAGAGGGAAAAGCTGATCTGTGATAGAGTCACTACAGAGGCCTCAGCTCTTTCTCCTGGACTTACCAGTCATCAGATTCAGGTTGTCCCTGTGGATGGGATATGAGCTAGGGTGAGGACATGAACTTCTGCTGAGGTCAGTTCTTGGAAAGAGACTTGAGGCTTTCTATTTACCTAATTTTTGTTGTGAGTCAGCAAGCTATTCAGCTTCCTGCAGGAGTACAAGACACAGTGACAGATGGCAGTGCCCAGGCTGGGGAATAAGTTGCACGTTTCTGCCAATAGAACTAGCCAGACAAGCAGCGAGGTCATCATTGATGGGCAAATTAGGCCTGGTGTCCTTGAGTTTGTTTTCAATGTAGACTGATGGGGAATGAAAGCAGTAGCTATGTAGGTGGCTCTTTGTCCCTTTTCCTGTTTGTTTATCTCTGTTCTCCTTAGACCTTAATTATAAAAATGAGATCACTAGGTAACATTTAACCTGACTCCTGACTTCTGCTTAACTGAAAGTACACAATGCCTTTCCTAACCCATTGATTCCTTTCTTGGATTCAAAGGAGTAAGAATAAATAATTAAGTAGTTAAAGAATGACTGACTCTGTACCCCCAGCATTCCCCTTAGCAACTTTGCAGAAGGACCAAATGGGCAAGATAGCATCCAATTGCAAGTGGAACACATGGGCAAGATAGCATCCAAAGAAAAATCAGGAGAAGCCAGCAATGGAAAAATAAGGAGGACCTGGGACTTTGCCTGTAGATCACAGGTGGAGAGAATAAAGGAGATAAAAATGCGTGGGGAGAAAAAGGAAGAGCACATACACACACATATACACATACAACTTAGGAAAGGAAAATCTTCTCCAGGGGCTTGGTCATCTTGAAATTATCAAGCCACATGACCACCTTCTCAGATAACCAAACATTAGCCATGTTAAGTAAAATGACCTGTGCAAGCTATGGTAAAATGATAGCCAAGGTCAAAGCTGAAGGAAAAGGAAAAGGAAACCGCTAATAGTTTTGCACATATCTTATGTACTCCATATAATTCTTATATTGCAGATAAGAATTCTGAGTCTCAAAGTCTTTGTGATTTATTCAAAGTCACAGGATTAATAAATGGTAGAATCAGATTTTGAACACAGGTCTATCTCATTCCAAGGTCCAAGCTCTTTCCTCCACAGAATAGCCAAAAGTCTTACAGTTCTCTAAAATTCATTTTACAGTAACAATGGGGCACACTGTGAGCACAAATATTAGGTGTGTTTCACTTATGGATATGCTAGCTTCTCCCCAGAGCACTATGGACGAAGTGCGGAGTTTCCAGGATATGATGTAATTTGCTCAAGGTCATAGTTAAAATCATAAGTGATGGTGTTGGAACTAGAACCAAGGACTGTCTCTTCCAGCCCTATATTGATCCCACTCTGGAGAATTACCCTTTCATTGCAATGAAACCATAACATCTGACACCTACACAGCTAAGCATCTATTGAATGACCTCTATAGACTTGTGACAAGCAGGAGGAAAATCCAGAAGCTTCTGGGGAAAGCAAAGCAGGGTGGTCCCCCATTGACGAGAGTGCACTTCTGAACTCCCACTTCTCAGAACTCCTAAGAGGTCATGCTGTCCTCCATGCTGATCTAGTAAATGAATCCACATCAGCATGCACTGAATAGGAGAGATGGAGGTCCTGATCAGTGACTCCCAGTCTTAATGATAAAGCTGTAATTGTGTCCCTGGGCCAGACAGCTGCCAGCTTCCTGAGGAAGGAGATGATATCTCTTAAGTTTTAAAGAGGCTTTGTTTAAAAATAAGCATAGAGAAAGTCCTAATTTTACTCACTCTCTTCCACCTTGTCCAAGGAAAGGGCAGAGGAAAAGGCAAAGGAACTTCTGATATAATTGGTCCAGGCAACTGCTAAATAAAGTAACGCAGACATGCAGTTTCTGCAACTGAGCAAGGTGAGAGTCAGAATTTGAAATAAGTTGATGAAAATGCGATAACAGAAATAGACTGCAATACACCAAGTAAAGGTCATAAATAAAGCAACAACCTCACGTTAATGGGCATGGGATGTGAGTCTTGATCCAAAATCTAAGGGGCAGAAGCAGGCAAGAGGCATCCCCTGATTTGCTTTGGAGCAATGTCTTAGAAATTGTTCATAACAGCCGTGAACTTCAATTTGGCTTGATAATTCCATCCAAAGCAGAACCTAATAAGGGAGTAATCAAGACATCACATTGCAGATGAGTTGAGAACACTATGAGGGAATTTCATGAGAGCTGATCAATAAATGGATAATCATGAATGTTTCAGTCATGCACAGCCCTCCATATACTCCAAGATGAGCAGAGACTATTAGTAAGGGGAGGGTCTGAATGGACAGCAAACTCAATGAAGATAAACAAAAAAAGCAAAGGGGGACAGGATGAGAAGGGATGCTCAGAAAATTATTTTCACAGTTATGATTAGCAGTGTCATTTTTACTTTACAATCCCACACTCAGATGTATTCCAGAAAGCATCTTGGTAAGTGACTGAGAGATACTGAGATTCCAGGGTCCTTTTTCATTCTCGAGTTTGGTTCATGCTGGTCTCTAGGGAATTCAGCTATTTTCCTTCTGCTTTTGATACCAAGCAAGCCCAGTGGGACTCCTGGGCACAAAGCCTTTCTGGGTCCCCCACTTCTCTGATTACAGGAAATAGCCATCATTCAGCCTCTGTGATCTTCCCTGAGTTCCAACATGCAGATTCAAGCAGTTGTTAATTAGGGAAAGAAGGAGATGCAAGACCAGGGAGAAGCAGTCAAGAGAAACGACAGTGCAGCCTTGGGGAAAGGCCCCGGTTCTCCATCAGCAGACATACACAGCAATATCCATCAGCTGTTGCGCAGATTCTAAAACCCCCTTAGGTGTGAGAGTTACCAATTCATGATGATATGCTGCCCACAAGCATATAGACCACAGACAGATTAGAACCTGAAGGTTGATTATGCTGACTCCTACTTACCTCACCACCAACCAAGAATATCCATGAGCTGTTCATGTCTCCTTTGAACCATTACTGTAAGACTTATTACTCCCTCCAGGTTGGGACATACAATTTTCAGGGCATTAGCCTGCTGTGACCCCTTTTGCCTGGCAAAGCAATAAAGCTATTCTTTTCTACTTCACTTAAAACTCTGTCTCCGAGATTTAATTCAGTGTCAGGGCACAGATGCCGTATTTGGCTTCAGATAAAATATAATAATGAAAATATTTAATATATACTGACCTTGGGAATATAAAAAGAAATGCTCAGATTTCAGAAACAAAGAGGTCAAAGTTCAAGCATCAAGAGTTTTCATTTATGTCACAGTGGTTTAGAAGCATTCAGCCAAGAAATAGGGCTAATTGCTCAGGGCTTGAGAATAAAGTTATAGATACAGTATAGTTATAGTTATGAAACTGGGCTAAGGAAGTGTGCATGCATCACTTCAGTCATATCCCACTCTTTGCGATCACACGGACAGCAGCCCACCAGGCTCCTCTGTCCAGGGGATTCTCCAGGCAAAAAATACTGGGATGCATTGCCACGTCCTCCTTCAGGGGATCTTCCCGAACTGAGGATCAAACCCACATCTCCTATGTCTCCTGAACTGGCACATAAATTCTTTGCCATTAGAGATACCTGTGAAGCCCTGGGTTAAGGATACAGGGACCTCTACTATCTTTGCCACTTCCTGTGAATTTAAAACTATTTCAAAATGAAAACTTTTTTAAAAGTCTATCAAACAATCAATATCTTTTTTTGTGAAAAGTCTTCAATAAATGCAGCATTATTATAATAGCAATGTTATTATAATCAACTGCCTAGTCAGCTATGTAAATGGCAAAGTTACTTTTCTACTGAGTTAAGAACTATTGGAGTTAACTAGACACAGAATGGTAAAACAGAGTGCTCAGCTTGTCTCACAAATATTGAAAGCCACATTAGTTCAGTGTTTTCCTAATTGATGTTAGAGCCTGACAGATCAAGGTGTGCACACAGGTTTCACCACTTACTGGATATCTCTTTGGGCAATTTCTCTAAGGGTCACTAATGGTGGTGACATGGATACCTTGCTCACTTTGAATCCTTAGAACTCAGCACAGCATCTGGCACTCAATAAATAATTGTGGAATGGAGTATCTTGATAACTCTGAATCTCCATTCCTTCTATTGCAAAATAATTGCTGGTTTGTTTTTTTTTTTTTTCTCTCTGCTTTTTCCTGTTTACCACTTGTTGCCTCCAAGAAATTGGCATTTTCAGAAGCTGCACTTACATATGAAATCAACAAGATTAACACATTTATTGGTCTATTGTGAAAAGGAAGTATAATCACAATATTGAAAAACAGCAAAGGAAGATTTTGACAATAGCTGTCTTAAGAGTATGCAAATAGAATTTATGAGCCCTAATTGGGAGACTAGACATTTGGGCTTGTTCTAAAGGTGACTGACATCATCTGCTTCCTCTTGGGAAAACTCTATTGGTGTTACTGCTGATTTGGACAACTAGTCAATGCCTAATGAGACAGTGATCAGACCTTGGATTCCTTTTCTTCTTTTGGTCCTTTCCTTATCTCATTTTCTAAAAAAATTTCTCCACTTCTCTATTTTTTATTTCCCATTTGAGAATTATAATTGATCATTTCTATAAAACAGAAGCACAGAACTAGAACAATCTTTGCATCTTCAGCCTCATTAACTTTACAGGGAACTAAGGACAGGCAGTAGAGTGGTTTCCCAAATTCACACCTCAAGTCAATCACAGAGTTGGAAATTCAAGTTGTGTCTCCAGCAATCAATCCATACCTCATTTACTCTGAACTATCTCTTGATGAGGGTGAAAAAGGAGAGTGAAAAGTTGACTTAAAACTCAGATTCAAAAAACTAAGATCATGGCATCCTGTTCCATCATTTCATGGTAAATAGCAGGGGGGAAAGTGGAAACAGTGACAGATTTCATTTTCTTGGGTGAGATCTCTTCAAGAAAATTAGTGATACCAAGAGAACATTTCATGCAAAGATGGGCTCGATAAAGGACAGAAATGGTAGGGACCTAACAGAAGCAGATGATATAAATAAGAGGTATCAAGAATACACAGAAGAACTGTACAAAAAAAGATCTTCACAACCCAGATAATCACGATGGTGTGATCACTCACCTAGAGCCAGACATCCTGGAATGTGAAGTCAAGTGGGCCTTAAGAAGCATCACTACAAACAAAGCTAGTGGAGGTGATGGAATTCCAGTGGAGCTATTTCAAATCCTGAAAGATGATGCTATGAAAGTGCTGCACTCAATATGTCGGCAAATTTGGAAAACTTAGCAGTGGCCACAGGACTCGGAAAGCCAGGTCAATTTTCATTTCAATCCCAAAGAAAGGCAATGGCAAAGAATGCTCAAACTACCACACATTTACACTCATCTCACACTCTGGTAAAGTGGTGCTTAAAATTCTCCAAGCCAGGCTTCAGCAATACATGAACCATGAACTTCCAGATGTTCAAGCTGGTTTTAGAAAAGGCAGAGGAACCAGAGATCAAATTGCCAACATCCAATGGATCATCAAAAAAGCAAGAGAGTTCCAGAAAAACATCTATCTCTGCTTTATTGACTATGTCAAAGCCTTTGACTGTGTGGATCACAATAAACTGTGGAAAATTCTGAAAGAGATGGGAATACCAGACCACCTAACCTGCCTCTTGAGAAATCTGTATGCAGGTCAGGAAGTAACAGTTAGAACTGGACATGGAACAACAGACTGGTTTGCCGGGGTCCAGCCCCCACAGGATCCAGGGAAACCCGAAGGTGAAACGGCGTCGGTGATTAATTTAGAGAGAAATAAGGAAAGAATGTTGAAGATAAGAAAATAGAGGAGAGAAAGAGGCTGATATTCCTTGGTTTACATAGAAAGCCAATAAAATTCCGAGACAAGAAGTTTGCCCTGTCCATGGAGGCCACAGGTGCCCTCCCGGTCTCCCGAGGGAGTGAAGATGCAGAACATCTTCCCATTCACGTCTTAGAAACCCAGGCAGATAAGTGAACACAGGGAGCCCCTATGCTCCAAGGGATCAGCCTGGAAAAAAAAGGGGGAGAGGGAGAGGGAGAGAGAGAGAAAAAAAAGATAGAGAGAAGAAAAAACACGGGGTGACCAAGCTGCTTTGGTGAGTGAGGCCCAAAAGCTTTATTTTCCAAAAGGTACTTTTATACCTTGCCTTATACATAGAGGGAAATGAAGGATGCAAAGTCATACAGAGGTAGCCCAAACATTCCAGAAGTTTTGCCCTTATCGAAACCAGGATTTTTTTCTGTATACCTTTCCCACAAATGATGTTGTGTACAGTATCTTCTGGCCTTGGAGGCCTATGAACATTTTATGACCCTCTTTTGATAAAGGCTGTTCAACCAGAAAACTTATTTTCCCTCAAAGTGTTTTTCTTTATATTTTAATCTATGTCAGCCTCAGAAAATGCCAAACAGAGTTACATTTCACAGAGTAAAGGTGCAGTGAGTTACAAGAAAGAACCAATTAGCTCAAAAGTCTGATGTGGTTAATTTCAAGGCTACACTTGTTTTTCTTGCATTCTCACTATGTTAACTAATGCACTCCCAGGTGCACAGTGGATAACAGATATGGGAACTTAGCAACAAGCATTGGCCCAATAATGAAATCCTACACCAGCACTAGCACTACTCTAATAACTTTTAACTCTTTCAAAGTGTCTATGTTTTAGGCTTTCCATGCCTCTCACAGTTGGGGGGCTGTAAATAATCACATGCATAGCGTAAGAGTCTGGATATACATGCTGAGCAAGCTAGAATGCTAACAGAGGGGGTTTGATTTGAAATATTCCTCTCATGTCCAGGAGACTTATTAGCTATAACCCTAAGTTGATTTTCTCCAGGGGGTCAGGATTCGCCCCCTGTTAATGTCAGAGGAGTTGGTAAAAGTCATGAAATAGTAAAACAGACAGATTCTGGTTTGGGGGTAGATGCTCGAGAAAGCCTAGGGAGCCCCTTGAGTTCTGAAGCCTTGCTTAATGGTTCTCTTCCACATGACCTTGTCATGGGTAGGATCTCCTGTGGCGGCTCCTGGCACTGGTTTCAAATAGGAAAAGGAGTACATCAAGGCTGTATATTGTCACCCTGCTTATTTAACTTATATGCAGAGTACATCATGAGAAATGCTGGGCTGGAAGAAGCACAGCTGGAATCAAGATTGCCGGGAGAAATATCAATAACCTCAGATATGCAGATGACACCACCCTTATGGCAGAAAATAAAGAAGAGCTAAAAAGCCTCTCGATAAGAGTGAAAAAGTTGGCTTTAACATTCAGAAAACTAAGATCATGGCATCCGGTCCCATCACTTCATGGGAAATAGACGGGGAAACAGTGGAAACAGTGTCTGACTTTATTTTTCTGGGCTCCAGAAGCACTGCAGATGGTGATTGCAGCCATGAAATTAAAAGATGCTTACTCCTTGGAAGGAAAGTTATGACCAACCTAGACAGCATATTAAAAAGCAGAGACATTACTTTGCCAATAAATGTCTGTCTAGTCAAGGCTATAGTTTTTCCAGTGGTCATGTATGGATGTGAGAGTTAGACTAAAAAGAAAGCTCAGCACCAAAGAATTGATGATTTTGAACTGTGGTGTTGGAGAAGAGTCTTGAGAGTCTCTTGGACTGCAAGGAGATCCAACCAGTCCATCCTAAAGGAGATCAGTCCTGGGTGTTCATTGGAAGGACTGATATTGAAGCTGAAACTCCAACACTTTGGCCACCTGATGTGAAGAGCTGACTCATTGGAAAAGACCCTAATGCTGGGAAAGACTGAGGGCAGGAGAAGGGGATGACAGAGGATGAGATGGTTGGATGGCATCATCGACTCAATGAACATGGGTTTGTGTGGATTCCGAGAGTTGGTGATAGACAGGGAGGCCTGGTGTGCTGCGGTTTATGGGGTTGCAAAGAGTCAGACACAACTGAGCGACTGAACTGAACTGAACTGAACTGACTGGGCTCCAAAATCACTGTGGATGGTGACTGCAGCCATAAGATTAAAAGACACTTGCTCAGTGAAAAGAAAGCTATGACAAACCTAGACAGTGTATTAAAAAACAGAGACATCACTTTACTGACAAAAGTCCATATAATCAAAGCTATGCTTTTCCAGTAATCATGTATGGATCAAAGAGTTGAACCATAAAGAAAACTGAGCACCAAAGAATTGATGATTTCAAGCTGGGGTGCTGAAGAAGACTCTTGAGAGAGAGTTCCTTGGGTAGCAAGATCAAATCAGTCAGTCCTAAAGGAAATCAATCCTGAATTATTTATTGGAAGGACTGATACTGAAGCTGAAGCTCCAATACTTTGGCTGTGTGATGTGAAGAGCTGACTCACTGGAAAAGATTGATGCTAGGGAAAATTGAGGGCAAGAGGAGAAGGGGATGACAGACAATGAGATGGTTGGATGGCATCACCAATCAGTGGACATAAGTTTGAGCAAACTCTGGGAGACAGTGCAAGACAGGGAAGCCTGGTATGCTGCAGTCCATGGGGTCCAAAAAAGAGTCAGACATGACATAATGATTGAGCAACAGCAATCTCATGGAAACTCAGATCCAAAATGCTCTTCTGGAAAATGGTTGGGCTGATTCTTTAGAAAGTTGAAAAAATACTAAGTGAGCCTTACAGCACCCCTTCTTATGAGATGGCAAGAGATGAGTTATTTCTGTAATATGGTACACACATTAAATCTGCAATGCTTCTTACTTAGGACACACATTCTAAATTCAACAACACAGGCCTAAAGAGAGCTGTGATGTCCTGAAGATGACTTTGTCCACCCTGCAAAATAAATCACTTTAAAATAAGCACATATAATAAGAAAAATGATTTTTAAAATTGACAATAGCCAGCATGGGTAAGAATACTGGGAAATGGATATTCAAACACTCTTTGGAAGCCCTACCTAGTAAAATTAAAATGTACTATAATTATATATCTAAGAAAGTACATACAAGATTTGTATGAAAACTAAAATAAGCTAATGAAAGAAATCAAAGAAATCCTAAATAAATGGAGAGTCATGTTGTGTTCATGAGTCAGAAGACTCAACATAATGAACATGTCAGTTTTTTAAACTGATCTATAAAGTTAGCAAAAATCCAACTGAAATCCTAGCAGGACTTTTTATAGATAGATAAGTTGACTCAAAAATTCATAGAAAAAGGCAATTGAACAAGAATGGTTAAAACAATTTTTTTTTTCTTGGAAATTTTATTTATTTTTTTTTAATTTTTTAAATTTTAAAATCTTTAATTCTTACATGCGTTCCCAAACATGAACCCCCATCCCACCTCCCTCCCCACAACATCTCTCTGGGTCATCCCCATGTACCAGCCCCAAGCATGCTGCACCCTACGTCAGACATGGACTGGCGATTCAATTCTTACATGACCGTATACATGTTAGAATTCCCATTCTCCCAAATCATCCCACCCTCTCCCTCTCCCTCTGAGTCCAAAAGTCCGTTACACACATCTGTGTCTTTTTTTCCTGTCTTGCCTACAGGGTCGTCATTGCCATCTTCCTAAATTCCATATATATGTGTTAGTATACTGTATTGGTGTTTTTCTTTCTGGCTTACTTCACTCTGTATAATTGGCTCCAGTTTCATCCATCTCATCAGAACTGATTCAAATGAATTCTTTTTAACGGCTGAGTAATACTCCATTGTGTATATGTACCACAGCTTTCTTATCCATTCATCTGCTGATGGACATCTAGGTTGTTTCCATGTCCTGGCTATTATAAACAGTGCTGCGATGAACATTGGGGTACATGTGTCTCTTTCAATTCTGGTTTCCTCAGTGTGTATGCCCAGCAATGGGATTGCTGGGTTATAAGGTAGTTCTATTTGCAATTTTTTAAGGAATCTCCACACTGTTCTCCATAGTGGCTGTACTAGTTTGCATTCCCACCAACAGTGTAGGAGGGTTCCCTTTTCTCCACACCCTCTCCAGCATTTATTGCTTGCAGATTTTTGGATTGCAGCCATTCTGACTGGTGTGAAGTGGTACCTCATTGTGGTTTTGATTTGCATTTCTCTAATAATGAGTGATGTTGAGCATCTTTTCATGTGTTTGTTAGCCATCTGTATGTCTTCTTTGGAGAAATGTCTATTTAGTTCTTTGGCCCATTTTTTGATTGGGTCGTTTATTTTTCTGGAATTGAGCTGCAGAAGTTGCTTGTATATTTTTGAGATTAGTTGTTTGTCAGTTGCTTCATTTGCTATTATTTTCTCCCATTCAGAAGGCTGTCTTTTCACCTTGCTTATATTTTCCTTTGTTGTGCAGAAGCTTTTAATTTTAATTAGATCCCATTTGTTTATTTTTGCTTTTATTTCCAGAATTCTGGGAGGTGGATCATAGAGGATCCTGCTGTGATTTATGTCTGAGAGTGTTTTGCCTATGTTCTCTTCTAGGAGTTTTATAGTTTCTGGTCTTACATGTAGATCTTTAATCCATTTTGAGTTTATTTTTGTGTACGGTGTTAGAAAGTGATCTAGTTTCATTCTTTTACAAGTGGTTGACCAGTTTTCCCAGCACCACTTGTTAAAGAGATTGTCTTTACTCCATTGTATATTCTTGCCTCCTTTGTCAAAGATAAGGTGTCCATATGTGTGTGGATTTATCTCTGGGCTTTCTATTTTGTTCCATTGATCTATATGTCTGTCTTTGTGCCAGTACCATACTGTCTTGATGACTGTGGCTTTGTAGTAGAGCCTGAAGTCAGGCAAGTTGATTCCTCCAGTTCCATTCTTCTTTCTCAAGATTGCTTTGGCTAGTCGAGGTTTTTTGTATTTCCATACAAATCTTGAAATTATTTGTTCTAGTTCTGTGAAAAATGTGGCTGGTAGCTTGACAGGGATTGCATTGAATTTGTAAATTGCTTTGGTTAGTATACTCATTTTCACTATATTGATTCTTCCGATCCATGAACATGGTATATTTCTCCATCTATTAGTGTCCTCTTTGATTTCTTTCATCAGTGTTTTATAGTTTTCTATATATAGGTCTTTAGTTTCTTTAGGTAGATATATTCCTAAGTATTTTATTCTTTTCGTTGCAATGGTGAATGGAATTGTTTCCTTAATTTCTTTTTCTACTTTCTCATTATTCGTGTATAGGAATGCAAGGGATTTCTGTGTGTTGATTTTATATCCTGCAACTTTACTATATTCATTGATTAGCTCTAGTAGTTTTCTGGTGGAGTCTTTAGGGTTTTCCATGTAGAGGATCATGTCATCTGCAAACAGTGAGAGTTTTACTTCTTCTTTTCCAATTTGGATTCCTTTTATTTCTTTTTCTGCTCTGATTGCTGTGGCCAAAACTTCCAGAACTATGTTGAATAGTAGCGGTGAAAGTGGACACCCTTGTCTTGTTCCTGACTTTAGGGGAAATGCTTTCAATTTTTCACAATTGAGGATAATGTTTGCTGTGGGTTTGTCACAGATAGCTTTTATTATGTTGAGGTATGTTCCTTCTATTCCTGCTTTCTGGAGAGTTTTTATCATAAATGGGTGTTGAATTTTGTCAAAGGCCTTCTCTGCATCTATTGAGATAATCATATGGTTTTTATTTTTCAATTTGTTAATGTGGTGAATTACATTGATTGATTTGCAGATATTGAAGAATCCTTGCATCCCTGGGATAAAGCCCACTTGGTCATGGTGTATGATCTTTTTAATGTGTTGTTGGATTCTGATTGCTAGAATTTTGTTGAGGATTTTTGCATCTATGTTCATCAGTGATATTGGCCTGTAGTTTTCCTTTTTTGTGACATCTTTGTCAGGTTTTGGTATTAGGGTGATGGTGGCCTCATAGAATGAGTTTGGAAGTTTACCTTCCTCTGCAATTTTCTGGAAGAGTTTGAGGAGGATAGGTGTTAGCTCTTCTCGAAATTTTTGGTAGAATTCAGCTGTGAAGCCGTCTGGACCTGGGCTTTTGTTTGCTGGAAGATATCTGATTACCGTTTCAATTTCCGTGCTTGTGATGGGTCTGTTAAGATTTTCTATTTCTTCCTGGTTCAGTTTTGGAAAATTGTACTTTTCTAAGAATTTGTCCATTTCTTCCACGTTGTCCATTTTATTGGCATACAACTGCTGATAGTAGTCTCTTATGATCCTTTGTATTTCTGTGTTGTCTGTTGTGATCTCTCCATTTTCATTTCTAATTTTATTGATTTGATTTTTCTCTCTTTGCTTCTTGATGAGTCTGGCTAATGGTTTGTCAATTTTATTTATCCTTTCAAAGAACCAGCTTTTGGCTTTGTTGATTTTTGCTATGGTCTCTTTTGTTTCTTTTGCATTTATTTCTGCCCTAATTTTTAAGATTTCTTTCCTTCTACTAACTCTGGGGTGCTCCAACTCTTCCTTTTCTAGTTGCTTTAGTTGTAGAGTTAGGTTATTTATTTGACTTTTTTCTTGTTTCTTGAGGTATGCCTGTATTGCTATGAACTTTCCTCTTAGCACTGCTTTTATAGTGTCCCACAGGGTTTGGGTTGTTGTGTTTTCATTTTCATTAGTTTCTATGCATATTTTGATTTCTTTTTTGATTTCTTCTGTGATTTGTTGGTTATTCAGAAGTGTGTTGTTCAACCTCCATATGTTGGAATTTTTAATAGTTTTTCTCCTGTAATTGAGATCTAATCTTAATGCATTATGGTCAGAAAAGATGCTTGGAATGATTTCGATTTTTTTGAATTTATCAAGTTTAGATTTATGGCCCAGGATGTGATCTATCCTGGAGAAGGTTCCATGAGCACTTGAAAAAAAAGTGAAATTCATTGTTTTGGGGTGAAATGTCCTATAGATATCAATTAGGTCTAACTGATCTAATGTATCATTTAAAGTTTGCGTTTCTTTGTTAATTTTCTGTTTAGTTGATCTGTCCATAGGTGTGAGTGGGGTATTAAAGTCTCCCACTATTATTGTGTTATTGTTGATTTCCCCTTTCATACTTGTTAGCATTTGTCTTACATATTGCGGTGCTCCTATATTGGGGGCATATATATTTATTATTGTTATATCTTCTTCTTGGATTGTTCCTTTGATCATTATGTAGTGGCCTTCTTTGTCTCTTTTCACAGCCTTTGTTTTAAAGTCTATTTTATCGGATATGAGTATTGCCACTCCTGCTTTCTTTTGGTCTCTATTTGCATGGTATATCTTTTTCCAGTCCTTCACTTTCAGTCTGTATGTGTCCCTTGTTTTGAGGTGGGTCTCTTGTAAGCAGCATATAGAGGGGTCTTGTTTTTGTATCCATTCGGCCAGTCTTTGTCTTTTGGTTGGGGCGTTCAACCCATTTACGTTTAAGGTAATTATTGATAAGTATGATCCCGTTACCATTTACTTTATTGTTTTGGGTTCGGGTATATACACCCTTTTCGTGTTTCCTGTCTAGAGAATATCCTTTAGAATTTGTTGGAGAGCTGGTTTGGTGGTGCTGAATTCTCTCAGCTTTTGCTTGTCTGTAAAGCTTTTGGTTTCTCCTTCGTATTTGAATGAGATCCTTGCTGGGTACAGTAATCTGGGTTGTAGGTTATTGTCTTTCATCACTTTAAGTATGTCTTGCCATTCCCTCCTGGCCTGAAGAGTTTCTATTGAAAGATCAGCTGTTATCCTAATGGGAATCCCCTTGTGTGTTATTTGTTGTTTTTCCCTTGCTGCTTTTAATATTTGTTCTTTGTGTTTGATCTTTGTTAATTTGATTAATATGTGTCTTGGGGTGTTTTGCCTTGGGTTTATCCTATTTGGAACTCTCTGTGTTTCTTGGACTTGGGTGATTATTTCCTTCCCCATTTTAGGGAAGTTTTCAACTATTATCTCCTCAAGGATTTTCTCATGATCTTTCTTTCTGTCTTCTTCTTCTGGGACTCCTATAATTCGAATGTTGGAGCGTTTCATATTGTCCTGGAGGTCTCTGAGATTGTCCTCATTTCTTTTAATTTGTTTTTCTTGTTTCCTCTCTGATTCATTTATTTCTACCATTCTATCTTCTATTTCACTAATCCTATCTTCTGCCTCCATTATTCTACTAATTGTTGCCTCCAGAGTGTTTCTGATCTCATTTATTGCATTATTCATTATATTTTGACTCTTTTTTATTTCTTCTAGGTCCTTGTTAAACCTTTCTTGCATCTTCTCAATCCTTGTCTCTAGCCTATTTATCTGTGATTCCATTTTGATTTCAAGATTTTGGATCATTTTCACTATCAATATTCAGAATTCCTTCTCCGGTAGATTCCCTACTTCTTCCACTTTTGTTTGGTTTGGTGGGCAACTCTCCTGTTCCTTTACCTGCTGTGTATTCCTCTGTCTCTTCATCTTGGTTATATTGCTGCGTTTGGGGTGGCCTTTTTATATTCTGGTAATTTGTGGAGTTCTCTTTATTATGGAGCTTCCTCACTTTGGGTGGGGTTCTATCAGTGGCTTGTCAAGGTTTCCTGGTTAGGGAGGCTTGTGTTGGAGTTTTGGTGGGTGGAGCTGGGTTTCTTCTCTCTGGAATGCAATGGAGTGACCCGTAATGGGTAACGAGACATCAAAGGTTTTGGGATAATTTTGAGCTGCCTGTATATTGAAGCTCAGGGGAGTGTTCCTGTGTTGCTGGAGAATTTGCGTGGTATGTCTTGTTTTGGAATTTGTTGGCCCTTGGGTGGAGCTTGGTTTCGGTGTAGGTATGAAGGCATTAGATGGGCTCCTATTGCTTAATGTTCCCTGAATTCAAGAGTTCTCTAATGTTTTCAGGCTTTGGATTTAAGCCTCCAGCTTCTGGTTTTCAGTTTTATTTTTACAGTAGCCTCTAGACTTCTCCATCTATACAGCACCGATGATAAAACATCTAGGTTAAAGATGAAAAGTTTCTCCACATTGAGGGACACTCAGAGAGGTTCACTGAGTTATAAGGAGAAGAGAAGATGGAGGGGGTAGTTAGAGGTAACTGGAATGAGATGCGGTGAGATCAAAAGAGAAGAGAGCAAGCTAGCCAGTAGTCACTTCCTTATGTGCGCTCTATAGTCTGGACCGCTCAGAGGTATTTACAGAGTTATATGGGGAAGAGGAGAGGGAGGAAGTAGACAGAGGTGACCAGGAGGATCAGAGAGAGGAATGAGTAGGAGAGAGACAAATCCTGCCAGTAACCTGTTCCTTAGGTGTTCTCCACCGTCTGGAACACTCAGAGATTCACAGAGTTGGATAGAGGAGAGATGGGGGAGAAAAGAGACAGAGGCCACCTGGTGGAGAAAAAGGAGAGTCCAGAGGAGGAGAGAGTGGTCAAGCCAGTAATCTCGCTCTCAGGTAAACTGGGATAGTGAAGTTTGGGTTTTTAAATGTACAAATTTGACCACAAAAACCTAAGAGCAAAGATTAAAAATCTAGAGTAGAGGTTGGATTTTCAAAGATACAATATTAGAGAGAAGCAGAAGGAAAAAGGAAGAAAGAAAGAAAAAAAAAGAAAGAAAAAGAATTATTAAAAAACAAACAAACAAACAAACAACAACAAAAAAAAAAAGCCATCAACAACCATCCAAAGACTGTATATGGTGTTTGCCTTAAAAAAAAAAAGTCTTTTTAAAAAACAAACAAAAAAAATATAGTAATAATAGGTTATAGAAATAAAAATTAGAGGAGAAATAGAAGACTTAACAATTAAAAAAAAGTTAGAAAAAAAAAGCAAAAAAAAAAGAAAAAGGAATGATTTTAAAAATATTAAAAATATCTGGCCCTTTCTGGTGTAATGGGCCGTGTGGGATCACTTCCAAGGTGGTTCCCTCTGTTTAACTTCTTCTGTTTGCTGGTTTTTTAGGCTCACTAGTTCAGTCGCGCTGTGGGGAGGGGGGCTGCTGCTAACAAATAGCACTGTCGTGTGCACACAGTATCTCTGCCCCACTTGACCTGTCCTTTCTCGCGGCACACAAACCGCTCCGGCTCTAGGATGCTCAGCCGGGAACTGTCTGGGGCCTGCCCTAGGCTGCGTGCACTTCCCCGGTCCAAGCCGCTCAGGTTCGGCGCTCAGGCAGCCCTCAGAGGCACAGATTCGGCTGGAACTGCGCTTTGTGCCCTTCCCAGGTCCGAGTAGCTCAGGAGTTTGGCGAGCGCGATCGCCGCGGCTTGTCACCTTTTCTGCCGCTGCTGCTCAGCTTTCTGGGTGGACCGCTGGCGCACCCCGTGCGGTAGATTGTGACTGTCCAGCACCCCCAGAAGTCTTAGCAAAGGAGCTTGCTTGCAGTTAGGTAAGTACAGTCTCTCCGGGTCTGCAATTGCCCCTTTCCAGTCCTTACGACTCTGGCTGCCTGTCCCCGGCAGGGGATGGTCTGCAGCCGGCTTTTCCCGTTCCGTCCTTTGTTCTGTGCTCGGTCCTGGTGGTGTCTTATGTTCGAGCTTTTCGCGTGGTAGCTATCCCACAGTCTGGTTTGCTAGCCCAAGTTAGATCGTTCTGGTTGCGCGTGGGGCGTTCCTGCCCGATTCTTACAAAGCTCTGCAACCCGCGCCTCCCGCGCGTC
Source organism: Capra hircus (assembly GCF_001704415.2). NCBI lineage: Eukaryota > Metazoa > Chordata > Mammalia > Artiodactyla > Bovidae > Capra > Capra hircus. Next base: position 71,845,788 of record NC_030812.1, read on the forward strand.
CCTGCCCTGCCCCCACTTCCCAATGGCGGATGCAGGTGTGTGTGCTGCTTTTCCGCTGGGGGAGTTACTGTTGGGCTTGTAATCTGTTGGTTTTAATTATTTATCTATTTTTCCTTCCTGTTATGTTGCCCTCTGTGTTTCCAAGGCTCGCCACAGACTCGGCAGGGAGAGTGTTTCCTGGTGTTTGGAAACCTCTCTTCTTAAAATTCCCTTCCCGGGACGGGCTTCCCTTCCCGGGACGGAGCTCCCTCCCCACCTCCTTTGTCTCGTTTTTCGTCTTTTATATTTTTTCCTACCTGTTTTTGAAGACAATGATCTGCTTTTCTGGCTGCCTGATGTCCTCTGCCAGCCTACAGAAGTTGTTTTGTGAAGTTTGCTCAGCGTTGAAATGTTCTTTTGAGGAATTTGTGAGGGAGAAAGTGGTCTTCCCGTCCTATTCCTCCGCCATCTTTCCCTCCTTGTAAAACAATTTTTAAAAAGAAAAAGTTGAGGAATTACACCATCCACCATCCAATTTTATGACTTCTAATAATGGTACAGTGATTAAGACAGCATGGTATTCATGTGGGCTTCCCTGGTGATGCACTGGTAAGGAATTTGGCTATTAATGCAGGAGATGCAGGTTTGATCCTTGAGTCATGGAAGAGACCCTGGAGAAGGAAATGGCAGCCCACTTCAGTATTCTTGCCTGGGAAAGCCCATGGACAGAGAAGCAGGCAGGCTATAGTCACAGAAGAGTTGAACATGACTTAGTAACTACACAACAACCCGGTAGTGGTAGAGGAATAGAGCCATAGATCAATGGAAGAGAATAGAGTTGAGAAACACCCCTGCACAAATAAGGCAAATTGATTTTCAGAAAATGTGTTGCAGGAAGGCAGACCCTTTCAAGGCCCGAAACTGGGCTCTTGTCTAACACTCGGAAATGAATTGTCCGAGGAGACACATGTGCTGACAAAGGAAGAGATTTTACTGGGAAAGGGCACCCGGGTGGAGAGCAGTAGGGTAAGGGAACCCAGGAGAACTGCTCTGCCACATGGCTCGCAATGTTGGGTTTTATGGTGATGGGATTAGTTTCCGGGTGGTCTTTGGCCAATCATTCTAATTCAGAGTCTTTCCTGGTGGTGCACGCATCGCCCAGCAAGATGGATGCTAGCGAGAGGGATTCTGGGAAGCGGACGGGCACGTGGTGTCTCCTTTCAACCTTTCCCGAACTCTTCCAGTTGGTGGTGGCTTATTAGTTCCATATTCCTTATCAGGATCTCCTGTCATAAAAAAACTCATGCAAATGGTTACTATGGTGCCTGGCCAGGGTGGGCGGTTTCAATCAGTGTGCTCCCCCTAACAAATGTACAAAAGCAATTCAATGACGCTGTAACTGAATATTCATATGGGAAAAGGAACTCAATCCATAACCCACATCACATATGAAAATCAACTCAGAATGGATCACAGACCTAAAGATAAAAGATGAAATTAAAATTTTTAGGAAAAAAGAAAGAAGGAAAATCTCTGTGAGCTGAGTTAGGCAAAGCATTCTTAATTATCATGCCAAATCATGATCCTTTAGAGAAAAAAAAAGATAAATTGAACTTCATCAAAATATTAAAAACTTACCCTGAAAAGACATTGCTAAAAGATTGAAAAGACAGCTATTGACTACAATAAAATATTTTCAAATCACATATCCAACAAATAATTTGCATACAGAATACATGAAAAAAAACACTCAGAACTCAACAATAAGAAAACAAGCAACCCAACTTAAAAATGAACAAAAGACTAAAGCAGACATTTCATTAAGATGTTATTCAATTCAGTTCAGTTCACTCGCTCAGTCGTGTCTGACTCTTTGCGACCCCATGAGTTGCAGAACGCCAGGCCTCCCTGCTGCTGCTGCTGCTGCTGCTGCTGCTGCTGCTGCTGCTGCTGCTGCTGCTAAGTTGCTTTAGTCATGTCCAACTCTGTGCGACCCCATGGACGGCAGCCCACCAGGCTCCCCTGTCCCTGAGATTCTCCAGGCAAGAACACTGGAGTGGGTTGCCATTTCCTTCTCCAATGCATGAAAGTGAAAAGTGAAAGTGAAGTCACTCAGTCGTGTCCGACTCTTAGCGACCCCATGGACTGCAGCCTCCCAGACTCCTCCATCCATGGGATTTTCCAAGCAAGAGTACTGGAGTGGGGTGCCATTGCCTTCTCCGCCAGGCCTCCCTGTCCATCACCAACTCCCGAAGTTCACTCAGACTCATGTCCATCGAGTCAGTGATGCCATCCAGCCATCTCATCCTCTGTCGTCCCCTTCTCCTCTGCCCCTGATCCCACCCAGCATCAGAGTCTTTTCCAATGATGTTATTAGTCACAAACAAAATGCAAAACCACAGTGAGATACCAGCACACATCTATTGTAACAGCTGAAAATTTAAAATACTGTCAGTAAGTACTGATGATGATGCAGAGAAACTAGACATACCATGCATTACTGGTGAGAATGCAAAATGGTCCAATCATTCTGGAAAACTGGAAGTTTCTTATAAACTGAAAGATATATTAACATATGGCCCAGTAACCCCACTCCTCAGTATATACCTTGAAAAATAAAATTGTGTGTTCGGTCAAAACTGTACACAAATATTTGTAGCTTCTCTGTGCATGTGTGCATGCTAAGTCACTTCAGTTGTCCCTGACTCTTTGAGACCCTGTAGACTGTAGCGTGCCAGCTCCTCTGTCCATGGGGATTCTGCAGCCAAAAATATCAGAGTGGGTTGCCCACCTCCTCCAGGGGATCTTCCCAAGCCAGGGATGAAAACCAAATCTCTTATGTCTCTTGCATTGGCAGGTGGATTCTTGACAACTAGCGCCACCTGAGAAACTCTACGACTTCTCTCTTAAAGCCCCAATCTAAAAACAATCCAAATGTCACTGAATAGGTGAATGAATAAACACAATGTTGTTCATTCATGCACTAGAACCCAACTTAAGAAAAAAAAGGAAAGAACAACTTATACATTCAGTTTAGATGAATCTCAAAAGCATTATGCTGAATAATATGTCAGGCTCAAAAGACTACAAACTATGATTTCATACATACAATATTCTTGAAAAGCCAAACTCTGCTTATGGAGAATGGATCTGCAGTTGAAAAATTTTACAGAGATGGGGAAGGGTATGAAGAGAGAGCAAAAGGGAGGTTTAGGGGTGGTATATTTGCTCTATATTCTGTGGTGAGGATTACACAAATCTGTACATGTATCAAAAGCCATAGAAATGTACCCTTAAAAATATCAATTTAACTATATGATAATTTTAAAAATAAAATTTAAAACTACATACCATTAATGAATCTAGTCGATGAGCATCAGAGGATGACAGGGAAGTTTATATAGGATGCTCCAACTATCAATTCCTGAATCCAGCCAGTGATGAGGCAAAGAATACATCAAAGGAAAAATAAAACAAGCTGACTTTTCCACAGAGCATTCAATATCTGATGAAACAGAACACTACCTACAAAATCTTGAGAAAAGGAAAATATGGCCCAATAATAACATTTACATTACCAAATTACCATTCAAGCATAAAAATAAAAGACAAATATTCTTTAAAAGCTTCTCTTTCTCTTTATTATTCTGCAATTAAAATATAACATTAAGTAAATTATAAAGTTACATAAAGTATAAATTATAAAGTATAAAATTAAGTAAATTTTAGCATAATCTATTTTTAAATAAATCATAATTTATTTTTCATGATCTATATTTGTATTAATGCTTTTTAGACTGAGATTTCATGTCTTTTATAAATTCTGGTAAAGCCTCAAACCATTAATGTTGTTTCTCTTTTATTCTCTCCATTCTTTCCTATTAAATACCCACTGAACCTTTTTACTCTAGCCTATTCTTCATTTCAGAGCTAGCTTCAATTTACTAATCCTCTCCTTGAGTCTAAATTGCAAATTAATTCAAGCATTGATTTTTTTAATCTATCACAGTTTTTTCATTTTTCAAAGTCCTGTTATTTTCTTTTCCAAATCTACTAAGAACAGTTTTCTAACTTTCCTTTACAACTTTGATCATTTTCAAAATATTTCTTTTATAATTGCCATGTGATAGATTAATTACGTAAAGTGTGAGGTGTCCTGATTGTATTGCTTGTTCTGTCTGCTGACTTGCTCTGCCATGGTCCACTATTGTTTTGTGTTATATAATTTTTATTATGAACTCATCTTCACTGGCACTTCGGCTCTGGTAATCCTATGCTTATCTGGCATTTCTCGCCAAAAAACTTGCTCATGTATGGCCAAATTTTCACTCCTCAAAACTACTTACATAATTTCTGTTTGGCAGTTCTAGAGCATAAAGATAGTACAAATATTAATCCTACCCCTACATGAGAGTAGGTCTATGATTACAGCTTCTTAAAGGAGATTTTCCACACTGAGAGCAGAAGCCATATAGTTTTTCTTCTTATCTCCTCAGGCTGGTGGGCAGTTTTCTAACACACACTTTAAGCGAGGATGTAGCTAGCTCTTTGAGAGTCCTGGCTTTAGTGACCGTCTCATTTCCAATTAACCCTCTCAGGGAGCCAAAGGCATTTATCTTATCTCCACACGGCTGTTAAACCCAATCCTCTTAGCGGTGGAAACTAAAAAAGAAAAAGAAGACTGCTTCCCGCTGTAGTTTTCAGTTTCTTCTTCTTTTTGACCTCAGAAATGCCCTTTACATTCTTTTCAACTCAGCCATGCCTTTAAAACTTTGGTGGGGGATGGGGGTGGGCAATGCTGTGCAGCATGTGGGATCTTAGTTTCCTCAGCAAGGATCCAACCCACACTTTCTGCCTTGGAAGCTTGAAGTCTTAACCAGTGGATCGCCAGGGAAGTCCCTAAAACTATTTCTGGTCTATTTAATGCAATACACTAACTGACTCGCATTTCAAAGTTAGTTAGATTATTATAATTTATTAAACTGCTGGAAATGTTAAGTTCTCAGGCAGACAATATAAAATATGAAATTACTTAGTAAATACAACAGTTATTAGCTTATCTTTAAAACAAACAAAAACAAATCTGCATAGTCTTAACTGTGTATGCACATAGATATGACTAAATATTGATCTGCCAGCCTCTCCGTGATTATTTTGAAAGAACCCAATGAAAAGTCAGGGAGGACCAGATACAGGGAGACAACACATCCTTCAAACGTATGTGTTGTTCAATTTTAAAAGATAAAGGCTTGGTGATAAAGGCTTTTGCATTTATATGATCCGCAGTTCTATTTTAGCCGTAATGAAGGATTAAAGTGTTTAACATTAGTGCTTTAGGTAATTTAAACGCTGCTACGCCACTCAATCTTATCTTTTCCACCCCGAGCCAACAGATTCCTGCTGAACTAAAATAAAGCAATGCCGAGTGACCTGCTACCCCAAACGTCTGCAGCCTCAGTATTTAGCGCAGAGGAGGCTCATTTGTAAACTGGAAGGCAGCTGGCATCTTTTCCTCCTTCAACGCCCAGTAGACAGAAGCCTTCATTTCAGTTACGGGGGCCGTCCATCAGAACTCACAGACTGAAATCAAGGGTCTAAAAAACAAAAATGCCGGACCAAGGAGAAAAGAAGTTGCTGATATTTCTTCCGCATCCACAAGCCTTCCACCTAATCTAGGACCTTTGAGAGAAAAAGAAATAAATAAAATATTTTCTACTCCTGACCCAGGTTTGTCTGGGATTTCTGGCAAATAGGAGGCGATCGGCAGGATATCAAGTAAGGCAAGTGATTAAAAAATGATGGTAGGTGTCCCTGCGTATGTGCGCGCTTTGCTGCCAGGCACAGCCCGCAGCCAGCGGAGTCCTTCCCCACAGAGAGCTCTGCAGGGGCTATTAAAACCAGCATGTCTGGTTACTTTTTATGAGTCTGTTGGCCTTCCTTAGATATGTAGATATATATAGCCACTGGTGTCCTTCACAGCTGAGACATGGCTGCTGACAATGTTATTTCCCACGCAGGCGAATTAAAATATTGGCGATAATGATACACTCGAGCAGCAGATGCGAGAGGCCCCTCCGGCTTGCTTCCAGACTCAGAAGAATGCCGGCCTACACAGGGGCGCTTGCGTGTTCCTGCAGCTCTCAGCCCCCACGGAGAGCGCTTCCCTCTCTTGCTTCCTGGGGCCCCAGGAGGGCCTGGGTATTTGCTTTTCCACCCACAGAAGGAGAGGTAAAACCAAACGTTCTTACAGGTGCATCAGGCCCCCTTCATAATTGGACCTTTCTCTTCGTGCAAATGCTTTTTGCCCAGCAGCACCTACTGTTCACGCATAGAGCCAGCCGTGAAGGAGAGGGGTGGTTCTGACTTGAATCATTTTCCACTGTTTCCCCTGCCGCCTCCTTTTGTAACCATGCAGGACCCTAAAGTGTCTTCCCAGGACAGACCCCCTCCCTCATATTCTCTGCTGTAGCTCCTGAAGTACCTAGGTAAGAGGATCTGAGGCACACTTCCTGAGCTGTTTCACAGATGCTAAAACACCCACCAGATGGAAGAAATGAACTTGATGACAAGGAGCATAGAGCCCCCAGACTTACTGACACCTAAGGATTGAGAGTGTTAACCCCTGTGACATCACCCTGTTACCTCACCATCAGCCAATCAGAGGACTGTACAGGAGCTGATCACCTGCCCTGGAAGGCCCCTCCCTCACCTGGTCTTTAAAAGCAGTTTGCTGAAACCCCTCAGGGAGAGTCTTTCTGAGCACTAGCTACCCCTGGACTCTTGTCTGGTGCTTTTACAGTAAACTGCACTTTCTGTCACCACGACCCAGTGTCAATAGATTGACTTTCCCCCCTTGCTGAGCAAGCAGGTCCAAGGGTTTGATTCCTTAACGCTTTCTCTTATGTGATATCACACCCCTTCCCCAGTTTCCCTCCCCGGCCCAGACTCACCCAGACCCGGTCTCTTCCATCCTTGCCTGTTTCCTGGTCCTCCTGTTTCCCCTCTGGCCCCACACTCATCCACAGTCCAGGTTACTGATGGAAAGACTTTCTCAGGAATGCAAACCAGAGCACAGCATTGTCCTGGTGCAGGGAAAGCGCCCCCCATCTTCTCCCCCAAGATCCCCGGGTGGTCTGAGAACTGGGCCCCCCTTCTTCCAGCAGACTCTAGTTCCCAGATCAAGCACTCCACTGGACCCTCAAGCCTCCAGTCCTATTGCCCGTCCAGCTCTGCTGTGTGCCCGCCTTCCCCCTGGTGGCCTCCCTTACCATTCCTCTTTTATCGATCACTTGCCTCTTGAGCCCACATTCAGGGAGGCCTTCTCTGACCCTGCCTCTCCCCCCTAGTCCGGGTTGGGACTCTTTGCTTTGCACTGAACTGTGACCTGAGACCAAATCCAGCCCACCGTCTGTTTCCATGTATAAAGCTTTGCTGGAACGCAAACATACCCACTGATTTTGACATGGTCTAGCTGCATTCAGGCTGTAACAGCCAGTCGAGTGGTTGCCACAGAGACCATATGTCTGGCAAAGCCTGAGATCTAGCCCTTTACAGGAAAATTTTGTCCACCTCTGTTCTAGAGTTGTGGATCCGATCACTGCCTTTACACACCCATTCCTGGACAGATGGCAGCTTTCTTGAGTTGATAATCTTGGCTTATCCATTTTTTCACCAGAGCAAGGTGGTTAATGGTCTGACTCTGAAATCAAACAGGCTGAGTTGGTATCCTGGTTTCATTATTTACTAGATCTATGATACTGAGCAAGTTACTTAACCTCTAGTCCTCTGTTTGCCCATCAATAAAATGGGAGCAATAACAGTGCCCCCCCCCACAAGCTTGTTAAGAGTATTAAATGAGTTCAGTGCAAACTTATTACACTATCTAAGCATGGAATATATTATACAACGATTGACCATTATAATTATTATTATTACTACTGCTACTATTATTATCCTCAGGCCCTAGTTAAATGGTAGTGGATGTGTTTGAAGGGGGCCACAGAGGATGAGATGGTTGGATGGCATCATCAACTCAATGGACCTGAGTTTAAGCAAGCTCCAGGAGATAGGGAAGCCCAGCATGCTGCAGTCCATGGGGCCACAAAGAGTTGGACATGACTGAGCAACTGAGCAACAACAAATGTTTGAACTCGAACGATTCTGTTTTGACTCAGAACTGTGCAGAGACTTTCTGGGCAGTCCAGTGGTTAAGACTTCATCTTTCAATGCGAGGAGTATAGGTTTGATCCCCTGGTTGAGGAGCTAAGATCCCATATGCCTCACAGCCAAAAAATTGGAAACAGAACAGAAGCAATATTATAACCAATTCAATAAAATGACCACATCAATAAAATCTTAAAAAAAAAAAAGAAGCAAAGGATGATTTCCCTGAGTCATACCACAGGCCAGACTCTGAAGTAAGCACTTTATTCTCAATGTCTCATGTAATCTGAGAATCTACCTGTGAGGTAAAAATTCCCATCCCAATTTTATAGTTGGAGAAATCGAAACTCAGAGAAGCTGATGTTCTTTTTAAACTCTAAGTCGTTCTTAGCAGAGGCTATTCAGTCTTTGTTGCTTAACACTTACTTCTCAGGGTATATTTTTCTGTGTGATGCGTCATTTTTGTTTCGTTTTATTTCATTTTGCACCATAGTGCACAGAATTGGATTAAAGCTGATACGTGATACATGATGTTTCTTTCTTGGGGTGAATATTTTCTTCTTGACTTTAGGAAGCTAGCCTCTTGAAACAGAGATGTTATCTATACACTGTTGATTCAGTGTCTCCTCCAACCCCAGACTCAAGGGTGAGGCTGTCTGTGCCACAGGGGCACGTAACACATGTTGGTAGAGATGATGGGTGTGTTAAGATACCTCTGGCTGTTAAAGATGTAGGTTTCACTTAGGGGTCACCTAATTAGCCTCCATCACACCACAGTAGGACCAGCAGAGAGCAAGAGGTGGGTGGTGACACGCCAAGGCCACTCTGTGACTTCTGCCACTTACTGGCAGATTATTCCAGAAGCAAGGTCTCTCATGCCATTCAACTCTTTCCATTCTCTGACGTTCCCTTCTTTTTCCAAAGCAGATGGAGGTAATCAGAGGACCAAAGGAAAATACTGAAGTATAATACTTGAAGTGTTTTTCCTTTATCCCTCACTGGTTATAATCCATTTCTTGAAATTCCTTCCAATGCCAAACAGTCGGCACTTCTGTATGACTAAAATACTTTAAAGTCCAAGTCATCTAGTCCTTTTTGCTGCTTTTAACTTCCGAATACCAGATCAACATGAAAGGGTATGATCCTAGCCATGTTATTTCCCTTCAGTGGACCCCATCTGCTGATCTGCAACACAGGATGCTGGAAAAACAGCCCTGGCCCCTCACATGGTAGTCACAAGGATGAAATGAGATTAGATGTGTCAAGTGTCAAGTTTAACGTTTGGCACATAATAGATGCTCAACAAATGTTAGTTCCCATCCCTCTTACTGTTTTGGGTCTTTTCTAAAACACAAGTCAGTGGTTATGGCTGACAAAGGAATAGAATTCTAAAATTGGGCTCTTCAGAAGAACCTGTATAGTTGCCCATCTATGGCTTCAGGATGCAGCATCCTTCCAGGGTCAGTGCTCAGCCACTCTCCCTGCCTCCTCTCCTCCTACCCACTCTCAGAAAAGTCCTTGGGTGAGATTACAATCTTTCTAAAGACAGGAACCTTGTCATGCTCACCTTTATACCTGGTTCAGTGCCTGACACATATCATGTGCTCAAACTAGGTCTTCTTGGAACCAGCCTGAGGTTGACAGGTACCTCCACAGTTAGCGAAAAGGGATCTTCACTCTCATCCCAGACTTTGCAATTGTGCTGAGTATCTCCTAGGACAGACTCATTCCCTGGAACATATTTTTTTTTCAATTGAAGTATAGTTAATTTACAACATTGTGTTAATTTCTGCTATACAGCAAAGTGATTCAGATATATATGTATATATATGTGTGTGTGTGTGTGTGTGTGTGTGTGTGTGTGAAATGAGATATCTATAATATATACAGATACCTTATTTCTCATATCCTTTTCAATTATCCATTGTACAGGAAACTGAATATACTTCCCTGTACTATACAGTAGGACATTGCTGTTTATCCATCCTAGGTATAATAGTTTGCATGTGCTAATCCACAACTCCTAACCCATCTCTCCCACAGGTACCCAGGAAAGCATCTTTGCTACATCCTTGGTGAAGAATAACAGAGTCCAACAAGACTTCATTTAGAGTCTATGACATAGAAGGGCACAAATATTAAACACAACTCACTCCACAGTGCCCTAGCTACAGAGTGTATATTCAGTTCAATTCAGTTCAGTCGCTCAGTCGTATCCGACTCTTTGCGACCCCATGAATTGCAGCACGCCAGGCTTCCCTGTCCATCACCAACTCCCAGAGTTCACTCAGACTCACGTCCATCAAGTCAGTGATGCCATTCAGCAATCTCATCCTCTGTCGTCCCCTTCTCCTCCTGCCCTCATTCCCTCCTAGCATCAAAGTCTTTTCCAGTGAGTCAACTCTTCGCATGAGGTGGCCAAAGTACTGGAGTTTCAGCTTCAGCATCATTCCCACCAAAGAAATTCCAATGCTGATCCCCTTCAGAATAGACTGGTTGGATCTCCTTGCAGTCCAAGGGACTCTCAAGAGTCTTCTCCAACACCACGGTTCAAAAGCATCAATTCTTCGGTGCTCAGCTTTCTTCACAGTCTAACTCTCACATCCATACATGACCACTGGAAAAACCATAGCCTTGACTAGGCAGACCTTAGTCGGCAAAGTAATGTCTCTGCTTTTCAACATGCTATCTATCTAGGTTGGTCATAACTTTTCTTCCAAGGAGTAAGCATCTTTCAATTTCATGGCTGCAGTCACCATCTGCAGTGATTTTGGAGCCCCCCAAAATAAAGTCTGACACTGTTAGTCATTCTTAATACATCCTTTTTACTTAATACATCCTGCTTATTTAAGTTATGTGCAGAGTACGTCATATGAAATCCCAGCTTGGATGAAGCACAAGCTGGGATCAAGATTGCTGGAAGAAATGTCAATAATCTCAGATACGTGGATGACACCATCCATATGGCAGAAAATGAAGAACTAAAGAGCCTCTTGATGAAAGTGAAAGAGGAGACTGAAAAAGTTGGCTTAAAACTCAACATTCAGAAAACTAAGATCATGGCATTTGGTCCCAGCACTTCATGGGAAATAGATGGGGAAACAATGAGACAATAGAAGCAGTGAGAGACTATTTTGGGGGGGCTCCAAAATCACTGCAGATGGTGAGTGCAGCCATGAAATTAAAAGACGCTTGCTCCTTGGAAGAAAAGCTATGACCAACCTAGACAGCATATTAAAAAGCAGAGACATTGCTCTGCCGACAAAGGTCCATCTAGTCAAAGCTATGATTTTTCCAGTAGTCATGTATGGATGTGAAAGCTGGACTACAAAGAAAGCTGAGCGCAAAAAAAATTGATGCTTTTGAACTGTGGTGTTGGAGAAGACTCTTGAGAGTCCCTTGGACTGCAAAGAGGTCCAACCAGTCAATCCTAAAGGAAATCAGTCCTGAATATTCACTGGAAGGACTAATGCTAAAGCTGAAACTCCAGCACTTTGGCCAAACCAAATGGTGTGAAGAATTGACTCATTTGAAAAGCCCCTGATGCTGGAAAAGATTGAAGGTAGGAGGAGAAGGAGACGACAGAGGATGAGATTGTTGGATGGCATCACCAACTTGATGGACATAAGTTTGAGCAAGCTTTGGGAGTTGGTGATGGACAGGGAAGTCTGACGTGCTGCAGTCCATGGGGTTGCAAAGAGTCAGACATGACTGAGTGACTGAACTGAACTGAGTACATCCTCTTATTTTGTTTTCATTAAAACCTGGCTTTAAAAAGACTAGTTCTGGATGAATTAGTAAATAAGTATCTCAGCAAGGTGAAACCTCCTAGAGGCAAGATTTTGGTAGCCACAGTGGGCCACAGGAATTAGGGTACTGCCTTAATCACGTTCTTGTGCATGCATGCTTAGTCGCCGAGTCATGTCCAGCTCTTTGCGACTCCATGGACTATAGCCTGCCAGGCTCCTCTGTCCGTGGGATTCTCCAAGCAAGAACACTGGAGTGGGTTGACATTCCCTTCTCCAGGGAATCAAGTTCTTACCCGTCAGCATTTACCGACTGCCAGTCAAGAAGTATGCTTGCAAGAAACACTTAACTGGTGAATTCAGTAAACCAAACATTCTCCCTCTCACTAACATCATCCACTGCTTGCTCTCCTCCTTTGCCGCTATCTCTACACATAGAAACTGGACAGCCAGAGTTTGATTTGCGGTTCATTTGGTGTGTAATTCTGTCCCCTGCCTTCCACCTGCCCACACACACACCTACCACTCACCTTTTAAAGTCCATCAACTTTCAAAGCAGCAGTGCTTAGCTGTTCAGTTGTGTCGAACTCTTTGTCACCCCAGGAACCATAGCCCGCCAGGCTCTTCTGTCCATGGGGATTTTCCAGGCCAGAATACTGGAGTGAGTTGTCATGCCCTTCTCCAGGAATCCAACCCAGGTCTCCCACATTGCAGGTGAATTCTTTACCATCTTAGCCACCAGGGAAGCCCAAGAATACTGCAGTGGGCAACCTATCCCTTCTCCAGGGGACCATCTCAGCCCAGGAATCAGCCCAGGGTCTCCTGCATTACAGGTGGATTCTTTACCAGCTGAGCTACCAGGAAAGCCCTTCCAAGCAGCTATTTCTATGTATATGCGCTATTTATCAGAGCACACCAGAACAAAGTCACAGATTAGAAAACCATGTTAGGTTCCTCAAAAATGTCATTAAGGCTTCCCTGGTGGTCCAGTGGTATAAGAATCCACCTGCCAATGCAGGGGATGTGAGTTCAATCCCTGGTCCAGATCCACATGCCCTGGGGCAACTAAGCCCGTGCGCCACGACTACTGAGCCCTCGCTGCAGAGCCCAAGAGCCGCAACCACTGAGCCCAAGCTCAGAGCCCGTGCTCCACAACAAGAGAAGCCACTGCAATGAAAAGCCCCAGCACTGCAATGAAGAGTGCACCCCTCTTGCCACAGTTAGAGGAAGCCCATAGCAATGAAGATCCAGAGCAGTCAAAATAAAATAATAAATAATATTTTTTAGAAGTCCCATTGCCTGCATGCTCAGTCGATAAGTTGCATCTGCCACTTTGATGGGCACCAAAAAGAAGTTCATTGAAACAATGTAACATTCTTAATGCAACTGATGTGCTCCCTCCTGTTCTAACGAGTTCATGAATAACTGATGAAAGAAGCCTCCTCTGTTTTAATTAATTTGGTCTTGAAATTAATTCAATCCAGTACAAAATTAGCAGGCAATTAAGACTCATTGGCCCAACTGGACAAAAATATGCCCATGTCATTGCCTAGAGAAACAAACTGGAAATGGATAAGGGCTGTGGTCCGCTCTCCCAAACCTGAACACCAAACAGAACATCACCAATCCCCATGAGACCACAGCTTGTCCTCCTTTCTGGACCTCATAATCAAACAAAAAACCTCCTCACTGGACTTTAAGCATTTATATTTTAGGAAATCCTGTAGGGAGATTCCAAATGCATAGCAAGATTGCTTTTGTTTCGGTTGCATTTCACTTTTGAAACCTTCAAATAATTGATGAGAATTTACTAGGTCTAAGGAACAGAACGTAATAACAATTATCCACTGCAATACTTAGGCTCATGCAATAAACACATTTGGTTCTAAGAAATTATCACAGTTTGTTATGTACATGAGTTTAGCAAATTCTTGGTTCCATTATCCACTTGGCAATTACATATAGTGTTATAATAATAGTTTATCTTAAAATAGTGCATTTCCTCTCTGCATCTTGGCATCATGAGCACTTTTTTCTTAACCCTCAGAATGCCCTTTAGAATGGAGAAGATAGAAAATATCATTAAAAATACTTTGGGAACAAAGATACTAGGGATCAGAGATGGAGACAAAGAGGGGTTTTGGGGGGTTGGGTTTATTGGGGGATTTTCGGCCATGTGGCATATTGGATCAGATCCCCAACCAGGGATGAAAGCCATCCCTGCACAACCAGGGAAGTTCCCATCATAACATTACAGAAAGTTTTAAAAGACAATTACTCCATCTACCTTTATGTTTGCTTGAATTCTACCTGGATTTTTTTAATACTTCCAGTAACAAAGAACCCATTACTTCACAAAGCCACGAATTCCATCTTTAGTGATTGATCTGAAATTCTATCTTCAGTAGATAAAGACTATTTCTACCCCAAACAAGTTTCTTTCCTCCTACATGTGGCATCTGTTTTCCAGGATTAGTCATCAGCCCCCCACCCCCACTCCTCCCATCAAACCTCACAACATGGCTCTGAGCCCTTCCCCATCTTAGTCATTCTCTTTGGAATCAGTTTCACTGGACAGCACCATGTACTATTGGAAAGTGTGTGAACCAGGCACCTGGAGTTCAGTAACTGAACTCAAGGGTATCTGTGAGTTGGCTTCATGCTTAGCCTTTTGAACTTCAAGGTCTTCATCTATAGAATACGTTTAAACTACCTACCTTGTAAGATTTTTATGAAGATTTCATTAGATGATGTATAAAGAACAGTTATAGAATCCACCATGATTCAGTGTTCAGTAAGCAAATAATGATTATAGCTAATTCCCATATAGCATCTGCTAAGCACTTTATACATGAACTCATTTGCACGTCACAAGTCATGACAGTGTTGTTACATATGACATGTACATCTGTACACGTACCACTCATGTACAGAGAGGTCAAATAACTTGCCCAAAGTCACAGTCAACAGGAGACAGAGACAGAAACTGAGCCTCAATATTCTAATTTCAGAATCGATATTTGGTAGCCATGTCTATTTTATTTTTTTCTCTTCCTTTATTTTACTTTACAATACTATATTGGTTTTGCCATACATCACTGGGATAGCCATGTCTATTAAATGCACTGGTCATAGCAAACACCCTCTTCCAACAACACAAGAGAAGACTCTACACATAGACATCACCAGATGGTCAACATCAAAATCAGATTGATTATATTCTATGCAGCCAAAGATGGAGAAGCTCTATACAGTCAACAAAAACAAGACTGGGAGCTGACTGTGGCTCAGATCATGAACTCCTTATTACCAAATTCAGACTTAAATTGAAGAAAGTAGGGAAAACTGCTAGACCATTCAGGTATGACCTAAATCAAATCCCTTATGATTATACAGTGGAAGTGAGAAATAGATTTAAGGGCCTAGATCTGATAGATAGAGTGCCTGATGAACTACGGATGGAGGTTCATGACATTGTACAAGAGACAGGGATCAAGACCATCCCCATGGAAAAGAAATGCAAAAAAGCAAAATGGCTGTCTGGGGAGGCCTTACAAATAGTTGTGAAAAGAAGAGAGGCGAAAAGGAATGATATAAGCATCTGAATGCAGAGTTCCAAAGAATAGCAAAAAGAGATAAGAAAGCCTTCTTCAGCGATCAATGCAAAGAAATAGAGGAAAACAACAGAATGGGAAAGACTAGAGATCTCTTCAAGAAAATTAGAGATACCAAGGGAACATTTCATGCAAAGATGGGCTCAATAAAGGACAGAAATGATATGGACCTAACAGAAGCAGAAGATATTAAAAAGAGGTGGCAAGAATACATGGAAGAACTGTACAAAAAAGATCTTCATGACCCAGATAATCATGATGATGTGATCACTAATCCAGAGCCAGACATCTTGGAAAGCGAAGTCAAGCGGGCCTTAGAAAGCATCACTATGAACAAAGCTAGTGGAGATGATGGCATTCCAGTGGAGCTCTTTCAAATCCTGAAAGATGATGCTGTGAAAGTGCTGCACTCAATATGCCAGCAAATTTGGAAAACTCTGCAGTGGCCACAGGACTGGAAAAGGTCAGTTTTCATTCCAATCCCAAAGAAAGGCAATTCCAAAGAATGCTCAAACTACCACACAATTGCACTCATCTCACATGCTAGTAAAGGAATGCTCGAAATTCTCCAAGCCAGTCTTCAGCAATACGTGAACCGTGAACTCCCTGATGTTCAAGCTGGTTTTAGAAAAGGCAGAGGAACCAGAGATCAAATTGCCAACATCCGCTGGATCATGGAAAAAGCAAGAGAGTTCCAGAAATACCTCTATTTCTGCTTTATTGACTATGCCAAAGCCTTTGACTGTGTGGATCACAAGAAACTGTGGAAAATTGTGAAAGAGATAGGAATACCAGAGCACCTGAACTGCCTCTTGAGAAATCTGTATGCAGGTCAAGAAGCAACAGTTAGAACTGGACATGGAACAACAGACTGGTTCCAAATAGGAAAAGGAGTACGTCAAGGCTGTATATTGTCACCCTGCTTATTTAACTTATATGCAGAGTACATCATGAGAAATGCTGGGTTGGAAGAAACACAAGCTGGAATTAAGATTGCTGGGAGAAATATCAATAACCTCAGATATGCAGATGACACCACCCTTATGGCAGAAAATGGAGAGGAACTAAAAAGCCTCTTGATGAAAGTGAAAGAGGAGAGCGAAAAAGTTGGCCTAAAGCTCAACATTCAGAAAACAAAGATCATGGCATCTGGTCCCATCACTTCATGGGAAATAGATGGGGAAACAGTGGAAACAGTGTCAGACTTTATTTTTGGGGGCTCCAAAATCACTGCAGATGGTGACTGCAGCCATGAAATTAAAAGATGCTTACTCCTTGGAAGAAAAGTTATGACCAACCTAGATAGTATATTCAAAAGCAGAGACATTACTTTGCCAACTAAGGTCCATCTAGTCAAGGCTATGGTTTTTCCTTTGGTCATGTATGGATGTGAGAGTTGGACTGTGAAGAAGGCTGAGCGCCAAAGAATTGATGCTTTTTAACTGCGGTGTTGGAGAAGACTCTTGAGAGTCCCTTGAACTGCAAGGAGATCCAACCAGTCCATTCTGAAGGAGATCAACCCTGGGATTTCTTTGGAAGAGATGATGCTAAGGCTGAAACTCCAGTACTTTGGCCACCTCATGGGAAGAGTTGACTCATTGGAAAAGACTCTGATGCTGGGAGGGATTGGGGGCAGGAGGAGAAGGGGACGACCGAGGATGAGATGGCTGGATGGCATCACGGACTCGATGGACGTGAATCTGAGTGAACTCCGGGAGTTGGTGATGGACAGGGAGGCCTGGCGTGCTGCAGTTCATGGGGTCACAAAGAGTCGGACATGACTGAGAAACTGAACTGAACTGAGCTGAACTGAAAACAATGCTTTTCAGGTGTTGTCTGATCCAAGCAGAATAGCTGATCAGGACCCTCAACTTCTCCCCATGCAGCTGAGGATTGTACTCCTTTTCTTCAAATGGGCTTTTATCTACTTGAATGCCCCTCCCTCTATAATGTTCTTACTATGACTTGTGTGCAGCCTTGAATCCCCAGCCCTTTGTTTGTTCAGCTGCTTTGTAAGTCCAAGCGTAAAACTTCTTTTTCCTTTTTTAATGTCTTTCCCTTAAATTTGGTCTAGAAGTTGAAACTGTTGCTTCTGAGATCCTGATTTTCTCATTCAACACGTTTTCTCCACTCCCAACTTCCAGTCTTTCACGGAAGACTGGAAGATTTGACGGGAGTGTCTTCCCTAACTTCATCCCAGACGCTGATAAAATTATCAGGTTGGACAGGGCACCATGCCATTAGCATCCTCTCTCCAAGAAGTCATTGATCTACGAATCAGTACCCTCTCAGTAGGAGTCAGTCCTGGACAAAAATAGCATATGATTCACCTTCTCTTTAAGACCCTGGCTTCACTTCTGTTGCTGTGTTGTTTAAACTTTTCCTTTTTTATATAAGGTAATTTTGTCTAGAAAAACACATAAAATCAGAGTAGTTATCAAACTCTAAATTTAAGTCAAGTCCCTTTTTTGGACTTTCATCTGTTGATGTGTACAGTGGGGAGGAAATTTATAATCTCCAAGAACACTTCCAGCTCTAACAGTTCAGGAGAATACTAGGATGTGCTCTCCTTTCATGTGCTGTGTCCCAGCCAAACACAAACCCTGCACAGTTTCATAAATGCATCCTCTCCTCAGGACCGTGATTTTGCCCCTGCTGCTTCTTCTGTTTGTCCTCTCTTTCTTATCCAGCTGCTGACATTCTAGTTATTCCCCCAAACCAACTCAGGCCAACAAATGGCTTTGGAACAACTGGATATGCATATGCAAAAACACCAATTTTAATCCATACCTCACACCATATTAAAAATTATAATTACAGGCCTAATTGGGAAACACAAAATATAAAACTCTAGAAGAAAAGTAGGGAAAAAAACTTTGCAGCCTTGAATAAGCAAAAATTTCCTGGCTATAGTGCCAAAAGCATGATAAAATTTTTTTTAATATTTAATTTATTTTTTAAATATAAATTTATTTATTTTAATTGGAGGTTAATTACTTTACAACATTGTATTGGTTTTGCCATACATCAACATGAATCCACCACAGGTATACACGTGTTCCTCATCCTGAACCCCCCTCCCTCCTCCCTCCCTGTACCATCCCTCTGGGTCGTCTCAGTGCACCAGCCCCAAGCATCAAATGATGAACTAGACTTTATCAAAATTAAACACATTGCTTTTCTAATTTGATGTTTATTTTATATTGGAGTATCGTTGATTTACAATATTGTGTTCGTTTCAAGTGTACAGCAAAGTGATTCAGTTATACATACTTCCATTATTTTTCAGGTTATTTTCCCATATAAGTTTCTACAGAATACTGACTAGAGTTCCCTGAAGCATTTTTCTCTCCAAAAGACACTCTTAAGAGAGAGAATGAAAAGATAGACTGTGGACTGGGAGAATGTGCTTACAAATGACATATCAGATAATCTGGAACCCACTTCTAAACCAATTTCTCTCGTATTCATTTAAGGAAAAAAAATATTGATTAAAAAAAAGAATATGTATGCATATATATCATATATATATATTATATATATATATCTGAATCTCTTTGTTGCATACCTGAAACTAACACAATATTATAAATTAGCTATACTTTAAAAAAAAAAAGAAAGAAAGGAAAGAAAAAAGGACTCTCCTGGTGGCTCAGTGGTAAAGAATCCTGCCAATACAGGAGACATCGATTTCATCCCTGATCTGGGAAGACCCCACATGCCGCAGGAACAGCTAAGCCTATGTGCCACAGCTATTGAGCCTGCACTGTAGAACCAGGGAGCCACAACTACTGATCCCGCAAGCCTCATTGCTTCATTGACTACTGAAACCCACACACCCTAGAGCCCGTGCTCCACAGCAAGAGAGGCCACTGCAATGACAAGCCTGTGCACCACTAGAGAGTAGCCCCTGCTCTCCACAGCTAGGGAAAACCCCGTGCAGCAGTGAAGACCCAGCACAGCCAAAAATAAATAAATCAATTAAAACTTTTTTTTAATTCTGAAAAAATAAAAGAAAAAGATTATCGAGCAACTTCTGTGTGTCATGTACTATTCTAGGCACTTGCAACTGAATGAAACAGATGAAGATCTCTGCCCACGTGGAACCTACATTCTAACAGAGGAAACTTATATTCCCAGGAAATAGCAAACATGAGTCATCCTTGACTCATCGCTTTCCCTCAGATCCCATCAGTATATCCTGTCAATTCAATCTTCAAAATCTCTCCAGAGTCTGAGCATGGCTCTCCACTTCCACGGCAACAACCCTGGTTCAGCCACCATCTTCCTCTCCTGGGTGATTACTGCAGCCTCCTAATTGCTCCCTCTGCATCTGTCTTCCCCTCTTTCAGTCTTCTAGAAATAGCGCCCAGAATGATCTTTCAAACATAAGCTGGATCATGTCACATCTCTTCTCAAAACCCTCCAGTAGCTCCTGCCCTCACACAAAGTAGAGGAACCTTGCTATAATGCCTGATCAGGACACCCTGATCTTTCTCTCCTCTGTCCCCCTAACATCTTCAAAACCACCATTGCTGCTGTGTGCAGGGCTCAGAATGGGCCTTAGCAAAATGAGTATGAAACCCCAGGACCTAATATACAGCCGGAAACAGACAATATTTAGCACATGGAAATACACTGATATTTACAAGACTCAAGCACCAGGTTCTTATGGAAGATAGGATACCTGAGATAGGACCTTTCCACATGGACTTCCAGAAAGGAAAAAGGGCTTTGCTAGAAGGGACTAAAATCCAGCCCAGGTTTTTACCAAGCCCTCTAGTTCTCCAGTCTAAAGTATAATCAGTGATGGTTTGGCTTCTAGGGAGAATGGATGTTTTCAGTAAAGGGGCAACCTCTTTCCTTTTACAGGAAGTTAAAATATGTTCATTATCAGCTTTGAGGTTCAGACAGAGTCAGCAAAGACAGTACTTATAAGCAAGGAAGTTCACAGAGACTGGAAATTCTGATTCTCCTAATGACTGAGTAGGAAACAATGGTATAAACTTGTCCTTGGGGCTCCACAGAGTAGTGGGGCTCTTCTCTGCCCCCACCTCTAGAGCAAGCCTGGTATATCCTCTTTGGTGGGGGGTGGGGGAGAATTGATGGAAATTTCCCATAAGTAAAAGATGCTCCCTCCTTCTAACTTCCTCCCCTACTATCAACCACTCTCTATCTTAAGTAAGTACACACACACACACACACACACACACACACACACACACACACACACCCCAGAATGCCTAAAATTCCACCATTAGGAATTCATCTTTCAAGTTATGCTTGGCTGTCTTCCAGCCATTGTCATTTAAGATGCAAATATTCCAGAAGAGGTAATAACAATATAGTTTGCATTTAGTTAGCAACTTAGAGTTTGAGAAGCACTTTCACTCCCATTATGTCTTTGCCCTTTTTTCATTATATCATTTTTACACAACTTAGTCCTATGTATTTTATAGTTTTTAATGCAAGTGTGATTGGAATCTTTGCTTACATTTTATTTTCTAGCTAGTTTTCACAGATATAAATAAAAAAGCTCTTGAATTTTGTTTATTTTGCATCCTTCAACTTGCTTTTGTAGAACCTGTCACATATTCTAAGCAAATTTTGTAACTTTCTATCAACTGAAATGCACTCATTTCACATGCTAGTAAGGTAATGCTCAAAATCCTTCAAGGCAGGCTTCAGCAGTATGTGAACCAAGACGTTCCAGATGTTCAAGCTGTATTTAGAAAAGACAGAGGAACCAGAGATCAAATTGCCAACATCCATTGGATTATAGAAAAAGCAAGGAGATTCCAAAACACATCTACTTCTGCTTCATTGACTATGCAAAACCTTTGACTTTGTGGATCATGACAAAATGGAAAATTCTTCAAGATATGGGAATATCAGACCACTTTATCTGTCTCCTGAGAAAACTGTATGTAGGTCAAGAAGCAACAGTTGAAATTGGACATGGAACAATAGAACTGGTTCACAATTGGGAAAGGAGTATGTCAAGGCTGTGTATTGTCACCTTGCTGATTTAACTTATATGCAGAGTACATCATACGAAATGCTGGGCTGGATGAATCACAAGCTGGAATCAAGATTGCCAGGAGATATACCAACAACCTTTTATGCAGAAAATAGGCTTCCCTAGTAGCACTGATGGTAAAGAATCAGCCTGAAATGCAGGAGACCAGAGTTTGATCCCTGGGTCGGGAAGATCCCCTGGAGAAGGAAATGGCAAACCATTCCAGTATTCTTGCCTGGAGAAATCCACAGACAGAAGAGCCTGATGAGCTACAGACCATGAGGTTACAAGGAGCCCAACATGACTGAGTGATTAACACACACACACACACACACATGCAGATGATGCCACTCTAATAGCAGAAATCAAGGAGGAACTAAGGAACTTCTTGATGAGGGTGAAAGAGGAGAGTGAAAAAGCTGACTTAAAACTCAGCATTCAAAAAATGAAGATCATGGCATCCAGTCCCATCACTTCATGGCAAATAGGTGGGGAAAAAATGGAAACAGTGGCAGACTTTATTTTCTTGGGCTCCAAAATCACTTCAGATGGTGACTGCAGCCATGAAATTAAAAGATGCTTGCTCCTTGAAAGAAAAGCTATGACAAACCTAGACAGCATATTAAAAAGCAGAGACATCACTTTGCCGACAAAGGCCCATATAGTCAAAGCATGGTTTTTCCACTGGTCATGTACAGATGTGAGAATTGGACCATAAAGAAGGCTGAGGCTGAGCACTGAAGAACTGAGGCCTTCAAATTGCGGTGCTGGAGAAGACTCTTGAAAGTCCCTTGGACTGCAAGGAGATCAAACCAGTCAATCTTAAAGGAAATCAACCCTAAAAATTCACTGGAAGGACTGATGCTGAAGCTCAAGCTCAAGCTCCAGTATTTTGGCTACCTGATACAAAAGGTCAGCTCATATGGAAAGTCCCTGATGCTGGAAAGATTGAAGGCAGGAGGAGAAGGGGGTGACAGAGGATGAAATGGTGGAATAGCATCGTCAACTCAATGGACACGAGTTTGAGCAAACTCCAGGAGATAGTGAAGGACGGGAAGCCTGGTGTGCTGTAGTCCATGGGGTTGCAAAGAGTCGAACATGACTAGGCACATATGTTTGATGTTTCTGATAAACATTGTATAACATTTTAAAATGCATTATTCCTGTTTTGCCTATATGGAATTTATCTGAAATGACCTGAATTTCATCAAGTACTTTTCAGGATAATTTCATATAATCATATTGTTTTGCCATCAGTTTATTAATAATGATAATAGCTAATGATTATGTAGTTCTCACTATCAGTTCAGTTCAGTTCAGTTGCTCAGTCGTGTCCGACTCTTTGCAACCCCATGAATTGCAGCACGCCACGCCTCCCTGTCCATCACCAACTCCCAGAGTTTACTCAGACTCAAGTCCATCGAGTCCGTGATGCCATCCAGCCATCTCATCCTCTGTCATCCCCTTCTCCTCCTGCCCCCAACCCCTCCCAGCATGAGTCTTTTCCAGTGAGTCAACTCTTCTCATGAAGTGGCCAAAGTACTGGAGTTTCAGCTTTAGCATCATTCCTTCCAAAGAACGCCCAGGACTGATCTCCTTTACAGGCCAGACATAATTAAACATTTTATATTTAAGAACTCATTGAGATTTGCTACATCATTACCCCAATTTTATTTTTCTTCCTTTGAGTTCTTTTCTTTTTATTTAATTTAATTTTATATTAGAGTGCAGTTGATGTACAATGTTGGGTTAGTTTCAGGTGTGCAGTTAAATTATTCAGTTATGAGAATGGATATATGTCTTTAATCTTGAACATAGCCTTAAGCTCTGAATACCAAACTCTGGCATATGACAAAGGCCAGGCGCTAAGGAAACATTTCTTGAATGAATAAATGAATGAAATGAATGAATAAACTGATACTGTGGAATTTTTAAAACATAAATTATCACTGACAATAATTTATGGTTTACAAGTTGTCTCTACTGTCGCAAAGAGTCATGTCTGAGACCCTATAGACTATAGCTCTCCAGGCTCCTCTGCCCATGGGATTCTCCAGACAAGAATATTGGAGTGAGTGATACTGGAGTGGGTTGCCATTTCCTCTTCCAGGGGATCTTCCTGACCCAGGGATCGAAGCCACGTCTCCTGTCTCCTACACTGGCAGGCAGGTGCTTTACCACTATCACCAACTGGGAACCCCTCTCTACTGAAATCAAGAGTTAAAAAAGTAAATAAATTTCCCCTAGTTGAAAACGAGTGATAAAGACTAGAACTTGAACACTTAGTCACAAAACCAGAAGAGGTAATCAAGTTTAATGAGCCATCGTCTTTCCTTTGGAACATAACATCTTTCGCCAAATGAGAGTTTGGAGAGTACCACAGGGTTGGCATGAAGAGAAATATTGGATGCTGGGTGTAGGGAGATATTGAGCTTGGAGCTGAAAGATTCAGGATGATTATGCAAACTTGAGCTTAACTCGTCACTTAGCCTCATTTTCCTAACTGGCAAGATAGAGATAACAGCATCTTAATGTGCAATGCTCTTATGAAGATCTAAATAAATAACAGTTATATAGCACTTTGCAAAACAGTAAAGAGTTATGCTGGTGATAATAAAGAGTGAACAAGTGAGCAGCACCTGGGCAGCCCTTTGTTTAGTTTAGTCACTTGTCTTTACTCTCGTTAAAAATCAACTTTAATAAATCTCTAGATAAATCAAAGAGCACCTCTACTCCATTTTTTACACCCCTACTCTCCCACCCCACCGCCCTCCTCCATGACTGGGTCCCCTTGGGCGTATAATTGCATGTCTGCTTTGGGGTGATTCTCTGGCAGTCCCTTGTTCATTATTTCCTACCCAGTGGTTTCCTTGCAATCTTGCAAGTTTCCTATTGCAAACTTAATTTTCTTTGAAAATTAATTGTTAGGAGAAGCAGATTTTACAAAAGGAGCTACGTGAGTGAGAAAGCAACATGAGGCAATCATGTTTACTGCCAACAGATCACAATAAAGAACTAAGATGGAATCCCATTAGACTACTCCATGGCCTGGACACTGAACTCCAGCACAAGGGATAGCCCAGGTGTAGGCTACCAGACATTCAGACAGTCAGACATCCAAGTCCTGCCTGTGCCACTGAACCTCCCTGTCGCTTAGAAGTCCTTCCTTCAAGGTCAAAACACCCTGCATAACCATCTGTTTGGAGCTAGCAGAGAAATTCATTCTGAAATTCTGAAACACCGAGATTTGCTTCCGATGTATCACACTGCTATGTAGGAATGTCCAGCAGTCTTCCTTCTCATGGAAACCAGTACTTCCCATAACTGTTCAGCTCTCTAGACTGCTGACATGTTTATTTCTGCCAGACTTGCAGAACTCCCACTCCAAGGAACTGTTAAAGGCAATTCTCTCAGATGATGAGATTCTGGGGCCCAGAGAGATGGTGGCTTGGCCCAAGTCACCCAAGCAGAAGCCTATAACTTTCCTGAACTGGAATAGAGATTAAGAGACCATCGAACTTAATCACCAGCCCCTCTGTGCGTGTCCTCTGTCTATTCATCTGGCCTCTGCTTGAACACCTCTAGCAGCAGAGAACTCCTCACTTCCCAGGCCAGTCAATTTATCTTTGTTTACGTCTGACCTCTAGGAAGCCGGAATCAATCTTTCTTTCTCCTTCCCTCCCTCCTCATCCCTCAGTTTTGCCCACGTTCTGGCCACACTGAGCAGATTCCCCTCCAGGAGCAAAACCAGTCCTAGAACTGCCTGATTTCCCTTCCTTGCTCATCCCTCACACTATGCTAGCCCCCTCACCCTAGGGCGGAAACAGAGAACTAGAATTAGAGTGTTTCCCGCAATACTTTTGGCAGTGCAGTAGTATTTCCCTCTTTATCTTATGAATATAATCTTTAATCCATCGTTTTCTCATTCACTCGGTGGGTTTATTGAATATTTTCTTTGTACTAGGCACAGTGCACTAAGCATTAAAGAGCATAGGGTCTATGTTATCAAGAAGTTTAAAAAGGGGGCTTCCCTGGTGGTCCAGTGATTAAGAACCTGGGGACATGGGGTTTTTCCACTGGTCCAGGAAGATCTTGCATGCTGTGAGGCAGCTAGGCCCACACACCACAACTACTAAGCCCGTGCTGGAGAGCACACACTCCACAGCAAGAGAAACCACTGCATGAGAAGCCCACGCATCACAGTGAAGAGCAGCCCCAGCTTGCCACAATGAAAGCAAGTCCGTGCAAAGCAACAAAGACTCAGCACAGCCAACAATTCATTAATAATTAATTTTTTAAAAAAGGATGTCTCACCAAAAAAAAAAAAAGTTAAAAAAACTAACAAAAATATGATGTGATAAGGGCTACATTAATGGGCTTTGCAAAGTGTGATATGAGCACCAAGGAAAATATGGCTAGTTGGCTGGGAGTCATTTTATCCCAAAATAAAAAAGCCCTATTTATATCTCATTGCTTGACTTGTAGTAGACAATTAACTAATGTTTGAATGAATGAGTGGAGTGACGTTTCCTCAAGCTTTGAATGATAAGGAAATGTTTCCAACTTAGGAAAAGAAATGGCTTGCAAATTCTTTAGGATGCTAATAAAATAATTTATTGAGGATACCATGTTAGTTTCCCAGAGCCACCCTAACAAAGTATTACAACCGAGTAGCTCAAGAAAATAGAAATGTATTCTCTTACAGTTCTGGAGGCTAGAAGTTTGAAATCAAGGTTTCAGTAAGGTTGATTTCTCCTAGAGGCTCTCTGAGTGGTCTGTTCCATGGTTTCCACTGAGCTTCTGGTGATGACTGGTGGTCTTTGGTGGTCCTTAGCTTGTAAGCACATCACTGAAGACTCTGCCCCAGTCTCTCCATCATATTCTCCCTGTGTGGGTGTCCAAACTTCCCTCTTCTAATAAGGACACCAGTCATTGGATTAAGGCTCACCCCACTCCAGTATTTGCTCATCTTAACTTAATTACATCTGCAAAGATCCTATTTCTAAATAAGGCCACATACACAAGTGCCAGCGATTAGAACTTGAACAAGCTTTCTGGGGGGCTGGGGGTGGGGGGACACAGTTCAACCCAAAGGAAATACTCGAGTTTTAAGAAGTAGTGCCTGTGATGAAACAAGCACTGTTCTAGATCTAAGGGCCAGAGAGACAAACGAAACAGACAGGGAACCTACCTTCAGGGAGCTTACATTCTAGAGGTGGCATTGGGGGAGTGGCCAAGACAGACAGTTAACCAGCGAATACATAAACAAGAAAACATGGATAGTGTTGGCAAGCGTCATATAAAATGGCTGGACATCTTCTGAGGAGGCAGTCAAGAGAGACTTCTCTGAAGAAGCGACATTTAAGATGAGATCTACATGAGAAGGAGGAGTTAAGCAGAGGCCGTATCCTCACTTTAGGCCTTGTCCCGGAAGATCAAAATAACAAGAATGCCGGTCTCAGAGCTCTGCTTCTCCCCGTGTGCCCACTGCCACGTCTTCTTGTTACCAAAGTGTCACTCTTTTTCATATTCTGTCATCCAAATTCAGAAGAAGCCACTGGTCAGATTGACTTAACTGATTACAATGGTACCTGCTTGGCTGAGCCGTTGCTTGAGGGGCTGGAGGATGAGCGACCCTTGGTCCATTCTGTCCTACGTGGTCATCTCTCTCCTAGGCCAGGTGCCTCCAGACCGAGGCACGAGGCAATAGTTTCAGTTAAAAACAGAGAAGGACACATCCAGTAACTCTGACCCCACTGCACAACACAAAGGCTTTTCCTACAGAGGGGGCCACCGGCAACGTTTCCATGGTGAGGATCACAGGGCCATTAGGCCACAAACAGCAACTCTTGACTTTAGCAAAAGTGAATTACTGGCAGAGTATGGATAACTCCCAGAATCAGATAGCAAGCTGGAGAAAGGAGTCTTAGAAAGAATGGAAACTAGGACAACCCTGGGGACCTGAGAGCCCAGAAGGAATGAATGCTCCCTTTGAGCGATTGTTGGAATGAATGGAGGCCACCATGTGGCTTTCTGTTAAGATTTAACTTCCTTGGCTGGGGGTGGGGCATCTTGATTGACAGCCCTACCAAGACTACGTTCAATAGACAAGAGAATGTTTCCCACAGTAAAATCTGGGCGTGGAACCAGAAGAGATACTGTTCATCAGGCAGGCAAAACTTACAGCAGTGTTTCGCAATTATCAGCAAATGTATTTCATTGGTTAAGTAGAAGAGTCCACAAAAACTCTGTGGAAGTTTCCAGATTTGCTGATTAGTGCATGGCAGTTTGTCTATGTACTTAAATTTTTAAATTTTCCAGTAGTCCCATGCAGTTCCTTTCTTCCTAGGAAAGCTCATGCCAAAAAGCTAGCATGTCTCCTTCTAGTCAGACAATCTGATAAGCAAACACATTGGCATTTGAAAGACCAGGTCTGCAAATGGTTTCTTTTTTTTTTCCCAAGAAGTAATTCATATTAGGGCCCTGGAAAAAATAACATGCCCTGGTGCTGAATGAGTTTGAACCTTAATGCTGTCAGCCAGTCCTGGTGGTGACAGAAGCTGATCTCAGATTAAACAGCTTCGTTAGGGCAGAGGCACTGGGTCCAGGCAATTCCTGGAGAAATGGAACTGCAGAAGTGAATGTCTTTTTGCTTGTCGGGGAAATATCCAAATTGCTCAAATGCTGACCCCTCCTGGAGAAAATCAGCCCAATGGAAGAGACCCGTTTTCATGCGAAGTCAAGTCTGGATAGTCCTTCTCAAGCCTTGCAGCTGGTCGAGGCATGGTCCTAGCTGGAATGAGGGTACTTGCCTCTTTTGATGAGGGTAGTGCTGAGCGAGGCTAAAGCTATTTTTTCCTACTTCACCCAAAACTCTGTCTCTGAGAATTAATTTGATATTGGAGTATAGTGCCCAGATTGAGCTTCAGATGCTGGGGATAAATTTGCAAGCACCACCCCTTCTGCAGTTTTACTAGCTATGCCCACTAACCTCCATCAAGGCGGTTTCTATAGAAACCCAAAAAGGCTGAGATGTGGCTGGTCTTGGCTGACACCTAAGACCAACGACATCCCTCTTAACCCAGTCCCTGACTGGCATCAAATAGGCCATCTGAGAGATGGTTTGGAAGTAGGAGAGAACGCAGACTTTGGGACAAATATCCCTGGTTACTATCCTCCGCTATCTAAGAGCCTCAAATCAAACATATCACCTCTCAGGATTTCATCTGACTTTCAAAGATGTTGCAGGTTTTAGAAATAATACATACAGCTGTAGAGTGAGGGTGGAGGTGGGGTCTGGGTGCTTCTTTGCTGTACCAGATGTTTCCTTCTGTGTGGAGACAAACTCCTGGCCTCTCTCCTCTCCTTACTTTACCCCTTCCCAGAGAAGAAGAAAGAGTGTTTTTGTGGCCATGCTGTGCTTCCCTGGTGGCTCAGAAAGTAAAGAATCTGCTTGCAGTGCAGGAGACCTGGGTTCAGTCCCTGGGTTGGGAAGATCCCCCCAGAGGAGGGCATGGCAACCCACTCTAGTATTCTTGCCTGGAGAATCCCTTTGGACAGAGGAGCCTGGCAGGCTACAGTCCACGGGGTCACAAAGAGTTGGACACAACTGTGTGACTAAGTAGTGGATGCAACTTGCAGGATCTTAACCCAGACCCTCGGCAGTGAAAGCATGGCATGCTAACCATGGAAAATCCCACAGACAGAGGAGACTGGCAGGCTACAGTCCATGGGGTCGCAAACAGTCAGATACCACTAGCAATTAACACACACTAACCACTGGGTCACCAGGGAATTCCCAAGAGAGTGTTTTATACAATGAGATGTTTAAGTGTGTGTGTGTGTGTGTTTATTTGCAGAGAGAGAGAAAGAGAGGAGAGGAAGAGAGACAGAGATTCAGCAGCTTCAACTCTGCTCTTCTTTCTCATCCAGGAACTGCCAGAAGGAAATCCATGCTTCCTCTGCTCCCCAGGGATGCCGGTTTCATTGGGGACCTAGACTTGCAAATCACACTCTGCTCCATAAAGGTGTTAACTCTACCCCTAAAAAGGTATTAATTCTGCCACTGGTTGAGATTCCCAACATCTTGTACAATGAGCCATGAATTTGGGAAAAGACACAAGAGAAATTTGGGGGAGCAAAATAACATGAGGAGAAAGAGCCTTATGTTATACCTGGTGCATGTGAAATTAGTCATGTCTGACTCTTTGTGACCCCATGGACTATTGCCTGCCAGGCTCCTCTGTCCATGAGAGTTTCCAGGCAAGAACACTGGAGTGAGTTGCCATTTCCTTCTCCAGGGGATCTTCCCGACCCAAGAATCAAACTCTTGTCTCCTGTGTCTCCTGCTTTGTCAAATGGATTCGTCATCCCTGAGCCACCAGGGAAGCCTCTGATATACCTAGGTGGCAAGTGAACTTCATGGTAACTTTGTGAAGGCAGGTCATTGAGTTGAGCCTCATCCTGGGCTACATGCTGTGAATCCCAGTTTTGCTAATAACTAGCCATGTGACCCCAGGCAAATGATTCTGCTGGCTTCACAGAGAGGAAGGGAACAATGCGAGTTCCTCCCTCGGAGAGTCTGTGTTCTTACAATCAGCATTAGAATTTAAAACGCCCACATGCATGTCTCTGAAAGTAGTAAGGAATGGGCTGGGGGTGTAAGGTCGCCTCCACATTCAACATTTGGAACACCAGCTTGGGGAAGTTATAGGATGCTCACCTAGTAGTTTAATTATCTTAATGCTTTAATCTACATCTATCTCTCAGCTTCCTGTATCTTTCTTTTCCACCAACCAGGCCAAACAGTGAAAAGAAAACTTCATTTGTTTACTCAAAAAAAAGGTTGTTTTTTTTTTTTTCCAAAAAAATAGTGTGAAAGATGAACTTGGTGGTAGGCATTGTTCTAAACGCTCAAGATACAGCATGAACAAAAAACAGAATTCTTGTTTTCCTAAAGCTTACAGTCTACTGAAGAAAAGCAATAAAGAAAACATTTCAGTGTCTTCTTTTAGAGAAAGAGAGAAGCTAGAATGTCAGAGGGTACTAAGTGCCCAGCAGAAAAATAAAGCCAAGAACACGAATGAGATTTAGAATGCAAGCAGTGGGGAGAAAGAAACAGAGCACCATTTCTTTTTTATATGTAAACCTTAAACAATAGCCAAGCATGCAAACGTTGCAGAGATTTTGACACTGCCATCAGTGCAGGCTTGCTAAGTCGCTTCAGTCGTGTCTGAAACTCTTTGTGACGCTATGAACTGTAGCCCACCAAGCTCTTCTGTCCATGGGATTCCCCAGGCAAGAATACTCAAGTGTCTTGCCATTTCCTCCTCCAGGGGATCTTTCTGACCCAGGGATCAAAAACGTGTCTCTTGTGTCTCTTGCGTTGGCAGTTCTTTACCACTAGCACCCCCTGGGAAGCCAGTCAATGAAGGCCAGCTCCAGTCTCTGTATGTCTGGGACCTTGGAACTAAACCAAAGGCCCCTGAGGGATCTCCTGAAACCTGCACAGTCAAGACAGGAGGCAGAGGTATGCCAAGCATGCTGATCACAGCAACTGGACCCTTCAGGCCCAAGCTGGAAATGAGCTGCCATCAGGGAGCAGAGAATGGACCCAGAGTCTGCACACTCTCCAGCTCTGAGCACCTTGACTGTAGGGGCAGCTCAGAATCACCTGGAAAGACTTTTGAAACCCAGATCCCCCAACCAACTCCCAGACACTCTGGCATGATTGATCCGGGCTGAGGCTCGCACAGTATCTTCTTATGGTTCCCCAGATGACTTCTAAGTGCAGCCAGGGTGAGGGACCTCTGTCTGCAGGTATCCCTGGGGCTTTGCTCAGACATGAAATCAGGAGGAGGGACAGGATTGGAACCAGCACCAGAGAATGGAGCTCTGGGCAGGGATTCAAGAGAGCCTGAACGTTTTCCTTTTGCTGAAATACTCTCTTTGGTGTGGCTTCAGGGATTGTTCTGCCTTCTCAGAACTACTGTCTCAAGCAGCTGAAGGGAATCAAGGAGAAATACACCATCGCCACTCCCAACAGCTCCCATCCTTGAAGGACAGACTAGAAAGACTAGGAGTCCAGGGGAAACGAGCAAATCCAAGCCCCCAGAATAGCTTGCTCTTCCCTCTAGCCCAGGCAAAAGCAGGTCTCGGGGCCTCACCACTCACACCTGATCCTGTCCAGCTCATCCCAGTAATCTGAGCCCTGCCTACCTGCTTTAGTCGTGTCCAACTCTTTGCCACCTCATGGACTGTAGCCCACCAGGCTCCTCTGTCCTGAGACTCTCCAGGCAGGAATACTGGAGTGGGTTGCCATGCCCTCTTCCAGAAGATCTTACTGGCCCAGGGATGGAAACTGCGTCTCTTATATCCCCACATTGGCAGGCTAGTACCACTAGCATCACCTGGGATGCCCAGTCTGAGGCCAGCACCTAGCAAAAAAGTAATGGCTGTCATTGGCTCAATGGTACTCTGCCCAATTGAAGTGGCAATGGATGTTAGGAGATCCTGGCCAAGTCTTTCTCCATCAGAGACACAGCTCAGAAGCAAATGACAGGAGACAGGCAAATAAGTAACAATTTAAATATCTATGAAAACAGTAACAAATGCATGGATGCGTGCTGTTATGAGCAAGATACTCCTTTAAATGCCTTACATGTATCATCCCATTTGGAACCCCCATCATTCCTGGATGTTATAATCTCTGTTTAATAGATGAGGAGCCAGGTCACAGAGAGCAGGTAAGTTGCCCAACATCACACAGCTGGCAAAGAGCAGAGACAGATCTTGCCAAATTAGCCCATCTGACTCACATGTAGTCAGAGAGATGGGTGCTGGGTGGGCAACACCAGGGGAGAATGCCTTACATTGAATGTGGAAAATGTCTCTGCTGGAACTTCTACCATGCATGTGCTCCAAGGGTCGGGGTTCTCATAGCAACAGTGGGCTCAAAGACATCTACCCTAGCTACTAGGAACAGGTTGCATCTGTCATGCAGCCCCAGGGGAAATCTTAAGCTTTTTAATAAGAAGATTTTTGGAGGGTTAAGTTTTCAGTCACAATGAGCTTATCAAAGAAATTCTCTTCGCTAGAAGGCAAACCACAGAATAAAGTCAAACCAGTGGGCAACCCCACTAAGCATGGAGCTGAGGCTTGATTTAGACTCCAGGGGATGAGCAGAGGGCAGTCAGGGTGGCAGAAGGGGAGGCTGAAGGGAAGGGCTCATTATGGTTCCTGGAAGCTGCTCCCAGGCAGGGTGAGAGGGCATCCCCAGGCAGTGGCTTCTGCCCATGAATTTGGAACTCATGATAATTTTTTTCCCTCCCCAAACATGTCCCTGACATGCACTGTGCTTGTGTGTAAGTCAGGGTGAATTATCTTAGCTACATGTGTTCCTCTGACCTCGCCTGCCAGTTCTTAGCAGGTCCTAATTGCACAAGGCAGCTGATCCTACAGATGTGCCTTTTGTTTCTGCTCATCCAAGGTCAGCAGTGGGTTAGGAGTCCCTGCCTTCTCAGGAGTCTTTGCACCAAAATCTGCCCATGGAGATCCTAAGAAGCTGCTCTGAGTCAGCAGGAATGTCTTTTTAGTTGAAGGAGCCAGCATCTCACCCATGAAAGTCTTTTATTACCACCAGATTATCTAAAAATGATCTGTTTATCAAGAGGGAAGAGAAGGCAACTCCACTTTCCTTTCATCACACCTATTCCTCGCAGTAGCCCTCATTCAGATCAAGGGATACATCACCCAGAACATGCTGGAGATTGAGAGAATTGGTTATTTGGGGGTAATTCCCAGAGAAAGGGACTATACTTCTTGCTATGACAGGAGACAGGCAAATAAGTAACAATTTAAATATCTATGAAAACAGTAACAAATGCATGGATGCGTGCTGTTATGAGCAAGGTACTCCTTTAAATGCCTTACATGTATCATCCCATTTGAAACCCCCATCATTCTTGGATGTTATAATCTCTGTTTAATAGATGAGGAACCAGGTCACAGAGAGCCTGCCTGGGAGCAGCTTCCAGGAACCATTTCCAGGGAATGAGAAGGGGTTCACAGAAACTCTAAATGGTTTGGGGAGACTTCAGAGCAGATGTGTGCCTACCCTTCCAGCATCCCCTGGGGAAGCTGCAAGCCTTTTAGAGAAAGGTTTGTTCCCAACAAGGGTGAAGGTGTTGGTTTAGAATGACCAAGTGGGGAGTTTTGCTGGGTGGGTCTAGAGTGGCCTCATAGCATGGGATTCTGTATACTATCAATGCAATCTGATGGGAAGAAGTAACCCCAAGAGTTTCAAAGACATCAAGGGGCGGGGAGCAGAAGTGCTAAGAGAGGGTGCGTGCATGCGTGCTCAGTTACTTCGGTCGTGTATGACTCACTGTGACCCTGTGGAATGTAGCCCACCAGGCTCCTCCATCCATGGGATTCTCCAGGCAAGAATTCTGGAATGGGTTGCCATTTCTTTCTCCAGGGGGTCTTCCCGACCCAGGGATTGAACCCACATCTCCTGAGTCTCCTACACTGGCAGGCAGATTCTTTACCACTGAGATACCAAGGAAGCCCCTTGAGAGAGGGTAGTTGACTCAAAAGCACTTAAGGTCAAGGAGCTCATAAAGAGCATGGCCTGTCAACAGGAGGCCAAACAAAACCACAGAAGCAAATGTCAACACATGTTGACAAGGAACAGCTTAGTTAAGACAGTTCATCAGAGGTCAGAAGGTGACCATGGGCCAGACGGGCCATGTTCTTCTGATGCCCATCGTCTGAGGAAAAGAAAAAGGAGAAGGCAAGAATCCAGGACTGATTGAAAAGTTATCCCAAGAGATTGAATTTGAAGCAAGGCTTGGCTGAGCCTACATGGTTTTGTAAGATTATCTGTTATAGCTAGAATTAGGGACATGAGAGCTAAGACTCTCTTTATATAGAAGTAAAGCAAGTTAACATTGTCTACAAACCTAAGTTTTTGAGGGCTGTTATGACTATGAAAATTCACCCCCCATCATTTGCTCTTGACATTGTCAAGGGGGAAAAAATAGCTGCACAGACAAGTTCATTGCGACACCACAGTTAAGCTGTTTTGGGTCTTAGAGAACTGGGGGAGAAAAAAAAAAACAGCCCCTCAGTCAAATGGCACCACTTCCAAAACATTAAATTTCCTCCAGTATTCGGAAGCAGGTTATGGAATTGACAGCTATTTACCTTCAACTTGCAAAAGGATGTAACTACTGATGTCTTTCAATGCAGCCAACTCTTGGTTTTCATCTATTTTCACTCGCTCTGTCAAAGAAGTCCTCTATTTTGCAAGTCCCATTGGGAAACTTCACTGGCCATCTACATCTTCAAAATGATGAATAGTTTCATTGCCAAGCAAAATTTCACTTAGAGGGAAAAAATGGCTCTCAGGGCACAAAAAGAATACCTTTGTTGCTTGGAAACACATCTGGGTTAAAGGGAACCATTTTTCTCCCTCTTATAGCACTCCCTCCTAGGCTCATAAAATAGTCACTTTTTC
Organism: Capra hircus; assembly: GCF_001704415.2. Lineage (NCBI taxonomy): Eukaryota > Metazoa > Chordata > Mammalia > Artiodactyla > Bovidae > Capra > Capra hircus. The sequence goes on from NC_030812.1 coordinate 71,880,828, forward strand.
CCCCTCCTTCCACATTTTTCTTTAGCTCTTTGATGGGAGAGGAAGTGTTTAGCATCCCTTGGTGCATTTTTCTCTATGGATCAGAAGATAAAGCATCTCCTCCTAGTCACTTCCTTTTGTTCCTGTCTCTAGCTGCCCACCTCCACAAAACACACATTTTTTTAAGTTTCTGCAGGGGGACATCCCTTTTCCAGATGGTTACTTTAATTCCAGGGAGTTGTAGAAAGTCTGTTCAGACTACAAAAGAAAGCCAAGCCTTCATTCCAATTTCACCAGTAATAAAAGCTGGTATTTGATCTGCCCCATTTGAGTCCCATGTACTTCTCTCAATTGGTTGTAAACTCAGACATGGGAGAAAGGGTGTAATTTATTGGCCGCCTTAAACCTTGAAAGAGCTTGCTTTGTGTTTCGTGAATGTAGTAAATTGGGAAAATGGCCGTAAATTCTCCTCCTCCATGTATCTTACGTCCTCGAAAGGTGGCTTGTCTCACCATTAGTTGACTTCTTGGTCCATGCCTTGAAGCTGCACTGACCACGTGACTTGACTTTGCCCAGTAGGACAGGAGCAAAGGCGAGTCAGCAGAACTTGGAAAGGAACTTGGACTTGCTCACAGAGGCGGGCTCCCCGGCTTTGCTTGGAACCCAGCCGCCACGTGAACATGCCTGGGCCAGTCTGCTGAAGAGTAAGAAGCTATGCCAACAGAGGGCTCAGTCAGCCCAGCTGCAGAGACCAGGCAGCATCACAAACCAGCTGGTCTCGCCAACCCACCAGCGTCAATGCAGAAGCATGAGTAAGCCCAAGAGACATGAACAGAGCCAAGCTGGGCCAGGAGAGCCACCCGCAAGCCCCTCCTAAACTGCCAACCTACAAAATCATGAGCCAAACTAATGGCTGTTGATGAAGCCACTGAATTGTGGGGTGGTTTTCATGCGGCAGTGGAGAACTGATACAGAGAAGAAAGAAGTGGCAGGTAGCAAGTGAACATTGCTACATCACTGTGCTTGAGGTTCAGACCTAGACAACCAGCCTCAGAGAAAGTCCTGCTGCCCTTACCTTGAACCACCTTCTCAATGCATTTTATCAAGAAATGGAGAAGAGACAACCTACAGAATAGGAGAAATTTGCCAATGATGCAATTTAAAAGCTCTAATTTGTAAAGGTGTATGCTCCCCAATGTTCATAGCAGCACTATTTACAATAGCCAAAACATGAAAGTTTTTGGCTAAGTATCCACAGATAAACAGATAAGATGAGATACATCTGTGTGTGTGTGTGTGTGTGTGTGTGTGTGTGTGTGGTGTGTGCGCGCGTTAGTCAGTCATGTCTGACTCTTTGCAACGCCATGGACTATAACCTGCAAGGCTCCTCCTCCAGTTCAATCATAAGGCTGTATGTACAACAGTAGATGTCAAAAGAACTCAGCCCCATTTCCAGGCATCTACAGATTTCTGCTGGCAGAGCAACTGACAAGGTGTTCCATGGAATTCTCCAGGTAAGAACACTGAAGTGGGTAGCCATTCCCTTCTTGAGGAGATCTTCCAGACCCAGGGATCAAACCCAAGTCTCCTGCATTACAAGCAGATTCTTTGCTGTCTGAGCCACCCATATATATATATATATATATATATAATGGAATATTACTCAGCCAAACTAAGTGAAGTAAGACAGAGAAAGACAAATATGATGTCACTTATATGTCAAATCTAAAAAATAGACACAAATGAACTTATTTACAAAGCAGAAAGAAACTCACAAACATAGAAAATAAGCATGGTTAACAAAGGGGAAGAAGAGGAAGGATAAATTGAGAGTGAGGGATTTTAAAAAAGGAAAATAAACAGGAAACTCTAAAGCCCTTCTCTAGAGAGATTTACCAGCTTTTTGAGAACAAATCTTAAAACACTTGACTGAACTTCTGGCAGACGAAAGATGACCCCTTATCAGTGCATTCTGACAGGGATAAATTCTTGGTGGGCATTTTTAGCAAGATGAATAAGGCAGCAATTAGAATTTAAGCCCAGCATTCACCATTGTGGATGCTGCCCCAAAGCCCCAAGCTTTTCTGCCATTTTCACTGTTCTGGAAGAGCTGAGAGGAGAAATGCTTTTGCAGATTGTTGCCCGCAGTGAGAACTCCTTGTCAGTTGCTCTGCAAGCAGAAATCTGTAGCCCTCTGGAAATGGGGCTGAGTTCTTTTGACATTTACTGTTGTGTAGACAGCCTTACAATTGAACCCGAATCTCACCCTCACCTTGCTGACATAGACAGCATCAAGAATGCAGAGAACTTGCCAAAACTGACCTCATTAACTCTAGGACAAAGGGGATTATACAAAACAAATTAAACTCAAAGAGTCTTAGGGAATTCTGGGGCTCCTTGACACACATCTGACTGTGTCTAGCAAAGCGAGCTCAAGGACTGATGATGTGGTTTTTTACTTATCTTTGAGAGCCATGGTGTAGGGGGACTTGATGCCAACAAAAGTGTTGACATTGATTAGATAGCAAAAAAGATGTTGTCATGTAAAGACAGCTCCGAAATTTTAATTTCTTATTTAATCAAATAACAGCAACCTTCTGGCTGAAATTTACATTTTAACAGAATTTAAATTTACATTTTTATTCATTGGCAAAATTTGGATTTATTGCTTTTTTAAGGAAGTGGCTATTAATGCTTTGCAGGGAAAAGATAAGAAATAAATTTTTGTAAATCTCAGTTTATAGTCTCAATTCCCATACAATGAAATGAAATCACAGGCAAAACTTCATTTGTATGCATTTCCATGTAAACACATCAGAACCGATAGTTTTTATCAGATGATCAGAGGGGGAAAAAAGATTAAAAATAACTGTCATACATACAGATGGCCAAGAGACACATGAAAAGACGCTCAACCTTGCTATTTACCAAAGAAATGCAGATCAAAACTACCATGAGGTATCACCTCACACCAGTCAAAATGGCCATCGTCAAAAAGTCTACAAACTGTAAATGCTGGGGAGGGTGTGGAGAAAGGGGAGCCCTCCTACACTGCGGGTGGGAGGGTAAACTGGTGCAGACACTCTGGAGAGCAGTGTGGAGGTTCCTTCAGTTCACTAAAAACAGAGTTAGCATATGATTCAGCAATCCCACTCCTGGGTGTATATCCAGAAAAGACAAAAACTCTGATTAGAAAAGATGCAACCACCCTAATGTTCATAGCCGCACTGTTACCATATTCAAGATGGGGAAGCCACACAAATGTTCATTAACAGACGCATGGATAAAGAAGAAGTGGCAGATAAATAGGTATTTCTCAGTCATAAAAAAGAATGAAATAATGTCATTTGTAGCAACATGGATGGACCTAGGCATGACCATACTAGTAAGTCAGACAAAGGCAAATATATAATATCACTTATTGTGGAATCTAAGAAATGATACAAATGAACTTATTAATATTTACAAAACAGAGTTCCAGGCACAGAAAACAATCTTATGGCTGCCAAAGGAGAAGTGGGGACAGATAAATTGGGAGTGTAGAATTAACAGCTACACACTATTGACATACACAAAATAAGTAAACAACGATGATTCACTACATAGCACAGAGAACTATACTCAATATCTTATAATAACCTATAACAGAAGAGAATCTGAAAAAGAATATATATGTGTGTGTTTGTGTATAACTGAATCGCTTTGCTATACATCTGAAACTAACGTAACACTGTAAATCAACTATACTTCAATAAGAAATAAAATAATTTTCATAAAGAAAGGGGGAAATACAGTAGATAGAAAATATGTTAAGGGAGCAGGCTTTTTTTCGCTACTTTCAAGTAGCATGATTTAGGGAAAATCAAAATATGTCTGAGTTTTGTTCATAAGAATGTGGCTCACAATGCTTAATAAGGATTTGATGAGGTCAGGTATTTGCCTGGCATATAGTGAGCACTCAGTAAATTGCAGCACCCTTTCTGCCCTCTCATTAGACCTTTTGCATTATATTCTAAGACATTTGCAATCTGGCCTATAAATCTAGCATATTTCACAAGAACTTCATCCCCACTCACTCCATATATTTCGCCTTAATCCCAGCCACCCTGGGAACTAGCTTCCAGTAAGTTCTTTAACTTTCTTACCTGCGGCATGGACACCTGCTGCATGGACTCATCAGGACAGTTAAATGAGATTGTGTATTTAAACTACGAGGAAAATGGGACTTCCCTAGCCATCCAGTGGCTGGGACTCCTTTCCAGCAGTGCAGGGGGCATGAGTTTGATCCCTGGTCGGGGAACTAAGATACTGCATGCCTCACGGCACAGCCTAAAAAACATTTTTTTAATTAAAAAATAAATGTAAGTACTAGAAATAATGCTCTGTTTAGTAAATACTCATGTGCTGTGTGCTAAGTGGCTTCAGCAGTGTCCGACTCTTTGCGACCCCATGTGCTTTAACCCACCAGGTTCCTCTGTCCATGGGATTCTCCAGGCAACAATACTAGAGTGGGTTGCCATGCCCTCCTCCAGGGGATCTTCCTGACCCAGGTATCAAACCTGCATCCCTTATATCTCCTGCACTGGTAGGCGTGTTCTTCACCACTGAGCCACCTGGGAAGTCCCGATAAATACTCAGTTAGTGTTAACTAGGCATAATACCTCTCCTACTCTCCACTGTTACTGCGTACTGGCCTCCTGCCTCACCCTGATCCCTCTCTTCTCCATGCTATCACAGATACCACTGTCTCTGAATCCTGCCCATGCTTCAGTGTCAATCCTCTCTTCCCTGTCAGGAATGGGTGCCTCCACTGGGCTAGCATGGTGCCCTCTATGTGTCTCTCTTAGCTCCCATATTATATCAGCAGTGGTCACTGGCTCACCTGTCTGTCTATCCAGTTAGCCTGAGCTCCTAAGATCAAGGATAGCTTTATTCATCTTTATTCATCTTTGTATCAACAGGGCCCAGCACAGAGCCTGACTCATCACAACTGCTCATCGAATATTTGTGGTTGTGAGAAAGAATAAATGCATGGTTTCTATCTCCTTCCAAACAAATCATAACCTTTGGTTGATTTTCTTATCAATTTTCATTATTTTAGTTTTAATGGTAAAAAAAAATGAATTTAACCAGGTTTAAGTAAAGAAAAACTGTGTCTTTGATTAAATCCAGGTGACTAGCTTCTAGCATAGCTGGATACACACATGGTATCTCTGCTTTCAGTTGTGATGGTTTCTTATTGATGTATATGGTAAGCGAGTGAAGTCGCTCAGTCGTGTCCGACTCTTTGCGCCCCCATGGACTGCAGCCTACCAGGCTCCTCCATCCACGGGATTCTCTGGGCAAGAATACTGGAGTGGGTTGCCATTTCCTTCTCCAGGGGATCTTCCCGACCCAGGGATCGAACCCAGGTCTCCCACATTGCAGGCAGATGCTTTAACCTCTGAGCCACCAGGGAAGCCCGGTATATATGATATGTGTGTGTATATGTATGTTATTGTTGTCCTTGTTCAGTCACTAAGTCATGTCCGACTCTTTGTGACCCCATGGACTGCAGGATGCCAGGCTTCCCTGTCCTTCACCATCTCCTGGAGTTTGCTCAATCTCATGTCCACTGAGTCGGTGATGCTCTCTAACCATCTCTATGATGTATCTGTCTCTGTATATATGTACATAGGATGTATTCATCTCCCACTTGGTGCCAAGATGCCCACTGGTGACCTCAGACTTGGTTCCTCCCAATCTACCAGTCCCAGTGCAGAATTTCTCCTTCAAAGTAGTTCCACGAATGTCCCCAAGTTGCAATTCATTAGCCTGATAGTCACCCTTAGAGAAAGGTAGGAGAAAGAATAAATACCCTAAGTGATGAGTAACTTCCCAGTAGAAGATGCATACAGTTACCAGATGAAGGGGGAGTGGATAATAAACAGACACACACATCTTTTACAGGTTCCCCACTTGATTTCCCAGGTTTGCTTGCTTCTGAGCACCCACCTGTAGATCTGGGCTTCCATCAACACCCACCACCCACTTTCATCAACAGCAGTTTTGGGGTGGCCTCTCCTTATACTTTGAGGAGACCCAGCAGCCGTCCTCAGCCCTCCTGTGAAGCACTCTGTTACTTGAGCCTTTGCCCAGGGCTGTGCTGTGTCACAAACATGCAGATTTCTTCTCATGGTCAATATCTGGGTTGACAGGCCTAGATCCAGGACACCCCTTCCCTACTCTGGGAAGGCAAGAGGCATCCGGCAGTGAGGATTTGAAATGTCACCTTTACCACTGATACAGCTGTTGGAGAACAAGGTTTAAGAGAAAGGCAACAAGTGGCTTCCTGATGCCACACCCCAGCATTAGACAGTCTTGCCTCCTAGGTCACAAACAGTGTTCAACACCTGTATGCTCCCCACAGAGCCGGTCCCAGAGAGAAACAAGCTACAATGTGGAGGAGCAGAGAGGGAGCGCTTTCTGCAATCAGGCAGAATGAAGAGAAAAACAGGAAGGGGGCAAGGCAGGGATGCACTTCTTCTCCAAACTGACCAGCCAGATTAAGTCTTTGCCCTCCAAGAGGAAGTTATGGAGATGAGGGAGGGTCCTGGGGTAGGATTGCGATGGATGCCCTTCCCAGACGAAGCAGGAGCTAAGGGCTCCCCTCTCCCCAAGTGCCAACCTAGTTTGACTAGTTTGTGCATTTCTGGTGCTGCAATTCTGGAAAAAAGAAAATCCTCCCCTTTCCAGCCATGCTTTCTCTGCAAGCAGTCAGAAGTAACTAATGAGGAGGTTGTCACTCTTGGAAACTTACATGTTCGGGACTTCCCAGGGAAGATCCCGCCTCACATTCCACACAGGGCAGGATGGGGTGGGGAACAGGAGGACTAGAAAGGGGGCAGGTAGCTGACCCATAAAACCAACTGGATGGCAGCGCCTTTTGTCTTCCAGAAAACAGAGCGCCCGAACTGCCAGAGGATTTTGCTGACTCTTGGCTTCCTTGCTTTTACATCCAGTGCTATTGTTCGCCCTTGGGATTTACGGTAATTCTTCTCCCTAAAAGATATCTCTCTAAGAATGCCCATAAATTTAAGAAGCAGTGTTTCAATTTTTCTCACTAATTATTTTCCCTCTCAGTTATTTCCCATCAGCAATTTTTAAAGTCAGAGGATGTTTCTTAGATATGATGGGGGTACCCTACACAAGGCAATAGGATTCTGTAGACATCTAATTAAGCGTAAACCAGGCAATTGCATTGACAGAGAGCCTACTATGCGCAGAAGACCCCTCTAGGAGCCATGAAGGGAAAGAAAAAGTGAGGCCTGATCTTGAAGAGATGGGCATTCCCAAGGAAGTGCCTGTGAATATGAAATAATTTCACAAATCAAGCATATTTTAATACAATAATTTTTGTTAAGGATAGCTCATACTACACAGACAGGGTTCTTTACCATCTGAATCACCAGAGAAGACCTGTCCTCTGTACAAGGAAAATCTCAACTTCCACTGACAAATTATTCTGTTTTCAAAATAATGGATCATTAAAATGGATGATCATTAAATCTTACAATCCCATGGATCATTAAAATCTTACAATCATGTTTTCCCTTTTCATTTTGGCTGCTAGGGAGCTCAAAGCCATTTAGCAAGGCATTTTACATATTAATCTAGTCTTATTCGATTTTTCCAATCTTCATTGTCCTTTAGCCTTGATCTCTTCATCCAGGTTTTGTCGCCTGGGTTGCAGACCCCCCGGCCTCCAGGCACCCACAATGTCAGGAAGAGGTCTTCTGCTTCTCTACCCAGCATGTCAGGCATTCCCCGTCATATACAGCTTGTCACCATATATAGCCCACACAGGGAAGGGGATAAGAAGTGCCGGAAGTGAGGGGGCTTAGTGACTGTGGGTAGGAAAGGATGGACTAGAAAAATATCCCAAAAAGGGAGGCAGAGAGTACAACCGATCAAGAACAGCCCAGAAGGGTAGTCAGCAGTGCAGAACAGGCAGCATCATGGAAAAGCAGTTCCCAGCCCCTGGGTCGAAGCGGGGAGGGCTGGGTGGTGGAAGAAGAGAGACAGAGAGAGTGGGGGCACTAGCACGTGCCATAGAAGGGGGCATCATAGGAAGGAGGGCATACATTCCACACACGCAGCAAACGCGCTGTCTTGCTTGTTACTTCTCACATGGTGGCACGTGGTTGGCACTCAACGAAAACGTGGCCAGTGAACAAATGCTTCCACAGCCGTGGTTCATCAGTAATCTGAATCTCTGTTGGACCCTCTCTCGTTTCCTGCCTTACGTGGTGAAATGGTGTTTGAAAAGACAGAGGAAGCTCAGCAGTCTTGACTGAGCACAGTTCTAACACCAGTGAGCCCTCAGCACACACTGAGGGTTGGCCACTATACCAGCGGGACACACTGATACCATATTATTTATGATTTTGCAGAGCTTAGTAATTCAGCACCTGGGCTCTGGAGCCAGATGGTTTGAGTTCATACCCAGCTCCATCACTTGGCATCTGTGTGAATTTGAGCAAGCTACATAAATACTCTTGACCTCACTTCTGTTCAATAACAGTAGCTACTGAATAAGACTACTGTGACCACTGGTTGAGCCAAGATATGTACCTGGCATAGAAGCGGTGATGCTGCTGACTTTGCCCTCTGGAGCAGAACAGACACTGGGAGCTGGGACCAGTCTGGGAGAGGGCAATACAGTGTGTGGAAACAGAGCAAGCTATAGAGAAAAGGAAGAAGTCTACGATGGCAGCCGGAATAGGGTACAAATGGGGATGGGGTCAGAAAGGACAGGTGTATACCAGCGGAACATGCCCCTGGAGGATGTACCCCAAGTTTCCCTAGGGTGAGATTCAAACACAAGACCTGGCTGTCTGGACAGATTGGAAAAAGCAAGTCGGAAGTCCAGACCTGGAGAACCTAGCACCCAAGGGAGGACTTTTGATTCGTGGCTCTTTCCTACCCTTTCCCCAGGAGTAGGAGGACAACTCAGCCCCCATCCCAGTGTTTTGTAAAATGCCACCATCTACCTAGACATGCAGACCAAATACTTTAAAACCATCCTGGAGTCCTTCCTTGCCCTCAGGCCCCGAATTCCACTGTCAAAACATGGCTTGCCTCCAGCTACCGCTTTCCATCTCTCCACAGAGGTCACCTGGCCCAGACCACCATCATCACCTCATGCCTAGAACATGGGCAAGACCCTCCTCACCTACCTCCCCAGAGTCTCCTCTTTCTTTCTGCTACCCATTCTCCACAAGACAATCATGAGTGATTTTTTTTTTATGTGAGTCTAATCACATCTTCTACTTAAAACTCCCAACTGGCTTTCTATCATCCTTAGAATTAAATAGAAGTGTCTCCATCTAACCCACGAGGCCCTCGTCACCTGGGCTCTGCTAACCTTGCCTTCCACACCTTTCCTTCTCATGCCCTGTGATTCAGCCACTTCACTCTTCTTTCTGTTTCCCAAACATGCCAGGTTTTTACCACCCGCTGACTTTTGCATGGATTGTTCCCTCTCTGCCCTCCACTCTTTTTCCAGGATTGGTGCCTCCCTATCATTCAGACCTCAGCTTAAGTGTAAGACCTCCCCTAACTGTTAGCAACCAGGGTTCTTAGCCTCCTTAATCAATAGAAATTGACAAAAGGCCAGAGGAAGAATTCAGACAAAGCTTTCTTGGGGCCCCTGCTGCAGCAGCGGGGAGTGAAAACAAACAACAGGTTCCCTCATTGCTTGCTTGCTTGTTTGCTCCCCGAGAGGGGGCAGGGAGTTTGTTCTTTATATAGGGTGAGGGCAGGGCGGATCCAGTGCTGGGCCTAGAGGGGCTGCTTAGGTGTAAGCCCACCTCTTTGGCAATGTTGTGTGCAAGGGGCATGCGCAGGACCCTGCCTTTTCTCCCGGCTCTTCAGACACTCCCATTGTATTTTTGGTCTCTTTGTATTTTGTTGTTCATTATTTGTCCCAACTGTGCTTTCAGCCCCTTATAGTTTCTTTGCATTTTGTTGCTTGAGGAGGTGTTTGTGCAGGTGTTAACACTGCAGTAAAAGGTCCCAGATCCAACCCTGTCTCATATCCACCCCATCCCACATCAAGCCCCAACCCCCCTTCACGGCACTGAAAACCACCTGCGCAAGGAGAAGGTGAGTTCTGTGGAAGCAGAAATTGGGCTTCATGACTGCTCCTCCAGTGCCTAAAACAATGCCTGGCACATGGTTGGTACCCAGTAAGTATTTGTCAAGTGAGCAACTTAATCAACCTATCAGGATGCACCGTGGGGTCTGAGGTGGTTCTGAGCCTGCAGGTGAGCAGAGGCAAGACACAGAGACCAGGAGCCAAGGAATACATGAGCAGGAAAGCTGAACGGGTCCCTGTCCTGGAAAAGCTATTTGTGCGCCGTGACCAGCACGGCCACTCAGATGAAGAAAGTCAAAGTGACAGAAAGTGCATTCGATGAAATCATCCTGCCCGCAAACCTCCAGTGTCCCCTGTCATGAGCAAGACAGTAAGGGTTGTGGACACAGACGTGAGTAGATGTGGTCCCTGCCCTAACTGAGCTTCTGGGCGATGAGAACACAGGCAGAGCTGGGATTCTGCATGTTAAGTACCATAACACAGGTAATCTTCAGATCCAATGGGGCGCACAGGCAGGAGTCGTCACCTCAGCTCTACCTGGGAGCCCAGGAAGGCTTCCCAGAGGAGGGGGCGCTGGAGCTGGGTCTTGAAGGCTGAGAAGGAGTTCCCGGGAAGTGTGTGGGCCCAAGCCGAGTAAAACCCGGAGACCCTGTGAAGTCCATAAGATCTATCCCTCTGCTTATTGCCACTCTGCCTCCCCAGCTAAACCTCCTCCAGCCACCAGGCCTGCCAATTGTCCCCTGTCTCCTTGACATCCTTTTCACATCGTGCCTTTCATCTGAAGCACCTTTGAAGCCCACCGGGCTAGCTCTCTTCCACTGTTCAAAGTAACTCCTGAAAAACACTGCCTCTTAGCAGTGAATGGGCTCTCTGATCCAACGCTGGTGGGAGGTTAAATTGGTGCACCCTTTGGGAGAGTAATTTAGAAAACGGTTTCAGAAGTCTTTTTTTAAATGACCATGGCTTTATTACTCTAAATCATCCCGCTTTGGGAAATCTAGCCCAAGAAGGAGATCCTAAATTTGGAAAGGGGAAAAAAAAAAAACTTTACAAGTAGATATTCACTATATATATTAGTAACATTAAGAAAAACCACAATGTTCAATTGTTAGAGAACAAATGTTTTAAATTTTTCTATGTGGTGGAATATTACATAATCAGTCTGAAAGGGGTTTTGTTAAAATATGTAAGAGCTCAGGGAATAACATAATATAATAGTATATTTTAATGCTGAAATAACATTAAGTGAGATAAGCGTTCAAGAATTATGAGCAAAGCCCTACTCTAAACCAACTTCTTGTTACCCCACTCCTTCCCAATAAATCTTTTCAGACAAGTATCTGAGGTTCTGAATTTAAGCAGTAATAGAGCTTTGTGCTCAAGACATTTGATACCAGAAGGTTTTTGGATTTGAATCCTGACTCTACCATTTATTATTATTGTAAGATGTGTGAGTGTGTGAAAATTATTCAGCCCCCTTAAGGTTTTGATTTCTCCTTATAACAGACTAATAGTAATAGTATCTACCTATTGTCGCCAAGATTAAATGAGGGACTTCCCTGGTGGTCCAGTGGTTGAGACTTCACCTTGCAATGCAGGGAGTATGGGTTCTATCCCTGGTCAGGGAGGTGAGATTCCACATGCCTCACAGCAGCCCTCCCCCAAAAAAAACATAAATAACAGAAGCAATATTGCAACAAATTCAATAAAAACTTTAAAAATGGTCCATGTCCAAAAAAAATCTTAAAAAAAAAATTTTTAAGATTTAAATGAGCTATTGTTTGGCAATGAGTGCATATTATTACTTCTTAAGTTCCAGGTATGTTTGCTAGCCTATTGTTTATGCTTAAATTTTTAACTTGAATTGAACCAATAACATATAAAATCTTGGGGGAATATGTTATGAGCAATGTGATCGTAACTATGCAAAATTAAAAAACGTCTGCCATCTTGTGACAGAGGCTGAACACGGTTAGGAGGAGTGCCGTGTGCTGCCTTCCTGCTTTTTGGAGGTTATTTATTGGTGATACAGAGGACGCACTGGGGCCATTGGAAAGGAGTGGGTCAGTGTTATGTTGAAACCCAAACTGAAAGTCAGTTTCACATCAAGATTTTAAATGCCCAATTCCACTGGCGTAGCTTGTCTGCCCCTTCCCCGTCCTCCCCATGCACAGAGAATACAGGTTCGGGTTACCCAAAGCATGGAAAGAGGCAAAGACTGGGAGTCAGAAAGAAATAGAACTGTCGGAACTCACAGGCGGCACATCATTCACAGAAATTTGCTAATGAAGATTCAGCTTTTCTTTCTAAAGCTGTGCATACTTGATGTGTACAGACGATGTGTTTGAAAATAAGCATATGAATCTGGAAAGCAATACACAAGTGAAATAAACCAGACCTAGAAGGAAGAGACTACACGATACCACATATATGACGTTTCTAGTGGTCTCAAAGGAGCAGAGCACGGAATGCAAGTTGCCAGGGGCTAAGGGGAGGAAGAAACAGGAAGGAATCAGTCAAAAGGCACAAAGTTTCAGGTATATGAGATGAGTAAGTCCTAGAGATCTACTGTACAACTCAGCGGCCATGCTAACAATGCCGTATTGAATACTCCCACATTTGCTAAGAGGATAGATCTTCTGTTAAGTGCTCCTCTAACAACAACAAAATTGACTCTTAAGAAGAACTTGGAGCAAGTACCTAAGCAAAGACGAACAGCGATCATTGAGCCAGACACTTCAATATTAAGTAACTTGTAACTTCCAGGAGATCCAGCACCTGCTTGAAGACAGAGGATGCCAACCACGTTGGAAATGGACCAGGCTCCCAACCGTTCCATCCTGGGCAAGAGCTTACACCATTTCCTCAGCGTGGGAAACCAGAGTCCATACTGGAAAGCACTCTTGTGTTTGTCCATGTTGTGTATGCTATGAGTAAATTTTATGTATCTTTTATCCTAGAATTTGCATAAGTCATTTTGTTCTTTTTACCTTTGAAAACAGAAAGCAAATCCTTTCAACTTCTAGATATTCAGTGGGGAGAAGGATAAATTAGGAGTTCAAGATTAACAGATGTATGCAGATTTGGGGAATAAGTTATCACCAAAATGTGGGTACTTAGAAAAAAAACTGTCCAGTTCTTCCCATTTTAGAGATGGGAGAAAATCAGTGCCCAGGAAAGTAAAATAACTTGAGCAAAGTTACACAGAGAGTTAGAGGCAGATTTTCTATTAGAACCAAGTGTATTCATCAGCTACTGCTGTGAAACAACATCTGTCATGAGTTTAAAACCTCTATCATGTATTCACATGCATTCGTCTGTAAGTTGGCTGCTGCTGCTGCTGCTAAGTTGCTTCAGTCGTGTCCAACTCTGTGCGACCCCATAGATGGCAGCCCACCAGGCTCCACCATCCCAGGGATTCTCCAGGGCATGCTAATCCAGGATGGCAGTAATGGCAGCCACGGAGAGCTCCATGGCACAGGCACCCTTAAGCCTTATTCTTATATCCCTATCTGCTACCTTTTCCATTTCCAAATAAGTCACATGGTCAAACACAACACTAACGGGGAGTATACCTCATCGAGGAGGCTGATTCAGCCCAGTGTGTTCTCTTGGGGAGGACAGAACATAGAGAGAGTACATAAATGCCTTCAGGAATAGGCAGGTCATGGACAAGGGTGAAGTGGGCCAGATGAAAGACAATAAGGGGAGGCAGGACGTAGTGAGCTGGAGAGAAGGTGACCTCAACTTTAGCTGATTGCTGGCGGATTATATGTGTCTTTCATGGACTGCTGAACCACAGACCTTTATAGAGAAAGCTTCCTGATTCTTAAATCACTAAGCGGACCAACAGACAGAGCCCACGAGACACATTCTTACAGGCCCTGTTCTTTGCCATGCTACCAGCGCCTGAGAATCCCATAGTCCTTCTGTGGCTAAGGCTCTCAGGGTGAACCCCTGGGGAAAGTCAGATGATGACAACAGGTGAAACAGTACCCTGGGCACACCTTGACTTGAGTAGGGAGCAGGTGGACCACATGGCAGCTAGGTGGCCTCAGAAAGAGGGGGAATGAAGAAGTGCTACGAATTTGATTCTTAGCAGCAAGCACCTTTTTGTCCATTAATCCTCCAGTTACAAAAATCTGCAAAAGGAGTATCATTTTCATTCCATCTACCTTCCCAGGGTATTCAATATTCCTAGCCTCAGCTACGTTGGCAAGGACTTCTCCCTTGGCATCTGGGCTGTTTAGAATCTGAGACCCTGCAGTGAAGAACTGCATCATATTCTCCTGCCGAAAAGTAGCAGAATGATAACAATATTAACGATAAAAGGAGCCCTATATTGAGCCCTTCCTGTATGCTGATACCATTATAAGCATCCTATTAATACATGCATTATGATGTTGAATTTTCTTAATGATCCTGTAAGGTAAGTGTTGTTATCCCATTTTTCAGAAGCTGAGACACAGAGAGGTGGAATAACATGCCTAGCATTACACAGTAAGTCAAGGCACCCATTTTTCCCAATACATAAATCTGATGGAGCAAAAGTCAGAAAAATTCAGGTAGCATCCAAAATTACTTTCGTGAGTCACAAAGACATTTATTAAATCTGTACTTTGTAGTCAACATATGTTATTAAATTCTCCCACAGCAGCTGTATGGGGTGTATCTTACCTTCATTTTCACCATAAGACATTAATGTTTGGATATTTGAAATCATTTCACTCCCCTGTAAGGCTAGAATGTGGGAAAAAGAGGAATAGAATCCATAGCTGTCTGGTGCCACCAAAGACCAGAGCCTTCAATTCAGGAATGAGGCTCATGAGTTCTCATTTATCTCTCCTCCCAGTCCCCTGCTCCTCACTGAAGCTCCAGACCCATTGCAGCCTCCCTGAGAACCTAGTCCAGAGACCCCAGAAGGTAGGTCTTGTCTTCCCACTGCTGATTTTTAAAGCATGGTGCCTGTTCCTCCAAGGGCTCAGAGAAGGTTGTGACCAGGACAAATCCTTCTTCCTCTTGGCACCTTTAACTTCCCTCCAGCAACCCAGATTCAGCTTGCTTCCTGATGCCCAGACAAGGTGGGCAGTGACCTCAGACAACTCACTCAGCCTCTCTGGGGCCCAGTTTCCCTCTCTGTAAAATAAAGGGTTTGATCTGAAAGATCTCCAGGTCTCCTTCCAGCTTTAAATAACAATCAAGCTGAAGGACTAGAAACAAAATGTCTTTCAGCCCATCTGGCTCCTTGGTGGGGGAACCAACACAGGGCTTTATAGTCAGGGCTGGGAATAAAGCTCTAAATTGAAATGATAGCTTCGGGGAGGGTTTTGTTTATTGTGACCATAACTCACAGTGGCATGGTGGTATACCACTTTGCAGCACCATTTTATGTAGAATCTCATTTCCTCTGTGCAACAGCCCCATGAAGGTGGTCAGACACACTCTGTAGAAGAGGAAGCATGTTCCAGGAGTGTGTGTATTTGTTCAGCTGTCTCTCACAGAAGCCCAGACTTCTGTGGGCTTTAAGAAGTGTGGTTTAAGGAAGGAAGGGGCTAGAAGGGAGCAGTGACAGGTGGGACAATGGCAGCAGGGCTGGCATCTCCGCAATTCTCTCGCACTTTCTCTTGTGGTCATAAAATAGCCAAAACATCCAATCTGCTGTCAAATCAGGTGAAGGAGAGGCACCAACCACCTCTCACAGAAACACAAGACTTTCTCAGAAATCCCAGTATCCTTTTCTCTCATATACTGACATTTCATTGGCTTGCCTTGTGTCACCTGACCAGACCTAGCTGCAAGGGAATCTTCAGAAGCCCTTTCTCCTGCCCCTGTTAGTCCTAGCACTGTCGTAACAAAGCGCTACAGGCTGGGGATGCCAAGCAACAGAAATTCACTGTCTCGCAGGCTGGAGGCCAGAAGTCCAAGATGAAACTGTCAGCGGCTGTGCTACCTGCCAGGGGCTATGCTTTCCTACTTGGCTGTAGAAGACTGCTTTCTCCTTGAGTCATTTTCCTTTTCTTGAGTATAGTTGACTTACAATGTTGTGTTAATTTCTGCTGTATAGCAAAGTGATTCAGTCATCTATTTTCTTTATCATAGTCTCTTCCATTATGTTTTATCACAGGATAAACTTACTGAGGGGGCTTGCCTGGTGTCTCAGTGGTAAAGAATCTGCCTGGTAATGCAGGAGACGTGGCTTTGACCCCTGGGTCAGGAAGATCCCCAGAGGAGGAAATGGCAACCCACTCCAGTATTCTTGCTGGGAAATCCCATGAGCCATATAGTCCATAGGGTCACAAAAGTCAGGCACAACTGAGCATGGCACAGCAACAAACTCTCTGAGACTCAGCTTCCTGAGACTACCTTGCCTCTCATACAGCCTCTTGTCACAGGAACCTGCATTGAATAATGAATGAAAAAACAAACTCTAGATACAGATTCCCTGGCTTCAAGTCTGCTTTTGCTGTGACCTTCAGCAGGCTACTTAACCTCCCTGACTCCAGTGAAACAGGCAACTTATTTACGACACCAATTATGAGCTGAGTCTCTTCTAGGTGTCAGTCATTGTTCTGGGCTGACAGTGACTGTAATAGAAATTAAAGTGTTAATGAATAGTGTTAAGGGGGGGAGGGGATCTGATGAAACAGTGCAAGTAAATAAAATACTTAATTCTACAGTGCCTAGCACTAGCAAGCTATCAGGCAATGTCATTACCATCAAAGTAACTGTTATTAGCCACTCTCCCTCTCTCCTTTCCTGGGCTCTCTGAGATTGTCCTTTATATCCTGGTCACTGCACATAGCAAGATGATGGGTGTAGGTCAGCCGTGGACACTGCTGTGGCAGGCACAGAAGCACATGACCTACGATGGAAGCTGCCCTAATGCTCCAATGTGAAATGTGTGTTTGCTGGCCCAGAAGTCTGGAGAAGGAGGCCACTTTCCCCTTGACACCCAGCAGAGCAGAAATGATGGAAAGACCAGAACCAGTAGCCTCTAGCAACAGAAAGGGGATGGAGCTATCACTGCAACTTTGATGGCCACAAAAAAAAGTGAACTGTGGCAAGAGGGAACTTGGGACCCTCTGGGAAGATAGTAATGGGAAATGAATGATATACTCAGAAACACAGAGTCCAGAATAAGATGTTTCAATAAGGAGAGTTAAGGTCTGTGTCAAAGCAGGAAATGTGGGACTGCACAACAATGACCTTGAAGAGGAGAGGAAGCAAACTGACACTTAGCACCAGTCCTAACATTTAGCACCACAAGTTGGGGGGCTTCCCAGGTGGCTCAGTGGTAAAGAATTTGCCTGTCAATGCAGGAGACATGGGTTCAATCCCTGGGTCAGGATGATACCCTGGAGAAAGAAATGGCAACCCACCCCAGTATTCTTGCCTGGGAAATCTCATGGACAGAGAAGCCTGGCAAGCTACAGTCCATGGGGTCAGACGCGACTGAGTGATTCAGCACACACACACACTACGTGTTGGACACTTCATACACTGTATCTCCTTAGATCCCTGTGACAATAAAGACAGGCAAGATGGTATCATAGTTAAAGGAGAAGGTTAGGAGAATGGTCAAATAAAACCTAGATATAAATTCCTGCTCAGCTGGTGGTTTCTAAGTCCTGTGCTGTCTCTGGCAAATTACTTAACTTCTCTGAGTCAGTTCCCTTATTTGTTAAGATGAGAGTGGCTATTCCCAATATACTCAATGAGTGAAAAATAACAAAGGCACATGCTTAAAAAAGGGCAGTTGCTGCTGCTGGTTTTGTTCGTATCTCTCTACTGCTACCATCTCAATTCCTAAGCAGATTTTTGTGCCAAAGGAAATTTGGATAACTCTGACTCCTTCTGCTAAAAGGCTTCTTGGCCATTCGCATGTGATGATCCAGCCTCCATGTCTGAACACATAGGATGGGTGAGTGGATTCCAAGAGAGCTTAAGCTGTTTTGTTCCCAGGAGATCATTTATATAGGTTATAGCAAGTGATTTAGAAGAAAAAGCAGAATAAAGGAAACCCCATCTTTCAGGATCCCAAAAGGCAAAAGACATCGTCAGCTCAACTTTCCCTGCCCCCTTATCTCCCCACTCCCACCCTCCCAAAATGGGGAGAGGGCTCCAGGTCTCCTCAGGTGGAGGAGACTTCACCATCAAGGGGCTGGTAGTAATTGATTTTTACTTGATAGCATTTGGAGTAACAAACAAATACTACTTGAATTTTTTTTAACTTTCTAATCAATGTCCGTCTCTTGAGGTTCTGAACCATTTATGCAATACCTTCTGAAAACATACATTTTGTGACAGGCAAGAAGAATGTTTGCCCTAAAACAAAATTCTATTTTCCATAGAAGGAGTCTGCCTGTCTGCCTGCTAAGTGGCTTCAGTCTTGTCCGACTCTTTGCAACCCTACAGGCTGTAGCCCACCAGACTCCTCTGTCCATGGGGAGTCTCCAACAAAGAATACTGAAGTGGGTGGCCATGTCCTCCACCAGGGAATCTGGAGTCCTCTGTCATGCCCAGGGGACCAGGAGAAGGAAATGAGGACGCTACAGTCAATGAGTGGCCATCCATGATTCACCCTGAATAACATTAGTAATGACTCATAGCTATCACTGATGGACACTTCTTCCCAACTAAGGGGTACAGGCCCAGACGCTTGGGAAACCAAGAAAGGGGGTGAGTCAGAGGAGAGTAAGCCAAGAAGGGTATAAGCTGGCCAGTGCTAAGGACAATGGGTTTCTCTCCCTTGCAGGGCCATCGTCCAATCAGTTGTATCAAGAGCATCTCAGGATGGTCCACTCGGGGAGGCAGGGGAAAGAGAAGGGATTATCCGCTGGCTCCTACCTACATCCTATATCCCGTTAAGAATTGACTCCCAAGAGGATATCAGTTACCCTAGTTCTATAGGCACCTGACCCATCGGCCTCAACAGGAAAGCTCTGGGTGTGAGGCAAGAGGCTGACAGCATTAGACTTCAGTGAGTTTTGGTCACGCTATGCTGCATAAACCTGGTCAAAATCCACATAGCAGGACTGGATTGGGATGGGAGTGCTTTGGGGTAAATGATTATACGTTATCTGGGGAGAAAAGAAAAGGGAGATGGGTTAGATGAGTTAGAGTCTTCCTAGCCCACTCCTAGCTATCCTATTTTTAATTCACATCTAGCATTTTGGGACCATGTCTGAGAACCCCTTCTCTAGAGTACAGCACTTCTAAAGCTCAATGTCCTCCCACAAATGGGAATCAACTCTCTCTAGTTCAATAAAATGACTTTCAGGGTCAAAATCCGGCCAGACCCAAAAGGAAGAGATCACTTAATTGTAATAACTTCTCTCAGCATAATTTCATAATTTAGATTTATGTTACATTTGTCAGATTCAGAATCTTGACCACCGAATTAATGAGGCCTTAGGTTCCCAAGCTATAGCACCCCTCCCCCATTCTGGCCATCTAGTCTAGCTTTACCTGGATACACATGCCAGTTTGGTGGGTGGCCTGCATTATACACCACGTGTGAGTTCTTAGTTGCTCAGTCATGTCCAACTCTGCGACCCCGCAGAATACAGCCAGCCAGGCTCCTCTGTCCCTGGGACTTTCCCAGCAAGAGTACTGCAGTGGGTTGCCGCTTCCTCCTCCAGGGGATCTTCCATGCCCCAGGGATCGAACCAGCATATCCTGAATCTCCTGCATTGGCAGGCGGATTCTTTACCACTGAGCCACGAGGGAATCTCACATTATATGCCAATGCCTTTCAAAATGTGGGGCTCACCACACCTCATCCTTTACGGTATCTTCACATCATTTCTATTATTTGTTGGTCTGCTCCAACCTGGTCCCAGATCTGCCTGTCCTGTCTTAACCTGCCAACTAAGTCAGTCCCAACTTCAGTGTACTACTTACCACTAACTTCCACCAAACGCCTCTGCTCTTTGCCACCCACCTGCTCAGCTACTTCAATAAACCCCACTGCCAAACCTGGGTCTAAGATAGATGCAGCCCCCAGACCCTACACCTGGATGTCCGAGCTATTCCCTTCCAGAGCCAACCTCTGTGACCAGGTACATTTCCCCAGCTCTAGCCTTGCCTGGTCCCCACATCCTCCTCCCCACTGGTGGGGCCTGTGCTGCCAGGACCCCAGCGAGCTGATTTCCAAGCCCAACCAAGCAGAAATAAGCACTTCCTTCCCAGAATGCTCTATTCATCATGCCCCACACCAAGAACAGAAACCCAGAATAGAGAGAGAGTGTTATTGCAGACAAGGACGCCACCAGCACCAGCAGCTCTGGATTTCATTTAGTTTCATCCATTCATCCGTTTCTCATATTTAACAAATATTTATTGACCAACCTCTACATGCCAGACACTGGAAAATTGCACTAAAAGGGAGAGAGAGAGTCATTACACTTAGAATCTAGTGAGGGGAAGAGACTGCAGACAGTTTTACAAGGCACTACTCAGCAATTACATCTGTGATATCAATAGATGCTAGAGAGAAAATGTACAACTCTGGTCCACACAATACAGACGGACCAGTGACTCGCCTTCTGTTTTTACAATCAAAATCAAAAGGAGATTTTAAACTAATCTGCTTTCTGATTCACAAATTCTTTGGCATTATCTCCAGTTGTTCTTAACTTTAGTACAAGCCACAAGTTTATGATTCAAATGAAAATGAAAAGCAAACTCCAACCTTCCGAGTTACCACCATCAGCTCTATTAATAGCTTTCAGCTCCTTGGAAAGAAATTTGAAAAAACAGAAGTGAATTCTCTGGATAGATAAAGGCCAAGCATTGTTTGATGACTATAGTTCACATTACGGAGAGAATCAGTGAGCTGGGAGGCAGATGGAAGGCGCCTTTGGGATTTCACAGGCTGGAGACCCCATGCATTTTTCTAATTCAAATAGGATAAGCCTCAGAGGCCTTTAATGCAAGATGGTTTTTAAGTGTTTCCAAGCTTCCTGAGAAAGATAAAACTGCCTCCTTCATCAGAATTATTCGACTGTGGCATTACTGCTTAGCATGGGGTGGAAGGTGATTGCATTTCCCCCATAGCCCACCTCACCCACCGTGCTGATCCTCTTTTCTCCCAGAATGATTTGCATACGGCTAGAGCCACCCTGCATTCACTCACCGTTCCTCTCCTGGCCTCTCCCCACCCTGTCTTCCCACAATGTTTTCCCAAGTCTCAAATCCCATGCCACACCACAGCCACCTGCTGCCCCTCCACTCCGGCTCCAGAATCACATCCTGCCGTGAGACCTTCCTTGGGCAGTTTACAAAAGCTCTCTGTACCTCAGTTTCCTCATCAGTAAAATGAGGATAACAATAATGCTGACTTGAGAGGGCTTTGTGAGAATTTATTGAGTATGTGGAAAACCTTCAGGCAGTGCTGGCAGGTCTGAATCACTAATAATATAAGGGTTAGCTATTATTGGTCTTAACAGCAGTAGCAGAACATGCTTTGCAGGATTATTGTGAAGACTAAATATGGGAATGACTGGGACAATGCACCTTGTATTCCAAGGGCTAACGGGAGTCTCAGAAATAGAAGTCAGTGAGCGGGTGTCTTAGGAGCAGGGTGAGGGGACAGAAAGAATAGAGGCTCCCTTGAGGGTCCCTCAAGCACACAGAATGTGTCTGTTTTTACCACCACTGTATCCCCAAAGGGCAGCGCAGGGTCTGGCATTGATACCCAAGGAAGGAAGGAAGGGAGGGAGGGAAGGGGGTTGGGGTGGGAGGAAGATAAAGAGAAAAGTCACACATACAGTTGAGTGAGCTCCCATTGGAGCTGAGTACCTGAGGTTGGTGGAGGTGAAGATCACTATGTTGGAGAAAGTCAATGATAAACGAGAGGAAGGTACAAGAAGTGCCGTCCTCATAGGCATCAGGTCCTTCCTGATAATGGTAGGAAAGGATGCGGCTAGGAAGCCTCCAAGTCAGCATCTTCAGGAGGGTGGAAGACGGACCAGGAGGTTGAGAAATGTCCATCACGAGGAATTATGGAGGGTGGCAGTGTTGGAGAGAACTTGAATCTCAGCAGAAGGGCTTCTGCACCAAGATGGGGCGGGGGCAATGATCTGAAGCCGGGGGAATGTGCTACAGCTCGTAGTGACATGTACGGCACCTCAAGCAGGTGACAGGTGAAGAGGCATCTTTAGGGAATAGGCAGCCCCTCACTACCCCTGAGAGGACAGGAGGCAGAGATACAGTCAGGGATACAGGAACGTATGTGCGCCGGCATCACAGTTAGATCCGGATGGTCACAGGTTATATACAGGAGCACCTGAGCTTGCTTCAGGTTTATACTGCCCATGCTTTATTTTAACAAGCCTCTATTCCTACTTGACAGTGAGAAAATTAAATTTAGTCCAATTCAGCCCACACAGCCCAGTCTAGTCATTTTTCCAGTCACTTCTTCCTTATTTCATGTATGTACTCAACTTAACATAGGTATTATTAGTAGTAGTAATTTTATTATCATGAGTAAATGGAAAGTAAGCTGTAAGAGGACAGAGTCATGGACTGATTTGTTTACCATTGTATACACAGCATCTAAAACACTCCCTGGCTCCTTGCTCAGCAAACATGGAGAACTATCCAGCTCAACTCCTCTTGCCAGATACACACCCTGCTCCCATGAGGGGTCCCCATGCTGCCCCCACCTCCACAGCAAGGGGTGGTAGACCTGGGTGCATCCAGCTACTGCGTCTGTTTCAGGGACTGTTTCATGTTCCCCCAGCCCCCAGCAGGGTGTCCAATGCAGCCTCCTGCCATGGATAACCCTATTAAGAGAGCATTTCTCCTTTCCCAAATACTGGTTTCTCACTCCACCAGGAAGTATCCTGGGGTCTGAGCTAGCCCTGGCCTTTCCTACTCCCTTGCCTCACTTCAGGCCCTGACAAGATGTATCATTTAGCTCTTGCTGCAACAAAGCCACATAACAAATACCCCAAATCTGTGGCTTACTGCAATAAGCAGTTATTATCATACTCACAGGTCTGTGAATCAGCTGGAAAGCTATGTTTCAGGCTTCAGGTCTCTGGGATGAACGGCAATGTCACTGGGTAAAGAGTGCAGAGACCGGAGGCTGAAATACCGGAATGGCAGTGCACTCTGCCACAGCAACCCTGCCCTCCATGTGCTGGGAACCCCGCATGCTGCCCTCTCAGCCATTCCCGCACCTGCCACTTCACGCCAGTCATAGGCAGTCTCTTTGTGAGCCGCCAGCTTTTCCTTAGTTTCCAGACGGGAAGATGCCAGAGCTGGCTTTGGAATCTCCACTCTTCAAGGAGAAGATGGCTCCCCCAACACTTTCCCTTTTAAAGTGGGAAGGAGGGAATAAGATGACCTTTCTCAAAAGTGGTGCTTGCCATCTTTAACTTGTTCTCTGAGAGAGGAAGGGACACAGATCAGCTATTCTTACACTCCAGAGCATCTCCTTTGGGATGAGTCTTGGGTAAGGTGGCACCTTTACTCTTAGTGATCTTGGTGGAAATAGAGAAAAAAGCACAGCTGAGAGTTCAAACTATTGCCACAAGGAAATACTGGATATTCTGCTTCTTTGTACCAGGAGCAGAGGCTTCAGAAGATGGCAAAGGAAACACAGAGGGAAGAACAGAGATGGAGAAGAACAGAAGGAGAAATACAATGCCCTCTCAAAGGGATTAAAGGGAGTTCGAATAAGAAAATATGGGTGTTTGAGAAATATTTGTTTCATTCTATTAAACTTTTAATTTCCTCCATCCCCACTAAAAAAAAACTCCGGCCAGAAACACCACTGAGTGACTTTATAGCAAAGTATTAATAGCATCAGGGAATGTGGTCTGAGAACAGCAATGTGCCAGTGTATAGGGGGGAATTTAGCAAAAAAAATAATAGTAATAATGGAAGAAAGCATTATTTATCTTAAATTTCTGTAAGTGCCAACCTGGCCCAGGCACAATCTTTTAAGTGGCACACATACACATACAAACCCTGTTATTATCCAAAGCAAATAAATGCACTAAGCAGATTTCTCACTGAAAGGAAATAATGGCATGAAACAAAGGAAAAGTAATAATGTCTAGAAATTGTGGTTAATAAAAGCACAAAGCTGGCCAACTTTTGCTCTTTAATTTGTTTATTAAAATTATTACAAGGCATATGCATTAGGTGGGCTGTAGGCGTAAACAGTATTTTATGCACCATAGAAAATAAAAGCTTTAATCCGCAGACAATATTTCCTACCACTAGAACCAAGTCCACCCCATCAGGCAAGAAGGCCAAGGAAAAGATGATTTAAAGAAACTGAAATGTTGCCTGCCTCCTGCTTAAGGTGAGTGGGAGCATCAGGAGGTCTGGTATATTTTAGGACATAGAAAGAGCTTGTGCAAGACACTATGGTAGGGGTGACACAGAGCATGTGTGTGTGGGTCTGTGTGTCTGTGTGTGTGCTTAGTTGCTCAGTAGCGTCTGACTCTCTGTAAACCTTTGGACTATAGCCTGCCAGGCCCCTCTGTCCAAGGGATTTTTCAAGCAACAATACTGGAGTGGGTTGCCATGTCCTTCTCTAGGGGATCTTCCGAATCCAGGGATCAAACCCTCATCTCCTGTGTCTCCTGCATTACAGGGGGATTCTTCACGGAATCAAAAGGCCAGTATGGCTGGAGTTCTGAGTGGGAGAGGGAAAAGGGCCAGGAAACGGGAGAGATACCAATGGTCGGATCATTCTGGACTTCGGAGATCACAGTCATTGTGATTTGATTGATGACACCAGCTTTCAGCTCATTTTCTGAGCAGACATGATTGGTCAGCACACACAGAATCCATACAGAATCAGATCTTTCCCAACTCACATTTCTAGATCCTCCTTCTTGTAGTTTTCTTTACTTATATCTTAAGTGATTCTAAAGCAATTCTCTGACAAAACAAAAGAAAACAAAACTCACTCCAACCCCTTGGCCACAAAGTAGATTCTTCCAAAAGCACAAGTCTCTTTTAACCTTACCTGATAGTTAGGGATTAAAGGCTACACGCTAAGTCCCTCAGTTGTGGCTGACTCTTTGCAACCCCATGGACTGTAGCCCACCAGGCTCCTTTGTCCATGGAATGCTCCAGGCCAGAATACTGGAGTGGGTTGCCATTTCCTTCTGCAGGGGAATCTTCCCCACCCAAGAATCAAACCTGGGTCTCCCATATTGCAGGCAGATTCTTTACCAACTGAGCCACCAGGGAAGCCCAGGGAGGGGTTAACGGCTATACCACAGCTAACCAGCTGTCCATCAGAGCTGCTTTCCTTTCACCCTGGGATGGCAGTCAATGTTTCACAGCCTCCTCGGCCGCTACGTAGGACCAGATGGCTAAGAATTACCAGTGGGATCTGCCATAAAATAAATAAATTTATATTAAAAAAATAAAATAAACAACAAAACTATTTTCTCACAGTTGTGGAGGCTGAAAGTCCCAGATCAAGATCCTGGCTAGTTCAGTTTCTGGTGAGGGCTCTCTTCCTGACTTGAAGACAGTTGCCTGCTCACTGAGTCATAACCTCTTTTTTGCCTGTATGGACAGAATCAACAATCTCTCTTCTCTTCTTGTAAGCCACCAATCTTCCTGTATCAGGTTACCACCCTTATGACCTCATCCAACCTTAGTGACCCCCTTAAAGCCCTGGGGGCAGAGGAGTTGGGCCTTTTACACCCACTACAAGCTGCTGGGAGTGGGAGTGAGACAGACTCCCAGGCAGGTCCACTCTGCCCGTGATCAAGAAGGCTCTAGCATCCAAGGACAGTTCTCTAAGGTGCCAGGGGCAGGTGTGATCTGCAGCAAAGCACGCAGTGAGGGGATGGCTACACAGAGCTGAGGGGCGGGGCCAGGTTCCAGCACCACCCGTTTCACTGCTTTGCACTGTTCCGTGAGAATCGAGTCAAATAGCAGCGAATACCTATCAGGTTTGCTTTCTCCTCGTCTCACGAGGGGTGCAATCACGTGGATTTCCACACACATGACTCTTACTATGTGCCAGACACTGTTCTGAGTGTATTAACTTATTTAGTTCTCACCCTCGACCCATTATTATCCCCTTTTAAAGACTAGAGCATAAAGAGGATAAGTAACTTGCCCAAGGTCATGCCACCAGTAAGTAGCAGAATGGGTATTTATGCCCAGAAAATGGGTCCAGAGTCCTTTGCTTAAACACAATGCTACACCGCATTTGCCCAAGTCCCTGCTTTCTTGCGCTCTAACACAAAAGCCGCCAGCCACATGTGACTCTAAAAAGCTAGTTAAAAACATTAAAATGAAATAAAATTTAGAATGCCATCCTTCAGACCTCCCAGGTGGCACAGTGCAGGCAACATGGGTTCAATCTCTGGTCGGGGAAGATTCCATATGCTGCGGAGCAACTAAGCCCGAGAGCCACAGCTACCGAGTCTGTGCGCCGCAGCGACTGAAGCCTGCACACCGAAACTCTGTGCTTCACAGCAGAAGCCACCGCAAAAAGAAGCCCGTGCCACAGCACCGAAGAGTAGCCCCACTCTGCACAATGAGAGAAAGCTTGCACAAGCAAGGAAGACCGAGCGCAGCCAAAGACAAAGAAATACATAATTTTTTAAGAAAGAATGTTATCCCTCGGTCACACTAGCCACCTTTCAAGTGCTCCACAGTCTCATACGACCAGTACGCAGACAGTGCACACACAGGACGTTTCCAACAGAAAGTTCCACCGCATAGCATGAGGGAGAATAGAGTCCCGGAGAGAGGGAATAAAGGGATTAAGACCCTAGGATCTGCAAAGAGGCAGATGCAGCTCCTACTCCAGCTTTAGCACTAAGCTGTGTAATGCTGGGCAAGCCTCAGTTTTATGACCTTTTGAAATGGGCAGAGTAATGGCATCTTCCTTTCCTGTGCTTGTTGTGAGAATGGTGGCTCAGATGGTAAAGAATCTTCCTGCAATGCAGGAGACCTGGATTTGATCCCTGGGTCAGGAGATTCCCTGGAAAAGGAAATGGCAACCTACTCCAGTATTCTTGGCTGGAGAACTCCATGGACAGAGCAGCCTGGGAAGCTACATTCCATGGGGTCACAAAGAGTCAGATAGGACTGAGCAACTAACACTTTCACTTTCACTCACTTCTCGTGCTTATTGTGTGGATGAAATGAACATAAGGCGCTCAAACGAAGCCTGGCACGAAGTAATCACTGAATAGACACTAGCTATTATTGCTCCTGTTCTATTTATTATCATTATTGTTACTGTTACTGTAGAGCCAGGGCGGAGCTGCCGAAGAGCTCACACCATATCACAGATGGAGAAATTGAGGTACAGAGAAGGATTTTGGCATGGAGGCAGCAAAGCCAGGACCAGACTCTAACTCTCTCCGTTCCCTACACGGTCATCTTTCCACTGGTCTGTGCTATAAAACAATTCCACAGCCATTTTAGCTCTTCAACTCCAGGCTTTATCTATCGGATTTAAATATTCCATCTCTGACCAACCGTGAAACCATGGAAACTGAATGGCAAATTGAAAAGGCAGCAAACAAATTAGCTTGCAAAGCCCCTCAAATGATATAATCGCTCCAGCATTGAAGCTGCAGATATTCTCTGCATTTCGGCCAAGGCCTTTCTCAATTGCTTTTGTAAACCTGCGCTTTGTGTGTTCCTCAATCAGCATCAGCCCACACAATATTATAGCCAGAATCTACAGCCATTCTCAGTCCCGTTGATTCAGAGCCAAACTCCAAGGGGTGAAACTTCCACTGAAGGTAGAGGGTGGGGTACCTGTACCCTCCCATTCTCTGCAGAAAGGCCAAACTGCATGAATGGATTTCCAGTTCTGCTGCCTCCTTCCTATCAGAAGCTCCAAGAATAAGCAAACAGAAGGGGTGCCCTGTGGGTGGAGAAAGAGAATTGTTTGGAGTGGACCAGGGGGGAAATTATAATGAATAGTAGCCAGCCAGAAGCATGAGAGGCATCTGTGGCAGACTGCAACAATGGCTCAATTCCTCACCCTTCATGGTATCCACACATTTTGGATGGCAGCACTCCCCATACACTAAAGCACAATTCCATGGCCCTGCAGGACATTTTTGGCCAAAAATGAATATTAACAAATGTTATGCAGAGTCTTGAATTGCTCTTATATGATTTCTGCTTTTTGTGCCCCTGCTATGACCGTGAGGAGACCATACCTGCTCACCCAGGAGGAAAAAGAAGAGCATCCATTGCATCTGAGCTGTCTCAGCTTAGCTAATCCAGATCAGTGTAGGTTCAAACAGAGCACCCGTTACTCCCTCCCCTGAAGATCCACAAAAGCATGAGCAAGTCCATCTAATATCAACAGGGAACCCTTCTTAGGCCAGTCAATGAATAACAAATCACAGAGTCATGAGCTGTAATAATAAATGAGTGTTGTCCTAAGCCATGAATATGACGGCGATTCTCTCACCTACACTCTTGCTTGCCTCCAGTCCAGTTTCCACACACTTTCCCCAAAGCAAAGTTGGATTATATCTCCCTAGACAGGACGGGGGAGCCTGGTGGGCTGCCATCTATGGGGTCGCACAGAGTCAGACACAACTGAAGTGACTTAGCATCAGGAGCTGCAGCAGAAGTAGCAGCAGCAGACATATTATAGGAATAAATTATCTGAGAATAAAATCCAGCCACTATCCCTAAAGATCCAGCCTCTGTTGACCTCTCCTAGTTCTGCTCATGTCACTCTCCCTGAAGTCAGACCAATCTTCTCTGTTTCTGGAACATGCCAAGCTCTCTCCCACCTTGAGGCCTTTATATATGCTGTTCTTTCCCCTGGAATGGCTTTCTCCCTGCTGTCAGCGTGGCTGACTCTCTTTCTGGTGTGTGTGTGGGTGTGTGTGGGGTGTGTGTGTGTGTGTGTGTGTGTGTGTGCTAAGTCACTTTTGTCATATCCTACTCTTTGTTACTTTGTTACTTTAGCCCTCCAGGCTCCTCTATGTCCATGGGATTCTCTAGGCAAGAGTACTGGAGTGGATTGCCACATCCTCCTCCAGGGAATCTTTCCCACCCAGGGATCGAACTGACACCTGTGTCTCCTGCATGGGCAGGCAGGTTCTTTACCACTAGCACCACCTGGGAGGCCCTCTCTTCTTGAACTATTTCCCTGCCCATTGTCCTAAAGGAAGCCTTCTTCTGTTTTGTCCATGTCCAAGTCACTGTATCTTTCTGCTTTGTTATTATTGGAGCTGGATGTTGTTTTATTTATTTGTCTGCCTACTTTATTGATTTACTCAAATATTATTTGTTGAATTACTATTATGTGCCAGGCTTTGTTCTAGGTGCTTTGGAGAAAGCTGTGAAGCAGACAGACCAGGTCCTCACCCCTCATTAAGGTTTCCTTCTAATGAGGGAGACTGACAATGAACAGGTAATAAACTGTCCTCACACATCCTATCTTCCCTGGTCAACAGACTAAGCACGGGTGACTACATAGACTTCAATCATTGACTTCTTGTGATTGACTGTGAGTTATGCAGTGGGAGACATATGACCTCAGAAGTTCCAGGTCAATCTCTTCTCTGCACCATCCAGTGTCATCCTTATGCTCATTCTGCAGAAGGCCTCCTCTCAATCCCCTCCCCCTCAACTAACCTTAAGTTATCCCCCTTCATGGTTATTTACTCCAAGTGCACAGGGCTTTTCTCATTACTATTTGAACGGGCCCCAAGGCCCAACCCACTGAACTGTGGGAGATGAGTCCTTTCCAGCTACCACGATACCCTCTGCCCCATCTGACCAGCTCCCTACCTGTGTTCAGGGCTCACCTCACCTTGTGCTCATCAGAAAGCAGACTTCTACTGGGTTTCAAATTCCCTCTTATTTTTTGTCTATTTCTTCACACGGTCATGATGATTTATACCAGTTCCCATGGATTCACTAACTTCCCACATTATATTTCTTCTTGCAAAACTTGCTAACATTCTGTTCTCCGATGCCATAAATTTACCTTCTGGTAAATACTACTGCACTCAAGACAGATAATGCAATTTTCGATCATGATAAGTGAGATGGAGAAAATGGAGCAGGGAAGAAAATACAGCTGAGTGAGTTGGGTGGATGCTGTGGCACGTGCTCAAGAAGTGTTTGTGGATTAATAAACTGACAAAATTATGAATTTGCTATGAATAAATTGAGGGACCTGCAGCTTTTCTCCTCCTCTGCAGATCAAGCTTCTCCTACTCCTCCCTTTTCTCTCTTCTCCTGGGGGTTGAACTGAATGAACTGAGTGACTCTTCCTCCAGATTTGGTCCAGGTTGAGATCCAAACTATTAAAGACTAAGCTGTTGCCATGCAATAAAGAAGCCCCAAATTGTAGCCAATTAAATAAAATAGCAACTTACTTCTTTCTCACCTAACAATCAAAGATGTGTGGTCCAAGCCACAAGGGCAGCTGTGCTCCACAAAGTCATACAGAAGCCCGGGTTCCTCCCATGTTCTTGCCACAGCAGCACCTAGTATGTCGCCTCCACCTCCACGATGATAGCTGGATCACTGCCAGTGCTTTGCTTCACAAGAAGTAAGCTCTTTCTTGTTAAAGAAATGACAGGGAGGTTACACATTCCACTGATACAAAATTAATCAGATGACTGCAGCTGGGATCAAGGAAGTCTGGGAAATCCTGTCAATAGCTGGGTGGCTATGTGCCCAGATAAAAGTTCAATTCAGTTCAGTCACTCAGTCGTGTCCGACTCTTTGCAACCCCATGAATTGCAGCACACCAGGCCTCCCTGTCCATCACCAACTCCCAGAGTTCACCCCCAAAGTTAGGGGTGTATTATTTTTAACAAAAGGAAGGGGAGCATGGACACTGGGGAACAGTGACAACCTTAGCCACACCCACACCTTTCTGAGGACCAAACTCCAGCAAAGCAATTTTGATTCTATTGGTCCTTGTCTGTTAAATGATGGGTTGCTTCTTCAGATATCAAACTCCTGTTGTTTAGTCGCTAAGTCATATCTGACTCTTTTGCGACCCCATGGACTGTAGCCCGCCAGGTTCCTCTGTCCATGGGATTTTCCAGGCAAGAATACTGGAGTGGGTTACATTTACTTCTCTGGAGGATCTTCCTGAGGTTGACCCAGGGATCCAACCCACATCTCCTCCATTGGCAGGTGGATTCTTTACCACTGAGCAACCAGGGACTCCTGCTGCTGCTGCTAAGTCAGTCGTGTCCGACTCTGTGCAACCCCATAGACGGCACTCCACCAGACTCCCCCGTCCCTGGGATTCTCCAGGCAAGAACACTGGAGTGGGTTGCCATTTCCTTCTCTGCCAGGGACTCCTGCTCTTCCAATAAAGTTCAGCTCAAATGATCCCATCATCGTTCATGCATTCAGAGCCATTTGTGCTGAGGGCTGTAGACTGAGTGCTGGGCCCCTTCCCTTTGAAGAGTTCACCATAAGCTTCTACAGGTAAAGGCAACAAGTTGAGCAAGCATGTGCTAAAAGCAGATGCTGGGAAAGTCAACCCATTGGACAAGTTGGGACAAAAGACATTTTCATACAAGTAAGTAGACTCAAATCCTGGGTTGTTGTGGTTTATCAGAATGTCTGCCCTGCTCTGCAAAATCTCATTAATGTTAAACAGTACTTCTCCCCCCAAATGGATCCCTTCTCCTATATTTTTTTAAAGTTTATTGAGCAAGTATTATGCATCACACCCCATGTATGAGTATACTTCTGCCTCACTATAAAAGGAAAAATGAGAACGATTTTATAAACTGAAGAACCAAGGAAATTGCCCAAGCCTGCACAGTCAGCAAATGGCAAAGCTTGGACTCAGACCCAGATCCATCTGGTTCTGGTTCATGTCCTTTCCCACTAAAACAAGTCTGTCAACCCAGAAGTTGTGCTTAATGAGCTCAGGAAACCAGTTTCTGTATTCAACTCTGCAGAATTCAAATAAGGTAGTTCTACCATACTTCACGAAAATATGTATATTATATTGATTGTCTCATACTTGAGCTTGTTTCCCACAATCTTTCCCTAAAATATCATACATTTTCTGGTCTGTGTGGTCAAAAGACAAATGAGCAAAGAGAAACATGCTTTCCTAGAAACACGCCCCCCCAAAAAGGTGATATTATTAAGATTCTTTATATATTATTTTTTAATTTAAGTACAGGTAATGTACAATATTGTGTTAGTTTCAGGTGTCAGGATTCTTTATATATTTTTTAGGTTTAATGACCAGCATACACATAATAGAGTCAGACTAATCTGATCATGTGATCAGCAACATCACTTCTAGTTTGATTTCTAGAAGAAAACACACCTGCGAGTCCCAGCATTCCACACAGAAGTATATGTTTGCAACTATGCCAACTCCTGAATAAACTGGAAAGTTTAAAGAATTCTGGGTTCAAATTCCAGCTCAACTGTGGCAAGTGAAAAACAAATTTGGACTTAGGATGGGAAAGATTTTATTCGAAAAGACTATTGCAGTAGGAAAAATGCTTTGACTTCAGGATCTTCAAGCACCTCAAAATTCAAAAGAAAAAAGCCTTTTCTTTTGTGAGGGCTTTGCAGTGCTACATATTGGTAGGGACTTTGGGGAAGGCTGGCAAGCATAACAGGGTTTTTCTTCGTGGCCAGTTTTTTGAAAAGTTGTCCTGCATCTTGTTGTTGCTGTGTTAGTTGTTGAGTCATGTCCAACTCTTTGCAGCTCCATGGACTGTAGCCCACCAGGTTCCTCTGTCCATGGAATTCTCCGAGCAAGAATACTGGAGTAGGTTGCCATTCCCTTCTCCAGGGGATCTTCCTGACTCAGGGATGGAACCTAGGTCTCCTGCATTGGCAGGCAGATTCTTTACCATCTGAGCCGCAGAGAAGCCCAAATTCTGCACCTTGGTTCCTGCTTAAACTTGGAGACCAGCCAAAATTTCAGAGCTTGTATGAAAGAGGTAAGCTTGACTAAAGTTTGGTCAAGCCAAACCTATGGATAATTGGGAGCGCTTTTGGTCACCCACTTCTAAGCTGTGTGACCTTAGCTAAGTCACTTTACCCCTCTTAGAATTGGGTTCCTTTTTTTTTTTTTTTTTTTTTTTCCAAAATGTGGACGGTGTCTGATCCCTAGCTCATAGCATAATGAGAATTAGATGAAACGTGCTGCATGGGACCTTGGATCTCTATCCCTCCCACCCCCAAGGCACAGAAGGGTCCCCAGTAATATGTTTAGTCCCTGACATGTAAGCTGCTATCCTGATACACCCCCACCAAGAGGACTGTAAGAGGCAAACTGCACTGATGTTGGCAAAGTGCTTCTGAAGCTGCAACCTGAAAGAGAGGCTGTTCCCATTCCTCTTGTGCTCAAGGACCCTTAACTTCCCTGCAATGACAACATCCCCATTGCAGGCTTGGTAAATGCATCTCAACCTCAAAGAAAATGGATTAGAAAGTTCAGTCAAAAAGGAAATTCTCCTTTCTGTTGTTTTCTCACGCAATTGATTAGGGAAAATAAATACTTTTTATCAGCCAGGACATTCTTCAGATGTATTTTAGACCCTGATGCCAGAACAGAGCAAAATGCTCAAGATCTGGAAAGCTCCCAGGCAGCCTTCCATTCTTAGGATAAAATCTAGAATCTGGGAGTAGAGGAAGGAAAAGGAACTGGGTGCTCTGAAGAATGAGGAGTGTAGCTAACCCATCTCTGTCCCTTTGCCCAGCAGAGGGTCCAGCAGATGGTAGGTGGTGAAGAATTGCTTGTCCTACTGGCCTGTGGACACCTATTACACCAGGCTCTTTACTTGAGCTGTATTACAGACTCTAATTCCAAGACCTCATCCTGAACTCTGGAGCTCTCCACCACCCAGTCCTGCTTCATGTCACTTCTTTCTCTTCCATTTGTCCTTCTGTCCCCTCAAACCATGTCAGCCATCTGCCCTTGCTGTTCCTGCATTGGGGTGGGGGGATCCTCCCTCAGCTGCTGCACTGGCTGCCCCCTTGACCTGAAATCAGCTCCTGTCCTCACTTAACTTGGGTCTCTGCTCAAATCCCAGCTTCCCAGAAGAGCTCCTCGACGCCCACTCCAAGCCAACAGTAACACTGTGTCCCTGCATCCTCTTGCCATAATGCCTTTTTGGACTTATTACCCCTTGAAATGATTTTTTTTTTTTGCTTTGTTTTCAAGGTTCTTGTCTTGGCCTGTAGAATGTAAGCTCCACTGTGTCCATGACTTGGTCTTCACCACTGGCTCCCTGTTGCCCAAAAAAGCCTCCGGCACATAATGAATGTTTGATAAATGCAGAGCTATTATCTCACTTAATCCAGCCCAGGAAGTCGGTACCGTGGTCCCCATTTGGCAGATGAGGAAATGGAGGCTCAGAGAAATGAAGTCAGTGGTCCAGGGTCGCACCGCTAGGAAAAGGCAGCCCTGGCTTTGAACCTACATCCATCATCTTCCTCTGCCCCCTGCTGCCTCCTTGGAAGTGATGCTATTAAAGATGACTGAGTCACCCACACTCCCTAGAGGACAGGAGCTCAGCCTAAACCCTGCAGTGTGGATGGGGCCATGAACTCCAGCTCATCGGGGTGCTGGCCATTTACATAACCCCAGCTACTCCTTCAGGATCTGATATCAGAAGATTCCTTTGGTAAGTTCAAGTGTATTGAGATCATCTATCACCCTTTCTGAATAATTGCTATTAAAAGAAGAAACACAAGATATCTACCTTAAAAGTATTTTAAAGCAACAGTCAGTGGGAGCAGCAATCTGCATGTTACCTAATCTTCCCTAAACATCAACTCCAGTACCCAAATAGACTTCTAAGTGGGCAGTCTCCACTAAAAGTCCAGGTGTAGGTGAGATGGGACTTCCCTGACAGCTCAGTTGATAAAGAATCCTGGGCCAGGAAGCTCCACTGGAGAAGGGTTAGCCTACCCACTCCAGTATTCTTGGGCTTCCCTTATGGCTCAGCTGGTAAAGAATCCGCCTGCAATGAGGGAGACCTGGGTTCAACCCCTGGCTTGGGAAGATCCCCTGGAGAAGGGGCTACCTACTCCAGTATTCTGGTCTGGAGAATTCCACGGACTGTATAGTCCATAGGATCACAAAGAGTTGCACACTGCTGAGCGATTTTCACAATGGCAATGACAATGTAGGTGAGTCTTTGGCTGTGCCAGGCCATGGCTAGACCCCTCAAGCCCCAAGAAGGCTGTGTGGAACCTGCCAAAGAACTTAGCTTTTGAGCCAAATGAACAAAACAGCCTTCCCTCCCACTTACCACCTGCGAACTTAATAGGGGACAGGGACTTGCCAGGTAACACGGTGGTAAAGAACCCGCCTGCCAATGCATTAGACAAAAGAGACGCAGGTTTGATCCTTGGATAGGGAAGATCTCCTGGAGTAGGAAATGACAGCCCACTCCAGTATTCTTGCCTGGAAAATTTCATGGAGAGAGGATCCTGGCAGTTTACAAAGAGTTCAACACGACTGAGCAGATACACACAACCTCTCTGAGCTTCACTTTCAACGTTTCCAAAATGGGAGCTAAGAGACACACAGTGGTACTGATATCCATGGGTTACTGTGAAGAATAAGCAATATACTGCATACAAAATTCTTGTCACATTTCCTGGCACATAGTAAGTGTTTAATAAATGATGGTTGACATATTTCTTTTCAATGTATCTGTTTCCCTGAAACAAGCTGCCTCAGAAGTAGAGCTTTTATTAACTTTTTAATAAAGAAGATATGCATTTACAAGACCAAAGTCATTCTTTGAAAAACCATTCATTGATCACCTGCCTTGTGCTCAATTCTAAGAGAGACAGAGATGAATAAGACATGAACCTCCAAGAATAAGTCCCTGATGACTATATCTATGCAGGTAATATTGCATTTTGCCTTCTAAATTAAGTTTGTTTGTGCAGGCTTAATTAGCATCAGTTATTCTGTGTGCTTAGCAGTTGGCTCAATGGATTGTTAAGATTGTGGATAACAATGGGGATTGTATCTGGAGATGGGGCCTTTAGAAGGTAAATAAGGTTAAATGAGGTCTTAAGAGTGGGTCCCTGATATAGTATGATTAGTGCTCTTTTAAGAAAAGACACCAGACCTTGCTCCTCAGGCTTTCTCCCTCTCTTTCTCTCTCTCTTTCTCTCTCTCTCTCTCCTTCTCCACCCCAAACCCTGCATTCTCTGCCTACGGTATTCAGTGGAAAATCCATGTGAACCTAAAGTGACCATCTGCAAGCCAAGAAAAGATGGAACATCAGGGACAGAATCAGCCACCATCTTAATCTTGGACTTCCAGCCTTTAAGTACTGTGAGAAAATAAATTTCTGTGGTTTAAGCCCCCCAGTCTATGGTATTTCATTATGGCAACCCCAGTCCCCTAAGACACAGCTCCACGCTATGCTTCCTGTCCTGCTGCCCAGACCTTCCCAGCAGTGCTTCCTGCCTCTGTCTCTTCCAGACTCTCCTCCTCTGGACACACCTGTGTTCACTCCAGTCCCAGCAAATGCAAAGCAGACAGCTTCAGAATTCAAAACAGCCTGCAGGCTGCAGCCTCTTATTTTAATGATCTTAATTTATCTCCAGCATTATCAATAATAAATCAAACTAAGTGGAGCTAAAGCAGCTTACCCCGTGGCTGTGTCATGTTCTGTTGGAAAAGACGACCCCCTTCAAAAGGCTGTGCTGATCAGCCTCAGTCTGCCACTGGGGAGCAGGTTTCTCAGAAAGCACTCGGTGTGGCTTTCCTCCATGGAGAAAGATGTTTTCTATTTGCACCTAGAGTTCACTGCACACCTGGCATGGGCCACTGATAGCCCCAGGAGCATCACATTACCTCATTTAATGTAAGCCTAAGGAATAGGAATGAGTAAGGTCCCATTTTGCTGATAGGGAAACTGAGGCACAAAGGAGTTCAGCGACTGTGAACCCAGACTTCCCCAGTCCCACATCCCCTCTCATGAAGAAGTTGATCTGGTCTGTAGCTGGCAGCCTGGTGTCCTGGCAAAAAGTCAGGTTTTGGAGTTAGACTTCTGAGCCCCCTCCTCTACATCTAATGATGAGTCGGTGCTCCGAGAAGTTACTGAATCCTGCTGAGCTGCCTTCTCATCTTGGGAAGGGGCAGCTTATAAAACCTACAGGGCCACCAGCTACCCAAGGGGTTCTCTTGGTAGATGTACTCCAGAGTGGTACTCCAGAAAGGACCATGCACAAGGAACACAGGAACAGCGCCCCCCAGAGACAAATCATGGGATGAATATGTTCCTCACCAGGTAGGGAGATTTTGAATTAACAGCTGCAAAGCTCATAGCAAAGTATCAATCATGTAGTCGATAATCACAATTATTATCATTTATCTGTTAGGATGTTTCTTTTGATATTCATGAGCTGAACTTGAGGTGGAATAAGAATGGCATTGCTTGCACTGCCTCCTGCTCAGGCAGTTGAATAATTGTAAATTATGGTCAACAGGGTAGAATGCTCTTGAAACTACAGGAACTCGAACACACATCCTGCAGCTTGAAGACCTCATTTTGAAAACAAGGAAGATGCAAAAAAGAGGCTGCAGACTCAGTGGAGGTCACACAACATCACCCTGTAGCAAGATCAGGGTGAGAAGCCCGGTATCTCAATGCCCAGAACCGGTTCATCCTTCAAATTCCTTCCCAGCAGAATAACAGGCTGGCCTGTTGCATCATGCTCCATTCTTAAATTTGGAGGCAACCTGGTACTCAGTAAAAACTAAGTGATGGGACATGGTGCCCCAAATCATCCATATTCTAGGTTCTAAAGGAGTTATCTAAACCAGAGTCTGTTCCAAGGAAGAAGATCCCTGCTGCCATCTCTTCATGTATCCACAGCCCCCACATGGGACCCCTCATCTGGCTGCCCTGTCTGAACCTTCTGAAGTGGTGACAAAGGTCCGTGTTTGCTGGACAACCCAGGGCCACCCTGGGTCTGCTTCATTTCCATCTCTCCCTCTTACTGTTTCCCGTTATCACACAAACATATGAGAAAGGAAAAATGGTCCACTTTTGCACGTCAGCTAAGCGCAGGCTTGGCAACTGGTGGGTTTGCAGCAAAGGCAGCTGCTGAGATTTCTGGCTTCCCTGGGGCACAGTACTGCAGGATGCCTCTCAGACAAAGAAATAGTCTGGGACCCACTGTGAGAAGCAGCCCTATTTCCACAAATATTTGAGTTTAGTAGTCAAAGAGATTTCACAGCAGTGTGATGGGGGCAGCAGTAGAGGTCCCAGCCTCAGACATCTCAGCCTCCTGCCCACATCACTTGCCAAACTGAGGCCTAAATTCTACCGCTCATCCCCCTCATTTTGTGTAACAGGAAATACTCTGACATTAAAATGTATAGTCTGTGTAACAAATCCAGCATAATCAGAGTTAAAAGGCTATAGCCTGGGAGATATTTGCAAAACACGTGACTGACAAAGTCTAGCGTCCAGAATATGCAAAGAATTTCTACGAGTCAATAACTCAGAACAA
This sequence comes from Capra hircus, assembly GCF_001704415.2. Lineage (NCBI taxonomy): Eukaryota > Metazoa > Chordata > Mammalia > Artiodactyla > Bovidae > Capra > Capra hircus. The sequence goes on from NC_030812.1 coordinate 71,919,421, forward strand.
TGATGAATGAAGACCATCAAAAGACAATTCAGAGATGATTTCACCTGAAATGGCCAATAAATGTTTGACAAGGAGATTAGCCTCACTAGAAGCCAGGAACAGGTAAATAACAAGCAATTGTATCAACTTACCCCTACCGGGCAGGCAAGGATCATTAGAGGGAGGAGCATAAATTGGTGCCATCATTTTGATGGAAAATATAGTATCACTTAGTCAATACGAAGATGCACATACCCTAAGACCCAAACATTCCACATCCCAGATCTCAGAAAAATCTCACATATGTGCACAAAAGATACGCCCAAGGGGGTTCAGCAAAAAATTAGAAAAAATTAGAAATTGCCTAGATATTCACTTAAGGGGGAAAATGTAAATGATTTATGGTATAATTATACAATGGGATTGTCTACCAATCTTAAAATGAGTGAATTAAATTTGCATGTATCATCATGAATAAAATATAATGTTGATATAAAAGAGCAAATTGTAGAAGGTTAGCTATTCAGTTTATGTAAAATTATAAAACCCCAGAAGAATACTGGGTACATGCACAAAAGCATAAAATCATGGCCCTGAAGACTACACACCAACATTAGAACAGGGTCACCTCTTGGAAAGTAGTGAGGGAGCAGGGGCTGGAAGAACTGGGAGCCTCCAACATTATCTTTTTTTTTTTTTAACGTGAACCATTTTTAAAGACTTTATTGAATTTGTTACAATATTGATTGTGTTTTATGTTCTGATTTTTGGCCACAAGACATGTGGGATCTTAATTCCCTGACCAGGGATCGAATCCTCACTCCATGCATTGGGAGGTGAAGTCTTAACCACTGGACCACCAGGGAAATCTATTCAACAGTATTAAAGCATCTTATTTCTTAGGAAGAGAAAGAATTTAGGGATATAAGGCAAAATGCCAACATTCATTAAACTTGGTTCTGGCTACATAGATGTTTGTAATTTTAGTCTCAATGCTTTTCATTCATTCTTTCATTCTACAAGTACTTATTGAGCATCTGCTGTATACCAGGCACTCTTCTAGACGTTGGGGCCATAGCTGTGAACGAGACTGAAGCCTGGATCATCTGGAGCTGATACTAGTCAAATGGATGGTCAACAAATACATGAGGGAGATATATTAAATTGTGAGATGCTGATACAATTATGGAAGAAAAAATAAAGCAAGGAAGGGCAATATGAGGTGTAGAGGTGTCTGGAAAAGAGGGCCGAGGTTATAAAGTAGGAAGCCAGGAAGGACTTGGATGAAAGGGAGATACAAGGGTCAAAATCAGCAGGAAGAAGAGAGTCATGGAAGAGAGGAAAAGTGAGAGAGTTCCTGGCAGGGTCGTGAGTGGAGGAGGAGGCGGGAGATGAGGTCCAAAAGGTTAAGGGGCAAAGTAGGGGTATCATGTGACTTTTAAGTGGTTCATAGTTTTTACAGAGAAGGAAGAGGGGGATGGAAAGAGAGAGGACTTTCAAATTATATCTGGTTGAATTTCAAGAAAACTATGATTAGGAAACACAAATGTTAAAAGGGATAAGTTAAGAGGCTAAAATTGACATGTACACACTGCTGCTAAGTCGCTTCAGTCGTGTCCTACTCTGTGCGAACCCATAGATGGCAGCCCACCAGGCTCCACTGTCCCTGGGATTCTCCAGGCAAGAGCGCTGGAGTGGGTTGCCATTGCCTTCTCCAATGCATGAAAGTGAAAAAAGAAAGTGAAGTCACTCAGTCGTGTCTGACTCTTCGTGACCCCATGGACTGCAGCCTACCAGGCTCCTCCATCCATGGGATTTTCCAGGCAAGAGTCCTGGAGTGGGGTGCCATCGCCTTCTCCATGTGCACGCTACTATGTATAAAATAGATAACTAATAAAAACCTACTGTGTAGCACAAGGAGCTCTTCTCAGTACTCTGTAATGACCTATATGGGAAAAGACTTAAAGAGAATACATATACACATATGCATAACTGAGTCACTTTGCTGTAAAGCAGTGTACACAACACTGTAAATCAAGTATACGCCAATAAAAATTTTTTTTTAAATGATGAACTCTTCAAAGCTTTGATGTGCCACTGACCATACTGAAGATTCAAGAGGAGAAGAGAGCAGAAGGAGTTTTAAAATATCCATGTGCCTGGGGGCACCCAGACCACTCACATCACAGTGTCTGGAGCAGGGGCCAAGCACAGACCGCTTGGAGATCCCAGGGCTCCTCAAGGCTGGGGAACCATAGAGACAGAGTGTGCAGGGTGTCCCTAACCTACTTGACTCTGGAGCCTTCTTGTTTTTACTTTTCACAGGTCAAATCATGAGACTAAATTTCCCCCTCAGAACATCAGTTTGTGAAGTGTGACTCAGTTGTTTTGTTTTTGCTTTTTATTTATTTTTTTTAAGTGAATAAACTTTGTATTCGTGACTCATCATCTGTTCAAAGAACTCATGTAACATGTTTCCCTTGTTCAGATGAGGAAACTGCAAATGAAATTTCCTTGTGTGTTGCCCCAGCACACAAGTATGTGGGTGGCCTCATCAGGACAAGATACTATCAGGTCACAACCCATTTGATACGCTACTGATTTGCTGGGAACTTGAAAATACAGATAACTGGTAAGAGTTTCTGGGAGAAGTGTCCTACTTCCACTATTCACCTCTCCCCAAGCCTCATCAGTTCAGTTCAGTCGCTCAGTCATGTCTGACTCTTTGCGACCCCATGAATTGCAGCATGCCAGGCCTCCCTGTCCATCACCAACTCCCGGAGTTCACTCAGACTCATGTCCATCGAGTCCGTGATGCCATCCAGCCATCTCATCCTGGGTCGTCCCCTTCTCCTCCTGCCCCCAATCCCTCCCAGCATCAGAGTCTTTTCCAATGAGTCAACTCTTCGCATGAGGTGGCCAAAGTACTGGGGTTTCAGCTTTAGCATCATTCCTTCCAAAGAAATCCCAGGGCTGATCTCCAGAATGGACTGGTTGGATCTCCTTGCAGTCCAAGGGACTCTCAAGAGTCTTCTCCAACACCACAGTTCAAACGCACCAATTCTTCGGCGCTCAGCCTTCTTCACAGTCCAACTCTCATGTCCATACATGACTACTGGAAAAACCATAGCCTTGACTAGACAGACCTTTGTTTGCAAAGTAATGTCTCTGCTTTTGAATATGCTATCTAGGTGTGTCATAACTTTTCTTCCAAGGAGTAAGCATCTTTTAATTTCATGGCTGCAGTCACCATCTGCCTCATGTGAGCCCTCAAATCACAGGGGAGGGTGAATCTGGTTTTTTCCCTGACATGAAATACAGTTTCTCCACAAACACCATCCAGTTGTTTCCAACACCCAACGGGTGATCCACAGTCTGCTGACTTCTGATACTGTATCTGTGGAGTTAGTGCTGATTCCACAGGTTGAGGGATCAATATTGTCCTGACTTCAGATGTCAGCCATGTGTTCTCAAGTGACTCACCCTCTTTTTTTTCTTTTCTAATTTTACAGTCTATCATATTTTCAAGATAATAAAAAGGGTTTTTTAAAGCAATATATTCCCAGTCTTTAAACAAAATACAGATAAAGTCCTTAAAATAGTGCCTAGGGGACTTCCCTGGTGGTCCAATGACTAAGATTTCTCACTCACAGTGCAGGGGGCCCCAGGTTCAATCCCTGGTTAGGGAACAAGACCCCACATGCTGCAACTAAGAGTTTAAATGCCACAACTAAGCATGCCACAGTGAAGATCGAAGATCCCACATACCCTAACTTAGACCAAATGCAGCCACATAAATATGTATTTTTTAAAAAACAGTGTATGGCACATCATTAAGAGCTCAATAGATCAAGGTTACTGTTATTATTGCTCTTGATGTTTTACCTTAGCATGACGAAGTTTATCAGCTCCGTTCCTGAGAATATGTCTTAATTAGGACATCAAAACATTTGTTAGGAACATTTAACACAGTCTTATAATATGCCAGAAATTTTATATGTTTGCAAGTCAAAATGCCCTGATGTTAACCGTGAGGAAATAAAGGCTCAGAAAGGTAAAGCAACCAGCCAAAGGTCATAAGGCTAGAAGTGGCCAAACCAAGGCAATGGGCACGGTTCTCATCCAACTACTAAAATCCAACCAGAATTTATAAGATATTTGTTTTTCTCTAATATGTAAATGTCATTTTGAATTTGATTCTTGTGTAAAAGAACACAGAAATGAGAGAACTGGATGCTTTTCTGGGCTCCTCTGTAGAACCAGTCTCTCCCCTCTTTCGGATTCTGCAAGCCTTTGTACGTCCTCCGTGATAGGTCTTACCACATCGCCCTACAGCTGGAGCCAGGATTCAGGTTAAGATCAGAGAATGAGGCAGCTTCCCTGGACACATCCAAGGGCTCCAGCACTGGGCTGTCCTGTGTGTACCGACTGCGATGCGCAGGCTGTGGATCTTCTGGGAATGCTACCCACCCTAGTGAAAGGGATGAGGTGACATGAAGGCAGTGCATCTCGGGGGTTGAGAGGGGGAGCCTGGAGGCAGACCACCAAGGTTCCAGTCCAGGGTCTGGCCCTTGGTTGCTGTATAATCATGGGTGAATTTCTGGACCTTTCTGTGCCTCCATTTTCTTACCTGTAAAACTGGTAATTTAAAAAAAAAAATCAAAGGTAATAACGGTGGTTGCAAGAGGCAGGAAGTGGGGAGTGGGTGGAATGGGTGGAGGTGGTCAAAGGTACGAATATCTGGTTGTGAAATAATAAGTCATGGGGATGCAATGTACAGTATGGTGACAATAGTTAATAATATTGTATTATATATTTAAGTGTCCCAAAAGAGTAGATCTTAAATGTTCTCGCCACAAGAAAATAAATGTGTAACTATGTGTGGTGATGGATGTTAACTAAACTTATTGTGGTGATTGTTTTGCAGGATATCAAATATCTAACCATTATGTTGTACACCTGAAACGAATATCATTTATATGTCAATGATATTTTTTAAAAAACTAAGGGAATCTGAATAAACTATATGGACTTTAGTTAAAACAACAACAACAACAACAAACCAATACCTTCTGCACAGTGTAGAGGATGAAATGCTTTCACATATGCAAAATTCCTAGAAGGATGCTCAGCATACAGTAATCACTAAATAAATCCTAGCTATTAGTGTCATGTTATAATTAAAGGCTGACCCACTTAACTCCAAAAACACAGATTCCTGGTTACCACTAACTGGTTGGAGAGGTTGATGAAAATGTTTTGGAACTGGATACAGATGGTGATCATGCAACATTGTGGATACATTAACTGTCACTGAAATTTTCGCTACTGAAAGGCTAAGTTTATTTTATGTGAATTTCACCTCAATTTTAAAGAAAATCTAACCAACCTATACTCCCATCCCAGTTCACCATGTGGTAGCCAAATCTGTATTTCCTCACCTGTCAAAAGTAGTGATAGTAATATTTGGAGCATAGGTCACATGTGAGATTTAAATTAAGTGATTATGTAAATTATTCCCTGCATATAAACCACATGGCATATAATAAATGCTGAAGAAATAACACTGATTATTCTTTGAGTTTAAGGCTCAAAGTAGCAAGGACTTTAGAAGTTACCCTTTTCATAGGATGGATTGACCCCTTATTATCAAACTGTCAAGTACTCATAGATTTAAGTACTATACATTTAAGTACAGAACATTCCCCAAGATCAACCTTCTGAGATTCATCTGGGAAATTCATTCTCTGTAAGTCAAAAATTCTCACTTTAGCTCTTTTGGAATAAATAATAAATTACTTAGCAAATATTTGAGATAAGTCTGTCAATTACAATCAAACATATTAGTAAATAAGAGATTTCTCTCCACTTTTATTTAAATACCAGTAAACAGCTTCTACTCCCATACTAAATGTTGTTGCTCCAACAGGTAACTTTAATGGAAGCCACTGGCAGAAAGGATCCAGTTCTGTTTGAAAAGCAGTCACCCAGGAATTCCTGTAACACCTGTTCTGGCCTACAGGTAGGGAACGGCATTCACGGAAGGTATAAATGTCTACACTGCCCTTCTATACTCTGGTCAAATTGCAACAGAAGGAGGGGAAGAAAAAACATTCAGAGAGATTCATAAGATACAAATCATAAGACCAAAGGAAACAGAAATACAAATGGAAGAACAGGTATGCTGTTTCCAAATTATTCTGAGTTGAGCCCAAATCCCAAACATCTCATTTGGTACTGGCTATCCAAACAGATGTCTTAGCCTTCAGGAAAATTACTAAAAATGGAAGTGTGAATCCTCACTGGGCTTCTCCTTTGCCCAAACCTGCAGCTACCTTGATGGTTGCAGCATTAAATTACCAGCAACAGGAGCATCACGGTAAAGTAGAATGCCAGGACATGTCATGCAACTTTTCTTGTTCATCTACTACACAGATGAAAACATCCTCAGAAACCCTGAGTCTGAGGAGCCAGATCCCTGACCCAAAGAGCCTGTGAAACTGGAAACCCTTGCTGGCTGTTTGTTTGTTTTGTTTTGGCTGTGCTGGGTCTTCTTTGCTGCTCACAGGCTTTCTCTAGTTGAGGCAAGTGGGTGGCTTACTCTCTAGTTGCAGTGTGCGGGCTTCACCTTGCAGTGGCTTCTCTTATTTCTGAGCACAGTCTCTAGGCACACGGGCATCAATAGTTGCATCACGCAGGCTGGGTAGTTGCAGCACGCAGGTAGTTGCTCCACGGCATGTAGGAATGGAACAGTGTCCCCTGCATTAGCAGGCAGATTCCTATCCACTGTACCACCAGGGAAGTCCATGTTGCTGTTTTAAGCTGCTAAGTTTAGGGGTAATTTGTTATACAGCCAGTGATAACTAATACATTATATGATGCCATTTTTATAGATGAGTAAGCTGGAGCTTAGAGAGGTTGGCAAACCTGCCCGCATGGCACAGCTGACTCCAGAGAGCAAGTTTATACTGCAGGCTGCCTGCTGCTTACTGAGATGTGAATTTTATTTCTCCTTCCCTTCAGCAGCCCCTGTGCCACTCTCCCTCACTTAATGCCCTTCAAGCACTTGGCTCTGTTGCTCCTTCTGGGGTAATTCTTTATCTGCCCCTTGTTTGTTTGCTTGCTTTTTTTCTTCAGTGGGCTATTCCTCTCAACCTCCTTCTTCTCTCATCCCTTCTTCCCTTTCCTTCCTTTTTCCACAGTCCTAGAACCTGAAGGAAAGGGTTTACAGGTAAGACAACCTCCATTAAGGCTTTCAGTAGCTGATATCGAAAACATTAACTTAGAATGACACCCAAATTGTATCTTAGAAATAAACTAGTCAAACACTCCCATCTCTCCAGTTCATCTGGAGGGAAATTCTTGCTACTTGATGGTATGGTACATAGTAGTCATTTTCTTATTTATTAATGTTTGTTTCCAATGTATGTAAGCTCCAAGAAGGCAAAGACCTGGACTTTTTCACCACTCTTCCCCAGGTCAAAATAGGACTTACCCCACCGTTGGCAAGCAAGAATTATTTTCCAAGTGAATGAATATTAAATGAGGAAGAGTAGGATAGAGAAAGATGGAGAACAGGGCTGCAATTTAACGAATACCTTCTTCAGGCCATTTATCAAAATTATCACTCATAATGATCACAACCACCTTATACCATTCCCCAAGCTGTACAAAAAAAATAAATGAATAAAACTACCGAGGATCAGAGAAATAAGTTGATTTTCCTAAAGCAGCACAGATAGTAAGTGACAGAACAAAGACTGGAACCCAGGCCTCCCTGGCTTCCCTGGTGGCTCAGTGGTAAAGAATCTGCCCACAATGCGGAGACATGGCTTCTGTCCCTGGGTCAGGAAGACCCTCTGGAGGAGGAAATGGCAACCCGCTCCAATATTCTTGCCTGGGAAATCCCCATGGACGGAGGAGCCTGGCAGGTTACAGTCCATGGGGTTGCGAAAGAGTCAGACACAACTTAGCAACTAAACAGCAACTCCCTGGCTTCAGAGCCTGTTTCTTTCGTTCTGTATCCCACTGCTATCTCCCTATAGGTTTCTAGAATGGCACCTCATATCCTCAGACTGGAATCTGTATCTCTTATGACCTGGCTTCTCAGAAACCAGCCTAAGCAAGTAGAAATCTCATCTTGGCCCTTATACAACACCTTTAGAGACACAGATCAGAGATGTGTAACCCTTAGCAGCACCCCTTGCTGGTAACAAACAAGTAAATCTAGATGAGAGAAGAGCTGGGAATCTGGCTTTCCTAATTACTAATTGAATGACTGAGCAAACCACCTAATATTTCCATGCCTCAGTCTCCTACATGAAAAACAGGGATATGCATACACTTAAACTCATAGGGTTGCTATGAGAATGAAATGAGTTAATGCATGAGATGCCCAAAAGTCCACCACATAGCAAGTGCTCAATAAAGCTAAGCTGAAAGAATCATTATAGTTTATCTTTAAATACCAGCTTCCCAATCTGGTTAAGTTAAGATGAAATGTAAGTGATTGGCCCAGATTATACAACAAAGTCAGGAGCGAGGAAACTCCAACCTTCATCCTATTCTGTCCACCCCACCCCAGACCCGAAATGTCTTCCCCAACAGGTCTTGCCCACTTACCTGGATGTCCAGTGGTAAAGAATCCACCTTGCAATGCAGGGGATGTGGGTTTGACCCTTGGCTGGAGAACTAAGATCCTACATGCTGCAGAGCAAATAAGCCCGCACACCACGGCTAGAGAGCCCACGTCCTGTAGCTACTGAACCCACGAGCCGCAACGAGAGAATTCGTGTGTCGCAACGGAAGTTCACAAGACTGAGACCAGATGCAGCCAAATAAATTTTTTAAGTGCTAAATTCATCAACTTTGTGATGTCTGGATTTTTTTTTTAATCCCAAGCCTTTAGTCTGTTCATTTAGCCTCACACTTCCAAGTTATCCTGAGTCATCCTTAAGGTCACAGCCGAGAGCTTTTCTGGGTTGTTCAGCGTTTGCTTCTGAGATGAGCCTTTTTCTAAGAGGAGCATGGAGCAGAAGATGGAGGCCCACATGTAGCGGGAAACTGAGCAGGAGGACAGGAAAATAAACAGGATTTCCAGCAGGGCCGTCTGTCTCCATGAAGCTCAGTATACTCATTTCCCCAGCAAAAGACTTATTAGTTGCAAAATAGAAGGGGGAGCCCACAGTAACGAGTCTTTAATTACAAAACTCTTTTACCTTATTGCTTTTGTGTGGTCCCAGTGAAAATGAGCAGTGGCTCATTTCTATTAGAAATGTTAATTACTTTCCCGGGTAATTAGACTCACTGGGTATCGCAAGCATCTGACCTCCCTTCATAAGAGCAGAGATGGGAGGGAGGGAAAAATTGGTTGTGGGGTGAGGAGGGAAGGGGAGGTGGGGGAAGAAAAGGAGCGTGTTTATAAGTGCTGAGAAAAGCAAAATCATGCAAATTAGTTGGATGGAAAATGAAGTTACAGAAGCCCCTAGGGAAAGGCTCGGAGTACAGGAAATCTACTACGAGGGGCTTCTGAACATAGAGCGGGGATCTGTCAAGATGGAAACAGAGGCAAACCCCCTTCGAAATGATGGGCCCTTGGAGAGGTTCCCAGTCTTAAAAATGAAGCTACTAGCACCAGGCTCTCAGAGACTTCTTGGGGTCACACAGCAGGTGGAGGCAGGGCTGGGACCACAGCCTGCTGAATATTCCTCCCCTTCCTTCCTTTCTTCCTTCCTTCTAGAAGCATCCATTAACTGTGTGGGAAGGGCAACCAGGAGAACAGAACAGACACAGTTCCAGCTCTCAAGGAGTTTTGGGTCTGGGGATGCAGACAGGTATGATTGCAATGTTGCTGTGAAGGAAGCCCATAGGAGGCTGTGATGAAGGATAATTGGGTAAAAGGGCCTCAGTGAGGATGGAGTAGGGAGGGAGGGCTTCTCGGGGGAGGTGGCTTTTCTCTTGAGACCAGGTTGGGAAGTCATGCTACTTCGATAGTCGGAGTGAACAAGTGTATTATTAGTGTTGCAGATTAAATAGCATCCACCCCACATCAAATTCATATTTACCCAGAACCTCAGAATGCGACCTTAATGGAAATAAAGGTCTTTGCAGAGATGATGAACTAAGATGAGGTCTTATTGGATCAAGATGGGCCCTAAATCCAACGATTGGTGGCCTTGTAAGAAGAGGAAATTGGCCACTGACATACAGGGAAGAGACCACGTGATGCTAGAGGCAGAGATCAGAGTGAGCCAGCTGCACATCAAGGAAGAGCGAAGACGGCCCGCCACCGCAGAAGCTGCCAGAGGCTGGGAGGATGCCCCCAGGGTCCTCAGGGAGCAGGCCTGATTCCACTGGCGCCTGGGTTTCAGACCTCGAGCCTCCAGAACTGAGAATGGAGGTCTGCTATTTGAAGCCACCTCGTCTGTGGTACTTTGCTAGCAGTCCCAGCAAACTAGCGTACTTGTATCTCTGACGCCACAGACTAAATTTCCAGAGTAAGACAGCTAGACGCCACGGTGGGAGCACTGGCAGTTTCCAGCTCTTCTGCTAACCTACCTTGTCTCTTTGAGCAAGTCATTTCCCACTTTGAGCTCTGGTCTCATGAGGAAGAGTTTGGGGTTCCCCACCACGTGGTCAGGGACCAGCCAAATCAGCACCACTTTGGGGAGGTCTGTTTAGCATCGCATCCCTGGGCCCCTCCTCCCCTCCTGCCCACCCTAAAACATGCATCTCCAGTGGGGCTCTGGAATCTGTATTTCTAACAAACTCCCCATGAGAGGACATGTCACCAAGTCCTTGGAATCTCTAGATTCTAACACATGCCCTAAGGCAGGGGTCCCCAACCTCCAGGAGCTAATGTCTGATGATCTGAGGTGGAGCTGATATAATAGTAATAAAGTGCACAAAAAATGTAATGTACCTGAACCATCCCAAAACCATCCCCTCACCCCAGTCCACGGAAAAAATGTCTATCACAAAACCAGTCCCTGGTGCCAAAAGGGTTGGGGACTGCTGCCCTAGGGGTCCTTCTAGAGCAGCGTGTGTGTTACTCTAAGGACTAAGCACTCTGGCCGTGAGGGCCCCTGCCTGCCTGTGCTGACCTAACAAGCTATTGTGTCTGTGAAAAGCCCCAGACACCCAAGATGCCAGGAGAGGCTCACGCCAAAAGAGAGAGGCAGGCTTGGTCCTCAGAGTCATTAAAGAAGCTGTTTACAGAGCCCTGCTCCTCTTTTAATTTGTTTGTCTTTTCGATTGTGTAATTGAATCTCAGCCGCGGGGCTCAGCCGAGCTTTGCCAGGGAAGGCAGAAAGCCATCAATACCCAGGAGTGACTGACAGTGGTATCCAAGGCGAGAAGCTCTGTGGGCGGGCGGCAGAAAGGCTTGAATCCCGCCAGCCTTCAGAAGCAAGGCCAGGTGTGCAGGGGAGGCTGCCTGGACTTTGCCAATGTGACAAACCAGGGTTCAAATTTCAGCTCCGTCACCAGCCCGCTGTGTGACCTGGGGCAAGCTGCTGAACTTCTCTGTTCCTCAAATTCCTCATTTGTGAATCCAAGGATAACATACCCAGCTGGCAGGGTTGCTGGGAGAACTATAAGAAACAAGCTAATGAGGACCCAATGACTTGTTGGTGCCTAGGCAATGGCACCCCACTCCAGTACTCTCGCCTGGAAAGTCCCATGGATGGAGGAGCCTGGGGGGCTGCAGTCCATGGGGTCGCTAAGAGTCGGACACGACCGAGCGACTTCACTTGCATGCATTGGAGAAGGAAATGGCAACCCACTCCAGTGTTCTTGCCTGGAGAATCCCAGGGACGGGGGAGCCTGGTGGGCTGCCGTCTATGGGGTTGCACAGAGTCGGACACGACTGAAGTGACTTAGCAACTTAGCAGCAGTAAACTATAAATTATTATTGTTGTTATTGGGGCTTCCCAGGTGGAACTAGTAGTAAAGAACCTGCCTGCCAATGCAGGAGACGCGCATTCAATCCCTAAGTTGGGAAGTTCCCCTGGGAGAGGATATGACAACACACTCCAGTATTCTTGCCTGGAGAATCCCATGGACAGAGGAGCCTGGTGGGCTACAGTCAATAGGATAGCAAAGAGTCTGACACGACGGAAGCGACTTTGCACACACATTGTCATTATTATTATTATTACCATTGAACAGTAGAAACTTGCCCTGGAGAATGCTAGTCCATTTGGCAGGAGACAGTACACAACTGTTTGAGCTAGAAAAGATTATGAGAAGGCTGTTAGATGTCATGGAAACAGCCCAAGATTGGAATCAGAATTTCTGATTTTGAGTTCCAGTTCTGCTGTATTTTCTCTGTGGCCCTGGGCAAGCCACTTAAACTCTCTGAGTGCCAATGTCCTCATCTCCAAGTGGAGCCCAGAGTCCCCGTCCCCGCACCTCTCCTGTGACAATCAAACAAGACAGCGTTTGTGAAATTGGGTAAACTTCCAATCTTTTGACATATCCAAAAAAGAGATTGCTATTACCCAGCTCACTGGTTCATGAGCCTGGCTGCCCACTGAAATCCCCCGAGGGACTTTGAAAAAACACCAGTGCCCGCACCTCTTCCCAGACCAAACAAACAGCAGTTCCCCCAGGGCTAGGATCTAGGCAAGGCCTGCTGTCACTAGAAAGAGGAGAGTCTAGCCCAGAGCTCTCTTTCTGCAGAGGAGGAAGGCGGGACCCAGATAGGCACGGTCTTGCCCAAGTTCACATAGCAGGTTATTAACCCTCTGGAGTGTCTCTCGCTCTACCCTGCCCTCTGCCAGCACAAGATCCCACGAGGCACATTCTCAGGGGCCCATCAGAAAGGAATGCTTGTTTTGAACAGTCTGCCCGGGGACCTGGGAGCACATAGCTGGTGTTCACCAGAAGGGCTATAGCCAGCAGTTCCTCAGCAGTGGGCACTGGCCCAGCAGCAGTGCCCCATTCCTGCACCATCGAGAGAGGCCAGGACCTTCCTCAGGTGTCCTGGCTGGGGACAGGGGACTTGGAGGTGGTCATGGCAAACCGCAGTTGAGAGGCGCCCGTGGTAGAAGCAATTAAAAAGGAAGGTGAGCAAGCATCAAACCCACCTTGTTCTGACTTGCTTGCTGCCATGGTCTGTGTGTGCCCCATTAAGCAGATGGAATAAACGAGAATTTTGCTGCTTAAACACAGTGTCCCTGCCCGGCGGGCTCTGGCTCCTACATCTTAGAAATGCCTCCTTCCACCCTGAGGTTCGCCCAGCCCTTTGGGTGAATCAGCTTTTGTGGGTAGGAACTATGTCAGGAGGCTCTTTGGTCTATAACAGAGCAGGTGGAGAGTTAAAGAACGAGGCTAGGGTGCCCAGAGAAGGCTAGGGAGCAGAGGCAATGAGGCCTCGGCCTCTGAAAGGCTACATAGGGAAGGGGACCCAGGAGCAGGGTTAAGACCCCATGAGGAAGCCCAGAAAGCAAGCTTTAGCCCAAGGGAGAGAAGTGAAGCAAAGGAGCCAGCTGCCTAGTGAGGTAGTAAGCTTCCCATCACACCAGAATTATGTCCACGGAAGTTGCCCAGTCCTGGTAACGATGGTATCCACGAGATACCTGTCTTCAACAGACCCATGAACTAAATGAACACCAAGGGCCCTTCCATGCTCATATTCTACATGTTGATGAAGCTGAAGTTCTAGTGGCTAGATTGGCAAAAACGTATTCTGGCCAACATTCAAGCCCTAACTTCATCACTTGTTAGTTGCATGACCTTGAGCAAGTTATGTGATCTCTCTGAGGCTGTTCCCTTATCTGCAATACAATAGTCATCACATCTATTTCAAATGACTGGGGTGAGAATTGAACAGTTCACTGGTGGCTCAGACGGTAAAAAATCTGCCTGCAGTGGAGGAGACTCAGATTTGATCCCTGGGTCAGGAAGATCCCCTGGAGAAGGGAATGGCAACCCAGTGCAGTATTCTTGCCTGGAGAACTCTATGGACAGAGGACTCTGGCAGGCTACAGTCCATGGGGTCACAAGAAGTCAGACATGACTCAGTGACTAACACACACACGCGGTACACAGAGCACTTGGATGGACCTTATACATGGTCAAGTCTAAAACAGCAGAGCACCCCAGCTGCCCTCCTAATTGTGAGCAGGAGTCTCCCATCTCCAGGTCTTCCAGAAGATGCACTCTTTAAGCAGATTAATGCACAAAAGCAATCGTCACTCACATCCTTGGATGCGCAGGTTTAAATGCTGGTCGCAGTCTCTTCCCATTAAGTTCATGCTTTGCAGAGCCCAGGCTGCTTTGCAGGGAGTGAGGTCTTAATAGCCATGCCTAAAGGGAAGCTGTTATTGAGAGGAGGAGAAAAAAAAAAAAACTAGGCCTAAAGGGCCTTGAAGAATGCGTGCCTGGTGCTGGAACTGAAAGCTCACATGTCTGACTGCGGGGCTGCGCTACTGGGTGGGAAAGCAAGCTCCTTCCTCCTCGCTGCGGGTGCAGACAGCCAGACACTCTAATCCCTGGGGCACCAGCTGGCTGTCTCCTCCACTGCCCCCCTCCTCCTCCCCAGGGCCCACCCTAAAAATAGAAGGTGAGCATCCCTCAGCTGGGCCAAGGCCAGCCAAGGCCAGCCAAGGCCAGGGTGACACCACACATCCTACCTTCTATGCATACTGTGAGCAGGGATCTCCTGGTAGAATGTGAGGGGCTCAGACATACTGCCACTTTGGTCCTCAAAGCATCTCCTCTACTAACTTAACAGCTGGGCTTGGACTTTTCAGCTTTTTTAGAAACTTTTTATTTTGTATTGGAGTATAGCCGATTAACAAACAATGCTGTGATAGTTTCAGGTGAACAGCAAAGGGACTCAGCCAAACATATACATGTATCTATTCTTCCCCAAACTCCCCTCCCCTCCAGTCTGCCACCTAACACTGAGCAGAGTTCCCTGTGCTCTACAGTAGGACCTTGTTGGGAATCCATTTTAAATATAGCAGTGTGTACATTGGATTTGTCAGCTTTTAAAGTACCTTTACCTCTGTTTCCTAAAGCTGCATCCCCAGCCCTCCAGAAATCGAAAAAGAAAATGGTCAAAACCATTTCCTGCAACTAAGAATTCCTAGTTGTCTTGGAAATGATCTCTGAGTTAAGCCAGCAAACCTAGGGGAAAAGTTGGGGGTTGGGGGGTGACTTCAATTCTGGAAACTGAGAAGAAAGATACTACAGTGTACAGAATCCTCAACTCCTTTCCCTCCCCAGCACACACAGAAATCACAGAAATCTGTCTTGAAGCTATCAAGGTCCATTCATTTGAGATGATAGCAGCTAATATTCTCATTTCGTACATCAGGGAGGGCCAGTGACCAAGTGGCCTAGTCTGTACCAAGTCTTCTAAATGGGTTCATACTTTAGAGAAGTTCATGACAAACTTGGTAGCCAAAACACGAGAATAGCTGTCTTCTTGGATGGACCACACGGGAGGGTGAAAGTGAGCCCTCCCTTGGTGTTGCCATGCCCATTTCACAAATGAGGAGGGTTGGGTGGTGAGAAGTGACTTGCTCATTGCCATGGCAAACAGGTGGCAGTGAGTGAAAGTGTTAATCACTCATTCATGTCTGACTCTTTGAGACCCTGTGAAATGCAGCCCACCAGTATTCTTCAGGCAGGAATACTCGAGGGAGTAGCCATTCCCTTCTCCAGGGCATCTTCCAGACCCAGGGATAGAAACTGGGTCTCTTGCATTGTCAAGCAGATTCTTACCATCTGAGCCACCAGGAAGCCCAACAGGTGGCAGAGCTAGCTGCAAATCCAAGTCTGCCAAGCACTGAGAGGTGTATTATTTGCCTTATGTCACATGTGTTCTTGTCTGAAAGCCTCTCTTGGCTTACTCCAGTGTTGAGAGAATTGGTTTGAGCCCTTTGGAAGCAAAGCTGTTCCCAGGGACCTGTGGTTGTCAAAATTTAATGAACACAAGCATCACCCAGGAGGTCTTTAACCATGCCAAACATAAGCTCCATCATGGTCCAACTCTAACTTTCACATGCACAGAATCATCTGCGGAGCCTTTTATACACAGATGCTGATGCAATGACTCAGGAGTGAGGGTGAGACCCAGCATTTCTAACACACTCCTGGGTGATGCTGATGATATGGTCCATGGATCACACTTTGAAGTCGCAAGGGTGACAATGAGTCTTCTGGCACTTGAATCCCAGCATCACCACTACTAGCTGCACAAGACCTGGCAAGCTACTCAGCCTCTCTGTGGCTCCATTTCTTTATATGTAAAAGCAAAAACAAAAACATGTATCAGTACAGTGCTACTTGGCAGAGTTATTTTTAGGATGAAGGGAGATGACGCATGCAAGTCAGCACAGTGCCATAGAAAAATCTCAGTAAATTATTATTAGTGAGTTTTGTCATACATTATAAGCTCCAAAAAATAATGTTCATAGTGGCACTATCTACAATAACCAAGACATGTAAGCAACCTAAATGTCCATCAGCAGATGAATGGATAAATATGTGAAACATATACAATGGAATATTGCTGGGCCATAAAGTAAATGAAATGATGCCATTTGCAGCAGCATGGATGAACCTAGAGATTCTCATACCAAGTGAAGTAGGAGACAAATGTATGACAACACATATGTGGAATCGAAAACAAGGACACAAATGCACTTACTTATGAGACAGATTCAGACTCACAGACGTAGAAAATGAACTTATGGTTACAAAAAGGGAAATGAAGGAAGAGGATAAATCAGGAGTCTGGGATTCACAGATACACACTACTGTATATAAAATAGATAGACAACAAGGTCTTACTGTATAGCATACGGAACTCTACTCAATATCTAGTAATAACCTATAATGGAAAAGAATCTGACAAAGAGTAGATACGGATGTATCACTGAATCACTTACTATACATCTGAAACTAACACAACTTTGTAACTCAACTAGACTTCAATTCAAAAAATTAAAAATAAAGATAAATGCTGCTACTTCTAAGTCACTTCAGTCGTGTCCGACTCTGTGCGATCCCATAGACAGCAGCCCACCAGGCTCCCCCATCCCTGGGATTCTCCAGGTAAGAACACTGGAGTGGGTTGCCATTGCCTTCTCCAAAAGATAAGTGAATAAAACATAAAAGTTGCTATAAGTTATACATCCTGACCCAGGGATCAAACCCATGTCTCCTGCATTACAGGAAGATTCTTTACCATCTGAGCCACCAGAAAACTTCATGCTTAAAACCACCATGATTTATTACTTTTACAATTCTGTGTTCAGCTAAGTTCAGCTGGGCAGTTCTGCTCCACGTGAAGGAGCTGAGGTCTCTCTGTATTGAGTGGGGGCTTAGCTGGGAGTGACGCTGAGCTGGACATCATCCCCACCACTCTGCCTCCAGCACTCTGTCCATGGAGCTTCTTATCATCTGCTAGTCTAACTGAGCTTCTTTCACAGCCCAGTGGCTCCCTCCTCAGAGTGAGGGTCTGAGAGAAGAAGCCCCCCACGCACATGTGTTTGTCAGTCCTTTACTCACATTATGATTGCTGATGGCCCTTTGACCCAAGCACGTCATAGGGACACAGTCTACATGGCGCATGAACATTAGGAAGTGTTGTCGCATGGGGAGCCACCGGTGTAACATCCATCACAGTCTATAAGCTTACTTGATTATAAGGCCCTCGAAGACAATCTACCCCATGCATTGTGGTATCCCAAGTTGTAGGAGACTGGTGAATACATCTGATCCTGTGACCGCCCTGAGAAACAGTTAAAACAAAAAGATGATCTCCATTTGCAGACAGCTGTAAGAGTTTGGAGTCACACAGCTAGATAGGGGCTGGCACCCAGGACATCAAGCCCAGGTCCGTCATCCTTTCCTCTCCTCTCTTCCTGCTAGTCTTCTCATGCAGTCATTTTCTGCCAGCCCCTCCTTATCACGTGTATCTCCTTTCTCCAGGCTTCCTGGTAGCATCGTTAATTATTTACAAATGAACAGTTAAATGCACCAGGATACGTGCTATTTAAAGGAAACCTGTGGTGACTCAACAAGTAATTAAAATAATCATTTATTCCATAACCATTTATCAGGGCTCAGTTTTCACCAGGCACTGTAAAGTGGAGGTGGAGGGACAATGGAGGAGTTCAGAATTAGAAGATGGGCTTCTGCCCTCAGGGAGTGAAATCACATATGCTTTCAGCAACAGATGTTTGGGGGGTGCAGGAGGAGAAGGGGACGACCAAGGATGAGATGGCTGGATGGCATCACTGACTCGATGGACGCGACTCTGAGTGAACTCCGGGAGTTGGTGATGGACAGGGAGGCCCGGTGTGCTGCGATTCATGGGGTCGCAGAGTCGGACACAACTGAGCGACTGAACTGAACTGAGTTGAACTCTGTGTCCAACTAAGTGCCAGGCAATAAGGGTGAACACAGCACCATTCCTGCCCTCAAGATGCTCACAGACTGGCAGGGAGACCAGCAAGCAAGCATCCCACATCACACAGCGTGTGTGTGTGTGTGTGTGTGTGTGTGTGTGCGCGCGCATAAGCCCACATATGTGCTCAGTCCTGTCCGACTCTTTGCAATCCCATGGACTGTAGCCCATCAGGTTCCTCTTTCCATGGCATTTTCCAGGCAAGGATACGGCAGTGAGTTTCCATTACCTATTCCAGGGGATCTTCCTGACCCAGGGATCGAACCTGCATCCCTTGCATCTTCTGACTTAGCGACTAAGCAACAGCATTCACATCACTTAGGTGTGTTTGAGGAAAGTCATTCAATGTGACAAAGGGACAAACTCTACCTGATGGAGTGGCAGTGGTCTAAGAAATCTTCCCAGGAACAGTGACCCGTGAACTGTCCCCGAGAGAGCCTTGCAGGCTGGGACAGGAAGGCACTAAAGATAATCAAAGTCACTAAGTGTGGGGACAAGGTTTTCCTGCATCCTGTGTGCAGAGCCAGTTTCTTAAGATGCAGAGTCCAGGCTGTTCTACCCAGAGGTACCAGCAGTATCGCTTGACCAGAAGGTGCTTCCCTGCCCCATCCTTCAGACTCCAGTCAAGGTCAGATGTTCGCAAAGGCCTTCCCTGATGACTGGAGTGGCCCCTCCTTTGCCACCACTCCATGTTTCTGTCCCTCATGGAGCTTAGCACTGACAGGACCAACTTGCTCACTGTCATCTCTACCCACAATAGCTCCGTGGAGGTAGGGACTTTGCTATTCTCAGCCATCCCCATGAAAATGAAATCTGTGTGGGGACCAGGACTTCATTTGGTTCCTGCAGCACCAAGCACCTAGAGCATGTGTAAAGAATAAATGCAGGTGAGGGACCCCAGCAGGAGGAATGAGGGGCTGGGAAGTAAGGTGGGCACCAGGAGCAAGTCCTAGGAGTCCTGTGTCTTTAGAACAAGCCCCATCTGAGTTCCTGTCTTGCCTCTGTTCCTTAATCAGGGACTACAGAAAATCAGGCTTCCCAGGTAGCACTGGTGGAAAGGAATCCATCTGCCAGTGCAGGAGACACTGGAGATGCAAATTCAGTCCCTGGGTCTGGAAGATCGCCTGGAGGAGGAAATAGCCACCAGTTCCAGTATTCTTGCCTGGAACATTCCATGGACAAAGGAGCTTGGTGGGCTACAGTCCATAAGGTTGCAGAGTCAGACATGACAGCGACTGAACCCACATGGGAAAGCAATTTCCAGCCCCATTCAGGCTCCTAGGTTCCCATTTCCCCTTGTCAGGCAGCCTTTTGCAGATCAAATTTCAGAACAAGTACAAGGGTTCTGTTTTTGACAGGCCTTGGAAAGATGGAGGCAGCTCTGTGGGTCCTCTAGGGAGGTCAGATCTAGGAGCCAACATCGTATGATCAAAATCATGACGAGTTATAAGCTCAGTAGTGCTTGGTTCTGATTCAAGGTCACAGCCTCCAGATTCCTGAGTTCCTTCTGGGCCAGTGGGGCATTGAGATTGGTATGGCCCAAAATACACAAGGGTTAATGAGTTAGCTGCTCGGCAGTTTTGTCTGAGGCCTCAGCCTAGGACAAAGAGAGAGGGCAAGAGAGGTTTCTTATGGACCTTTGCTTTTTCATACATGCTGGTCCCTCTTCAGGAAAAGACTTTCCTGCCCTTTACATGGTGAATTCCTACCCATCCTTCAAAACCCCATTGAAATGCTCCCCGTCTCTGAAAACTGCTTTGTCCCTCCATGCAAAATTAGTCACCTCCTTTTCTGTACTCGCATAATACTTTATCATCTTCTCTGTTCAGCGAGATCTTTCCTAGAACAGAGGTGGCCTGGTCTCTCTCTAGCTCCAATGTCCGTTGTAAGAGCTCCTATGTGCTACACTTATAACAACCACCATTTACTAAGCACACACTCTGTTTCCAGGCTCTGTGCTAAGAGCTTTCTGCACATCATTTAATTGAATCCTTACAACAGCCCAGCGAGCTGGGTTCTAATAGGACCCATGTTGCAGCTGAGAAAACTGAATGATGGAGGTAGAATCCGCTACGTGTCTAATGTGTGTGCATTC
Organism: Capra hircus; assembly: GCF_001704415.2. Taxonomy (NCBI): domain Eukaryota; kingdom Metazoa; phylum Chordata; class Mammalia; order Artiodactyla; family Bovidae; genus Capra; species Capra hircus. The sequence continues at coordinate 71,939,922 of NC_030812.1, forward strand.
AATAAACGGGCAACTGAGGAAGTGACTGAGAGACAGAACTAAGAAATGAAGTCATTTTTCTATCTTAGCTGCCTTTGCCATCTAGGGAAATGATCCCTGGGACATGCTCTTAGACTGAAGAGCTCACATCCAGTCCTTAGAATCCTAAGGCGCCCAGAATGTGCGCTCAGTTGTGTCTGACTCTGCAACCCAGTGGACTGTAGCCCACTAGGCTCCTCTGTCCATGGGGAGAATACTGGAGTGGGTTGTCATTTTCTCCTCCAGGGGATCTCCTCGACCCAGGGATCAAATCTGTGTCTCTTGCATCTCCTGCAAGATGGGTTCTTTACCACTAGAACCACCCAAAAGGAAGGTTGAATAGGAAGTATAGAATAAAAAGACTTGGTTATAAAAAATCATTTCCCAGATAGGCCCCCTAGAATGGAAAACAGGCCCGAGAAATCTCAGCCTGTGGGCAGATCATCGCCTCTTGGAGGGCTGCTGGTTCTGGGATGTCTTTCCTTCCGTAATGTGCCCCCACACTCTGCCAGGCTACCCTGCTTGGGGATGGATGTGTCTGCAGTTCTCATTTCTCGGGGCATGATGATCTGTCCATCTGTGGGTGTTAATGCACACACATCTCCTCTCTGACCTTGGTTGGCAAGAGCCTTCAACAGGAATGCTGCGACCAATGTCCTCGCAGATTGAAATGGATTTCCTCTTTCGCAGCTTCTCTTTGAAGCCGGGGGCTGGGAAACAGTGATTATGGCAGATTCGTGGCTGCGGTGTGAGGGTAAGAGCTTCTGGGCTCAGTCTCAAAACCACCGTTAGGTGATATTGTTGCTAGTTACACACCAGAGATAAGAGGTGAGTGAGCTTCAAAGACTTGAAGGAATCCTGGCCCCTAACAGACAGCCCCTTCTCAGGTCCACCCTTCAGGGTTTCCCCAATTTGCCCTTTCCCCAAAGCTCATGACAATTACCCCAGGGAGGCAGAAGAAGTGCCTTCTTGCAGGCGCCGGCTACAGCCATAGAAATCATTTCAAGATGAAAAAGTCAAAAAGATGAAGGCATAATATGCTAAGCCCTGCAACAGATTTATGCATTCATTTCATATAGAGATGACATTAACTAGGATAACTATCAGATTTTGATACCTTGGGAAGTCTTGCCAATTAAATCACATCTAATAAGGGTTCATATTTATTGGGCACTCATTGGAGTTAGGCTCTGTGCTAAACAGTCCACAGGCATAATCTGATAGAGGAAGCGTTCAACAATCCAAAGAGGAAACAACTGTTAGCACTACTCTCAGTTTTTAGGTGAGAAAACCAAGATTCAAATGGCTGGCACATAATTTCCCATCCACATGGGGTGGACCACAGATCTGACCCCAGGTCTGTGTGACCCCTGTGTCTCCATGTTCTTCTGCCAGAGTAAGAGCCAAGTCCACCTTTGGCTGGCCAGTCATCTGACTGGGAGGAGCTTAAGAGCCAGGAATCTCACAATCACAGAACTATACCAGGGCTTCTTGGCAAGCTCCAAGAAAGCAGATGGCATCCCCCCTCCTGAAGGGAGCCATCTACAACCAGCAGTCTCAGCAAACAGCCTACCTCCTCATCACCCAAGAAGTATCTACCTCTCGCAGCACCAGCTACACCTGTTCTGACTCTCAAAGGATTCAGCAGGAAGAACACCTCTACCTTTCAGAAACAACCTGGGCTGTTGTATCCATCACCCAGCTTCTGTTGACTATTTAGGATCCCAGGTCCCTGCTCGGACACTTTACCACACTGAATCCCAAGACAATTGTATTTCTCTGAACCTCCTTTCTCGGTGAAACTGGGAATCAGACTAGATAGATTCTGATAATTTTGGCAGTTTGACATTGCCTGGTCTTCTAGAACGGCACTGTTCAACGGAAGTTTCTGCAATGATAATGTTCTAAATCTGAGCTGTTCAGAATGGTAGCCTCAGCCACATGTGGCTATTAACACTTGAAATGTTGCCAGATGTGATAAAGGAACAGAATTGTTAATTCCTTCCAAGTCTGATAGATTTCTAACAGATTTCCACTGTGGCTAGTGGCTATCATTCTGGGCTCTGCCATTCTAGAACTGATATTAAGATAACCTCTGGGTGTCATCTGCCATTCTGTATTATGAGTAACATCACTGTAACAACCAATAGGGTACCACAGGGTGGCTTGAGAGGCTTTAACCCCACCACAACATCCATCAGCCACCCATCAATGACATCAGGAAAAAAGATATAAATTTTCTGGAAAAAAAACTTTTCCTCTGCAAACAAGTCTCAAAACTATTTGCTTTCTAGATTCCATACATATTCTTTAATATACAATATTTCTTTTTCTCTTTCTGACTTACTTCACTCTGTATGACAGACTCTAGGTCCATTTACATCACTGCAAATGACCCAGTTTCAGACCTAGATGGGTGGGATGGGGATGATGGGAGGGAGGATCAAGAGAGAGAGAGATGTGCATACATATGGCGGATTCACTTCATTGTACAGCAGAAATTAATATAGCATTGTAAAGCAATTCTACTGAGCAAGTTTAATAAAAAAAAAATTTAACCATTTTCTTGGCTTGTATAATTACATTGCCTTGTATAATTACATTGTGTCCCTACCTCTTCTTATTCAAGTATTTTGGGGTCACTACAGCTCCTCATATTGGCTCAACATTTTAAATTTTTTTCAGTTTTAACAAAACCATTCTCTTTGATCCTCACAACTGTGCACTGAAGCAAGTACCCTTATTCTTATTTCATGGCTCAAGAAATTGAAGTTTCAGATTTTCTAAAACAAATTCCAACCCGGACAGTGGGGCTCAAGGCTAATTGGCCTATTCTTTCAAGCTTGGTACTGATGGAAACCTGAAGCTGTGATCATTGTCGATAGGTGAGCTGTCTATACCTTTGTGGCCTGGAGATATTTAATAAATGTACAAAGTGGAGAGAAGCGCTCCAGGTCTGGATGAAGAGCAGATGGAGCCTGGCTCAACAGAGGGAAGAAGGACGGACATCACTCTTGGTATTAAAGGTGCCCTTTGTGGGGCTCTGATCAAATTCGGTGCTCTGCGTAATCGCTGTCTCTCTGGCCTTGGTCACCTTCTCTAGACATCCCAGCTGGGAAACACCAGGTGATCTCTGAGGACTGAGGCACCTAGGACTTGAGGAACTGATGAAGTGCTTTCTACTTGCCACGTGCCTGGCTCAGTGCATCAGGGAGATACGGGGGAGAAGAAGTCAGGGCTGTAAGAAGCTTTGCCAATTGGTCCTCATCATCTGTAGAGTCACTCGAACTGCAGCGGTGTGTGTGGAAGGGACAGGACAAAGACCTGGGTTCACCATCCTGGCCCTGCCACTTGAAGCCGTGTGGTCTTGAGCAGGTCACATAACCTCTCTTTCTGAGCCTGTAAACTGTAAAATAGCGCTGCCACTCATCTCAGAGGCTGTAATGAGGACCACCTGAGACAACCAAGAAGCATCTATCGGTGATGCTTGTGCCATAAACATCACTTCCTTTCCCCGCCTTTTGTCAGCCAGCTGAGAGACAGTACCCACTGTCTGCCAAGAAGCTCCCATCACTGGTTGGATTCACTGCAGGTTCCCACTCCACCCTGCTCTCCATCCCCAACCTGTGCTTTCAAGCCCTCCTGAATGCCCAAAATGTGTCAAACCCACTTGGTGAGTCAGGAGACAGAGACAAGAAAAGAAACACGTCTCCATGATGGGCAGAGAGGAGGCCTCCCAAGGATAGGATCCTTGGCCAAATCTCCCCGTGTCTCAGTTCAGACAGTCTGGAAAGTTGCTCTCCTGAAGGTTCCACCCAAAAATCCCACTCACACATCATCCTCCAAGTAGGAACAGCTCCCACAGTGACAAGGAAGAGACATCTGTCCCTTTCCTTCCCACCAACCCCCAGAATGAGCCTAATTAGATTGCCTCTTCTTTCAACTGCCTTGATGATCAGTGCCACCAAAGTGCACCAACACGATGGCTCCAGGCACAGACGCCTGAAATGCCACATGCTTGCCAACCCCGGGCATGGGCACTTGGCTGATGTCGAGGGGCTGGAGTCCAACCACAGAGTCTTACAGAGGGCACAATGCGATAAGACCAGGATGGGAACTGGGTTTCTGGAGGGAAGTGAACATTTTCTCAAAATAGGCTCTGAGCCAAGCTAGCTTTTGAAATCTTATTCCTGAATTTTGGATCTCTCATGAGAAATTATATCAGTCAAGGTCTTGGCAGGAAACAGAAGCTCACTCAGTTGGTATATTGAAGAGACTTTTAATGAAGGAACTAGGGTGGGCACACAAGGATGGGCAGGATTCAGAGAGTCCGCAGGGAGTATGAGCACCCAGGGACCAGCAAAGGCAGGGAGTCCAAAAGTTCAAGGGGAGAGGAAGTTACTATCAGGGTCCATTTGCGAGCTGGAGCCTGGAAAGGAGGCTACTTACAGCCACTGGAAACCCACAGTCAAGCAGGAGGAGCAGCAGGCTTCAGCTTCCTACTCCTCTACCAGCTGAACCTAACCAGAAGTTAAAGGTCAAGAGCCTTGCAGGTGCAGTCCAGAGAAGCAGGTTCCTGCAGCATGGAGCCAGCCAAGGAAAAGATGAAGACGGATATGGGGCAATAAGGAGTATCCAGGTCAGAGGAAGAAGTTTTTGGTATTGGTAATACTGACTTGGGATTAGATCTTAACTCTTACACATATGATACAAGTGATGACAAATTCCTTACCTTTTCTGAACCTCGGTATCTTGTCTATAATGGTATATTATCCAGTTTCAAAAACTAGAACTAATGTTTGTAAAGATCATGTATAGGGGACTGGCACAGATGGAGTCGATAACTGATGACATGGAGGTGGCTGAAATATCACAGGCTTTGGAATCAAATGCCTAGGTTTCCTATCCTGGGTCCATCACTCCTTAATGGTGTGATTTTGGCAAGTAGTTTAACTGATTTGAACCCAAGCTTGTCACCTACTACATAGATATTGTAAGAACACCTGATTCAGACTGATATTAACAAGAGTATAAAGTGTTTATGGGGACTTCCCTGGTGATCCTGTGGTTAAGAATCTGCCTTCCAATGCAGGGCACGTGGGTTAGATCCCTGGTTGGGAAACAAAGATCCCACATGCAGTAGGGCAACTAAGCCCAAATGCCACAGCTAGAAAGAAGCCCTTGAGCTGCAGTTAAGACCTGATGCAGCCAAAGAAATAGAATAAATATAAATAATATATGTAAAGTGTTTAGCATAGTGCTAGCACAGAGAGCATCAATAAATAGTCCTCACTAGAGATTGGGTAGAAAGTATCTCTCCTGCATGCCTGAAGGTTTGTGTCTCCCTCATCTTGACTCTGTTTCCCCTAGTAGGGGCTCTTGAATTTGAATTTCAGTGGTCACCACACAGCAGAGCCTCTTCTGTGCTTATGATTCTCTCCAAGTTCAGATGCGCAGGTTCTAGGAAAGACAGGGCATCTATCTTCCCATAGACTTGGCCTCCTCCCGCCACAAGTGGGCTATTCCTCCATCCAGAGAGAAGAGCAGCCCTTACCTGATGAATCACAGAAGGAAGCCCACTTGGATGAAAGAAAGTTTAGTCCCTCTGTGTCCAGTGACAAAGGTGATGATTTTGAAGTTGGAGACACAGCGCAGAAATCCTGAGCTTTGATGATCCTTTTCCAGGTGAAGAAATGGGTGTGCTCTGACCCAGGCCCACACTCAACCATGAGCACCTAGAGGATCAGGGTGTCCTTAAGCAACTTACTGCCCCAGCATCTGTCACAGTGATACATCTGAGGAATGCCAGGCACAAGGTGCATTTCACTAAACAAAGAAAATACAGCTTATGCCCTTGTGATGCTTACAGATTGGCAGGGGAGTCAGGAATTTTATGTTAGTTTGTGTTAGTCACTCAGCTGTGTCCAACTATTTGCCACCCCATGGACTGTAGCCCACCAGGCTCCTCTGTCCATGGAATTCTCCAGGTAAGAATACTGGAGTGGGTTTCCATTTTCTTCTCCAGGGGATCTTCTTGACCCAGGGATCAAACCTAGGTCTCCCACATTGCAGGCAGAATCTTTACCATCTGAGCCACCAGGGAAGGAATTTTATAAGTAGTCACAAATGTTATTGCTGTTATGAAAAGTAACATAGGAGATTCACTGCCAGCTGGGATGCACAGGGTTACAAAGGATTGTTTCCATCATTAGTAGAAGAAAACATCAGATAAAATAAAGTCACCAAAGAGTGGCAGATGCAGTACGAGCATCCTGGGGTAGATGCAGGTAGACAGCCCTGTATTGGTGAAGAAAAGTACCTGGGATAAATTACCTGGCCTGGGTTTGTGAAGGCAGAGGAGTAGGTCTGCCAGAGGCAGAGGAATGTTGCTGAAACAAGGATAAACCAGGAAACTTTTACTGACAGTGTGGTCAGGCAAGGCAGATTGGAATCTAGAAGAGTCCAAATGCAATAATAAATCTCTTGGCCAAGCAGCTGTCCCTCACAGAAGCTGTGCTGAGTAAGCAGCTGTGGAGGTGGAGCTTGAAACGGATGGATCTTGCAGTTTTGTGCAGTGTTTAGGTTGAATCCAGAGGTGAATTAAAACTAATGAAAGCTGCAAACCAAATCCATCCTAGCTCACATTCTGATATCAAAGGACCAGTCCATCAGCAGTGGCAGCATAGGAAGCTGGATTTAGGGATGAAGGACAAAGAGAGATCTCTGTTATCTCATTTAACACCAGAGGTAAACTGAAAACTAATTCAGACTTCATGTTAGCCCAGCTCAGCTTGCTCACGGTGGAATCTCAATGTTTAGCCTCTCATCCTAGCCTTCTGATGGAGCAAAAGCTGTCCTCTCTTGAGTAGGGGAGAAGATAGATGATAGATGGGTAGATACACAAACAGATAGATAGATAGATTCTAGTTCAGTCTCTACTGTTCTTTTAATCAAAATATCCAACATACAATTAAAAATTAGAAGATATGCAAAGAAGCAAGAAAATATGCCCTATAATCAAGAGAAAAGATGGCCAATATAGATAGACCTACAGATGGCCAAGGCATGAGAATGAGCAAACCAGGACATTGAAATAATTCGTATAAACATATGAAAGAATTTTGGAAGAAAACATGCAGAACAATTGGACAGACAGGGAATTTTAGAAAATAAAGGAAAGAAGAGAAAAAGGACTAATTGTAAATTCTAGAACTTGAAAATACAATATTTGAAATGAAGCATTCAGGACTTAATAACAATAGATTCAATAGAACAAAGCAGTGAACTCAAAATCCATCAGTATAAAATCGCCAAAACTGAAACACTGAGAAAATAAAACATGGAGAGAGGAAAAGGAGTAAGGGGAGAGAGAGAGGAGAGGGAGATGGAGAGATTTGTAGCATAGGAGCTAACAATCTAGGGACGTCCCTGGTGGTCCAATGGTTAAGATTTCACCTTCAATGCAGGGGGTGCAGGCTCAGTCCCTAGTCTAGGAGCTGAGATCTTACATGCCTTATGGCTAAAAAAACAAAACATATAACGGAAACAATACTGTAACAAATTCACTGAAGACTTTTTGTAAAAAGCTAATGATCTAACATACTTCGAATTGAAAAAGTAAAGTGTAATAACTATAGGGGTATGTAACCCATCAGTGTATTTTCCTCTCAGGTCTTTAAAAATGCTGTTCCTTGTGCCTGAATCTCAGAGTCACAGGGATCATTCCCCCACATCCTTCAAAGTTTTGCTCAAAGCTCTCCCTCTCAGTGAGGTCATCCCTGACCACTCTATACAAAATTTACATTGTCCCACTCATAGCTGGAATTTCTTCTCACCATGTGCCTTATATTTTCCTTACCTCTTATTATTAATAAACTATACACTCTTTTTTTTTTTGCCATGCCACACAGCTTGTAAGATCAGTGAACTCAAAGAGCCATCAGTATGAAATATCCAAAACTGAAACACTGAGAAAATAAAACATGGAGAGAGAGAAAGGAGTAAGGGGAGAGAGAGAGGAGAGGGAGATGGAGAGATTTGCAGTGTAAGAGCTAACGATCTAGGGACAAGATCTCAGTCTAGGGCAAGATCTTAGTTCCCCAACAAGAGATTGAACCCAGGTCAAGGCAGCAAAAGTGCTGAGTCCTAACCACTGGACCACCAGGGAACTCCCATTTCTGTTTTGATTACTTCCCCCCTCTGCTAGAATGTACATTCCTTGCTGGGAGGAATTTTTAATTTTTTTTTTTTTTACCAATTTGTTCACTGACAACTCTACTGAAAATATAGTGCTCTCAATAAATATCACTGATTAACAAATAGTGAGATTTAAACCTACTCAAAAGTAAAGCAAGGCAGGACTTCCTGGTGGCCCAGCAGTGGGCCCAGGTTCAGTCCTTGGTCAGAGAACTAGATCCCACATGCTGCAACTAAGACCCGGCACAGACAAATAAATAACAATTTTTTTTTTTAAGTAAAGGTGGGCATGACCAGTGATGCTCATGACTTATCAACAGAACTTCCACTTCCAAGATATATCCATGAAATACATTTGAAGAGCAGAGAGTCTCCTGAAGTAAGAGAGGAGAGTAAGGATCTGTATGGGCATCAGGGAACATGGAGGGTCAAGCCAGAGAAGGAGATCTCTGGGTATGATGGAAGGGGGACCAGAGGTTAAGCATCTGGCTCAAGTTCTGATTTCATCACTCACAGTCACGTGATCTTCGTGCAGGTCACCTTGGAGAAACAGGCTTGTGAAGTTTGTCTGTAAGTAAAGGAGAATTTCTTAAAAAGTAGAGAAAGGCATGAATAAAGTGTAGGGTTTCATGCTTCAGGCTATGTCTAGATCTAGTTGCTGAAAATATAGTTCAAGAAATGTTATCTCTTTTTCTCTGGGTTCTAGTATCTGCATGAGCTTCATTCTCAAGCAGGCTTTCTCCAAGGGTTAGTTAAGAAGGATCCAGAATCTTTAGCTTTGTGTGCTTTCAGCTTAGCCACTCCAGATCATGCTATGCTCATTGGCCATGCTCACAGCCAATTCCTGGATAGATTCACTGTGACCAGGAAGATACAGAGCACTGACTGGTCAGGCCTGGGTCATGTGACCCCCCTGGGCATTGAAATGCAAATTCACTCCAGCAAACCACATGGTCTGAGAGTGGGGGTTCCTCAAGGGAAAATGAAGGTGCAATTTCTAGAAGAGGGAATACTACACAGACTTAAAAAAAATAAAAAACAGCACATGTTTATTTATGTAAGCATCTGCAATGCAGAGGCATGGAAAGTGAGAGTTGTCTTAAGTAAACGCTTGAGGCCAGGGAGAGTATGAAAAAAAAAAAAAATTCTACTCAGTTGGAAAGAACAAGAAAGGACTGATGAGAAATGGGACAGTAAACAGAGGCCAAATCTTGTGAGCCTTATACATCATGTCTACAAATTTGGATGTAGCCCTAAAAGCAAAGGGAAGCCTTGAAACATTCCAAGCAAGAGATTTAAATGGTTAACCTGATTTAAAGAACTCCTATTAACTACCTTTTTTAGAATGGACCAGAGAGAAATAGGACTGGAGCTGGCCACCCCTGAGGTATTACAATTGTCCCTAGGAGAGAAACAATGGAGGTCTATGAAGGTTACAGTGGGGGTGGAAAAATTAAAAGTATTTGACAATTTGTAGACATAATCCAAGCATTCTCAAAAAAGACCAGGATTTATCAATAGCTTTTCAAGCCTTTACCTGGAAAATCTCCAAGCTGTCTGCTGCTTCTCTGCTCTTCCACTGTGGGTTGCAAAAAGCCACGATAGGCAGGCGATATTGTAATCACCTCCTCCCCTTCCCCTTTGCTCCCCTACCCTCACTCCAGCCAAGCTTTTCCCAGCAGTGGGCCCCTGCTGTGAAATCTATATGTAGATGAGTTGTACAAATTTGTGTGGATAATAAAGCTAAGTGTAGAGAACTCATGCTGGCACCACCTAGGGTACGCACAGTGCCCCAGAGTCAAATAGAGCCAGGTTACATTCCTGCCCTGACACTTATTAGCTGTGTGCCCTTGAGCAAGTTACTTAACCTCTCTGAACTTCCATTTCCTCATTTGAAAAAAGAATATATTACATTAGCTCACAGAGCACTTTTGAGATTTAAATGACTGTGCTTGTGAAGGCAGGGACAGCATTTGGCACACAGAGGGAGCTCAATGGAAAGGAGTTCCATTTTCCTCCCAATCCCTCTCCATAGGTGCCTAAGGACCTCTTTACACCTATCTTCCTTTTTGACAGCAATCCTTCATCATGCCCCAGTTTTGTGATGCAACTGTGGTAAATTAAATGCAAATAATCAAGCTGTCTAATTCATTACATTTGGCTTCAGTGACAATTACTAACTGTTTCAAGCCTCCTGGCAGGACACCACAGCTGTTGGGAAGCCTCAGGCTACTGGTTAGGCCCTACTGGGCCATGAGTTCAGTTAGGAGGGAATAAGAAGAAGCAAACGGCACTTACAGAACTCAGACATACCTCTTTAACCACTGGGGCATTGCTTAGACCCCCTAGACATTAGGAAATTACTGTCATTCCCCAGAAACATGAAGCTCCCACTGCCCATTAATTCTCTCACATAGTATTTACTCAAGGATTGTCATCCTACTACAGCTAGGGATTACAAACTATGAGGGAAATAAAAAATAACTCGAGTGTGAGTATAACCTGTGACTTGATTCTAACCAATGTTTTTGTTGTTGTTCAGTAGATAAGTTGTGTCTAACCTTGCAACCACATGGACTGCAGCACCCCAGGCTCCTCTGTCTCCCAGAGTTTGCTCAAATTCATGTCCACTGGGTCAGTGATGCTATCTAACCATCTTATTCTCTGCTGCTCCTTTCTCCTTTTGCCATCAATCTTGCCCATCATCAGGGTCTTTTTCAATGAGTCAGTTCTTTGCATCAGGTGGCCAAAGTATTGGAGCTTCAGCTTCAGCAACAGTCCTTCTAATGAATATTCAGGTTGATTTCCTTTAGGATCGACTGGTTTGATCTCCTTGCAGTCCAAGGGATGGACTCTCAAGAGCCTTCTCCAGCACCAATTAGTCAAATGCATCAATTCTTCTAACCAATAGAATATGGCAAGAATGTTTGGATAAACATGATTACATGTAAGTAATTATGTGATTGTGTTACATTGGATTACAGCACCCTTCTTAGTGGAATCTCTTAGTCTCTTCCTATTTCTGAGCAAACAAACAGCCACCTTAGGGAACGTCATGCATTAAAGAACTGCAGGCAATCTCTAGGAGCTGAGGGCAACCTTCACTAACAGCCATCATGAAACTGAAGCTCCCAGTCCCATAGCTCAAAAACTGAAACCTGCCAAGAACTGAGTTGGAAGCAGACCCTTCCTCAGTCAAGCAACCAGATGAGACCCCAGCCCTAACCATTACCTCCGTTATAATCTCATAAAGACACACCTATGTCATGTCCAACCATGTCATGGTGGGATGGCATCACCGACTCAATGAACATGAGTTTGAGCAAACTCCAGGAGATGGCTAAGGACAGGGAAGCCAGGCGTGCCTCAGTCCATAGGGTCTCAGAGTCAGATATGACTGAGCGACTGAACAACAATGTCCTTCTAACCCACAGAAACTGTGAGATAACAAATTCAAGACTTCTAACCCACAGAAACTGTGACATAACAAATTCAAGTTGTTTTAAATCACAACTTTAGAGTACTACTGTTATGCAGTGGTAGATAGCTGATATATATGCTAAGTATTAAATGATAGTGGCTCAATGAATGAGAAATTAGAGAAAATTTCTAATCAGAAAAGGGGCACACCAAGACAGATTCAACACACATATATCTCTTTTAAGTTCTGTTTATGCAGATTCTATCTAATTATTCTGAGAGATGGTGGAGATGACTTGTTCATATGGGTAGGCCAACTGCTGTAACTAACAATCCAAACCCTTAATGAAGATGACCACAGTAAAGGTTTACTTTTCGCTCCCAGCAGATTCCAGTGCAAGCTGTAGAGTAGCAGGAAAGGCAGGGACCTCCGCTTCACTTGGTCATTCAGGGACCCAGGCTATTGCTGTCTTGTGGCATCCCCTGGGTCTCAGAGTCTTCCCCTGTGTCCTCTGAAGGAGACAGCATTTAATCCAAGCTTTGAAGGATCAGAGCCATCTTCACTCCATGGGCTGTTACTTAAAAACCAAAAGGTTCCTTCCTGGATAGGTACCAAATGAGAGCAGAGGGAGGAAATCCACAGAATTCAGGCAGGCCGAGCGGTGACAGTGAGCACATTCACCAGCTCCTGATTGGAGGCTGGGACCTTTCCACGTCCATCTTTTCTGTAGCTTGGACGATTTTAGCAGAAATTTACAAAGAAGCATCAGGTGATGCAGCAGGTAACTTATGGAATTCATTTCCCCAGGAGGCTGCTGAGGTGGAACTTTTCAATCATTTCCCAAAAGGCTTAGTTAAGTTCATGAGTGATTGAGTCCTAATGGATTATCAAAGCCTGTTAGGAAGCAACTCCTTAAACTTTAAGGTTGAAGTCTTAGAAAACAGGGGTCCTTTTTATAATACTTCTGTCTGTATCTCTGTCATAGGCAAAATTATTAGGTTGTATATACCTCCAAGTTGATTCCCTGTGACAATGCAGTTAGAGAATCACTATAAGAAGACACTTTGAACCAGGAAGGACCAGTCCAAGGCACCTGTGCCATGACTCCTCCTGATGGGCTCACAGCAGATATTACTAGACCATCACAGCACTACTTGCTGCTGGGTACCATGATGGCTCCAGACTCTTTCCTAGCAGAGTCACTCCTTGGCCATCCTCAATAGACCCCCATCTCTTCACAGAAGGTGAAAACAAGGCCCAGGGACTAGGAGAGATTAGCTCAAGATGTTTGCTCCACCGTCCCACTTCCATCTTTTCTGTATCCCTTTAAATCCTCTAGCCAAGCCATATAGTACGAGAATCCAATAAAATCCAGGTGTCCAGGCTGATGTTTAATCACCTCTATGCCAGATAACCGAGAGACAGGCAATCCTGCTCTCCCTTCTCTCCTTTAGTCTTCATAAATCTGCTATTTGATTTCCCATAATGAAAGTCCAGACTTAGGAGATTGTAATACATAAGCATCAGGAAGAGGATGAGACGGAGGAAGGCTAAGCAGGAAGAAGAGGAGGATGCAGAGGAAGAAATGGGGAGGAAGCCATCCTTTGTGTATGCATCATACCTGACATTTTACAAACACATTTATATCTACTTTATTATATTTAACTCTCACTGTATCCTCAGCTTCATAAAGAACGAAAAAATGAGGTTCATGGAAGTAAGCTGCTGCCTAAGATCGCACAACTCCTAAGTGATGAAGTTAAGACTCAAGTCAGACCTCTGTACCAGCTGAGCCCACTTTCCATTCCTCTACACAAATTCATCTGGAAGCAAATCTATGTCCTTGTCTTGCGATCAGACATTGCAGTCTTCCACGTGGACTGAGAGGGCAACTCAGCTACATCGGACCCCGTCTCCTGATAACACGACTTATTCCCTTGGCCTGTGCTGTTTCATCTCTGTTTCTCCTGCTGCTCGGAGAATAAAGACACGTCGCTGATGCAGTAGCAGAGGATGTCATTCTGTGGCAGCTGAGGAAGCACTCAGGTACCAGATGTCCACTATCTCTCAAGCCAGATCTCCATCCCTCTATAATGATGATGTTGGCGGCACTGAAAACAGTCTAATTTCCCAACTGCCTATTATTGATTCACCCAACAAATATTTATTGAGTGTTTACTATGTTCTGGGCACTGGGCCACATCCTGGGGACACAGCAGGGATAAGACAGTTCACGGAGGATAAAAAATGAACATGTTTATAAACGAATGAAAGTCATTTCAAACGTGACGCATATAATAATGAGGGTCCTCTGACAGAAAGGAACTAGGAGATTAAAGAGGGCTAGCCTACTACTTTAGACAGACCTCTCTGAGGAGGTGACTTTTCAGCCAGAGACCTTAAGGATGGAGTGGAGCCATCTGTGTAAACAGAAGAGAGAAAAGCACCATAAGTGAAGTCAAAGGCTCCAAGGCAAGAAAGCATGAGTGCAGGAGTGGAAGACCAACAGGAAGCTAGGGCAAGAGTTATTATCCCATTTGAAAGATGAGCAAACTGAGGCCTGGTAAGTTGGAGTGACTTGGCTAAGATCTCAGGGAAATTTTTGAGTGGTATTTATTAAACAGGCATCTCCAAATGGATCATGATATAGTAAACGGTGTCCCAAGGTCTTTGTCAGAGAGCAGCCTTCACTGCACCTCTCCCTCCCATGCAGTCCCACTCAGGATCATAATATTCCCAGAGGAACATCACAGTCAACTCCCACAGAGCTGACTGCAGTATCACCAGATGGAGATGATCATCTGAGCTGAGGCCAGACTACAAGAAAGGAAGGGAGATGCTCTCTGAACAGGGGAGAACCTCTCTGCTTTCAAATGTCCAGAGAACAGCGGAGACGGAAATGGGATATCAAATGACATGATCAACAGGGCAGGTAGCTGGTTTTTTTCCCCAAAAGCATCAGCTGATCTCAGGAGCTGGCTCAGGATTCCAGTGTGTGAGGTCTGTTGAGGCACAGTCCTCTGTGGTCTGTTTGCTACTTTGTTTTCAGCTGTGCCACATGAGATCTTAGTTTCCTGACCAGGGATGGAACCCACACTCCCTGCATCAAACGTGGACAGCCTTAACCACTGGACCACCAGGGAAGTCCCTTTTGGCCTCTCCATCTTATTAACAGTTCAACAAACTACTTCCTGAGCAATTATTTTACCCCTCGCTCTGGGTTCATCCCTCCCCTCTAAAATAGATTCTGCACCCAGTAGGCACCTAGTAAGTATCAGTGGAATGAATGAGCAGGGTAAACACAGTAAGAGAAGAATGCAAAAGTGCATATGCCTATTCATTCATTTAGCTGTTATTTATCAATAAACACTGCATGCCTGACATCTGTCTAGCATTCTGCTAGATATGAGTGGGGAGGAGATAAGCGATGGAAAAGACAGATTTGTTTGTTGATTCATGCACTCACTCACCTGTGTTGGGCACCTGGATTAGTGTTTCACATCACGTTGTATTTCCATGGTTTCATTTTATATCAATCAGTTCAGTTCAGTTCAGTCACTCAGTCGTGTCCGACTCTTTGGGGCCCCATGAACCGCAGCACTCCAGGCCTCCCTCTCCATCATCAACTCCCGGAGTTCACCCAAATTCATGTCCATTGAGTCCATGATGCCATCCAACCATCTCATCCTCTGTCATCCCCTTCTCCTCCTGCCTTCAATCTTTCCCAGCATCAGGATCTTTTCAAATAAGTCAGCTCTTCGCATCAGGTGGCCAAATATTGGAGTTTCAGCTTCAACATCAGTCTTTCCAATGAACACCCAGGACTGATCTCCTTTAGGATGGACTCTCAAGAGTCTTCTCCAACACCACAGTTCAAAAGCATCAATTCTTTGGCACTCGGCTTTCTTTATAGTTCAACTCTCACATCCATACATGACTACTGGAAAAACCATAGCCTTGACTAGATGGACCTTTGTTGACAAAGTAATGTCTCTGCTTTTTAATACGCTGTCTAGGTTGGTCATAACTTTCCTTCCAAGGAATAAGTGTCTTTTAATTTCATGGCTGCAGTCACCATCTGCAGTGATTTTGGAGCCCAAAAAGTAAAGTCTCTCACAGTTTCCACTGTTTCCCCATCTATTTGCCATGAAGTGATGGAACCGGATGCCGTGATCTTAGTTTTCTGAATGTTGAGCTTTAAGCCAAATTTTTCACTCTCCTCTTTCACTTTCCTCAAGAGTCTCTTTAGTTCTTTTTCACTTTCTGCCATAAGGGTGGTGTCATCTGCATATCTGAAATAGCAGCCTTTTAAAAGCAAAATCTTCTTACTGTGAGTTGACTGAGCCAACTGTGAGCCAAGTGAGTTGGCTTACTTGCTGTGAGCCAACTATGAGTTGAAATCAAACCTGACCATCGATGTAACCTGAGGCAAGTTATTTAACCTCTCTTTTTCCATCAGAAAAATGGGAACAATCGTGATGCACTTCTTCCTATGTTTCTGAAAGTCTTTATGCAATAACGTGTGAAAGGGACTGAGCAGGGATCTCAGCCTATGGAATGCATTCAGTGATTGGTAGCAAGTCTCGTTACTATAACAGATGTTATTTCTGATCCTCCCTGAAGCAGGTATTTCACTCCCATTTTATAGAGCTGAAAGTCAGGGGAAATCACATAGCAAGGAGTCAGAACTAAGCTTGAGCCTTGGCCATCCATGACAGAAATCTCACAAGCTCATACCCTCTGCTTATGAATAAAGCATTTGGGAGGCTGATCAGATGACAGAGTAGAAATTTTTCCATCTGATGCTTACTTTTTAGATGGGGTCACTCACCAGATAGAGGTTAAGCAGATTGCCCAAAGTCAACAGTCTCGGTGGAGCTGGGATCCAAGCCCAACTTTCTTGGATTCTTGGGTCCTCAGTCTGTGTTAGACAATGTGTTTAACTCCAAAGATGTGAAACGAAATAGGGCTCAAGCCCTTCCTCTGAAGACACACAGCCTAGGGAAGACTGGGTGATTAGAATGAAGATGTATCTCCTGCGAAGAAAGGCTCTTGGGGAACCTTACAGTCCTCACAAATAGATGTAGGGCTGTCCTTTGAAAAGGGAAGGCAGCACAATAAGGAAGCACAAGACACAGCACATGGACTTTACAGTCCGGCAAACCCAGGTTCAAACCCACCGCCATCACCTTCAAGCTTTGTGATCTTGAGGAAGTCATTTAATGTCTCCAAGTCTGTTTCCTTTTCTCTAAAATGGACATGATAACCCCACCATAGACTGCTCACAGCCAATCAGAAATGGGCTTCATCTTTAGTCTTGCCCCTTCCCAAGGTGTGTAAGTCAAGGAGTCTGAAGTCTATGTTCCATGAGGGCAAGTACTCCAAGCTCCTCGTGGCTGGCACATGGCATGGGCACCGTGTGGAAGAGGAGGGTGGGACAGGCAGGCCCCCAGGCACAGAGGAAAGCATGAGAAAAGTCACGGAGTTGCCAACATTCATAAAATTGGAAACAAAATAAGCAGCAGTTATGTTTGCCTCTGAAGGAGATCAGCCCTGGGATTTCTTTGGAAGGAATGATGCTAAAGCTGAAACTCCAGTACTTTGGCCACCTCATGCGAAGAGTTGACTCATTGGAAAAAGACTCTGATGCTGGGAGGGATTGGGGGCAGGAGGAGAAGGGGACGACAGAGGATGAGATGGCTGGATGGCATCACTGACTGGATGGACGTGAGTCTGAGTGAACTTCAGGAGTTGGTGATGGACAGGGAGGCCTGGTGTGCTGCGATTCATGGGGTCGCAAAGAGTCGGACATGACTGAGCGACTGAACTGAACTGAACTGATGTTTGCCTCTAAGAAGGTACATGGGGGAAGATAGGTAGGATCATCAACAGAGGATGGGGTGTCAGGCAGGATGGGCCATACCAAGGATCTGCCTTTTCCTTCCTGGCTCCTTACCTGGAGTTGAGTGTCATATCTCCGCACTCTCACATTTCTTGCAGGGGTACTGGGGTGGACACTGTGTGTTGTCTACTAAAGGCTCTTTATAACCAATTTCTCCTTGACTTCCTCTATGAGAAAGGTTGAAAAGCTTAAACAATCTATTTGCCATCTGCCTGCAGAGTTTTTTAAGCAGTTCTGGCCAGTGAAAAGTAACAGAAGCCTCAAGGGATCTTTTCTTTTCTAGGAGAAGTTGTGTGTATACATGTATGTGTGCACATGCGATTGTATGTATCTCTTTTCACATTTGCCTCTTTCCCCTTCTAACCTACTAGAAGACTTCTGGAGATGAGCAGCCACTGTGTGGCTATGAAGTGATAAGCATTAAGGCGTAGCGCCACGTGGTAAGCAAGGTGGAGTGCTTGCTCTCTTTTACAAATAATCCTTTCAGTCATGATGGAGAGTTTTATATCCTTTGTAGCCAAAAGCAACCCCAGTACACACAAAAACTGGCCAGTCATCCGATCTAAGTTGCCCTGCTCTGGCCAGATCTTTGTTGATTTCCCTGCCTCTTCTTCTCCTTAGATCAATCTTCTAGACATTTACAACTGGAGTCCTCAAGATGCCCCCTGTCTGCTCCCACGAGATTTAGACTTCAGATCCAAACCAGCATCCTGGCCTAGAGACCAAGATAGTCCCTTTGGCCTTCGGACTAGGGCACAAGAAATAATGTCCTTATCAGGGTGAGACTCGAGGTAGAGATGGCTTACACACTGAAGTGACCCAGATTTTGCAGTTTCATCTAGTGCTGCTTCCTGACAACTCTGTCCATGTTGAAAACACCACACCACCTGTAAGATCAAGCTCCAGTGAGGCCTTTCCTGGAATCATGCTGTAGCAGGAACAAATGTCAATATGTTTATCCTTATGCTTTTTCTCTTCCACATTACCTGGAGAATAATTAGAATTATGATGATCTTTTTACTGCAGTCTTTTTACTTCCTCAGTAAGCTCTCTAGAACCAAAGAGACAGACCCAAGGGAAGCTGGTGATGCTGCTTATGCCATAACAACAAACCAGAAAAAGAACAGAGAGCCAAAACACCCTGTCACCTGGGAGACCAGAGGATGGCTCCCTCGTGTAAGGGAAAATTTTGCAAAGTCTCAGAAATGGGCAAAATCAAGTGTCCTGCCAGTGGAGTTCTGGATTTTATCTAGTAGATCTCAAAGGGATTATCTTCTTCTGCCAGGATGAACACTTTAAACAGATCTCAATCAACAAAGCTATTTTCCACCTTTATAGAAGTTGTAGGAAACTCATAGCGATGCAAATTATCCTTGTCCATGATGATGGAAATGAATTTTATCTGGTAGAGATATAATTGATTTCTACCCAATAAGGAAAATCTAACCTCAGACATTCCATTTTATTGCCCAACAGCAGTGGAGCTCACTCATGCGTCATCTGTGTCCATCTGGGAATTGCCCAAGATGCTTTCAGAGAGTCTGTTAGATCTAAACCGTTTTCATATTAATATTATTTGCCTGTTTTTCTCTCATTTCCTCACAGGCATATGGTGCCTTTTGAGGGGCTACATGACTTGCGATGTTACTGTTATTGCTCTGATGGCTTATGGAAATGAGTGCTTGTTGGTATGCTCCTGTGTTTTTAAATGTCCTCAGTTTTAATTTCTAACATGGCAAATATTGGTAGATCTAACCCACATAAACAAAAGCTCCTTGAGGTCTTGCATAAGCTTTTTTTTTTTCTTTTTACTTTATTTTGCTTTACATTGCATAAGCTTTTAAGAGTGTAAAGGGATCCTGAGATGGAAACTTTTGAGAACTGCTACCCTATAGAATATTAACTAATTTTGCATTATACTAACTAATTTTGCCTCTATGAGAAATTTCATCTCAGCATTCTTATTTGAGATGTGTGTGTGGTTTCAATATCTTACTGGCCCTATATAATTAATGAGTCAAATAAAATCTTTGTTCATATTATATCTGTACAAGTGTTGTATTTTTAACTTTTAAAAAATTACCCTTTAGGGACCTTGCTGGTGGTCCAGTGGCTAGAACTCCTCATTCCCAATGCAGGGGGCCTGGGTTCGAACCCTGGTCAAGGAACTAGATCCTGCATGTCACAACTAAAGATCCTGCATGTTACGACTGAAGATCTCATGAGCCCCAACTAAGACCAGGCACAGCTAAGTAAATGATTATTTAAGTGCCCTTTAACACAGGGCTTGGAGTAGAAGAGAAAGAGGTGAAGAGGGACCGAGGAGAAAGTCAAGGGGCCTGGACCACGCTGAGGACACCCAGGCAGCACTGAGATGGCCACCACACTCTCCCTGTGTCTAGGGCATGGAGCTGTAGGGGGGGGGGGGGTGAGGGGATCAAGTCAGCACCTCAAACCACTCCTCATTGTTCAGACAAGGACAGCACACAGACCCCTGCACAGCATAAACAGGGCGCTGTGGTCTGTCCAGCAGCAGGACAACAGCCCAGGCCCAGAGGCTTGGCTGAGCCCATCTAGAGCTTCCTGCATGGAAATCCCTCTTTTCAATGGCCCTGTGTTTCTCAAACCCCTTCAAAATACAGTTGAGGTTCTTGACACCCAGAGGATGGTATGGTGTAGAGGAGAAAGTTCTACTCCTAGTCTTAAGGTGGGTGATGTCCTGTCATCCCATTTCATGGCTTAAACTCCCAGAGAAGCCAGGAGGCCTGCCCCAGGTGACACTGACTCGTAGAGCAGGTGACAGACTGTAGGGACCTCCTCTCCCAC
The DNA here is from genome assembly GCF_001704415.2 of Capra hircus. Lineage (NCBI taxonomy): Eukaryota > Metazoa > Chordata > Mammalia > Artiodactyla > Bovidae > Capra > Capra hircus. The sequence goes on from NC_030812.1 coordinate 71,960,285, forward strand.
CTCAGGACCCTTACTACTACTTCTAGGCCTCATTATGTTTACAAATCCTGTGAATTCTTGTGCTCAACTCTCCTAGGAATTTGTGGAGGCCTTCAGAGCTCCTGGGCTTCCCAGGTGGTTCAGCAGTAAAGAATCCACCTGCCAACACAGGAGACACAAGGGACACGAGTTCAATCCCTGGGTTGGGAAGATCCCTGGAGGAGGAAATAGCAACCCACTCCAGTATTCTTGCCTGGAAAATTCCATGGGCAGAGGATACTGGTGGGCTGCAGTCCACAGGGTTGCGAAGAGTCAGACATGACTGAGCAGGCACATGTTCTACGTGTTCCTGAAGAAGGAATTCATAGGGCCTGGACTCCACCTTAGGCCTGTTCGTGCTGATCATGCTCGGCCACCTTTCCAATGGACTCTGAACTCTGTGTTTAGTGCCTATGAAAACAAAAACAGAAGGATAAGACCCCCTCCAGACCAGGGAACCTTGAAGATCGTATCTAGGTTACTCATCGCCTAAGAGAAAACATATACTAATCACCGCTTCCTCCAGACAGGCCATAAACTTTTCTGTATCAATCGGAGTGTAACCTCAGGTTTATTGATTACTGGCTAATTGTTTGACTGTTTGAGCACATGAGCACATAGCACGTGAATGATGGGGTTATTGGGATTGTATTTTCCTTGGTTTATGTAAGTCTCCAGAAGTTTGGAGTGGTGGGTTCAGACATGTGTACATGGGGTATGAAGGATTTTCACAAATGCTGGTCGGGGTCCTTGGCTAAGAGGAGGCTCTGCCTTGGGCCCACTGGTGTAATAAACTGCACTCCACTATCTGCAGTGTCCTTCTGAGTGAGTTTGTTTCCTGGAACGCGTGGCTACAACATTCCCAGAAGAACTCCATGTTCAGAGTTCCCAGGAGGAAAAGGGGTATGGTTTTGTTGCCTTTGCTTTCACTGGCTCATCATCCTCACTGAGGCTGGCTTCCTGGCCTGATTATGGAGACAATAAGAGAAATAAACTAGCCAGGCCCTGGGCCCTTAAACGGTGCTGAGCAGATAATGCTGAGTCAGAACCCTTTTCTCTTAGACTCAATCCCTACCTATTGCTCTGAATGGAATCCCAGGGCTGGCCAGTGAAGGAGAGTGGGGTTGAGGGAAACAAGAGAAGAAAGGGGAGCCTCCTCCCAAGTCAAATTCAGGTGGTAGCATAGCAGATTTTTTTCCTGAGTAGCTTTATTTTATTTATTTCTTAATTGGAGTATAATTGCTTTACAATGTCACGTTGGTTTCTGCTGAACACCTATGTGAATCAGCTCTGTGTGTGTGTGTGTAAATATCCCTTCCCTCTTGAGCCTCCCTCTTAGCCCGCCCCCGTCCCACCCCTATGGGTCATCGCGGAGCACTGAGCTGAGCTCCCTGTGCTGAGCAGCAGCTTCTCACTAGCTATCTGTTTTACGCATGGCAGCAGCGTGGGCGCTCAGTCGTGTCCGGCTCTTTGCAACCCCACGGGCTACAGCCACTAGGCCTCTCTGTCCATGGGATTCTCCAGGCAAGAATACTGCAGCGGGTTGCCATTTCCTCCTCCAGGGGATCTTCCCAACCCAGGGATAGCACTCACATCTCTATGTCTTCTACATTGGCAGGTGAGTTCTTTACCACTAGCACCACCTGGGAAGCCCAAAAGTTAATTTGGGACAAGGCTTTTCTGCCCTGACACCACCTCAGGTGGGACTTGAATCCACAATCCCTGGCTTAGGAGGCCAGTGCCTTATCCATTAGGCCACTGGGGTATTTACACATGGTAATGTATACATGTTAGTGTTATTCTCAATTCCTCCCACCCTTTCCATCCCCCACTGTGTCCACAAGTCTGCTCTCTATGTCAGCATCTTTATTAGAGCAGATTTTTTTAAGGTAATCTTTTAAAGTGTGTGTGTGTGTATGTGTATGTGTCAGTGTGTGCGTGAGTACACAATATCTTTTGGTGTAGCAGATACAACATGATAAATATATGAGTATTCCCAGGGTCCGCGCTCCATCTTCATGCTGAGCTGGGAGAATCTTGCCTGCAACCTCAGCCTACTACAACTCTCCTTCACTGGAGAGAAGCAGAAGGAATGCTAATGATATCTGAGAAGCTAAAATCGTCCACATCAGGGGTCTCCAAACTATGCCCTGTGGGCCCATTACAACCCTTGTCCTGTTTTTCATACATTCCATGAGCTAAGACTAGTTTTCAAATGTTTAAATGGTTGAGACAAAAATAAAAAATAATAATAATTCATGATCCATGAAAATGACATGCAATTAAAATTTCAGTGTCCACAGAGTTGCACTGAAACACAGCCATGCTCACTCATTTCCTTCTTGTCCAAAGCTGCTGCAGAGATAGTGTCAGAGCTGAGTAGTTGGAACCAAAATTGTGTGGTTTGCAAAGCCAGAACTATTTCCAGTCTAGCTCTTTACAGAAGTTTGCCAACCCTGATCTACATGATAAGCTAGGAGAGAAAAAGTGTTAGTCACTCAGTCGTGTCCAGCTCTTTGCAACCCAGAGGACTGTAGCCCACCAGACTCCTCTGTCCATAGGGTTTCCCAGGCAAGAGTACTGGAGTAGGTAGCCATTGCCTTCTCCAAGGGATCCTTCCAATCCAGGGATCGAACCCAGGTATCCCAAAATGCAGGCAGATTTTTCACCATCTGACCTAATATGATAAGCTAGGAGAGAGGAGTATAGAATTCAGACAAGTTGAGTGTCAAGATGAATGTGGGAGTTTGGGGAACTTAAGGGAGAAGCAAAGATATTTAGGGGTGATGGGGAATCAGCCACCACCACTATAATAATATTGAGAGCATTTCAGAGGGTCTTCAGAATGTTTTAGTGTTTTGAAAATGTTGTTGTTTAGCCGCTGGACTCTTTGTGACACCATGGACTGTAGCTTGCCAGGCTCCCCTCTCTGAGGGACTTCCCAGACAAGAATACTGCAGTGAGTTGCCATTTTTTTCTCCAGGGGATCTTCCCCACCAAGGGATCTCTTGCATTGCTGGTGGATTCTTTGCCACTGAGCCAACAAGGAAACCCCATTTTGAAATAGTCTGATCAGAAGTCAGTAATCTTTTTTCTTAAGATTACAAACATATATAGTAAAAATATTAAAACGTATAAGAGAGGGACTTTCCTGATGGTCCAGTGGCTAAGACTGTGCTCCCAACGCAGGGTGCCCAGGTCCAACCCCTGATCAGGGAACTAGATCCCACACACCACAACTGAGAGTTTGCATGACTCAACAGAAGATTCTGCATGTCACAACTAAGACCCAGTTCAGCCAAATAAATATTTTTTAAAAGCATATATGAGAGTTGTTTAGTTGCTCAGTTGTCTTCAACTCTTTGTGACTGCATGGACTATAGCCCGCCATGTTCCTCTGTCCATGGGATACCCCAGGCAAGAATACTGGAATGGGTTGCCTTGCCCTCCTCTACGGGATCTTCTTGACCCAGGGATCAAACCTGTGTCTCTTGCATCTCCTCCACTGAGCCACTAGGTAAGCCCATATCTGAGAGTAATATGCACCAAATTCAAGACATAATGAAAGGGGGAAATCGGAGGGAAAGGGGAGATGGAACTGCAGCTGTAATACATGATTTGTTACATTTTTTAAAATTTGTCTATCTAAAGAAAATAAGCCAATATGTAATAAAAGATGAAAAGATTGTTTAGTGGTAGAGATAAAACCAAAGAATTGATTTTTTTTAAGTTGCCTCTGGAGTGGGGGACGAGGAATATAAAAGGCCAAGCAAGAGTCTTGGTTATAAGTTCTTCTACACAATGTTGGGGTTTTTCTGGCTACTATAGTACTATAGTATGTACTATCACTTCACCCTGAATCTAATACATGCATTTTTTTTTTCACATTTTAGCATCTCTATGATAAGGATGCATTTTACCATTGATTATAGAACACATTTGTCAGAGTTTTTCTTTTCTTGATGTTAGAAAAAAAAATGGTGATTCATCTTATAATCAGTGGTTATCTTATGTTTTCTTTCAAAGGGACAAATAAAGAGGATTCTCTTTTTCTGGCATCCCATCGGGAGATCAAGAGAAAAAATGAAGCATTTTTCATTGCCTTCAGGTAGTGTTAAAAGATAAACTGAGGCATATTAAAAACTTTAAGAGTTTATTCGAGCAAAAAGCAATTCAAATGGGCAGCCAGAAACAAGAAGTGGTGAGGAGTAGACATCGGTGGGATAGAAGCTTGGAGAAACTTTTAACAAATATATATTAACACATATATGTGTAATCTAGGGGCTTCCCTGGTGGCTCAGCAGTAAAGAACACACTGGTCAATACAGGAGACGCAGGTTCGATCCCTGAGTCAGAAAGATCTCCTGGAGGAGGAAATGACAACCCACTCCAGTATTCCGGCCTGGGAAATCCCACGGACAGGGGACCCTAGTGGGCTACAGTCCACACAGTCACAAAGAGTTGGACATGAGTGAAGCAACTGAGTACACATGCACGTGGAATCTAGAAAAATGGTACATAAGACCTTACTTTTTAAGCAGAAATAGAGACACAGACGTAGAAAACACATGCAAACAAAGGGGAAAGGAGGGTTGGGAGATTGTGATGGACATATATACACTACTGATGCTACACATAAAACAGATAACTAATGAGAACCTACTGGACAGCAGAGAGAACTATTCAGTGCGCTGAGCGTGAAAGTGAAAGTCACTCAGTGTCTGGCTCTTTGTGACCCCATGGACTATGCAGTCCTTGGAATTCTCCAGGCCAGAATACTGGAGTGGGTAGCCTTTCCTTCTCCAGGGGATCTTCCCAATGCAGGGATTGAACTCAGGTCTCCCTCATTGCAGGCAGATTCTTTGCCTGCTGAACCGCAAGGGAAGCCCTTGTGCTCTATGGTGACCTAAATGGGAAGGAAATCCAAACATGAGAGGATTCATGTATGTTTACAACTGATTCACTTTTCTGTACAGCAGAACTCTGTACAGATAGAGACGCCTCTCCTGGTTCTTACATCCCCCCATTTTAAACTGACACAACATCGTAAAGTAACTATGCTCCAACAACAAAATTTTTTTCAAAAAAACAAGCTCAGTTCAGAAAGTTTCGAAAAAGCTATGTTAATAATAAAAACAGCTTTTATTGAGTGCTTCTCTGTGCTGGTCAGGTCCTAGGTGCTTTATATTCCTCATTTAATACCTCATTTAATTCCCTCAATAAATCTATAAGATGAGGAATAAATAAATAAAAGAGGCAGAAGCAAAGTAAGAAAATTCTTGATTCGCTGTGGTTTAAAGCACAGTTAGCAGTTTGTGATTTGTTGTCCTTTGGTTTCAATTCTGTAACCTGAAGCAAGGACAGGGTTAGATTTTGGTTTGCTTACAGAGGTGCCCATGGAATTAGAGCCATCTGATTAATTTAACAATTAATTAATTGCTTAATTAATTTTAAAATGGACTGAGGGTGTCTCTGAGTGAGACACTGCCTTGAGCCTGAGCCACATGGGATCCCAGGATTTATCTGTGTTTAGTACAGTGTTAGTTGCTGACTGACTCCATGCAACCCCATGGACTGTAGCCCTCCAGGCTCCTCTGTCCATGGAATTCTCCAGGCAAGAATACTGGAGTAAGTAGCCATTTCTTTCTTCAGGGAATTATCTGATGGGAGCAGGAGAGCTTGGGTGATACATGTTGGTTATAAACATCTCTTCTTAGAAAAAGAAGACAGCAAAAAACCATATTAAGTCATTTTGATTTAGGAGATGTGATGAATCAGAGAAAATTTTGTGCTGGTCAGCAGAACCTGACCTGAGGAAAAAAATTGTTCTAATTCTTAAATGTTATTAAACTTTGTCTGCCAAAGTAAACTAAAAGTACAAAGTAAAATAAAGTACAGAGTCAGTAGTAATTAAGCCCTCTTTCCTCTGGGTCGGTCTCAGAAGTAAGAGATTCTATTAAGAAGCAAGGCCACTTCCTGATAAAACCATCGCATGGGAGAGAGCAGAGATCAGTTCGTGCTCCGTGGAACAGAGCGGGGGCAAGGGAGATGGTGACGAAAGATCTGAGCCTCAGGTGAAAGATTAGGACTGCAGAGGTTAGCACAAAAAATCCATCCTGTCCAGAAGAAACCCTGAGACTCAACCCAGCTCTTCTGTTGTCCTCCCACCATCCAAGAGAACAGAAGACTGAGGGGGCAGGCAGTCCCTGGAGCCAGATAAGGAGATGCCATTCCCTCGATTTAAGTGCTTAGTTTAAGAATGTTAACTTCAGTACCCACTCGGGTAATGTGTGGAGTCTTTCATTCAGCAGATATTTTCTGAGCAAACGCTGGGTGCTTTTCTAGGGACCTAAGGTAAAGACCTCTCTCCTGGTTCTCATACCACCCAATTTAAACTCTACTTAAATGATGTCCCTTAATACTCTCAAAAATCCTATGAGGTGGTAGAGCTATCAGCACCTCCATGTTACAGATGGTGAACTGAAGCTCAGAGAGGCTAAGTCACTTGCCCAAGGTTACCCAATTAGTAAATAACAGAGCTGAGATTTCAACCTACAACATCAATGATCAGAGTCTGTGCTCTTAATCACTCTGCGATGTCACTCCTCTAGATGAAAGTGAAAATGAATGCCTGAAAATTGCTCCGCTCTCATAAAAGTCACTCTAAAATAGGTAATAAAAGCCTGAGTTTTACCTGTGATCTAGCAATCCCACTCTTGGATGTATATATGGAAAAGATGAAAACTCCAATTCAAAAAGATACATGCACCCCAATGTTCATAGCAGCACTATTTACAAGAGTCAAGACATGGAGGCAGCCTAAGTGTCCATGGAAAGAGGAATAGATGGATAAAGGAAGATGAAGGGATAGATAGACAAAGGAAGATTGATAAAGATAGATAAAGGAATAATATATATATACACATACATATATATGTGCACACACATACATATACATACACAGAATGGAATATTAGTTATAAAAAAGAATAAAATAATGTCACTTGCAGCAACATGAATGAACCCAGAGGTTATCATACTAAATGAAGTAAGTTAGATAAATCAGACAAATATTATATGATATCACTTATAAAAAATGAGTGTTAGTCACTCAGTCATGTCTGACTTATCACAAACCCATGAACTATAGCCTGCCAGATTCCTCTATCTATGGAATTCTCCAGGCAAGAATACTGGAGTGAGTAGCCATTCCCTTCTCCAGGGGATCTTCCCAACCCAGAGATCAAACCCCCGTCTCCTGCATTACAGGTATATTCTTTATTGTCTGAGCCACTATAGGTAGAATCTAAAGCAAACTGATGATTACTAAAGGAGAAAGGGGGAGGATAAATTAAGAGTTTGAGGTTAACAGATACACATTACTATATATTCAGTTCAGTTCAGTCGCTCAGTCGTGTCCGACTCTTTGTGACCCCATGAATCGCAGCACGCCAGGCCTCCCTGTCCATCACCAACTCCCACAGTTCACTCAGACTCACGTCCATCGAGTCAATGATGCCATCCAGCCATCTCATCCTCTGTCGTCCCCTTTTCCTCCTGCCCCCAATCCCTCCCAGCATCAGAGTCTTTTCCAATGAGTCAACTCTTCGCATGAGGTGGCCAAAGTACTGGAGTTTCAGCTTTAGCATCATTCCTTCCAAAGAAATCCCAGGGCTGATCTCCTTCAGAATGGACTGGCTGGATCTCCTTGCAGTCCAAGGGACTCTCAAGAGTCTTCTCCAACACTACAGTTCAAAAGCATCAATTCTTCGGCGCTCAGCCTTCTTCACAGTCCAACTCTCACATCCATACATGACCACAGGAAAAACCATAGCCTTGACTAGACAGACCTTAGTTGGCAAAGTAATGTCTCTGCTTTTGAATATGCTATCTAGGTTGGTCATAACTTTTCTTCCAAGGAGTAAGCGTCTTTTAATTTCATGGCTGCAATCACCATCTGCAGTGATTTTGGAGCCCAATATACTGAATATATATACTTCTGTACATACAGAGACACACTACTACATATAAAATAGATAAACAGCTAGGACCTACTGTATAGCATAAGAAACTATAGTCAATATATTGTAATAACCTATAGTGGAAAAGAATCTGAAAAAGAATAGATATATATGTATAACTGAATCACTTTGCTGAATACCTGAAACTAACTCGACATTGCAAATCTCCTATACTTCAATTTTTTAAAAGTATGGGTTTTGTAAATCAAACAAGAGTTAGAATTCTTTCCCACTGCTGGCCTCTGTCTCCGTGAAGGCAGGGACCATACCTAACCTGGCGCCTTTGGATCCCCTAGCATCAAGCCCAAGACATAGTGATACTCAGTAAATATTTGCTGACTGAATGAAGGAGTGAATTCATTTACCAGCAAAAGGATCTTGGAAGAATGCCCCAGTCTGTCTTCCCTCTGGTTCTTCCCATGTATCCATTCCTCCTTAGAGATATTGTAAAAATTCAATGAAGTATTTCAGATAAATACCACAAGGCCTAAACTATAGTAGTTCAGTTCAGTTGCTCAGTCATGTCCAACTCTTTGTGATCCCATGGACGGCAGCACGCCAGGCTTCCCTGTCCATCACCAACTCCCAGAGTGCACCCAAACCCATGTCCATTGAGTCGGTGATGCCATCCAATCATCTTATCCTCTGTCGTCCCCTTCTCCTCCTGCCTTCAATCTTTCCCAGCATCAGGGTCTTTTCAAATGAGTCAGTTCTTCGTGCCAGGTGGCCAAAGTATTGGAGTTTCAGGTTCAATATCAGTCCTTCCAATGAATGTTCAGCACTGGTTTCCTTTAGGATGGACTGGTTGGATATCCTTGCAGTCCAAGGGACTCTCAAGAGTCTCCTCAAATACCACAGTTTAAAAGCAACAATTCTTTGGCTCTCAGCTTTCTTTACAGTCCAACTCTCATGTCCATACATACTGCTGCTTCAGTCATATCCAACCCTGTGTGACCCCGTAACTGGCAGTCTACCAGGCTCCCCCGTCCCTGGGATTCTCCAGGCAAGAATACTGGAGTGGATTGCCATTTCCTTCTCCAATGCATGAAAGTGAAAAGTGAAAGTGAAGTCGTTCAGTCATGTCTGACTCCTAGCGACCCCATGGAATATAGCCTACCAGCCCCCTCCATCCACTGGATTTTCCAGGCAACAGTACTGGAGTGAGTCATCCATACACGACTACTGGAAAAACCATAGCTTTGACTAAATAATCCTTTGTTGGCAAAGCAATGTCTCTGCTTTTTAATATGCTGTCTAGGTTGGTCACAGTTTTTCTTCCAAGGAGCAAGCATCTTTTAATACCATAACTGCAGTCACCATCTGCAGTAATTTTGGAGCCCCAAAATATAAAGTCAGCCACTGTTTCCATTGTTTCCTCATCTATTTTTCATGAAGTGATGGGACCACATGCCATGATCTTAGTTTTCTTTTTTTTTCTTTTTTTTTTTTTACTTTATTTTAATTTACAATACTCTATTGGTTTTGCCATACATTGACATGAATCCACCACGGGTGTACATGCATTCCCAAACATGAACCCCCCTCCCACCTCCCTCCCCATAACATCTCTCTGGGTCATCACCGTGCACCAGCCCCAAGCATGCTGTATCCTGCGTCGGACATAGACTGGCAATTCGATTCTTACATGATAGTATACATGTTACAACGCCATTCTCCCAAATCATCCCACCCTCTCCCTCTCCCTCTGAGTCCAAAAGTCCACTATACACATCTGTGTCTTTTTTGCTGTCTTGCATACAGGGTCATCACTGCCATCTTTCTAAATTCCATATATATGTGTTAGTATACTGTACTGGTGTTTTTCTTTCTGGCTTACTTCACTCCGTATAATCGGCTCCAGTTTCATCCATCTCATCAGAACTGATTCAAATGTATTCTTTTTAACAGCTGAGTAATACTCCATTGTGTATATGTACCACAGCTTTCTTATCCATTCATCTGCTGATGGACATCTAGGTTGTTTCCATGTCCTGGCTATTATAAACAGTGCTGCAATGAACATTGGGGTACATGTGTCTCTTTCAATTCTGGTTTCCTCAGTGTGTATGCCCAGCAGTGGGATTGCTGGGTCATAAGGTAGTTCTATTTGCAATTTTTTAAGGAATCTCCACACTTTTCTTGAAAGTGGCTGTACTAGTTTGCATTCCCACCAACAGCGTAGGAGGGTTCCCTTTTCTCCACACCCTCTCCAGCGTTTATTGCTTGCAGATTTTTGGATCGCAGACATTCTGACTGGTGTGAAGTGGTACCTCATTGTGGTTTTGATTTGCATTTCTCTAATAATGAGTGATGTTGAGCATCTTTTCATGTGTTTGTTAGCCATCCATATGTCTTCTTTGGAGAAATGTCTATTTAGCTCTTTGGCCCATTTTTTGATTGGGTCGTTTATTTTTCTGGAATTGAGCTGCATAAGTTGCTTGTATATTTTTGAGATTAGTTGTTTGTCCGTTGCTTCATTTGCTATTATTTTCTCCCATTCAGAAGGCTGTCTTTTCACTTTGCTTATATTTTCCTTTGTTGTGCAGAAGCTTTTAATTTTAATTAGGTCCCATTTGTTTATTTTTGCTTTTATTTCCAGTATTCTGGGAGGTGGATCATAGAGGATCCTGCTGTGATTTATGTCGGAGAGTGTTTTGCCTATATTCTCCTCTAGGAGTTTTATAGTTTCTGGTCTTATGTTTAGATCTTTAATCCATTTTGAGTTTATTTTTGTGTATGGTGTTAGAAAGTGATCTAGTTTCATTCTTTTACAAGTGGTTGACCAGTTTTCCCAGCACCACTTGTTAAAGAGATTGTCTTTACTCCATTGTATATTCTTGCCTCCTTTGTCAAAGATAAGGTGTCCATATGTGTGTGGATTTATCTCTGGGCTTTCTATTTTGTTCCATTGATCTATATGTCTGTCTTTGTGCCAGTACCATACTGTCTTGATGACTGTGGCTTTGTAGTAGAGTCTGAAGTCAGGCAAGTTGATTCCTCCAGTTCCATTCTTCTTTCTCAAGATTGCTTTGGCTAGTCGAGGTTTTTTGTATTTACATACAACTCCTGAAATTATTTGTTCTAGTTCTGTGAAAAATATGGCTGGTAGCTTGATAGGGATTGCGTTGAATTTGTAAATTGCTTTGGGTAGTTTACTCATTTTCACTATATTGATTCTTCTGATCCATGAACATGGTATATTTCTCCATCTATTAGTGTCCTCTTTGATTTCTTTCACCAGTGTTTTATAGTTTTCTATGTATAGGTCTTTAGTTTCTTTAGGTAGATATATTCCTAAGTATTTTATTCTTTTCATTGCAATGGTGAATGGAATTGTTTCCTTAATTTCTTTTTCTACTTCCTCATTATTAGTGTATAGGAATGCAAGGGATTTCTGTGTGTTGATTTTATATCCTGCAACTTTACTATATTCATTGATTAGCTCTAGTAATTTTCTGGTGGAGTCTTTAGGGTTTTCCATGTAGAGGATCATGTCATCTGCAAACAATGAGACTTTTACTTCTTCTTTTCCAATTTGGATTCCTTTTATTTCTTTTTCTGCTCTGATTGCTGTGGCCAAAACTTCCAGAAACTATGTTGAATAGTAGCGGTGAAAGTGGGCACCCTTGTCTTGTTCCTGACTTTAGGGGAAATGCTTTCAGTTTTTCACCACTGAGGATAATGTTTGCTGTGGGTTTGTCATATATAGCTTTTATTATGTTAAGGTATGTTCCTTCTATTCCTGCTTTCTGGAGAGTTTTTATCATAAATGGATGTTGAATTTTGTCAAAGGCCTTCTCTGCATCTATTGAGATAATCCTATGATTTTTATTTTTCAATTTGTTAATGTGGTGAATTACATTGATTGATTTGAGGATATTGAAGAATCCTTGCATCCCTGGGATAAAGCCCACTTGGTCATGGTGTATGATCTTTTTAATGTGTTGTTGGATTCTGATTGCTAGAATTTTGTTGAGGATTTTTGCATCTATGTTCATCAGTGATATTGGCCTGTAGTTTTCTTTTTTTGTAGTATCTTTGTCAGGTTTTGGTATTAGGGTAATGGTGGCCTCATAGAATGAGTTTGGAAGTTTATCTTCCTCTGCAATTTTCTGGAAGAGTTTGAGGAGGATAGGTGTTAGCTCTTCTCTAAATTGTTGGTAGAATTCAGCTGTGAAGCCGTCTGGACCTGGGCTTTTGTTTGCTGGAAGATTTCTGATTACAGTTTCAATTTCTGTGCTTGTGATGGGTCTGTTAAGATTTTCTATTTCTTCCTGGTTCAGTTTTGGAAAATTGTACTTTTCCAAGAATTTGTCCATTTCTTCCATGTTGTCCATTTTATTGGCATATAACTGCTGATAGTAGTCTCTTATGATCCTTTGTATTTCTGTGTTGTCTGTTGTGATCTCTCCATTTTCATTTCTAATTTTATTGATTTGATTTTTCTCTCTTTGCTTCTTGATGAGTCTGGCTAATAGTTTGTCAATTTTATTTATCCTTTCAAAGAACCAGCTTTTGGCTTTGTTGATTTTTGCTATGGTCTCTTTTGTTTCTTTTGCATTTATTTCTGCCCTAATTTTTAAGATTTCTTTCCTTCTACTAATTCTGGGGTGCTCCAATTCTTCCTTTTCTAGTTGCTTTAGTTGTAGAGTTAGGTTATTTGTTTGACTTTTTTCTTGTTTCTTGAGGTATGCCTGTATTGCTATAAACTTTCCTCTTAGCACTGCTTTTATAGTGTCCCACAGGTTTTGGGTTGTTGTGTTTTCATTTTCGTTAGTTTCTATGCATATTTTGATTTCTTTTTTGATTTCTTCTGTGATTTGTTGGTTATTCAGAAGTGTGTTGTTCAACCTCCATATGTTGGAATTTTTAATAGTTTTTCTCCTGTAATTGAGATCTAATCTTAATGCATTATGGTCAGAAAAGATGCTTGGAATGATTTCGATTTTTTTGAATTTATCAAGTTTAGATTTATGGCCCAGGATGTGATCTATCCTGGAGAAGGTTCCATGAGCACTTGAGAAAAAGGTGAAATTCATTGTTTTGGGGTGAAATGTCCTATAGATATCAATTAGGTCTAACTGGTCTAATGTATCATTTAAAGTTTGTGTTTCTTTGTTGATTTTCTGTTTAGTTGATCTGTCCATAGGTGTGAGTGGGGTATTAAAGTCTCCCACTATTATCGTGTTATTGTTGATTTCCCCTTTCATATTTGTTAGCATTTGTCTTACATATTGCAGTGCTCCTATATTGGGTGCATATATATTTATAATTGTTATATCTTCTTCTTGGATTGATCCTTTGATCATTATGTAGTGGCCTTCTTTGTCTCTTTTCACAGCCTTTGTTTTAAAGTCTATTTTATCGGAAATGAGTATTGCCACTCCTGCTTTCTTTTGGTCTCCATTTGCATGGTATATCTTTTTCCAGTCCTTCACTTTCAGTCTGTATGTGTCCCTTGTTTTGAGGTGGGTCTCTTGTAAGCAGCATATAGAGGGGTCTTGTTTTTGTATCCATTCGGCCAGTCCTTGTCTTTTGGTTGGGGCATTCAACCCATTTACGTTTAAGGTAATTATTGATAAGTATGATCCTGTTACCATTTACTTTATTGTTTTGGGTTCAGGTTTATACACCCTTTTTGTGTTTCCTGTCTAGAGAATATCCTTTAGAGTTTGTTGGAGAGCTGGTTTGGTGGTGCTGAATTCTCTCAGCTTTTGCTTGTCTGTAAAGCTTTTGATTTCTCCTTCGTATTTGAATGAGATCCTTGCTGGGTACAGTAATCTGGGCTGTAGGTTATTTTCTTTCATCACTTTGAGTATGTCTTGCCATTCCCTCCTGGCCTGAAGAGTTTCTATTGAAAGATCAGCTGTTATCCTTATGGGAATCCCCTTGTGTGTTATTTGTTGTTTTTCCCTTGCTGCTTTTAATATTTGTTCTTTGTGTTTGATCTTTGTTAATTTGATTAATATGTGTCTTGGGGTGTTTCGCCTTGGGTTTATCCTATTTGGAACTCTCCGTGTTTCTTGGACTTGGGTGATTATTTCCTTCCCCATTTTAGGGAAGTTTTCAACTAATATCTCCTCGAGGATTTTCTCATGGTCTTTCTTTTTGTCTTCTTCTTCTGGGACTCCTATAATTCGAATGTTGGAGCGTTTCATATCGTCCTGGAGGTTTCTGAGATTGTCCTCATTTCTTTCAATTCATTTTTCTTGTTTCCTCTCTGATTCATTTATTTCTACCATTCTATCTTCTATTTCACTAATCCTATCTTCTGCCTCCGTTATTCTGCTATTTGTTGCTTCCAGAGTGTTTCTGATCTCATTTATTGCATTATTCATTATATATTGACTCTTTTTTATTTCTTCTAGGTCCTTGTTAAACCTTTCTTGCATCTTCTCAATCCTTGTCTCTAGCCTATTTATCTGTGATTCCATTTTGATTTCAAGATTTTGGATCATTTTCACTATCAATATTCGGAATTCTTTCTCAGGTAGATTCCCTACCTCTTCCTCTTTTGTTTGGTTTGGTGGGCAACCCTCCTGTTCCTTTACCTGCTGAGTATTCCTCTGTCTCTTCATCTTGATTATATTGCTGCGTTTGGGGTGGCCTTTTTATATTCTGGTAATTTGTGGAGTTCTCTTTATTATGGAGCTTCCTCACTGTGGGTGGGGTTGTATCAGTGGCTTGTCTAGGTTTCCTGGTTAGGGAGGCTTGTGTTGGAGTTCTGGTGGGTGGAGCTGGGTTTCTTCTCTCTGGAGTGCAGTGGAGTGATCAGTAGTGGGTTATGAGACGTCAAAGGTTTTGGAGTAACTTTGAGCTGCCTGTATATTGAAGCTCAGGAGTGTGTTCCTGTGTTGCTGGAGAATTTGTGTGGTATGTCTTGCTCTGGAACTTGTTGGCCCTTGGGTGGAGCTTGGTTTCAGTGTAGGTATGGAGGCATTTGATGAGCTCCTATTGCTTAATATTCCCTGAATTCAGGAGTTCTCTGATGTTTTCAGGCTTTGGACTTAAGCCTCCTGCTTCTGGTTTTCAGTTTTATTTTTACAGTAGCCTCTAGACTTCTCCATCTATATAGCACTGATGATAAAACATCTAGGTTAAAGATGAAAAGTTTCTCCACATTGAGGGACACCCAGAGAGGTTCACTGAGTTACAAGGAGAAGAGAAGAGGGAGGGGGTAGTTAGAGGTGACTGGAATGAGATGCGGTGAGATCAAAAGAGGAGAGAGCAAACTAGCCAGTAGTCAATTTCTTATGCGTGCTCCATAGTCTGGACCGCTCAGAGGTATTTATGGAGTTATACGGGGAAGAGGAGAGGGAGGACATAGACAGAGGTGGCCAGGAGGATAAGAGAGAGGAATGAGAAGGAGAGAGACAAATCCTGCCAGTAACCAGTTCCTTAGGTGTTCTCCACCGTCTGGAACACAGAGAGATTCACAGAGTTGGATAGAGAAGAGATGGGGGAGAAAAGAGACAGAGGCCACCTGGTGAGAAAAAGGAGAGTCCAAAGGAGGAGAGAGTGGTCAAGCCTGTAATCTCACTCTCAGGTAAAATTGGGTAGTGAAGCTTGGGTTTTTAAATGTACAAAATTGACAACAGAAACCGAAGAGCAAAGATTAAAAATCTAGAGAAGAGGTTGGATTTTCGAAAATACAATATTAAAGAAAAGAAACAGAAGGAAAAAGGAAAAAAGAAAAAAAAAGACACAAGAATTATTAAAAAAAAAAAGCAAACACCAATAACCACCCAAAGACTATATATGGTGTTTGCCTTAAAAAAAAAAAAGAGTCTTTTTTTTTTGAATATTAATAATAAGTTATAGAAATAAAAATTAGAGGAGAAATAGAAGACTTAACTATTAAAAAAAAAGTCAGAAAAAAAAAGAAAAAAGAAAGGAATGATTTTAAAAATGGTAAAAATATATCTGGCCCTTCTCTGATGTTGTGGGCATTGTGGGGTCACTTCCAAGGAGGTTCCCTCTGTTTAACTCTTCTTTATGCTGGTTTTTTTAGGCTCACTAGTTCAGTCGCGCTGTGGGGAGGGGGGATGCTGCAAACAAATAGCGCTGTCATGTGCACACAGTGTCTCAGCCCCGCTTGACCTGTCCCTTCTCGTGGCGCACAAACCGCTCCGGCTCTACGATGCTCAGCCGGGAACCGTCGGAGGCCGGCCCTAGGCTGCGTGCATTTCCCCGGTCTAAGCCGCTCAGGTTCGGCGCTCAGGTTCGGCGCTCAGGTAGCCCTCAGAGGCACAGATTCGGTTGGGACTGCGTTTTGTGCCCTTCCCGGTCCGAGTAGCTCAGGAGTTAGGCGAGCGCGGATTAGCTGCAACTTGTCGCCTTTTCTGGCCGCTGCTGGCTCAGCTTTCTGGGTGGACCGCTGGCACCCCTTGTGAGGCAGATGGTGACTGTCCAGCACCGCCCAGAAGTCTTAGCAAAGAAGCCTGCTTACAGTTTGGTAAGTGAAGTCTCTCCGGGTCTGCAATTGCCCCTTTCCAGCCCTTACGGCTCTGGGTGCCTGTCCCCGGCGGGGGATGGTCTGCAGCCTGCTTTTTCCGCTCCGTCCTTTTGTTCTGTGCTCGGTCCTGGAGGTGTCTTATGTTCGAGCTTTTCTCATGGTAGCTATCCCACAGTCTGGTTGCTAGCCCAAGTTAGATCGTTCTGGGTTGCACGTGGGGCGTTCCTTGCCCAATTCTTACAAAGCACTGGCAGCCCGCACCTCCCGCGCTTCCCTGCCCTGCCCCCACTTCCCAGTGGCGGATGGCAGGCATCTGTGCTGCTTTTTCCGCTGGGGGAGTTACTGTTGGGCTTGTAATCTCTTGGTTTTAATTATTTCTTTATTTTTCCCTTCCTGTTATGTTTGCCCTCTGTGTTTCCAAGGCTCGCCACAGACTCGGCAAGGAGAGGGTTTCCTGGTGTCTGGAAACCTCTCTTCTTAAAATTCCCTTCCCGGGATGGGCTTCCCTTCCCGGGACGGAGCTCCCTCCCCACCTCCTTTGTCTCCTTTTTCATCTTTTATATTTTTTCCTACCTGTTTATGAAGACAATGGTCTGCTTTTCTGGTTGCCTGATGCCCTCTGCCAGCCTACAGAAGTTGTTTTGTGGAGTTGGCTCAGTGTTGAAATGTTCTTTTGAGGAATTTGTGAGGGAGAAAGTGGTCTTCACGTCCTATTCCTCCACCATCTTCCATGATCTTAGTTTTCTGAATGTCGAGTTTTAAGCGAAATTTTTCACTCTCCTCTCACTTTCATCAGGAGGCTTTAGTTCTTCTTTGCTTTCTGCCATAAGGATGGTGTCATCTGCATATCAGAGGTTATTGATATTTCTCCCAGCAATCTTGATTCCAGCTTGTGCTTCATCCATCCCAACATTTTTCCTGATGTACTTTGCATATAAGCTAAATAAGCAGGGTAACGATACAGCCTTGATGTACTCTTTTCCCAATTTGGAACCAGTCTGTTGTTCCATGTCCAGTTCCAACTGGTGCTTCCTGACCTGCATATAGATTTCTCAGGAAGCAGGTCAGATGGTCTGGTATTCCCTTCTCTTGAAAAATTTTCTAATTTGTTGTGATCCACACAGCAAAGGCTTTGACTTAGTCAATAAAGCAGAAGTAGATGTTTTTCTGGAACTCTCTTGATTTTTTTGATGATCCAGCAGATGTTGGCAATTTGATCTCTGCGTTCCTCTGCTTTTCTAAATCCAGCTTGAACATCTGGAAATTCAAAAAAGTTTATGTACTGCTGGCCTTGGAGAATTTTGAGCATTACTTTCCCAGTGTGTGAGATGAGTGCAACTGTGTGGTAGTTTGAGCATTCTTTGGCATTGCCTTTCTTTGGGATTAGAATGAAAACTGACCTTTTCTAGTCCTCTGGCCATGGCTGAGTTTTCCAAGTTTGCTGGCATATTGACTGCAGCACTTCCACAGCATCATCTTTTAGGATTTGAAAGTGAAGTTTCTCAGTTGTGTCTGACTCTTTGCAACCCCATGGACTATATAGCCTACCAGGCTCCTCCTTCCATGGGATTTTCCAGGCAAGAATACTGCAGTGGGTTGTCATTTCCTTCTCCAGGATTAGGATTTGATGTAGCTCAACTGGAATTCCATCACCTGCACTAGCTTTGTTCGTAGTGATCACTAATCCTATCTTCTGCCTCCGTTATTCTGCTATTTGTTGCTTCCAGAGTGTTTCTGATCTCATTTATTGCATTATTCATTATATATTGACTCTTTTTATTTCTTCTAGGTCCTTGTTAAACCTTTCTTGCATCTTCTCAATCCTTGTCTCTAGCCTATTTATCTGTGATTCCATTTTGATTTCAAGATTTTGGTCATTTTCACTATCAATATTCGGAATTCTTTCTCAGTAGATTCCCTACCTCTTCCTCTTTTGTTTGTTTTGGTGGGCAACCCCCTGTTCCTTTACCTGCTGAGTATTCCTCTGTCTCTTCATCTTGATTATATTGCTGCGTTGGGTGGCCTTTTTATATTCTGGTAATTTGTGGAGTTCTCTTTATTATGGAGCTTCCTCACTGTGGGTGGGTTGTATCAGTGGGTTGTCTAGGTTTCCTGGTAGGGAGGCTTGTGTTGGAGTTCTGGTGGGTGGAGCTGGGTTTCTTCTCTCTGGAGTGCAGTGGAGTGATCAGTAGTGGGGTTATGAACGTCAAAGGTTTTGGAGTAACTTTGAGCTGCCTGTATATTGAAGCTCAGGAGTGTGTTCCTGTGTTGCTGGAGAATTTGTGTTGTATGTCTTGCTCTGGAACTTGTTGGCCCTTGGTGGAGCTTTGGTTCAGTGTAGGTATGGAGGCATTTGATGAGCCTCCTATTGCTTAATATTCCCTGAATTCAGGAGAGTTCTCTGATGTTTTCAGGCTTTGGACTTAAGCCTCCTGCTTCTGTTTTCAGTTTTATTTTTACAGTAGCCTCTAGACTTCTCCATCTATATAGCACTGATGATAAAACATCTAGGTTAAGATGAAAAGTTTCTCCACATGAGGGACACCCAGAGAGGTTCACTGAGTTACAAGGAGAAGAGAAGAGGGGGGGGTAGTTAGAGGTGACTGGAATGAGATGCGGTGAGATCAAAAGAGGAGAGAGCAAACTAGCCAGTAGTCAATTTCTTATGCGTGCTCCATAGTCTGGACCGCTCAGAGGTATTTATGGAGTTATACGGGAAGAGGAGAGAGAGGACATAGACAGAGGTGGCCAGGAGGATAAAGAGAGAGGAATGAGAAGGAAGAGAGACAAATCCTGCCAGTAACCAGTTCCTTAGGTGTTCTCCACCGTCTGGAACACAGAGAGATTCACAGAGTTGGATAGAGAAGAGATGGGGGAGAAAGAGCAGAGGCCACCTGGTGAGAAAAAGGAGAGTCCAAAGGAGGAGAGAGTGGTCAAGCCTGAATCTCACTCTCAGGTAAAATTGGGTAGTGAAGCTTGGGTTTTTAAATGTACAAAATTGACAACAGAAACCGAAGAGCAAAGATTAAAAATCTTAGAGAAGAGGTTGGAATTTCCTGCTTTCTGGAGAGTTTTTATCATAAATGGATGTTGAATTTTGTCAAAGGCCTTCTCTGCATCTATTGAGATAATCCTATGATTTTTATTTTTCAATTTGTTAATTGGTGAATTACATTGATTGATTTGAGGATATTGAAGAATCCTTGCATCCCTGGGATAAAGCCCACTTGGTCATGGTGTATGATCTTTTTAATGTGTTGTTGGATTCTGATTGCTAGAATTTTGTTGAGGATTTTTGCATCTATGTTCATCAGTGATATTGGCCTGTAGTTTTCTTTTTTGTAGTATCTTTGTCAGGTTTTGGTATTAGGGTAAATGGTGGCCTCATAGAATGAGTTTGGAAGTTTATCTTCCTCTGCAATTTTCTGGAAGAGTTTGAGGAGGATAGGTGTTAGCTCTTCTCTAAATTGTTGGTAGAATTCAGCTGTGAAGCCGTCTGGACCTGGGCTTTTGTTTGCTGGAAGATTTCTGATTACAGTTTCAATTTCTGTGCTTGTGATGGGTCTGTTAAGATTTTCTATTTCTTCCTGGTTCAGTTTTGGAAAATTGTACTTTCCAAGAATTTGTCCATTTCTTCCATGTGTTCCATTTTATTGGCATATAACTGCTGATAGTAGTCTCTTATGATCCTTTGTATTTCTGTGTTGTCTGTCTGATCTCTCCATTTTCATTTCTAATTTTATTGATTTGATTTTTCTCTCTTTGCTTCTTGATGAGTCTGGCTAATAGTTTGTCAATTTATTTATCCTTTCAAAGAACCAGCTTTTGGCTTTGTTGATTTTTGCTATGTCTCTTTTGTTCTTTTGCATTTATTTCTGCCCTAATTTTTAAGATTTCTTCCTTCTACTAATTCTGGGGTGCTCCAATTCTTCCTTTTCTAGTTGCTTTAGTTGTAGAGTTAGGTTATTTGTTTGACTTTTTCTTGTTTCTTGAGGTATGCCTGTATTGCTATAAACTTTCCTCTTAGCACTGCTTTATAGTGTCCCACAGGTTTTGGGTTGTTGTGTTTTCATTTTCGTTAGTTTCTATGCATATTTGATTTCTTTTTTGATTTCTTCTGTGATTTGTTGGTTATTCAGAAGTGTGTTGTTCAACCTCCATATGTTGGAATTTTTAATAGTTTTTCTCCTGTAATTGAGATCTAATCTTAATGCATTATGGTCAGAAAAGATGCTTGGAATGATTTCGATTTTTTGAATTTATCAAGTTTAGATTTATGGCCCAGGATGTGATCTATCCTGGAGAAGGTTCCATGAGCACTTGAGAAAAAGGTGAAATTCATGTTTTGGGGTGAAATGTCCTATAGATATCAATTAGGTCTAACTGGTCTAATGTATCATTTAAAGTTTGTGTTTCTTTGTTGATTTTCTGTTTAGTTGATCTGTCCATAGGTGTGAGTGGGTATTAAAGTCTCCCACTATTATCGTGTTATTGTTGATTTCCCCTTTCATATTTGTTAGCATTTGTCTTACATATTGCAGTGCTCCTATATTGGGTGCATATATATTTATAATTGTTATATCTTCTTCTTGGATTGATCCTTTGATCATTATGTAGTGGCCTTCTTTGTCTCTTTTCACAGCCTTTGTTTTAAAGTCTATTTTATCGGAAATGAGTATTGCCACTCCTGCTTTCTTTTGGTCTCCATTTGCATGGTATATCTTTTTCCAGTCCTTCACTTTCAGTCTGTATGTGTCCCTTGTTTTGAGGTGGGTCTCTTGTAAGCAGCATATAGAGGGGTCTTGTTTTTGTATCCATTCGGCCAGTCCTTGTCTTTTGGTTGGGGCATTCAACCCATTTACGTTTAAGGTAATTATTGATAAGTATGATCCTGTTACCATTTACTTTATTGTTTTGGGTTCAGGTTTATACACCCTTTTTGTGTTTCCTGTCTAGAGAATATCCTTTAGAGTTTGTTGGAGAGCTGGTTTGGTGGTGCTGAATTCTCTCAGCTTTTGCTTGTCTGTAAAGCTTTTGATTTCTCCTTCGTATTTGAATGAGATCCTTGCTGGTACAGTAATCTGGGCTGTAGGTTATTTTCTTTCATCACTTTGAGTATGTCTTGCCATTCCCTCCTGGCCTGAAGAGTTTCTATTGAAAGATCAGCTGTTATCCTTATGGGAATCCCCTTGTGTGTTATTTGTTGTTTTTCCCTTGCTGCTTTTAATATTTGTTCTTTGTGTTTGATCTTTGTTAATTTGATTAATATGTGTCTTGGGGTGTTTCGCCTTGGGTTTATCCTATTTGGAACTCTCCGTGTTTCTTGGACTTGGGTGATTATTTCCTTCCCCATTTTAGGGAAGTTTTCAACTAATATCTCCTCGAGGATTTTCTCATGGTCTTTCTTTTTGTCTTCTTCTTCTGGGACTCCTATAATTCGAATGTTGGAGCGTTTCATATCGTCCTGGAGGTTTCTGAGATTGTCCTCATTTCTTTCAATTCATTTTTCTTGTTTCCTCTCTGATTCATTTATTTCTACCATTCTATCTTCTATTTCACTAATCCTATCTTCTGCCTCCGTTATTCTGCTATTTGTTGCTTCCAGAGTGTTTCTGATCTCATTTATTGCATTATTCATTATATATTGACTCTTTTTATTTCTTCTAGGTCCTTGTTAAACCTTTCTTGCATCTTCTCAATCCTTGTCTCTAGCCTATTTATCTGTGATTCCATTTTGATTTCAAGATTTTGGATCATTTTCACTATCAATATTCGGAATTCTTTCTCAGGTAGATTCCCTACCTCTTCCTCTTTTGTTTGGTTTGGTGGGCAACCCTCCTGTTCCTTTACCTGCTGAGTATTCCTCTGTCTCTTCATCTTGATTATATTGCTGCGTTTGGGGTGCCTTTTTATATTCTGGTAATTTGTGGAGTTCTCTTTATTATGGAGCTTCCTCACTGTGGGTGGGGTTGTATCAGTGGCTTGTCTAGGTTTCCTGGTTAGGGAGGCTTGTGTTGGAGTTCTGGTGGGTGGAGCTGGGTTTCTTCTCTCTGGAGTGCAGTGGAGTGATCAGTAGTGGGTTATGAGACGTCAAAGGTTTTGGAGTAACTTTGAGCTGCCTGTATATTGAAGCTCAGGAGTGTGTTCCTGTGTTGCTGGAGAATTTGTGTGGTATGTCTTGCTCTGGAACTTGTTGGCCCTTGGGTGGAGCTTGGTTTCAGTGTAGGTATGGAGGCATTTGATGAGCTCCTATTGCTTAATATTCCCTGAATTCAGGAGTTCTCTGATGTTTTCAGGCTTTGGACTTAAGCCTCCTGCTTCTGGTTTTCAGTTTTATTTTTACAGTAGCCTCTAGACTTCTCCATCTATATAGCACTGATGATAAAACATCTAGGTTAAAGATGAAAAGTTTCTCCACATTGAGGGACACCCAGAGAGGTTCACTGAGTTACAAGGAGAAGAGAAGAGGGAGGGGGTAGTTAGAGGTGACTGGAATGAGATGCGGTGAGATCAAAAGAGGAGAGAGCAAACTAGCCAGTAGTCAATTTCTTATGCGTGCTCCATAGTCTGGACCGCTCAGAGGTATTTATGGAGTTATACGGGGAAGAGGAGAGGAGGACATAGACAGAGGTGGCCAGGAGGATAAGAGAGAGGAATGAGAAGGAGAGAGACAAATCCTGCCAGTAACCAGTTCCTTAGGTGTTCTCCACCGTCTGGAACACAGAGAGATTCACAGAGTTGGATAGAGAAGAGATGGGGGAGAAAAGAGACAGAGGCCACCTGGTGAGAAAAAGGAGAGTCCAAAGGAGGAGAGAGTGGTCAAGCCTGTAATCTCACTCTCAGGTAAAATTGGGTAGTGAAGCTTGGGTTTTTAAATGTACAAAATTGACAACAGAAACCGAAGAGCAAAGATTAAAAATCTAGAGAAGAGGTTGGATTTTCGAAAATACAATATTAAAGAAAAGAAACAGAAGGAAAAAGGAAAAAAGAAAAAAAAAGACACAAGAATTATTAAAAAAAAAAAGCAAACACCAATAACCACCCAAAGACTATATATGGTGTTTGCCTTAAAAAAAAAAAGAGTCTTTTTTTTTTGAATATTAATAATAAGTTATAGAAATAAAAATTAGAGGAGAAATAGAAGACTTAACTATTAAAAAAAAAGTCAGAAAAAAAAAGAAAAAAGAAAGGAATGATTTTAAAAATGGTAAAAATATATCTGGCCCTTCTCTGATGTTGTGGGCATTGTGGGGTCACTTCCAAGGAGGTTCCCTCTGTTTAACTCTTCTTTATGCTGGTTTTTTAGGCTCACTAGTTCAGTCGCGCTGTGGGGAGGGGGGATGCTGCAAACAAATAGCGCTGTCATGTGCACACAGTGTCTCAGCCCCGCTTGACCTGTCCCTTCTCGTGGCGCACAAACCGCTCCGGCTCTACGATGCTCAGCCGGGAACCGTCGGAGGCCGGCCCTAGGCTGCGTGCATTTCCCCGGTCTAAGCCGCTCAGGTTCGGCGCTCAGGTTCGGCGCTCAGGTAGCCCTCAGAGGCACAGATTCGGTTGGGACTGCGTTTTGTGCCCTTCCCGGTCCGAGTAGCTCAGGAGTTAGGCGAGCGCGATAGCTGCAACTTGTCGCCTTTTCTGCCGCTGCTGCTCAGCTTTCTGGGTGGACCGCTGGCACCCCTTGTGAGGCAGATGGTGACTGTCCAGCACCCCCAGAAGTCTTAGCAAAGAAGCCTGCTTACAGTTTGGTAAGTGAAGTCTCTCCGGGTCTGCAATTGCCCCTTTCCAGCCCTTACGGCTCTGGGTGCCTGTCCCCGGCGGGGGATGGTCTGCAGCCTGCTTTTTCCGCTCCGTCCTTTGTTCTGTGCTCGGTCCTGGAGGTGTCTTATGTTCGAGCTTTTCTCATGGTAGCTATCCCACAGTCTGGTTTGCTAGCCCAAGTTAGATCGTTCTGGTTGCACGTGGGGCGTTCCTGCCCAATTCTTACAAAGCACTGCAGCCCGCACCTCCCGCGCTTCCCTGCCCTGCCCCCACTTCCCAGTGGCGGATGCAGGCATCTGTGCTGCTTTTCCGCTGGGGGAGTTACTGTTGGGCTTGTAATCTCTTGGTTTTAATTATTTCTTTATTTTTCCCTTCCTGTTATGTTGCCCTCTGTGTTTCCAAGGCTCGCCACAGACTCGGCAAGGAGAGGGTTTCCTGGTGTCTGGAAACCTCTCTTCTTAAAATTCCCTTCCCGGGATGGGCTTCCCTTCCCGGGACGGAGCTCCCTCCCCACCTCCTTTGTCTCCTTTTTCATCTTTTATATTTTTTCCTACCTGTTTATGAAGACAATGGTCTGCTTTTCTGGTTGCCTGATGCCCTCTGCCAGCCTACAGAAGTTGTTTTGTGGAGTTGGCTCAGTGTTGAAATGTTCTTTTGAGGAATTTGTGAGGGAGAAAGTGGTCTTCACGTCCTATTCCTCCACCATCTTCCATGATCTTAGTTTTCTGAATGTCGAGTTTTAAGCGAAATTTTTCACTCTCCTCTCACTTTCATCAGGAGGCTTTAGTTCTTCTTTGCTTTCTGCCATAAGGATGGTGTCATCTGCATATCAGAGGTTATTGATATTTCTCCCAGCAATCTTGATTCCAGCTTGTGCTTCATCCATCCCAACATTTTTCCTGATGTACTTTGCATATAAGCTAAATAAGCAGGGTAACGATACAGCCTTGATGTACTCTTTTCCCAATTTGGAACCAGTCTGTTGTTCCATGTCCAGTTCCAACTGGTGCTTCCTGACCTGCATATAGATTTCTCAGGAAGCAGGTCAGATGGTCTGGTATTCCCTTCTCTTGAAAAATTTTCTAATTTGTTGTGATCCACACAGCAAAGGCTTTGACTTAGTCAATAAAGCAGAAGTAGATGTTTTTCTGGAACTCTCTTGATTTTTTGATGATCCAGCAGATGTTGGCAATTTGATCTCTGGTTCCTCTGCCTTTTCTAAATCCAGCTTGAACATCTGGAAATTCAAAAAGTTTATGTACTGCTGGCTTGGAGAATTTTGAGCATTACTTTCCCAGTGTGTGAGATGAGTGCAACTGTGTGGTAGTTTGAGCATTCTTTGGCATTGCCTTTCTTTGGGATTAGAATGAAAACTGACCTTTTCTAGTCCTCTGGCCATGGCTGAGTTTTCCAAGTTTGCTGGCATATTGACTGCAGCACTTCCACAGCATCATCTTTTAGGATTTGAAAGTGAAGTTTCTCAGTTGTGTCTGACTCTTTGCAACCCCATGGACTATATAGCCTACCAGGCTCCTCCTTCCATGGGATTTTCCAGGCAAGAATACTGCAGTGGGTTGTCATTTCCTTCTCCAGGATTAGGATTTGATGTAGCTCAACTGGAATTCCATCACCTGCACTAGCTTTGTTCGTAGTGATGCTTCCTAAGGCCCACTTGACTTCACATGCCAGGATGTCTGGCTTTAGGTGAGTGATCACACCATTGTAGTTATCTGGGTCAGGAAGATCTTTTTTGTATAGTAGTTCTGTGTATTCTTGCCACCTTTTCTTAATATCTTCTGCTTCTGTTAGGTCCATACCATTTCTGTCCTTTATTGTGCCCGTCTCTGCCCGTTCCCTTGGTAGCCCTAGTTTTCTTGAAGAGATCTCTAGTCTCCCATTCTGTTGTTTTCCTCTATTTCTTTGCATTGATCCCTGAGGAATGTCTCTTATCTCTCCTTGCTGTTCTTTGGAATTCTGCATTCAAATGGATAAGCCTCTTATCTTTGTTTCTCAGAGGGCAGACAGAATGAAAACCACAGTCACAGAAAACTAATCAAACCGATCACATGGACCACAGCCTTGTCTAACTGAGTGAAACTATGAGCCATGCCATGTGGGGCCACCCAAGACAGACAGGTCATGGTGGAGAGGTCTGACAAAACATGGTCCACTGAGAAGGGAACAGCAAACCACTTCAGTATTCTTGCCTTGGGAACCCCATGAACAGTATGAAAGTGAAAGTGAAGTTGCTCAGTCGTGTCCCACTCTTTGCGACCCCATGGACTGTAGCCTACCAGGCTTCTCCGTCCATGGGGTTTTCCAGGCAAGAATACTGGAGTGGGTTACAATTTCCTTCTCCAGGGGATCTTCCTGACCCAGGGATTGAACCTGGGTCTCCCGCATTGGAGGCAGGCACTTTAACCTCTGAGCCACCAGTATGAAAACCCATAGTAAGTGCTCATTAAATAAATCTGATGCCGCAGCCATGTGTCACACTGCTGGAGCAGAGCACTTGGCACAAAGTAAGTTCTCCATGAATATTATTTATTATTTCTGTTGTCCTCTAGATGGAAAAACACATACTCTAAGAAAACCAGAGGAGTCCTGTCCTAAAGATGGGCTTAGAGCTACCCAACTTTCCCTAAGATGTTCTGTCTCTTCCAAGGCTATCCATCATGCTTCAAGCCATAGAACAACATAAGGAAGCTGGAAGAAGTCCTCCTCTTCACTCTTTTCTCCCTCCCCATCCTCACAGTGGAGCCCAGCATGGAAACAACCACTTCCAGTCCAACCCACCCATTTTATTTTTTTTTTTATTTTATTTTTTAACTTTACAATACTATATTGGTTTTGCCATATATTGACATGAATCCACCACAGGTGTACATGAGTTCCCAACCCTGAACCTGCCTCCCACCACCCTCCCCATATCATCTCTCTGGGTCATCCCAGTGCACCAGCCCCAAGCATCCTGTATCCTGTATCGAACCTAGACTAGCGATTCGTTTCTTACACGATAGTATACATGTTTCAATGCCATTCTCCCAAATCATCCCACCCTCTCCCTCTCCCTCTCCCTCTCCCACAGAGTCCGAAAGTCCGTTCTTTACATCTGTGTCTCTTTTGCTGTCTCGCATATAGGGTTATCATCACCATCTTTCTAAATTCCATATATATGTGTTAGTATACTGTATTCAACCCACCCATTTTATACTGAAAGGAACTAATACTCAGAGAGGAAACCGATTACACAGCACCAAGCACCCTACTCCAGTACTCTTGCCTGGCAAATCCCATGGATGGAGGAGCCTGGTGGGCTGCAGTCCATGGGATCGCTAAAAGTCGGCCACGACTGAGCAACTTCACTTTCACTTTTCACTTTAATGCATGGGAGAAGGAAATGGCAACCCACTCCAGTGTTCTTGCCTGGAGAATCCCAGGGATGGCAGAGCCTGGTGGGCTGTCGTCTATGGGGTCACACAGAGTCGGACACGACTGAAGCAACTTGGCAGCAAGATCATACAACTGGCTCCTAGCAGGGCTGAGAGCAGGATTTTGCTCTGTTTTTGATGCAGCTCAAAAAAAAGGCATTTATGATCTCCATAAGCCAGGGAAGAAAATGATGTGAAGAAAAGAGGAAATGGAATTTCCTGTTACCTGGAGCAGCCCAGGGACATCAGTTCTTGAAACAAACTGACAAACAATGGGGAGATTTGAATGCTGGCTAGCTGGACCCCAGCTTGAGTCTTCCAGCCTGGCCCTGGGGTGGCATGGTGCTCTTGGAGCTGGCTTACCCTCCCCCACCTTTTCAGATGAATATCTTCCATTATCTTTCCTCCCTCTCACCATTGTTTGCCATGTAGTAGCCTCCTAAAGGGGACACTGGGCAAATCAGAGGGAGCTGTGTCCAGAGGGACATCTAAACTCTTCAATAAAAGTCACAGTACTTACCCTGGCCATCACCCTGTCCACGAGCCAGAGGACGAGAGCAGGAGTATGTCCCTCCAGTTGATCTTGCAGTGATCTAGGGGGTCTTGGAGGAAGGGTCCAGGGTGACCAGGCTGTGAGGGAGGGCAATATGGATGCTTGGAATATCACTGGCTGTTTATGGACCACCAATATGGAACTGTTTCAGTCTTTTAATACTGAAATTCTGCATTGACTAAAGTCAGACTGCAGACTACCACTCAGCTCCTGGTTGGACACCTCCAGGGCCCCAGCTGGCATTCAAGGCCATCCAAGATCACTTCATCACAAATAGATGGGGAAACAGTGGAAACAGTGGCTGACTTTATTTTTCTGGGCTCCAAAATCACTGCAGATGGTGATTGTAGCCATGAAATTAAAAGACACTTACTCCTTGAAAGGAAAGTTATGACCAACCTAGACAGCATATTAAAAAGGAGAGATATTACTTTGTCCACAAAGGTCCATCTAGTCAAGGCTATGGTTTTTCCAGTGGTCATGTATGGATGTGAGAGTTGGACTGTGAAGAAAGCTGAGTGCCGAAGAATTGATGCTTTCGAACTGTGGTGTTGGAGAAGATTCTTGAGAGTCCTTTGGACTGCAAGGAGATCCAACCAGTCCATCCTAAAGGAGACCAGTCCTGGGTGTTCATTGGAAGGACTGATGCTGAAACTGAAACTCCAATACTTTGGCCACCTGATGCGAAGAGCTGACTCATTTGAAAAGACCCTGATGTTGAGAAAGATTGAGGGCAGGAGGAGAAGGGGACGACATAGGATGAGATGGTTGGATAGCATCACCGACTCAATGGACATGGGTTTGGGTGGACTCCGGAAGTTGGTGATGGACAGGGAGGTCTGGTGTGCTGTGGTTCATGGGGTCACAAAAAGTCAGACACAACTAAGCAACTGAACTGAACTGAAGGTCTATCTGTCCCCTGCATCACTTTCTAGGGTCACCTCCCACTGCCTCTCTC
Source organism: Capra hircus (assembly GCF_001704415.2). NCBI lineage: Eukaryota > Metazoa > Chordata > Mammalia > Artiodactyla > Bovidae > Capra > Capra hircus. The sequence goes on from NC_030812.1 coordinate 71,989,479, forward strand.
TGCATGAGGCTGTGTGGTATCATGAAAAAGGCAATGGATGCCATGTCAGAAAGATCTGGATTAAAATTCTTGCTCTGCCACTTACAACTTACAGACTCGGGGGAACTCAGGCTAAGTTCTCTGAGACTGATTCGTAACAAAGGATAAGCAGCCATCAAATGTCCAGCACCATTTCAAACTCTAAGTGCTCACTTACTCCTCACAACCACTCCATAAATAAGATCCCATCCACAGCCTTGTTTTACAGACAAGGACACTGAGGCACCAGGGCTAGTTCAACAGTTTGTCCAAGGTCATCAGCTTCCCAGTTGCAGAAGGAGAAACCTGCCCAAGGTCAATCCTGTGCACTTGACTACATCCTTATATGGCCCCCATTAAGTGGGGGATAGTGAAAATAACCTGTGAATGGGTATTGATAGCTCTAAAGCCTCCATGCAAGTGGACTCCTGGCAGATGGATGAACAGAAAAAACTATGTACTTTTTCTATTATTAATTTTTTTTAATTTTTACAGTGTTGGTTGATTTCTGCATACAAACAATGCAAATTGCACATACCTAATTATACATCCATCCCCTCCCTCTCTAGCCTCCCTCCCCGCCCCACATCCTACCCCTCCTGGTCATCACAGAGCACCAGACTGGGCTCCCCATGCTACACAGCAACTTCCCACCAGCTATCCATCTTATTTACACCTGATAGTTGATGTTACTCTCTTAATTAGTTGATCTAACTTTCTTAATTTGTCCCACTTTTTCCCTCCCCCATGTGCACAAGTTCATTCTCTACATCGACATCTCCATTCCTTCCCTGCAAACAGGAGGTTGGGGAGAAGGGGGTTCTAGGTGTAGGGCTGTTCCCTGCCCTATGGGAGGAGCACACAGACCCCCCACTATGGGCTCTTCCACTGGAGCGAAGTCAAAGGTCATAAGCCCATATCAAAGTCTGGAACCTCAAAACCATTTCATCAGCTTCCAAATCCCAGTCAGATCAGGGAAAGAGAGGCAACATAAATCCTATTTCATTGAGACCAGACGCCCTGCAGCCAATCTGCCACTCCCTCTGTGTCAACTTGGGCGAGGTATTTAACTGCCTGATGACTCAGTTTCCTCCTCTGGGGACAAAAACAGCGACAGCAACAGCAAAACAAACTTTTCTGAGGGGGGTGTGTGTGTGTGTGTGTGACTAGAATAAAGCACCTGACTCCAGCTGAGTCCGAAATTCTGTGACCCTTTGAGGAAGGGTCAAGGTACCGTCCCGAACATAGCCAGGCTGCCTATTACAGGATATGGCTATGACAATCACAGGAGATGGGACAGGATGGATTGGGGAGGGCTGTGAACAGGGTGCAGCGCAGGAAGAGTTTGGGGCACTGCAACTTGAGCGAAAGCAGTTTTCCCACAACAGTGGCAAAGTAGTTGGTCTGTTGTTTACAACTCCCTGTATCCCCTGAAGAGGTGAGTCCTAGTGACCCCAAGGGTCTTCTGTTTCTGAGCAGGAGAGCAATTGCCTCCTAGCAGGAGCCCAGGCTGAGCTTAACTGCTTTGCCAAGGAATAGGAAGGAGGCAGTGAGGCCCCAGGAGGACATCTGGGACAGGACAGGTAACTGGAGACACAGGATCTGGACCCAGACTCAAGTAACCCAGGGCAAGTCACTTAACTTCTCTGTGCTTCAGTTTCCTCCTCTGGGAATGGGAATGCTAATGGTTCCTTGATTCACTGAATTGTGGTGGGAATGAAATGAGTTCATATACACAGGACACCTGGAATACTACTTCATCCATGGTGAAGAACCCCAAGTGTCTGGAATTCCCAGGGTCTGGCATTCCCAGGGTCTGGCATTCCCAGCGGGTTTCATCTCCACTGAATGCTTCTTTCCCTAAAAACACCCCAAAAGCCTTTTCTTAGCCTGCTTGGTTTAAACAGCACTCCACATGGCAGTTTCCCCAAGCTCGGTCTCCATCTTACTAGGGTGTCAGAGGTATAGAGAAAGCATCCTCTGAAAATTCGGGGCACCAGGTGTGAAGAGAGACGTCCTGAGAGTGGCACCCGCCAGGACTCTGGGCCCCCACCCTCAAAGCCCACTCGCATGACAGAGCATCCTTCCCCACCCAGGACCATGGGCATTCACCAGAAACAGGAAAAAATTAAATGAAGCCAAGTGGTCCATAATTAGAATGGTAATAAAGGCAGGGAGGAGGAGTAAGGCAGCGAACTCTATTAATAGTGCTAATAAATGTTCCAGGATAATACCGCTGTGTTCTGAACCTGCCCGTGGGAGGTGTTGCTTAACGCTTATTTGCATATTAATTTGGAAGGAAAATGCCGGGCTCTTTCTGCTGGGATAAATCAATTCCAGTGGAAGTTCTCAGATGGGAAGCTGCTAATTCTTCTTCCCTTTTCCTCCCAGCAGGAAGACACCCATTTGCTGCCAGGAAAGTATTTTTAAGAGCCACCATGGTGTGAAAAAAAAACTGGGCCAGAAAACTCCAGATAGAGTGCAGACTGCCTATGGCCAGAGCCACAATGGGACTCCCTAAAGCCCAGCTCAGTGCAGGCTCAGGAGCCAGGGTGAGACTAACCGGTTCTGGCTTCTCTGAAACAACATCATTGGAGCAAGAATGCCAAGTAGATTCACCTCAAATTCAGTGTTTATTGACTGGTACTGGATGTTATGGGGACATGGAGTTAAGAATTTGAAATCCAGGATCTGAGATCCGAAAGTGAAAGTGAAAGTGAAGTCTCTCACTCGTGTCCGACTCTTTGCGACCCCGTGGACTGTAGCCTATCAGGCTCCTCCGTCCATGGGATTTTCCAGGAAAGAGTGCTGGAGTGGATTACCATTGCCTTCTCCAGGGGATCCTCCCGACCCAGGGATGGAACCCGAGTCTCCCGCATTGCAGACAGACGCTTTACCGTCTGAGCCACCAGAGCCCAGACTCAAAAGACAGTGCCGTGATCAATTAGTAATGTCAGCCATGGGAGAGGGTACCTAGGAGAAGTGATGTCTGTCATGCTGTTTTAAGAAGAGTCATGCTTCATATTCGGGATCAGAGTTTACAACAGGCCTTTCGAGGCATAGTGAGGCAGGCAGGGTTGAGAATGGAAAATGGGAATAAAACTGCAGAGCAGCCAAGCAGTTGAGAGGCAGTCCAAGAATGGAGTGACAGACGACATGACTGAATACCAACACTTTTTTGAGCAGCTACTCTGTTGGTTGTCCTTGTTCAGTCACTCAGTCATGTCCAACTCTTTGCAACCCCATAGACTGCAGCACGCCAGGCTTCCCTGTCCTTCACCATCTTCTAGAGTTTGCTCAAACTCAATTCCATCGAGTTGGTGAAGCCATCCAACCATCTTGTCCTCTGTCGTCCCCTTGTCTTCCTGCCTTCAATCTTTCCCAGCAACAGGGTCTTTTCCAACGAGTCGGCTCTTCCCATCAGGTGGCCAAATTATTGAAACTTCAGCTTCAGCATCAGTCCTTCCAATGGATATTCAGGGTTGATTTCCTTTAGGATTGATTGGTTTGATCTCCTTGCTGTCCAAGGGACTCTCGAGTCTTCTCCAGCACCACAGTTTGAAAGCATCAATTCTTCAGCACTCAACCTTCTTTATGGTCCAACTCTCACATTGTACATGACTACCAGAAAAGCCATATCTTTGACTATATGGACCTTTGTTGGCAAAGTGATGTCTCTGCTTTTTAATATGCTGTCTAGGTGTTGGACAAGCTGTTAAATCTGGAGAATAAAGAAATGATTAAGATAATGCTTTCTTAGACAAATGGCATACGCTATCACTTATATGTGAAATCTAAAATACAACACAGAACTTATCTACAAAACAGAAACAGACTCACGGATACAGAGAACAGGCTTGCAGTTGCCAAAGGCAAGGAAGGATGGAGTGGGAGTTTGGGGTTAATTAATTCAGACTAATATATATAGAATGGAAAAACAACAAGGTCTTACTGCATAGCACAGGGAATCATATTCAATGTTCCATGATGAACCATAGTGGAAAAGAATATGAAAAAATGTATAATGTATATATACAACTAAGTCACTTTGCTGTAAGGTGAAAATTAACACAACATTGTAAATCTATACTTCAATAAATTAAGATAATGCTTTCTTTCAAAAATGAAATCTAATGAAGGAGACATGCATGTAAATAAGACTTACAACATAATGAAATATCACTCCTCTGCTTCTTCTAGTGACTGGGTGTCTCTTTCCACACCCTCTGTGAGTCCTATTTCTCCACTTCTCCTGTTTATTAAGGTCCCCTCCTTGGACTATTTAGTTCTCCTCCTCACTGGACATACTCACAGAGAACTCTCTTTTGCTCCCAAAACTTGAACTTCCTCCTCTGCACCAATGACTCCCAAAAATCTGTCTCAAGGCAGCTCTTCTCCCCAACACTATTCCCAGGTGCGCACTAGATGTTTCCACTCTTACAATTCCATTTCACAGGTAGGGAAACCGAGGCATGGATGGACTCACAGGTTAGCATGGAGTAGAGTGAGGATTAGACCTGCTTTCTCCTTAGAGCACCTTCCATTGCAGGGAAAGAGAACCCAGGTGTCAAGGGCAAGGGATTCAGGACCACATGATTCGTGGCCCGATCCCAGTTGCTTCCAGCTGGCTGGATGGCTCCCTATATCCCTGAACCTCGACACCCTTGGTAACATGGAGAAAGTCAGAGCACCTGCCCCACAGGACTGTCATGAAGATAACATGAGTAAAGATATAAAGACAGAATGACGCCTGGCACACAGCAAGAGTTGGTCCCCTTTAAATTCTTTTTTAATTGATTTTTTAAAATATAAATTTATTTATTTTAATTGGAGGTTAATTACCTAGATGTCCATCAGCAGATGAATGGATAAGAAAGCTGTGGTACATATATAAAATGGAGTATTATGCAGCCATTAAAAAGAATACATTTGAATCAGTTCTAATGAGGTGGATGAAACTGGAGCCTATTATACAGAGTGATTTTATTTTTTAAATTAATTACTTATTTGGTGGTGTCAGGTCTTAGTTTTGGCTTGCAGGATCTTTTGCTGTGGTTCATGGACTCTATTTGCAGTGGGCAGGCTTAGTTGCTCCAGAGCATGTGGGATCTTAGTTCCCCAACCAGGGATCGAACCCACCTCCCCTGTATTGCAAGGTAGATTCTTAACCTCTGGACAACAAGGGAAGTCCTCTCTTGGCCCCACTTCGATTCTTATATGCTACTTTCTGTGTTTCCCCTGGCACAGAACCTCTCCTCCTTGAGGACAGGGATTGTATTTTGTTCATCACTGGATCCTTAACATCTAGAATAGTTCCTGCCACTGACCTGAGGTCAATTTGTAGAATATTTTTTTAACACAAACTCTGCCAGGCACAAAACATGGCAGAGGCAAAAGGATTGGGAAGGCAGTAGAAGCAAAGGAATTTTTTTACTAAGAAGAAATATGAAAAGATTGTCAAAGTGTAAGGTGCAGAGATCCATGACCCAAAAACCTAGGTTTAGGGGTCAGATAAAACTGGGCTTGAGCCCTCAAACTGTTGTATTCTGGAGGTGGGCCACTGTACTGACCTTTACCTATGGGAGCCTGCTTCCTCACCTGAGAAGTGGAGGGCTCTCATCCTGTGTGGAGGGGTAGTGGCAGGGGACAGAAGAGATCACCTGCCTAGTGTCTGCAGGTCCTAGTAAATTTCAGTCTCCCCCATCAGGGTCCCAGCAGAGCCCTCCCCCACCTCGTGCATCTCCTGACCTTCCTGATGGAGTTATGGCTGCTAGGGACCCCACATTCCTCTGCCAGACCTCACCGCCTCTGCTCTTTGAAAGCAGAGACTCGCTTTTTCTGTTCCACTCTCAGCAGGAGGAGGGAGGGGGTTAAGCTCCTGTTTTTGTTTTTACAATGCAAAATTTGTCAACTTGGCGCAGTTGACAGACTGCCTCTGTGTTCCTTTAATTGCCTTCCCTGCGTGAGAGCATCTGTATGTGTGTGCGCCCGTGTTCCCTGGGAAAGGCTCACTCGCTGGCTTGGGCAGAAAAGAAGCTGAGTTCAGAAGATGGACGTGTCCCTTGGAATGCCTGCCCAGGACCCCAACCCCCAAAAGCAGTGTGGGATGAACTAAAGAGATCTCCCTTTGAGTCAGGAGATTTGGACTCTGGTCCACACGGCACCTTCAATTATAGTCAATAGCAACAGAATCAATAACAGTGCGGCAGGAGCTAAAATGGGCTTTTTCTAGCTCAATTTCAATTTCCGGCCCCAAGACATTCTACATTTTAAAATGAGTGTTCAACCACCCCTCCAGGAGGTAGCTGAACATCAGCTTTGCCATACTTGGTTGACCACCCCCCACTGACATGTTCAATGATGGAGCAGCCTTGGGAAAGCCTAATTATTGGTTACTTTTTAAAATTTTATTTTATTGAAGTATAGTTGATTTACAACGTTGTGCTAATTTCTGGTGTACAGCAAAGTGATTCAGTTATATGGAGAGTGTGTGTCCAATCGCTCAGTAATGTCCAACTCTTTGAGACCCCCATGAGCTGTAGCCCACCAATCTCCTCTGTCCATGGAATTTTCCAGGCCAAGAATACAGAAGTGGTGGCCACTTCCTACTCCAGGTGATCTTCCTGACCCAGGGATAGAACTGAGATCTCCTGTGGCTCCTGCAATTGCAGGCAGATTCTTTACTAGTGCCATCTGGGAAGCTCCATATGAATATTAAATAACATTTTTTGAGTGCTTGGGGAGCTGTGAACTGACAGATACCCAAGATGATGGAATGGAGGTGAGATACTTCCTTCCCTCTTCAAGCCAGAGAGATGGGTTTCACGGAGGCCAGTGGAGACCACCCCCTGAATTGGTCCATACCTTCTGTGTGATGGTTGTCTAAGGAGACTAGGGGTGAGAGGCTGCAGCTATGGGCCTGGACAGTGAGACAGGAATGGAAGATGTACTTCATCAGGATCTCACTACACAGGTGTGGGCAAGGCTGGGCCAGGTCTGGGCCATGGGGAGAGAGCCAGCCCAGAACCCTCCCAAGGTGACCCCAAGAACAGATGAGACCACTAGATTCCCAGGTGCAGAGGAAGGAAATCCAAGTGGGCAGGAAGGCATCTTGTGGCTCTGAGGGGAGCCAAGAAAAGCTAAAGAGGGAAAAATTCCAGACAGAGAGAACCTGAGCACCAATCAGCTCACGGACTGTAAATGAACCAGCCTTGGCCCCTCCAACCTCAAGACTTCTCATTGGATAAGGTTCCACATTTTCTTCATTGCTTACATCATCTGAGTTTTCTCTCTTGAATCCAAGCCAATTTGAGTAATTTGTCCTAAAGTTCTCAATAGCAAGTAGAAGCGTTAAAACCTGGTGTCAGATATGTACGCCCCATGCTTGTCACGAATCACTGTGCTGAGACGTTGTGCTGCGGGAAACGTGCTGAGTGAGCCCAAGTCACAGACGTGTCAGCTCAAGTCACACCTGATACACAGGGGAACCTGAAGACACAGGTTGTAAGATGCTTTAAGACAGCAAAACAGAAGCTCCAAGCACATATCAGGATATAGGAAATTAACAGATACACACTACTGCATATAAAATGCATAAACAACGAGGACCTACTCTATAGCACAGGGAACTATATTCAATGCCTTGCAACAATCTATAATGGAAAAGAACTTGAAAAAGAGAAGATATACACATGTCTAACTGTGTCACTTTACTGTATGCCTGAGATGAACGCAACATTGTAAATCAACTGTACTTCAATTTTTTTAAGTTTTGTTTTTTAAAAACAGATGTAGAAAGGACTCTGTAAAAGCATATTCTGAGAAACTGTCATGGATCAGAGGGGGAAGGGGAGACACAATAGCTAAAAGCAGTATGGTAGCCAGGATTGGAAACCGGAACAGAAAGAGGACATTAGTAGAAAACTGATGAACTCCAAATGAAGTCTGGAATTTAGTTAAAAGTAACATACAATGTCAGTTTCTTAGCTTTGATGAAGCAAGATATTAACAATGAGAGAAAATGGAGGAAGGGTTCATGGGATCTCTCTATACTATCTTTGCAACTTTTCTGTAAACCTAAAATGATTCTAAAGTTAAAAGTTTGTTTTTTTAATTTATTGAATGAGGGATGAACAAAAAATCTGAGTTCAGGAATTAATGGAATACCTGTCTTTCAACTGGCTGTTCCCACATCTCTTCCAGTCCCTTCAGCTGCCCCGTGAGGATTGTATCACACACTACTTGGCACATCACAGGTTCTCAGTAAATATGCATTGACTGGATCAATTAATCCTCTTTGCATATTAGGAATTTGAAGCCAAAAGAGGCAAAGTCTGTACACCCAACTTTATTTGACTCCAAGGCTTGTGATTCTTGGACTTCATTTCCCTCCCAGCATCAGGGTTAGAGCCATGTCAGAGGTGGGAATTTTCATGGTTTATGCCTAGAAAACCTAAAAGCAAGAAACTACAGCCTCTCCACAGCGTGGAAATCAGCACCATAAATCTCAATCCTAAAATTTAATAATATTTGCTTTCACATTGATGGCATCATTATTACAGAGCAGTCTGCTCAGGCTTCAGGTGGCTGTAGGAAATCATTTCATTTGACAGACTCAGCCCACCCACCGCATTGTGACCTGGCCTCACCTAGTGGAGGGACAGCTGGCCAAGATGATTCCAAAGGACATGGTGGGAGGCATCCTGATTAATAGTGTTCTGGCAGCTGGGAATAAGGGGACTTTTTCTACAGATCATAAATATTTCCTGAGGATTTCCATCCCTCTAGTGTTTAACGATCCACCTGCTTTGGTGGCAAGAATTCTATCAAAAGAACTCAAAAAAGCAGGAGAGATATGGTGAGAGAAATTGGCTAATCCCCTTCCCTCCACCCACTTCTCCCCTGGACATGTCAATCCCATCCATCCTGCAGAGTGCAAGTCAGATTTCATCCCCAAAACACACAAACACATGCACGAATGTATACTAATGCACGCACATCCCAGTGGCAATGAATCTCCCATTCCTCCAAATGTCTTGTGTTTCTATCACAGCACCAGTCAGAGTCAGCCTGGATTAGGGAACTCATTTATTCATTGATTTTCTCATGCACGCAACAGATATTTATTGAGCATGTATTATGCGCTGTGTTCTATAGATACAATACTGACCAAAACAGGCATGAACCCTACAGAGCCAATCATCTAGTTGCTCGTGTGTGAGTCTGTCCACACCCTCACTGAATGGTGGGTTTCTGGAAGAAGGAATCTATGTCTTCATCTCTGATCCCCAGGACTTAGCACAACACCTGGCACACAGTACGAGCATAATACATGCTTGCTAATCTACTGAATCAATAAATCAATCAACACTAAACCCAGACTGTTTCTCATACTTAAAACTCTCAAATATCCTCTGCCCTCCCCTGCATTGTCTGCAACAGGGCCAGCAAACTGCAGCCCGTGGGCCAAAACCAACCTGTCATCTGTTTTTGTAAATAAAGTTTTATTGGAACACAGCCACATTCATATGTTTACATATCATCAATGGCTGCTTCCACACTACAATGCAACACTGAGCAATTGAGGAAAAAGCGATATGACCCACAAAGCCAAAAAATAGTACTGCCTGGTCCTTTGCCAAAAAAAAGTTTTGACGACCCTGGTCTATGAGATAAAGCTCACACTTCATAGAGGAGCCTACGGCCCTCTCCAACACACATCTGTCCAGCACACATCTCTCCACTCAGAATGTTCTGTGTTCTGGCTACACCAAATCACACATAGTCCCCTCATTGTTGTGCAGTCACTAAGTCAGGTCTGACTCTTTTCTGCCTCATGAATTGCAGACCACCAGTCTCCCGCATCCTCCACTATGTCCCAGAGTTTGCTCAAATTCTTGTCCATTGAATTGTGATGCTATCTAACCATCTCATCCTCTGTTACCCCCTTCTCCCCCTGCCCTCCTCAATCTTTCCCAGCATAACTGTATTCTCCAATAATGTGACTCTTCACATCTAGTGGCCAAAGTATTGGAGCTTCAGCTTCAGCCTCAGTCCCCTCCTAGATCCAGCCTACTAATGCCTCAGGGACTCGCCTGAGTCCCGGCTTTTGGTTTTGCTCAAAATTTCTCATCTCCAAACCTTTCCACCTGCATGACTACAGACTTCACAGATAATTTGCTCAAGCATCTCCTGTAGCTTGTCTGCCTCATCAGCCTCCCCTCCTCTATCCCCAGACCAGATTCGGGGCTTCTCCCAGCCTCCATGGCAGCCACATTTTTCTCTCTTGTGGCTATGATTAGACTAGAATTCTATTTGTCCTAGTTTTTCTCCCCAACTGGTTCATATTTCCTACCGGCAAGGGCTTGTCCTGGGTGTGATTGTTTTGACAAGGTCTTGTTTATCAGTGTCTTCCAGCAGCTACCCCAGGACGTGGCACAGAGTAAGCTTTCAGTCAATGAACTGAGTCAACCTGAATGTCTCTCTATCACCTGTCTCATTCCTGTGCCCCCTCCACCTCCTGCCCCAGGGCCCAGCCTCCCACTGACTCAAAGAGAACAGAAGCACAGAAGACAAGGAGAAAATCTCAGTTACATAAATTGGGGATAACCTAGGGTCTGGTAGCTTAGTTGGTAAAGAATCCACTTGCAATGCAGGAGACCCTGGTTCAATTCCTGCATCGGGAAGACCCATTGGAAAAGGGATAGGCTACCCATTTCAGTATTTTTGGGTTTCCCTTGTGGCTCAGCTGGTAAAGACTCCACCTGAAATGTGGGAGACCCGCGTTTGATCTCTGGGTTGGGAAGATCCCCTGGAGAAGGGAAAGGCTACCCACTCCAGTATTCTGGCCTGGAGAATTGCATGGACTGTATAGAATTGCATGGACAAAGAGTTGGACACGACTGAATGACTTTCATTTTCCCTTTTCACTTTAGGATCTGGTACCTGTGGATGAGAGTGGAGAACAATGCGGGCAGGAGGGGGGGTGCTGCGTGTTGTTACAACACAGCAGAAGGCAGGAATGGGCAACAGCAGATACCCAAGAGTGACCCTGAAATAGGATTCCAGTTGGCTGCCTCACTGGGGAGACCAGCTGGGGGCACCATCAAAGGCAGCACAGAGCCACGGGCGCCACCAGGATCTGGTTTAAGATGGGGAGATGTGAGTGGACTAAGCCCACCGACGGACGGTGAGGTTGCTTACGGGCCTTCTGCCTCCAGATTGGCTTTACCTGGAAAGTAAGGCTGTGGAGTAGCTGCAGGAGTAGCACGTAAGACACTGCAGAGGGGAAGGGCGAATGGGGAGGGGAGACCTGTGATTCGTCGTGTAGCATCAGTTCGGTCCGTGGTTCCCTATTATTGTGGTGTTACACCATATCCCTCTGCCTTTCCACCCCCGTGCCCCTGCTTCCCATGCCACTATCTTGATGTCGGTGACTTCAAAAAGCAATAAGAGCAACTTCCCTAGTGGTCCAGTGGCCAAGATTCTGCACTCCCAATGCAGCGGGCCTGGGTTCGATCTCTGGTCAGGGAACTAGATCTCACAAGCCGCAAGGAAGACGGAAGATCCTGCATGCCACAACTAAGACTTGGTGCAGGCAAATAAATAAATAAGCAATAGTTGTGTCCAGCTCTATGCAACCCCAAGGACTGTAGCCCGCCAGGCTCCTCTGTCCATGGAATTTCCCAGGCAAGAATACTGGAGTGGGTTGCCATGCCTTCCTCCAGGGGATCTTCCTGACCCAAGGATTGAACCATCGTCTCCTGCATTTCCTGCATTGGAGGTGATTTCTTTACTGCTGAGCCACCAGGGAAGCCCAACCCCAAGCAAATGTGGAAGGGATAACTTCAGAGGGTTTTGAAAAATGGAGACTAACTGCCTGATAGATGAAGCAGGAGTCTTCCGAGACGGGCAAGACAGCAATCGATCTCTGTCTCAAATCCCCGAGAACTAAGAGCCCATAAAGCATCAGTCTGATCGATCATCTGGGGCTGACCCTCTCTGAATATTCTCCTTCTTATACTTCAGATTTTGTTCTCTGCCCAAGAAGTGGGGAGGCTTTTAGCCTGGACCTCTTACGTTTTGGGTCCAAATCAGCTTTTACTGCAAGTGATGATGTGAATTTGGAATGGGTGACTTTCCCTGGTACCAGGACTGCCCTCTGAGTAACAGCAGCCTTTGGGATCCTGGGATGAACGGAAATGAGAAAGATGTCCTGACTAATAGGATCTTAGAAGATTTTCTGATTTCTTGAAGCCTATTGGCATGATGGGACAAAGGCATGGCTGCCTCTCAGTAAACCAAGGTGGACCAAAATTTCTATGGCAGTTAAAACTTTTTTTAAACTTCTCTTCTTGCAAACATTTCACAGTCCTCACACAGTTCCAGCCCCTTCCCCTATCTCGATTCTCTGAAGCAAGCTGCATCCCAGAAATGATGAGGGGGTATATCAGGTAGTAACAATCTTCACCCCAAGTCACCCTCTCAGGGTTCTTATTTGGGGGGAAAAACAAACCTATTATATGCTGCCACTGTGAGCTCTGAAGAATTTCCAAGTAATCAATCATTCACTCAACTTCTTGACATAGAGGAGATTACTTATGCCCCTGCCAGGTCCAACCCCAATGGATCAGACAGCTCCCTGAATTATATGATTTCTCTCTATCATCTAGGAGTTTGTTTCTGATTGTATGATCTCCAAGTCAGATGCAATAGGATGTCCTAGGCTTCTTATTTAAAATGCTTGAACTGCCCTGAAAACCTACAGAATGGGATGTCATTTACCTTCACATTTTACATGTTCTGAGTAAGTCTGAAAACCACGGAGAACCATAAAAAGATCACATCCAAAGATAAATGTAAGTGGATGCTCACCTGGAGAATATAAATGCCATCCAAAGCCAGCATAGCCCTCAATACCCACCATTAAACAAGATGCACTTGATGGGGCATCTTTCTCACCATCCATTCTCCACCCCCCTAGAGGAAGAGCTCTGAGCTCCCAACTGCAGTGGCCACAGTAGCCTCCTGACTAGCGGCCCTACTTTGTCCCTCATCCGCCACAATCTCCTCCCCACAGACCAGCCAGAGCGCCCGTCCTGTCAAGTAAGTTACATCATGTCACTTCTCCACTCTTTATCTCTATCAGCTTCCCAGCACACTTGCAACCCAACCCCACATCCTTACCATGGTCCACTGGGATCTCTGTGACCTGGCCTCCACAAAGTGTCCACTCTCCCCTCACCTCTGTGCACCAGGCATCCTGCCCCCTGCTGTTCCTTGAGCACATGGACCACGTGCTGACCTCAAGCTGTTAGCATCTCCTGGCCCCTCTGCCTGAAGCCCTTCCCTCTAATACCCACTTGGCTCACCCACCCCTCGCTTCCTTCAGCTCATGGTCACCTACTCCACAAGTTCACCCCATCTACAAAAGCACCTCCATCACTTCCTACCCTTTTGTCTTACTATTTCCTCAATCTAATATTACATCACACTTATTTTTCATGGATCATTGCTCTTCCTCACTAGAATAGAATCTTCACAGAACAGTGTTCCAGTGAGTAAAAGGCAAATTCTGCTGCACAAACAACTTCCAAAGCTCAGTGGCTTCGAAGCATGAGAGTTTATTTCTCTCACCCTGTCCAACATGGATGAGCTGTGGGTTCTGCGCCCATGTTACCATCATCCTCACTTGAAGACCTAGGCTAATGGACAAACCACTATCTGGAATATTGCAGGTGATTTGTCAGATGGAAAAGAGAATGTGCCAAGGGTGACCTGGCTGGTACACATCATCTCATTCAGATTCCACTGGCCAAGGCTGAATTCAATGGAATAGGGAAGTACAGTCCTTCTCCAGGAAAGGACGTACAGCTTGGGGAATAGTAACCAGTCTGCCAGAGGCTAGGAGTGTTGTTTTATCTATTCCTCTGTCTCTGTGTCCAAAACAGTGCCCAGTATGATTCAGTTCAATTCAGTCCCTCAGTCGTGTCCGACTCTTTGCGACCCCATGAACCTCAGCACGCCAGGCCTCCCTGTCCATCACCAACTCCCAGAGTTCACCCAAACTCATGTCTATTGAATCCATAATGCCATCCAACCATCTCTTCTTCTGTCGTCCCCTTCTCCTCCTGCCTCCAATCCCTCCCAGCATCAGGGTCTTTTCCAGTGAGTCAGCTCTTCACATCAGGTGGCCAAAGTATTCAAATTTCAGCTTCAACATCAGTCCTTCCAATGAACACCCAGGACTGATCTCCTTTAGGATGGACTGGTTGGATCTCCTTGCAGTCCAAGGGACTCTCAAGAGTCTTCTCCAACACCAGTTTGAAAGCATCAATTTTTTGGCACTCAGCTTTCTTTATAGTCCAATTCTCACATCCATACGTGACTACTGGAAAAACCATAGCCTTGACTAGATGGATCTTTGTTGGCAAAGTAATATCTCTGCTTTCTAATATGTTGTCTATGTTGGTCATAACTTTCCTTTCAAGGAATAAGCGTCTTTTAATTTCATGGCTACAATCACCATCTGCAGTGATTTTGGAGCCCCAAAAAATGAAGTCTGACACTGTTTCCACTGTTTCCCCATATATTTGCCATGAAGTGATTGGACCAGATGTCATGATCTTAGTTTTCTGAATGTTTAGCTTTATGCCAACTTTTTCACTCTCCTCTTTCACTTTCATCAAGAGGCTTTTTAGTTCCTCTTCACTTTCTGCCATAAGGGTGGTGTCATCTACATATCTGAGGTTATTGATATTTCTCCTGACAATCTTGATTCCAGCTTGTGCTTCTTCCAGCCCAGCGTTTCTCATGATGTACTCTGCATATAAGTTAAATAAGCAGGGTGACAATATACAGCCTTGACGTACTCCTTTTCCTATTTGGAACCAGTCTGTTGTTCCATGTCCAGTTCTAACTGCTGCTTCCTGACCTGCATATAGCTTTCTCAAGAGGCAGGTCAGGTGGTCTGGCAATCCCATCTCTTTCAGAATTTTCCACAGTTTATTGTAATCCACACAAAGGCTTTGGCATAGTCAATAAAGCAGAAATGGATGTTTTTATGGAACTCTCTTGCTTTTTCAATGATCCAGTAGATGTTGGCAATTTGATCTCTGGGTCCTCTGCCTTTTCTAAAACCAGCTTGAACATCTGGAAGTTCACGGTTCACGTATTGCTGAAGCCTAGCTTGGAGAATTTTAAGCATCACTTTACTAGCGTGTGAGATGAGTGCAATTGTGCAGTAGTTTGAGCATTCTTTGGCATTGCCTTTCTTTGGGATTAGAATGAAAACTGACCTTTTCCAGGTGCTCAATTAATATTTATTGGGTGGATAGAGGTTCAGAACCCAAAGTTGATGGCTTGACTTAACTAAGACCCTGTGTGCTGGAGCTGATGCAGTCCCAGGTAAGATGGGCTCAGTGGTATCTAATATACACAAAGATTCAGCTATAAGAGCTGGAAAAAAAGGCAATGAAACTGACAGCAGCCTTAGACGCCTACAGCCAGAAGGAAACATAAAGACCACCACTCCAGCCTCTCTCACAATGAAAGACTCCTTCTGTCCTCCCTAGAGAACCCCATTGGGCAATGGAGGGAGGTGCTTGGGCAAGGCAGATCCCGAGGCACAGAGCAGCAGTACCTACACTCAGGAACCAAGGGCTTAAGTCGGGAGATCAGACACCCAGGTCGAGTTGGGTCACTCCGGAGACCTGGGTCAAAAGGCAGTTGGGAGGTCAATGCCAAAGAATGCTCAAACTACCGCACAATTGCACTCATCTCACACACTAGTAAAGTGATGCTTAAAATTCTCCAAGCCAGGCTTCAGCAATACAGGAACCGTGAACTTCCAGATGGTATGGGGAGGGAGGTGGGAGAGGCGTCCAGGATGGGGAACACGTGTACACCCATAGTGGATTCATGTTGATGTATGGCAAAACCAATACAATATTGTAAAATAAAAAATAATAATAATAAAAATTACATTAAATTTTTTTTAAAAAAAGGCGGAGGATCCAGAGATCAAATTACCAACATCCACTGGATCATCAAAAAAGCAAGAGTTCCAGAAAAACATCTATTTGACAACAAGAAAGCAGCCAAAGAAAGGGCTTCTCCAGGGAACAGATGGTGATTCTGAGGCTCAGAGAGGGGCAGCAACTTACCCCAAGTCACACAGGTAGGAAGTGGTAAAGAGAGGACTTGAATCCAGGATTCTCCTCTCCTAGCCTGGTGCAAACAGCACGCTGGGAACAGCAATGGTGATGATAAGGGTAGTAATGGCTACCTCTTCCTGGCCTCTCACTGTGTGCTAGGTACTACTGCAAGCAATTTCTAGGACTGTTCTCTTATAAACCCCATACTAAGCCTATAAGGTAAGTACTGTCTTGCATTTCCATTTTGTAGATAAGGGAACTGAGGCCCCAAGGTTTACAGAATTGATTGAAAATCACACTGACACTAAGTGACAGAGCTAGAATTTGAGCCTCTGTTTCTCTTACTCCAGATCCCAGGCTTTTCGTTTTTTTTTTTTTTTAGTTGGAGGATAATTGCTTTACAATGATGTGTTGCTGTCTGCTGTATAACAGCGTGAGTCAGCTATAAGTACACATATATCTCCCTCTTGATACTCGCTCTCACCCCATCCCACCAACCCAGCCACTGAACTGAGTTCCCTGCACTATAGAGCTGCTTCCCACCAGTTAACTATTTTACACATAGTGGCATATATACGCCAATGCTACTTCTCATTTGTCCCACCCTCTCCTTCCTTCAGGCTTCTCTGGCAGCTCAATGGTAAAGAATCCACCTGCAATGCAGGAGATGCAGGTTCAATCCCTAGGTCAGAAAGATCCTCTGGAGGAGGGCATGGCAACCCACTCCAGTATTCTTGCTTGGAGAATCCCACAGACAGAAGAGCCTGGTAGGCTACAGTCCATAGGGTCACACAGAGTAGGACATGACTGAAGCAACTGAGCATGCATGCACACACGCTCCTTCCCTCACTGTGCTCACAACAGGCCCCAGGCTCCTAATTGATAATATGAAAGAAGTGAAAATGTAAGTGTTAGTCATTCAGTCGTGTCCAACTCTTTGCGACCCCGTGGACTGTAGCCTGCCAAACTCCTCTGTCCATGGAATTCTCCAGGCAAGAACACTGGAGTGGGTTGCCCTTCCCTTCGTCAGGGTATCTTCCTGAACCAGGGATCAAACCCAGGTCTCCTGCATTGCTGGCAGATTCTTTACCATCTGATCATATACTGATAATGTATTATACTAGTGACCAGCGCCCGCTATAGACCCAACATGAGAAACAAGGCAAGCCAAAATTAGAAGTGGAGACCCAGGCGTGGGGAACCAGAGTCCGTGGAGCCAGAGAACAAGCCCAAGGGAACCTGAACCAAAGGTTAGAGCAGGGGTAGGGCCAAGGGCTTGAGGGCTAGGGAGGATAGTGGGGGAGGAGCACAAATGAAAAACAAAAATAACAGCAATGGTGTTCATGTAGTACTTTTTACATGCCAGACAGTCCAGATTCTTACCACATACTAATTCATTTAATCTTCACAATAGCTGTATGAGGGAGAAACAGTATTATTCAGTCTTCAGTTCAGTTTAGGCACTCAGCCATGTCTGACTCTTTGCGACCCCATAGACTGCAGCACACCAGGCTTCCCTGTCCATCAGCAACTCCCAGAGCTTACTCAAACTCATGTCCACTGAGTCGGTGATGCCACCCAACCATCTCACCCTCTGTTGTCCCCTTCGCCTCCTGCCTTCAATCTTTCCCAGCATCAGGGTCTTTTCCAATGAGTCAGCTCTTCGCATCAGGTGGCCAAAGTATTGGAGTTTCAGATTCTGCATCAGTCCTTCCAAAGTATAGTCAGGAGTGATTTTCTTTAGGATGGACTGGTTGGATCTCCTTGCAGTCCTAGGGACTCTCAAGAGTCTTCTCCAACACCACAGTTCAAAAGCATCAATTCTTCAGCACTCAGCTTTCTTTATAGTCCAACTCTCACATCCATACATGACTACTGGAAAAACCATAGCTTGACAGAGTAATGTCTCTGCTTTTTAATATGCTGTCTAGGTTGGTCATAGCTTTTCTTCCAAGGAGCAAGTGTCTTTTAATTTCATGTCTGCAGTCACCATCTGAAATGATTTTGGAGCCCAAAAAACTAAAGTCTGTCACTGTTTCATGTTTCCCCATCTATTTGCCATTAAGCGATGGGACTGGATGCCATGATCTTAGTTTTTTGAATACTGAGTTTTAAGCCAACTTTTTCTCTTTCACTTGCATCAAGAGGCCTAGAGAATTCCATGGACTATGGACTATACAGTCCATGGAATTCTCTAGGCCAAAATACTGGAGTTGGTAGTGTTTCCCTTCTCCAGGGGATCTTCCCAACCCAGGGATCCAACCCAGGTCTCCAACCCAGGTCTCCTGCATTGCAGGTGGATTCTTTACCAGCTGAGCCACAGGGGAAGCCCCTTATTCAGTCTTAGTAATGAGGAAACTAAAACACAGAGAAGTTAACCAACTTGCTCAAGATCACACAGCAAGTCAATGTGGAGCCAGGATGTGAATTTTGGTCTGACCCCACTTTCCACTCCTGCACTGGGGATCAGTGATGTCCTGAGCACAGAGCTGTGTGGACACAGAGCCAGCTGGCCACCAGGGCCCCGCTTAGACCTGTCTGGGGACAACGCTGGTCAGCTTCATTAGGTTGCCCAATCCTCTGGGAGGTGTGCTAGTGCTTGGAAGTTTCTGGTTTATCTCAGGCTAAAGCCTGCCTCCCTTATAAGTGTCCCTCACTGGTCCTAATTCTGGCCAGTATGGTTATGGTGATCAAGTCTGCTGTGCACTCTATGGTTGCTGTCTCCATTCTCAGCACTCCCTCTTGACCTTGGCGTGCCCTTTGAGCTGATCCCCCTCCTCTGGATGAAGGCTGGAGTGCCAGCATCCCATCCGATTCATCTAGTCCTGGTTCCCCAGACACCACTTCGTAGCACACAGAGCCTTGAAAGAGACACTGGCTGGTCAGTGTCTTCCAGAGGCACACTCTGATGTGTCACAGACCTCCTGCCAGGTTTCTGTTAGGTCAGGCAAATTAAGCAAGAGCTCATTTCCCCAGCTCTTCCAGAGAATGTCCCTGGACATATGCTGTCTTGCTCTATCCAGGGCTCACAGAATGGAATATTTACACAGGTGCAAGGGAGGCACTGTCCAGCTGAGCTTCCGCTCCCAGCCAGTAGGTGTTCAGGCTACAGACCCAGTACTGCCCACCTGGGCCAGGCCCTGGTGCCTCTGTCCCCCATGGAGCTGCTCTGGGGGTATTTCTGCCCCCACTACTTTGTTCTAAGTCTCCCCAACTCTTCTTTTCAGAATCTTTGCCCTCAAATAGCCCCCAGAGGAGACTGGAACAGAAGAGTGATTGTTACAGTGACTTCTGCATGATGGGCTTATTTGACGGGGGATGAAAGGAGAGAGGAAGTAGATTCCATGGTCAAGGAAGATGAGATGCCCTGGGTAAGGCAAACAGACACTGGCTTCTCTGCTGTCAGACTTCTTAGGGCCTTGAGTGTGCATTAGAAATCTACTTAAGAGGCATCGTTTGATTCAATAAATATTTACTGAGCATCTATCAAGTATCAAGCATCCTTTAAGCACCAAGAATACAGCACTCATTAAAATAAACCAAAAAAGAGATGGACAATAAACAAGAAACATAGGAAATAAATAACATACATATGATGCTACAAGGTGGTATGTGATATGAGTGTAAAAAAAAAAAAAAGAAAAAAGCAAGGTAAGAGGGATTAGAAAGGCCATGGAAGAGGGGATAGGGATGCAAGTTTAAATAAGGTGGTTGGGATTTATGATTAAAACTCTTCAAAAAATGGGCATAGAAGGAACCTACCTCAACACAGTAAAGGCCGTATAAGATAAGCCTACAGCAAACATTATTCTCAATGGTGAGAAACTGAAAGCATTCCCCCTAAGATCTGGAACAAGACAAGGATGTCCACTTTCACCACTGTTATTCAACATAGTTCTGGAAGTTCTAGCTACAGCAATCAGAAAAGAAAAAGAAATAAAAGGAATCCAGATTGGAAAAGAAGAAGTAAAGCTCTCACTGTTTGCAGATGACATGATACTGTACATAGAAAACCCTAAAGATAGGATCAGAAAATTACTAGAGCTAATCAGTGAGTTTAGCAAAGTTTCAGGATACAAAATCAATACACAGAAATCACTTGCATTTCTATATACTAATAATAAAAAGTCAGAACAAGAAAGTAAGGAATCAATCCCATTCACCATTGCAACAAAAAGAATTAAATGTCTAGGAATAAACTTACCTAAGGAGACAAAAGAACTGTACACAGAAAATTATAAGACACTGATGAAAGAAATCAAAGATGACATAAACAGATGGAGAGATATTCCATGTTCCTGGGTAGGAAGAATCAATATTGTGAAAATGACTATATTACCAAATGCAATCTACAGATTCAATGCAATCCCTATCAAATTACCAATGGCATTTTTCACAGAACTAGAACAAAAAATTTCACAATTCATATGGAAATACAAAAGACCCCAAATAGCCAAAGCAGTCTTGAGAAAGAAGAATGGACCTGGAGGAATCAACCTTCCTGACTTCAGATTATACTACAAAGCTACAGTCATCAAAACAGTGTGGTACTGGCACAAAAACAGAAACATAGACCAATGGAACAAGATATAAAGCCCAGAAATAAACCCATGCTTCTATGGGTAGCTTATTTTTGACAAAGGAGGTAAGAATATACAATGGGGCAAAGACAACATCTTCAATAAATGGTGCTGGGAAAACTGGACAGCTGCAAGTAAACGAATGAAATTAGAACACTTTCTAACACCATACACAAAGATAAACTAAAAAATGGATTAAACTCAAAATAGTCTTACTAAATGTAAGACCAGAAAATATAAAACTCTTAGAGGAAAATAGGCAGAACACTCGATGACATAAATCAAAGCAAGATCCTCTATGATCCACCTCCTAGAGTAATGGAAATAAAAACAAAAGTAAACAAGTGGGACCTGATTAAACTTAAAAGCTTTTGCACAGCAAAGGAAACTATAAGCAACGTAAAACAACAACCCTTGGGATAAGAGAAAATAATAGCAAATGAAACAACTGACAAAGGATTAATTTCCAAAATACACACGCAGCTCACACAACTCAAAACCAGGAAAACAATCCAAAAGTAGGGAAAAGACCTAAACAGATATTTCACCAAAGAAGACACACAGATGGCTAACAAACACATGAAAAGATGCTCAACATCGCTCATTATCAGAGAAATGCAAATCAAAAGCACAATGAGATGTCACATCACACTGGTCAGAATAGCTATCATCAAAACGTCTACAAACAATAAATGCTGGAAAGGGTGTGGAGAAAAGGGAACACTCTTGCACTGTTGGTGGGAATATAAATTGATACAGTCACTATGGAAGGTGGTATGGAGATTCCTTAAAAAACTAGAAATAAAAACACCATATGACCCAGCAATCCCACTCCTAGGCATATACCCTGAGGAAACCAGAGTTGAAAAAGATACACGTATCCCACTGTTCATTGCAGCACTATTTACAATGGCTAGAACATGGAAGCAACCTAAATGCCCATCGACAGATGAATGGATAAAGAAGTTGTGGTACATATATACGATGCAGTGTTACTCAGTCATAAAAAGGAACGCATCTGAGTCAGTTCTGATGAAGTGGATGAACCTAGAACCTATTATACAGAGTGAAGTGAGTCAAAAAGAGAAAGATAAATATAATATTCTAACGCACATATACAGAATCTAGAAAAATGGTTCTGAAGCATTGATTTACAGGGCAGCAATGGAGAAACAGACATAGAGAAAAGACTTATGGACGTGGGGAGAGGGGAGGAGAGGGTGAGATGTATGGAAAGAGTAACATGGAAACTTACATTACCATATGTAAAATAGGTAGCCAATGGGGATTTACTGTATGGCTCAGGAAACTCAAACAGGGGCTCTGTATCAACGTGGGGTGAGGGGGATGAGGAGGGAGATGGGAGGGAGGTTCAAAAGGAAGGGGATATATGTATACTTATGGCTGATTCATGTTGAGGTTTGACAGAAAACAACAAAATTCTGTAAAGCAATTATCCTTCAATTAAAAAAATAAATAAGGTGGTTGGGACTTCCCTTATAGTCCAGTGGCTAAGACACTGAGCTCCCAATGCAGGAGGTCTGGGTTAGATCCCTGGTCAGGGAACTAGACAATGCATGTTGCAACTGAAGAGCTGCAACATAAAATTATAGCATTTTACATTTATTCTTTTTTATTCAAAATCATCCTTACACCATATATACTTGTGCATGTGCTCCAGGATTTTCTAACATATATACTTAGCAACAAAACTGCTACGCTCTAAGAGATACCTATTTTCAGTTTTCCACATGCTGCCAAATTGTTTTTTTCAAAATGGTTGTACCAACTCACACAGCAGAGTATGAAAAGTCCCTTTCCTCACAGCCTGATTAAATCTGGATGTCACTACGGATGGCTAACAAACACATGAAGAGATGCTCAACATCACTCATTATTAGAGAAATGCAAATCAAAACCACAATGAGGTACCACTTCACACCAGTCAGAATGGCTGCGATCCAAAAATCTGCAAGCAATAAATGCTGGAGAGGGTGTGGAGAAAAGGGAACGCTCCTATGCTGTTGATGGGAATGCAAACTAGTACAGCCACTATGGAGAACAATGTGGAGATTCCTTAAAAAATTGCAAATAGAACTGCCATATGACCCAGCAATCCCACTGCTGGGCATACACACTGAGGAAACCAGAATTGAAAGAGACACATGTACCCCAATGTTCATCGCAGCATCATTTATAATAGCCAGGACATGGAAACAACCTAGATGTCCATCAGCAGATGAATGGATAAGAAAGCTGTGGTACATATACACAATGGAGTATTACTCAGCCATTAAAAAGAATACATTTGAATCAGTTCTGATGAGATGGATGAAACTGGAGCCGATTATACAGAGTGAAGTTAGCCAGAAAGAAAAACATAAATACAGTATACTAACACATATATATGGAATTTAGAAAGATGGCAATGATGACCCTGTATGCAAGACAGCAAAAAAGACACAGATGCGTAGAGCAGACTTTTGGACTCAGAGGGAGAGGGAGAGGGTGGGATGATTTGGGAGAATGGCATTGAAACATGTATACTATCATGTAAGAATCGAATCACCAGTCTATGTCCGACGCAGGATACAGCATGCTTGGGGCTGGTGCACGGGGATGACCCAGAGGGATGTTGTGGGGAGGGAGGTGGGAGGGGGGTTCATGTTCGGGATCGCATGTACACCCGTGGTGGATTCATGTCAATGTATGGCAAAACCAATACAGTATTATAAAGTAAAATAAACTAAAAATAAAAAGTTAAAAAATAATAATAAATAAATAAATCTGGATGTCACAGTTTCTGAATTTTTTTTAACTTTTTTTCCCATTCAGATGGGAGTAAAATGTACTTAATGTTGTACTGATTTTTATTTTATTCATTTCTAATAAATTCGTTCATTTTCTAATTTAAAAAAAAAAGAGTTGCAACAAAATGGAAGATCTAGCATGCTACAACTAAGTTGTAACCAGTACAGCCAAATAAATAAATAAATCTTTAAATACAGAAAAAAAATTCTACAAAGTTTAAAAATAATAAGTAAATAAAAAAGGTGATCTGTCTAGGTCTCATTAAGAAGGGCTGTGTGTGGGACCAGCCTGGATCACCCACCCAGCAAATTTCAATGTCCTTGGTCTCATTATTCTCAAGAAAAGAGCCTGGAAACTGCAGGGCCACGGAACCCGAGGCAGGGAAGCTACTGGATCGCCCGCTGGGCCTCCAGGCTAACCTGAGCTTGGACTTGGCTCTGCCACTTCCTGGCTGCCTGACCCTGCACAGTGGGGGCGTTGATAATAACCAGCCTTATGAGACCATGGCAAAGTGAGAAGGCAGTTGTGAATGCACCCAGCAAAATGCCTGGCACCAAGTAGCCTCTTCCATGCTGGCTTCTGTCTTAATAACTTGTATGCAGTTGCTGTGGCTTCTAGAACAAATTCCCACACACCTCATTGGCTTCAAACCACAGGAATTTCTTCCCCAGCAGTTTTGAGGCCAGACATCTGAAACGGGGGTGTTGGTGGGGCCATGTCCCTCCAGAGGCTCCTAGGGAGAAACTTTCCTCACCTCCTCCAGTTCCTGGTGGTTCTTGGGTTCCTTGGCTTGTGGCCACATTGCTATCTGCCTTGTAGCTGTCTTCCCTGTATATGTGAGTCTCTTTTTGTTCTCTCCTTCTATATGGACTCCAGTCATTGGATTTAAGGCCCATCAAAATGATTACCTGGACTTCCTGGGTGGCTCATGGTAGAGAATATGCCTGCCAATGCAGGAGATGCAGGTTCAGTCCCTGGGTGGGGAAGATGCCCTGAAGGAGGAGATGGCAACCCGCTCCACTATTGTTGCTCGAGAATCTCATGGACAGAGCAGGCTGGCGGGCTATGGTCCAAGAGGTCACAAACAGTCAGACACCACTGAATGACCAAACAACAACAGAATGATTATGTCTTGAGATGTTCAACTAATTTCAGCTGCAAGTATCATTTTCCCAAATTAGCTTATATTCTGAGGTTTTGTGTGGACAGTGTATTTGGGGAGCAAGACCTTCTTCCAGCCAGCCTCATGGACAAGGAACCCAAGCCCCCGCCTCTGCCCTGTACCTCTGTTCCCTTCTTCCAGCAAGAAAGTCCATCCTGGGGTCGTCGGCTCACACAGTCTGAGCCTGTCTCCTCTCCTGCAAACCAGACCTTCCTGGTGTCTGGACCCAGATGCGTCCAGATCACATGCCAAGGCTGACCCAGGGCAGGAGAATGGAGCTCACTTTCCCAACAGTTTCTGTCCGGGGTTAGCCCAGAGGTTCTCTGGGAACTTCTAGGACACAGTGGGTGACCTACTGGAAGAAGGCAGTGGGGATTGGGTGGCACGAGTAGAATGCCCGTTTTAACGCTTTCCTTGCCAGGAGCCAGCCCTAAGCCTAAGCCTCGGGTTGCGGCCAAACCCGAGTCCGCAGCGCCCCCTGGCGGTCATCCTAAGTCGGCACCGCAGCTCCCCTGTGCCGGTGCAGCCGCGCGCGTCGGAGGTGGCTGTAAATGAATTTAGCATCAGCACAGTTATTTAAATTGTTTTA
This sequence comes from Capra hircus, assembly GCF_001704415.2. Lineage (NCBI taxonomy): Eukaryota > Metazoa > Chordata > Mammalia > Artiodactyla > Bovidae > Capra > Capra hircus. The sequence goes on from NC_030812.1 coordinate 72,014,793, forward strand.
ATTAATCACAGATTGAGCAGTAAATGAACCACTAAGTGGAGAGAGAGCGCGGAGTGAGCGAGAAAGAGGTGAGGGGAGGAAGACGGCGCCTGGCGATGGCTTAAAGGAGCACAAATAGCTTCCGGTGGGCTGGGGGTAGGGGGGAGCGCTGGAGGCGCAGATCGCTGAGCTCTGCCTCCCTCTCCTGACACACCTCCCCGCCCCAGATCTGGGTACCACGCGGCTGGCGCGGAAGGCAGCCCAGCCAGCAGGGGTGGGGTTGGGAGGGGCGTACAGCGGGGTGGTGGGGGAGGGGTGCCTACTCCCCGGAAAAAGGACAGAAAGTTGCCAAAAGGGGAGCGAGCAAGCAGGAGAGGGGAATAACTCTTGGTAAGAGTTTAAAACGTGCCTTGGTAGTGCTCAGCACTTGGACATCCGTTCTTGTATCTGAAAAGCACGCACGGTTGAAAACGGCGAGCATCCTGGCCCAACAAGGCCAATGGTGCACTGAGGGGCCTTGAACTTGGATTCGGCGCCTGAATCTGAATCTGGGGACCTGCAGAATGGGAAGGGGTCCGGTGGAATTGCAGAAGACACGAAGAGCTCCCAGATCCAGGATTCTTTGCCCTTGAGCAAGACATTCAGTGATGCCCCGGGCCAGCTTCCTTATCTGTAAAGCAGGTTTACCACATTCTCCAGAATTTGATGAGAGATTCCGCAACCTGCAGCATGCAGGCCTGTTTTTGTAAAGCCTGTGAGCTGAGTGGGTTTTTTGTTTTGGGGGTTTTTTTACACAGTTGAAAAAAAATCAAAAGAATAATATTTCATGACACGTGAAAATTGTATGAAATCTAAATTCCATAAATAAAGTTTTACTGAAAAGCAGCTATGCTTTTTCATGTTAAGGCTTGTCCGCGGTTGCTGGAACAACACAGGAGCAGTTAAGTAGTTACAGCAGAGATGGGATGGCCCTGGAAGCCTGAAATATTAACCATCTGACCATTTACACAAATGGTTTGCTGACCCCGCATTTAATACACCGTGATTTGTCAGATGCACGATTTTTATGTACCATTAACAAGGAAACACACTGCCAAATTAAACCACACCATGAGTCTTTCATATGACTTAGATTTTATTTTACATGGATTGGAAGTTATTTAGACCATTTAAACGTAGATTTGGACACACTTGTGAAAACGTAAAAAGGAAAATGTGTGTGAAATAAAAAGGGTTTCCCTTGTGGCTCAGCTGGTAAAGAATCCACCTGCAATGAGGGAGACGTGGGTTCAATTCCTGGGCTAGGAAGATCCCCTGGAGAAGGGAAAGGCTACCCACTCCAGTATTCCGGCCTGGAGAATTCCACTGTATAGTCCATGGGGTCGCAAAGAGTCGGACACGACTGAGCAACTTTCACTCATTCATTCAGCAAACATTTTCATATCCTAAGACCAACTCTTTTGAATCACTTTTTGACTCAAAAATCACTTTTGTCCTTGTCTTGCATACAGTCTCATCCTCAGTGCCTTTACATAAGGCAGTATTTCTTTTTTTCTCTTCTTTTTTTTAAATTAAGGCAATATGGGCTTCCCAGGTGGCTCACTGGTAGAGAATCCACATACTAATGCAGGAGACACAGGAGACTTGGGTTCAGTCATTGGGTCTGGAAGATCACCTGGAGAAGGGAATGGCAACCCACCCCAGTATTCTTGCCTGGAAAAACCCCATGGACAGAGGAGCCTGGTGGGCTGCAGTCCATGGGGTCACAAAGAGTCAGACACGCACAACACACAGCATTGGTTTATAACATTATATAAGCTTCATGTGTACAGTGTTATATTTCAACTTCTGTGTACACTGCAGGGTGCTCACTGCCAAAAGTTTAGTTTCCATCCATCACCCTACAGTTGACCCTTTTATCCATTTTGACCTCTACCCTTCCCCTCTGGTGACCATTACTCTTCTCTGTATCTGTGTGTTCTGGTTTGGTTTGTTCATTCCTTTTATTTATTCCACTTATGAGTGAAACCATAAAGTATTTGTCTTTCTCAATCTGACTTATTTCATTTAGAAAATTACCTTCAAGGCCCATCCATGTTGGTGCAAATGGCAAGATTTCATCTTTTTGTGGCTGAGTAGTATTCCATTCCAATGCCTGGAGAATCCCAGGGATGGGGGAGCCTGGTGGGCTGCCATCTATGGGGTCGCACAGAGTCGGACATGACTGAAGTGACTTAGCAGCAGCAATATTCCATTGTATATATACAACAGCACTTCTTTATCCATTCATGGCAAAGAGTTGGACACAACTCAGTAGCTAACACTTTGCTATGAAGAGGAGGAGAACTGCGGGGCAAGATCCAGAGGACACTAAGGAATCGAGGCAGGCATTATTATTCCTTATCGTCATCACCTATTTATCCATTGACAAACTATTCAGTAGAGAATAAAAAATTGATAAGACAAGAAAGAAAGGAGGCCATTGGTGTGAGAAGTATCCTTGAGGGCTGGAAGAGCTGACTTTCTGTGGAAGGACAGTTTGTTGGTGGTGTGAGGAAGGAAGTCCAGCCTAGAAGTGGGAGGGGCCACGTGCAATTGTCGTCATGACAACTACCGGCTCCATGAAATGGGAAGCAATGCCAGAGCATCCCTAAGACAAGGGATGGAAGAGGACACTTTGGAGGTTAGAGAAGAGTGAGTCTGAAACAGTCATCTAGGAAAGTGTAGGGGATGAGCCTGGTTCTATACTCAGACCTCTTCGGACCACTCACCAGGGTGAAAAATTCATTTACATTCAGATCCAGCAGACAGCACATTTCACAAAACAATATTTAACCTTATTATATTTGGGGGACTCTGACCTTTTTTCTATTTTATCTCACTTTTTTAGTGCTTATTGGACCTACTAAATTGGCTCCTTGACCCACAAGTGAATCTTGAACTGAGGCTTGTAAAAGGCTGAGTTAGGGAAGCATCATTGACCCACAGACCTCCTAGGTGCTCTCTTGCTCTGGGGGAGAGCAACAGGCTTGTAGGAAGGAGTGGTCATCAAGACAAAGCAATGCCTGGGTGCAGGTAAGGAGTAGAGAGGATGCTGGGTTTAACAAAGACTGGGTTTTTGCCAAGCAGGTGTCACTCATCAAAAACTGATAGGTCATAGATAGGATTTAAGGAAAGAGTTGAGGGTACGAGGGGTGAAAGGCAGTAGAAAGATGCTGGGAGTTGGGGTGGAATGAAGGTCTGGATGATGTCAAAGAACCATGGAGACAGGGAACCACAGGGAGTGACAGGGAATAACACAAGGTTTAGTTAAAGCATGGAACTGGCCGGCCAGTGGGGAGTTGCAGTTGCCAAATACTGGTGGGAACAAGGTCCAAGGTGTAACCATGGGGGTGACTGGCGAAGCCAGGATGAGGAAAGGAGTCTAAGGAAGGAGGAAGCTGGGTTACAGGACAGATCCCCTCTGCAGACACTAAAGTCCCCCCAAATTACGACCCCGGATGTCCCAGGCTGGAGTCACAGCAGAGGCCAAAGGATTCAGTCTCTGAGACACAAACCCAAGCCCTAGAGATGATGAAAGGAAGAGGGGTGGCAGGAGGCTTGAATCTCACCGTCTGTGGCTGACCCTGGGCAGCAAGGATGGGCAAGGAGTTCCCGCAGTGTGGCGGGCGGGACTACTTGAGAGGCTACCAGGGACGCATGTGCTCAGGAAGATCCATGCGTCCCCCAGAGCAAGAGGGCAAAGGGAAGATCCAGGGAGGAGGCTGAGCACCTGGGAAATCTTGCAGACACAAGGCTGAGTGCTAGGGGGTCCGGCCCAAGGCATCCTAGGCATGGCAGACGGACTTCCTGTCGGGGAAGGAGGAATGTTTTATCGCTGACATTGTTTAGAATTGTGGGAGGGCGGGGATTCTGGAAAGCAATCTGACTTTGGTTTAGTTCGTGTTTTAAATCCTGTACAGCCCTTCTCACCTGAACCAGGGTAGACTGCTGATTTGCAGAGCTGGGAGATGCATGAAGTTGAGTCAGTAAGGGGTGCAGCCAGAACGGCAGAGGATGCGATTTGGTGGGAGCGTGGCCTTGGAACAGCTAACGCCCCACGTGTGCTGTCCTCTTCTGAGGACTTCACACAAAGCAGTTCATTGAATCCTCACAACTACCCTGTCAGCTAGGCCCTGTAATTAGCCCTGTATTACAGAGGAGGAAACTGTGGCCCTGAGAGATACATGACGGGCTGGGGGATCTACAGATTCCAGATGAAAGAGCCGAGGCTCCCACCAAAGTCAGCTGGCTCTAGACTCTGGGCTTGGTACCCCTGTGTGCCCCTGCCTCCCCCTGGGCCCCACCGTGATGCCCCAGGGGCCTGGCATCTCATGGTGGCTGCTGTACATGGGTCTGTGAGCGTGCTGGGTTCATCCTGGTGGTCCCCTGGGCTCTGAGGGTTGCGAGCAGGGTGTTTACTGGGCTCCTGAATCTCCCTTCCCTTACCCCACACTTTGTCACCCCAGTGGCTGTGACCTTGAGCAGAGGGCCGGTTCCTTGGGCCCCAGGAACTCAGCTGCCTGCCTGTCTGTCTAATGAGATTAGGGATGGACAGGTTTGTGGATGCAGCAAGAAGTGACTGCTGGAGGCCAGACAGATGCAGGACTCCACACCTGTTACGGGGATAAGATAATTTCTTTTTTAAGACAGGTTGAGTTGGAGCACCCCTCTCTTGCACCCAAAGCATCATTAACTGTATCACAGGGAGGGTCTGCCATGAGAGACGTCCAGGGAAGAGCAGCGTAGAATCCAGGGAAAGCCAAGATTTGGGGAATTGAGCTTCAAAGAGGTCTAGCGGCCAGGCTGTACCTACCAGGAAGATCCTTATGATCCCTGAATAGGAGGGGCCTCGAAAAGGAGGCCCTATGGGAGAACTGGATGCAGAGCCAGGACCCAAGATGTACCGTGGGGCCATTGCCTGGCAGGGAAGGTGAGAATACCAGGTGGAGAGTGGAACTGCCCTTACTGGAGTCTGCCCCCCACCACGTATTAGCTGTGTTCCTTCAGACGCATGAGTGAACCTCTCTCTGCGTCCATTCCCTTCTCTGCTGTGTGAGGAGGGTATAGTACCTGCCTCCAGGGTTGCCAGGTGTGCAAATGAGATCATTCTTGCCAGGTGATCGTGCTTGCCCAGCACAAGGGCTGGAGATGCTGAGAAAATACCAATGATGAGTATTATTCCCCTTCCTCTGCTTCTTAGGCTTGCTGCCCAGTGGCCATGTCCTGCCACTCTCCACTCCCCTTCATTCCTGCCTATCTGACTTGGGCACATCCTTGATGAGGCAAATTTAGGCATCCCCTCCTTCTGGAAGCCCTTCCTGATTTCTTCCTACTCCAGGTCTGGGTAGATGTCTTTTTGTGTGTGCTTTTACCCACTGATATTTTGAAACCTGCCTCCCAGCCCCTGTCACATTATAGGCTCTTGGTGATTGTTGAACCAATAAGGGAGTGAACAAACAAACTGGGATGGCATCACCAACTTGATGGACATGAGTTTAGGCAAGCTCTGGGAGTTGCTGATGGACAGGGAGGCCTGGCGTGCTGCAGTCCATGGGGTCACAAAGAGTCAGACACGGCTGAGCGACTGAACTGAAACAAACTGGGGAAGTGGGGACTGGGTTTCAGGAACAAATTGGAGGTTTATTTATCAAAACTGACGACTAAGGGACAAGTGATGAGAGGGGCTAATGCTGAATGCCCTGAGGCCTATAAACACACACACACACACACACACACACACACACACACACATTCCATCTTGTTGGTCTCAGAGCTGTTTTTCACTCTTGCAGCAAATATTCGTTAGCTCCCATTACATCCTATACCCAATTCTTGGCACTAAAGACACAGAAGTAAACAAGACGTTCATAATTCCTTATCTCTTTGTGTCTGCTATATTCTAGTAGCAGAAACAGACACACAAGGAAATACATAAAATACAAGATAATTTCAGATCAAAGATAATATGAGGGAGAAAATGAAAACATGCAGAGCAGAGGGAGTAGCAGGGATTAAAACGAAAACAGAGACAGGAGTGGGTGATGAGATGGAGGGAGCCAGGCCACATCTGGAGGAAGGACCCCCCACACAGAGGGAACAGGCAGGATGTGCAAAGGTCCTGAGGCAGGACCAGGCGTGGTGTGCTGGAAGAGCTGAAAGAAACAAGGAGACAGTGCATGGGTAGCCAGATGGAGAGGAGAAACGCAGGTCAAGGTAGCACATGCAGTAAGACGCTTTTAGAGGTTTCTGTACCAGCTGAGCCACCAGGGAAGCCCTTTAGAGGTTTAAGCAGGTTTAAAAAGCCTCTTGATGAAAGTGAAAGAGGAGAGTGAAAAAGTTGGCTTAAAGCTCAACATTCAGAAAACTAAGATCATGGCATCTGGTCCCATCACTTCATGGGAAATAGATGGGGAAACAGTGGAAACAGTGTCAGACTTTATTTTTCTGGGCTCCAAAATCACTGCAGATGGTGACTGCAGCCATGAAATTAAAAGACACTTACTCCTTGGAAGAAAAGTTATGACCAACCTAGATAGCATATTGAAAACATGCTTTGCCAACAAAGGTCTTTCTAGTCAAGGCTATGGTTTTTCCAGTGGTCATGTAAGGATGGGAGAGTTGGACTGTGAAAAAGCTGAGTGCATAAAATTGATGCTTTTGAACTGTGGTGTTGGAGAAGACTCTTGAGAGTCCCTTGGACTGCAAGGAGATCCAACCAGTCCATTCTGAAGGAGATCAGCGCTGGTATTTCTTTGGATGGAATGATGCTAAAGCTGAAACTCCAGTACTTTGGCCACCTCATGCAAAGAGTTGACTCACTGGAAAAGATTCTGATGCTGGGAGGGATTGGGGGCAGGAGGAGAAGGGGACTACAGAAGATGAGATGGCTGGATGGCATCACTGACTGGATGGACGTGAATCTGAGTGAACTCCAGGAGTTGGTGATGGACAGGGAGGCCTGGCGTGCTGCGATTCATGGGGTCGCAAAGAGTCGGACACGACGAGTGACTGAGCTGAACTGAACTGAAGCATGATCTGACTTACGGTTTTAAAAGGAGTGATCTGGCTGCTGCATTGAGAAACGCCTGTGTTAAATAGATGGTTAATGGGAGCCTGCTGTACAGCACAGAGAGCTCAGCTCTGTGATGATCTCTAGGGGTGGAATGAGGGGGATAGAAGGGAGGTTCAAGAGGGAGGGGATCTATGTGTACATATGGCTGATTCACATTGTACAGCAGAAGCCAGCACAACATTGTAAAGCAATTATACGCCAATTTAAAAAAATGTTTTTAATAAAAGAGGTGACCATAGTGGGCAGGGGGCAAAGAGAGTAGCAGCGAACTGGTGAGGGGGCTTTCATGACTGGCCACCGTTGTTCAAAGCAATGGTGGTTTGAACAAGAGCCGTGGCCTTGTTCAGGGCCCATGCTCAGGGTCCGCACTCAGGGTCCACGCTCAGCCCGACTCCCAGCATCTCTGCTGTTCTTCCTGTAGCTGGTCACCAGCAGTGGGTGGCCACATCCTCCTGCCCCAGACAGTTCTCCCTCCCTGCCGCCGCCCCCCCCCCGCCTTCTGCAGCTAACACCTGCTCTCAGTTATTCATCACCATCCTTTTCCCTAAGGATGTCTGCCTCTGTCTGAAAACACCTTCTATTAACATAAAGGAAATACCAGCGGCCAGCCCCAGCTCTGCCCAGCGGAACTCTGTGTGCTGTGTCTCTCTGAGACTTCAGAAGGCATAATAAAGGCTAATATTGATTGAACACTCATGAGGCACCGGCCCAAGCTAAGTGCTTTCCTTACTGTTGTGGGTTTAATTGTGTCCCCGAACAATGTAATTGTGGACACCCAGACCCCAGTGCCTGTGAATGCACCATTGTTGGGAAACAAGGTCTTTGCAGGTGTCCTCCAGTTAAGATGAGGTCATTAGGGCAGATGCTAATCCAGTCCGACTGGTGAGCTTCTAAGAAGAAAAGGGACAGAGAGACAGACTTGAGGGATTTCAAGCCTCATCCCTTCCCCTCCCAAGGAGCCCTGCCCCTCCCATTTCGGGGTCGTCACCTGGTGGTGCCTGGCTCAGGTCCCATCTGGCCTTGGGAAGGGCGCACCCCTGGGTTCCGGCCAGGCGTGCTGACCTGCGGAGCTCTGCTCGCTATCACTTCGCCACCCCAGTCATACCCGCTCCCGTGCTGTCCTTGCTCCAGACTGTGACGCAGCTCTCATCCGGCTCTGCCTTCCAGTGCGAGAGCAGCCCAGCATCACATGGGGGTTTGGGGACCAGCCGCCAGTGATGGGAAGACCTATTTTCAGTATTAGAATATTCCACATTTTGGAAATGGGTTTACAAAGAGTCAGACACAACTTAGCAACTGAACAACAATGACATTTTGGAAAAATACAAAATTTGAATCATTTATATCTTGAGACATACCCAGAAAATTATAGGCCAAATAAACAAATTCAAACTGAACCAAACTGACTGCTTCAGAAAGCAGTCTCATCCCATCCCTTTCTCATATAAAACAATTTCCAGGCTGTCATCTAAATTCCCAGGACTTCCCTGATGGTCCAGTGGTTAAAATGAGCTTCCACTGCAGGGAGGCAGTTTCGATCTTTGGTCAGGAACTAAAGCCCCACATGCCACAAAACACAGACAATAAATAAAAAAATAAATAATCTTAAAAATACACTTCCATTTCTTGGGTTACTAATGAGAGGGAGCCCTTCTCTTTATGTTAATAATCATTTAACAGTTTTAAAATGTTAATAATAATCATTGCCATTTCTTCCAGAGTCCTTTTAAACCCCAAGACTACTTCCCAAAGTCCTCATGGAGTCACCTTAGCCTAGGGTTGGGAGACTAGAGGGCAATAATGAGGGAAAGCAATCGCGGAAGTGATCACAGTGGGACTGAGGAAAGCAGGAGGAAGGCAAGGGTGGTTCCATATCCCATCCCGACCTCTGGATCCCGAGCACTCCCTTTCCTGCAGGGTAAGTCCCTCTGCCCCCCCTTCCCATCCCCGTCACCACCGGGGCCCTGGCCACTTGTGATTGTCTAGGTCATGCCTACACAGACACAGGAGCTGGGAGGGCCAGGAAACCCCAGCTCTCCCTGTTTACCAGGCTCTGTGCCCTCCTGGATCTGCCTCAGGAGAGCCTCTTCCAACCTGGCCCCAGGTCCTCTGTGGGCTGACGGCAGGTCTGGCACTACCAACAACAGCGGACACAAGGGGGGCCCAACTTTCTGAGAAATGGAACATTTCCTGCCTTATCAGTAAACAAGGATGTCACAGTCATCAGCGATTGCAGCCCTCCAATGTGAGCTGATGAGCCCGGGGGAACAGGGGAAGGAAAAGAATACCTGCCATCTAGCCGCCACCAGACTACAGCAACCCCCTATGGTAAGCCCCGAGGAAGCTCAGGATGTGAAAAATATAAGATACTGGCCCCAGTAGCTGAGGTGTATATTAAAGGAATTTCAGTGAGTCCAGACCGTTGCATCTTCCCATACATACAAAAGTGCTAAATTCCTTAGTGTGGAATATCAGATTTTCTTTAATTATCAATAATCTTTTGATGTTCAGACTACCTGCCGTTTGTTGCAAAACTTCTATATAACCTGGTTCCTCTCCTCACCTCCTTGAAGCAGTTCTTTCAGGGTTACTTGAGATTCTGCCTCTGGGGCTTGAAGTCCTAAAAATTTCCACCAAATAAAACATAACTCTCAACTTTTAGGCTGTGAATATTTTTTAAGTCGACAGGTCCTACTCAAAGCATCTCGACCCAAAGGAGGCTATTGACCTCCAACCATCTTGGGAAACTAAAGGAAGAGAAAGGAGGTCTCCCAGCCTATGCAGATGTGTGTGGCCCCTTCCCAATGATTCCTGGGTGTGCCAAAACTATCATCCACTCCATCAGCCTCCAGGGGCCAGGCCGGGAGGTGGTCGACCACAGCTGAGCAATCAGAGGCCTGCATGGGCTCGGGCATGGACAGATGGTCTTCTGCTTTCTTTCCTATTAGCCTTGTAATGTGATACACTGAGTGTAATTGGTACGTGAATCAGAAGACACGTTCCCTTTTATGTTCTCGGTGGGAACCTTGTGTCCCTCTGCCACACTCTGGCGCTCCTCCAGCTGGTCACTCTGACATTTCTGGAGCTGGCAGAGAAGATGCTTGGTTGCACCCCCTAAACTGGGGAGTGACATCTTCTCAGGCTTTTGGAAGTAGCAGCCTTCAAACCATGGGGAGGATTAGCCTCCCTTTTTTAACCTTGGAGAAAAAGTCTGTTTCCAACCATAAGGAATTGGAAAGGCTAGGCAGCAAGCAATGGGAGCAGATGCTGGCTCCACTGTGTTTGGTCAGGGCTATGGCTTCCTGCAGGCCCAGCTTCTCTCTTCCTGTCACCCCTGCTGCACTAGCTGCCTCTCAGCCCAACTCTGCCAGCAATCCCCAAGGTCCTTCCCAACCTCAGCTAATCCTTCTGTACTAGCAAGGACACAGTGTCTTGGGGAAAGTGAGGCTTTGAGAGACCCACAAACCCAAAACTGAATCTAGATCTGAGTACCTAGGCCAGGTGACTTTCCCTCCCAATGCCTCAGTTTCTTCATCCGCAAAATGGTCAGGTCATACCTCTCACCTTGGCTTGTAGGAAAGATGAACTAAATCTCACAGAAACTCTGGTACGGTGTTAGTGTCCAAAACATGTTAATTTCACTCCTCCTCCTATATCCCCCACTCCAGCCCTGCCTCCCCCATGATTGTCAAGAGGTGCTTTTCATTATGTCAAAGAATGAATTCAGGAAACAGCTTAGGGAAGGCCCAGTCTCTTCCCTCTGAACACACAGCTGTGAGTTTATCTATCCCTAAAGCATAATGGCAACCCACTCCAGTAATCTTGCCTGGAAAATCCCATGGATGGAAGAGCCTGGTGGGCTGCGGTCCATGGGGTCGCTACAAGTCGGGCATGACTGAGCGACTTCATTTTCACTTTTCACTTTCATGCATTGGAGAAGGAAATGGCAACCCACTCCAGTGTTCTTGCCTGGAGAATCTCAGGGATGGGGGAGCCTGGTGGGCTTCTGTCTATGAGGTTGCACAGAGTCGGACACGACTGAAGCGACAGCAGCAGCAGCAGCAAAGCAGTTCTCCTGGAATTCCTTCCATGGTCAGACATAAAAATCAACAATAAGCTAACCACTTATATACATGCCCTTGCTGGAATGTCCCACCCCATTTAACACCGCATCTCCCACAGCTCATCACACCACCTAGTCAGTGGTGAGTCACCCTCATGGACAGACCTCAGCACTCCAAGATGCTGTGCCCATGAAGTTCAGTTAACTGTATTTGAAAATGCAAATCTCAGGCTTCCCTGGCAGCTCAGTGGTGGGGAATCCACCTGCCAATGCAAGAGACATGGGTTCAATCCCTGGTCAGGGAAGATCCCACACACTGCAGAGCAACTGAGCCTATGCACCACAACTATTGAGCCTGAGCTCTAGAGCCTGGGAGCCGCAACTACTGAAACGCAAGTGCCCTAGAGCCTGCGCTCTGAGCAAGAGAAGCCACTGCTGCAAGGGGCCCATGCACAGCAATTAGAGCAGCGCCTGGCCTCCACAACTGTAGGGAAGCCCTCACCAGCATGAAGACCCAGCACAACCTAAAATAAATAAATTAAGAAATTTTTAAAGAAAGTACAAATCTCACAAGTGAGACAGGATTTCACGAGCTCACTGACAGTGATATGAGAGCATGGTTCCAATCACACACAGAGCCTTTGATCAGTGAGCAGCTAAGAAGCAGTCTTGTGATTCAAGCCCCTCCTTCTTTCTGTTACTCCTTACAAACCTATGAGCAAGTTACTGAACCTCTCCATGCCTCTCCTTATAAAACACACCACTTATGTCCTACCACATAGAGTCATGGTAAGAATAAACCCATTAATATACACGAAGAGCCTTGCTCATGGTAAACACTCAAAAAATGCTAGTTATCAGTACTGTGTAGAAGGGTGAGACCAGTTAATAATTAACAAAGAGGAAATCAATGAGGATAATGAATCAGTATCTCCAAAGAGAATAATTTAAATATCAAAGTACTAAGAGAAGCCCTTAGGAAAACTTAGGAAGCCCTCAAGCATTTTTGCAAATAAAGAAAAAAAAATGACACTCTTTATAGTGGTGCCTTGAAAATCTAATAAGGAGTGAAGGTTGTCCTAACACACCATTAGACCGTCTTGTCAGAAAAATTCCACCAAAAGTAGAAAAATGTGATTCATTCTTTGTTCATTCTAAAAGTTTGAGAGCACTCATTTAATTATAATAAAATAGTGTTTAATGTAGTGTGTGTGTGTGTGTGTGCACGTGTGCAAGCGCACGCTCAGCCACTTAGTCATGTCCGACTCTTTGCAACCCCCATGGACCATAGCTCACCAGGCTCCTCTGTTCACGGGATTTCCCAGGCAAGAATATTAGAATGGGTTGCCATTTCCTCCTCCAGGGGATCTTCCTGACCCAGAGATTGAACCCACAACACCTATGTCTCCTGCATTGGCAGCTGGATTCTTTACTACTGTGCCACCCATATTTTGCTTTATGTTTAGTGACAGGTTGGCCTCAACCAAGGAGATGGCACATAGGCTGACATCCAGCAGAGATGATGTCCTTGTATTACAGGGAAGGACTCTGTATTGGATCTGTTTCTTTTACTTTAATCTTTGCTTCCCATTGCTTTTGTTCACTAAAAGGATGCTGTTTGTATATAATGGCCTGACTCAAGTAACCCTACCCCTCTGCCTGAATGTTAAACCAAAATGCCTTTGTTCAGGACCCTGACCACCTGTGAATGGTTAGAGGAAGGAAGAAATTAACACATCCTCCTAAGGCTAACCATTCCCAGAGATATTTGTAAGATTAATAGCCTTTTTTACTTTATCTCCTCACCTTCCGCCACCTTATTATAAAAGAAATCTGGCATCCAGCCTCTGATATGATGGTTATTTTGAGACATTAGTCTGCCATCCTCCTGGTCTGCTGGCTTTCATAATCCTTGCTTCAACACCTTGTCTCCGATTCATTGACCTGTCCTGCAGTGGACAGAATGAGCTTGGACTCGATAACACCTGCCCTTGTGTGATATAAATAACTTGTGTGGCCAGAGAGGGAGTTCAGGTCACAAGAAACTGGTAACGAGAGATTTTCTTTCAGTGAGTATTTACTGTGTCAGATACTGTTCTAGATCCTTGAGATACAGTCATGAACAAATAGACCAAGAAAAATCTCGCTTCTCAAGGACTTATAATCTAATTGGCAAGAGGGACAGAAAGTAAGCTCTAAGCCATAGACATACCAAATAATAGATAACAGACTTGCGGGGGGAAGGAAAGGGAGGGACAAATTGAAAGGGTAATTTGAAACATATATTATCATATGTAAAATAGATACCCAGTGGGAATTTGCTGTATGATGCAGAGTGCTCAAACCCAGTGCTCTGGGACAACATAAGGGCTGGGATGGGGTTGGAAAAAGGTTCAAGAGGGACGGGACTGATTACTTACAGCTGATTTATGTGATTTATGTTGTTGTATGGCAAAAACTAACACAATATTATAAAGCAATTATCTCCAATTAAAATAAAAATTTTAAAGTAACTTACATGCACATAAGTGCTGTAGTAAATAATAAGACATGCTGGGCTGGAGGAAGCACAAGCTAGAATCAAGATTGCCAGGAGAAATATCAATCACCTCAGATATGCAGATGACACCACCCTTATGGCAGAAAGCAAAGAAGAAGTAAAAAGCTTCTTGATGAAAGTGAAAGAGGAGAGTGAAAAAGTTGGCTTAAAGCTCAACATTCAGAAAACTAAGATCATGGCATCCGGTCCCATCACTTCATGGCAAATAGATGGGGAAACAGTGGTTGACTATTTTTCTGGGCTCCAAAATCACTGCAGATGGTGATTGCAGCCATGAAATTAAAAGACATTTACTCCTTGGAAGGAAAGTTATGATCAACTAGACAGCATATTAAAAAGCAGAGACATTACTTTGTCAACAAAGGTCCATCTAGTCAAGGCTATGGTTTTTCCAGTCATGTATGTATGGGATCATGTATGGATGTGAGAGTTGGACTATAAAGAAAGCAGAGCACCAGAGAATTGATGCTTTTGGACTGTGGTGTTGGAGAATACTCTTGAGAGTCCCTTGGACTGCAAGGAGATCCAACCAGTCCACCCTAAGGGAGATCAGTCTTGGGTGTTCATTGGAAGGACTGATGTTGAAGCTGAAACTCCAGTACTTTGGCCACCTGATGCAAAGAGCTGACTCATTTGAAAAGACCCTGGTGTTGGGAAAGATTGAGGGCAGGTGGAGAAGAGGATAACAGAGGATGAGATGGCTGGATGGCATCACTGATTCGATGGACATGGGTTTGGGTGGACTCCGGGAGTTGGTGATGGACAGGGAGGCCTGGCGTGCTGCAGTTCATGGGGTCGCAAAGAGTCAGATGTGACTGAGCGACTGGACTGAGCTGAAGTGCTGTAGAAACAGGAAAGGAAGAACGGTACCAGAGCAGGGGTGAGCAGGGCGGGTCTAGCTGAGAAAGTGGTGTTCGAGCAGACTAGGAGGAAAGAAAGAGTGAGCCATGAGACTGTGCATGGAAAAGCCTTTCAGGCAGAGAAGATTCGAGTGTGTTCAGCATGTTCAGAGGGACTGCCAGGAGGTCTGTGTAGCGGGAGCACAGAGAGACCAGATTTCACAAGGCTGTTGGTTCTCCTCTAGGTTCTTGGGGGGTCAGGGCAGGTGCTTGAGCAGAAGAGGCTGGATACGGCAGTTCTATGGGGCAGAGACTGGAGGGGAATAGAGGAAAGCAGGGAATTGTGTACAGTTGTCCAAGGCAGGGACCCAGCTGGCTCACTGAAGGGGAGCAGAGATGAGGTGGGATTCCAGACAAGCCCAAAAGAGGTAACCAAGGAAAAAAAAAGCTGTAACCAATGGAATTTGCCGATGGGTAGAGAAAAATATGGGATAATTTTTAGGTTTTTGGTTTTGGCCCATCTGGGCCCCTGACCTGGGACTCCCCAAACTGAAGTGACACCATCCAACAGATCAAGGCTGCAGCGAGTGGTGGGGAGTCAGTCACAGGGCCCCCACCATAAGGCCGTCCACCATGTGCAGCCTTGGATTTAATAACAACAGCATGCACTAAGTAGGGACTTACAGAGTGCCAGGCACTGTGCTCTGCTCCTGCCGTCTCATTTACTGTTCACAAAAAGCCTGTGACATGAGCACCATCAGTTCCACTTAAGAGATGAGGACCCTGAGCCCAAAGACATCAGCAAAGTTCACACAGATAGGAAGTGGCAGGGCTGAGACGTAAACCTGGGGTTGTCTAGACAGGAGAGCCTGTATTCCCAACTGCTATGTGACCCCGCCCCCGACGCTGTGCCAGACAGGTCATCTCCCCTCCCTGACCATCAAGCACATGGGAGGGATGACCTCTAGTGATCTCCCAGCTCTGGTATATTTTGTGCTATGAAACCAGGAGTCAAGAAACCCACGTGCCTCCCTCTTGGCTTTCCCACTAACTGACCCCATGACCTTGGGAAAGTCGCTTCCCTGATGGGCTCCACCTGGGCTTAAACACCCCTCCATGCCTTTTCTGCTCAAAAACTCTGTCTGTATGAATATCGCCATTTCCAGAAAGTTCCAGTGGGCATCAGTGGACCTTTTCAGAGTGAGGGATGGATTGTAGCGCCCTCTACACAGACGACTTCAGGGAGAAGCCCTGTCAAACCGCCCTTCATTCACGCCGGCCTGTCAGCACTCCCCTACCCACCCACTGCCCTCCAAGGAAGTGGCCGCCGATGGAGCGCCAGCTGGCCGGGCCCGCCCCTCGGAGCCCTGTCCACACCCACCTTCCTCCTGAGCTGCTGACCTTCAGCGGGTGTCCTCCCTTTTCTCTCTTTGGTTTCCTTCCTCAAAACGAGAACTGCACAGAGGGCTTTGTTTCAACTGTGAGAAAGTCTCTAAATGCAGGTAGTGAAGTCACCTTTCACTGCACGCATGCGACATTTACACGCCTCGCCACATCCATCTGCTCAACAACTGGGGAGGGAGACAGTTTAATGCACACCTGCATTGGTGAGGCAAGGGGCCTGGCACAGGAGGGTGGGTCTTTGCCTCTCTCCACTGTCCCTCTATTCTCTGCTCTTGGCAAACCTACCTGCAGCTCTTCTCCAGACAAATCCCACCCCCTGGGTTACCATTCCCATCCCCACAGTATCTCCTCCTTGTCCTCTCAGAGACGTTTCAAGTGCCACCTCCTCCAGGAAGTCCTCCATGGTGCCCCCTCCACAATGGGGTAGATTAACTGAAACCACATAGACAGTTTCATTTTCTGCTTTTAACTTTATTTTTTTTTAATAAATATTGTGTGTATTCAAGTTCAAGATGTACAACATGACGATTTGATATACATGTAGACAGCAAAATGATTACTACAACCAAGCTAGTCAGTGCATTATCTCCTCACATAGTTCCTGTGTGTGTGTGTGTGTGTGTGTGTGTGTGTGTGTGTCCGCAAGTGTGCACATGATGGAAGCACCTTAGGTCTACTCTTAGCAGATTTTCAGCATTCATTATGTTATTTTTTTAAGTTTTTAAAATGAATTTTTAAATTTACAATGTTGTGTTTAATTTCTACCATACAGCAAAGCGTCAGTTATACCATATACATTATTTTCCATTATGCTTTATCACAGGATACTGAATATAGTTCCCTGTGCCATTGTGGTATTATTAACCAGACCCTCATGCTGCACCTTAGGTAGCTAGGCTTGTTTATCCTATATAACTGCAAGACTGTTCCCTGCTCCAGCATCTTCCCATTTCCACCCCCCACCCCTCCTGACCACCATTCTACTCTCTGCTTCTACAGAGTCAACTTTTTTAGATTCCAAATAGAAGCGAGATTACAAAGTTTTTCCCTTTCTGTGTCTGCTGAACGTGACTTCCAGTTTTTGTTTTTAGGTTGTGAGCTGAAAGGTAAAGTGCTTTCTGGGTGTAGAGGCTCTAGAGCAAAATCCCACACCTGCCGTTCCTTCGCTGGCAGCCTTGGGCAAGGTACTCTGTGGGTCTCCCTTTCTTCATGATCAATTTCAGGTTCAAGACTGACAGCAGTACTTTCTGTAGGTCTGCTGCTGCTGCTGCCAAGTCGCTTCAGTCGTGTCCAACTCTGTGAGACCCCATAGACGGCAGCCCACCAGGCTCCCCCGTCCCTGGGATTCTCCAGGCAAGAACACTGGAGTGAGTCGCCATTTCCTTCTCCAGTGCATGAAAGTGAAAGTGAAGTCGCTCAGTCGTGTCCAACTCCTCGCGATCCCATGGACTGCAGCCCACCAGGCTCCTCCATCCATGGGATTTTCCAGGCAAGAGTACTGGAGTAGGGTGCCGTCTGCAGGTCTGGCACTGTTCAATTCTCCCAGCAGCTCTGTGACATGGGTTCTATCCAGCTTTTACCATTTTACAGAAGAAGAGACTGAAGCATAGAGTGTTAAAGCAATTTGCCCAAAGCTCCCTGGCTCCTTTCTTCTTCTTTTTTGCTGTGTGGCTTTGAGTAAGTTATTTAACTTCCCTGATCTTGGACAAGTTATTTTACTCCTGTGTGCCCTAGTTACCTTCTCTAGAAAATGAAATATCTGCCATGTATTAATACTCAAAAACAGATGAAGTGAAGTTCACTTTACTCAGTCGCTCAGTCATGACCAACTCTTTGCGAACCCATAGACTGTGCTGGCCAGGCTCCTCTGTCCATGGGATTCTCCAGGCAAGAACACTGGAGTGGGTAGCCAATCCCTTCTGCAGGGGATCTTCCAAACCCAGGGATTGAACCCAGGTCTCCCACAGTGCAGGCAGATTCTTTACCATCTGAGCCACCAGGGAGGGATGTTTTTGAATCCTTATCACCTTCATCGTCCCTACTGATATAATTACAGACTTGTCCAAAGCGATATGAGATACTCAGGAAACTTTCAGCAAATGGAGCAGAGAAGCTGGGCAAGAAGGAAGAAGTAACTGAAAGAAGAATGAATGAAAAAATGAATAAATGGATGTATTACCCACAGAAAGGTCTGGAATGCAGAAGGGAAGCAAGAGGGTGTGAAGCAAATTCAAGTGATACACCTGTGAACTGATGGACCACGTGGGTGCAGAAGAACTAGGGACCCACATCACTATAGCTATGTAACCCTCCACCCCTCAGCTGATATCTCTTTTGAACCCCTAGAGCAGAGTCTCAGAACCATTTGCACCCTGAATGGATGATAATACAGATGGAAATGTCAACTGATCCTAATTGATCCATAAATGGACCCTGCAACCCAAGTTATCAGTTTAAGACCCCAGGGATTCTTTATTAATATTTCTAATTTAGGGGCTCATTGGAGAAGTCATTAGTGACAACAAACCTAATAAATCACGGGTTAAAAGGACTCCAGACAGCAGCACACAGGGTCTTCCGCATGCACAGTGGGTGGTAGTCGTTTTACTTCTGAGACAATCATAGCAACGGTCACCAGGGAGACAGGCTGCCAAAGGAAGTCCGGAGTTGGCGGTGGTGACAGCTGGAAGCAGATTATCAAGAAAGGACAGCATTTCCTGGTCCAGTGGAGTAGGCCAGGGAGGAAACTATCAATTGTGCCCTGCTTTGTGCACGAGTGTGTGTGCTCTGCTGTACCTGACTCTTGGTGAGCCCTGGACTATAGTCCGCCAGGCTCCTCTGTCCATGGAATTTTCCAGGCAAGAATACTGAAGTGCGTTGCCATTTCCTTCTCCACGGGATCTTCCCCACTCAGGGATCAAATCCATGTCTCTGTGTCTCCTGCATTGGTAGATAGATTCTTCACCACTGCGCCATCTGAGAAGCCATGCTCTTTTGTGCAGACACTTTATTTGCATTGCCTGGCTTAAGCCTCCTCAAGTGACGCCTATGGACGGCTGCCCTGATTCCCACTTACAGGCGAGGCAACTGAGGCTCAGAGAGACGAGGTCAGTAGGCTCAGTTAACATTTGAGCTGTTCAAAGGCAGGAGGCACCCACCCAGCAGTCCATGCTCCTAATCACTGCACTTTTCTGGCCGCCAGTCCAATGTCCCCATTCCACAAAGCTGGAGACTGAGACCCGGTGAGGCAGGCACACATGCAAGTCGACAGGAGCGCAGGGATGAGGACTCTGCATCCTGGCGGTCTATTCTCTCGTTCTTTCTGAAGAGCTTCCCTAATCGTCATTCTCAGCCCCTTGCTCTTCTTTTCTCATTTTCTTCCCTTCATAGCGTTTATCACCTGCCACCTTATAGATTCATTCCTTTGGATCCCAGCATGCTCATATTTGTGAGCTAAGAATTTGGGCCGTTTAATCAACGTGTACCCCAAGTGATACAACTGGTTGCACACCCATCTCAAGCATAGGATCGTCCCACTGGTGCCAAAATAACTAAATTTCTCCCCCCGGATATACTTCCTGGTGCCAAAGTTCAGGAAGAGATGGAGCCTCCTAAGTGTGCCCCAGTGAGGGTTTTCACAGCCCCTGGAGCTGATCAGCCCCTTTCACATGGACACGTTACTAATAGGGTGCAACTTTTGTGTCTTCTTAAGTTGCCTTTACACTTCTCCACTTCAGTGTTTTATGTGTTCAGGATTCGGTGTGTCACCAAAAAGGCCATCTCACTTCCTTTCTCCATGTTTTTAAGGGTCTCACTCATTGTAGCGCCCAACTACAAGCTGTAGTCCAGCTTCTGTTGTATATCCAATATGCATATTTCCCTTCTTATTAGCAATAGAATCCCAATCTTATTCAGGGTAGCAGTGTTTTCAGGTTCAAGATTACATTTCCTAGTCCCACCTTCAGCCATAAGAGGTTTAATGGAATGAAAGAGAAAGTCACTGGATACATTTCCTTCCAGAAAACTCTTGAGGGGAAGCTGACCAAGGTAAGAGATTAGTCCTTCTTCCTCTCCACCTGGAATGCAAACTTGATGTCCAGAGCCACAGCAGCCAACTTGCACTGTGGGGCAACATTGAGGATAGAAGTTGGCACAAAGGTAAGTAGACCCTTTTGATAGTGAATTTGCCAGCCCAACCCAGCCCAGCCCTGACCTGACACTCTTGACTCCATTTACATGACAGAAAATAAATAAATAAATAAATACCCTCTTGCATGTGAAATCTCTGGTTATTTTTATCCAGAATTTCCATCTGTTGGTGCAGTAATGTGTCGCCTCCACAAAAGCGAAACTCTTCTTGTTAAACTCACATGCCCGTATCATGGTCTGATAGGGAAACACCAGCGAGGCAGTCAGGAGACCTGGGATCCAGTCCTCGTATGGAGCTGTTCTAGGAGGACAGATGGGTTGCTGTCCCGCTCTTCACACTAGTGTTGATTCACATCTCTACCTCATCCTGGAAAAGAGTCGAGATGAGATGTGGAGAGCAGACAAGTCTGAAGTTACAGTCTGGAGTGAGAACTGGCCTGAGGAAGAGGCATGCTGTGCTGCCAGATAAGGAAAGACCTGTGTGATTTAGGATCAAGCGGGCTTACCTCTACACGAAGAGAGGTCAACATACCTGCGGGAGTGTCTGTGGGAACACTTTAGGGAACACCTCTGAGGATGCTTGTAGGAATACTTGTGAGGGTACCTGTGGGAATAGTTTAGGGAACATCTCTCAGAATACTTGTGGGAATACCAGTATAAAAGCTTTGGGGGGATGCTTGTGAGGGTATCTGTGGGAATACTTGTGGGACTACCTATGGGAATACTCTGGTAATACCTGTGAGAGTACCTGTGGGAATACCTGGGGAAATACTTGTGAGAGTACCTGTGGGAATACCTGGGGAAATACTTGTGAGAGTACCTGTGGGAATATTTTAGGGAACATCTCTCAGAATACTTGTGGGAATACCAGTTGAAAATCTTTGGGGGATGCCTGTGGGAATACCTGTTAAGATACTTGCGAGGGTACCTGTGGGAATACTTGTGGGAATAGTCTGATAATACCTGTGAGAGTACCTGTGGGAATACCGGGGGAAATACTTAGGGAAATACATATGGGAATACTCTGATAATACCTGTGAGAGTACTTGTGGGAATGCCTGTAAGAATACCTATGAGAATACCAGTAGGAAAGCTGTGGGATGCCTGTGGAAAGCTGTAGTCCTTAAGAGAACAGCTCTTCATCTTCTCCCACACCAAGAAATAAAGTCCAAGTCCATCAAGCCAAACCATAATAATTTTAGCTTAAAATTTTTTTCAACGTATGTTTTACAAATCACCCAAGAAGGCCATAGAAAAGTCCTAACTCTGCACCCACAGGCACCTAATGTTGAGCAAATATCTCCTCCTGGTGAGTCCCGCAAATGGCTGAGTAGGAAAATGCAACCCTCAGTGACTAGATGAGTGAATGCGATTCACAGGTTGTTGAATAAAAGCCAACTCAATGTTGGAGGACATCTGCCAACAGTGACAATCGCGGGTTAGAACAGTTCATCCTGAGCCAGTTTTTCCTGACAGTAATGAGGCCATTCTTGCTTCACGACAATAAAATCATGTCATCTGCATAGAAAAAGACTTTCAACTTTCTGTTCCTCATAGCAAAAGGCAATTCATTCAGCTCATCCAAAAATTCTTTCAAGTCATACAAGACATGTTAGAGGGAGCTGGGACCAGAGCATGGCTCCTGTGCTCTGCTTGAACTCACCATCTGCTTCTGAGGACACGATTCCCTTGGACACTGGCCTGCAGGCACAGCTAAGGGGCAGGTTCTGTGTCAGTGCCCGTGGCGGGGTGGGGATGAATATCAGCACCTCCAGCTTAGCCCATAAATTGCTTTCTTTCCACATAATTAGTTTCTCTCCACTGAGTCAAAGGCCAGACTCAGTCACTGCTACTGCAATTCGTATATCATTCCTGACAAATTTTTGCACCAGTGGCATAAAAAAAGGTCAATCATGTGGAATAAATATGCTGAAAACCCAAGGGCTTCTTCATAGAAAATACCAGCCTGAAAAACCCCAGACCTGCCATTTCTAAACAAGGAAATTGACAAGTGCTTTAGTTTGAATAGTAAACAAACCAATAGGTCTATCATTTGGGTAAGGTTAATAGAGGCTGGGCCTTTACAAAGTGAGAGAATCTACCTTTAGGATCCATCCTGACAAGGTTACCTGTAGAATTAAGAAGAACAAGCAACTCGGTGAATGAATGCTTGAAACACGCCAGGTCCAAATAGAGATGACCTATGAATATAAAACCTTACAAATAGCTGTGAAAAGAAGAGAAGCGAAAAGCAAAGGAGAAAAGGAAAGATATAAGCATCTGAATGCAGAGTTCCAAAGAATAGCAAGGAGAGATAAGAAAGCCTTCCTCAGCAATCAATGCAAAGAAAAGAGGAAAACAACAGAATGGGAAAGACTAGAGATCTCCTCAAGAAAATTAGAGATACCAAGGGAACATTTCATGCAAAGATGGGCTCGACAAAGGACAGAAATGGTATGGACCTAACAGAAGCAGAAAATATTAAGAAGAGGTGGCAAGAATACACAGAAGAACTATACTAAAAAGACCTTCACAACCAAGATAATCACGATGGTATGATCACTCACTTAGAGCCAGACATCCTGGAATGTGAAGTCAAGTGGGCCTTAGAAAGCATCACTATGAACAAAGCTAGTGGAGGTGATGGAATTCCAGTGGAGCTATTTCAAATCCTGAAAAATGATGCTGTAAAAGTGCTGCACTCAAGATGCCAGCAAATTTGGAAAACTCAGCAGTGGCCACAGGACTGGAAAAGGTCAGTTTTCATTTCAATCCCAAAGAAAGGCAATGCCAAAGAATGTTTAAACTACCACACAATTGTACTCATCTCACACACTAGTAAAGTAATGCTCAAAATTCTCCAAGCCAGGCTTCAGCAATATGTGAACGGTGAACTTCCAGATGTTCAAGCTGGTTTTAGAAAAGGCAGAGGAACCAGAGATCAAATTGCCAACATCCGCTGGATCATGGAAAAAGCAAGAGAGTTCCAGAAAAACGTCTATATCTACTTTGACTATGCCAAAGCCTTTGACTGTGTGGATCACAAGAAACTGTGGAAAATTCTGAAAGAGATGGGAATACCAGACCACCTGACCTGCCTCTTGAGAAACGTATATGCAGGTCAGGAAGCAACAGTTAGAACTGGACATGGAACAACAGACTGGTTCCAAATAGGAAAAGGAGTACATCAAAGCTGTATATTGTCACCTTCCTTATTTAACTTCTATGCAGAGTACATCATGAGAAACGCTGGACTAGAAGAAACACAAGCTGGAATCAAGATTACTGGGAGAAATATCAATAACCTCAGATATGCAGATGACACCACCCTAATGGCAGAAAGTGAAGAGGAACTAAAAAGCCTCTTGATGGAAGTGAAAGAGGAGAGTGAAAAAGTTGGCTTAAAACTCAACATTCAGAAAACGACGATCATGGCATCTGGTCCCATCACTTCATGGGAAATGGATGGGGAAACAGTGGAAACAGTGTCAGACTTTACTTTTTGGCTCCAAAATCACTGCAGATGGTGACTGCAGCCATGAAATTAAAAGACACTTACTCCTTGGAAGAAAAGTTATGACCAACCTAGATAGCATATTAAAAAGCAGAGACATTACTTTGCCAACAAAGGTCCGTCTAGTCAAGGCTATGGTTTTTCCAGTGGTCATGTATGGATGTGAGAGTTGAACTGTGAAGAAAGCTGAGTGCTGAAGAATTGATGCTTTTGAACTGTGGTTTTGGAGAAGACTCTTGAGAGTCCCTTGGACTGCAAGGAGATCCAACCAATCCATCTTAAAGGAGATCAGCCCTGGGTGTTCTTTGGAAGGAATGATGCTAAAGCTGAAACTCCAGTACTTTGGCCACCTCATGGGAAGAGTTGACTCATTGGAAAAGACTCTGATGCTGGGAGGAATTGGGGGCAGGAGGAAAAGGGTATGACAGAGGATGAGATGGTTGGATGGCGCCACCAACTCAATGGACATGAGTTTGAGTGAACTCCGGGAGTTGGTGATGGACAGGGAGGCCTGGCGTGCTGCGATTCATGGGGTCACAAAGAGTCGGACACGACTGAGCGACTTAACTGAACTGAACTGATTAATATAAAGCAGACATCAGAATTCAAGTTTAGGATAAAAAATAATGCAAATTTTTTAATTGATTATGGCTCAGAACAATAATATTTGGATAGATTGGTCAAATAAAATATATCATTTAAAATCATGCTATCTTTTCTTTCTTTCTTTCTTTTACTTTTTTGTATGTCTACTAAAATGTTTTAAATTACTTGCATGCACCGTGTTGTAGTCATCTCCAAGATGACCCCCAGTAATTCTTCCTGATATTCACACCCTTCTGTGATCCCCTCCCACTTTGTATCAGGGTTGGTTTGTGTATCCAATAGAATATTTTTTGTTTGAGTTCATTAGGTGGCGCTAGTGGTAAAGAACCCACTTGCCAATGCAGGAGATGAAAGAGATGTGGGTTTGATCCTTGTGTCAGGAAGATCTCCTGAAGAAAAGAATGGCAACACACTCCAGTGTTCCTGCCTGGAGAATCCCATGGACAGAGGAGCCTGGAGGGCTGTAGTCCATTGAGTCACAAATGGTCAGACATGACTGAAGTGACTTAGCACACACATTGTTAATATGTTCATGTAACTTTTTGTGTACATCTCTAAATGTAAAACTGCCACATGCTTGCCTAGGACCAGTGTATAGAATACAAAATATTTTCTAGGTTCAAGTATTCAGTAATTCCCAGATTTGTGAATGTCATCTTGCCCCATGTCCTGTTCAGTGTTCCTTAAAGGAACATTACAGTATATTTTTTAGTGGAATACACCAGAAGTAATGGTGTATCATTCAAGATTAGGTTACAAAATATGCTGAAGCTTCTCCTTTGGTCTCTCTTTCAGTATTTCTGTCTCTCTGTCTGTCTCTCTCTTTCTCCCTCTCTCTCTCTAGTCATGTACTCTAGAGGAAGTTAGTGCTAATTTGTGAGCAGCCCTATGAACAAGCCTCCAGCCAGCACCCGTGTGGATGAACCCTCTCAGAAGCAGGTCCTCCGACCATAGTCCAACCTTCAGATAATTGCAGCCAAAGCAATGCCATGACTACAACCTCGTGAAAGAATCTGCATTGGAACCACCCAGTTAAGCCACTCCCAGATTTCTGGCCCTCAGAAACCATGTGACATCATTAATATTAAGTCGTGGGTAATTTATCACACAGCAACATATAGCTAATACACTTTCATGTTATTACTATTAAGCAGCCTTAATCTCAAGCTGGCTTCCCTGGTGGCTTCAGTGGTAAAGAATCCCCCTGCCAGTGCAGGAGACATGGGTTCAATTCCTGAGTTAGGAAGATCCCTTGGAGAAGAATATGACAACCCACTCCAGTATTCTTGCCTGGGAAATCCCAAGGACAGAGGAATTTGTCCTTATAACCTGGCAGGCTACAATCCATAGGGTCACAAAGAACAACTAAACAACAACAATGATCTCAAGTTAACAACAACAAAAAAAAGAATCCTCTAGAGCAGAGTCTCCTAAACCAGGCTGCATGTTAAAAATCACTTGAAAAACTTCTTAAATAGTTGATGCCCAGCTCCCCCACCCCAGGCAGTTGAATCAGAGTCTCTTGGGGTAAAGCCCCAGTATGGGTATTTTATAAAATTACCCAGGTGATGTAAAGGTTCAGCGAAGGTTGAGATCGCTGCTCTAAGGAATGCTTCTCCAATGTCATGGTGCTTACTTCCATGTATCATCTGGGGTCTGGCTACCCTGGATGTGTATCAGAATCCATGTGGGGGCTGTTAGAAAAGCTAAGTCTCTGGCCCCAGCCCAAGCAGACCAAATCAGAATCTGCATTTTAATAGGACTCCCCTGGGAATGTGGAGGCACACTGAGCTCTGAGAGGTGCTGATTTGGGGGCATCAATTCAAAACTAGTCCTCTGAGCTCACAGTCCAGTTTCCTGCTAAGGGTAACCCAAATCCCCAAATCTATTCTCCCATAAGCACACTGCAGTCCATGGGGTTGCAAAGAGTCAGACACGGAGCAAATGAGCAAGAACGATGCATGATCTCCCTGGCCAAGGGATTCTGACGTAACTAGTGGGGATGGGGCTGAGCCAGGGAGGGTTTTGTGAAAGTTCCCCTCAGGGGATTCTAAGCTGCAGCATGGGTGGTGAGATGGATCTCAATCTGTCTTTTCCCTGAGACTCTCATCTCACTGCAATAGTGGGACTCAAGAGTTTAAAGATGTCTGTTTCCAAACAACATAAACCCTACGAGCCAACTGCCCCATCTAGGACTTATTTGAAGAAATAACCATTTCTGCCAGTCTTATGGAGGGAAAACTCATGACATGAGATTTACCCAGTGCTAAAGTATGTGTCTCATGCTGAGGACCAGTCATCATCCCCTGAATCACATCCTTGAGAACAAAGTTCCAGCAAGATGCACCATTACTGTATTGCTGTTGTTTAGTTATTAAGTCACATCTGACTCTTTGCAACCCAGTGGACTATAAAGCCCACCAGGCTCTTGTGTCCATGGGATTCTCCAGACAAGAATACTGGAATGGGTTACCATTTCCTTCTTCAAGGGATCTTCCTGTCCCAAGAATCAAACCTGTGTCTCCTGCATTGGCAGGCAGATTCTTTACCACTGAGCCACCTAGGAAGCCCTCACCACCACCACATAGCAAGATTTAAGCTTTATTATAATTCCCTTAAGCTTCCAATCAATGCAAAGAAATAGAGGAAAACAACAGAATGGGAAAGACTGGAGATCTCCTCAAGAAAATTAGAGATACCAAGGGAACATTTCATGCAAAAATGGGCTCAATAAAGGACAGAAATGGTATGGACCTAACAAAATCAGAAGATATTAAGAAGAGGCGGCAAGAATACACAGAAGAACAGTACAAAAAAGACCTTCACGACCAAGATAATCATGATGGTGTGATCACACACCTAGAGCCAGACATCCTGGAATGTGAAGTCAAGTGGGCCTTAGAAAGCAACAGTTCGCACAAAGCTAGTGGGGGTGATGGAATTCCAGTTGAGCTATTTCAAATCCTGAAAGATGATGCTGTGAAAGTGCTGCGCTCAATATGCCAGCAAATTTGGAAAACTCAGCAGTGGCCACAGGACTGGAAAAGGTCAGTTTTCATTCCAATCCCAAAGAAAGGCAATGCCAAAGAATGCTCAAACTACTGCACAATTGCACTCATCTCACACACTAGTAAAGTAATGCTCAAAATTCTCCAAGCCAGGCTTCAGCAATATGCGAACCATGAATTTCCAGATGTTCAAGCTGGTTTTAGAAAAGGCAGAGGAACCAGGGATCAAATTGCCAACATCCGCTGGATCATGGAAAAATCAAGAGAGTTCCAGAAAAACATCTATATCTACTTTATTGACTATGCCAAAGCCTTTGACTATGTGGATCACAATAAACTGGAAAATTCTGAAAGAGATGGGAATACCAAACCACCTGACCTGCCTCTTGAGAAACGTATATGCAGGTCAGGAAGCAACAGTTAGAACTGGACATGGAACAACAGACTGGTTCCAAATAGGAAAAGGAATATGTCAAGGCTGTATACTGTCACCCTGCTTATTTCACTTCTATGCAGAGTACATCATGAGAAACGCTGGGCTGGAAGAAGCACAAGCTGGAATCAAGATTACTGGGAGAAATATCAATAACCTCAGATATGCAGTGACACCACCCTAATGGCAGAAAGTGAAGAGGAACTAAAAAGCTTCTTGATGAAAGTGAAAGAGGAGAGTGAAAAAGTTGGCTTAAAACTCAACATTCAGAAAACGACAATCATGGCATCTGGTCCCATCACTTCATGGCAGATAAATGGGGAAACAATGGAAACAGTGTCAGACTTTATTTTGGGGGGCTCCAAAATGACTACAGATGGTGATTGCAGCCATGAAATTAAAAGACACTTACTCCTTGGAAGAAAAGTTATGACCAACCTAGATAGCATATTGAAAAGCAGAGACATTACTTTGCCAACAAAGGTCCGTCTAGTCAAGGCTATGGTTTTTCCAGCGGTCATGTATGGATGCGAGAGTTGCACTATAAAGAAAGCTGAGCGCCAAAGAACTGATGCTTTTGAACTGTGGTGTTGGAGAAGACTCTTGAGAGTCCCTTGGACTGCAAGGAGATCCAAACAAGCCATCCTAAAGGAGATCAGTCCTGGGTGTTCATTGGAGGGACTGATGTTGAAGCTGAAACTCCAATTCTTTGGCCACCTGATGCGAAGAGCTGACTCCTTAGAAAAGACCCTGATGCTGGGAAAGATTGAGGGCAGGAGGAGAAAGGGACAACAGAGGATGAGATAGTTGGATGACATCACCGATTCAATGGACATGGGTTTGGGTTAACTCCAGGAGTTGGTGATGGACACGGAGGCCTGGCGAGCTGTGGCTCATGAGGTTAAATGACTGAGCAACTGAACTGAACTGAACTGAACTGATGGAAAAACCTCTACCCTGAAAACTATAATATGTAATAGAAGGTCATTAAAGGAGATCTTTTTTATTATTTTTATTCTATATTCAGGTATAGTGGATTTACATGCAGCCTGTAACTCATCTCCATATTATTCAAGTCCCTGATGAACGCTTCACTTCATCTTGTAGCTGGGTTCATCAACTGTCACTCACAGTACCACCCACAACCCTGTATCACCTGTGGCATAAAATTTTAACCTGAAAAATACTAAAGTACCCTCCCTCTCCTGGCTGCTCTCCAGCTCATCATTCTGTCTTATTTTCTTTATAATACTGTCACAAATAGAAATTACATTGGCCGTATTTTTTTTTACTGTTTATTATCTATTTCCAATGTAAGCTCTGTAAGATGGGGGCTGGGGGGGTGAGGTGCTTGCTTATTTTGATCACGACTATCTTTCCAGTCCTGAAATCACAGTCTGGCACATCTTCATGGGTACTTTAAGGATACTTTTTTTAATTGAGGTATAGTTTGGTATGGGCTTCCCTGATGGCTCAGGTGGTAAAGAATCTTCCTATGATGCAGGAGACTCAGGTTCGATTCCTGAGTTGGGAAGATCCCCTGGAGAAGGGAATGGTTACTCACTCCAGTATTCTTGCCTGGAGAATTCCCTGGACAGAGGAGCCTGTCAGGCCATAGTCGATAGGGTCACAAAGAGTCAGACACAACTGAGTGACTAACGCTCTCTCATAGATAATGGATATACAAGATTATATAGTTTTCAGGTATCCAACATAGTGATTTGCAAATTTTTAAAGTCCTATTTCATTTATCATTATTATTAAATATGACAATGTTCCCTGTGTTGTACAACATATCCTTGTAGCTTTTTAGTTTATACATAGTAGTTTGTATCTCTTAATCCCTTCGCACTATGTGTCCCCTCCATCCTTCCCACTCCCCACTGGTAACTACTAGTTTGTTCTCTATACCTGTGAGCCTGTTTCTTTTTTGTTATCGTCACTAGTTTTATTTTTTAGATTCCACATATAAGTGGTATCACACAGTGTTTGTCTTCGTCTGATTTATTTCACATCACATAATACCCTCCAAGTCCAGCCATGTTGTTGAAAAAGGCAAATGGCTGACTTGTTCTTCCTAAACGGCTTTTCATAAAATAAAATGGACTAGTAACATGCTGCCAAGTGTCCCTCCTTGCTTGTGTGATGCAGGGTAGATTATGAGGGAACCTGTGTGATGACTCCCCTTCTCTCCTTCCTCCTTGGCAAAGCCTTCTTTGATTTGAAAGCCTTGATTTGATTTGAAAGCCTTGATTTGAAAGAAGTTGGCTGTACCAACTTACTCCTCTGAATTCCTCCAACACTGACCACTGAGCGTTTTCCACCTTGTGTCCCTGGCCATCTCCTCCACTCCCAACACACTCCCCACCCTAGAGTGAGGGTCCCTCTGGTCAGGTCCGTGGCTCATTCATCTGCATCCCACCCCGCCATGGGTGGCAGGTAGTAGATGCTCAAGCAACGTCTGCGGGCTGAACACAGATGTGACTGCCTGGACTATGGCTCACCACAAAGGCCATGGTTCGGAAGCGTCACACTCCACACCATGAGCGCTGCTTTATTACCATGCCAGGGATTGGAGCGGGGCAATGCTCATCCCAGAGAGAGAGAAAATGCAAGGGGCTCAGTGCAGTGCTGAAAAGGCCAGGTGTGACTCGGGAAAACTCCCCTCTGAGACATGGTGCTTCATCTGCACAGTGAGAGGCTTGGGTCCGGTGGGCTCTGGGGATTACAGCAAAGGGAGCAGAGAGTGGACTCGCCTGGGTGTGACCCCTGCTTCTTCTGCAGGATTATATCTGCACTCACCTCTCTGGGTGCCTCTCCTCGGCTGTAAAATGGTGTGAGTGGCCCCAAATGGTAGAGCTGTCAGGTAGATTAAATCAGGTGATGCGTGCACAGCCCCTGGCTCAATGGCCTCCCCTCTACCTGCTCCTTCTTTGGAACCCAGAGTCCATGTCCTCACCCTTTGTTTTTTTTGTTTGTTTGTTTTTTGGTTTTTTTGTCCGTGTTACACAGCATGTGGAATCTTAGTTCCCCTAGCAGAGATTGAATCCACGCCCCCTGCAGTCAAAGTGTGGGGTCTTAATCGCTGGACTACCAGGGAAGTCCCCGCTGTGTTCACTCTTGACTGGCCACCACAAGTGTCCATCACACCCTCTCGGACCCAAGCAGAAGGAAATCCACACTCCCAAGGCAATAACTCTTTTGAACGGGGCAGGTGCTGACGTCTGTGGGCCTCTGGCCTCCTGACCATAAAGCAGGCATTTCCCTGTGCACCAGCCCAGCTGGATGACTTCCTTCTGGCCCAGAGAACTCCACCTCCCAGAATCTGGGCAAGGCCATGTGACTCATTCCTGCCACATAGTACAAGCAGAAGTTACTGAGCCACTTCCACTGCTGACTCATTAAAATTTCCTCCTCTGCTCTCTCCTCTTCCTTGGAAAACGTGAAGCCCTTGATTGATTGGAGGTTGGTTGCATCACAGTCTGGAAGAACCTTGAGTCGCCAGAGGGATATCCAACTACATTGACTGTGACATGAGTAAGCAACTGAAGCTCCCAAGATTTGAGGATTTGCTGGGCTCCCCAGGTGGTGCTAGAGGTAAGGAACCTGCCTGCCAATGCAGGAGACATAAGAAAGGCAGGTTCGATCCCTGTGTTGGGAAGATCCCCTGGAAAAGAGGCTGGCAACCCTCTCCAGGATTCTTGCCTGGAGAATCCCATGGACAGAGGAGGCTGGTGGGCTGCAGTGCATGGATCTCAAAGAGTCGGACGGGACTGAAGCACGCATGCTTTGACACGGCAGAGGCAGGCTCCCCTGGCTAGACCAGACCACCTGACCTTTCCCAGGGGCACGGCTCCTCACACAGGACAGGTGATCTTTCCTCTGACTCACCCTCCTCAGGGAGGAAGGTGCAAGCTTCCCTTTCCCCCTCCTTCCACAAGAAGGCCTGGGTTCTCATGCCCCATTCAGGTCCCCAGACTCCCCCAGGTATCTATCACCCTCATGAGAACGCACCTTGTGGCCAGCCTGGCAGTCTGGAGCTCCCCCAAGTCCCGCTTAGATGAGACCATGACTTCTACTACACCCTCTTGGTCTGGACCTCTGTTTCCCCACACACCCCAGAAGGACCTCAGAAGATGGCCCTCAAGTCCAGGAAAGCACATCTGAAATGGACTGCCCACAGCCAATACCCAGCAGCCTGCACCCTGGCCCAGCCTCCAGCCTACATATGACCCATAAATTCTCCCAGCTAAGCAAACACATTTTATGGGGCCTGGGGACGCTTCCTGGCCTCACTGTTCCCACCTTCCCATGTCCTGCTCTGGCCTGGCCAGCTCCCCAACACCACACCTCTCTGGGACCCCCAAGCCCCATCCTTAAGTTTCCCTCCCCCTCCTACCCCTCTTCCCCAACTCCCGCCACAAGGAGGGTGGAAAGTTTCTTCTCTTATCAGCCGTTTTACTGCCCCCTCCTCCCTGGTTACACAGTAATTGGGAACAGAACTCCTGGCAAGAACGGGTTGATCCTATCAGTTTGCAGTCGACAGTTTACTAGACAGAGGGAAAGGGTCCCCTCAGCGAGGACCCAGGAGGCAGGTAAGAGGTGTGCAAACAAGAAGGGGACAGAAAGGACCCCCAAAGAAAGGGAAAGGAGCCGGGAAGGCGCCTACCAAGAGACCTGTGCAGTGAAGTCGGGGAGAGAGCAGAAGAAAGTGCTGGCTGGACCAGAGACACCAGGGGAGGTTCAGACACCAGCTTTCAGCCCAGCCCTGGCACAGAGAGCCAGCCTGGCAGTGACCCTGCGACCCTCTTTGGAAGCCTCTACCTGCAGGTGCTCTCGGAGGAAGGCCTGTTCTGGAATCTGGGAGCAGCAGAAGCCGGAGGAATCTAGGAGGATTTCTGGAAGCACCCCTCGAGCTGCAGTGTGGCCCAGGGCTGGGTTGGCCACCTGGGGCTCACCGGTGGCACTCCAGCCTCCCAGAGGTCTGACCGGAGCCAGGAGGAAAGAGCCACACGACAGAGAAAGCGTGAAGGTAGACACTTTGCCTCCAGAGCTCCTCTGGGGGCAGCCTCCCTCTTCCAGCTCTTTTGCCCTGTTTGCCACAGGCCATGACTTCAGGGTCTCTAGCCTAGGCTGAGAACTGCGAAAGTGATCACCCCAGAGAAGACCCATCACAGTAGGACTGAATTCAGTTTAGCAATGGCGATTCCCTCGATGTTGAGTCTACGAGGGCTCTAAGCCCATGGGCACAGGTACAGTCCCTTCCAGCTTTCCTGACGGGACCAGCATCCTTGATCCCAAGGTATTTTGAGGTGACCCACAGAAGTCCCCATGGAGACATAACCGTGCTGGATAATCCAACGTGAGAATCTCTGTTCACCTCTGCTCACCCTCTTGATTCCAGGAGTTTCAGGAAAGCAAGGACCCCTCCCTCCACGGGTATTGGCCCCTCTGCTCCCTCAAAGCTGCCCACGGAGGGTGCCAAAGCAGGCTCTGATCTCCACAGGGGATGGAGAGGAAGAGCTCGGGGTGCTATGAGGCCCCAAAGAAGCGGGGCCTGTCCTTCTCCATTGAGGATATCTTAAAGAGGCCAGCTGAGAGGAGCGATGTGGTCAGGCCTGAAGGGGCAAGTGGACAGGGAACCAGGCAGGCAACAGCTGAAGATTTCGAGCCAGAGAGACCCCCACAGGACCAGCCCAAAGGTAAGTGTCTTCTTGCCAATTCTTACACACTCCTGGGTCTGCAAGCCCCAGCTGGGCTCAGGCAGAGAAAAAGCTGCTCTGTATCAATAGAAGAGAAGACTCCAAAATTCAGAGAGATGTCAGGTAGTGGGCCAATAGCCTTAAATACCTTTCTACCTAGCCCAGAAATGGAGCTGTTCTAATCCAGACACCAAGGCCCAGTTCACTGCAGGATGCGGGGATCTGGGGCTTGTTCCTGTAGCCAGGCCGCAGCTGAGAATGCCGGTGACCATTTATTTACTCTGCGGTCGGCACCATCCTGGAGGCTGTGCATGTCTCTAACTTCAGCAGGAAAGTATAATTATCATAAACGCGACTGATGAGAAACTCATCTGTGAAAGAGAAGAGGCAGGTGGTACCCCAGGTCACACAGCCGCAGGGCAGAGGACCGAGACCCAGCCGCCCGAACGCCGGGTTAGGCTGTCACGTTCTTTCCCTTCGTAAGCAGAGTTCGGCCTGCACGGCCTCTAGTGACTGAAGCTCTGCCCCAAATCTGCCCACCCTGATCACACCCTAGGCCAGTGCCCTCCCCAGGATTTACCCCCAAATAACAATGACCAGATCCCGGGCCCCTCCTTGAGGGCTAGCTTGAGGAGGGGGCGGAGGAGGGAACATACATGTTCCTAGGATTCAGGCAACCCCGGTCAGTCTTAGCTCTGCCCCGGCCTGCAGAGCCACCCGGCCAAGCCCGTTTCCATTCTGGCCTCAGCTTCATCTTCAGTGAGACAGCTGAGTGAGGGAGAAAATGAAGCTGGTGATGTCTTGGGGGTCCACTGCAGTCTGACTGGCGATGAGCCTGGAGTGTCCACAAGAGTGTCCTGGTCCTCTCTCCTGTCTAATGCTTTAATCCAAGGAAAGGCTTCCCCGGCAGCTCAGTGCTAAAGAATCCTCCTGCCGATGCAGGAGATGCTGGTTTGATCCCTGGGTCAGGAAGATCCCCTGTAGAAGGAAATGGCAACCCACTCCAATATTCTTGCCTGTGAAATCTCATGGGCAGAGGAGCCTGGCGGACTACAGTCCATGGGGTCACGAAGAGTCGGACGTGACTGAATGACTAAACAACAGCAGTCCAAGGGAAAGAAACTCAGGGAAGCCATGATGCCTTCTCCTCCCAAACACGGAGCCCCACTTCCTCCCCCAGGTAGAGTCTCCTAAGAGGGGGTTGGTGCTCACTGGTGGTGAGCCAAGGGAAAGAACCTGCGGGGGGTGGGGGGTCATGTGTCCCCAGAGAGCTAGTGGGTTTCCTAGTAGCTGACTCTATCAATAGGAAAGGGTCCCAGCTTAATTGTCAGAAGTTCATTAATATCTTCCAGTGAACTGAATGAGCAATGAGCGTTCACAGGAGCCATTCTGCTGAGGGTCTGACCTGAGTGTCTCTTGCTGCAGCTATGTAAAATCTATGTCCGTCCTCTCTGTTGCAGAGGAAGAGAGAGAGAGATCTTATTTCCCTTCCCAGAGCAGTTTCCCTTCCCCTAGCCCAACACTGGCTGTTGACGAAACGGAGGCCAGTCATGCTAAACCTCCACTGAAGCGGCTGGCATGCTCCAGGTCAGCTAGACCCAAAGGAGACACGAGTAAGTGCTTGGGAAAATGGCAGTCATAAGATTGGGCTGGGCTCTCATGCAATGTGATAGCCATTGTTTCCATCCATTTGTCACAGTTGTGAGCCCCACCTTAGAGCTGATGAAATCAAGAAGAGAAGAGAAGTCACCAGCAAAAACCGCACGAGTAGGTCACAATAGAATTGAACCCCGGTTGCCTGAGATCATCCGCTCTAGATTATTTCTGAATGTGGCTAAAATCCATCCATCTCCCTGCTAGGCTGGAATTCGGCATTTCTACTTTTTTGGCCACACCACACAGAGTTAAGTATCCTACTTCCACAACCAGGGGTCAAACCCATGCCCTGTGCAGTGGAAGCGCAGAGTTCTAACCGTTGGACAGCCAGGGAAGATCCCTGAAGAAGAAAATGGCAACCCCCTCCAGTATTCTTACCTGGAGAATCCCTTGGTCAGAGGAGCCTGGCGGGCTACAGTCCATGGGGTCACAAAAGAGCCGGACATGACCGAGCGGCTGCACAACAACTGTCATAGCTAAAAAGCAGACAAGGTGTAAATGAATGGGTATGTTTATGTTCCAATAAAATTTTATTCACAGTTACAGGCAGAATGCCAGGTCTGGCCCCAGACTGTAGTTCATCAACCCCTATCTAAAGCTAATGGCGTGACATTCAACGTCCTTTACAGTCCAGCTCTGTGGGTCCCCAGATTCATCCCCCATCATGGCCTGCCTGCCCCTCACCCTCCAGGCACATGGAGCATCTCTCTAACTTTCAGTCTTTCAAGCCTTTTTATGTCTCCAAACTTTGCCCTTTAAAACCCTCATGGGGAAGGAGGTGGGAGGGGGGTTCAGGATGGGGAACACATGTATACCCGTGGCGGATTCATGTCAATGTATGGCAAAACCAATACAATATTGTAAAGTAATTAGCCTCCAGTTAAAATAAATTTAAAAAAAAAAAACTCGCTCCTCTTTCCTCTTCTTCTTCCTCCTTTTCCTCTTCCTTCCCTCATCCTCTCCCTCTATATGAGCTTCCTTTAGAGGCTGTGCCAATTACCACAAACTGAATGGCCTAAAACCACAGAAACTCATCATCTTAGAGTTTCAGAACCAGAAGTCCAAAGCCAAGCTGTTGGTAGGGTTAATTCTTCCCAGAGCCCCAAGGGAAAGCCTGCTCAGTGCCTCTGTCCCAGCTCCCTGTGGCCGGCAACAATCCACGATCTTGATGTGCCTATAGACACAGCATCCCACACCCTGACTCCATCGTCACTAGGCCTTGACCTCGGGCTCTATGTGGAATCCCCCTCTCCTTTATCCCACAAGGACACATGTCATTGGACATAGAATCTACCCTAAATCCAGGAGAGTCACATTTCAAGATCCTTGGCCTAATCGCACTTGCAAAGAACTTATCTCCATATAAGGTCACCTTCACAGGTACCAGGAGTTAGAACTGAGACTTTTCTTCTTGAGGGGAAGACAATTGAACCCACTTCATCTTTCCTCACTTCTTTGTCCCCCTCATTTTCCTCATTCCCCCTCCTTCCCCTTTCTTCTTTCTTTCCCCCTTCCCTCCTTCCTCATCCTCTCCTCCCCACCCACGCTGCCTAGGACTAAAGACAGTGGGCCTTCTGCTCTGCTCTGGGCCCTGGGAGAGGGAGCCCTGACTCAGGGCTCAGGCCATCTTCTTCTTGCTGTTCCTCTTCTTCTCTCACACTGTTTCATGCTCAGATGATGCCTTTTTATGAGTCTTCACAGATCATTTTTGGTCTCCATATGTAGAACTCTCACAATTTCCTTTTTCAGTTTTTAAATCCCTACTGTGTTCCTACAGAGTGTTTACTTCCCCAGATATGCCTTGTAGCAGGGCTTTGCTGGTGGCTCAGATGGTAAAGAACCCACCTGCAATGCGGGAGACCTGGGTTCGATCCCAACCCCTGGAGGGGGGCATGGCAACCCACTCCAGTATTCTTGCCTGGAGAATCCCCATGGACAGAGGAGCCTGGAGGGCTACAGTCCATGGGGTCACAAAGACCATAGGATCGTAGACACGACTGAGTGATTATGCACATATGCCTTGTAAGGTAGTAGTTGGTCATCAGTTTTTTGGCTAGAAGTGGCTCTTCTCCCTGTTACAAGACCCAGGACTTTGGCTACCTCTAATCTGGGCACTCTGCAGGTTTGCATTTAGGTTGGCCTTCTGTGTGTATTTTCACAGAGATAAGAGTTAGCTGACTTCCTCCTCCTCAGTCCTTGGCAGGAAGGACAACTAAACATGAACTCTCTCATTGAACAGAAACAAGTTCTGTGGCTCTTTCCAGGTCACATCAGGGAATCTCCCCCAGTGTTACTAGCTGGTGTCAGGTCTGGTCCCCTTCTTTGTCGCAAGTATAAAATGGAAAGGAACAAGGGCAGGCTCCCTTTGCGGCCCTCCAGCAGGCTGAGAACACCTTCTAGACAGGACAGGTGGCTTGCAGAGAGGCACCTCCCAGGGCAGAACATGCCAGCCTTTTCTCCTCAGAGTGGTCCTGGACTTCTACAATTGCCTGTGCCCGCAGCATGCAAGGCACGCTCCTTGGCTCGGCACTCAAGGCTCTTCACTCTCCCCTTTAACAGTGTCATCTGCTTTCTCCCCAGTCCTCCCTTCCATAGGTGTGGGAGCCTGGATCTTCTTCCCACCGCTGCTTTAGGATGACAAGGACAAGGCTCATTTCAGGAGTCTGAGCCCAGCTGCAAAGCCCCTGGGGCCTCTAGCTGAGCGGCCAAGGCCGATTAGCAGACCGCAGAGAAGGAGCAATCAGGGGAGGGAGCCAAGCACAGAGAAACATCAGTTTATAATTAGGTGGCCTAATCACCTGTGTAAATTGTGTATTTCTTATGATCAATGTGCTAAACGGCTCAGGTTTAATTAAGTTCTGCTGACTTGGTCTCTTTGAAGACCCAGTGAAGTGTGATCACAGCTCAAGCAATTAATAACCTGCAAGGAGCAACTTGAGAGAGGTGGCAGTTCCCTGCCTCCTTCATCCCCCCTCTTCCCACCCTCCCCTGAGTGTCTTTGGATGGGGTTCCACACCCCATTGTCCTCTCTGAGCCAGGGCCAGAAACTCCCAGCCCGTTTCCACAATTAAGAATCATCCTGTGTGATGGGCATTCCATCCATGAACTGGGTGTTCCACCTTCCTGTTTAATGAGGTTCCTTCTGGTTCCAAAATACTATGTTCATTCAGTGTCCTGTGTTCCGCCTTCTTCTCTGTTCCATAATTCGTTTATGCTGTTCTTCCTGCCCTCACCAGCTTCCTCTCCCTTATCACCTACTATGGTCTATAACCCAAGCATCAGGCTTGCTGGCCCCCCTCCTTCCTCTTCTAAAGCAGCTCTAGCATTCGATGGGAAAACTGAAGTGTCAACCTTCACCATTTCTGAGCCAACCACTCAGCTTCTGCTCTTCCCTGTCCCCGCTTCCCTGTGGACCACGAGCAGGTCACTCTGCTCTGAGTCACTGCCTGGAGCTCCAGGGCAACATCCTCTCCGCTGGTCATCCTTCTCCCCAGGCACCAGCAAGGAGACGGGTGTGGGCCAGCCTTCCCTTTCTCTTACTTTTCCTGCAATTCCAGTTTTCCCAACACCATCAAATTCGGCTCTGTGACCGATGGATACCCATTTTCCTAGAGATACGTGGCAATTAGAGGAAAGTGCAACACAAGGAGACACTTAAAGTGAGGCCCAGAATACTACTTTTTCCAGAACCCAATGGGAAAACCTATAAGGGAGCCCTATCCAATAGAACTTTCTCTGATGATGGAAATGCTTTTTATCTATGCTCTCCAATATGGTGGCCACTAGCCACATGTGGTTATGACCTATAACTAGTGTGGCTAAAGAACTATATTTTTTATTTGGTTTGATTTGATTTAAATAGCCATAGGCAGATAGTGGTTACCAATGGCAACCCACTCCAGTATTCTTGCCTGGAAAATCCCATGGACGGAAGAGCCTGGTGGGCTGCCATCTATGGGGCTGCACAGAGTCAGACATGACTGAAGTGACTTAGCAGCAGCAGCAGCAATTTCAAATAACATCCCAAGAAGGGTTGTATGGAGATAATCAGTGTTGACTACTGACACCCCAAGAACCCATGCTCAGTCTTGGGAGAAGGGCTTTGGCCCTTGAGTCCTTCAGGCTGGTCCACCTGGGGCTCAGCCTCCATCTAGCCAACTATGTATATTTTAGACAACCCTCTTTCTTTACAGGAGAAGTCACTACATCTGTTGGACACACACATATACACCCTGTCACCATGATTGAGAGATCATCATCTCTCAAGAATAATATAATAATATCCTGAGAGTGTTTAGTTCAAAGTTAATGAGAATAAATATTTTTTCAACTGGCTCATAACTGACTGGCAGCCCCTCTCTGCAAAGTCAACAATCACATTATTTTGCCGAGGAGGGCTCAGATCCTTTTCTTATAACCTTATCTCCAGGTTATGTCCTTCTGCTCCTCTGGGAAATAAGGGGAAGCTGTATTTGTCTTATTAGCTCCTTCCCTAGTTACACAAATGGAAACTTGAGATAATTATTTTATTAAGGAGTCTATACTTAGTCATGGACACTTGTTTGCCTAAGTTTCCTTCTGGGGAAAAAGCAAGAAATGGCTTAATTTTGCTAATTTCTTAATAGCTTTTTAAAATATGTATTTATTTAGCATTCTGACTTCTTATTTGCAGCATGTGGGATCTAGTTCCCTGACCAGGGGCCGAGGTCGGCCCCCTGTGTTAGGAGCACAGAGTCTTAGTCACTGGAACACTAAGGAAGACCCTTTTTTGTTGTTATAATTTACAATCTGTTTCTTATCCTCTGTTCTCCATGTTGCTTACTTTCCTGTGGTCCAGCTCTATGCCTTACCTTTTTGGTTCGGTATCCTCTATTCCAAAGTTCTATATTCTTAGAAGAATCCCAGATCCATGTTATCCTGAACATCTGTTTGCCCATCCGACCTGAAATCTTCCATTCTGTGAGTTTTTTGGCAATTTTCTATAAAACTGCACTGTGTCATTACAATTATCTAAAACAGTGACCTGGTGAATGAATGAATGAGATACTATCAGCCCAGCTTGCTCATTTTTGTACTCCTGCAGACAGGCCCTCTGTGCCTAGCACAAAAGACATTCAGTAAGGCCTTGGCAATGGATTCATACCTCCCATTCCTGTCCACACCAATTCTGGTTGGGTTTGGCTCTACCCCTTAAATGCACCACCAGCTCTAAACATAGAATATCTCTCTCTCTCTCTCTCTCTTTTTTATTAAAAAGTACAGTGGACTTGAGGAGGGAAAGGGAGATAGAATAGGTAAGAGATCAGATCATATCAGCTGGTTCACAATCCAACAACTTCCTCTAAGGGGTAATTATGCTTGAAATCTCACTGTCCACAACCCCCAAGAAGCTTCCAAGAGTCAGGAAAATGAGTAAAATTACTTTGAGGGAATTTTTAAAAATGGACTAATAACAATGAGGGGTAGTTGGGAGGGGTGAGATGAGTGGCTGGACCTAGAGTCTGTCATAGAGAATGAAGTAAGTCAGAAAGAGAAAAACAAATTTCATGTATTAAAGTGTGTATGTGTGTGTATATATATATACACACACATATATCCCATATATACATATGGGATCTAGAAAAATGGTACAGATGAACCTATTTGCAGGGCAGGAATAGGGACACAGATGTAGGGAACAAACAAATGGGCACAGTGGGGTGGGGAGAGTGGGCTGAATTGGGAGAATAGCACTAACATAAGTACACTGGTGGTTTAGTCTCTAAGTTGTGTCCAACTCTTGTGATCCCATAGACTGTAGCCCCCCAGGCTCCTCTGTCCTTTGCAGGCAAGAATACTGGACTGGTTTGCTATTTCCTACCCCAGACATAAGCACACTACCGTGTACAGAACAGATAGCTTGTAGAAACCTGCAGTATAGCACCGGGAGCTCAGCTCACTGTGCTGTGATGACCTAGAGGGGTGAGATGGTAGAAGTTTAAGAGGGAGGGGGAAATATGTATACATATAGCTGTTTCCCCAATAATTTGGCCACTTGATGTGAAGAGCTGACTCACTGGAAAAGACCCTGATGCTGGGAAAGAATGAAGGCAAAAGGAGAAGGGGGTAGCAGAGAATGGGACGGTTAGATAGCATCACCAACTCAATGGGCATGGATCTGAGCAAACTCCTGGAGATAGTGGAGGACAGGGAAACCTCATGTGCTGCAGTCCACGCAGGCGCAATGAGTCATACACATCATAGCAACTAAACAACAACATAGCTGATTCACTTTGTTGTACAACAGAAACTAACATAACATTGTAAAGCAATTATACTCCAATAAAAAATAGATAAAATAAAATCAGAGATTTAAAAGAAGGGCAGACTACGGAAGGCACTTGTCAATTCTTAGAAATGCAGGAATCACTCAGCCAGAAGTGTTATCCTCAGCACAAATCTCTCCTTCATCCATCTACCTTTTGCCCAGCCAGCTGGGCCCCCAGGCAAGGCTGAGGCCAGGTCTTTCAAGCCTCCACCTGGAGAGAAAGAGAACTGCAGAGTGCCAGGGTGGATCTGGCCTTTGTGATTTGATCATTCAAACCCTCTCCTCTCCTCCATTCTACAGATCGGGAGACTGAGGCCCAGAGAGTAAATAAAATATGGCCCAAGCAAGGACCAGGGTCCTGGGGCTTCAATTCATGCTCAGTGCCCCTCTCACCACCTCCTTGCTCCCTGGGATGGGCTGCTTTCAGTCCTATTTCCCCATACCCCTCAATCCAGTGACCTCTGCCACCCACATCGTGTGCGTGTTAGTATTCTTGCGCCTGAGGGAGAAGGGCCTTAAGCAGCAAGTGAAAGACCACCATGACTTGTTGAGAGACTGTGGAAGAAAGGAAAAAGTTTTTTTTCTCCTTTTGCACTAGGTCCCACCTATAATGTAGCATCCCTGAGTGGACCTGAGACTGGACAGGTGGCTGGGAACAGCCCCCATTGTCAGGGGCTGACTGCTGAGGTTTTTCTGTAAAGGGCTAGGTGGTGATTATTTTAGATTTTGCAGTCTCTGTTTCAGCAACACAACTCTGCCATTATAGCACAAAAACAGCCATAGACAATACATAAACCTATGTGTCAGGCTGTGTGTCAATAAAACTTTATTTCTAAAAACAGACAGTGGGCCAGATGTGACCCCCAGGCTGTGGTTTGCCATTCCTTGTTACAGATAAGGGAAATTTGCTTGAAGGCATCTAAGCAACAGAAAGGACAATCAAAGAAGTTTCTAGAAGGTCATCTTGGCCACACTGTCCAGAATGGATAGAGGGAGTCAACCTAGGGGGAGGGTTTCTAGGAGAAAGAACATTGTAAAAGTCCAAGCCTAAGAAGCCAGAGGCCAAGTAGTGGCAACACTGGTTTAATGGGTACAAGGCAGCATAAAAGCTTCACTGAGACGAAGGTCACTAACCTAGCTTGGACCCTCCTCCCTCCAGAGGGGAAGAAGGGTAAGCGGAGGATCCGAACCACCTTCACCACAGAGCAGCTGCAGGAGCTGGAAAAGATCTTCCACTTCACTCACTATCCTGACGTCCACGTCCGCAACCAGCTGGCGGCCAGGATCAATCTCCCAGAAGCTCGTGTGCAGGTACAACCATCCCCACCCTCAACCCCCTTCATCAATGCCCTTGGAGGCATGGGTGAGACCCCAGGTATCCTGCACTCTCTGGGACTGCCCCATCTGAAATTTTCCATTGGCTTTATCCCATGAATACAGTTATTCTGTCCAAATATCATTTTCCAGGAAATGAGGTCACCATAGTTATAAGATAGATGCTTTCTCTCCTTGGAGAATAGACATGGAGGGGGTCTTATGATGATGGCCATTGGCATCTGCTTCCACTCCCTTCTTCTCCCCCACTTGACTGTAGTTCCAAAGCATTATTCACCACGCAGCCTCAAAACAGGTCTTGACAATCTAGACTAGGGCTCAACAGACTTCTTCTGTAAGGGACAAGGTGCTAATTATGTCAGGCTTTGTGAGGCCATGTGGTCACAGTCATAACTATTCAATTCTGCCCTTGTAGCACAAAAATAGCTATAGTTTACAACATATAAACAAATGAGCATGTTCCAACAAACTTTACTGATGAGCACTAAAATTTGAATTTTGTGTCATTTGCGTGTCACCAAATTTAGAGTCTTTTTCCCAACCACTTAAAAACGTGTAAACCATATGTAGCACAAGGGCTATACAAAAACAGGTTAACTCTGCCAACCTCTGACTTGGAACACATGGGTATCACTTTGGCAGCAGCACAGAGAAGTGGCAAAGACCCTCCATGGTCAGAGACCTGATCTGTCATTTCTTCCCCCAACCTGAGTGTCTAGGCTTCCTCTGTGGTTAGATATACAGTAGCCCCTCACCAACGGTATGTCCAACTCTCTTTGCACATCCCCAGTTCTGCAAGTATTGCTCTAGCAAATCCAAAACCAATTGTTACATATTTTCACTCTCTCTAAAACAGTTTCC
The DNA here is from genome assembly GCF_001704415.2 of Capra hircus. Classification (NCBI taxonomy): domain Eukaryota; kingdom Metazoa; phylum Chordata; class Mammalia; order Artiodactyla; family Bovidae; genus Capra; species Capra hircus. The sequence continues at coordinate 72,058,323 of NC_030812.1, forward strand.
TAAATCACTCTTCATTTTTTTTAACAAATATGATGGGGGAACTATACTCAACATCTTTTTTTTATAACTTAATTTTTAATGAATACAAAAATAGTCTTTGAAAAACAGAAAAATACAATTTTTATTTTATATTGGAGTATATTTGATTTACAATGTTGTGTTAGTTTCAGGTGTACAACAAAGTAATTTAGTTACACATTACATAGATCTATTCTTTTTCAGATTCTTATCCCATATAAGGTTATTACACAGTACTGAGCAGAGTTCCCTGTGATATACAGTAGGTCTTTGCTATCTATTTTATATACAGTAGTGTGTATATGTTAATCCCAATCTCCTAATTTATCCCTTCTCCTCTCCACCTTTCAACATCTTGTAATAAGCTATAATGGAAGAGAATGTTAAAAAGGAATACATATATTTGTATGTATACATACAACTGAATCACTTTGCTGTATGTCTGAAACTAACACAACATTGTAAATCAATTATATTTCAATACTTTCTTGAAATATACCATGGACTTATTAAATTCAAAATCTGCACCAGGGTCCACATCAATATTCCACCCTTCATATCACCCAAGCCTACTTTTCGTCTGGTCAAGGCCCACCCCTGTCTGGACTTTTACTTCCCATTTGAAATCAGTCACCAACTAGGTGGGTAGCATCTACATTAGCGTAAAGCCCAGAATTCAGCAGCTGTCTCAGCAGAATGACTAAGGGCAAATGGCCATGTGTCGCAGACAGTCAGGGTGCCCATGAATACAGGCAACCCTCAATAGTCAACCTATGGATACCAGAGGACCCACTGGGGTTGCAAGCTGGTGGCCCACCAGCAGGCAAGAGCCCAAGGATGGGTTTTCTCTGATCTGCATGGCTTTTAAATCTCAGAGGTTTCACAGAAAAATCAAGATTTCTGCCTTAGAAGTTAGATGAAGCTGCAGCATGGGCCTCACATTTCCACATGGTGGCTATTGGCTGAGGCTGACACGCTGCCCCCTTCAGCCTCTGTTCACCCACCCACCCCCCACCCCCGCCCCGTGAACCACTCCGTTACAGGGCACCCTGCTGGTTCACGCTCCCTCCTATGAGCCCCCCAGCCCCTGTAGGCATGGAAGGTTGTGACCTCGGATCCCCTCTCCCAAGGCAGATCAGATCCAAAGAAATCGTGGCTGCCGTTGACCTTTCCAAACTGTAAAGGGACGGTCCCTGGAAGATGCCGTCATCATGTATTTTAAGGAGAGGAACTGGATGGAGAAAAGCCCTTTGCTTATCTCCATTCTCTCTTGCCTTCATCTCAGATCTGGTTCCAGAATCAGCGAGCCAAATGGCGGAAGCAGGAGAAGACAAACAGCCTTGGGGCTTCGCAACTGCCAAGGGAGGCCGGCTTGGCCCCGCCCACAAACCCGGATGTGGCCGTGAGTGGCTGAGGCACCCGGGGGCGGGGCTGGGGGCGAGGTCACTGTCTGGGACCATCTCATCCAGATCGGAACACCTCCTGGGCTCTGTTCACTGTTCAGTTTAGTTCAGTTCAGTTCAGTCAGTACAGTCCAACAGTAGAGTCCAACTCTTTGTGACCCCATGGACTGCGGTATGCCAGGCTTCCCTGTCCATCACGAACTCTGGAGCTCACTCAAACTCCCCCGTAAACACTGGCAATTCTTTTAGAAAGAGCGTGGGCACGGATGCCTGGGAAACCTGCTGGAAGTCTCTGCCTCTGTCCCTGTGTCCTCATCCACTGAATGACCATCACAGTCCTCTCCCTCTTCCAGAGACTGACTTGTATTACTTGCGTAAAACGTCCCAGTCTGTGGAGCAGGGTCACAGAGTAAAGGGCGTTGTGTGGGAATGGAGCCCATTGGCTCCGGAGTCAGGCTGCCAAGATTCGAATTGCAGCTCTGACCTAAGCAGTATGTGACCTGGAAGAGTCACTGTGCCCCTCAGAGGACAGTCATAGATTTGATGAGGATGAAATGACCAAGTTTTGAAGAATGTCTGCCACCCAGGAAGTGGTCACTAAAAATTAAACCATTCATCGAGTCAACAGATTTGGAGTGTGTACCAGATGCTAGTACTGGATTCAGATCCAGTCCTGAATATTCATTGGAAGGATTGATGTTGAAGTTGAAACTCCAATATTTTGGCCACCTGATGCGAGGAACTGACTCATTTGAAAAGACCCTGATGTGGGGAAAGATTGAAGGTGGGAGGAGAAGAGGACAACAGAGGATGAGGTGGTTGGATGGCATCACCAACTCAATGGACATGAGTTTGAGTACACTCTGGGAGTTGGTGATGGACAGGGAGGCCTAGTGTGCTGCAGTCCATGGGGTCACAAAGAATCGGACACGACTGAGCGACTGAACTAAACTGAACCAGATGCTAAACAGAGGCGAGACAGCAGTGCACAAAATAGACAGTCCCATGGTTAACGATTTGTACAAACCCACAATGACTCTATGAGGCAGGATTTTTAATTTATCCATTTTTGCTGATGCAGAAACTGGACTCTGAGAAGCAAAGTGACTTTTCCGAGACGAACAGTTGCTGTAAATGCTGGAATGAGGACCAGATTTCCTGGCCCTCTTGGGCAAGCACTTCTTCCCAGGTTGGTCTTCCTATCCACCCCGAGCTGCCAGAGAGTCACCGGGAAATGTTGGGAAGTGGAGGGACAGTGTGGAGTAAAACTCAAGGCTGACCTCTCTCCTGGCCTTTCCTTCTGACAGGGCCCCATGCTGCCACTCCCTGCACAGCCCAGGCTGCTTCCTCTCACCAGGTGCTGTCCACCAGCTCAAGGTCAACTGACCTCTGCCTGGCTCCCCACCCAGATCGCCCTCCTCCCATGCCACCCATGGGAGACACAGCCTCTGCCAGGCCCTCTCATCATCCAGCAGACCTGCATCCCTACACTCTGCTTTGTTCCCACCTCCGCACCCCAGAGGAGGCATCATCTGTACCACCTCCATAACAGAGACTGGACATCCTCTTCTGAGTGGAGCCTCTCTCCTCTCCAGGTGAAAACAGGTGGCGGAAAAGTAACCAGGTCTCTGGGGGAATCAATCTCATGATTCAGAGATGATCCACATTTCAGGAAGCCACCCTGAGCATGTCCTTTGGCAGGTTGCTTCGGATTCAGCAGCCAGGTGACCAGTAAAGGAAGCTCTCCTCTCTCCTGACCAATGTGGCCCTCCTACTTCAGACAACAAACATTATGTGAGGTCTCAGGTATAAGCCCTGGAAGGAGGAGGTTGACCACTTGCACCTGTGCTTCCTCTATGTGGTTGTGTGACCTCCAGTCAGTCGCTCGCCCCTCTGGACTTCATCTGTAGCACAGGTAGTTGCACCAGTTGACTCCTGAGCACCCTTCTGGCCCTCTCCTTGGTGAGATGAACCATGATAAGAACAGAAGCACAGAGAAGGCCAAGGAGAGGTTGTTTGTTCATTCACTCATAAGACACTTATTAAGCACCTACTGAGTGCTTCATAAATGGAACTGGAAATTGGCATGAACAACTGAGGCTCTACCCACTGGAGCTCAGTCCAGGATGACCAAAAGGGTAATGCTGACCTTCCCCTGCAGGCAGAACATTCGCTCAATGAACTTGCAAGAAGCCCATGGCTAACACATTCTGTTTGGCATTGATATGAATGTTCTAAAGAGGAATAGAAATATAGAAACATTTCTTTAAAACTTTAAACAGAATTTAGTGTCTTTGGTTATTCTGCTGGGCTGTGGAGGGATGTTGTCATTTCTGGTTTGGATGAAGGGAAAGATAGTAAGCTCTTGTCACAGTTCATCTTCCCAGGACCTTGCAAGGGACCCATTTAGAAAGCCAGCCTCACTCTATGCTGAAAAGCCTAAGAAAGAGGGAGAGAAGGAAAAAGAGAAATTGATTTTTTTAATATATAAGGAATTGACTTTCACAGTTATGGAAGCTGAAAAGTCCCATGAGCAGCAGTTGTCCAACTGAAAATGGAGACCCAGGAGAAAAGAGGATATCAGCTTCAGTGTGAGACTGAAGGCAGAAGCTCCACGTTTCAGCTCAAAGACAATCAGGCAGAGAGAGCAAATTCTTCCTTCCCCCACAGTTTTGTTCTATGCAGCCCTCAATGGACTGGATGAGGTCCACCCACGTGGGGGAGGGCCATCTGCTTTACTCAGTCTACTGATCACAATGTTCATCTCATCCAGAAATACCCAGACATACTCAGAATGATGTGAAGCTGAATATACAGTTACCCTGTGGGCTAGTCATGTTGACACACAAAAATAACCATCCCAGGCTCCATCCCCTTTCCTAGTCACACATCCGCCCTCCAAGCATAAGGGGTTCAGGTGACCAGAATGCCTCAGCTTCAGTACAGATGTGAACGTTGGTTTTGGGGGGCCACCTCTTCCACTCTAGGTGTTCCTTTCCTCCCCCTGCCCCAAGAACTATTTTCTTCCCTTTACCTTATATCTATGGGGCAAATGAGTCACTTTAACACTCTTACCAGCTGTGAAAACTTGGGCAAGAGACACATTACCAGGACTTCCCTGGTGGTCCAGTGGCTAAGACTCCAAGCTCCCAATACAGGGGGATTGGGTTCAATCCCTAGTCAGGAACTAGATTTCACATGCCACAGCTAAAGATCCCTCATGCTGCCAATGAAAATCAAAAATCCTGCATGCCGCAACTAAGACCCGGTGCAACCAAATGGAAAAAGAGAGAGAGAGAGAAACACATTCCCTCTGTGCATCTGCTCCTTGGAGAGTGAGTTTCTTGTGTCTGACAGTTTCTCTATTACATGAGTTAATAAGCATGTGCATGTGCAGACTCTAGTTCAGTTCAGTTCAGTCGCTCAGTCGTATCCAACTCTTTGCAACCCCATGAATTGCAGCACGCCAGGCCTCCCTGTCCATCACCAACTCCTGGAGTCTACTCAAACTCATGTCCATCCAGTCAGTGATGCCATCCAGCCATCTCATCCTCTGTCGTCCCCTTCTCCTCCTGCCCCCAGTCCCTCCCAGCATCACTCCTTTCCAATGAGTCAACTCTTTGCATAAGATGGCCAAAATATTGGAGTTTCAGCTTTAGCATCAGTCCTAATGAACACCCAGGACTGATCTCCTTTAGGATGGACTAGTTGGATCTCCTTACAGTCCATGGGATTCTCAAGAGTCTTCTCCAACACCACAGTTCAAAAGCATCAATTCTTCGGCACTCAGCTTTCTTCACAGTCCAACTCTCACATCCACATATGACCACTGGAAAAACCATAGCCTTGAATGGACGGACCTTTGTTGGCAAAGTAACGTCTCTGCTTTTGAATATGCTATCTAGGTTGGTCATAACTTTTCTTCCAAGGAGTAAGCGTCTTTTAATTTCATGGCTGCAATCACCATCTGCAGTCATTTTGGAGCCCCCCAAAATAAAGTCTGACACTATTTCCATCTATTTCCCATGTCACCCTGCTTATTTAACTTATATGCAGAGTACGTCATGAGAAGCCCTGGGCTGGAAGAAGCACAAGCTGGAATCAAGATTGCCAGGAGAAATATCAATAACCTCAGATATGCAGATGACACCACCCTTATGGCAGTAAGTGAAGAAGAACTAAAGAGCCTGTTGATGAAAGTGAAAGAGGAGAGTATGCATACTCAGCTGTATCCAACTCTTTGCAACCCCACAGACTGTAGCCTGCTAGGCTCCTCTGTCCATAGGATTCTCCAGGCAAGAATCCTGGAGTCAGTTGCCATTTCCTACTCCAGGGGATCTTCCCAGCAAAGGAATCAAACCCCTGTCCCTTGCATCTCCTGCAGTGTCAGGGTATTCTTTACCACTGAGTCACCAGGGAAGTCCAAATAAGAAAATGCATTGTGGTAGACGGTAAACCCAGGTATTAAGAAAAAAGTCACTTTACCAACTCTCCCTTCTACCTCCTTCAACTTCTGATCTGGAGCAGCTATGTTCATCCCAGACTCTATCCCAGGAGTTCTTAACCCAGCTTGCAGGAAATCAGGGAACTCTGAAAAGAGTAAGCAAGATTGTGTGTGTGTGTTTATTTTTCCCAGGCAAAACATTCATTGTTTTCATCAGCTTTTCAAAGAGGTTTCAGCTAACAACAATAATAATAAAGGTTTCCTGTTAGACATATCTGAGTCACACCCAATAGGATCCTATTCTAGCTGTGTGGACTAGAGGCATGAGAGAAGCAAAAGGGTCATTTTTTTGAAAGGTACTGAAACCGCAGATTTCAGATTGAGATTTGAACTCATTCTCTTTTAATTGAAAGCGCATACCTGGTCTCAGGACTTATCGAATCTCAGGTTCTTTACGTCTCAGCACGGAAAGAATGCAGTGAGAGGCGAAGTGATAGGTAAGAAGTGGATTTACTTAGAGAGACACACACTCCACAGAGAGAATGCAATCCATCTCAAGAGGTGAGACTGGCCCTGGGAGAAGCGTGGGCCACCTAAGGAGGCAAGAGGCCCCAAACTATGGGATGGTTAGTCTTAATGGGGGGGGGGGGCTGCCCAGGTGGCGGTAGTGGTGAGCTGCCTGCCAGTGCAGGAGGCGGGAGAGATGCTGGTTCGTTTCCTGGGTCACGAAGATCCCCTGGAGGGTGGCATGGCAGCTGTTAGGTAGCTAGAATAGGAAACAGGAGTCCAAAATGGTGGTGGCTAAAAAGACAGGAAACGCCCAGAGAAACAGAGCAAAGGAAGGTCAGAGGAAGGTCTGAGGACCGGCGTGAGGACCTCAGGTAGAACAAACAGCTCCCCTAGCTAGCCCAGTTTACCGAGGGCAGGCCCACGGGGAGGGAAAAACATATACAATGAGGAGCCAGAGGGCTGGGGCTCTTTCTTCTCTTCGCATCTTTGGGTCAGCATGCCCTCACGCCTCAAGGATGTATTTTCCTGCTATTTTCTAAATAAAACTGAGCTGTAACACGCAGCTGTAACACTGATCTAAGAGCTATAATATGGTCTGTTCAAGAACCGAGAGCTATAACATGGTCTGTCCAAGAGCTGTGATGCACCGAGGGCTTTAATATCCGTCCCTTCAAATTTTTGTTTAGACGAGACAGAACCGAGGAGATTATACTCACCTGACAGCAAACCACTAGAGTATTCTTGCCTGGAGAACCCCATGAACAAAGGATCCTGGCGGGCTACAGTCCACAGGATCACAAAGAGTCTGACATGACTGAAGCGACTGAGCACGCACAGCTTAATGGGCTGGGTCATTTCATAGGCTGAGTGGGAGGATTATTCCAACTATTTTGGAAAAAAGTGAAAGTGTTAGTCGTTTAGTCGTGCCCAACTTTTTACAATCCCATGAACTGTAGTCCCACCAGGCTCCTCTGTCCATGGAATTTTCTAGGCAAGAGTACTGGGGTGGGTCACCATTCCCTTCTCCAGGGAATCCTCCCAACCCAGAGATCGAACACTGGTCTCCCTCACTGCAGGCAGATTCTTTATTGTCTGAACCACCACAATGAGCATATAATGAGTCTCAAGTTCAACTGGAAGTCGAATCTTCAACTACCTTGGACCTAGTTAGTTCTAACCAGTTCTGTCTCATATCTTCAAGGGCTACGTCCTTCTTTTAAGGTTCTGCCCTGCTCCCCTTCCCTCCTGTTTCAGTTCAGTTCAGTTCAGTTCAGTTCACTCATTCGTGTCCGACTCTTTGGGAACCCATGGACTGCAGCACACGAGGCCTCCTGTCCATCACCAACTCCCGGAGTTTACTCAAACTCATACCCATTGAATTGGTGATGCCATCCAACCATCTCATCCTCTGTCATCCCCTTCTCCTCCCTCCTTCAATCTTTCCCCACATCAGGGTATTTTCAAATGAGTCAGCTGTTCGCATCAGGTGGCCAAAGTATTGGAGTTTCAGCTTCATCAGTCTGTACAATGAATATTCAGGACTGATTTCCTTTAGGATGGACTGGTTGGATCTCCTTGCTGTCCAAGGGACTCTCAAGAGTCTTCTCCAACACCACAGTTCAAAAGCATCAATTCTTCAGTGCTCAGCTTTCTTTATAGTCCAACTCTCACATCCATACATGATTACTGGAAAAACCATAGCCTTGACTAGACAGCCTGTTTCAGTAAGATCGTATAAATATAAAATGAACAAGTACTAAAGTTTTATCTAACTCACTAATTAATGGGGAACAAGGAACACATCAGAGCAGTTCAAAGGAGAACTCAAAGAACAGACATGGAGCAGAGGCAATCAGGAATGCTGAAATGAATTACAAATAGAGACAAAAAGGTTCAATGGTCATATGGAAGTAATCAATAGCATCTCAACAGGACACAATTCATTTGCATTTCTGTGGACAAGAATTATTTGTATTAGTACTAACTTTTTATCAATTTAATGAGTGGAAAAATAGCTCACAAACGATGGAATGGGCTGAAATTCTAAGAGTGTGCTAGACAGAGCAAACTTCTAATGCCCATTTCAAAGTCTTTCAGTTTTTCCTGACCTGAAGTTGCTTAATCTGTCTGAGCATATCAGGACCTGCTTCAAAAGTTAGCTGTGAGATTATGTTAGATCATATAGCAAGTTTTTGTACTTGTAAAACACTGTGAAGTTAGGAAATGATTATTTATCGCCTTTCAAACTCCTCTAAGGACTTCCCTGGCAGTCCACGGGTTAGGGCTTTGCCTTCCAATACAAGGGGTGCAGACTTGATCCCTGACTGAGGAGCTAAGATCCCACATGCTTCCTGGCCAAAAAGCCAAAACATAAAACAGAAACAACATTGTAGCAAATTCAACAAAGGCTTTAAAATTAATCCACACCAAAAAAAAAAAAAAAAAACTTTAAAGAAAAAACAAACTCCTCTAGAACTCAAGCTTAAAAGTTCACATATAGAAACTGTTTAGAAATACAGTACATGCTTAACTTCAATCGTATCCAACTTTTGGTGACCCGCCAGCCTCCTCTGTCCATGGGATTTTCCAGGCAAGAATACTGGAGTGAGTTGCCATGCCCTCCTTCAGGGGATCTTCCCAACCCAGGGATCGAACATCTGTCTCTTAAGTCTCCTGCACTGGCAGGTGGGTTATTTACCACTAGCGCTACCTGGGAAGCCCAGAAATACAGTAACATTTCTTTAATGTTCATTGACCTTTTTTGGTTCAATTTTACAAAAGCCAGCAAGCCATAGGGAATGGGCAAAGAGCAGAAATAAAAGATTCACAGTAAAAAACATACAAATAGATACTAAACATATGAAAATAGTCTCAACCTCATTCATCATTTTAAAATTAAGTAAAACAGTAATAAAATACATTTTTTTTTTTTACCTTTCGGGCTGGCAAATATTTCAAAGTGTTGGTGAAGGCTTGATGAAAGTCACTGTCATATATAATGAAGTTCAGTTCAGTCGCTCAGTCGTGTCCAACTCTTTGTGACCCCATGAATCACAGCACACCAGGCCTCCATGTTCATCACAAACTCCCGGAGTTCACTCAGATTCATGTCCATCGAGTCAGTGATGCCATCCAGCCATCTCATCCTCTGTCGACCCCTTTTCCTCCTGCCCCCAATCCCTCCCAGCATCAGAGTCTTTTCCAATGAGTCACCTCTTCGCATGAGGTGGCCAAAGTATTGGAGTTTCAGCTTCAGCATCATTCCTTCCAAAGAAATCCCAGGGTTGATCTCCTTCAGAATGGACTGGTTGGATCTCCTTGCAGTCCAAGGGACTCTCAAGAGTCTTCTCCAAAACCACAGTTCAAAAGCATCAATTCTTCAGCGCTCAGCCTTCTTCACAGTCCAACTCTCACATCCATACATGACCACAGGAAAAACCATAGCCTTGACTAGACGGACCTTAGTCGGCAAAGTAATGTCTCTGCTTTTGAATATGCTATCTAGGTTGGTCATAACTTTTCTTCCAAGGAGTAAGCGTCTTTTAATTTCATGGCTGCAATCACCATCTGCAGTGATTTTGGAGCCCCCAAAAATAAAGTCTGACACTGTTTCCACTGTTTCCCCATCTATTTCCCATGGAGTGATGGGACCGGATGCCATGATCTTCGTTTTCTGAATGTTGAGCTTTAAGCCAACTTTTTCACTCTCCACTTTCACTTTCATCAAGAGGCTTTTTAGTTCCTCTTCACTTTCTGCCATAAGGGTGTTGTCATCTGCATATCTGAGGTTATTGATATTTCTCCCAACAATCTTGATTCCAGCTTGTGTTTCTTCCAGTCCAGTGTTTCTCATGATGTACTCTGCATATAAGTTCAATAAGCAGGGTGACAATATACAGCCTTGATGTACTCCTTTTCCTATTTGGAACCAGTCTGTTGTTCCATGTCCAGTTCTAACTGTTGCTTCCTGACCTGCATACAGATTTCTCAAGAGGCAAGTTAGGTGGTCTGGTATTCCCATCTCTTTCAGAATTTTCCACAGTTTATTGTGATCCACACAGTCAAAGGCTTTGGCATAGTCAATAAAGCAGAAATAGATGTTTTTCTGGAACTCTCTTGCTTTTTCGGTGATCCAGTGGATGTTGGCAATTTGACCTCTGTTTCCTCTGCCTTTTCTAAAACCAGCTTGAACATCAGGAAGTTCAAGGTTCATGTGTTGCTGAAGCCTGGCTTGGAGAATTTTGAGCATTACTTTACTAGCATGTGAGATATATATAATGAAGTATGAATTGGTAAATTATTTCGGATGGTAACATGACAACTACTAACATCCTAAATGTACATCTCTTTGACTCAGTAAATTTTTTGTAAGAATTCATATGATAAATTCACATAGATATAAATACTGAAGCTCTAGTACTTCGGTCACCTGATGCAAAGAGCCAACTCGGTTAAAAAGACTTTGAGGCTGGGAAAGATCAAAGGCAAAAGGAGAAGCAGGCAGCAGAGGATGAGATGGTCAGATAGCATCAGTGATTCAACGGACGTGAATTTAAGCAAACTCCAGGAGATAGCGCGGGACAGGGGAGCCTGGCGTGCTGCAGTCCATGCAGTCTTAAGAGTCTGCCATGACTTAGCAACTGAACAACAACACATAAATATGGTCTACAAGAATGTTCACCAAGGCTTTGTGACAGATAGCCCCTAGAAACCATGAAAATAAGACACTGGTTGAGCCAATTAATTATAGCATATTCACCCAACTGTTAAAAATAATGAGAGACTGAAATATACCTCATGGGAAACTGTCATTAGACACATCATTAAATGCAAAAGACACGTTTCAGTGCAATATTATGGTCTCATTTGAGTAAGAAAAATATCAAAATAGTCTGACAAATAAACATCAAAATGTGATGCTTTCTGCACACATTAGCTTTTGCTCCATAACAAATCTCACCAAAACATCAATGCTTGAAGTAATGACTTATTTGGCTCACAACTCAGGATTGACCAGGCTCTCGGTCTGTCCAGGACTAACTTGGCTGATCTCGGCTGGGCTTCATCAGGTGTCTGTGGTCAGGTGGTCAGTTGGTGGCTGCTGAGGGATCTCAAGTAGCCTCACTCACAGACTGGCCTGGGTTTGGCAGGCTGTTGGCCACTCACTCCAGTATTCTTGCCTGGAGAATCCCCATGGACAGAGGAGCCTGGTAGCCCATAGTCCATAAGTACAAAGAGTCGGACACAACTGAAGTGACTTATCATGCATGCATGCATAGCTGAGGTCACAGGGTTACTGGTTCACAGTAGGCTTCCTAGTGGAGTAGCCACAGGATTCCAAAAGCACGAAAGCAGAGTGTGCAAGGGCCCTTGAAGCTTGGCCTGAGAATTCACTTGTCACTTCTGCTACATCTGTTGGTCAAAGCAAGTCAAGGTCAGCCTGGACTTAAGGTGTGGGAAGAGCTGTGAAATGTGTGCCATGTTTATCATCCACCATAACACCCAAGATGCTTGCTCCTGAAAGGAAGCAAACCTAGACAGCATGTCAAAAAGCACAGACATCACTTTGCCGACAAAGATCCATACAGTCAAAGCTATGGTTTTTCCAGTAGTTGTGTACGGCTGTGAAAGTTGGACCATAAAGAAGGCTGAGCATCAAAGAATTGATGCTTTCAAACTGTGGTGTTAGAGAAGACTCTTGAGAGTCCCTTGGACACCAAGGCGATCAAACCATTCAATCCTAAAGGAAATCAACCCTGAATATTCACTGGAAGAACTGATGCCGAAGATGAAGCTCTAATACTTTGGCCACCTGATGTGAAGAATAGACTCATTGGAAAAGACCCTAGTGCTGGGAACGATTGAAGGCAAGAGGAGAAGGGGACGACAGACAATGAGATGGTTGGATGGCAACACCAACTCAATAAACGTGCATTTGAGCAAACTCCAGGACATGGAGAAGGACAGGGAAGTCTTATGTGTTGCACTCAATGGGATCACAAAGAGTCAGACAAAACTCAGCAACTGAACAACAACAACATAACACCCAAATGAATATCTCATCTCAACTTCTTCCTTAATTTCTCCTGACACCTCTACTTGACTGTCTAATGATCATCTCAAACTTAACATGTCTAAAAACAAATTCTATTCACTCTCTAGCCCAAACTTGTCTCTTCCTCAGCCTTCTTCCTCTCAGCACAGGACAATGCCTTTCTTCTCGTTGTTCACACTCAGATCCTTACAAATACATATAGCGCTTTTGACTATGTTTTCTTTATAAATATATATATTCACATATATACATATATATATATATGAGGGAGGGTAGCCACATGGCTTGCAGAATCTTAGTTACCTGACCAGAGCTGAAACTGGCAGTGTACGTTCAGAGTCCTAACCACTGGACAGTTAAGAAATTTCATATATATATATATAATACATATTTAAAATATGTGTATAGGGGACTTCTCTGGTAATTCAATGGCTAAGACATCACATTCTCAATGCAGGGGGCCCGAGTTTGATCCCTGGTCAGGGAACTAGGTCCCACATGCTGAAACTAAGATCTGACACCACCAAATAAATATTTTTTAAAATAAGTATATATGTGTAGTTTTTATTGGAGTGTATTGCTGACTTGCAATGCTGTGTTACTTTCAGGTGTATTTGTCTGAGGACTCTCTTTTCTCATCAAGTAGCAAACCCAGCATTCAACTCTTCCTTTTATGCCAGCCTCGGTCGTCTTGGTCATCTCCCCAGTGTCTCCCTGTGGTCCCCTCGCCCCACCTGAGCTCTATTCTTCACTCCATAGCCAGCGAGATGCTGGAGAATGTGAGTCAGATCATGACTCAGACCCTCAAGCTCTTCTCTGCCTCACATGGAATCAAGTCAAAGTCCTCGTGGCCACCGGGAGGTTTTCTGCGGCACCCATCCTTTTCCCCATTGCTCTCTGCTCCAGTCTTGCCGGTCCCGTGCCAGTTGCTGCTCCACCATGCCGAATACACTCCTGCCCCAGGGCTTTTGCACTTCTGGTCACTGCCTGAAAAATCCTTTTCTAGCTATTTTTCTGGCTGACTCCCTCAGTCCCACCGGGTCTCCACTCAAATAGTACTCAGACAGCCATCCTTAGGCCACCATATCTAAGACAGCACGCACATACACTCCTTGTCATCCCTCCCCCTTACTCTATTTCTTAATTTTTATACTTTGTATCAATACCTGACATATTATGCATTTACTTATTTACTGTCTCTCTTCCAACAGTAGAATGAAAGTTGCATGAGGTCAGGGATCTCATGTGATTTGTACACTGCTATATTCCCAAAGCAGTAAACAAAATCAGGCCTGGCACATAGTAGACACTCAATATTTGTTACATGAGTATGCACACACACATCCCTATATGTCTAGAATGTTCCTAGACAAATACAAAAAAAAAAAAAAAAAAAAAACCCTGACAGCAATTATTTCTAAAGAGTGGACTAATGTGATGGAGAGAGGAATGTTTGTTTTCCTGCTGCCTGGTAGTGTTTGAATTTTTGTGCCCTAAGTATATAATTTTATAAATTAAATATTAACAAATAACAGGACAATGGATGTTTTTTCTCACTTCTTTTATGCTTTACAGTTTGACCTCTTACTGTCAAAGAAGATGTTTTTCTGCCTCTTCTGGTGCTGGAGGGGTCCCTTGTTGGGACAGGGGGTCACCCAAGAAGCCACTGCTGAAAATCACAAGATGAGGATGGAGGGCTGGAAAGCAGCCTCTGGGGGCAGGGAGGGCAGACTCAAGCACAAGGGGAAGTGAACAGAGAGATCTGGGACAAAAAGCAATGGAGATCTATTCACAGAAAAGAAAAATAACACAGAGAAGGCAGGCAGGCCCGGAATCTGAGAAGAGAAGGTGGGGTCACCAGTGGAGCAACCTGCTCCACAGGGCATGATTGTGAGCAGCTTAATTCAAGAAAGGGAATTTCTCTGCACTTCATTTCTTCATCTATAAAGTGAGGGAGCTAAAATCAAGGCTCTCAGCTGTCCCTTCTCCCAGCAGTCTTTCTATAATGACAAAATCACAATGGAAATGAACCTTGAAGAGTTGGCTGAGACCAAAAAAAGAAAAAACTTCACTTTGAATAATATAAAATATAAAGATTACATACGTGTGAGATTTATAAGTTTTATCTGTATAAATATAGAGACCAAAAAACCAAACAGGAAAGTTTATGAAGAAAGAGAGGTGGCTTAACAATAACCCATGAGAAAAAGACTTAGCAGATTTATTCAAAGTGAGCTTAGTGCAAGTTAGCAGTGTGTTGCAGCACTGGAATGAGTTAAGGGAGCCTTTGGCTGCATGAAGTACCAAGTGCAGAATGAGGGAGGGGATACTTCTCTGTAATCCAACAACAGCAGCAGGAGTGATGCAGTCCTTTCTCCATGCTTCTTTTTAAGATTGAAGAGTAGACAAACTGGACTCTGTTCAGAAGAGATGACCTGTAGAAAAATCAGGTGATACCATCTAGACCTCCATCAGCCTCCACCTCACTAAGAGTGGAACAACCGTCCACTGTGGGACTCCTGATAGAAAGCACACAAAGCCATCTGTGAATTGTTCTTCTCCTTTAAAAAAATACTGAACTTGACTCAAATCATGTTCTAGAAGACAGAAGAATAAATTAAATACCAGGAAGAAGCAGTTAGTCATATTCAGAATATGGGATGGCAGAGGTGATGGTGGTTTAGTTGCTCAGTCGTGTGCGACTCTTGCAACCCCAGAGACTGTAGCCCGCCAGTTTTCTCTGTGCATGGGATTCTCCAGGCAAGAATACTGGAATGGGGCATCATTCCCTTCTCCAGGGGATCTTTCTGACCCAGGGATGGAGCCCAGGTCTCCTACACTGCAGGCAGATTCTTTACCATCTGAGTCATCTGGGAAGCCCCAAATATACTCTAGGAAACATTTTTTGGATCCCAATTTTTTAAAATGAGAAAATCTCAGATATAATCAAGGAACTCTGAACATGAGTAATAGAGGATATCGAAACTATTAATTGTCAAAGTAATATGGTCAGGTTGTTTAATGTCCCTTTTTGTTAGTGATGCATACTAAAATCTTTTGAACTAAAAGACGTGATGTTTGAGATTTGCTCTAAACTACTAGGAAACCTGACTGGCAAAATGTTCATAGTTTCTGAGACGTATTGATAGCCATAAGCTATCCTCTCTAGCTTTGTATATGCTGGAGATTTTTCATAATGAAGAAATTTTAATCCAGAAACCATTCATTTAACAGAGGTAGAGGGGCACAGAACAGGAAAAAAAAAAATTGATCTGGAAGGCACAAGAGCACAAGTTCTTGAAACCAGGTCTCCTGAGGGTCACGTGAAAGAACCAGGGATGTCTGTGACACAGGTAAGGGGTTCCAGGAGATCCAGTGTTTGAAGAGCTTGTCTGGAGGAAGCGGAAAGCCTCGCTCTAAGTACCCCAGAAGGCAGAATCAGGACCAATACAGAAATTATAGAAAGGGAGGTTTAAAGTCAGTGCAAAGAACATTGGAACTAGGTTTTCCAGAAGTCCCTTCTCCCGCATTTTGTCGAATTCCTCTCCTCCTGCAGCCCTCTGTGAGCCCTGTGTTCCAACCACACTAAATCGTTTGAGGTTCTAGGGCACAGCAGGGACATTCCTATCTCACGCCCTTTGCACTGCATTTTCCCGGCTAGGAGTGCACTCCCCTCACCCCAGCTATTGGAATTCTGCTCATGCCTCAAGGCCCAACTCAAATGCTGCCCTCGTTGCCCTTGATCTCTTTTGAAGTAATATCATCCTATAATTGCTCTGAATCTGCTGGTGGCTGTTCCGTGCGTATCTCTATAGATGGATATCAAAGATAAGTTATAAATTACCTTTTATAATGATTCTTCCTTTTTACTCCCACAACACTGTGTACCTTAATTATGATAAGAGTGCCTCTTACATATGGAGGGCCCTACTAGGGGCCAAATACGCTCATTCTCACCCTAGTCCAATGATGCAGGCATCATAAGTGTCAGAGCAGGGTGCAACTTGCTCAGCGTCACACAGCAAAGGGCTAATTTCAACTCAGACTTGCCTGATGCCAAGGTTTTAAGCATATATGTTATAACATATGTGTTGTTCAGTCGCTGAGTCAGGTCTGATTCTTTGTGACCCCATGAACTGTAGGCCACCAGGCTCCTCTGTCCATGGGATTTCCCAGGCAAGACTGGAGCAAGCTGCCATTTCCTTCTCCAATGGGTATATATATATGTGTGTGCATATATATGTTATTCTTT
This sequence comes from Capra hircus, assembly GCF_001704415.2. Classification (NCBI taxonomy): domain Eukaryota; kingdom Metazoa; phylum Chordata; class Mammalia; order Artiodactyla; family Bovidae; genus Capra; species Capra hircus. The sequence goes on from NC_030812.1 coordinate 72,075,005, forward strand.
CTATATGCTGGGACTTCCCTGGTGGTCCAGTGGCTAAGACTCCGTACACCCAGTGCAGGGGGCCTGAATGTATAAATGGTGTATGTGTGTGTTTACACTCATCCCATTATTCATTGAGTCTATTTTCCTTTCTAGTAACACTGTCTGGAATATAGTAAGGCCTCAAAAAATATTTGAGAATGGATGGATAGATGAATGAATAAATCCTGTAGTGTGACTAGGTATGTATACGCTTCTTCCCACAATCCCCACACCCTGGTAAACTTATAGACAATAGAATAAATAAATGGGACTAGGCTCTAGGATTCCACATGGGATAGAAAAGTAGTCCAAGTGGAAAAGAGTGGCAGGGGGCTTGCCAAGGTTCCCAGGAAGCCGATGGGGTGATGGAGGGAAGCGAGTTGCCAACAAGGTCCCATTACAGCGGCAGGCACCAGCCCAGGCTGCTCCTAGGTGTTGCCAGATGTGGGGGAGGAGGCGATGGAAGAAGAAAGCCTCTCTCTCTTCTTCCCCAGCTGCCAGGGCCCTGACCGCTGTGTGACCCCTGGGAGTGGGGACCCACACTCCCCAGGGGAGGAAGGTTACAGCCCAGTTATCACCAGGAGGCAATAAAGTCATTTCGTGATAATTAGAATCCTAACCAATTTAAGGCATTTACAGCTCTCAGACAATTACCTGGTGACTCTTATCTCCCCAAGAATCCTGAGATGTTATTTGAAAGAGGTCATAAACTAAGAACCTGGTTGGGGGCAGGGAATGATGACAGAGGACATGGAAGAAAGATGGCTGCCCACGGGGATGATAGAAGAGGAAACATTTCAGAACTCCAGTCACATGCCTGGTCATCGGACGTGGGCAAGGCAGACCTATCTGTGTGGATTTTGTAGGAGAAAAGTGTTCTGTCTCTAGAAGATTCCTTTCCAGAATCGTGAAACATTAGCTAGAAAATCTTAAAAAACAAAACAAAATTAGAAACATATTTCCCAAATCAGAGACTCTGGACATCTTTGGTTTATAAGATGTTTGTGGCTGTTGGATGAAAATATTTCTATCAGGTATATTGGGTTTGGGAAATCCATAAACTGTGACTCCCTCATAGAGAACCACAGACCCCACTGCATCTCAAAGGTTCTGGCAAGATTTATAGGAAAGAAACCAGGAGCTACAGGAAAGTTTAATTCAATGAAACCTCCAGTGTGTTCAGACTCTGACTACTGGACCTTTTCAAACCACACAGGAAATCTATTAATAGCACAAGAAAGTTCTAGAAATGTGGATCATTTTATCCAAGTTGCTTTCTCATTCTTGGGCTGAAGTTAACTGAGTGGCTTTCTGTTCTGTAATGCGCTCCTGGTTAGGACAAGTCGTGTAGTGTTAGTCACTCAGTCGTGTTCAACTCTTTGCAACCCCATGGACTGTAGCCCACTAGGCTTCTCTGTCCATTGGCTTCTCCAGGCAACAATACTGGAGTGGGTTGTCAGTCTCTTCTCCATGGGCTTTTCCCAACCCAGGGATTGAACCTGGGTCTCCTGCATTGCAGTTTACCTTCTGAGCCACCAGGGAAGTTCAAGTATTTGCACTCAACAGTGGGAAGTCAGACATCTTATTTCCAAAGATGGTAGGAAAAGACTTAGTCTGTTGATACTAAAAGAGCATAAGTCCAGTTAAAGAAGGCGCTTTCTAACAGTCAGAGCCACAGACAGCAGAACAGGTGACCTCAGGAAGGAACGAGCTCCCTGACAATATGTGCAGATGAGCTGAGGCTGAACAACCCACTTAGGAGTGCAGGACTCACTCAGTTAGTAAATATTTGAGAATCTGTATTGTTCAAAGCCACAACTGAAGGTAGAAAAATAGTAATGAGCAAAGTCCCTGATGTATTGGGGCTTATATTCTGATGGGGAGGGGAGAGAAACAGATTAAAGGCAAGTAAACAAAAATAAATGTAATAGTTACAGAGAACTCTAAAGATATTAAAAGGGTGATGTCATAGAATGGGAGAGAGGCTAATGAAGTTATGGTGACCAGGCAAAGCCTCCATAGGATCAAGACATCTGAGCTGAAAGCTAAGTTTGAAGAGCAATGAACCAAGGGCAAAGATCAGCACATCCAGGAATTCTGCAGTATAATTTGAGCATATCTGAAGAACAAAAGGGAGGCCAGCATGGTGCAACTTAGTGAGTAGGGCTGAGAACCCTGTGGATAAGGGTGGAAAGGTACGGCACAGTCTAGCCTCAGTGGACAAGGCAGCCCCATGCGCCCTTACAGTTCTGAGAATCTTCTTCGACGCCTCTGACTGATCAGACTGAGATCACAGTCCTTCTCCCTTAACAAATGTCAACAATATCAGGTTTCAATTTCCTCAGTTTCCTTACCTGACAACAGAAAGTCATAAACCAACTTTGTGAAAATCCTACCCAGGTTTAAGGGTCTATGTACTTACTTAGCAAGTACAGATACAGCACTATGTGTCACTCTAAATAATTCATAATATTACTCATTGACCCCTCCTAAGAGACCTAGGAGGTTTTGTTGTTGCTGTTCAGTCACTAAGTCATGTCTGACTCTTTGCAACCCTGTGGCTTGCAGCACACCAGGCTCCTCTGTCCTTCACTATCACCAGAGTTTGCTCAAACTAATGCCCACTGAGTTGATGGTGCAATCCAACCATCTCACCTTCTGTCACTCCCTTCTCCTCCTGCCCTCAACCTTTCCCAGAATCAGAGTCTTTTCCAATGAGTTGGTAGACACTGGTAGTATTTCTATTTTATCAAGGGGGAACTGAGGCACAGAGAAGTAGTTGGTATGTCTATTCCATAGTAGATGCTAAGAACATCATAGTTACTGCCTGCTTAGATTTAAAACTTTCCAGGAGATGTAAATAAAATATTCACTAGAACCTTTGTGCTCTCCTATCCCTACTTTTGAACTCCCAGTCTGGAGCATGTACATGTCATTATAGATTCTCAACAAGGAATTATTCAGTTAAGTCATATGGCACCAATACACCTCATCTCCAGAGCCTGAGGATAACTAAGAGTCTTGCAGTCATCCTTATCAAAATCCCAATGGCATATTATACAGAAGTAGAGAAAGCAATCCCCAAATTCATAAAAAACTATAAAAGACCCAAATAGGCAAACAAATATTGAGAAAGGACAAAGTGGGAGGCATCACATGTCCTGACTGCAGCCTACATTACCTACTATAGTCATCAAAACAGTATAGCACCGGCATCAAAACAGACATGCAGACCAGTGGAATGGAATAGAAAGCCCAGAAGTAAACCTGCACTTATATGACCAACTAAGCTGTGACAAAGATACCAAGAATACACAATGGAGAAAGGATAAATAAATGGTGTTTGTAAAATCAGACACCCAATGCAAAAGAATAAAACCGAACTCTTAGACCACTCACAAAAATCCACTCAAAGTGGATTAAAGACAAATATAAGATGTGAAACCATAAAACCCCTAGGAGAAACATAGAGGAAAAGCTCCTTGACATTGGTCTTGGCAGTCATTTTGTGGGGATATAACACCAAAATCACAGGCAAGAGAAAGCAAAAATAAATAAATGGTATTACATCAAACTGAAAAGCTTCTGCACAGCAAAGGAAACCATTGACAAAATTAAAAGGCAACCTACAGGATGGGAGAAAATATTTGCATACTATATATCCAATTAGGAGTTTGTAACCCAAAATATAAGCTTTGGTGTCTCAGAGGGTAAAGAATCTACCTGCAATGCAGGAGACCCAGGCTTCATCCCTGGATTGGGAAGATCCCCTGGAGAAAGTAATGGTTACTCACTTGAATATTCTTGCCTGGATAATTCCATGGACAGGGGAGCCTATTGGGCTACAGTCCGTGGGGTCGCAAAGAGTCTGACACGACTGAGGGAACACTTACAACTCGATAGTAAAACAGAAACAAACAAACAAAAAAAAAAAATAACCCATTTTAAAAACAGGCAAAAGACCTCAAAAAACATTTTTCCAAAAACAATATGCAAGTTGCCAAAAAGGACATGAAAAGGTGCTTAGCATCATTAATCATCAGAGAAATGCAAATCAAAGTCACGATGAGATATCCTTCACACCTGTTGAGACGGCTATTATCAAAAGGACAACAGCTTAGTATTGGCAAGGGTGTGGTGAAAAGGGAAGTCTTGTGAACAGTTGGTGGAAATGCAAGTTGGTGCAGCCATCACGCAAATATTATGCTGCTGCTGAGTCGCTTCAGTCGTGTCCGACTCTGTGCAACCCCATAGATGGCAGCCCACCAGGCTCCCCCATCCCTGGGATTCTCCAGGCAAGAACACTGGAGTGGATTGCCATTTCCTTCTCCAATGCATGAAAGTGAAGTCGCTTAGTCGTGTCCAACTCTTTGTGACCCCATGGACTGTAGCCTAGCAGCCTCCTCCATCCATGGGATTTTCCAGGCAAGAGTACTGGAGTGGGTTGCCATCACCTTCTCCATGGAAACATTATGGGGGCTCCTTAAAAAGCGAAAAGTAGAGCTACCATGTGACCCAGCAAGCCCACTACCAGGTAGGCATCCAAATGAAACTAAATCAGTGTATCAAAGAGACATCTGCACTCCGTGTTCATTTCATTTATTCAAAATAGCCAAGATATGAAAACAGCCTATGTATCCCCCCCCATAGATGAACAGGTAAAGAAGATATGGTATGTACATATACATCATGGAATACTGTTTAGCAGTAAAAAAGAAGAATCACCTGCCATTTAGAACACCAAGGAGGAACCTGAAGGATATTATGCTAAGTGAAATTAGTCAGACAAAGACAAATACTGTATGATATCACTTATATGTGAAATATTAAAATTTTAAATCATAGAGCCAGAGAGTAGAACCATGATTACCAGGGGCTGGGGGGTGGGGGAAAATAGAGAGAGGTTGGTTAAAGTATACAAGCTTTCAGTTCTAAGATGAATAAGTTCTGGGGAGTTAATGTGCATTCCATTAATAGTTAATGATATTCTACTATAGTCTAGAAATTTGTGAAGAGAATAGATCCTAAATATTCTCACCTCACAGAAAAAAAATAACTACGTGAGTTGATAGATATGTTAATTAATTTGACCATGTTAATTAATTTGACCATGCTAATCACTTCACAATGTATATCAAACCATCACATTATACTTCTTAAATACATAGAATTTTTATTTGCCAATTATACCTTAATAAAATTGAGGGGGGTAGGGGTGGTCCTGCAGTTAAAATATTGGGTACTGAAGGCCATGTCATGTAGCTACACAGGTTGTACACAACTATAGGACCTCAGGAGAACTCATGTTCATTTAACCTCTGTTCTGCACCACAGGGCTCCCCGCGGGTAAAGACTCCACCTGCCGTGCAGGAGACACAGGAAACGCCAGCTCAATCCCTGCACTGGGAAAACCCCCTAGAGAAGGGACTGGCTACCCACGCCAGTATCCTTGCCTGGGAAATCCTGGGAGAGAGGAGCCTGGTGGGCTACAGTCCACTGGATCCCAAAGAGTTGGACACGACTGAGCTGCTGAGCACCAGCGCATTCCTGCATCCCATCCCTGGATTACAGCCCCCACGGTACAGCTCATGAAAAAGTGAGGCTCAAGTAAAGTCTATCCTGAGTAGTAGAGCTTCATACTTGAAAGAGTCTCCCTCTGACCCAGTCCATGGGGACGCTCCAGAGGGTTGGGAGGAGGGGCACCTAGCTTTCCTTATGAGAGGAGAGGTCTCTCGGACCTAGGTTATAATACATCCAAGTCGTGAGAACCCAACAGTACACTTACCCTCAACAGTGGCTTAACAGAGGGAAAAATAAATACACATTCCCTTCTATGCTGAAAGGAAAAGGCATCTCTATTACAAAATACATATTTAACACATTTTATGGTGTTAAAATGTTTTTAAAAGATTGAGGGGAAAAAAGATCTCCTAAAGCAGACACGAGTATTATTTCATACCTTTCCATTTAACCTTATGGCAATCGATTTATTCAAAACACTAACCTTTTTATGAGCCTTTGGCTCAGACTATTTTCTTACTATGCATCGACATCCCATGGGCATGTGCATCTGTATTTTCCCAAGCCTCCAACTAAGATGCAGCATTTTCTTCCATTAGGACTGCAGACAACAATTACACAGGAGTGTATTTACAGTAGTTATGGCCTGCAGGTACCTCAAAATATCTAAGGTATTACTAAAGAAACATGTGTATGCTACAGAATCACTAATGTTTTACTATTTTGATAGCTGGATTTCTGTAAAATTATTTGTCTTTAAAAATCTGTAACTTCTGTCATCAATTTCTTATTCAGAGAAAGGGTCACGAGTTTTGCCAGCCAGCCAGCAGAGGCTGTGGTTCCAAAAAGCTAAGGACCCCACCCCTTCAGGATGCCTTCCTTCCCCGCCAGGGGCTCCCGACAGCGACCCCCCCGGAAGCCTTTTGTGACTCTTTAGGCTAATCGGAGGCGCAGCATCTCTCAGCTTCTGTCCTGCGCCCTCCCCACCTGAATCATTCATTCATGCTGAAAGAAATTGCAGTCGCAAGGGGTTTGGATCCTGCCCATCTCCTTAACCTCTGGAAACGATTTTCTGCAACCCCACTTGCTCCGCCCACTTGCCTTTTTGAAGAACAGGGAAAGCGCCTGCCGCTTCAGCCTTTCAAAGAAAGGCTTTGAGTTGATACAGGACTTTTACACCCGAAGGGAAGGTCAGATTTCATCTGCAGAGTCCCTGGGTGGCAAGGAGCTCAGCTCACAAACTTTCTGTGAACGGGCTGACATTTCTTCCCGTAGAGCAGTGGGAAACGGTACCGGAGAACACTTCTGGTGAGTTTAAACGCAGAATTAAAGCTCGTTCCTTCTCAAGCAAGGAAACCTTTTCTCCTGGATCACCTGACCCACACCTCGAGCACACTGCCCTGCAGCGAACTGTGGCGCGATGCTTTCACCACCTGATCCTCTGCAGTGGCTGGTAGGTCATAAGTCTCAGGTTAGGGGCTCAGGGACAACCACTTAGTCAATTTTGTTCAGTGTCCTCACCCCACCATTCATTCTCCAGGGTGTTTCCTATGTCCTCTGGGAAGATGCGACCCCGGGCAGAGGACAGAGGGTCCTGGGCTAGCAGCAGGCAGTTCTGATTCATGTCCAAGCTTCCCTCAGCTGCTGGATGCGTATGGACAGTGGCCCCCACACCCCTGGGTCTCAGTGTCCCCATCTGGAGAATGAGAACGGGTGACTGGATATTCCTTCTCTGGATGCCTTGGGTACCACATCAACATCACCCAGTGAATGATGCCCCGGGAGGTGCTGCCCACAGCCAGTGTTGCCTGGCTTCATTTCTGGCTTCATGTGATCAGACAGGTAGCCCCATTCAGGCCCCAGAGTTCACAGCTTCCTGTCATGAAAAGAAGCCCCTCCATGAAGGCAGGATGTCCAGGGGTCCTCAGTCAAGAGGGCCAGGAAGTGCAGAGGGCCCGGGGCTATGTCCAGTGACAGACGTTGCTTCTTGCTTAGTCTTAAATTTCCTCATTTACATGCCTCCTTTGGGCCCTTCTGGGTCAAGGCCAAGCTGGCCCAGGCAAAGAAGTCTAACTGATGAGCCCTCTGAGAATAGCGTGTAGGGGATGGTAACATGCTAGCCCAGTCTCCCCCGGGGGCTCCTGTGACTCGGAATGCCCTTTCGGGCTAACAGGATGGGGAATCTTGCCCTTGGAGATTCCTCATGCAAATGCCTTGGTTTACAGCAGAGAAGCAGAGAAGGGCCTTGCACAGGGTCATACGCCAGTCTCCAGAGAACCAGAATCAAGTCCTTCTCTCCAGCCTTTTATTTTATTGATTTTATTTAAAAGGACCCTGTGACTCAGACAACATAGAGGTGATGTGTGAAGGAGACAAAGTATCTTCTCCCCTCCCTCGCCCCTCAACCCCATGCCCTAGGTATGGTGAACCCATGCTCCTCCCCAGGGGTACCCCAGGTATAAGGCCAAGGTCGCCTCCATCTCCCCAGCTGGTTTCTGAAGCGCACATGACAGGAGCTGGCAGTCCACAGCTGGTTGGCGCTGCCTCTCTGCATTCAGATGTTTTCTCCTCTCAGCCCTGCTGCCCTGCAAGAGAAAATGGCTATCAGTCTTCTTTCCCTAAGTCAGATCCCAGTGGGGATTTCTGGAAAGGGGTCTTAGATACAAGGCCCTCAAATGTCTCATGGATGAACACCAATCCTGGCCATCTGCCCCCACCCAGCTTCTGCTCTCATGACCTCTGGTCTCACGGGTGGTCTCCCAGCTTCCTTAATCATCCACTCAGTGCCTCTCTACAGCACTATTGGAGCGAGCTTTAAAACACCCCTGCTGAAAACTTTTCAGTTCCCTGTGACCCTCTAGTTGCCAGGATACTCAGATGGAGGTCCAGAACCCCCAGACCAGAAGGTCCAGAAGAACTTTTTGTGATCTGCCCCCAAGAGACCTCTCAACCCCACCTCTAGTAACATCAATGGACATTTCAATTGCTTCCGTGTCTTGGCTTTTGTAAATAGTGCTGCTATGAACACTGGGGTGCATGTATCTTTTTGAATTATAGTCTTGTCCAGATATATGTCCAGGAGTGGGATTGCTAGATCATATGGCAACTCTATTTTTAGTTTTTTGAGAAAACTCCCTACTGTTTTCCACAGTGGCTGTATCAAGTTACATTCCTACCAATGGTGTAAGAGGGTACCCTTTAAAAGTTATTGTTGTTTGGTGTCAAAGTCATGTGCCACACTGCGATCCCATGGACTGCAGCATGCCAGGCTCCTCTGCCTTTCCCTACTCCCTAGTTTGCTCAGATCATATCCATTGAATTGGTGATACTATCCAACCATTTCATCCCCTACTACCCCCTTCTCCTTTTGTTTTCTTTTTTTAATTTTATTTTTCTTTATGTTCAAGCTGGTTTTATTTTTATTTTTTTAAGGTTTTTTTTTTTTAACTTTACAATATTGTATTGATTTTGCCATACTTCAACATGAATCTGCCGCGGGTGTTCACGTGTTCCCAATCCTGAACGCCCCTCCCACCTCCCTCCCCATACCATCCCTCTAGGTTTTTTTTTCAGTCTTTCCCAGCACCAGGGTCTTTTCCAATGAGTCAGTTCTTCACATCAAGTGGCCAAAGCATTGAAGCTTCAACTTTAGCACCAGCTTTAGCTTCAGCTTTAGTCCTTCTAATGATTGTTCATGGTTCATTTCCTTTAGGATTGACTGATTTGGTCTTCTTACAATCCTAGGGACTCTCAAGAGTCATCTCCAGCACCACAATTTGAAGGCATCAATTCTTTGGTGCTCTCCCTTCTTTATGGTCCAACTCTCACATCTGCACAAAACCATAGCTTTGACTATATAGACCTTTGTAGGCAAAGTAATGTCTCTGCCTTTTAATACACAGAATCAAGTGAAGAAGAACTAAAGAGCCTCTTGATGAAAGTGAAAGTGGAGAGTGAAAAAGTTGGCTTAAAACTCAACATTCAGAAAACTAAAATTATGGCATCTGGTCCCATTACTTCATGGCAAATAGATGGGGAAACAATGGAAACAGTGACAGACTTTATTTGGGGTTGGGGGAGCTCCAAAATCACTGCAGATGGTGACTGCAGACATGAATTTAAAATTCACTTGCTCCTTGGAAGAAAAGTTATTGCCAACCTGGACAGCATATTAAAAAGCAGAGACTACTTTGCCAACAAAGGTCCATCTAGTCAAAGCTTTGGGTTTTCCATTAGTCATGTATGGATATGAGAGTTGGACTATAAAGAAAGCTAAGTGCTGAAGAATTGATGCTTTTGAACTGTGGTGTTGGAGAAGACTCTTGAGAGTCCCTTGGACAGCAAGAAGATCTTACCAGTCCATCCTAAAGGAGATCACTTCTGAATATTCATTGGAAGGGCTGATGCTGAAACTGAAACTCCAATACTTTGGCCACCTGATGTGAAAAACTGACTCATTTGAAAAGACCCTAATGCTGGGAATGATTGATGGTGGGAGAAGGGAACAACAGAGGATGAGATGGTGGGATGGCATCACCAACTCAATGGACATGAGTTTGAGTAAGCTCCCGGAGTTCATGATGGACTGGGAAGCCTGGTGTACTGCAGTCCATGGGGTCACAAAGAGTCGGACACAACTGAGCATCTAAACTGAACTGAACTGGAATCAAGATGGTCAAGAGAAATATCAATAACCTCAGATATGCAGATGACACCACTCTTAAGGCAGAAAGCAAAAAACTAAAGAGCATCCTGATGAAAGTAAAAGAGGAGAGTGAAAAAGTTGGCTTAAAATTCAGATTCTAAAAACTAAGATCATGGCATCCAGTCCCATCATTTCATGGCAAATAGATGGGAAAACAATGGAAACAGTGAGAGATTTTATTTTCTTGGGTTCCAAAATCACTGCAGATGGTGACTGCAGCCATGAAATTAAAAGATGCTTTCTCCTTGAAAGAAAAGCTATGACAAACCTAGAAGTATTAAAAAGCAGAGACATTACTTTGCCAACAAAGGTCCATCTAGTCAAAGCTATGGTTTTTCTGGTAGCCACGTATGGATATGAGGGTTGGACCATAAAGAGAGCTGAGTGCTGAAGAATTAATGCTTTTGAACTGTGGTGTTGGAGAAGACTCTTGAGAGTCCCTTGGACTGCAAAGAGATCAAACCAGTCAATCAGAGTCAATGTAAGAAAAATGTAGGGTAGGAGTCAAACCTGGATCTCTTGGCCTGCATCACCCTGAGTTCAGATGAAATTTCACAAGACGTTTCTTCTGAATATAAATTGGGTCAACCCACAAACTATTGTGGGATACTTGCCATGTGCTAGGAGTTGGAGATTTGCTCAAATCCCCAAGTTTACACGGATCACAATCAAAATCAGATAAAGATTTTGGAGGTCCCTAAAGCATTAAAAGGGAGAGGACGTGAAGGGAAATAACGGCCTCCCACAGGAGCATCTCCATGGCCCTGTGGCATTGCTTTTGCTGTCATCACTTTCAAGAAGAGGAACTTAGAGTGCTCTTAGAGAGGGGAAGCAGCAAACCTGAGATCAAAAGACAGAAAGCAACACAGCCGGGTCCAGAAGCCTGGACCATCTGTCTCCATCCCCTCTTCCCAATAGACATATGTACCATACTGTGACGGTGCCCTTAGATCAAGAAATGAGGAAACTAGAGGCCAGGCCTCATCGCATCAGTCCCTGTGCACTTAAACCTTACAAGTGTGACGAGTTAAGCATCCAGACTCTGGAAGTCCTGGGCTAGTGTCCAGCTCAACCAGCTGTGTAAGCTGGTTCAAGAAGGCAATGTGTAAGGCCACCTGACATATCCCTGGAGCACAGCAAGCAGTCCCTCGATAGTACTGACTGTCAACCTGCTCAGCCCTATTTGGCCTTGTCCTGTGCTGTAGTTCTCTGAGTCTAGAAGACACATGGCCTCCAGGAAATGTGGCTTCTGCTTGGAGAAACAGGCAAAGCATCGGCTTAATTCCAAGGTAAGAGTCAGAAGTGTGGTAAACTTAATCCCACCAAAGGAGTTCAGTAATGGATGAGAAATGAGCTTTTGCTTTGAGAGGTATGAAAAGGTTTCACAAAAAGTGGGGTGGATCCCTAAGTGCTAAGCGAAAGAGACAGAGATAGAAGTCTAGTTCTCCAGGAGAGGGAACAGTATGGACAAGATCCCAGAGGCAGGAAAGAAGGCTGAAGAGGAAGCAGCAGCTGACCTAGATAGAACAGAGACTCGAGAAGCACTTGAGGGAGAAATCCCAGGAACTCTGATTCTCCAGGCTCAGGTCCTTCCTTGGACGTGTCTTGAACATTCCTTGATGCAGTCAAGCCCAGGACAAAGTTGTCTTCTTATCCTGCATGTGATCTCTGAAATGGCATTTATGGCCCTAAAGCAAAGTTCAGTTTCAACTTTCAGATGACCATCAGGAAAGAGATGTTCATTCATTCAGCAGCATTTGCTGAGCACCTACTGTGTGCCAGGGAACCACACTGGTGCCAGGGATTCAGGAGCAAACAAGATGGACATGCTGGGACTTACCTGGTGGTCCAGTGGCTAAGATTCTGAGCTCCCAATGCAGGGGGCTTGGGTTCAATCTCTGGTCAGGGAACTAGACCCCACGTGCTCACAACTAAAATATCCCGTGCACCACAACTAAGACCCAGCACAGCCAAATAAATGAATCAAAATAAATAAACTTTATACATGTTTCAATGCCATTCTCCCAAATGATCCCACCCTCTCCTTCTCCCACAGAGTCCAAATGACTGTTCTATACATCTGTGTCTTTTTTGCTGTGTCGCACACAGGGTTATCGTTACCATCTTTCTAAATTCCATATATATGCGTTCGTAGGGGTTCAGGATTGGGAACACTTGTACACCCATGGTGGATTCATGTTGATGTACGGCAAAACCAATACAATATTGTAAAGTAAAAAAAAATGAAAAAATGAAAAAAAATAAAAACAACTAGAGGAAAAATAAGTAAATAAACTTAAAAAAAATTTAAAAAAAGATGGACAGTCTCTCAGAGTTTTCTTTCCAGGAGGAGAGTCAGATGGTAAGCGATTTCCTACACTGATGCTGCTGCTACTGCTGCTGCTGCTGCTGCGTCGCTTCAGTCATGTCTGACTCTTTGGAATCCCACAGACGGCAGCCCACCAGGCTCCCCCAGCCCTGGGAGTCTCCAGGCAAGAACACTGGAGTAGGTTGCCATTTCCTTCTCCAATGCATGAAAGTGAAAAGTGAAAGTGAAGTCACTCAGTCGTGTCCAACTTTTCACGACCCCATGGACTGCAGCCCACCAGGCTCCTCCATCCATGGGATTTTCCAGGCAAGAGTACTGGAGTGGGGTGCCATGGCCTTTTCCAAATTTCCTACACAGTTCTAGTAATTCCTTCACTGTCATTGTGCTATGAATGTGCATACAGGTGGAGGTGTGATAGGAAGTGATCTGCCTGGAGACTCAGAGCGATCAGATGGGGTATGAAGCCTCTGGCAAAACCAGGGCAGAAGTGACACTGGGGAGCTGACCTCCACCCCAAGTGGCTGAATGCCTTTTTAAGGGCAAGGAAAAGCCAGCAGGACATTCCTCCTACATCCCAGAGTCACCATCTCTCAAAGGAACCAGTTGTTGTTCAGTCATTCAGTCCTTTCCAACTCTTTGCGACCCCATGAACTGCAGCACACCAGCCTTCCCGGTCCTTCACTATCTCCGGGAATTTGCTCAAACTCATGCCCATTGAATCGATGATGCCATCCAACCATCTCATTGTCTGTCAACCCCTCTCCTCCTGCCCTCAATCTTTCCTAGCATCACGGTCTTTTCCAACGAATCAGCTCTTCACATCAGGTGACCAAAGTATTAGAGCTTCAGCTTCAACATCAGTCCTTCTAATGAATATTCAGGGTTGATTTCCTTACAGAAGCCAGATCAGGGCTGATTTGACAGGCTACAAATGTAAGCCCTCTCTGGAATGACAGGGTGTTGAAGAGGAAAGCACATTGACCCAAGAACTTCTGAGATAGTTTGAGTTTCAGCATGAAGTGGACCACCAACTTAAGTAAGCCATCTAATCACAGCTTAGAAATGTGGGGCCTGGGACTTCCCTGGTTGCCCAATGGTTAAGACTTCACCTTCCAACCCAGAAGATATGGGTTTGATCCCTGGTCAGAAAACTAAGGTCCCACCTGCCTCACAGCCAAAAAACCAAACATAAAACAGAAGCAATATTATAACAGATTCAATAAAGACTTTTAAAATGGCCCACATAAAAAAAAATTAAAATTAAAAAAAGAAATGTGGGGCTTGCGCAAGAGGTGGGATTTCTCCTAGATCCATGTTTTTAGAGTATTTTCTATTGAATAAAATTGCCATACAATCACTGAATGGGGAGGGACTCTATTTAAAAACAAAATAAAAGTTTTTGGCTATTTTTTTTATTCACAGGATTTCTCAGAACCTTGAATTTGCTGATATGCACACGACTGAAGGGACTTAGCACAGCACAGCAGAAGTGATTTTTTAAGATGGTCCATAGTATATAGCACTTTCCAACTTTATTTGACTAAGAATATTTTTAGGGACACCTACTAATATTTTCCCTCATACATTTAGGAAAACAGCCTAAGATTAATCTCTATGGCTAGACAAGACAACTAACCTTAATAATGAGGCTCTTTCTCAAGCTGGAAGGTATTGGGTTGGTCAAAAATTTCATTTGAATTTTTCTTTAAAATATTATAGAATGCACTTTGTGGCCAACCCAATAGTTTGAGTGCAGCTAATGTAGCCTCCTCTCACTCAAGGGTTTCTTCCATTCTATCCTGACAAGTGATCCCTCAGCCCCTCCACTCAAAGGCACTCATTCCCTGATGGGGCAGCCCACCCCCACCGTTGGAAGTGGAACTCCATCCAGACCCCTTCATTAAACTGAACTGAAATTCACCTCCCTGACCTACTCATCTATGGAAACAGTAATAATTATGGCTACAGTTTATTGAGCATCTACTATGTGCCGGGCTCTATGCTGAGTATTTTTGATGTGATCTCAAGGAAACTTCTCAAACATTCTAAAGTCAGCATGTGCTTCTGCTACACCTGAGGAATCTGATTTCAAAGAAGTTACATTACTTTTCCTTGCTTATCCAGCTATTGAGGAACAGATTGAGGACTCAAACCCTGACAGTCTGACCCAAAGGCCAAGAATGACGATGTACCTAACCATTGTGCTTCCTTGCCTTCTGCTCAAGGCTCTGCCCTCAGAGTCCCTAGAATAATAATGCCCACACTTGTGGGCCCTTCCCACATGCCAGGCTCCATTCTAATGGCTGAATGCATCGAATCCTGACAGCAGCCCATGAACTAGGGTCTGTGACTATTTCTGGCGCACTGAAGAGACCCCGATCAGTCACCCTCACAGAGTATACAGACCTAAGCAGCAGATGGGAGCTTAGAACCCAGGCTCTTGGGTTCCAGAGCCACCACTCTGGCCCCATCTCTGCCCTTTTCCGGACCCCCTCCTGCATACTGGCTAAAGCGACAGTGTCCACAGGAGTCCCATCTTCTCCAGCTAATCGACCTCTGGTCCTTTCCAGGACAAGGTCTCTAGTCCCCTGTCCCTCCTCGTCAGTCTTCTACAGCCTCATCACAGATTCTGTGTGAATAGATCCTTTTCATGGCCCCAGAGAAGGGAGAGGTGAAGAAGCCAGGACTGAAGACAAGAGCAAGAAGAATACAGATAGCCATGCCATGAGGGCCTGCTGGGTCCAGATCCTTTGGGGGATTATTGTGTTTAATCCACATGGCAGCTGCTAACATCTGGAAGAAAACTCTAGGACCTATCCATTGAATCAACAGGGAATCCTATTGTCTTTTATTCCCAGATAAAGAGGTACACAGAGGTCTTAGGGACAGACTCAGAACCACACAGCTCATGACCAATTTCAAATCCAAACCCAAGTCTATCAGGCTCCATGGTTTTGCCCTCTTTTCTGGACCACAGGGCAGCCCCGCTCCACAGAGGGAGTCCAGAGAAATGGATGCTCATTCCAGGTGTGTCTTGGACCCCTTTGCTGGCCGTGGAGCATCCAGGAGATTTTCAAGGGCTGCCCCCTCCAGCCCGAGGAGCCTCCCAAACTTGGTGGGAGTGGGAGGGAGAAGGGAGAGAAGCCATCCGCTGAGGCTCCAATTTCCACGGCCAGCGCTGGCACGCAACCAACATAACTTCCTTTTAAAAAAATTATCTATTTTTTAACACCAAAAACATTTTGTATTGGGCTATAGCCAAATGAACAATGCTGTGATAGTTTCAGGTGAACAGTGAAGGGACTCAGCCATGTATATACATGTATCCCTCTCCCGCAAACCCCCCTCCCATCCAGGCAGCCACATAACACTGAGCAGAGTTCCATGTGCTATACAGTAGGTTTTTCCAACACAACTGTCTTTTTATGACAGGAAAACACTCTCTCAAATATTCACTCAAAGAGATGTCTGTAAAAGAGGTGTTCTGTAAAACTCTGTGTCTTGGTGCCTGACCAGTGGATAAAGCCAATGTGGGTCTGACAGCCTACAACATAAACAGAGGAAATATCAGGCAGAGAGCTTGGGGTGACGGATGAAATTACAGCCTGCGATCCTGAGCATTTTCCCATGTGCTCAGCTGTCCTGGCCTGTGTCTCAAATGCAGAAGGATGCTAAAGGTTCTGAACTTGATGGTGAAGCCAGGAAGGAGCAGACAGGACTCTGAGTTCAAAATCTGCCAATGCTGGTCATGGGAATTTCAATGATCTCTCTAAAACATACATGAATTTCCTTGTACATTCCTTCACTCAACCTTTATTGACACAAATATTGGGTTGGCCAAGAAGTTTGTTCAGGTTCCTTGTAACATCTTAGAAAAACCCAAATGATCTTGCCTAGGAGAGAAAACAGGGGACTAGAATCTGCTTCACCAACTGCAAAGCACGTCACACTTGATGGGACAGCTGAGCGTCTGCCAAAAGTTTCCACTGTCGTCACTGTGATCCCTGGATGGGAACGGGGCTGAGCTGACCATGTTGTACTCTGACCCTCAGAGGCCAGCCCACCATCACATGGCAGTGGACAAATCACTGACTCTCAGATTCCTCTCTTGTGGAATGAAGGGTAGACATCGGATTCAAGCCCAGATCCCAGCCTCAGACTCCCAGCTACCAGGCCAGGGGTTGCAAATGTGTTTTATCAAGGGCTAGGTAGCAAACACTTTAGGCTTTATGGCCTCTGTAGCACCTAGTTAACTCTGGCCTTGTACCTCATAAGTAGCCAGAGACAATATGTAAGTGAATGGGCATGGCTGTGTTCCAATAAAACTTTATTTACAAAAACAGGTAGTGGGTCGGATTTTTCTCACAGGCCATCACTTGCTAACCCCTGCCCTAACGGCTCCCCAAAATGCTGCTGGATTCTTGTGGTGATAAAGAAGATTCAAATACACGTTGACCACTTCAGCAAATCCTTCTTGCCATTGACATGTGACTCTGTATTTTAAAACTTGAGTACCCCAGTTAGGACAAGCAAGAAGCACCTTCCTTCTTCAGACACTGGGAAGTCCTGCTACCTCCCTGAGTCCCCTTTAAATGTATGTAGCGAAGGCTCTTCTAGGAGAGATTCAGCAGCCAGTGGGGTGTCCAGGTGAACAGCCTCAGAACATCAGTACGGAAATCTGTCTCCTCTGAAGGTAGAAACTGGGACTCAGAGAGGTTAGGAAACTTGCCTGAGGTCACAGAGCTAAGAGGGATCCAGGCTGGAACCAGAATTTAGTTGGGCTAAATGGGCTCCTCCCCTCTACCTCTCACCTCTACCTATGGATGATTCCCAGGCCCCTTCAGGTCCAATTCTCCACATTCTAGGAAGTGGAGGGCCACTCAAGAGAGAAGCGAAGGATGGGAAAGGGAAGACCAAAGAGCCTGGGTGCCAGGCTGTGACCTCAGTTAAGGGAAGTGTTGTCCTCCTCATGGACGAATAAGTTACCAGGTTCAGAGAGGTGAGGGAACTTGCCCAAAGTCACACAGCCAGTAAGCGGAAGTTGGGACAGGAGCCCAGGGCGATCAGACCCCACATGGCAGGGCCTGGTTGATGTCTCTGCCATGCTCTGCCCCTCTATTTACACTCTCAGAGTAGAGCGGAAGCCAGAGAAGACATCTCCCCAGGTGGCACACAGGTGAGAGACAGGGAAGATGGCACCCCACCCCCACTGCCTGTCTTGGGGCACCACCTGAGGCAACAGCTTTCCATCAGTCTAAGCCAAGAACCATGAACAATGGCCCCCCTTATTCAGTCTTCAAGAAGCTTCTGTGTCTGGGACACCAGCTGGTTTCAGCTCCCAGGGATGATTATCAGCAGCCAGAAAATGCCTGGAGGTCCTGAACTTCTGAACCCCTCGCTCACCTCCACTTGAACCCAGTGAAATAGCCCCTTTGCTATTATTACTTTATAGCCTTGATTGTAAATTCTTCCCTGATCCCGCTTTATGGCTGCAGGATAAAAACCTGTGCCTGAGATGCAGCGCTGGTGGAAAGAACCCACTGGCTTTATAAAGTGGCGCTGCTACAGCCAGGAGGAGGGATGCGTCTCATTGGTTCCAGGTCTGAGCATCCCAGGGCTTGCTCAGGCCAAAGCCCTCCAGGCCTCGAGGAAGGCAAGCTGGCCAGACGCACTGAGCGGGTCATTGCAAAGCCCTTAACAGCAACCCCAAACCCTCCCTAAGGATAGCAGCATCAGCAGCAAGTTCCCACCATCTGTTCACTGCATCCCTGGGGCCATATATCATGATTATCTGTTTAGCCCAGGCCACCTCCTCTCTTCTCCTCCTCTGGAGGGCAAGGTTGCCTGTCTTCTTTCTCTCTGCAGTTGAAGATAACTGCTGGTGCACAGGATCCAATTCCATCAAAGGGTCTCAGACCACCTCCCGCCCTGCAAGGCAATGCCCCCACGCCCTGGGAATGGAGCCATCAGAAGACCACTGGGGCCCAAGACTGACTCATTGTTCAGCGTAGTTGGACATAAGTACCTCCTCGTGGAGTTCTTTTTATCTTTTCTCACAAATCAATAACTGCTTACCTTGGAGGAGTTTTAATTAGTTAATGCCTGCTGAGTGCTCTGCTGATAAACTAGCCGGCTAATAATGCTAAGTGTCTGCCTTACGGTTGCTATTTTTATTATTATATATTGTTGTGGTTACGAAATCCTCATTTCCTGGGCTACACAGCCGGTTTTAGGGGGAAAAAAAAAGACCTGGGGCTTGAGCCCCCTGCCCTGAATCCTGAGGAAAGGAGTCCCTCTGGACATCTGGGCCCCCCCACCCCAACTGCTTTATACCCTCAACACAAGGGTCTCAGAAGAGGGTTCCTTCAGCACCAGGAAACCACCCACCACATTGGGTCTCTGGCTTCGAAGCAATGGAATCCCCCCCGGGTCTTCTGAGCCCCACCCCCTTAAATCAGTCACCTGCAGGGAGAGCAGGAGGGAACATTTATGAAGCACCGACTGTGAACCAGCAATGGTGCCATGTGCTTACTGCTGGGACCTCATCTGGTCTTCAGAGCTGCGCCCTGCCCAGTGCCAACACAGGCCCTGTTTCCCAGTGAAGTGACTTGGGGCTCAGAGAGGTTAGGCCACTTGCTCAAGGTCACAGCATCAGCAAGTAGGAATATGTGGATCTAAGTACAGGTCAGTCTTCCTCGCTATTGGTAAGCCCCTGGGGGACCTTTCCTACCTTGGCCAACTTCTCTCATCCCTTTTATACCTCTTATTATGGGCTCTGGGACCCCAGCCTGCCTACTTGTCTTGTCCTCTTTCAAACTGCCCCCACCTTCTCCAACCTTTGGGTTTCTGGCCAGCTGATGGGGCCAGACAGGGGCATGAAGCATGGCCTCTCCACGTCTCCAGGGTCTTCCAATATCTGAGCTTCTGTGGCCAGGTGGTTCAGAAGCTGGACAGAAGAAGCATGGAGGCCTGGGTTCAAAGCCTGTATGTGCCTGCTATTAGCTGCGTGACACTAAGCAACTTGCTGAAGCTCCAGTCTTCCCATCTGGGAAATGGCCATCCTGGTAGCATCTATCTCCTAGACTGTTGTAAGGGTTCAGCGAGAGAACCCACGTGAAGGGCTTGACTGCTGCCGAGTGCTAAGCGGTTCTTTTTTTCATGTTTATTTTATTATTTATTTTATTCTGGGGTCTTTGTTGCTGCCCAAGCTCTTCTCTAGTTGCAGTGAGCAGGGAGTACTCTCTAGCTGGGGTGCACAAGCTTTTCACTGCAGTGGCGTCTCTTGTCGCAGAGCTCCAGGCTGCTTGGGTTTCAGTAGCTGTGGTGCATGGGCTTAGTTGCCACGAGGCACGTGGGCTTTTCCCCAATCAAGGATAGAAACTCTGTCTTCTGCATCGGCAGATGGATTCTTTACTACTGAGTCACCAGGGAAGCCCAGTTCTTTTTATTGATAGTAGTAATTATCAGTAACATGGTAACAAGACATGACTATATATCAGATGCTCTTCTGGGGAATTGTCTTGTTTTATTTAACTCACCACAACCAAACTCTGACCATCCTGTTTTACAAATGGGGATCCTCCTGTGATCTCCATTTCACAGGTGGGAAAACCTGAGGCTGAGAGAAGTAATTTGCTGAAGGTCATTCACTTTTAATTTGACTTTTTTATTTTGAGACAATTGGAGTTTCACAAGGAGTCCTAAGAAATATTACAGAAAGACCCTAAATGCTCTTTATCTTGTTTCCCCAATGGGAACATCTTGCAAAACCATAGTACAATATATACAATGTACACGACCAGGATAATGACACTAATACAGTCTGAACACAGAATATTTCATACCTGTACCCCAGTGATCAGAGCAGCATTACTTACAACTGCCAAGATATGGAAGCAACCTAAGTATCCATCAACAGACGAATGGATAAAGAAAATGTGAGATAGATAGATAGATAGACAATGGAATATTTTTCAACCATAGAAATAATGAAATTCTGCCACTTGCAACAACCTGGATGGACCTGTACAGGGAATTCCCCATTGAGGCCATTTCTGGTAGCCAATGTCTGTGCCTGGGTTCCCGCTCTCCCAAAGCTTTGTGTGTGAATGGTTTAATTTGGAAGTGTGATCCAGGAAGGAAGAGTGAAGACCAAAGAAAATTAAACACAGGATGGGAGGGAAACCAATACAAAGACCCGTTATCCTTCTGATAAGGGTGGGAGATGCTGCCACAGAACCGCAATGGTCAGTATTGACGGAGAGGATAGATTCTGGCCACATGGTTGTGTATTGTCTGCAATAGACAAGTGGATGGGTTTATCCAAACAGTAAAGTACCCAGTGGGCTTCCCTGATGGCTCAGAGGTAAAGAATCCCCCTACCAGTGCAGGAGACATGATTTCCATCCCTGGGTGAGGAAGATCCCCTAGAGGAGGAAATGGCAACCCACTCCAGTATTCTTGCCTGGGAAATCCCATGGACAGAGGAGCCTGGCAGGCTACAGTCCATGGGGTCGCAAAAGAGTTGGACAAGACTGAGTATGCAAAGTACCAAATACCCAGTGCCAAGTGAGTGATGCCCTCACCAAGCTCTGCCTCAGGCTCTGCTCTGGGGGAATCCCAGATGCAAGCATGACCATGACCTAATGTCAGCATCACTGATGCTCCTGCCCCTTTAAACAGGTGAGGAATCCCTAGCTCTGAGAAGACGCCCAAGGGAGGGGTGAAGACAAGTCCCTCCCACGACCCCTTTCTGAACTTTCTCACTGCCCGGGTTTTGCAGGATGAAGCCAGGGGAATTGCAGCATCCTCTCTCGTCCCCTGCCTATGTGGCTCTTTTGTGCTTTCAGATTTCACTGCTGGTTGACAGACTTGTCACCTGTCATAAGAGCAGAATCCATTATTATTATCAATAGCGGTAACGGATCATTAAACAACAAATGCCCTAATCTCATTAAGTCACTTATTTAATTAATTTATTTTAATTCATGTAATTAGTTAATATGATAATGCTTTCTTTCATCCAAAGACTGCCTGCAGGCTCTCCAAGCTGAGTGTATTATTATTAATGGCTTGTCACATGTTGAGAAGGAAGAAGTTTAGGGAGTTACTCAAAGTCACAGAGTGGCCTGGTGGGGGTCATTTAGCCTGTGGGGAAGCCCACAGCTCCTTATCTCCTTCTCTCCCTGAATGTCAATGCCCCCCATCCTTCAGGACTCAGGTTAGGAGTCACGTCCAGCAGGAAATGCCCCCCGCTCCAAACCAATGCCTCCTGGCTGGGTTAGATGGCTCTCTGTGTAGCACGCATCACAACTGCAGAGTGCCTCCCCTCATCAGAATGCACATCCTTTGGGAGAAAGGTCTGGCTTATGACAGCAACAGCAGCAACCACAAACACAGCAACTACCATGCTTCACTGAGCACCTACTCTGTGCCAAGCATCTTCCAAAGCATAGGGCAAGGATAGTCACCTTTCCCTGGTGGCTCAAAGAGTAAAGTAGCTGCCTGCAATGCGGGAGGCCTGGGTTCAGGCAACCCACTCCAGTACTCTTGCCTGGAAAATCCCATGGACGGAGAAGCCTGGTAGGCTACAGTCCATGGGGTCACAAAGAGTCAGACACAACTGAGCGACTTTACTTTCTTTCACTTTCATAATTGATTTACAGTGTGCTCATTTCTGCTGTACAACAAAGCAACTAAGTTATACATATATATTCTTTTTCATATTCTTTTCCATTATGGTTTATCACAGGATGTTGAATATATTTCCCTATGCTATACAGTAGGACCTTGCAGCTTATCCATTTTCCATATAACAGTGTGCATCTGCTAGTCTCAAACTCCCAGTCCAATCCTCCTCTCCCTCCCTCCCCTTCGGCAACCACAAGTCCGTACTCTATGTCTGTGAGTCTGTTTCTATCTCATAGATAAGTGAAAGTGAAAGTGTTAGTCATTCAGCCATCTCTGACTCTTTTGCGACCCCATGGACCATAGTCTGCCAGGCTCCACTGTCCATGGGATTCTCCAGGCAAGAACACTAGGGTGAGTTGCTATTCCTTTCTCCAGGGGATCTTCCCAGGGATTGAACCTGGGTCTCCCACATTGCAGGCAGATTCTTTACCGTCTGAGCCACCATAATTTCATATCGTATTTTAGATTCCACCAATAAGTGATACCATAAGGCATTTGTCTTTCTCTGTCTGACTTACTTCGCTTAGTATGATCATCTCTAGGCCCACCCATGTTGCTGTAAACAGCATTATTTTACTCTTTTTTATGGCTGAACTGTGGTGTTGGAGAAGACTCTTGAGAGTCCCCTGGACTGCAAGGAGATCCAACCAGTCCATCCTAAAGGAGATCCGTCCTAGGTGTTCATTGGAAGGACTGATGTTGAAGCTGAAACTCCAATACTTTGGCCACCTGATGCGAAGAGCTGACTCATTTGAAAAGACCCTGAGGACAGAGGATGAGATGGTTGGATGGCATCACCGACTTAATGGACATGGGTTTGGGTAAATTCCGGGAGCTGGTAACAGACAGGGAGGCCTGGTGTGCTGCAGTTCATGGGGTCGCCAAGAGTCAGACATGACTGAGCAACTGAACTGAACTGAACTGAACTGGAGTCCATTGTGTATATATACCGTATCATCTATGAACATTGGGGTGCATGTGCAAAATAGTCATCTTTGATTCTCACTCCAACACTGAAAGGTAGAAATGGTTTTCTTTTCGGTTTTGTTTGTTTTGAGGTTTTGCGGGGAGGTAGGGGCAGTTCTTGGGGTTGGATTAAAGAAATGGAAACTTCAGGCAGTCAGAAAACTTGCCAAGGGCCACACATTGGAACTGGGATTCAAACTCATGTCCAGGTGACCCCCAAAACAGACCCTTTAACTTCTAGGCTCAGCTGTCTTATTCATTCTGGAAGTCTCCACATCTAGCATGAGGTCTATTTACTAAATGCTTATATAATGGGTGGGCTGGCTCAGCTGGTAAAGAATCTACCTGCAATGCGGGAGACCTGGGTTCGATCCCTGGGTTGGGAAGAGTCCCTGGGGAAGGGAAAGGCTACCCACTCCAGTATTTTGGCCTGGAGAATTCCATGGACTCTATAGTCCATGGGGTCGCAAACAGTGGGACGCAACTGAGTGACTTCCACTCACTCTATATAATGAGTGAATGCTTTAATTCTTCCTTGACAAATTTGAATCTCATAACAAGACAAAGACCCCGTGGCTGAAGGAGAAGTGACAGCTACCTGTTTAGAAGAGTTCTGTTATTATCATGTAAGTGATCATTCGCAGTAATGTTGAAGGACATTAAAAATTTCAGTACGGTTGATGGGATTACATTTTATCTGAAGGCTTAAAACCAGATACAAAACAATAATTCCATTAGTTGCTGAAAATGGTAATAATCCCAGTGAATATGAATTTTATCGCTATGGTAACCATAAAGCCCAGAGATAATAAACAAAAAGTTCCCGCATGTTGTGGGGAGTACATTTTGTGGCCTCTACTCCGTCAGGCGTCATAATTCCATTAGTAGTTAAAAATTGTAATAATGCCCTTGACGCTAATTTTTATTGCTATACCTGTAAAACACAAAGATAAGAAATAATTTTGTCAACTGGAAAGTGGCGATAATAACTCAGTTGCAGTAGTGAGAGGCCTGTGGTTTGGTTTCAGTGTGACTAGCATCTTGATTGCAGGGAGGAGGGTAACAGCTGAAATAGTCACTCAAAAGCTGTTTTGCATTTAAGTGCTTCCTTCCATTGCTACTGCCTTCTTGGCAAAGAAGGAATGAACTCTGAAACAGGTGGATGATGGCTCTGCCATGAGCTTGTGATCACCCTGAGGCTCAGTCTTCCAATCTGTTAAATGGGACGATGTGGATTCCATTTCAGTTTAGACTGATGTCAGGGGATACAGCCACCCAAGTCAAGGTGGCCCTGACCACGTGAACCTTACATTTTGGGAGGAAGACAGATATTAATACTATTCACATGCACAGTCTGTATCGGTAAGGAATCTGTCAAGAAAACAAGCCACTCTGTGTATTCCAAGTATAAAGGGATTCAGAGTGGGAAATCCGAGGTCGGCCTGATGTTGCAAGGCAGGGAGCCACCCCTGATGAGCTGGTTTTCAGGAGCTCACCCAGAAGCCACTGGGAAGCTCCCAGAAGCCACCTCAGCCTGCAGTCCTGATGCAGGTACCCCTCCAGAAGCCCTCCTGGGCATTGCTTCCAGCCTCATGTCTGCACACCTGTCTGGCTGCGGCACCTCTGGAGCACAATGTCTCTCTTTCTCCTCCACGGATCGTATGTCCCACCAGTGCCTCAATGGCCAACTCTAACCCAGAGCCATCCTGGGGAGGGATTCTGGGAAATGGCAGTCCCTAGCCATCTCTCCACAGTGAAAGAAGTGACAGAGATGCTGACCTGGCCACAGACAACCCTGTATAATTCATAAGTTATCACTTCATCAAAGCCTGGAAGGGCAAGCTTGAGGACCAGGAGGGATGTGTAAGGGAGGACCTGGGGGACTTTAGGGATTCCGGGAAGACTTCCTGGAGGAAACGAATTTTGAGAACCAGAGGATAAGCAAGGCTAGGTCAAGTGAAGGGAATGGTGAGAGACCAAAGAGGAGAAAATTAGGAAAAAGGATTCCAGGCAGTGGGAACAACATGTACCAAGCAGGACTTTGCTTTCATTGGCTCCCTCTGGGAGGTTTCTCCTGCAAGAAAGCGGCAGAGCCCCACAGGTGGGCTGGGAGCAGGGCAGGGGGTTGGCATAGAGGCTGCTCGAATGCAGTGATGGAGTTTGCTCGTGTCACCAAGTCTTAGCTTCCAGACTTCACCAAAGCATGTAATTGTTTTGATGAAAAGTTTTTCATGAATGTAGCATCTCAGAGTGACTAGAACGTTGACTCATGTTTCACAACTTAAGTACCTTGTTGAATTTATTTTTGACAATGTTGTCATGGTTTTGACAAATCATTTCTTTCCCCTTCTAGGACTAAAGGTTACACAGCCCTCCACAACAGTCCCACCCAGGCACATTTGCATTCTTCCAGCTCTCAGTTAAGACAACATTGAAAAGACAGAACAAACTGATGACAGAATAAACAGAGTTTCCTGATGCTGGGAAAGATCGAGGGCAGGAGGAGAAGGGGACTTCAGAGGATGAGACGGTTGGATGGCATCACTGACTCGATGCACATGAGTGTGAGCAAACTCCAGGAGATGAAAGGACAGGGAAGCATGGCACGCTGTAGTCCATGGGGTCACAAAATGTTGGACACAAGTGAGTGGTCGAACAGCACCAACAACGAGATATTTGGGGTAATGGGGAGAGTGGGGGACAGGGAGATCTTGAGTTCAGTTTTGAACATGTGGATTTTGCGGTATACTGGAGACCTCCAAAAAGGGGTGGCAAGTGACAATTTCTAGGTTGGTGTGGAATCTAGCAGCGAGGGCTGCGCTACAGATAGGGACTTTGAAGTCATGGATAGAGGTGATAACTGAAGGCAAGATGGTGGATGAGGAAGAACGGAGCAGGAAGGACCTTTGGGGAACATTGACACTTAATGCCAGATAAGGGACAAAGGGCAAGTGTCCAGAGAAGGAGAGGACAGACAGGAAACTACTGCATTGAATAAGCCAATGGAAATGGGCGTTTCAGGGAGGACAGAGATCTGAAATATATCCACATCTTCAGCAGCAGAGAGAACGCTGGCCACCACAGTGAGAGCAGCTTGTTGGAGAGAGCTGGGGGAACCCAGACCAGCGTGGGCTGAGGAAGGAGGAGAAATGGGACATATTGGCCACTCTTTGGGGCTGTATGGCCCCCAAGCTGGGGAGAGAGGCAGGGTGGCAGCTGGAGGGAAGCGTGGGGTCAAGGCTGAAGTGGAGGTGTTTGTTTCTCAAAACATGGGTGGGATTTGAGCACATTTAAAAGATCCAAGAGAACAAAATGCAGGAAAGGAAAAAAAAAAAGAGGCAACCAAAGCAGGTTGTAGGAATGAAGCTAAGGCAAGCACTATGTGGGGTGCCTTTGTGACAACATAGGTGGGCCTAGAGATGAGCGTACTAAGTGAAGTAAGTCGGACAGAGAAAGACAAACACCATATGATACCCTTACACATGGAATCTAAAATACGACACAAAAATGGACTTCCCTGGGAAATGGAAACCGACCCACATACTCAGAGAACAGACTTGTGGTTGCCAAGGGGGAGGGGCGGCGGGAGAGGGGTGAACTGGGAGCTTGGGATTAGCAGATACAAACTAGTGTACAGAGCATGGATAAATAAAGTCCTACTGAATAGCACTGGGAAGTGTATTCAATATCCTTGATAAACTATAATGAAAAATAGTGTGTGTGTGTATATATATATATATATATATATATACATATATGCTACTGCTGCTAAGTCACTTCAGTCATGTCCGACTCTGTGCGACCCCATAGACAGTAGCCTACCAGGCTCCCCTGTCCCTGGGATTCTCCAGGCAAGAACACTGGAGTGGGTTGCCATTTCCTTCTCCAGTGCATGAAAGTGAAAGAGAAGTCACTCAGTCGGGTCCGACTCTTCGTGACCCCATGGACTGCAGCCTACCAGGCTCCTCTGTCCGTGGGATTTTCCAGGCAAGAGTACTGGAGTAGGGTGCCATTGCCTTCTCCATATATATATATATATATATATTGGAATCACTTTGCTGTACAGCAGAAATTAACACAACATTGTAAATCAACTATATTTCAATAAAATAAATGTTTCAAAACTTATGCAGGGTACAAACTTAAGGAGACACTCATTCCTTAAAGAGCAGGGGCATTGTCCAGCCCTTAGAGTGTGCACCTCCTTAATTTTGCAAAGATCTTGGGGTCCTGACAGGTTGTGGAGCACAGGGCGACTCTGAATGCTGCTTTCTCCCAAAGAAAAGCCCCCAAGAGGAAGTTATCAAATTTTTAGAACTTGAAAGATCTCTAGAGTCTATCTATTTCTATGGCTTTTCAGACTGTCCTTAGGTGGGAAATCTTCCTCCAGGCTCACCCAGAATCACAATAAACAAATTAGGAAAAGCAGAAGACTCCAGTGGAAATTGGGAGCCAGGAATACCAAACTATGGATGCTGCAAACCCAGGGGGCACAGAAGCCCAGAGGCTCTACAGGTCAGCTTGCAAACCACTGGTCCGGTTCAAGGTCCCCCTATTCATTTGTGTATTCACTGCAAATTTCAGTCCAGCCTTTTGGGGGCAAGAAGCCAGGTGATGGGAAGCAGCAGGAAAGCCACGCAGCTGTGGAATCCTCTCTCGGTTGCAAAGGTGAACTTTGCTTTCAACTAACCCGGCACTTTTAAATTAAATGGATTTATCTCTGCCCTGCCTGTTCTGTTCCCCAGAGGATTCAAGGCAGCATACAGAGATATACGTGATCCAACAAGATAAAAGTTAATGATGTATACAAGTTGATAATAAAATAGCAAAGGGGAGCCAATGGGAGAAAGGTTTGGACCTGAGGTGTACTCTCTGTCCCAGCCACTGGCTTGAAAGGGGTCACAAACAGACAGACAGAGAGAGACAGAGAGAGACAGAGAAAGAAGAGGAGAGACACATGAAGAGAGAAGTGGACTGGGGAGAAGGAAGGGAGAGGAGGGGGAGAGGAGAGGAGGTCAGAGTGAGGCTGAGATGCAGACCAGACAGGACACACTGGACCTCAGAGGAGACTTTCAGAGCTGAGTCTTCAGACCTCAGCTCCACTGCTTGGCTGCACCGTCAAAGGCAGCTTCCTTACCATCCCTGGCCTCAGTTTCCTCATCTGGGAAGAATGAAGAAGAAACTTTGCTCTCCCTGCTACCCCTAATCCCACTCCCTCCTGGGCTGCAGCCAGCACCAGGAGATGACTGCTGACTCAAGGGCTGCACTGAGGTCTGTTAGAGCAGTGATTTTTCTCTGCTCCACATGGCAGGCTTGTGTAGCTCCCCAATTTGACTGGGCTCCGGCAAGTCCCAATGCCCATCATTGAACCTGGCAGAGGGACCAGTAAGGTGGAGGGGGTGAGCTTTGTCTGCCTCTAGGGGAGCCCTCTGCTTCTTTCTACCAAATGGGAAGACAAGTTCTGGGATGTTTTCTCTCCACCACTCTAAAATTTACTGGGAACTCGGGAGGGGTTGACACGGAGGCAAATGTGAAGTAGATCTGTGCCGCTGGCATCTCTCCCCCTCTTCTCTGAGTGTGAAAAGCCCATAAAACAATTAGAGCCCATGCTGCCCTCCTGCCAGAGCAAGCAAGATGAGTGTTTGTGCTTTGTCAAGTGTAATCAGCACGGCGATAAGGGCTCCCCTTGCAGCTGTGGGCGAAGATAGGCAGCCCCATAAACCTGGGTCACCAACGGGGCACCGGGGTGAAAAGGTAAAGGAAGGAGAGGGCAGCACCCGCCCTGTCCCAGAGAAAGTTTCCATCTGGAATTCTGACCTGGTCTGCGGGCAGCTTCTCCAATTCCATTGGACTTGGCCCAGACTTGGGGAAAGTTGCTGGTGGGGGTTGAATCAGAGCTTATCCATGTCTCACCAGCAACCAGGAGCGACAGTAAGATTCGAGGCATGGGTACAGGCAGGCCATTTGTCAAAGACCCGATCATTTCTGTTCTGAACCTGCAACCCTGCCCCCTGCCCCTGCCCCCTGCCCCAGAGCCACTCCTCATGCAGCCGTGGGGTCCCCAGGACCCTGTCTAGCTGCAGCCTGCATCAGTTCTGACTGGACTGTGCCTAGGTCCTGCCAGGGGTTAAACACTGAATATCTCCCCTGACAACACCCCTAGCCTCCTGACCATGAGTATCTTAGAAGAATATGTGTGTGCTTTGTCGTTCATTCTTTGCAACCGTAGCCCTCCAGGCTCCTCTGTCCATGGGATTTCCCAGGAAAGAATACTCGAGTGGGTTGCCATTTCCTCTTTCAGAGGGTCTTCCTGACAGGGATCGAACCCTCCTGTATTTGAAAGCAGGAGGGCCAGGGAGAACACAAAGGGAGCGAACAGCCTTCCAGTGCCCTTGGGGACCAATGTGACTCTTACCAAATGCTTTCTCTCATTTAACTCTAACACAGGGAGGTGGCTCTGCCCTTTGAGAGTAACATACAGGAAAAAAGTCTTTCATTAAGTTTCCACCAGTGTGTCCTCAGGAGAGACACTGCAGTAAACTCCTGCGGACGGTGGATAAGGGCCAAAACCACCTGTCATTCTGAGAAGGAAAGGAAATTGATCAGTGCCAGGAGTCAGAGCCTGGCAGTGACCCATATGTTCTTGTGGTTTGGGATAAAATTCCCAGGAACAGAGGACAGGCAGTCTGAAGCCAAGCCCTTTCCTAGACGAGAAGTGAACTGGGCGGGGAGGTCAGTGAGCTAGCAGTTTCTCGTCATGATTCAAGATGTGTCCTCTGCAATCATGCTACTCTTTGGTTGCCAGTTTCCTCATTGGAAAAATGAGGGACTAGGAATTGATCTCAACCCTACTCCTTCTGTGATTCAGTGATTTTCATCCAACCACTAAATGAAAGGAGTATCTACAGAGGAGGCAATTCCACCCAACCAGGAGGTGGCATGACAGGACTTGAAAAGCACAAAATTAGGAAAAAACGCAGGCAGGGCTGCCGTGTATGTTTGTTCAGGTTGCACACTGTGCAAAGGTATTCAGCTGATAGGCTGAGGGGGTTTGCTAGAATACCACTGAATTCAGCTCATGAAACAGCGCGTCCTGGTACTAGGCTTCGTCTTCCTGGAGGATGGACCTTCTTCTAATGCGCACTTTGCCATATGAGCTAGTTGCAGAATTGAACTTGAGTTCGAAACTCAGTTTTTATATTTTTTAGCTATATGACCTCATGCCATTCAGAGAACTTGAACTTGAGTGTAGTCATCACAGAAATAGAGATTCCTTAAAATACTAAAAATACAGTTGTCATGTGATCCAGCAATCCCACTCCTGGGAATGTATCTGAAGAAAACTCTAAATCAAAAACAAATATATGCACACAATGTTTATTTAAAAAAACAAAAAACCTTTATGAAAAACTAAGATCATGGCATCCAGCCCCATCACTTCATGGCAAACAGAAGGTAGAAAAGTGGAAACAGTGACAGATTTTATTTTCTAGGGCTCCAAAATCACCTTGAATGGAGACTGCAGTCATGAAATTAAGAGATGCTTGTTCCTTGGAAGGAAAGCTATGACAAACCTAGACAAGAGAGACATCACTTTGTTGATAAAGGTCCGTATAGTCAAAGCTATGGTTTTTCTAGTAGTCATGTATGGATGTGAGAGCTGGACTGTAAAGAAGGCCGAATGCTAAAGAATTGATGCTTTCAAATTGTGGCGCTAGAGAAGACTCTTAAGAGTCCCTTGGACAGCATGGAGATCAAACCAGTCAATCCTAAAGGAAATCAACCCTGAATACTCACTGGAAGGATTGATGCTGAAGCTGAAGCTCCAATACTTTGGTCACTCCAATACTTTATGAAGAGAGAACTCATTGGAAAATACCCTGATGCCAGGAAAGATTGCGGGCAAAAGGAAAAGGGATCCGCAGAGGGTGAGATGATTGGATAGTACCACCAACTCAATGGATATGAATTTGAGCAAACTCTTGGAGATAGTGAAGGACAGGGGAGCCTGGCATGCTGCAGTCCATGGTGTCACAAAGAGTTGGATGCAACTTAGTGACTGAACGACAGCAACAACTTTATGCGGAATCTAAAAAGATGATACAAATGAACTTATTTACAAAACGGAAACAGAATCACAGACTTTGAAAACCAATTTATGATTGCCAAAGGAGACATGTAGGGGGAGGGATAAATTAGGAGTTTTGGATTAACATATACACACTATATGTGTATGTATAAGACAGATTATCAACAAGAACTTACTGAAGAACACAGGGAACTCTACTCAATATTTTGTAATAATCTATATGGGAAAAGAATTTGAAAAAGAATAGATATATGTATATGTAAAGCTGAATCACTTTGCTGTACACCCGAAACTAACAAACATTAAACATTGTACATTAAACATTGATTTAAACATTGTAAATCAATTATGCCCCAATATAAAATAAAAAATAAAGGAACTGGCAAAACCTAAGAAAAATATAACATTATCTTCTTAGTATTAAAAAAATCTACTACGATACTGTCACGTATATACATTGGACTATTTCTGCAGAAAATCCAAAAGATCCTCTTTTATAAATAACTACACATATGTATCATTGTTATACATACTAGAGAAATTTCAACATGTCTGTAAATCTAGTGAGTCTGTAAATCAGTATTGTTGCTGAACCATAAAATTACATGGGTCTGTGGTGTGCCTTAGGATTTTAGCTCTAATTTGCATTGAACCTGGGTTTGTTACAGTCAGTGTCTACTTGGACTGTGTTTGAGGATCAACTCTACCAAATTTGTACCTGATGTTTGTTTGGTATCCACATGTGTTACTTCTCTTAAAATTGTACATCCTAAAATTTAGAAAATAGTTTTGATGTTATAAAAACAAACTTAGGGTTCCCAGAGGGGAAGCAGGGTGTGGGCAGAATAAATTGGGAGTTTGGGATTAGCGGATACAAACTACTGCATATAGACTGGATAAACAGCAACGTCCTACAGTATAGCAGAGGGAACTATATTCAGTATCCTGTAGTAAAGCATACAGAAAAAATATGCAAATGAATATATATGTGTGTGTGTGTGTGTGTGTGTGTGTGTATTACTGAACCACTTTTCTGTGTACCAGAAACTAACACAATGTTATAAATCAACTATAGTAGTGCTCAATCTCTAAATCATGTCTGACTCTTTGCAACCCTATGGACTGTAGCCGGCCAGGCTTCTTTGTCCAGGGAATTTTCCAGGTTGAGATATTTCAATTTTTAAAAAGAGAGAGAGGACTTCCCTGGTGGTCCAGTGATTAAGACTGTGCTCCCAGTGCTGGGGGCACAGGTTTGATCCCTGTTCAGGGAACTAAGATCCCATGTGCTGCATGGAGCCGCCTAAAAAATAAATTTCAAAAACAGGAAGAAAGACATGACTGCCCTTTACCTGGTAATTCCGCCCTTTGAAACCAGCTGTGTGCATGGCAGCCTCCCCTTGCCGTCACCCCCTGCCCACCACTGGATCATATTGTCCTAGTTTTCCATTTCCATCTGAGGATGTTCATCCGGAGTAACACCTGCGGCCTCCGTATGAATGGGCAGTGGAAAGCAGACGGAAGTCAGGGAAGGCATCACACTGTAATTGCACAAATAGGTTTTCATTTTTGCACATGAACCCAAGCACTTACAACAGAAGCATCCTCTCCCCAGTGGTTTCTGCATTGCCTCTCTCTTCTTGGTTCTTCCATCTCTCACTAGAGAAAAAAGAGACTGAAGGGTGGACAGGGGTCCCATACATTCAAGCTGGGAGGCCCCAGAGGGGTCATCTGGTTCCATTTCCTCACCAAAGCTCCACCGTCAGGCATTATCCAATTATCATACTCTCTTGAAGTCACTTGCTGTCTGTTTCCCACAGTGCTGAAAACAAGCTGCTAACAGCTTTCTCAATGGGCATAATCTCCCAATTTTAGAGCTGGACAGGCTCGGAAAGATGCCAATTGGGATGTACTTAGGGACACTCTACCTGCCTTCAGTCTAGCCATGTGTTCTGAGTTATTCGCTCATGATCAGGTCCTTCAAATCTTCCTGCCTTCAAATCTTCCCCATCACAGGACTCTTGACTTTTAGAATTTGGAGAATGCTAATACTTATACTTCTAGAGGGTTCCCAGGAGCACTAGTGGTAAAGAATCCACCTGCCAATGCAGACCATGCGGAGGTGCAGGTTCAATCCCTGGGTCGGGAAGACCTCCTGGAGCAGGAAATGGCACCACACTCCAGTACACTTGCCTGGAAAATTCTATGGGTAGAGGATCCTGGTGGGCTACAGTTCATGGGACCACAAAGAGTCAGATACGACTGAGCAGCTGAGTATGATACTTCTGGAAACATGATTCTTATATACATAGGCCTTCCTCCCCAACCTTCAGTGACTTTCTAGTACAGACAGGATTGATCCAATTCATGGAACCGGCCCTTTGCTGTATATTCTGGGGGAAAAACACAGGCTCCCAGCAGCTGAGAAGGAAAATCAGAGATGGATTCCCATGAGTCCCTGCTTTTGCTATCACCTGCATGACCGTGGGCAAGTCCCCTCACCTCAGTAAGCCTCTGTTTCCTCATCTGTAAAATGGGATGGTACTGATTCAGACTTTACAGGAAGTGTTCTGAGAGGTGATGCACAGTATGAAATAGTACATTCAGTTTCAGTTCAGTCACTCAGTTGCGTCCAACTCTCTGCAACCCCATGGACTGCAGCATGCCAGGCTTTCCTGTCCATCACCAACTCCCAGAGCTTGCTCAAACTCATGTCCATTGAGTTGGTGATGCCATCCCACCATCTCATCCTCTCTCGTCCCCTTTTCTCCTGTCTTCAATCTTTCCCAGCATCAGGGTCTTTTCTAATGAGTCGACTCTTCACATCAGGTGGCCAAAGTACTGCAGCTTCAGCTTCAGCATCAGTCCTTCCAATGAATATTCAGGACTGATTTCCTTGAGGATTGACTGGTTTCATTTCCTTGCTGACCAAGGGACTCTCAAGAGTCTTCTCCAGCACCACAGTTCAAAAGCATCAGTTCTTCAGCACTCAGCTTTTTTATGGTCTAACTGTCACATCCATACATGACTACTGGAAAAACCATAGCTTTGACTAGACAGACCTGTGTCAGCAGAGTTATGTCTCTGCTTTTTAATATGCTGTCTAGGTTGGTCATAGCTTTTCTTCCAAGAAGCAAGTGTCTTTTAATTTAATGGCTGCAGTCACCATCTGCACTTATTTTGGAACCCAAGAAAATAAGAAAGTGAAAATGTTAGTCACTCAGTGGTGTCCGACTCTTTGCAACCCCGTGGACTGTAGCCTCCCAGGCTCCTCTGACCATGGAATTCTCCAGGCCAGAATACTGAAGTGGGTTGTCATTTCCTTCTCCAGGGGACCTTCCTGTCCCAGGGATTGAACCTGGGTCTCCCGCATTGTGGGCAGACTCTTTACTGACTGAGCTACCAGGGAAGAAAATAAAGTCTGTCACTGTTTCCATTGTTTCCCCATCTATTTGCTGTGAAGTGATGGGACCAGATGCCATGATCTTCTTTTTTTTGAATGTTGAGTTTTAAGCCAGCTTTCTCACTCTCCTCTCTCACTTTCATCAAGAAACAGTACACGGTGGATGGTATCTCATCGGGCACATTTTTACCACCAAACATGTCTGTTCAGGAACCCCAATTCACAGCCAAGGAGCTGAGATCAGCAAGACTGGATTGCCTGTAATGAATTACTGCGGCTGCAGTAATTGGGCCTTTTAAAGCCATTTGCCTCATTTTCTCCCCATCTCCCGCAGGTAGTGAAGCTGGATGCAGCACATTCAGAATGTGCAGAAAACCCCAAACAGGACTGTTTAGGAGACTGGCCGGGCTGGCTAATTGAAGTGTGCACATCTGTACTCGGGAACACGCCTCCCCCACCAGCACAGGAATTCTGGGAATCAACACAACCGTCAGCACACAGTCACTCTACTAGGCACAGGGACTCCAGGAAAAACAAATCACAGCCCTGCCCCCAGAGGCCCCGCACTCGTGGCCCCTGGTCTAGTGGGGAAGAAGGAGGGCAGATAAACAAACAACCACAGCCCACAGCGATGTGTCGTGAGAGTGGGGATGCCGGAGCCCATGACCCAGAGCTCACAGAGACACGAGGGGCCACCTGGGCCAAGTATTGAAGGGTGGGTAAGAGTGATGCCCTGGACCCCGTGGGGCTCCTGGGCACAAAACCTTTGGTCTAGTTGCACCGCCACCAGAGAAAGCTATCACACAGCAACAAAGACTCAGTGCAGCCAAAAGAAAAAAATCTACAGAACCATAGGACATATAGTGGAGGAGGAGAGTTTACGGAAAGGTCTTTTTAAAAAGAGAGATTTATTGGAGCTTGATGGAGCTTTCCAGGTGGCGCTAGTGGTAAAGAACCCACCTGCCAATGCAGGAGACACAATCAATCCGTGAGTTGGGAAAATCCCCTGAAAGAGGGCATGGTAACCCACTCCAGTACTCTTGCCTGGAGAATCCCATGGACAGAGGAGCCTGGAGGGCTACAGTCCAGGGGGTCACAGAGAGTCAACAGGACTGGATTCGACCAAAGCAACTTATCACGTCTAGGAGCCTGAGGTCAGAAACCACTGCTTGGGAGTTTTAATCTGCAGCCTGGGCCTCAGCAACAGGCAGCTGCTCATTCAATTTAAACTGAGTTGGAATTAGAATATCGCCCAGGTAGCTGGAGTGGCAAATGTTTGAAAGCAGCAGGAGGAAGGCCTGGAAAGCCTCACTGGGCTGGCTCAGGAAGGGCCTGGAATCCCAGGCGAGGACCTTGAATTTAACCTGAGGGCAGGAAGAAAACTATCAGACGCTTTTGAGAAAAGACACTCTTTGGGAAAGGAGGACACTTTCAAGGCCCAAGCTGGCTTGCAGGGAATGGGAATTCGGCTGCTAAGGAGAGGGAATCTGGGCAGAGAGCGGCCCCACGTGAGGGACCATGCTCCTCACCTGGGAGGTCCTAGACTGAGAGCAGCCTGGGCCACACTGTACTCAGCAGGGTCAGGTGCACTCCCAATTGCGGGGAGATGGGACAGAAGCCTGTGTGACATGCCCGATACTGCCCTGAGCAGCCACAGTCATCAGTGCCAGCCTGGAGGGATGCTCCTGGCCCAGAATGGACCCCATGTGGGCCTCAGTCCCCTCTTCTCCCCTTTGGGGTGCCCTCAGGCCCTCCCCCTCATAGCACCAGCCTCCTGCTCAGTCCAGTCCATGACCCGACTCCAGTTCCAGGAAGGAGGCCAGATAAGCAGATGGTCCCTACTGGCTGGTGTGGCTTCTCCTTCATGAGATGATTTGGGATTGGGCCATAGGATGAGGCTGCCATGTTGGTTTGGGGTGACTCAAGTTGTTTATGTAAACAGGGACCCACAAATATTTCCCCTGGCTACCACGTAGCCTAGCAGTAACCATACATCTAAATATTTTTAAATTATCACTCAAACTACATGTGCTGTGCTGTGTTGTGCTTAGTCGCTCAGTCGCGTCCGACTCTTTTTGACCCCATCGATTGTAGGTAGCCCGCTAGGCTCCTCTGTCCGTGGGGATTCTCCAGGCAAGAATAGTGGAGTGGGTTGCCGTGCCCTCCTCCAGGGGATCTCCCCAACCCAGGGATCAAACCCAGGTCTCCAGTATTGCAGATGGATTCTTTCCCATCTGAGCCACCAGGGAAGCCCGAGAATACTGGAGTGGGTAGCCTATCCTTTCTCCAGGGGATCTTCCTGACCCAGGAATTAAATCGGGGTATTCTGCATTGCAGACGGATTCTTATCAGTTGAGCTACCAGGAAAGCCCCACTCAAACTATATATTGTTAGGTAAATATGTTCTATTCTCCTTCCTCAACAAGCAGATCTTTATTGCAATGAAAGGTAGGGGAACTGAGGTCATGGTCAAAGAGCTGAGCCGCGGTGTGGCCCCAGTCAGTCATCAACAGAGCCCGGGCTTTGTCCCCAAGACGAGGCTACTTCTGCCTCACTAATGGTCCTGCTCCCCAAGCATCCTTTAATGGATGTTCTCCCTCCATATCATTTAAGTATGAATGGACCCTTATCCAAAAACAATTGCGGGCCTCTTACCCAACCCCTGGCAACTAGGGTCCTCTTCTTTTAGAGAAAGAAAGGGAAGAGGCAGTTTTCAGAAGGAGCAAAATCATTTGAAAACCCTTCCAACTGTCTGTTTCCAGCTCACCACCCTCCCTCTCCCTTTCATGGTCTCTGCTTGAGAAGGAAACCACTGGGAGTCCCAGTCTCCCAGTCTCCACAACCTCCTTGCCTATCTGGCTCTAGAGTAGTGTCTGCCACTGGGAGGAGCTGGCATGAGATTTAGAAGGTGGAAGAGAGAGGGAAGCATCATTCCCAGGGAGTAGCAGCTCCTGGGAAATGGTGGGTTTGCTGCAACCAACCAAGGTGGTCAGAAGAAAGTTTTAGGAATCCCCAGGCATGGTGACCATTTCCTGGCAGGCTTTCCTTTCTTTTTTTTTTTTTTTTTTTGAACTATAGTTGCTTTACAATGCCGTGTTAGTTTCAACTGTCCAGCAAGGTGAATCAGTTATACGTACACAAATATCCCCTCTTTTTTGGATTTCCTTTTCATTCAGGTCACCACAGAGCATTGAATAGAATTCCCTGTGCTACACAGTAGGTTCTCGTTAGTTATCCATTCTATACACAGTATACATTTTATACAGAGTGGTGTATATATGTAAACCCCAGTCTCCCAATTCATCCCCGATCCCCACTTCCCCCTTGGTATCTGTATGTTTGGTCTCTTTATCTACGTCTCTATTTCTGCTTTGTAAATAAGATGGTGTGTACCAACTTTTTTCAGATTCCACATACATACATTAATACTTGTTTTTCTCTTTCTGACTTACTTCACTCTGTATAACAGTCTTTAGGTCCATCCACGTCTCTAGGTCCTTCCACATCTCTACAAATGCCACCTGCCTCAGTGCTTCAGGTCAGGTCAACATCCCTGGATTTGGGGAGCAGCTCCTTTGACCTCTGATTCACACCCCCCTCTCCAGTTCTTTCAACTGTTACCTAGACTCCTGCTTCTGTAGTAAACCTCCCTGCCTGGAACACATGGAGAGGTTTCTATTTTCCTGAGAAAACTCACACCAGTATAAAAGTCAGTGCCGTGAAAGAACATTGACTTTTGACTGGACTATTGGTTTGTGAAAAGTGTTGAAACTTGAGAAAGGGATTTCCTCTTGTTCATTAATTTCCCAGAAGGGCCATGATCCAAAAATGGGCTGAATCTGTAACTCCAGTCAAAGAAGAAGGTGAGCTTTGGGGACAAGGGGCCCTGACAGGTGGCCCGGCGGTGGCCCATGACTGTGCTTCTCCTGACCAGGACCATCTCCAGACCATTCTATCTTTAGAATCCTGCTTTGGGGGAGAGGAGAGAAATACAACACAGCTCCTCTTCAGAGGAGTCAGGAGACAGGAGGGGAGGGTTGAAGGAAGAGAAAGAAAGAAGACCCGCCATGACCAGACAGCCGACCCCCACCTAGTTAGACCTTTTACAGTAATTTGGCCCAGGAGACCCTGACAACAGGCTGTGTCTCCTAGAAACAGCCTAGTCCCCTAAGGACTACTCATTCTACCCTTAGTAGGCACAGCAGGTCAAAAAAATGCCCCTGCCTAAAAACACCCATGTCAAGTCCCTGAAACCTGGGAGTGTCACTTTATCTGGGAAAGGGGTCTTTCTGAAGTTACTGCTGCTGCTGCTGCTAAGTCACTTCAGTCGTGTCCGACTCTGTGCGACCCCAAAGACAGCAGCTCACCAGGCTCTGCCGTCCCTGGGATTCTCCAGACAAGAACACTGGAGCGGGTTGCCATTTCCTTCTCCAATGCATGAAAGTGAAAAGTGAAAGTGAAGTCGCTCAGTCGTGTCCGACTCTTCGCGATCCCATGGACTGCAGCCCACCAGGCTCCTCCATCCATGGGATTTTCCAGGAAAGAGTACTGGAGTGGGGTGCCATCGCCTTCTCCATCTGATGTTACTAAGGACATTGAAAAGAAGAGTTATCCTGGATTATTCCTGGGTCCTGAACCCACCTGTCCTTATTAGAAAGAGGCAGACTGCCAGTCTTACAGCACCAAGGACCTAGAGCTGGGAGGTGCTGCAGGAGGTTAGTCATCTGGCTAGAGGGCTGGAAGGCTGTCACTAGGTGACGAGGAACAGTAGCATCAGCTGATTAGCTGTTCCCTTCCCATCCTCTTGACAGGCTGTGCATCCAGGGGATCAGCTTCACTCAAAAGCAGGGGAGCAGGACACATGGGAACTGAGGTGGTTCAGGTCACTGACATGCATGAGTCTGCTCTGAACTCACACCCTCCTTAGGTTGGAGTCACTAAAAACTGACTCTGAGATGGAGATGTTTCTGCAGGCTGTTTCTTGAGGGGAACCTTTCCAGGAACAGCACCTCTGAGAAAGTGCAGGTTGCAGCACTGGGCATAGGGGAAAGCTGGACTCGGACACAGTGATCACAGAAGCCCAGTTGCTCCTCGGGACCGCCCCAGAGCTTGGATGACCTTTCAAAGTTGTTCTGAATTACATTCCTCGAGGGACCAGTTACTGCAGACAGATGGCTCCTGGCCAGAGGTGGGGAGATTATCTAAGGCAAAGTCACTCTCTTCCCCAAAGGGCCATGCCAAGAAAGGGACTCAGCCGTGAGCCATCAGCAACTTCCGACCCTTGCAGAAAAGCAGTGGGTGCTCCAGCCTGAATGGGAGAGCTGGGTAGCAAAGCACAGGACCACTGCACACACTCCTCGACACCAATACCTGGTAGAAAACGACATCTGAGGACTTAGCAAGAAGCGCAGTAAGAATATCATGGGTGCTTTGATCACAAGATGAATAGTCTTGAGATTTAATAAGATACCAGAGTTGGAATGAGACTCAGCATTCATCTGGTCCAGAGGTGAGGAGTAGCATTTGTGCTCTCCCAGTCTGGGCCATGGCAGACATCACTAATCGATCCCAGCCTTCTCTCTTTGAAGAGCCTGATGGCTGTGTCCTCCACAGTGCTTCTCTGCAAGACCTGCAGGCAGCCGGGACCAATCAAAGGATGCTAACCTGCAAGAGGCCACTTACTCCCCGCATTTTCCAGAGGAGGTGCTATGCAGAGGAGTGGGTTATTCTCCAGTCCCCAATACATTAGAGGCAGAGATGGGTGGGAGCCAACAAGGTGCCTCCCCACGAGGGCTCCGTCCAACGGTGCCTGTCTCACAGGGCATCAGCCGCTGCCTAGCACACAGTAGGCACCCAGCTCTCTCTCCCGATTCAATCCCTGTCTCCCAGAGCCAGGCCACAGCCTCAGGATCAAGGTCTCACAGCCCCTGCTCTGAGATGGAGGAACAGAGGGGGCGAGCTTGCCCCGGTGTTGATTTCTATCATCCTCTCAGCAGGTTAGCAAGGGCTTAGAGTAATCTGCAGGCCGGCGCCAGGAGGCCTCCATTAAGCTTTACGGGATAATCCTGGCTGTATCGAAGACTCTTCCCCTAAGTTGGGAGAAAAGAAAAATTGACATGCTCAGAAACGGAAGGGAGAGAACCCCCGAAGAAGTCGTCGCCATTATGCTGCAGTTTTTAATCCTCCGTGACAGCTGGGGACAGCAGCCAGATGTGGGCCGAGCGTTCCCCTGACAGAAAGCCAGAGCCAGGAGGCTGGACAGGGGGAGCCCCCCAACCCAGGACCCACTACCCCCACCCCACGCTACAAATGCGGCATCCCAGAGCCGAGGAGTGACAAATCCAGGGACACCCACCGAGCCCCCCACCCCATGTCCCCATGTCCGGACTCGCGACATGCGGGCCAGGGCTTTTGCTACCCCATTCCGCCGCCTCCCAACCGGGTCCGCCTCAGCCGCCCCGGGGACCAAGCGATGACACCAGCTGGTTTGCCCCTGCGGTCCGGCTCTAGGTCTCCCCGGGGGCTGGCGCTAGGAGCTCTGTCTCCCCCTTGTGGCCAGACCACAGATATGCCCAGAATGACGCTGTCCATCGTCAGCTGGAGGTGGGCAGCCAGGAGCGGGAAGGATACGCTGACCACCCAACCCTGCAACACGAGTCACCGTCAGCTTCCTCATGAGAGTCTCTTGGTCCAGTTTTCACCCCCTTAATAGTAACAGAACGGACCTCAAACACCATTATAGGCTGAATTGTGTCCCTACAAAAATTCACGCGTGTATGTGTGCGTGCGCACGTGCTTAGTCGCGTCTGACTCTTTGGCAACCCCGTGGACTGTAGCCCTTCAGGTTCCTCTGTCCATGGAATTCTCCAGGCAAGAATTCAGGAGGGGTCGCCATTTCCTACTCCAGGGGCTCTTCCCAAGCTGTCTCTCTTGCTTCTCCTGCACTGGCAGGCCGATTCTTTGCCACTGCACCACGGAAAAATTCACATAGTGAAGCCCTGCTGCTGCTGAGTCGCTTCAGTCGTATCCAATTCTGTGCGACCCCATAGATGGCAGCCCACCAGGCTCCCCCGTCCCTGGGATCTTCCAGGCAAGAACACTGGAGCGGGTTGCCATTTCCCTCTCCAATGCACGAAAGTGAAAAGTGAAAGTGAAGTCGCTCAGTCGTGTCCGACCGTCAGCGACCCCATGGACTGCAGCCTTCCAGGAACCCCTAGTAATTCAGAAAGTGACTGCATCTGGAGATAGTATCTGTACAGAGGTGACCAAGTT
The DNA here is from genome assembly GCF_001704415.2 of Capra hircus. Taxonomy (NCBI): domain Eukaryota; kingdom Metazoa; phylum Chordata; class Mammalia; order Artiodactyla; family Bovidae; genus Capra; species Capra hircus. The sequence goes on from NC_030812.1 coordinate 72,116,997, forward strand.
AAAATGAGGTCATTAGGATGGGCCCTAATCCAATCTGACTAGTGTCCTTATAAGAAGAGGATTAGGGCAGAGACACAGAGAAGGCAATGGCAGCCCAATCCAGTACTCTTGCCTGGAGAATCCCATGGATGGACTTAGCAGCAGCAGCAGCAGAGCAGAGACATATAGACATAGGGAGAAGACCTGCAAGCCAAAGAGTCCTGCGGAGAAATCAAGTTTGTGCATGCTAAGTCGCTTCAGTTGTGTCCGACTCTTTGCAACCCTATGGACTGAAGCCCGCCAGGCTCCTCTGTCCATGGAATTCTCCAGGCAAGAATACTGGAGTGGGTTGCCATGCCCTCCTCCAGGGAATCTTCCCACCCGAGGGATCAAACCCAGGTCTCCTGCAATGGAGGCAGATTCTTTACCACTAGTACCACCTGGGAAGCCCAAAATCAAGCTGGCTGACACCATAATATCAGACTCTCAGCCTCCAGAACTGTGAGGAAATTCATTTCTACTGTTTAGGGCTCCCAGCCTGAGGTCCCTTGTGACAGCAGTGCTAGGAAGCAAAACCATACCCCCATCCTTCTTTCTCCTCTGGCCCCCGATAACTCCCCCTACCCAAGTCTCTCTCCTTCTTCGTCTCTGAAGATAAACCCTTGGCTATTCACTCTACAAATGTTTCCAGAGCATGACAGCGAACTAGTTCCTGGAAAGAGAAAAACAAATAAGAACTTCAATTCATTCAATAAATATTAGCTGAGCACCTATTAAGTACCTTACAGGTTCTGTTCCAGGCATTTGAATACGATTATACGCAAGAAAGAAATGATCCTGCATTCAAGTTACAGGCAGTCTGGTCGGGGAAACTGTCAAGCAAACATCTAACACATCTTCCACCAAGCTCTGGGTGCAAGTACTATATCGAGTTTGACTGGTTACCAGCTGCTCAGAGGAGGCAACAACAAACTCCCAGGAGAGTGGAAAGGAAAGGGCCGGGGAGTCACGAGTGAGAGGTGATGCTCGTGCTAAACCGTGAAGGATGAGGAGGGATTCTCTCTCCTTCTTACTCTCCAGACAAGTGTCCATCCTCCAGCAGTGCTCGGCAGATATTTGCTGGCCACATGAGCAAAGAAATTAAAGCACACAAGTCTAGATGGATGGAGAGAAAGGAGGACAGAGGCAAGGAATGGACAGGCAGTGGCAGAAAGAAGGCAAAGACAAGACCCCTACCCCAGAGCTGTTAGCCCTCCCCTGGCTGACATCTGTTCTGGTTTGAAAGTTAATTATGGTATTTGGATGTTTTATTTTCCATCCTGCTCAATAATTACAATAGAACCCACAGTGTGAGATAACGCTACGTCATTATAAAATGAGATTTAATTATTTTCCCAATTCATGAGAATTAATGGGCTCAAAGAAAACACATGCTTTCATATAGCCATTTGGGCAAGCAGGTCTCTCCCTCCTAATTCCTCCAGTCCCTCGGAGGCAGGGTGCAAAAGGGGTGGAGATGGCAGCTTCTCCCCCATGGGGGTGTGTGCCTGCAGGGGCACAGCTGCATGAGGTCACAAGTCCATGAAAGCAGTCTGGCTGTTCCTCCAGGGTAGGAGCATTCCCCGCAGTCAGGACTGTGGCTTTATTCATTCAGCAGAGATTTGTGGAGTGCCGACTGTGTGCCAGCTAGCTCTCGAGGTCAAGTTTCACACCAAAGCAGGTTCAGGGAAGAGCAAATGCAGAGATCCCAGAGAGGGAAGGACAGAGAGCAAGATGGGGTGGAAGGAGCGAGGGTGACGAGGGTGTGCTGAGGTGGAAACACACAGCAAAGGAGTCTTAGACATCAGCATAAGGAACTAGATTTCATTTTTAAGGACAAATGAAAACAACTGGAGGGTTTAAGGGGAGGGCAGGGTCATAAACTATTTTTGATTCTTTAAAAATTTTTTTATTGGAGACCTGGGTTTGATCCCTGGGTTGAGATCCCCTGGAGGAGGGCATGGCAACCCACTCCAGTATGTTTGCCTGGAGAATCCCCATGGACAGTGGAGCCTGGTGGGCTACAGTCCATGGGGTCGCAAAGAGTTGGACACGGTCCGTCTAGTCAAGGCTATGGTTTTTCCAGTGGTCATGTATGGATGTGAGAGTTGGACTGTGAATAAGGCTGAGCACCGAAGAATTGATGCTTTTGAACTGTGGTGTTGGAGAAGACTCTTGAGAGTCCCTTGGACTGCAAGGAGATCCAACCAGTCCATCCTAAAGGAGATCAGTCCTGGGATTTCTTTGGAGGGAATGATGCTGAAGCTGAAACTCCAGTACTTTGGCCACCCCATGTGAAGAGTTGACTCACTGGAACGACTCTGATGCTAGGAGGGATTGGGGCAGGAGGAGAAGGGGACGACAGAGGATGAGATGGCTGGATGGCATCACTGACTCAATGGACGTGAGTCTGAGTGAACTCCAGGTGTTGGTGATGGACAGGGAGGCCTGGCGTGCTGCGATTCATGGGGTCGCAAAGAGTCAGACACGACTGAGCGACTAAACTGAACTGAACTGAAAGACTTAGCACAGCACATAGTTCAGTCACCAAGTCAAAGCCCGCCAGGCTCCTCTGTCCATGGGATTTCCCAAGCAAGAATACTAGAGTTTGTTGCCATTTCCTTCTCCAGGGGATTTTCTTTTTTATCATAAAATATCACTCTGGTTACTGTGTAGAGACAGGATTGTGGGACTGATGGAACCTGGGATACAGTGAGGGGTCCTCTGTAGCCAAGATGCCATGAATGCAACAGTGTCTATCCTGCCCCCCAATCACATCTCATTTTGTACAGCACTCTGCAGCTAAGAAGGTCCTTCCATTTGATAACAACATTGGATTGTGACCTTCATAACAATTGCAAGAGACAGTACTGTCATCCTCATTTTTCGGAGGAGGAAACTGGGGCTCAGAGAGGTTGAGTGACATGTCTAAGCTCACACAGCTAGTTAGTGGCAGAGCTAGGGAATGGAAGAATATTGCTCCCTGATGAAAAAAATGGCAAATACACATACATACATACACACACACACACACACACACACACACACACACACGGCTTTGAGAGTGTGACGTTAAAACACACAATGCCTAGTGGCAAGTTTTTTGGACAAAAGTCCAGGATTTTTACAGCTTAATGTCCTTCCTGCCCTCATCCTTCAAAGAAGTCCCCATTGTGACTCAGTCCACTCAGTCCAACAAGGCGCTCGGTATTCAGGGCACTTCCAAGGCCAGGGTGGAGGGGCAGATGGGCACCGGCTTTGGAGCCACAGATCCTCAAATGGGATTCCAACCCAGCGGCTTCCTGAGTGAGCTACTTAGACCCTCTGTCTCCTCAACCAAACGTGGGGTTAACCCAGTTTTAGGGTGGCTGCAGGGCCAGGGGCGCTTTCTCTGACTCTGGGGTAGGAATCTTTCTCCTTGGGGCTAGTATTCTAAAACATCTCAAGGTTCCTGGGGGTTGCGGAACACGTGGGTGCGGACAGTGGGGACACTCAGAAGCCTGAAACCTCTACTCTTTTGCAGCCCAGAGCCCGGCGGCCTCTCTGCTCAGGCCGGCTGGGGATCCCGTAGTTCTAGCCTGGCCTCGGCCCGGGCAACACCGCCACCTAGTGGTGACTCTCGCCTCTCCAGGATGAGGCTTCGTTTTGGGGAATCGTCTGGGCCGATTCAATGGACAGGGGTCTGAGCAAGCTCCGGGAGTTGGTGATGAACAGGGAAGCCTGGCCTGCTGCAGTCCACGGGGTCGCAAAGAGTCGGACAGTACTGAGCGACTGAACTGAACTGGGAAGATTCGGACTCAGCAGGTCAGGGCTGGGGCCTGAGACACTGCATTTCCAAGGCGCTCCCAGGAGAGGTTCCTACTGGTGGTCCTCGGACCCCACTCTGAGCGGCAGGGGAAAATGGCCTTCCTGAGCGGTGCTGAGCAGCGGGAAACTGGCGGGAGCCCATCCAGGAGGCTCGGAGGTTGTCAGCGCCCCCAGAGGGCACAGCCTATGGGTAATCTGAACAGAAGAAATGGAGTTGGACTGAGTATTACCCCACAGCGTCCACAGGGGGAGAGCGCCCACAAGCGCCAGAGACAGGGACCGGGGCTGGGGATGCAAAAAGAAAAGCTTAGCCTGCACGGTCGCGGGCGTGGGAAAGCTTATTTCTTCCCACTCTTAGAACAGGGACTATTTCCAGAATGCCCAGCAGGGGGCAGGAGAAGGACAATATCGCAGAAAGCACAGGATTCCGTGTTCACACCCAACGTGAGATAAATGGAGAAAGCAGCATGGATGGATATACACCACCATATGTAAACAGATAGCCAATGCGAGTTAGCTGTATGACTCAGGTAACTCAAACTGGGGCTCTGTAATTACCTAGGGAGGTGGGAATGGGCGGAAGGTGGGATGGAGATTCCAGACGGAGGGGACATATGTACACCTATGGTTACTGCATGTTGATGTATGACAGAAATCAAACCAGTATTGTAAGCCAATCATCAATTAATTAAAAATAAATGAATATTTTTAAAGTTTTTAATAAAAAATAAAATAGAAATATTTGCTATTAAAAAAAAAAAAAAGGCCTGGTTGTGTGACACCAGGTTGCATGACCACAAACAAATCCTTTTAGGCCTCAACGTTTGCCAAAAAAAAGGTACAGAGGGGAGACAGGGGAGTGCCACTGGTTGAGATCATCTATAAGAAATTCTCTGGTAATAAGATTTCAAGGTTTGCAAGATGGTGAACATAGCAATTAGGCACACAGACCACTAGACTGCCTGGGTTTGCAGTCTTGTCTCTGCCAATCACTAGCCCTGTGACATTGGGCAAGTTATTGAACTTCTCTGTGCCTCAGTTTCGTCCTCTGTAAGAAAAGACACAAGCATAGCGTGTACTTATTGAAAAGAATAAGGAAATTGGTATGTAAAACACCACCTGGCCCTTCGTAAGTGCCAAGTGCATGCTCGGTCCTATTATAATGTGAGGTGCTCTGAAGTTCTTATCAGCCCTTTAAAAATCTCATTAAGCCAGGCAGACTGGGAGGAATTCTAAAATAGTGAAGATTCCAAATTAGAAATACTCTGAAAGCAAGGAGGTTTTTAAATGCCAGACATGATTTTCCTGCTCCCTTTTTTTCTGGCCACCTAGCAGCTTTGCAGGGGGAAATTCTCAACGATTTTCCCTACACTCACCTTTTTAAAAGTCTCCCTATGACCCAAGTTTGGCCAATCAGAGAACTATGTTCCCAGGTTCAGCGATTGGTCCAGGAATGAGCACATGACCCGGGCCAGGCCAATCACAGGACTCTCTGGGGCTTTTACCAGCCAGAAGTACTGGGAGAAACACTCTTTTCTTTGGGATCAGTAAAATCCTTGAAGCTGCTTGGTCATCAAAACTCTTATAGGGAGAGCGCCTACCTGAGAAGGGTGCCAAGACAGAAATTTGAGCTGAAAGATGGAAAGAGAGTTCTGAGAGCATCATTTGAATTCCTGATCCAGGCATTCCTGACACCAGACACCCATACTTCTGAGTTATATATGCCAGTAATTTTTTTTTAATTTCTTAAAATGGATGGAGTTGGGTTTCACCTGAGAGTTTACAAAGGAGTTCTATGATGGGCCTTACAGAATTCTTGTCTTCTATCCTGTGATGCCCAAACCTGACGTCCCTTTCTTGGTGGAGGAGAAGGACTTCTCTGAAGACAGTCACATCTGCAATTGGGTGTTGTTTTTGCTTTGGCTCCACCCCTTTATTCTTTCTGGAGTTATTTCTCCACTGATGTCCAGTAGCATATTGGGCACCTACTGACCTGGGAAGTTCATCTTTCAGTGTCCTATCATTTTGCCTTTTCATACTGTTCATGGGGTTCTCAAGGCAAGAATACTGAAGAGGTTTGCCATTCCCTTCTCCAGTGGACCACATTCTATCAGACCTCTCCATCATGACTTGTCCCTCTTGGGTGGCCCCACATGGCATGGCTTAGTTTCATTGAGTTAGACAAGGCTGTGTTCCGTGGGATCAGATTGGCTAGTTGTCTGTGATTGTGATTTCAGTCTGTCTGCCCTCTGCTGCCCTCTCGCAACACCTACCATCTTACTTGGGTTTCTCTTACCTTGGACGTGGGCTGTCTCCTCAAAGCTGCTGCTCCTGACCTTGGACTTGGGATATCTCCTCGCTGCCGCTCCTGTGCCGGCTCCATAGTTTTCAACATTCAGAAACTAAGATCATGGCATCCGGTCCCATCACTTCATGGCAAGTAGATAGGGAAACAGTGGAAACAGTGGCTGGCTTTATTTTGGGGAGGCTCCAAAATCACTGCAGATGGTATTGCAGCCATAAAATTAAAAGACGCTTGCTCCTTGGAAGGAAAGTTATGACCAACCTAGACAGCAAATTAAAAAGCAGAGACATTACTTTGTCAACAAGGGTTCATCTAGCCAAGGCTATGATTTTTCCAGCAGTCATGGATGGATGTGCTGCTGCTAAGGTGCTTCAGTCATGTCCAACTCTGTGCGACCTCATGAACTGCAGCCCACCAGGTTCCTCCATCCATGGGATTTACCAGGCAAGAATATTGGAGTGGGTCACCGTTACCTCCTCCGATATGGATATGAAAGCTATTGATGCTTTTGAACTGTGGTGTTGGAGAAGACTCTTGAGAGTCACTTGGACTGCAAGGAGATCCAACCAGTCCATCCTAAAGGAGATCAGTCCTGAGTGTTCATTGGAAGGACTGATGCTGAAGCTGAAACTTCAGTCCTTTGGCCACCTGATACAAAGAGCTGACTCATTTGAGAAGACCCTGATGCTGGGAAAGATTGAGGGCATGAGAAGGGGAATACAGAGGATGAGATGGTTGGATGGCATCACTGACTCAATGGACATGAGTTTGAGTAAACTCCAGGAGCTGGTGATAGACAGGGAGGCCAGGCATGCTGCGTGCATGGGGTCGCAAAGAGTCAGACACGACTGAGCAACAGAACTGAACTGAATTGAACTGAAGACAGTGATGTTGCTTGTTGATTGTCCATTCTCAAAGGGAGGTTCCTAGATTAGCAGCCACAGCATTGACAGGGAACTTGTTAGGAATGTAAGTTCTGGGCCCCAACCCAGACCTGGGATTTCCTGGTGGCTCAGCAATAAAGAACCCACCTGCAATGCAGGAGATGTGGGTTCAATCCCTGGGCTAGGAGGATCCCCTGGAGAAGGAACGGCAACTCACTCCAGTTTTCTTGCCTGGGAAATCCCATGGACAGAGGAGGCTGGCAGGCTACAGTCCATGGGTCACAACAGAGTCACACACAACAGAGCGACTAAACAACAAGAACCCAGACCTGCTGCTGCAGAAACCCTGAGGGCAGGGATGATGAATCTGTTTGAACAAGTCCTCCAGGAGATTGTGGTGTAGGGTGAAGCAAGAGCACTTCTGCCGAAAGTGAACACATCAGCTTCATTTTAGTTTAATTAGGTGTTTGCTGAGCTGTTTGCCAAAGTAGGGGTGCAGAGATGGGCCAGATGAGGGCCTTGACCTCAAAGAACTCCCAGGTTGGTGGTAAGAGCCAAGTCAGTACTCCACACCTGCTGAACCAACATCTCAGAGTCGGGGGCATTTGCAAGCATCATTTTTGTTTCCTTGGTGGTGGCCAACACTTTGAAACACTCCAGGGAGACACCCTCTGCATCTCAAAGGCTCCTAATCTCGCTTCAATATCCAGCTTCCCTGCTATATAACACAGGGATCTCAGCCTGGTGCTCTGTGATGACCTAGAGGAGAGGAATAGGGTGGAGGGGGAGCTAAAGATGGAGAGGATAGATGTATACAAATGGCTGATTCCCACTGTAGAGCAGAAACCAACACAACATTGTAAAGCAATTATATTCCAATAAAATAGATACATAAAATAATAATAAACTTTAAACAAAATCCACCTTCAATGTCACCTCCTTGAGGCCTCCCAGCAGAATTTAATTAGACTCCTCACCCAGCAGGACTCAAGACCTAATCACATTGTATTATATTAGCAGTGCTTGTGAAACTGGTCTCTCCCACTTAACTGTGGGAAATTTAAGGGCAAGCACTATGCTCTGTTCCTTGGCTGCCCCGAGCACCCAGCACAGGGTCTGGCACACAGCAGAAGTTAATATATGTTCGATGACTGCATTAAAAAGGGAATTAAAGGCAGCCCTGATGGACAGGAAAGGCTCACAAGCACAGCCTGAGAGGGACCACACTTTGCTGTTCTATGCGGGGTCCCAGAGCCGGCAGCGTCAACACCAGCGTCCTCTGGGAGCTTGTAAGCAATGTGCAATTCCAGGACCCTCCAGACCTGCTGAGTCAGAATCTGCATTTTAACAAGATGCCAAGGTGTGCATTGAAAGTTGGAAAAAAAAAAAAAAACCTGTAAGAGGCTATCTCACTCCCTTTGTGTTCATGTTCAAGGAATTATCACTGGGGTTGGTTTTATGATATAGAACACATCTATAGATGCCATCAGCTGAAATAATTTCCTTCTCTCATGGGGACACTTCCAAACTTGATACCTTCTGGAAGACAGAGTGGCCCACAGACAGACAAGCCTCAAATTTCCTCTCGCCCAGGACACAGCCGCTGGGCAACATTCTGAGAAGGGAACGGGAGATATCGCTTCCTCTCTTGGCCAGGCTCTCGGCACTGCAGAGACTTCCAAGAAAGATACACAGAGCTTAGTTCTGGTCGAAAAGCCTCCACTCATCTAAGAATGCGATCAATAACAGCCAGGGAAAATCGGTGGCGCCCAGAGATCGATCTTGCTGTGTATTTATGGAGCTCAGATCCCAGGGAGATGTGGGGGTGGCGGAGGACGGGACAGTCTCTGTGCCTGCTTCCTGGAGATCCTGATTCCCTTCCCAAGAATTATGGGGTGTCCTTTGTCTCTGCTCGATAACACCCTGGAGTTACAGAGCCATTCAGAAACGAATTGGCTCATTTTTCTCCCTCCCCCTTGCTCACAGTGACAGGTCGCCCCGGCCCAGGAGTCATTAAAGGAACGGATTGGACACTTGGCCCATTCCATCTGGCCCACGTCTGGCTCCACCGGCCTCCCTCTGTCACCAGCAGGCCCTAAAGCTTTCACTCCTCATCAGAGATATAACATTTTAGAAGAAAAAATAGTTGAAATATTGAGAAGTAGGTATTTTATTTTATTCCAAGTATTGTTCCCCCCCATTGGATGAAGAACATTGCTTTTTTTTTTTTTTTCTTTCTGGAAACGTTTCCATTTTACACTTCTCTAAATGTACCATACCTAATAGTCCCATGAGCAGATAGTGACAATACTGGGTTTATTTTTCCCCAAATTCACAAAGCCGTGTGCTAAAATTAAACAGACTGCAAGGGACTTGCCCGGGTGGCCCAGTTGTTAAGAACCCACCTTGCAGTGCAGGGGATGCAGGTTCCATTCCTGGTTGGGGAACTAAGACCCCACCTGCCACAGAGCAACTAAGCCTGCATGACCCAGCAAAAGAGTTCGCACAACACAATGAAGATCCCACGTGCTACAACCAAGACCCCAGGTAGACAAATAAATGAATACGTTATTTTAAAAAAATATAAATGAAAGTGAAAGTCGCTCAGTCGTGTCTGACTCTTTGCCACCCCTGGGATGCAAACCTGGGTCTCCTGCATTGCAGGCAGATTCTTTACAGTCTGAGCCACCAGGGAAGTTAAAATAAACTGACTGCAAGCTGATTGCCAGAGTAGGGCTCCCCAGGTGGTGCTAGCGGTAGAGAATCTGCCTGCCAATGCAGGAGATACAAGAGACATGGGTTCAGTTCCTGGGTGTGGAAGATCCCCTGGCACAGGGCATGACTAGCCACTCCAGTTTTCTTGCCTGGAGAATCCCATGGACAGAGGAGCCTGGCAGGCTACAGAGAGTCGGACATGACTGAAGCAACTTAGCATGACTGCAAGAGCAGGACTGAGATAAAAGATTTAACCTCCTCAACCTGTTTTCCATCCACAAGGTTGATAATCCCAACTGCTAAGGCCATTTCAAGGAAAGTGCTTCTTGCAATACCTGGAGGTACCCAGTAGTTATTAATTCTTTTCCATCTACAATGTATTATTGTAAGAGTATGAAGTGCGATTTACTGAGCTTATCTTGTGGCTCAGCTGGTAAAGAATCGCCTGCAATGCAGGAGACCTGGGTTCACTCCCTGGGTTGGGAAGATCCCCTGGAAAAGGGAATGGCTACCCACTCTAGTATTCTGGCCTGAAGAATTCCATGGACTCTATAGTCCATGGGGTCAGAAAGAATCAGACACGACTGAGCAATTTTCACTTTCACTTCACACTGAGCTTACACATCTCAGGCTTTCCATGAAGTCAGCCTCACTTGTCACAGGGAGTAACCTGTGCCTTGGTTAAGGCTTTGTCAACACCACTTATTAGCTGGAATGAGACATCAGGCGAGTCATCTACCCTCGCTGAGCATCCTCCTCTGTGAAATAAGGATGCTAATAAGGATACCACACAGGGATGGAGGAGGGGGTAACATAAGAATATATTTAGAAACCCATTAGGCACAGGGCTTGGAAGGGGGTGAACCAACATCACATTTAATCTTTTTTAAGATTTTTTTTAATGTGGACCATTTTTTTTAAGTCTACTGAATCTATTACAACATTGCTCCTGTTTTATGTTTTGGTTTTTTGCCCATGAGGCATGTGGGATCTTAGCCCCCCAACCAGGGATCAAACCCGCACCCCGTGCATTGGAAGGTGAAGTCTTAACCACTGGACCACCAGGGAAGTCCCCGTGTTTAATCTTCACAGGAACCTAGGTTGGAGTGTCGCTGTCCCTACTATACCAGAGAGGACCCTGAGACTCACCTACAGTATCTGCTTGAAGTCACACAGCCAGCAAGCAGTAGAGCCAGGAATTAAACTCAGGGGTCTGATGCCTCTGTACTGCACTGATTTCTGAGTCAAACCAGCTCAGCTTCAGAGAAACCAGTCAGAGCTGCCCCCACACTCACCCTCGAGGGTGGGGAGCCCTCTGTGCTTGCAGGCCGGTAACAGAGCAGGGTGACCTTGACCCAGAGGTGAGTTGGATGCTCGAAGCTTCCATGAGCCTCTTCTCCTCCCTCTCCACTCTTCCCTGCATCTCGGAGGCGAGTCTCAGGTATAAGAAGAGGCTGCCTGGTTCTCTGCTCCTTGTAGGGAGCAGCCAATGGGAGGCAGCAGAAGGAGACTGGAGAGCAAGAGGAGAGAGAAAGTGAAAGTGAGGTCGCTTTGCGACCCCATGGAGTGTAGCCTACCAGGTCCTCCCTCCATGGGATTCTCCAGGCAAGAGTACTGGAGTGGGTTGCCATTTCCTTCTCCAGGGGATCTTCCCGACCCAGGGATCGAACCCTGGTCTCCTGCATTCCAGGCAGACACTTTAACCTCTGAGCCACCAGGGAAGTGCTAAGAGGAGAGAGAAGCTGGAATATTTATTCCCGCACTCCCTCCTTCCTCAACCCAAAGCCCCCGGTCCTGGTGGCCTCACTTATAGCTACAACTCTCTGAGGTTCCCAAACAGCTCCTTCCTTTGTCCATTCAAGCTGAGGGCTGATGGTGCTTTCCAGAAGCTTCCAGGCCCAGGAAGCTTTACCAGCCCTGAAGGTTTCCTGGCTCCACTCCACCTTGTATGCAGCCCGCTGATTAAACGCCCTCCTCTCCTGCCTGGAGGAGGACTGACTTTTCACTGAGGTCCTCTGGGGCGAGGCCAGGTGGGCATGTGGAACACACACATGCCCTGGGCTGTCACTCCTCACGCCCCTGAGGTCCCTGTGGTCTTTGGCACAGCTAGCCACACAGCTCTCAGGCCAGAGGGAAGAGGGTGGGCCAAGGCTGGAGTTTCCTCGGGCAGGGGTGGGTGGGTCTGGCCTTTCTGCCAGTTGCTGAAGGGCCCGTTTCTTATGGAAAAACCCAAACAAACTCTTTGGCCAAATCAATAGTACTTTTCTTCAGAAGGGTTTCCTCCCGGGATGGATAAGGGTCTCACAGAAGGACTAGCCCAGGCTTGAGGCTAAGATGGTTGGCAGAGAGGAGGGGGGCTTGTCCCTGGGGTGGTATCAGCAAGGAGAGCAGTCAGTGGGTAGGCTGGGGCCCCTTGTTTTGTCTAAAGGGAGTTAGCCACAGTTGGGCGATCCAAGGAAGGAGTCCTGGGCATAGGAGCGAAGGTACCTCAGGAGACGTCAGAAGGTGTGGTCCACAGGTAGGGCCTTACTGTGCCAGGGAGAAAGGCACCAGCCAGTGAATAAGGAATCGGGAGAAAGTCTGAACTCTGGGGTTGGAGTTTGCTGTGGTTGAGTAGGGTCTTGGGACCCCTACACTATGGTCTGGCTGGTGGGGGGTGGGGGATGGTCAAGAATGAAGCCAGACCCTGTAGACAGCTGCAATGCACGTAGAAATCAGGCATAAGTCAAGGCCAGAGCAGTCTTGGCAGAAGGGAGGAGGAACTGTGCAAAACAGCCGCTGCGAAGACTCCCATGACCCAGCTCACATGCTCCAGATCCCGGGCTTGTGACTTGCTGGTGAGCCGGTTCCTCCCACCTACCCTTAATCCTATCAAGCTGAGGTCACAGAGCTGGCAATTGACAGAGGCAAGATTTAAACCCAAAGTCAACCATAGTGATCCCAGGACACACTCTTCTGTTCTGGATGGCCAACCACAGAATAGCAAACCCAGAAGAACTCCTGAAATCTTTAGGTCACCTCTGTTCATAGTGGAGGATTATTCTCAGACCCGGAGAGGACAGAGGTCCTGCTTCGGTAGAGCCATGACTACAACACACCAGCCAGTGAGAACATGGTCTCTCAAGGCGGCTTCTGGATGCATCATCCCCTTAACCTACTGCCTCCCTGGCCGAGGCTGTCTCAGTCCGTTCAGGCGGCTATTACAAATATGTCCCAGATGGAGTGGCTTATAAACAACAGAAATGCGTGCTTCACCATTCTTGAGTCTGGCAAATTCAAGATCAAGGTGCCCGTAGATTTGGTGTTGGTGAGGGCCAAGTTCCTGGCTCAGAAACGGCCGCTCTCTCAGTGTAACCTCATGGTGTAGAAGAGACTAGGGAGCTCTCTGGGGTCTCTGTAATAAGGGCAGGAATCCCATTCATGAGGCTCCGCCCTCAGGACCTAAGCACCTCCCAAAGGCCACGCCCCCTAATACCATCGCAGGAGGAGGAGTGCTAGCGTTTCAACATATGAATTTGGGGGCGGGCACAAACATTCAGTCTACGGCAGAGGGACTGTCTGCTTCCTTCAGTCCTCACTAACTGCAGTGTGTCTTCATCATCAAGCATCCCTGAGACCCCAAGGGACATCCATACCCTCTGGGTCTTTGTTTCCTTTATTGTAATCCTGGATCCAGACTGGGTGATGGCCGCTGTCTGGGATCCTCTCCCTTTCACTCTGGTAGAAAGATGCCCACAGCCCAGAACTTCCTAAGGAGGGGAGAGAAGAAGGAAAAGATTCTGCTTTCTCTGATAAACCAGGAAAGGATCATTAAACACTCAAAAGTGTAAAGCCACACAAAAATGCTTAATAATTGCCAGAGATTCTTTGTGAGGACTAGCAGAGAGAAAAGAAATGGAGGAAATGAACGATTCCAAGCCTGCAAAGTGCTTTTGCTCCCAGAGGACCCAAGAAAGACACTTCAAGTTCAACTCCCTCTGAAGACAAAATGAAAGATTTTGAAGCCAAGGCCTGGGAGCTGCAGGGTGGGGGATGGCTAGCTTCACTGGAGAAGGATAGAAGGATGTGGGTCAGTATCATTCCCTAAGGAAATGGGCGGGGCCATGGTGACCGATCCCAGCCCCCAGTCTCTGGATGAAAAGACACTTTTAAACAACAAAGCGAGAACAAATGTTTACCAGAAACATTACAGAACAGGGATTAATATCATTATATTCAAAGATATCATATAAATAGATAAGAAAAACATTAACTCCTAGTGGAAAAACGAGCAAAGAACTGACAGTTTATAAAAGGAAAAAAAAAAAATGAATTTCACTCTTTCTGAATAAAACTGCATAAAAAGAAAAAACATAGTCATTCACTTAACAAACACAGAGCTCTTTACGTTCAACATTATAATAGATTTTAAGGATATGGAGACAACTAAGTCAGAGACCTCAATCCCAAGGATCTTGTTTGTCTTCAAATGAGGAGATATACACTAACAATTACGGTAAAACACAGTTGGCTTCACAGAAACTTCAACAGGGAGTGACTGACTCCCAGCATCTGAGGACTGCAGGGGAAGTTTCTTGGAAGGCTGGGGAGAAAGATATTTGAATGAGTCTTGAAGGGTTCCATAGAAGTTAGCTAGGTAGACACAGAGAAGGCAGAAAATTCCAGGTAGAGGAAATTGTATATATGTGGTTGACAAAATCACTGCCCACAAAGATGCCCACATCCTAATTCCCAGGATCTGTGAATTTGTTGTCTGACATGACAAAAGGGACTTTGCAGAAGTGATCAAGGTTAAGGACCTTGAGATGGAGAGATTAGCCTAGGTTACCCCAGTGAAAGTGAAAGTGTTAGTTACTGAGTCATGTCCGACTCTTTGCGACCCCATGGACTGTATGTAGCCTGCCAGGCTCTTCTGTCCACGGACAGGCAAGAATACTGGAATCAATAGCCATTCCCTTCTCCAGGGTATCTTCCCAACCCGGGGATCAAACCTGGGTCCCCTGCATTGCTGGCAGATTCTTTACCATTTGAGCCACCAAGGAAGTCCAGGTTATCCCCGTGAGCCCCATCTAATCACACAGCCTCCAGGAGGCTGTGGTCAGAGGAACATGTGATACGCAAGATGACCAAGAGATGCAACATTGCCAGCTTTGAAGGTAGAGGCGAGGGGCCAAGGCATGTGACAGGCCCCAGAAGCTGAGCAGATAAGGAAAGAGGTTCTCCCCAGAACAAAAGGAGAGAAGCCCAACCAGCACATGGTTTGAGCTCAGGGAGACATGTTTCAGACTTCCAGCTCTGTGAGGAATGTAACATAATAAATTCAAGCTGTTTCAAGCCACCCCATTGGGGGTAATTTGTTAGAGGAGCAATAAGAAACTAATACATGGTGCGAAGGTATGTAAGACAGAAATGCAGGGAGATCCCTGGTGGTCCAGTGACTAAAGATGCCACGTTTCCAGTGCAGGGGGCCCAGGTTCAATCCCTGGCTAGAAAACTAGATCCCACATGCCACAATTAAGAGTTCTCATGCCACAACTAAATCCTGGCACAGCCAAAGGGGGTGGGGGAGTGGGAAACACAAACAATGCATACAGGAGGAACTACAGAGAGAATAGCCTCCCCAAGCGGCGCTAGTAGTGAAGAACCCACCTGCCAATGCAGGAGACTTGAGAGCTGTGGGTTCAATCCCTGGGTCAGGAAGATCCCCTTGGAGGAGGGCGTGGCAACCTACTCCAGTATTCTTGCCGGGAGAACCCCAGGGACAGAGGAGCCTGGTGGGCTACAGTCCATAGTGTCACAGAGAGTCAGACACGACTGAGCGACTAAGCACCAATGCGTGCACAGTGAGATCAGGGGTGTGCTCTGTAATACTTATTGACTACCTGCCAAACATCAGTTCCTCTTTTCTGCTTTGTGCAAGATCCAGTGCCCACCATTCTGGGGGTTCATAGACCAGGAGAAGACACAGACTGGAGAAAGAAAAGAGACAAAGGGCTCAAGGGAGGGCAAGACCAGGGTGCCTGGGGGACTGGTCATGGCTCCATTGGGAGGGGGGCCATTGGGTTGGTTGGGTCTGGTAGGGTAAGTAGCCACTGGCCTGGGAGAAGGGCCTTCCAGGCTGAGGAACAACATGGACTAGAACAATGAAAATATCTCAGCATCTTTGGGGCACTAAAATCCTTAAACCAGGTAGACCACGTCCTGAGGGCAGGATGGGGGTGACAAGCAGGGGTTCCCATGACCAGGTGGAGGACAAGGACTCTTGCCACCTATGGGCCTCTGTCTCTGTGCTCCACAGGCAGGGTGCCCATCATTGACACAAAGCCAAAGTAGCTCAAATAGAAGGAAAGGACCTGATTCCAGCATTAAACTCAAGTTACCTAAAGCCCTCCAATCCTGGAGAAAGATCAGCCCAGAAGCCCAGAGCAGGCCCAAGCCTTCTGGTCAAAGAGCTGTAGCTGTGGGGGATGAAGGTAGAGGGCGGGAGCAAACAGGTTGTGGCCACTGAAGGCTCCTTCCCACCAGAGGCCAGGCTCTGGTTTCCTGCATCTTCAGAGTGCAGGCAGAATCAGTAGTTTTGACCACCGCCTGAACACCCCCTAGAACGCCCCTCAGCACTTTGGCAAAAGGTGACTCCTTCTTCCTTCCTTCTGGGTCCATGAGGTTAATCATAAAATACTCTCTGCTTCCCAGTCCATAGGAGAAAATGCCTTCGAAATCCATTAAGTTGCTAATGCGTACGTTCGCAGACCAGAAAGAAAGGTGCCGGATTGATGGATGTACTTGTCATATTTATGGTTTGTAGCCATGTGATTAATGGGCTTTGTGGTTTATAATGCCATGCTCATTTCACTCTCCTCTTTAAGCCCCGGGTGATGTATAGGACCCAGCATTGCTGTTGCATTTCAGTGGCATGACAGTGATAACATTTTATCACCCTGGATTATCAATTAGTCTCCTTTGAGAAAAGGCGGTCCCAGATTCAGTATGGGGACAGGATGGGGAGACGGGGACGCCCCTTGAGAGCATCTGTGCCTCGCCATCTGGAGATCACAGCCTTTCTCCCTGAGAACTGTGTCCCAGTTCATCTCTAAGACAAGAGGCCACAGGCCTTTGGAGACAGGAGGACAGGAGCTGGACCATCCACCCCAGAGCCTCCTCTCACCCCTCACCAGGCTGCTCTGTGGCTCCTTGGGTCTCTTTACGTCCTCCCCAACCTCTCTGATTCAGCTTCCACATACAGCCTCCAGAGGAACTCTTATGAGCTGAACTGTGTCAACTGTGTCCTTGCCCACTGCCCCCACCCCTACCAAATTAATCTGTTACAGCCTTAACCCTCAGGACCTCAGAATGTGACTGCCTAGACATAGACCTTTTTTTTTAACTTTTCATTTTGTATTGAGGTATGGCTGATTAACGATGTTGTAATAGTTTTAGGTAAACAGTGAAGGGACCCAGCATACTTATACATGTATCTGTTCTCCCCCAAACTTCCCTCCCATCCAGGCTGCCCCATAACACTGAGCAGAGTTCCATGTGCTGTTCCGTGGTTCTTCAAAGAGGCAACTAAGTTACAATGAGGTCCTTAGGGTGGGCCATAATCCCCTGTGATTGATGTCCTTATAAGGAGAGAGATTAGGACATAGACACACACAGAGGGACAACCATGGGAAGACACCGGGAGAGGACGGCCATCTGCAAACCAAAGAGAGCAGCCTCAGGAGAAACCAGCCCTGCCGACACCTTGATCTTGGACTTCTAGCTGCCAGAAGTGTGAGGACAGAAATTTCACTGCATAAGCGCCCCAAGTCTGGGTGCTTGATTGTGGCAGCGTGAACGGAATAGTACAAGGACACCCTTTCACATTCCCACCCTTTCCTAAAACCTCCACTGTCTTCATTACATTCTCGCTGTGTGGCCTCGGGCATCCCAGTTAGCCTGCCCGAGCCTCAGTTTCCTCATCTGCAGAATGGAATGAATAATAATTACCTGCAGAGTGGTTGAAAGTATTAAACTGCCTTGGCCCAGTAGCTGAGAGACACCCTGTGCTGCAGCCACAAAGAACGCGACTCTGTTGGGCCGTCTAGCTGCTGCTCTCCCGGGCCAGACTGCCCTTTCCCGCACTTCTTTATTTCTCCAGGGAAATCACGTGCCTCCTTCGAGTCCCAGCCTGGATGCCCCCTCTTCTCTAAAGCGTCTCTGATTCTTCAAGAAGGCATGATTCCTCTGCCGCTTCTCTGCACTCTTCCCATTGTACCTGTGCCTGCTTCTCTGCTCACAAGCCTTGCTTCACCAGGGCAGGTAAGTTCATTTAGGGTGGGAAATAAACTTATCATCTCCCTCTATCGCCCACACCTGGTGCAGGGCCAGCACACAGCAGGTGCATAGTGTGAGGTCCTGGAAGGGCCAAGGGCAATCTGAGCAGGAACCTGGGAATAGTTACGGAGACCCTGGGAACCAGACAGGGTCCGGCCAGTTAGGAAGGCCTGGTGTGGGTCTCGCCTGCACACCTGCTGTCGCCTACCACCTCCACTTTGATCTCATCTTCTCTCTTGACCTCCATCCCCTGTTCCACTTCTGCCCTTGGTCCTTCATTCCGCAGATATGATCCAACACCCACAATGTGCCAGGTGCTAGATACACAGAGAGGGCTCCTGCCTTCGTGCGCTGGCAGCCTGGTGGAACATCCAGTAATAGATAAGTCAGTGCAGAGATGCACAATTGCAAGTTTGACAACAGCTGGGAAGACCAAACAGGGAAATGAGGACCAGAAGAGGGAGACCCACTGCAAACTGCGTGTTAGAGGAACTTCTCCAAGGAACTGGTGTTCAAGCTCAAGGCAAAAATGAAAAAGGAATGAAGGCTGGATTTCAGTCCCTACTCCCTCTGTGGTAGGCAGCCTCTTGTGCAGTTAACAACCTGTGCAACCAAACACAGTATACGAGGGTCCCACTTCTGGACTTGTTGAGCCAACCAGACTTCCTGACTTTGAACTTCTGTGCTTCCTAGGGCCCACGTTCAGTTTCATCGTTTGTCCCCTCCCACTCTTGGCTACTGAGATGACTCCCTACCCCACAGATTCTGCTCTTGATTCTGGAAAGCAGACGTTGGTTTGAGCTCCTGACTGGTGTTTCTAGGAGCTAGTGTCAGCCCTCAAACAAGAGCACACAGAGACCAAAGTGGAACATACATCGGTGAGTGAGAAGTTAGCACACAGAGAAAGCAAAAGGGAATGCTGCCTGGGAGCCCCTTAAGGCAGGGACCACACCGCCTTCACCTCTGGATCCCCAGCAGTCACCTGACAGCTGGCACAGAACAGGCATGAAGCAACACTGATGCGTGGGGAGGAAGGCTGACGGAGGGGCAGTGTGGTGGGGAGAGGGAGGGAGGAAAGCAAAACCATGAGGACAAGAACCCAGGCAAGCAGTCAGAGCAGCAGATCCGCAGGACAAGGGTGGAAGAGGGACTGAAATTAAGGCCACGGGTGTCATCCAGGTGAGAGATGACAGCGAGATCAGTGAACACAGTCAGGACATCATCAAGATACACCTGCTGCCAGATGGTGCTAGTGGTAAAGAGCCCGCCAGCCAGTGCAGGAGACCTTAGAGACGTGAGTTCGATCCCTGGGTCAGGAAGATCCCCTGGAGGAGTGCATGGCAACCCACTCCAGTATTCTTGCCTGGAGAATCCCATGGACAGAGAAGCCTGGCTGGCTACAGTCCGTGGGTCGCACAGAGTTGGACACGGCTGAAGCAGCTTAGCACGCACACACACTAATGGACTGGATGTGGACTGATCAGAGAGGAGGAGCACTTAAGGACCCTTCTGAGGCTCTGACTTGAATAAGCAGGCGTGCTCAGGTGCTCACTTGTGTCCAACTCTTTGTGACCCCATGGCCTGTAGCCCATCAGACTTCTCTGTCCATGGAATTTTCCAGACAAGAATACTAGAATGGATTGCCATGCCCTTCTCCAGGGGATCTTCCCAACCCAGAGATCAAACCTGTGTCTCTTGCATCTCCTGCCAGGGGATTCTTTACCACTGAGCCACCGTGGAAGCCCTGGGTGGATGGTAAAATCACTTAATAAGATGGGGAAGACAGGGAGAAAATCAGACTAGGGCCAGGGGTGAAAGGAAGTAGAATCTTGAGTTAAGCTTTGGAGTTGTAAGTTTGAAATATTTGTGAAATATACAAGTAGAAATAGGCAACTGTCAGGCAGATAACTGGATATACACGTCCTAGGTTCAAATAGGCATGGACTGAAGGTAAAAACTCTTCAAAGAGTTTCACAGTAAAGGATAGGAAAGAAAGAGAGAAGATGACACTTCCCCGGCGGGCCGGTGGCTGAGAGTCCACGTTCTCAATTCAGCGGACTAAGAATTTGCATGTTGCAACTAAGAAAGAGAAAAGATCCTGCATGCCTTAACTGGGCTTCCGTGGTGGCTCAGACAGTAAAGAATCTGCCTACAATGGAGGAGACCCAGGTTCGATCCCTGTGTCAGGGAATTCCCCTAGAGAAGGGAATGGCTACCCACTCCAGTATTCTTGCCTGGAGAATTCCATGGACAGAGGAACCTGGTGGGCTACAGTCCATGGGGGTCGCAAAGAGTCAGACACGACTGAGCAACTAACAGACACACACACACACACACACACACACACACACACACCCCTTAACTAAAGATCCCATGGGCCACAACTAAGACCTGATGCAGCCAAATAAATAAATAAATTTTTAAAATAAAAGGAGAAAGAGCCACAGGAAGGAAATTTGGATTCAAAGAAGGGTTTTGTTTAAGATGAAAACTATTATAGCATATCTGTATGATGATGGAAAGGATTCAGAGTTTAGAAGGAAAGCCTGATGCTGCAGGAGAGGGACGAGCAGCTGCAGTGCTGTCCTCAAAAAGATAGAGGGGCGACCTTGGATAGGACAGCTCATCAATCATTCCAGGAAGGAAATGGATGTGGACAGAGATACGAGCCTTGCCTGTATGAGAGGCTCCACATACGTGGAAATTACACCTTACTGCCCACCTGATCCCAGACTGACTCAGCTGCTTCTCACCTGTCTTCCTGGCCCAGAACTAGCGCCTTCCCTGACCATGCTCTCTGTTCATTCCCAGAAGATCTGGGGGACCCTAGCATGATTCCTCTGCACAGCCAGCCTTTCGACAACTAGCCTCCATTCTCAGAGCTCCCATCCCTGTGATGTGCCAACAAGCAGAGCACCGGGCTGGCACTGATGGGCAGGAGAACATGGCCATGTCCTTGGTGGACATCAGGAAGCTTTGGGAAGCTGGCAGCCCCAGGAACACCCACACAAAATCAGGGACTTCTTGCCAAATGTTGATGAAGTATCTGAATAGAAAATTAAAATGCGGCTGTGCCCATTCTCTGCTTCTTCTCCTCCCTGAACCAAGCCCCTTCCACTGCCCTGTCTCCCTGAAATTAGAGGAGCAAGACCAAGTGGGTATGTCCACTGGAATCAGGGGCAACTGTGATTGAAAAGGGAAATTGGAGAGCACCAAACATCACAGAGGCATCTGAGGAATGCCAAGGAGAGGCAGCCAGTGGTCTCTGCAGATTCTCTCAGCTGGGGCATCCATCCAAGTGAGTCCAAATGCACAATAGCTGGCAGAGGGGTTAGGCACAGTAGGGGACACTCCCATTGGCCCCAGATTTTGGAGGTAAACTTCCTGGTCTTCTTAACAGGCAGTTGCCACAAAGGAAGCTCAGCTGGCTGGGGGGCTGGGACCAAAGAAGAGCCAGCCTCAGCTCTGCAGGTGCCATCCTGAGGCTGCTGCTGTCCAGAGGACCATCTCCCAGCTAGGAGCTGACAATGAACCAGAAAGTCATGGTTAACTATTGGTAAATATTTCAAAATAACAGAAAATAAAGTGAAGTCCCTACCTTTAATGAGTCATAAACAGTGTGAGCCTTGACTTAACAAAACCTCAATGAATTGGAAAGATATATGCACCCAGTGTTCATAGCAGCACTGTTTACAATAGCCAAAACATGGAAGCAACCCAAATGTCCATCAAGAGATAAGCGGATAAAGAAGATTTGGTATATATACACAGTGGAATATTACTCAGCCATAAAAAGAAGGAAAGAATGCCATCTGCAGCAACACGGATGGACCTAGAAATTATCATACTAAGTGAAGTCAGACAGAGAAAGACAAATCATGTGATATCACTTACATGTGGGATCTTAAAAATTATACAAGTGAACTTCCAAAATAGAGATTCACAGACATAGGAAACAAATGTATGGTTGACAAAGGGGGAGAGGGGATAGGAGGTATAAATTAGGGATTTGGGATTAACAGACACGCACCACTGTATGTGAAATAAATAACAAGGACCTACTGTATAGCGCAGGGAATTATATTCAATACCTTGTAATAAGATATTATAAGAAAAGAATCTGAAAAATATGTATATATCTGACGTATAATTGAATCACTTTGCTGCATACCTGAAACATTGTAGATCCACTATACTTAAATTTTCAAAAGTAATAATAGAAAAACATCTGAATGAATCTGTCTCCCTGTCTCTTTCTCCTCTTCTGCTCTCTCCCTTGCATTTTCCCTCTTTCTCTCTCCTCCTGAGTCTTACCTCACCAATACCACTTCCTTTTACTATTTCTCTTTCTCCACTGCCATGGTCCTTTTCTCCTTCCCTCCCTCCTTCTTCTAAAATGATCAGAAGAGGAGTATATGCCTATTTGCTAATCAGTCTCTGCTGCTGCTGCTGCTGCTGCTGCTGCTGCTGCTGCTAAGTCGCTTCAGTCATGTCCGACTGTGCAACCCCATACATGGCAGCCCACCAGGCTCCTCCGCCCATGGGATTTTCCAGGCAAGAGTGCTGGAGTGGGGTGCCATTGCCTTCTCCTAATCAGTCTCTAGTCCATGCCTATTCGTGTCAAGCCTGGAATTAAAATCACTAGATAATACTATAGATACGCTTATACATAATCCACACAACAACTCAGAAAGGTAATAAAATAATAGCAATAAAAAAGATGCACTGTGTCCCTACTGTGTGTCAAATGCTTTTCAAAACACTTTCACAAGTGTTAAAACACATTTAATCCTCATAATAACTCTAAGGTCAAGGGCTATGATTTCCCCTATTTTAGGAATGAAGAAAATTCAGGCACACAATTTTGTTCATGACAGGGTCAAACTTCAAAATCAAGTAGTCTGGATTCAAAGCCTGTGCCATTGAGACTCAAAGAGGCTGAGTGACTTGGCTAAAGTCACACAGCTGAGAATTAGCATGGTTGGGATGCAAGCTCAGGAACGTTTGATCCCAAAGCCCAATTCCTACTCCCCATCAGAGAGTAATATATGTGATCCCTGCTCCTAATTTGGAATGCACAAGAGAAGGACATTCTACACTTTGTGAAATTTCTTGTCAAATTTTCTTTTTCTTTTATAGGTGACCCTTGATCAACTTTTATAGGACCATAAAGAAAGCTGAGTGCCAAAGAATTGATGCTTTTGAACTGTGGTATTGGAAAAGATTCTTGAGAGTCCCTTGGACTGCAAGGATATCAAGCCAGTCAATTCTAAAGAAAATCAGTCCTGAATATTCACTGGAAGGACTGATGCTGAAACTGAAGCTCCAATACTTTGGCCACCTGATGCAAAGAACTGAGTCACTAGAAAAGACCCTGATGCTGGGAAAGATTGAAGGCAGGAGGAGAAGGGGATGACAGAGGATGAGATGGTTGGATGGCATCACCAACTTAATGAACATGAATTTGAGCAAGCTCCAGGAGTTGATGATGGACAGGGAGGCCTGGTGTGCCACAGTCCATGGGATCGCAAAGAGTCGGATATGACTGAACGACTGAATTGAACTGAACTTAATCAACTATTTTCTGTGGATCCCAGACTATGATTAGAATTAAAAATTCCCTACCCCTTAGCTTACCAGAATTCCTCTCCTCAAAGAATGAATGCAAGCATTCAATTGAGTATACTTCCATCTAAGATTTCCATGAACAGACGCTAATCATTTTTTCCCTTTGAGGATTTGTAAGTACCAGTGGTTCACATATGTTATTAGATGTTCACAAGTAGTTTATCTCCATATTTTGAGTGCCCACTACATGTTAGAAATAATGTTTCCCAGCCCTCAAAGAGCTCCCAGTCTGACTTACCTCCCAGTAAGTCAGGACCACCAACTCTCAGTCAAGGCAAAAAAGTGATAGGAGCCTTAAAATTGGAACAGATAAGTATTACAATGGGAACTTGGGGGCTAGAAAGATCCTGGAAGGCTTTATTGAAGAGGAAATGCTAGAGTTAGGAACCTAAGATGCACTAGGTTTCAAGATTTCCTTTTTTGTAGAGTCTCAGCATCATCTTTGAAAACTCTGCATATTTGAGGATGTAGAAAGTTGCAGAGACTGGACATACTCTGTGTCATGTCTACAAGATGGCTTTTTACTACTGTTAATCTCCCATGCCCACCTGACACATATCACTTTATGTAAGATAATTGGTCTCTTTTTCCTAAAAAGAGAAGAAAAAATAATCTAGGTTTTCTGTATTTTTTAAAAGCTTCCTAGACATCTCAATGCCAGAAAAGCAGGCTAATCTTAAAACACCATTCTTATCAAGTCTTTTCTAGGTTTAAAAGTCAATGCCTCTGTACTCCACAAGCCTGCAAGATTCTGTTCAAACACATCAGCCTGATGTCAAGATCTTCCATGTGTTTCTGAATTACGCTTCTGGTTTTAACTCTAACATAACAGTATATACATTCACTGTATGTATCTATGAGAGTGAGCCATGTGCTGAAAAGGAACACAGAATTATCTGAGATTCCATTAAGGAAGAAATAAATAAGTGCTTTGGGTAGTTGAGCACACCCATGAAGACCTAGGATACTGGCCACTGCGCTTCCCTGATGGCTCAGCGATTAAGAATCTACCTGCAATGCAGGTGACGCATGAGACACAGGTTTAATCCCTGGGTCAGGAAGATCCCCTGGAGGAAGAAATGGCAACCCACTCCAGTATTCTTGCCTGAAAAGTCCAGTGGGGACCTGGAGGGCTACCATCCATGGGGTCACAAAGAGATGGACCTGACTGAGCACACACACGTACACACTCCCCACCCAACTTTCCGTTTCCCCTGAATTGTCCCATCTTCTGCCTAAATAGTGGACTATAAGTAGAAAAAAAATTTTAAAAAGAATCAAACACTGAAACAGAAGGTAGATCAGGCATCCAGGAAGCAAATTAGCACAACTTTAGTTGGTCCAATACATCAAAGAATTCAACCATGTGATTCAACCATTATGGGATGTCTACTAAGTATTGAGCACAATGTAACATAATACAGTAAACAAACTTGTGAGACTTAGCTATCAGATACAATGTGGACATCCTAGGGGGAGTACTTGATAACCCAACAATAATAATAGTCCAGCACTGCAGATGGAATCACAGTCCAAAAGCTCACAGATGCGAGAAATGAGACATATTACCGTCAATGAATTTAATTTCTCTCTTAAGCTTCATTTAGTTTGATGGCAGAAACTAAACCCCACTCAGTTTCTAGTCTACTTTTCTGCTGTAGTTCTCATATTCTCAAGAGTTAAAATGGTCAGAGCACTAGGAGCTTCAATCTGATCCTCAGACTGAAACGGAGCAGGACCCTATGGTCACTGCCTGCCCCCATATCCTCTGCCTGCCTTTTGTCTGTGAAAAACTTTAGTCAAAGAATACGTTTAATCAGAGAAATGAGAAATGCAGCAACAAAGGAAAAAAGTCAAAGGAGACCAAATAATAGTAATGTAGTCATTAAGCATATTCAAGGGCCTTCAGTTCCTTCTCAAGGACTACAGAGAATATCCTGAGCCATATCCTGTGAGCTGTCTTACAGATACTGAAACCCCAGGTGGAAGAAGTTAACTATATGATGTCAACTTCTGTACCCACAACATAAGCCTCCACAATTCTAAGAACTGGCCTCAAAGAAATGGAAACAAACTAACCCTAGGCCTGAAGATTAACTGTACCTGAAACAACCAAGATGACTCTGGTCAGACCACTGATGACCAATTTGAAGATGACTGTAAGAGCTGACTGCTGTTTTTCTGCATGTATCCCCCCTCAATTTTGTCTATAAAGCTCTTGGTCCACTGGCAACCAGTGGAGGGTGGGGGGTGGTGAAGGGGGAAGGGAGTTTTTGGCCTTTGGACAGATGTCTGCCACCCTCTCCCACCCACCCAGTTGCCAGCATCTGAAATAAAGCAAACTTTCCTTTCCACCAACTCAGCCTGTTTATTAGCTTTATGAGTAGCAAGCAGCCAGACCCTACACACAGTTTTGATAACAGGACATTATTATCTAACCATGTGGCGTCTTCAGACGTCTTCAGGCATCTTCAGACAACGCAACGTTGTATGTCTTTGTCCCAGCGCCCAAACCTCCAGGTCCCCTCATGGCTAGATTCCACTCAGAGCCTCCAGACAGCTTTCTGCTGGGAGACTGAAGCTTTTCTTGACCTCTGTGATACAGGTGGGATCCAGGAATGTAATTTTTGCTCCCCAGGAAACATAAGACTCATCCAGTAATTTCTGCCTTACAGACCCCTGACAGACACCTGACAGACAGACACCTGATAGACAGACACCTGACAGACAGACACCTGACAGACAGACACCTGATAGACAGACACCTGACAGACAGACACCTGACAGACAGACACCTGATAGACCCCTGACAGACCCCTGACAGACACCTGACAGACAGACCCTGACAGACAGACCCTGACAGACACCTGACAGACAGACACCTGACAGACCACTGACAGACACCTGACAGACAAACACCTGACAGACCCCTGACAGACACCTGACAGACAGACCCTGACAGACCCCTGAGAGACCCCTGACAGAGCCCTAAAAGACCACTGACAGACCTCTGACAGACCTCTGACAGACCCCTGACAGACACCTGACAGACAGACACCTGATAGACCCCTGACAGACCCCTGATAGACCCCTTACAGACACCTGCAACTATTTTTACTCAGTTCCTCAGGCCAAATGTGACACAGGAGAATCGCGGGGTCTTGCCATTTTTCCAGGGCTGATGCAGGAAAAAGGACACATATTCCCTCTGCTCTCGGGTACCAAAATTAATTGGGAAATTCTGTCATTTTCTCTTCTCTTTATTTTTTCCTGGAAAGAAAAAACAAGCAGAGCTCTTTCTAGTGACTAAATAATGAAGCTCCAATCTTCCCTATTTCCTCTCAATCCAGAAGTTTTGTATCTCCTCTGTGGTGTGAAATTTTTAATTCATAATGTGTTCTTGAAACTATATATAGAAGAGTAGAGAATTTATGTGATGGGTTCATCAAAACTTACTCTTTTTTAACTTTGTTTTAAATTTCATCCCTACATGAAATTCAAAAATTTGTTTTGGACCCACAGATCTAATAAGAACAGTGAACCTTAATCAGGATAAATACAAATAAATCCATATCTAAGGAGGGCACAATTAAAGATTTTTTTAAATCTTAGAAGTATTAAGAGAAAAAAGGTCACATCATATATGGAAGGGCCAATAATAAGAATGACAACTGATGTCTCAGTGAAAACAAAAGTGGCTGGAAAACAGTGAAATAGCATCTTTAAAGTGGTGAAAGAAAAAAAAAACTGTCAGCCAAGATGTCTATGTCCAGTGAAAATATCCTTCAAAAATGAAAGTGAAAGAAATATATTTTCAAATAGACAAAAATGCAAAGAGAATTTTTCTCCATCAGACTAGCACTATAAAAACACAAAAACAAGTTCTTCAGACTTAAGGGGAATTAAATCAGATAGAAGTCTAGATCTGCAGGAAGAAATAGAGAAAAAAGAATGATCAATATGAGGGTAAATATTTATATAACTCATTTTAACTATCGTTTTACTATATATTATATATTTTAAAAGACTGATCAAAGCAAAAGTAATAACAATTTACTGTGAGGTTTACAGCATGCATAGAAGGAAACTATACAACCACAGAGTATAAAAAGCAAGAAGACAATAAAATGAAAATCATTGTTTAAGGTTCTTACATTGTGAATTAATATATTATTTGAAGGTACAGTGATGTGTTAAAGATACATATTGTAATTTCTAGACCAATGACTTTTAAAAGCATGTATAATGAAGCACAGCTAAAAACAATAAAGGAGTTCAAACTGAATAGTAAAAATTACTCAACTTGCAGAGGAACAAAAATAGATGAGACAAAAAAATAAAGACAAATTAAAAACATATACCCAGAAGGAAGATCAATACTTCCACTTATGTAAAAGGACTAAGGATTTCAATTCAAAATCAGAGATTGCAAATTAACTATACACTAATAAATTTTTAATAAATAAATTAAATATAGGGAATTCCCTGGTGGTCCAGTGGTTAGGACCCCATGCTCTCACCGCCAAGGGCCTGGGTTAAATCCCTAGTAAAGGAAGTAAGATCCCACAAGCCATATGATGCAGCCAAAAAAGAAAAAATAAAAAAAATAAAAAACAAAACCAGAAATGATCAGTGTAAATAAAAAACAAAACCCTAACAACACGCTATTTGCAGATAAAGCACTTTAAATATGAAAACTGACAGATGAAAGTATTTCTTTTAAAAAAATACCATGTAAAATAAACCATAAAGCATGCAAAAGCTAACTTACCTATATTAATATTAGGCAAAGTGAACAAATCCCTTGAAAAATACAACTCACTGAAAACAACACAAGAAAACTAGGAAGTTTGAATAGCCCCATATCTATGTGAGAAAATGAATTCTTAATCAAAACTGGTTCATAAGGAAAAGTCCAGGTCAAGATGGCTTAATGAATTGTAACATCTAAGAAATAAATAAAACCAGCTTTACATAAACTCTGTCGTAGATTGAGGTGCTCGAGAAATAGACTTTAGGATAGAGTTTTACTGAAGTGGTTTGGGAGAAGATGCTCTGAGGAACAACATCTATGATGGAGCAAAAGAAGAAAGACTAAACAGAAGGCGTTGAACAATGATGGGGTTGTGACAGGTTTCAGCCTCTTTAAAGCTATTCGAAACCGAAGAGGGATCCAGATCTTTGTGGTCCTACATCAACCTAGTCGTTGGGTACAGAGATAATTCCTGAGGCTGAGTCACCAATAGGCACTATTCCCAGCAGCTGGAAAAATGATCCCTTCATTCCTGAGAGGGTATCTGGAGAGGATAGGGGCACCACAGGGTGAGGAAACACTTTGCAACTCATTTTATGAGGCCAGTCAAAATTCAATAACAAAAACCGAAAAAGATATCGTAAGAGAAGACAAGTACAGGCTAGTACTCCTTTTGAACACAGATGCAAAAATCCCTTAATTAAATATTAGCAAATTGAATTGGTGATACAGTGAAAATATAATACATCATGGCCAAATGGTATTTATTCTATGAATCTGAATCTTGGTTTAATATAAAAAAAGAAAGCAATGTAATTCATCACACTAAAATAATAAAGAATAGGAGTTCCCTGGTGATCCATTGGTTAAGAATCCACCTGCCAATGCAGGGGACACACATTCAATCCCTGGTCCAGGAAGAGTCCACATACCATGGGGCAGCTAAGCTGGTGCATCACAATTCCTGAAGCCTGCTCGCTCTAGAGCCCATGCTCTGCAGTAAGAGAAGCGATGGGAAGCCCCTACCCAGCAACTAGAGAGTAGACCCTGCTCACCACAACTAGAGAAAGCCCACTCACAACAACGAGGACCCAGCACAGTCAAAAATAAATAAGGAAATAAACAGGATAAAGGATAAAAGTCACACACTCATGTCAAAAGACGAAAAAAATCAACAGGGCTTTTGACAAAACTTGGTTCCAATTCATTTTCTAAATTCTCAGAAAACTAGAACTAGGAAGGAGCTTCCTCAATTCAATAAAGAACAACTATGAAATATCTTCCCTGGTGGCTCAGACAGTAAAGAATCTGCCTTCAGTGCGAGAGAACTGGGTTTGATCCCTGGGTTGGGAAGATCTCCTGGAGGAGGGCAGGGCAACCCACTCCAGTATTCTTGACTGGAGAATCCCATGGACAAAGGAGCCTGGAGGGCTACAGTCCATAGGGTCACAAAGAGTTGAACAGGACTGAAGTGACTGAGCATGAACACACGTACAATGTCCTTCTTAATAGTGAAACACTGAATCTCCCTAAAATCTGGAAGAAGTCAAAGATGTATTTTCTTACTACTTCTATTTTAGCATGATAGAGGAAGTCTTATCCAGTGTAATAAAGTGATAAAAATGAAACAACAGCATAAATATTATAAAGGGAAAATAAAGATATCTTTATTCCCTAATGAAAAATTGTTTACATAGAAAACTCTAAGGACTCTACAAAAACACCAACAAGACTAACAGGTGAATTTAGCAAGTTCACAGAATATACAGCTGGCACATAAAAATTGGGTCCCAGGTGACTCAGTGGTAAAGAATCTATCTGCAGTGCAGGAGACTCAGGTTGGATCCCTGGGTTGGGAAGATTCCCTGGAGAAGGAAATGGCAACCCACTCCAATATTCTTGCCTGGGAAATCCCATGGACAGGACTGGCAGGCCACAGTCCATGGGGTTGCAAAAGACAATTTAGCAACTAAACAACACATAAAAACTAATTGTATTTCTATATACCAGAACAGAACAGTTGAAAGATTAAATTTTTTAAAACAACCTAATTAAAAATAGCATTAAAAATTAATTACCAAATAATGACTCTAACAAAAAAAATGCAAGACCACTCTATTAAAAATTAAAGATCTAAATAAATGGGGAGATACTCTGTCCATTCTCTTCAAATTTATGTATCATTCAGCGCAATCTTGATTAAAATACCAAGATTAATTTTATTCTTTATTTTTGGCTGTGCTGGGTCTTCGGTGCTGTGTGGGCTGGTCTACAGTTGTGGCGAGCAGGGGCTGCTGTCTAGCTGTGGTCTGCAGGCTCCTCATTGCAGTGCTTCTCTTGTGGCACACAGGTTCTAGACCATGGGCTCAGTAGCTCTGGCACATGAGCTCAGTTGCTCTGTGGCATGTGGGATCTTCCTGGACCAGGGATCTAACCCGTTAGATCATACAATCTAACCTACATTAGCAGGTGGGTTCTTTACTGAGCCACCAGGGAAGCCCCCACAAGTCTTTTGGAAGAGACTGATAAGCTGACTCTAAAACAAAGGAACATATAAAAGACCTAAGAAGGCCAGAAAAGTCTTGAGAAAGAAAGTTAAAGAACTTTCACTACGTGATTCCAAGGTTTACCATACAGCTACAGTAACCAAGGCAGTGGGCTATCAGTGCAAGGCAAAGATTAGAGGGAACTTAAAGTATGACAGAAAAATAAGAAACAATCAAGATTACCAGGCATGTGTTTAAACCAGAATTACAGAACTAAAACTATAATTAAAATGTAAAATCCAGTGCATAGATTAAATTAGAACCAGCTAAGGTGAAAATTATCAAAAGAGAAAATAACTTTTTAAAAAGTATTTCAAATGCCCATGAGATAAAAATAAAGGTAGGAAAAGTGAAGAGAAATAGAGGACAGAATGAAATATCCAACAATGTCTAATTAGAATTCAAAGTGAGAGAGAAAATAATGAATACACTGTATTTACAGAGATAAAAAGACTAAACTAAGATTTTGCCAGAACTGATGAAAGACACGAAACTAAAAAGTCAAGGAACCCAAGAAAGTTCCAAGCAGGATAAATCGAAAAGAAATTCCTATCTTGATACATTAAAGGCAAATTTCAGAATGCCAAAGATTCAAGATTCAAGGCTCCATGACAGGAAGGAGCACCAAGCACATAACAACCATCAATAAATATCTGTCCGGTGAAAGGATTAAATAGGACATCTTAAAAGAAATCAGAGAAAGGCATCTGCTACCTACAAAGAAATAATAAGACTGACAACTGACTTCATAGCAACAACAGAAGACAGCTGACTTCATACCAACAGAAAGTGAATTAACTTCTTCAAAGTGCTAAAAATTATCATCAACCTAGAATTCTGCACCAAGGTGACATAAAGGCATTTGTGGAAGGAGGATAGTAGGAGAGGAGAGAAAGAAGTGGTTATTAACCAACAGACTTTCACAAAGGGAACTCTTAAAGGATATGCATATCTTCACAGGGAAGGAAAATGGTCCCAGAGAACGTTTCACATAAAAGAAGAAACAGGAATAAATAAATGGTAAATGTGTGGATAAATTTAAATAAAAAACTGATTTAATGAAACACTCACAATAATGACCAGTATATGAGGTTAAAAAAAAAAGAACTAAAATACTAAACAATGAGAAATAAGCCTGGAGGCAGATAATAATAAAGCATTCTCAGAACCTGGCTTTGTTCAGGAGGAAAGTAAAGATACTAATTTTAGGACATTGTCATATATGTTTATATGCAACATATAATATTTTCCATTTGTATGTGTTATGTTCTTGTATGTTATTTCAGTATGTTTTATATAATTATAACTTGTGTGTGTGTCAGTCTCTCAGTAGTGTCTAACTCTTTGCAATCCCATGACCACCAGGTTCCTCTGTCCATGGAATTCTCCGGGCAAGAATGCTGGAGTGAGTAGCCATTCCCTTCTCCAGGGGATCTTCCTGACCCAAGGATCAAATCCAGGACTCCTGCATTGCAGGCAGATTCTGTACCATCTGAGCAACCAAGGAAGCCCCGATTATGTATGTTGCTTTATTATAACATATAATATTAATATTATTATCATATATATTTCTAGGGAAACCACAAAAAATAGAAACATGGGTTTAGCACAACTTCTCAACACAGAGGTAAAAATGAAATAAGGCTAAAAATGTCTCAATCAAGGCAAAAGAAAATATGAATGGAAAGGGGAAAAGGCTAGAAAAAGTGCAATGCATAAAAAATCAAAATTGGAGGTCAGAAATGAGTCTAAATATATAAATTATAATTTATATGAATGTACTAAATTCGGTTAAAATTTTAACTATACGGGATCTGGGAATGGGTTCTGCCTGGCAGCCTCTAGGGGTTTTCTGTTCTCATGCAGCCTTTGGGGTCAGGATGAGGAGGACAAGGACAGGGAGGAATACTTGTTCACTGATACACTACTTGATATCCAAAAGAATCAATGTGGGTTACAGGGATGCATATAGTAAAACAGAATCTTTATCATGAAATCAAAGCAAAAGGAAAATAGGTAGAGAATAACAAAAGATGAAGTGATATTAGCACACAAAATGCATCCAAAAATCCTTGCCACAGGTCAGCTGGAGAGGTAACTCTGAGATTCCTAGCAGCAAAAGCAAAGAGGGAAACATGGACATTATTGCAAATTCCCAATGTCCAAAGCATCAGATACAAACCAGCGAAACAATGACAGCTTTCCATGGCGCAGAGACCTGAGAGAAGTTTGTCCCCAGT
This sequence comes from Capra hircus, assembly GCF_001704415.2. NCBI lineage: Eukaryota > Metazoa > Chordata > Mammalia > Artiodactyla > Bovidae > Capra > Capra hircus. Next base: position 72,150,209 of record NC_030812.1, read on the forward strand.
AAAGGGGAAAGTATAGAGGTAATGGACACCAGTTTCTGGATATTCCTGTAACAAACCCAAGAACCTGTTTTTGCCCTGCTTTTTTATAATGTCTGTCAATGAAGGCCTATATGAAACCAACTCTACAAGGGCCAAAACAATAAAGTCCAAATCCATAGCTCCCTGATGTCTGACTTGATCCAAGGACAAAATTAATAAGAACTGGGATAATGGGTCTTGACTGTTTTGGATTTGTGGGCCACTTGGGGAATCCATTTAAAGTATTGGGGTGTCAGGAACATTTCCTAGAAGAAGTAACACTTTTGTTGAGTCTCAGTTCCAGTTCCCTTGAGGTACTGCTGCACTGATTTGTTTGTTACCCTAGAATTCTATTAGAGATTAATATTAATAAAAAATATAAGTAATAATAACAACAGCACAAATGGTTATAGTACCATGTATTAAGCACTCAGACAAATTTTGTAGCCTCTCCCTACCCCCATGCCCATACACTCTTCTTGAGCAAGTTTGCATAAATTTTCTTTCCTTGGACAAGCAGTAGGAAAAAGTCACAGTAGCTTCTTTTAAGAAATAGAATAACCAACCACTAAAAAGACATGATAGTTATGAAACAAGATAGAGGTGCTAATTATCACTACAGTCATACTGCAATATAAAATATATCAAAATGCCTCAAATTTACACAAGGTTATATCTCAGGTGTATTTCAATAAAAATTTTCTTAAAGAGCAAAAAAAAAAAAAAAAAAAGAAAGAAATGGAATAAGACAAAGAAACCCTCTTTCAGGAGAATCTTTCTGTGAAGCTAACTAGCCTGAGATGGAAGAGACAAAGGCAGGAAGATCAGTGAGGAGGGGCTGCAGCAATCTTGGCATAAAGTGGTAGAAAAAAGATACACACATATGTATACATACATACACAGATCATCTGTTATATCTATATCTATATCTAGTCAGAGAGGAAAATGGTAACCCTCTCCAGTATTCTTGCCTGGGAAATCCCATGCACAGGGGAGCCTGGCGGGCTAGGCTCCATAGCGCTGCAAACACGACTGAAGGACTGAGCACGCATGCATATATATAATCAGAGAGTCAACAATGTTGTAATGAAGAGGGTCGTGGAGAGGGAAGAGTTAAATACAGGTGACCTTGCCCAAGTTTTCTTCTTCTGCCCTTGGTCTCCTGCCTGTCAACAAGGGAGTATCTGATCCCCTGATTATGTGAGCTGGCACGTGGGCACAGAAGCAGTGCAATAGTGAGTGAAATTTATTATGTGTGCTGATTGATTTAAATGGATGACCTTGAGGTGCTCTCGGGCCTTCTGAACCCTGAGGAACGATTAAATGACAGCCACTGCAGCTCTGTCGCTAAGCATCTTTTCTTTACCCACCAAGACTTTTTAGAAATGCCATGAGATGCCATACACTGAGCCGGGGCCCTGATATAAGACATAGAGCTCCTAGTCACAGCTCCTAACCTGGGGGAGGAAGCATCTCTTCCATCTGCTTAAAGCCCAGCCTGGGAGACAAACCCAGAGAGAACCACAAAAGACCCAGCCTAGAAGTGCTGCCTGAGTTCCCACCCGGGTTCCAGGGCTCAGGGGAAGGTGAGATGGATTCCAGTACTGCTGCTTAGAAATAGCAGCAGCACTTGAAGCACCATGAAGATGGTTTTGTTTTCCCCAAAGCAAGTTAAATCTTGAAACCTTATTACTTGAGGAGAAGTGTCAGGGGGATTTGAGTACCATTAAAACATAATCAGGGCTCGGAAGCACATTGTTTTCATCGCCTATGAAAACATAAAATTTATCTAAAAAGATAAATAGTTAAATGCCAATGTCAAACTTGAGAGGTGACCTGATGGGGCTGGAAGAACAATGGATAGAGATTTTGTCTCATCTGTCCTGAGTAAATCCATGAATTTTCATATCCCTGTACATAAAGCAGCTGTAACTGTTTCTGCCCTGCTTCTCCCATGAACTTCATGGCTACCACTTACTGAACACAATGCCAGACACCATCCTAGGAAGTTTCCAGGCATTGATCAACTGCATTCATCTTGACAGTGAGTGCAAGGGCCGATCATTATTATCTCAGTGTGATAAAGGCCACAGAGAGAGTTGACATAACTTTCTGAATTCAAGGGGCTACGTGAAGTGGAGCCACATTTTGAAGCTGGACCTGTCTTGCTTTAAAGACCATCAGCTGAAGCTGTCTTTGACAGTCTGGAACTCCGAGGCAATGAACTTGGTGGATACATGCCTGACTGTGGAGCTCCTTGAACGCCAGGCTGGAAGACACCTTGACAGAATCCACTTTTTCAAACCATGTCCTCTCCTGACCTAAGCAACTCTGCTGCCAAAATTAAGGATCCAGGTGTCCCAGGAAAGACCGAGGTTTTTAGCACTTGTTTCTCAGTTGTCAGGTGCCTGAGAAGAAATAGTCACAGAAGCAGATGAAATGACAGGAAACTTTATCTCCCCCTTCCTCAAACCCTCCAAGAGCCTTCCACTCCAACCACCTTCTCCACGGAACCAAGCATCCATGCAGACCCACACAGGAAGCCCGAATTAGCTCAACCTGCCTCCCAGCTGCTGGATGAACCTAATTAGACCAAATTAATAATTTATTGAAGCAAGATGAGACATGCCAGGAATCTCTGGGGAGGCTGTAGAATGATAAAGCCATCTTATTAGGAAAATGTGTCAACACCCCATGCAAACTCGGGTTCTGGGATAGAAGGGGGCGGCCCATCTGACACCAGTCACCTTCCGAGGCCGGCTCCTGGCTCCTCCCTTGGGCACCTCTCCAAGCATGACATTACCTGTCCCGCCACAGTCTCCTCTGCTGTCTTCCTCCCACCCTTCCCTTCCTCTTGCTCCACCTCCCTGCTCTGCCACCTCATCCTTCAACCCGACACATTATTAACCTAAACATTCAAGATCTCTCTCCCCCACCAGAAAGGAAAGCCAGATGACAAGCTCATATGTCCCTGTCACACACTGAGTGATTCTTACATAAAAATTAACAGGCGCTTGACAAAGTCATAATCACTAACTAATGATGCATTATGCAATTTCCATAATTAGTCGTGTTATTGATATTTCCTTCCAACCACAGAGCCGGTGGGGCCACCTTTATTTATGACAAGGGAAATGGCTAGTCTGTGCAGGTTCTTCAGAGAAAACTTCTGGGAAATACTACCCTTGAGGCTAAGACGCACACCCAGAACCTGGCTCCCATCCTCCCCAAGGCCAATCCCTTCCAGAGCTGGTTTTTCTCTTCAGAGCAACAGGAACAAATCAATCTGTTATGAGCAACGGTCAATGTGAAGACATTAAGGCTTGGCACCAGGGCCAATTTCTCAACTGTCTCAGCTCTTTGAGGCCTATCACAAAGGCAGTGGTGGAAGTTGAATAATTTTATGGAACTTTGCTAACAGCCTCTTCAGCCATGATACTCACAGCAGTCCTCCTGAAGGTTGTAGCTGTTAACCCATTTTACAGGTGAAAGGACTAAGGCTCGGAGATACGAAACAACGTGTCCAGGTGCACAGTGAACATGTGCAAAGCTGGGATGCAAATACACAGTTTTCTAATTAAAAGCCTGGGAGGCTGTGCTGCATACCAGAGTCAGGCGGCAAGTTCAAACACTGGCTCTGTTGCTCAGTAGTTACTCTGTCTTCTGGAGAAAACTCAAATTTGAAGAGATACATGTGCCCCAGTGTTCATAGCAGCACTATTTACAATATCTAAGACAAGGAAACAACCTAGGTGTCCATCAACAGATGAATGGATACCTTGACCACCTGATGGGAAGAGCTAACTCATTGGAAAAGACCCTGATGCTGGGAAAGATTGAAAGCAGAAGAAGAAAGGGGTGACAGAGGATGAAATGGCTGGATGGCATAACCAATTCAATGGACATGAACTTGGGCAAACTCCAGGAGACAGTGAGGGATGGGGAGATCTGGTGTGCTGCAGTTCATGGGGTTGCAAAGAGTCAGACATGACTTGGCGACTGAACAACAGTAACATATATGTGTGTGTGTATGGGTGTGTGTGGGTGTGTAGGGTTGACCCAAAAGTTCTTTCCATTTTCAAGTAAAAATAAAAGACTCATTTTTCATTTTCACCAAAAACTTCATTGAACAAAATACTCACTGTTCTGTTCTACTGCCTTCTGCCATTTTAGGGCAACTTCATAATTCCAACTTCCCAAAACTTTTTATCTTTTTGAGCAAAGAATTTTCCCAGATGTCTTTTACACTCTTCCAGGGAATTGAAATTTTTCCATTAAGAGAATTTTGTAAAGACCAAAATGAAGGGAAATCCGAAGGTGCAGTATCTGGTGAATACAGCAGGTGAGTCAGGGCTTCCCAGTCCAGCTGTACCAGGTTTTGCTGGTCATCAAAAAAGCATGAAGTCTTGGTTACAACAGAGGACTTGCTCATAATGGAGGACTCCCTTCCAGTCCCACCATAAATACACCACCACCCTCTTTGGATGAAGACTTTCTTTGTGGTATGGTTGGTGGTGGTTCATGTCATTTGTCCCAAGATCTCTTCCATTCCACATCACTGTACAACATCCACTTTTCATCACCTGTCACAATTTGTTTTAAAAATGGAACATTTTTGTTCCGTTTAAGTAGAGAATTGCATGTGGAAATATGGTCAAGGTTTTTTTCCCCCTTAACTTATGTGAAACCCAAACATCAAAGTGATTAACATAACCAAGCTGGTGCAAATAATTTTCAATGCTTGATGTGGGTATTTTGAGTATGTGAGCTATCTCCCACGTGGTCTAACGTTGATTGTTCTCAATTACTGTCTCAATTTGATTGCTATCAATTTCATCTAGTCTACCTGACCTTGGAGTGTCGTCCCGTGAGAAATCTTCAGCCTGAAACTTTGCAAACCACTTTTGACAAGTTCTGTTAGTCACAGCACCTTCTCCAACACGGCACAATCTTTTCTTTTTGCATTTCAGTTGCATTTTGAAAGTGAAAGTGAAAGTGAAATTGGAAGTTGCTCAGTCATGTCTTACTCTTTGAGACCCCAGGGACTGTACAGTCCATGGAATTCTCCAGGCCGGAATACTGGAGTGGGTAGCTGTTCCCTTCTCCAGGGTATCTTCCCAACCCAGGAATCAAACCCAGGTCTCCCGCATTGCAGGTGGATTCTTTATCAGCTGAGCCACAAGGGGTGCAATTTTTTACCTTTCTTGAAATCATAAAGCATAATATGCTGAAAATGTTGTTCTTTTCCTTCCATCTTCAATATTAAAATGGCTACACAAAAATTCACCAGTTTTGATAAGTTTTTAAATGCACACTGATATGACAACTGTCATAATACAATCTAACAAAATTGTTTCAAATGAAGTTAAAGACAAGTTTCAAATGAGATTAAAGTGCTACTAGAGCCATATTATAGGGGAAAAAAAAACAAAAATGAACTTTTTGGTCAACCCAATATACATAATGGAATATTACTAGTCATAAAAGACAAAATAACGTCATTTGCAGCAACGTGGACGGACCTAAAGATTATCATACTAAGTGAAGTCAGACAGAGAAAGACAAATTTATATGACGTCACCTATATGTAAATCTAAAATATGACACAAAGGAACTTATTTACCAAACAGAAACGGATTTATAGAAATAGTTATCCAAGGGAAGGTAGGGGGAGAAAGAAAATGAGATTAACAGATACACACTACTAATATAAAATAGGAACACAACAAGGATTTATTGTACAGCACAGGAAACTATATTCAATGTCTTGTACCAAACTATAATGGAAAAAAGAATCAAAAAAGAATATAGATATACACACAAAGGTATGTACAACCAAATCCTTGCCCTAAAGCCACCGCTAGACACCTGGATTCAGCCATGTCTGAAGCCAACATACCCCGACCTCTAACGTGCCTGAGTTAGAAGGTGCCTCCTTTCATCAATCCAGTTAAGAGGGATTTCTGTCACTGACACTTGGATAGGTGGTGTCCTCAGAGCGCCCCTCATTTTTCCTGTGACAACTCTTGTCACGCTTGCTTGTAGGTCTAGATGTCACATCTGACTCTCCCACCAAAACAGAAATCCCATGAGAGCTGGATGCCTGCCTAAACCCTCCAATCCAGTGAGGAGTATGGCCCATTCCCGTCCACCTCTTGGGTCTCTACCAAGGCAACCTCTGTGAAGAGATCTCCTTTGACCATTCTGCCTAAAACAGTTCTTCCCATAATGCCCTACTTCCCAGGCCACATGGCTTCTCCTCAGAGCATCTCTCTCATCCCTTCATAACATTTTACTGTAGATGATGTTTTTGTTAGTTTCCTGTCTTGTCTCCCCATGAGAATGTAAATGCATATAACTTGCATGGAGAAGGGATCGTGTGTCTTGGGTTTTCCTCCGCATTCACAGTGCCTGCAAAGTGCAGCATCTGATACCCATGATCAGCAAGTGAGTGTGTGCCCACCCCTTGCACTGCGGTGATTCTTGCTCTGTGCTAACCGCACCTGGCCTTGTTCCAGGCACTGTGAGACTGCTAGCACATTCAGAGCGATAGCTAAGAGCTTTACACCTACTCTTTTCCCTTAGCTTCACAACCACCCCAGGAGGTAGGTATTACTATCACCCCCAGTTTACAGATAAGAAGCTGAGGCACAGAGAGGTAAATTAACATGCCTAAGGTCACACAGCTAAGTGGCATTGGTGGAATCAGGGTTGGAACCCAGGAAATGTGATATCAGCATCCATCACGTCATCACAATTAGACAGCTCATATCTTGTGGAAATAAGTAAGGCAGAGTCTCTGCTCCCAGATAATAGCCCAGATACATGAAATAAAGTCAGTGCTACCCACACACACAACTGGCTTATTTATTGCTAATTCATTGCATTTGTGGATAGAGGAGATATTCTGAGCCACAGAAGCCGAACTTACTCTGTCTCTTTTCAATGGTCAGCACAGATTTATCTTCATTAAAGTTGAGCAATCATTTAACCCATAATTCCTTTTAGCCATTCTAGAGGAATCAGTGGAAGGGTAGACTTACCTGAGATCTTTTCCTTCAAAGGTCAGTGAGGGAGGAGGTGGAGCACAGAGAGGTAGGCAGAAGTGTGGCTGTTGATTATATTCAAGATCATATCTGACCAACTTCCCTGGCAGTCCAGTGGTTAAGACTCCACACTTCCTATGCAGAGGGCCCAGGTTCCATCCCTGGTTGGGGAACTAGGATCCCACATACTGCACAGTGTGGCCAAATAAATAATACAATCCATTTTAAAAGGTTACATTTGAAATAATTTCTAAGGTGTCACATGGAAAATGGCCCTTTAAATGGAGAGCGATGCGCCTTCCTGCTGCCATTTTTCTCCCCTCCATACATGAGAATCTTCTGGCTCTATGACCCCTCCCCCTCCCACCCCTGAGCAATATGCAGGCACATTTCAGAGGAGCCGAGAATTAAATCAGATTACCTTTCTCACTCTGTCTCTCACACAGATGGAATGGTTCATTTTCATTGGCCCCTGGAGGTTCAGGGGGGCCAGGGGAGGGTTAAGAATAATAATAATACTATATATCCATAGACGGCTATGCATCAGGGAGTGCCTGTAAACATCATCCTGCAGTATTATTAACCGTAACTGGCTCTGAGCCCTTAGTCATTGGCTGGAAGGAAGCCCCAGAGGCCAGTGAGAACTGAAAGCTATGTCTAAACATGGCTAGATCCAAGGGTTAGTGCTCCATAAGAGCAGCCAGCATTTCCTTGTTCCCCACCATCCACACAGGCCCTTCCTCCTATCTGGAAATCTCAGTGCCTTCACCTCCATAATGGGCTCAACAAGAGAAACGGGGGTTAGGAATGCTTTTTGCTCCTGGTAACAGGACATCTGACTAACACAAACAAACAAGGGGCTGTCAGAATCTATTCATTAGCTCAGTGATATCAGGGCTGTCTCTGCAATTCTACTCTCTGTTCCCTCATGGTTATAAAATGGTTGCTACAGCTCCAGGCATCATGCCCACATTCCAGGCAGGATGAAAGACAAATCTATCTAGTCCTTTTTACCACGAAAGCAAAAGCTTTCTTGGAAGCTTCACCTCACCCCCAGCAAATATCCACTTATACCTCATTGGCTAAAACAGGATCACATTAAAACAACTAGCTGTACTCTAGATTGACTAGTCAAGGGAGAAAATGTTGGGAGTGAGTGCAGAATTAATCACCTAGCAGTGCAGGGTAGTGGAAAGAGCACAGACCCAGTAGTCAGATGATCAGTTGCTTCTGCCATCTAGGTCTATAGTTTGTTTCCTCACCTATAAAATGGGAGGTATTGAACCAGAAGATTCTTGCCTCGGACACTGAGTCAGTTTATGACTTCTACAGGAACACTGGAGATGACATAGAAAGAGGCAACAGACTATAATCCCCTGCTCCTTACTTTCCCCTGAAATTGTAGCCTTGGGCACTGGAGCCTAGTCTAGAAGGAAAGGAATTACAGCCAGGGGGAAATCAGAGGGACAGGAGGGTCAAGACTCCTGTGTTGGACTTCCCTGGTTGTGCAGTGGATAAGAATCCACCTATCAACGCAGAGGACACAGGTTCGATTCCCGATTCCAGAAGATTCCACATGCCTTCAGGCAACTAAGCCCATGGACCACAAGTACTGAGCCCATGCTCTAGAGCCTGAAAACTGCAACCGCTGAGCACGAGTGCTGCAACTATTGAAGCCCACATGCCTACAGCCTGTGCTCCATGCCAAGAGAAGCCACTGCCATGCACGTTGTAACGAAGAGCAGCCCCCTTCCCGCAGCCAGAAAGAGTCCTGAAAGCAGCAGAGGCCCAAGATAAGCATAGTAAATAGTAGTGAATAAAGACTCCTGTGTTCCCCTTCCTTGTTCACACTGACTTCCCAAGGATTTGGGTGTGCCCAGTACAGTATATGCAGAGCACATCATGAGAAACTCCAGGCTGGAGGAAGCACAAGCTGGAATCAAGACTGCCAGGAGAAATATCAATAACCTCAGATATGCAGATGACACCACCCTTATGGCAGAAAGTGAAGAGGAACTGAAGAGCCTCTTGATGAAACTGAAAGAGGAGAGTGAAAAAGTTGGCTTAAAGCTCAAATGGCATCCGGTCCCATCACTTCATGGCAAATAGATGGGGAAACAGTGGAAACAATGGCTGATATAATTTTTCTGGGCTCCAAAATCACTGCAGATGGTGATTGCAGCCATAAAATTAAAAGACGCTTACTCCTTGGAAGGAAAATTATGACCAACCTAGACAGCATATTAGAAAGCAGAGACATTACTTTGCCAACAAATGTCCTTCTAGTCAAGGCTATGGTGTTTTCAGTGGTCATGTATGGATGTGATAGTTGGACTATAAAGAAAGCTGAGCATCGAAGAACTGATGCTTTTGAACTGTGGTGTTGGAGAAGACTCTTGAGAGTCCCTTGGACTGCAAGGAGATCCAACCAGTCCATCCTAAAGGAGATCAGTCCTGGGTGTTCGTTGGAAGGATCAATGTTGAAGCTGAAACTCCAAAACTTTGGCCACCTGATGTGAAGAGCTGACTCATTAGAAAAGACCCTGATCCTGGGAAAGTTTGAGGGCAGGAGCAGAACGGGACGACAGAGGATGAGATGGCTGGATGGCATCACTGACTCAATGGACATGGGTTTGGGTGGACTCCAGGAGTTAGTGATGGACAGGGAGGCCTGGTGTCCTGCAGTTCATGGGGTCAAAGAGTCAGACACAACTGAGTGACTGAACTGAACTGAGTACAGTATAGAACCTTCCAACTGAAAGTCAGATAACCTGAAATAATAGCAGATAACCTATAATAATATCAGACATTGAAACTTTACTGTGTATCAGACACTGTGCTAAGAGTTTCACAGGCATTATCTCATCAAATCCTAGCAATCCCATAACATAGGTGTTACTAACACACCTATTCAATAGATGAGTAAGCAAGCTCCAAGTCATGCCTTGTCCAACTCCACACAGCTACAAAGTGGAGGAGCTGGAATTCAGACCCAGGGACTTGTACTTACCGCCCAGGTTCTTTTTTTTTTTTTTTTTAACTTTACAATATTGTATTGGTTTTGCCATACATCCACATGAATCCACCACGGGTGTACACGTGTTCCCAATCCTGAACCCCCCTCCCACCTCCCTCCCCATACCATCCCTCTGGGTTATCCCAGTGTACCAGCCCCAAGCATCCTGTATCCTGCATCGAACCTGGACTGGTGATTCATTTCTTATATGATATTATACATGTTTCAATGCCATTCTCCCAAATCATCCCACCCTCGCCCTCTCCCACAGAGTTCAAAGGACTGTTCAATACATCTGTGTCTCTTTTGCTGTCTTGCATACAGGGTTATCATTACCATCTTTCTAAATTCCATATATATGTGTTAGTATACTGTATTGGTGTTTTTCTTTCTGGCTTACTTCACTCTGTATAATAGGCTCCAGTTTCATCCACCTCATTAGAACTGATTCAAATGAATTCTTTTCAATGGCTGAGTAATATTCCATTGTGTATATGTACCACAGCTTTCTTATCCATTCATCTGCTGATGGACACCTAGGTTGCTTCCATGTCCTGGCTATTATAAACAGTGCTGCGATGAACATTGGGGTACACGTGTCTCTTTCAGTTCTGGTTTCCTTGGTGTGTGTGCCCAGCAGTGGGATTGCTGGGTCATAAGGCAGTTCTATTTCCAGTTTTTTAAGGAATCTCCACACTGTTCTCCTTAGTGGCTGTACTAGTTTGCATTCCCACCAACAATGTAAGAGGGTTCCCATTGCCCAGGTTCTTAACACAGCCTAACTTTTATCCTCTACCCATCCTTTATCCTATTTATCCCCATTCCCATGGCAACCCTATGGGGCTGCATTGTTCTGTCTTCTACAGATAAAAAAAGCGAGTCTTCAAGATATCACTCGAATGACCCAAAATGACCAGCTGGTAAGTGCTAGAGGGCAAATGGGAGCAGAGCACTCACCCTGAGTCTTACTTTTGCCACTGTGCCATGCTCTGTGGGCATGCATGTAGGAAGGAGGCCCTGTGAGGCTCCTCTGCCAGAAAGCCAATCAGTGCTGACCCTACTTAGCTGGCCCTCTGAAATTTGCTAATTCCTGCTAATTCTAGAATTTGCATTGTCAGTAATAGCCCAAGGAGGGGCATCCTTAGTGGCCTTGCTCTTTTGGGGGTCCCCGTGACAGCCTGGGATGTTGGAAGAGCTGTGTCATGACCAGAGGTTGGCAAACACCACAGCTCAATCTCCTCCTCAGCCGGTCATCCTGGGACTCACGGTGGCTGGTGATGGGGTACAGAAGGGGAGACTTCAAGCCCTGCAGCCCCCCTCTCTGACCCTCAGTTCCTACAGAAGCAGAAGACAAATCAGATAACAGCTGTGCCTTCTGGGAAGATAAACCCAGCACGCTGTTCTGAGGGGTTCTGGAAGCCTGACCCTCTGGGCCACCATTTACAGCTGTTCAGAGTGCCGATAATCAAACCAGTCAATCTGAAAGGAAATCAACCCTGAATATCCATTGGAAGGACTGATGCTGAACTGAAGCTCCAATACTTTGATCACCTGATGCGAAGAGCCAACTCATTGGAAAAAGACCCTGATGCTGGGAAAGACTGAAGGCAGGAGGAGAAGGGGGTAACAGAGGATGAGATGGTTGGACGACATCCTTGACTCAATGGACATGAGTTTGAGCAATCTCCAGGAGATACTGAAGGACAGGGAAGCCTGGCATGGTGCAGTCCATGAGGTCACATAAAGTCAGACATGACTGAGCGACTGAACAACAAGTGTGCAGATCCCTCCATGAACATGGGGCAGCACCAGCCTCCTCTTAAATCCCGCAGCAGATCACATTCCGACCATACTCAGTTCCGAGGTGCAGGGGAGAGCACCACTTCCTGCAAGGATGCACTATCATTGGGCTGCCTTCAGGAGTTAAAAGGAGGCGCAGAAGATCGTGTCACATCAACACTCCCACTTCCTTAAGTCCTCAAACCCCCTTCACTACAACAGGTTAAAAGGGGCCCCCAAACAAGAAAGGCTCCCAGTGAGACCCCTGCCTCCCTCTCCCTGGCCCAGTACTCACCACCTCATGGTGGCCACGGGGCAACTAAGCCCGTGTGCGGCAACAGTGAAGCCCATGCTCTCAAGAGCCCATGCTCCACAGCAGGAGAAGACGCTGCATAAGACCGTGCACCGCAACTGGAGAATAGCTCCCTCTTGCCACAGCTAGAGGAAAGCCCGAGCGGCAGTGAAGACCCAGCGCAGCCAAAAATCAATCAGTGAGTCAATTTAAAAACTTTACTCACCAATTTTTAAAAAATACAAATAAATAGCAACTTAAATCCTTACTTGAAGTGTCTCATGAAACTTTTAAAAAAGAGGACTCTATTTGTGCTGTGTGTGCCAAGTCGGGCTTCCCAGGTGGCACTTGCGGTTTAAGAACTCTCTGGCCAATGCAGGAGACATAAGAGAAGTGAGTTCGATCCCTGGGTTGGGAAGATCCTGGAGGAAGGGCAAGGTAACCCACTCCAGTATTCTTGCCTAGAGAATTCCATGAACAGAGGAGCCTGGCGGGCTATAGTCCATGGGGTCACAAAGAGTCAGGCATGATTGAGTGACTAACACACTGAGCTTTTGGCCTGACCGTCCCACCTTGTGCCTCAATTCTCCAACTAGAGTTTTGCTTCATTTCCAAGAGACTCCTACCTACATTTCACTTATGATAACTATACTCCTTCATTGTCCCCCACAAATGAATGCTTTGTGGGGGGAACCCTGCTTACCAATCCAGCTCTCTAGGGCTTTTTAAAGTTCAGTGTGCATGTGAATCACTTAGAGAATCTTGTTTAAGTGTAGATGCAGATCCAGTAGGCCTAGAATGAGGCCCAGAAGCCTGTATTTGCAGCAAGATCCCATGTGATGCTTATAGCCCGAACTGCATTATAGGGTCTAGAACAGGGATCCACAAACTAAGGCACATGGGCCAAACACAGCCCACTCCCTGTTTTGGTTAAATAAAGTTTTATTAGAACCCCATCTCACTCATTTATTTACACCTTGGCTATGGCTGTTTTGCAACAGTGGCAGAGATGAGTGGTTGCAATAGAGACCACATGGCCAGCAAAGCCAAAAATATTCACTATCTGGTCCTTGAGCAAAAACGTTTATAGACCCCTGGGCTAGAATGATCACTAGTTCTCAAACTGAGCTATATATTGGAATCAGCTTTGAATTTTTAATAGTTACTGATCCTAGACTTCCCTGGTGGTCCAGCGGTTAAGATTCTGCCTGCCAATGCAGGGGTATGGGTTTGATCCTGGCCTGGGAAGATTCCACATGCCATGGGGCAGGTGAGCCCATGTACCACTACTACTGAAGCATGCACACCCTGAAGTCTGTGCTCTGCAACCAGACAAGCCACTGCAATGAGAAGCCTACGTACTGCACCTAGAGAACAGCCCCCACCTGCCACTACTAGAGAAAGCCGCACATAGCAAGGAAGACCCAGTTCAATTCAGTCGCTCAGTCATGTCCAACTCTTTGCAACTCCATGGACTGAAGCACACCAGGCCTCCCTGTCCATCACCAACTCCCAGAACTTGTTCAAACTCATGTCCATCAAGTTGGTGATGCCATCCAACCATCTCATCCTCTGTCGTCTGCTTCTCCTCCCGCCTTCAATCTTTTCCAGATTCAGGGTCTTTTCTAATAAGTTAGTTCTTCACATCAGGTGGCCAAAGTATTGGAGCTTCAACTTCAGCATCAGTCCTTCCAAAGAATACTCAGGACTGATTTCCTTTAGGATGGACTGGTTGGATCTCCTTTCAGTCCAAGGAACTCTCAAGAGTCTTCTCCAATACCACACAGTTCGAAAGCATCAATTCTTCGGTGCTCAGCTTTCTTTATAGTCCAACTCTCACATACATAAATGACTACTAGAAAAACCATAGCCTTGACTAGATGGACCTTTGTTAGCAAATGATGCCTCTGCTTCTCAATATGCTGTCTAGGTTTGTCATAGCTTTTTTTCCAAGGAGCAAGCATCTCTTAATTTTATGGCTGCAGTCACCATCTGCAGTGATTTTGGAGCCCAAGAAAATAAAGTCTCTCACTATTTCCATTGTTTCCCCATCTATTTGCCATGAAGTGATGGGATCAGATGCCATGATCTTAGTTTTCTGAATGTTGAGTTTTAAAGCCAATCTTTTCACTCTCCTCTTTCACTTTCATCAAGAGGCTCTTTAGTTCTTCTTTGCTTTCTGCCATAAGGGTGGGGTCATCTGAGTATCTGAGTTTATTGATATTTCTCCCAGCAATCTTGATTCTAGCTTGTCCTTCATCCAACACAGCATTTCACATGATGTGTTCTGCATATGAGTTAAATAAGAAGGTGACAATATACAGCTTTGACATGCTCCTTTCTGTATTTGCAACCAGTCTGTTGTTCCATGTCCAGTTCTAACTGTTGCTTCTTGATATGCATTCAGATTTCTCAGGAGGCAGGTCAGGTAGTCTGGTATTCCCATCTCTTGAAGAACTCTCCACAGTTTGTTGTGATCCACACAGTCAGAGGCTTTGGTGTAATCAATAAAGCAGAAACAGATGTTTTTCTGGAACTCTCTTGCTTTTTCAATGATTTCTTGCTTTTTCGATGCCAACAGTTGTTGGCAATTTGATCTCTGGTTCCTCTGCCTTTCCTAAATCCAGCTTGAACAACTGGAAATTCACAGTTCATGTACTGTTGAAGCCTGGCTTGGAAAATTTTGAGCATTACTTTGCTAGCCTGTGAGATGAGTGCAATTGTGCGGTAGTTTAAACATTCTTTAGCATTGCCTTTCTTTGGGATTGGAATGAAAACTGACCTTTTCCAGTCCTGTGGCCACTGCTGAGTTTTCCAAATTTGCTGGCATATTGAGTGCAGCACTTTCACAGCATCATCTTTTCGGATTTGAAATAGCTCAACTGGAATTCCATCACCTCCACTAGCTTTGTTCGCAGTGATGCTTCCTAAGGCCCACTTGACTTCACATTCCAGGATGTCTGGCTCTAGGTGAGTGATCACACCATCGTGGTTATCTTGGTCATGAAGATCTCTTTTGTACAGTTCTTCTGTGTATTCTTGCCACCTCTTCTTAATATCTTCTGCTTCTGTTAGGTTGATACCATTTCTGTCCTTTATTGTGCCCATCTTTGCATGAAGACCCAGGGCAGCTATAAATAAATTTTAAAAAAAATTTTTAATAAAGGGAACGAGGAAATGCTAGTGTATGTAAAAAGAGACAGGAAGCAGTGATTACTAATTTGCAAGGAATGAAACAGTCCACAATTTTTTTAATATATTAAAAAGTAAATAAGAACTGATCCTACTCCTAGAGATTCTGTTACAGGGTTCAGCCTAAGCTTTCAGTCTTTTTATACACTTCCGAGATGATTCTATTGTGCAGAATCATAGGGAATTGAGAAATGTAGTCTCCTGGACAACTCCCTCTGTCCAGCCCTGCAGCTGGGCCACTCCTCACATTGTGACATCCTTCACTTTAGCTGGACTCTACTTCCAGAAGAGCTAGGCTTCAGCTTTTTATCAGCTGCTTTAAACAAGACGGGCAGCTGGGTCCTGAAATGTGCCCTCTACCCAGGACAGGATTTTGGAGGAGTTTCTGATCATTTGATATGTCAAGCTTCACATACTCATTTGCAATAATATGGAGATTCCCACCTCGTAGCTCAGTTGGTAAACAATCTGCCTGCAATGTAGGAGACCCTGCAATGCAGAGTTTGATCCCTGGGTCAGGAAGATCCCCTGGAGAAAGAAATGGCAACTCACTCCAGTATTCTTGCCTGGAGAATCCCATGGACAGAGGAGCCTGGTGGGCTAAAGTCGACAGGGTCACAAAGAGTCAGATACAACTTAGCGACTAAACATCCACCACCCCTTCCCAGCTTCATTCAATTTGCAAAACTGTGCATCCTTGCCCCCGCCCCACTGAGAGAGGCACTGCTATCTAGATTGCCATGGCATGAAGCCACACAACCAAATGTGTTCCTGAAAACATGTGACTTGCCCTTCCTGGAAATAAAGAAAAGAGAATTACTGGTAAAAGGAAGTGAATTTTCAGGCCTCACTGTCCAAATGCATGCATAGAGGCCCTTGACCCTGGGCTCCAATTAAAGTCCCTAGGAGTCCCCTGGTTAAAACACTTGCATAGTCCTTTAGAAAACACCAGCTTCAGGAGAAATGTTAAAAAAAAAAAATATCAAATGGGCTCTGAAGCTCACAGAGGTTATCGTCAAATTCTATATCACAGACAACAACAGAACCAGATTTTGACACCTACTGACTCGTCACATTGTGATGCAGTCTTCTAACGCACGTGCACTTCTTTGTTTCCTTTGAGTTAGCTGGGGCCATGTTCCCAAAGGCCCCAGCTCTGAGCACCGGATGCCTGCTATCTGCAGAACCATTACAGGACAGTACACTGCCATCTACAGCCATCAGCTAGAGGGAGAGAAGGCTCCTGGCTCCTACGAGGCCGGGGGAAGAGGCCTGATGTGCAGGTTCAGTGTGTGGAAACGTCACATGCATCCCCTGCTGGCATGCAGTACTGCTTTAACAGACACCGACCACAGCCTGCCTAGGGGTCACTCCTCCCTTCTCCCTTGTTAATAAAACGTCAGTTTCATTCAGGTGACAAAGTGCCCAGCCCGGAAGATAAACCATGATTGACTGGTCCAAACTATTGTGCAATCTTCAATTTCTTTGCCAGGTACTAAGCCCAAAAATGGGCCTTCAATCCAGTTCTGGAAATAAAAGAGGGAAAAAAGGTGCTCAGAGAATACAACCAAGTGCTTCTGGGAAAGCTATTTCTCTCCAGACTTCCCTGATGGTCCAGTGGCTAAGACTCCATGCTCCCAAAGCAGGGGGTCCAGGGGTCCATCCTTGATCAGGGAACGAGATCCCACATGCCACAGCTAAGAAATCTCATGTTGCAGCTAAAGACTATGAATGCCATAAAGAAGACAGAAAACCCTGCAAGTCTCAACTAAGACCCAGGATGGCCAAATAAATAAGTAAATATCAAAATATAATAATAGCAAGAGAGAGATTCCCCACATACAACAGAAGACAGCATCCTTCATAACCCAGTCACAGAAGTCTGCTCCTTTGCCATATTCCATCAGCAGAAGCAAGTCGCAGGTCCTGCCCACTTACGTAGAAGGATTTAGATGCAGGCACAGCTCCCAGGCGGTGGGCGCTACTGGAGCCACCCTTCAACTCGCCCACCACTACATCCTTATTGATACATCTATTGATAGAATTCTGCTCCGCCCACCTTGCTCCTGAGTCAAACAACACAACTCCTGCAAAAGATGTTTAAGGTACTTCGGAAATTCTGAATAGAAACTATAAACTGGATGATAGGAAGAAAACGGTATTAATTTTATTAGGTGTACTAATGGAATTGTGATTCTATAGAAAAAACTAGAAAAGGTCAGTTTTCAGTCCAATGCCAAAGAAAGGCAATGCCAAAGAATGTTTAAACTACCACACAATTGCACTCATCTCACATGCTAGCAAAGTAATGCTCAAAATTCTCCAAGCCAGGCTTCAACAGAAAGTGAACTGTGAACTTCCAGATGTTCAAACTGGATTTAGAAAAGGCAGAGGAACCAGAGACCAAATTGCCAACATCACTGGATCATCAGAAAAACAAGAGAGTTCCAGAAAAACATCTATTTCTGCTTTATTGACTATGCCAAAGCCTTGACTGTATGGATCACAACAAACTGTGGAAAATTCTTCAAGAGATGGGAATATCAGACGACCTGACCTGCCTCCTGAAAAATCTGAA
Organism: Capra hircus; assembly: GCF_001704415.2. Lineage (NCBI taxonomy): Eukaryota > Metazoa > Chordata > Mammalia > Artiodactyla > Bovidae > Capra > Capra hircus. The sequence goes on from NC_030812.1 coordinate 72,168,130, forward strand.
TGCAGCTCAAGAAGCAACAGTTAGAACTGGACATGGAACAACAGACTGGTTCCAAATTGGGAAAGGAGTACGTCAAGGCTGTATATTGTCACCCAGCTTATTTAACTTATATTCAGAGTACATCATGAGAAACGCTGGGCTGGACGAAGCTCAAGCTGGAATCAAGATTGCTGAGAGAAATATCAGTAACCTCAGATAGGCAGACGGAGAAGGCAGTAGCACCCCAATCCAGTACTCTTCCCTGGAAAATCCCATGGACAGAGTCTGCTAGGCTGCAGTCCATGGGGTCGCTAAGAGTCGGACACGACTGAGTGACTTCACTTTCCCTTTTCACTTTCATGCATTGGAGAAGGAAATGGCAACCCACTCCAGTGTTCTTGCCTGGAGAATCCCAGGGACAGGGGAGCCTGGTGGGCTGCCATCTATGGGGTTGCACAGAGTCGGACATGACTGAAGCCACTTAGCAGCAGATAGGCAGATGACATCACCCTTATGGCAGAAAGCAAAGAACTATAGAGTGTCTTAGTGAAAGTGAAAGAGGAGAGTGAAAAAGTTGGCTTTAAAACTCCACATTCAGAAAACTAAAATCAAGACATCTGGTCCCATCACTTCATGGCAAATAGATGGAGAAACAGTGGAAATAGTGACAGACTTTATTTTGGGGGGCTCCAAAATCATTGCAGATAGTGACTGCAGCCATGAAATTAAAAGATGTTTGCTCCTTGGGAGAAAAGTTACGACCAACCTAGATAGCATATTAAGAAGCAGAGACATCACTTTGCCAGCAAAGGTCTGTCTAGTCAAAGCTATGGTTTTTCTAGTAGTCATATATGTATGTGAGAGTTGGACAATAAAGAAAGTTGAGCGCTGAAGAATTGATGCTTTTGAACTGTGGTGTTGGAGAAGACTCTTGAGAGTCCCTTGGACAGCAAGAACACCCAACCAGTTCATCCTAAAGGAAATCAGTCCTGAATATTCATTGGAAGGACTGAGGCTGAAGCTGAAACTCCAATACTTTGACCACCTGATGCAAAGAACTGATTCATTTTCTAGGAAAGATTGAAGGCAGGAGTAGAAGGGGATGACAGAGGATGAGATGGTTGGATGGCATCACCAACTCCCCAGGAGTTGGTGATGAACAGCAAGGCCTGGTGTGCTGCAGTTCATGGGGTCGCTGAGAGTTGGACATGACTGAGCAACTGAACTGAACTGAACTGATAAGAAAGTGACTTCTTTTCTTTTCTTTGACCTCAACACATGGCTTCCAGTTCCCCAACCTGGGCCCGGGAATGAAATTGTGGAGTCCTAATGACTAGACTGTCAGAGAATCCCTGAAAATGATCAGCTTTTAGTAATACATAATAAGGTATGTTGGGATGAAATGCCATAGCTCCTGAGGTTTGCTTTCAGGTATTTCAGCAGGAAAAAGGAAAAAAATACAGATAAAGCAAATGCAGCAAGCAAGGGAATTATGATGATATAGGAGAAGTCATTGTACTGTATCTCAACTTTTTTGTATGTTCAAGTTTGATATTTCTTTTTTTTGGCCTCACGGTATATGGTATCCCAGTTCCCCAAAAAGGGATCAAACCCTTGCCCCTTGCAGCAGAAGCACAGACTCTTAACCATTGGACCACTGGGGAAGTCTCCGTTCAAACTTTTTATAATTATTTTCTTAAACCTGGCTACCCTTTTATGACCTCCATAAAACCAAGAACTCCACGTTAAACCTACAAGATTGAGCAAAACTGTGTTGAAAATACAAGCAGCTCTGGGCTGAGGGGGTTTTCCCCAAAGGTCTGCCCCTGCTTCCCTCTCCATCCTTTCCTACTCATGTGCTCTGAGTCTGCCATCCTCAAGCATATCTAGTTCCCCAAATAGACCACACTCATTCATGCCCCACCTCAACAAGCTTTTGTGTTTCCTGCATATTTACCTGGTGGTTTTGTCCAACACTGCCCTCGAAGCCATCCATCTGGTCTACCTCCAAACTTCAGCTCAAGTGTCAAATCTTCAGTGAGGGCTTCCCTGATCCCATTTGCTTTGTAGAATGTACCCTCCCTCTCTAGAGCTCCCATTGAGTCTTCTGCACCATACTGACTATTCTAGTATGTACCACAATGTATCAGAATTGTCTCCCTATCTGATTTCCCCACCAGGCTAACAGCTTCTGGAGAAAATAAGATTTCTCATTCATCTCTGTATCCAGTGATTAACACAGGGTTTGGCACACAGTCAGTGTTAAATAAATGTTTATTGAATAAATAAATGAGTAAAAAAAAATCTATACATCCAATTTCAATCTGTTGATCAGAAAGAGATGAGCCTTGGGAAAGAGTCAGCTCACTAAGTGATTCTGCAACCCAGGCTTGCCCTCCCCCGACCATCTGAGTCTCCCTTGGTCTAAATACAGGACCATTGTAAATCCCAATAAAGGAAAGACTCCAGGACGCTGATATTAAGATAAACACCAAGTGACATTCCTTCATATAGCTCAGAAATAAGCACCAAAAACCATTCTTCAAGAAGAACTGCAGAAATTATCTTAGAACTGATCTTGGAAAGGACAGCTTCATTGACAGCTACCATATTCTGTGCAGGAAAGGGCTCAGAATACTAGAGCTATGGGATAGGAAGGAGGATTTAGGCTCGATATCATAAAGAAGGCTGAGCGCCAAAGAATTGATGCTTTTGAATTGTGGTGCTGGAGAAGACTGTTGAAAGTCCCTTGGACAGCAAGGAAATCAAACCAGTCAATCCTATAGGAAATCAACCCTGAATATTCATTAGAAGACTGATGCTGAAGCAGAAGCTCCAATATTTTGACCACCTGATGCAAAGAGCCAGCTCACTGGAAAAGACCCAATTCATTGGAAAAGACCTTGATGCTGGGGAAGATTGAAGGCAGGAGGAGAAGGGGATGACGGAGGATGAGATGGTTGGATGACATCACTGACTCAATGAACATGAGCTTGAGCAAACTCTGGGAGATAGTGAAGGATAGGGAAGCATGGTGTGCTGCAGTCTATGGAGTTACGAAGAGTCAGACACGACTTAGCAACTGAACAACCACAACAATTGGGAAGAACTTTCTTGAGGGAAGTTCCCCATTTTCTAAAGAAGTTCCCCATTTATCCAAAAGCCAGTGATTATTTACCAGGCACCTACAGCTCCAGGTGTTGTATTACTCTCAGGAACACTATAGAAAGTTAATTACCCTTGGAAATGATATGCTGGATAAGCCAAGGCAAAGTCTGAGTGATTCCAAGAATACTGCAGAAAGGGTCTAGATTGAAAGGACCCCTTCCAATTGGATGAGATAATCTCTAAAACTCCTTCCAAATAGCAGAACTGTTTTGCTTGTCCTGATGCTCCTTTCCCAGTTACAAATTTCATGTAGGACTAGAGGCTTCCAGGAATCATCTAGGAAGACTCAAAAAGGAACAACATGTCTTCTATCAAAGAGTGCAAACTTGAGACTTCCCTGTTTGTCCAGTGGTTAAGACTATGTGCTTCCGACGCAAGGGGTGCAGGTTTGATCCCTAGTCAAGGAACTAAGATCCCACATGTGACACAGCCAAAACAATTTTTTTAATTAAAATTTTTTTAAAAAAACTTTGTGCCAGTATGGTACTGGCACAAAGACAGACATATAGATCAATGGAACAAAATAGAAAGCCCAGAGATAAATCCACACACATATGGACACCTTATCTTTGACAAGGGAGGCAAGAATATACAATGGAGTAAAGACAATCTCTTTAACAAGTGGTGCTGGGAAAACTGGTCAACCACTTGTAAAAGAATGAAACTAGATCACTTTCTAACACCCCACACAAAAATAAACTCAAAATGGATTAAAGATCTAAATGTAAGACCAGAAACTATAAAACTCCTAGAGGAGAACGTAGGCAAAACACTCTCCAACATAAATCACAGCAGGATCCTCTATGATCCACCTCCCAGAATTCTGGAAATAAAAGCAAAAATAAACAAATGGGATCTAATTAAAATTAAAAGCTTCTGCACAACAAAGGAAACTATAAGCAAAGTTAAAAGACAGCCTTCTGAATGGGAGAAAATAATAGCAAATGAAGCAACTGACAAACAACTAATCTCAAAAATATACAAGCAACTTATGCAGCTCAATTCCAGAAAAATAAACGACCCAATCAAAAAATGGGCCAAAGAACTAAATAGACATTTCTCCAAAGAAGACATATGGATGGCTAACAAACACATGAAAAGATGCTCAACATCACTCATTATTAGAGAAATGCAAATCAAAACCACAATGAGGTACCACTTCACACCAGTCAGAATGGCTGCGATCCAAAAATCTGCAAGCAATAAATGCTGGAGAGGGTGTGGAGAAAAGGGAACCCTCCTACACTGTTGGTGGGAATGCAAACTAGCACAGCCACTATGGAGAACAGTGTGGAGATTCCTTAAAAAATTGCAAGTAGAACTACCTTATGACCCAGCAATCCCACTTCTGGGCATACACACGGAGGAAACCAGAATTGAAAGAGACACATGTACCCCAATGTTCATCGCAGCACTGTTTATAATAGCCAGGACATGGAAACAACCTAGATGTCCATCAGCAGATGAATGGATAAGAAAGCTGTGGTACATATACACAATGGAGTATTACTCAGCCGTTAAAAAGAATTCATTTGAATCAGTTCTGATGAGATGGATGAAACTGGAGCCTATTATACAGAGTGAAGTTAGCCAGAAAGAAAAACACCAATACAGTATACTAACACATATATATGGAATTTAGAACGATGGCAATGATGACCCTGTATGCAAGACAGTAAAAAAGACACAGATGTGTATAACAGACTTTCGGACCCAGAGGGAGAGGGAGAGGGTGGGATGATTTGGGAGAATGGCATTGTAACATGTATACTATCATGTAAGAATCGAATTGCCAGTCTATGTCCGACGCAGGATACAGCATGCTTGGGGCTGGTGCACAGTGATGACCCAGAAAGACGTTATGGGGAGGAAGGTGGGAGGGGGGTTCATGTTTGGGAACGCATGTACACCCGTGGTGGATTCATGTCAATGTATGGCAAAACCAATTTAAATTTAAAAAAAAATAAAAAATAAAACACCAGCAGATCAAAAAAAAAAAAAAAAAAAGAATGTAAACTTTATCGTATCTCAACAAAGGGAGATGGAGGGAGGGAAGTGCAACAAAGTGAGGAAGGAAAGGAGGGAGAACTTTGGGAACAAGAACCCAGATAGGCAGTCTGAACAGCAGATCCACAGGGCAAGGGCAGAAGAGGCCAGAAATTAAGGTCACCGGTGTCAACCAGGTGAGAGATGACAGCGGGAATTTTGGACAGAGACCTGGAAAAAGCTGGGGAAAGCAATGCAAATTCGAGAAAGCAAGAGCCACGAGCCTTTGGTCTGCCATTATATTCAGAAATTGGCACATAAGAGAGACTCAATGCAAAACTGAATAAATAAATAGTAATGGAAGTGGATGGCGGGGGACAAAAGTAACAGGGTCATTATAGCAGGGAGGGTTGGGCTAAGGGGAGCTTTATGTATATGAAAGACAGGAAGAGTATAAGAAATAAGGAGAAAGGAGCTTCAAGAAGTTTTGCTATGCCTTTTGATGCCAGTTTCTTTTGTTATTTTCTCAAGAGGATTGCAATAAAAAATTAAATTGCCTGTTCAATTACTTTTGGATTCTGGACTGATCATTCTTTGCATGGGATTCCCATTGAGAACAGAGAAAAAGTGGCCTACAATTTATATGAGTGACAATGTTTTTAACCTCATAGGAGGCCATACCATTAGTCAATCGGCAATGATATCTTTGCGATGCCAGTCTTATGCAAAATGAGAATGCCGTAGAATTCGCTCGACACACTGCAAACTTAAAAGTCATCCCTGAGATTCATTGATCCCCAGGCAGCTTGTTGCCTGATCTTGTTAGATTGTCCAAATTTCCTTTTTGTGTTTTACTCATGACCTAGCTAAGGAAGGACATACTTACTGACAGGCGGTAAGATGGGATGTACAGAATGGAGAGAGCACCAACAAGATCTGTTGTGTGTGGTTTTGATCAGCGGGTGACATGTACAGTATCTTGTGATACAGAAGGCCCCAGGAGTTCATGCAGCACACACTGTCCAAAGCATCAGGAGATGAAGTCTTGGATGGATTTGCAGCACGTTAGATTTTTTTATATATATACTTATTTATTTGACTGTTCTGCATCTTAGTTGCAGCACGTGGGATCTTCAATCTTCTTCAAAAATCTGCAGCATGGGGGATTTTTAGTTGCAGCATGTGAGATCTAGTTCCCTGACCAGGGATCAAACCCAGACCCCCTGCATTGGGAACACAGAATCTTAGCCACTGGACCACCTGGGAAATCCCACAACAGAAGTTAGATTTGCTGCAGACACCTGGGCTCGGACTCCACAGTGGGTCAGTGGGCCACTGGGTTAGGTGACCTCACCACCAGTGGGCGTGGAAAACACTCTTGCCCTTGCATGGTTCTCCTGCCACTGAGAGCCGTATCTCCACCATTCCAACTAAGAAACCACAGCCTTCAGCATTTTCTGCCACTTCAACACAAAATATTACCTGGATTAATTCATACAAAGCCCCAAGAGTTAGCCATAATTGACCTAAGCCCACACATCTAATAAATGGAGAAACATGGTTTTTAGACCCAGTTTTCCAACGGCTCTGTTATGGACTGAATGTTTGTGTTCTCCAAAACTTGTATGTTGAAGCCCTAATTCCCAGTGTGACTGTATTCAGAGAGGGAGCCTGGAGGGAAGTAATTAAGGTTAAATTAGGTCATAAGGGTGAAGCCCTAATCCTACAGTAGTGGTATCCTTTATAAGAAGAGGAAGAGGCAGCAACGAGAAAGACCTCGCTGATATCTCTTCCTCTGTCTCCCCACCTGCTCAGAGAAAAGGTCATACGAGGATACAGCAAGAAGGCAGCCACCTGCACGCCAGGAAGAGAATGCTCATTAAGAAACAAAATCAGCCAGAACCTGGATCGTTGGCTTCTAGCTTCCAGACCTGTGAGAAAATAATTGTTGCTCAAGTCACCAGTCTGTGGTCCATTGTTCTGACATCCTGAGCAGACTAAGACATACACCAGCACCTTCCTAAAGTGCCCCACCACCTACCCTTCACTCTGAGCTTTGTTCATCCTGCTTCCCTGCTCTTAGGTCCCTTTCCTGGCTTAGAGGCACTAGAACCACTCAAATCTCCCAACAAGCATCACCCACTCCATCAAACCATTCTTAAAACTTCTGACGCTGGCCCTACACAGACATCAGCAAAAGACATTTATTGAGCACTAAATGTCACCAGGCAGTCTGCCATGCGTGTGTCATTTAAACCTCCCATCCACTATTTCTATCCACTTTATCAAATAGGCACTATTTCTATCCACTTTGCAGATGAGGAAACTGAGGGTAAGTAGCTTGCCCAAGTAAATGGCAGGACTCAGATTTGAATCCTAGCAGTCTGATGCCAGAGCCTATGACCTTGCCAAATCTCATAGCACATGAATATCTGATCACCTGACCTGTTTATTATTTCATCTCCTCCCACCAGACTGTAAGCTCTGCAGGGGCTGGACCTTGTCGATCCATCTCTGCATCTCTGTGCCTCCAATGCCCAGCATAATGCCTGGTGCATCTTGGGCCTCACAGAGGCTTGGGGAATGAATGATCAAATGAACGAATGAATGCCTCAACCTCACACTGGTAGCCACCTGTCACAGTGATCAGAAGATGTGCAGTCCCTCTGACTGCAGTTATTAACAAAGAACCTCAGCGTGTGATAATGAAAGTTACAGCGTGTGCCCGTCTGTCCACACAGCCTTCCTCTGTCTCCATGCAGGCACGTCTGAGTGAACACATAACTCACACTGAGATTTACTTAAAAGGCATTTAACTCAGCTCACACGTCTCTGGACCAAGCTTATTACTTGCCGTAATCTATTCCATGAATTACCATTTTGATTTCCAGCACAGAGAGACGGTGGTGGGTTGGTAGGTTTTTTGCACCCCCTCTCATCAGTTGAGTTACTGTCTGCTTTTGTGGAATAAATCGCTATAAATTGAGTTACCAGCACTCTAAAATGGGGAAATATATTCTCAGTGCTATATGTGCAGCTGACAACATTATGGAAATACACAAAGTGTATGTCCGAGTTTACGGGGAAGGTGATGAGTTGTGACGGATGTTGGGAGAAGGGTGGGGGTGGGGGGTGGCCTCAGGCTCATGACAGGCTTTTCCTCCAGTGCAGCTGGGTTCAGCCTCTAGTGAGGGGTTTTGGAAGTAAAATGCCAGGGAGGGCTGAGGTATGAGGATAAACAAGGGGGCTGATTACTGGACAAACCAACTTGGGAAATAAAATAAAACCATCTAAGTAGGAACGGTATTGGGGACACTGTTGGTGCCCTATTCCGGGTCAGGAAGATGCCCTGGAAAAGGGAATGGTTACCCACTCCAGGACTCCTGCCTGGGAAATACGATAGGCAAGACGAGCCTGGCAGGCTGCAGCCCACAGGGTTGCCAAGAGTCGGGCATGACTGAAACAACTACCACTAACACACAGATAGCTCTTACCCGTCCTGTGTGCCCATCTCTCAGTTGCAAGATGCCTTGATTATAAAGGCTACACGTGCAAACTCTCTTTGGAAGCCCACCCACGAGCTCCTGGAGTAGCTTTGCTGCTCTGCAGCATCCTACCCCGGACCGGAGGCTGCTCTCCGGTGTGACACTATGAAAGACCAGCACCTTGCTCTGAGTGGGGAGGTGTTCTGAGGTTTCATATCCACTCCAGAGTTTCCTACAGAACCAGACTGATGATGGGGTTTCTCCCGACGTCTCTCGCCTGCACCTTGGCTTCCTCCCCTTCCCTGTCCACTTTTCCTAGCTTACAGGTTTCTCCAGGGAGCATCTCCTTAATAAACCATGTGGATACAAAGGCTGATCTCAGTGTCTGCCTCTAGGAAAGGACACAGGATTTGCAGTCGGGAGCCTTCTACCAACCACGAGCGTCTGCGGCAGTGGAACGTGGGAAAGCCAGGAGCTGATGGGGCAGCAATGTCCAGGGGAACAGAATAGGAGTGGAGGGCAGCAGGGGGGTTCCCGGAAAATCTACCCAATGTCTGGCAGAGGGTCAGCTCCATCAGCCAGTCCAAAGGTCAGGAAGGCAGGTGATGACACTCCCAGGCAAACAGACCTCCCCTGACTCCCCTTTCCTTCTTCCCTCCGCATTCCCCTGCCCAGTGCTCCACAGTCCCAGAGGAGCCAGAAATAACAGCTATCCATGAGAAGAAAAGAGAAGGACCATCCCTTTCCCAAAGCCAGAGCCCTGTCTGCAATCCAGCTGGATGGGGGAGGGAGAGGGAGGCGACTTACCTTGGAAACCCATTGAAGTGTTAATATTGAATAGATCTAGACTGGATGCATGTAAGTGAATGCACGCTCAGTTGTGCCCAACTCTTTGCAACCCCATGGACTTTAACCCACCAGGCTTCTCTGTCCATGGGATTCTCCAGAATACTGGGGTGGGTTGCCATTTCCTATTCCAGGGGATCTTCTCAACCCAAGGATCAAACCCAGGTCTCCTGTAGCTCCTGCACTAGCAGGCCGATTCTTACCACTGAGCCACCTGGGGAGCTCAGACTGTACATTCCAATTTCTGAACCAAGGCTCTCTTTTGTACTTAGAGTGACCATAGGGGTTTCCCTTGCCTCAGCTGACCTGCAGAGCCATAAGGGACCACCAGAGTTTTCCTCCAGGGCAGGGAAGGGACAAAGCCAAAGTTAGAGGGATAGGGAGAGACAATAATAAAGTGACTTTTAGGATTACACCTCACAAGTCCTGAATGTTGAACAGGGGTCCTGAATTGAACCGGGGTCTCCTGCATTGCAGGTGGCTTCTTTCCCAACTGAGCTATCAGGGAAGCCCATTTGACACACCAGGACACATCTATAGACATTTGCCGTAAGTATTACTGTTGCATTTGTACTGTAACTGATTTGCTGGATATAATGGTTTCTTATGCCCCTAAGACAGACATACTGTCAGTGGGAACACTCTGGGGAGAATGGAGACAGAAAGATCAATTCAGAGGCTGCTGGGCTGAGGGATGACATAACAGATGCCAAGACTGGCTACCTGAAGCCATTTGCATCCCTCTTTCCCCTGCTTGTCTCTCCTATAGAGCCTGGAAAGTGAACCGCCCCCCCCAGCCCGCAGCCAGGGGGATTCACGTGACACAGTTCTGGCCAATGAGAAATAGATGGAAGAAAGGGACTCCCTTCCCAAATAAAAAGACAAAGGCTCTCAATTAGAAGTGATAGCCCAGAATGTGGATGTGATGCTTGGAGAAGCAGCAGCTATATTGTGATCATGAGAACCAGTACCAACACTGAGGATGGCAGAAGAGAAAAAGCAGGAGGAGCCAGGATCCCTGCTGACATCCTTGGGCTTCTGTTCCAGTCCTGCACTGCCTGTCCCAAACTTCCTTTTGCACATGAGAAACACACCCTTTTCCTTTGAAAGCCACTGCACCAGAGCTTCCTGGTACTCAATCCTAGCTGATGTGAATGGTGAGGGTTTGACACAGAGAAGCTGTAGAGAGACAGAAAGGGAAAATGTGGGAGACATGTAGGAGACATAATTGACAAGACTTGACACCTGACTGGACACAAGAGGAGGAGGGAATCAGGGATGAAAAGAGTGACAGTTTTTCCCTAGATAAGGAAGAAAGAAGTAGAAACAGATTTTAATGGACAGAAATAAACCATCATCATTTAACAAGCTGCTAAGAACTGAATCACCTCCCCCTAAAATTCCTATGTTGAACCAATGTGATGATGCTTGGAGCTGACGCCTTTAATTATCTCCTAAGTTATCTCTTTAGGAGATAGTGAAGTTCACATGAGGCCATGAGGGTAGAGCCCTCGTGATTCGACTAGTGGCCTTATACGAGGAGGAGGGCACATCAGTGCTCCCTTCCTGCCATATGAGGACCAAAGAGAAGGCAACTGTCTGCAAACCAGGAAGAGGACTCTCACCAGGAGGCACAGTCTGAGGGCAGAGGCGGAAGGAGGGCAGAAATAGAGAAATAAAAAGTCAGAAGGGAGGCAGCAGAGGGGAAAAAAGGAGAGAGAAGGAGAGAATCGAGAATGAATCTCTGACTAGAAGGAAGGAGCCTCAAATGAATTCTAGAGCCCATCCTCCCACCTCTGAAGTTGAGAAACTGAGACCCAAAGAGGAGAAAGAGGAAAAGGTAAAACCAGTGGCGCTGGCGGATGTCCGCCCCTCGTTTATTCACTCAACAAACATGTACAGACACCTTACCATGTGCTACAGACCAGGAATCAGGGTCAAATAGGGCAGAGTCCCCGAGGGGACAGCCTCGTCCCATGGAGAGAGACTCTCTGTGCTGCTCATGAGCATCAGTGTCACAAAGCTCCCAGCCCTTAATTATTAAAGTATTTGCAAGAGTTGGAAAAAATAAAATAAAATAAATAAATACATTTTTTTAAAAAGAGTTGGAGTAAATTCACATTTGGAGGGGTCTGAAGCTTATTGAGAAAATCCTATCATGGAAAAATAATATAAAATTATGAATGCAAAACTGCGTACAAAAGAAGAAGGGGTTTGTGCAAGTGAGAGACCCAGAAGCTGAAGCGTTTGGGGCTTTAATAGCAATTCTACTCTGACCACACCTAAGCTGGAAAGTGGGTACCAATACTTCTAAATTGGGCCAGCAGTGCCCTCTAGTGGACATGTGCAGGAGCGCCTCAGAGAGCCCCAAAGCTCCGACTCCACTACCAACAAAGCCAGGCAGGCCAGTTTCACCGTTGGATCCCCAGAAGTTTCTCATCACCTCCACCTACGGACTCCCGAATTGTGTAATTATTACTAGAGGCTCAGAGATCAGCACCTAAGGTACAGTTTCCTGTAGTTGAGTCGACGCAAGTAACTTTACACTTCTGAGTTTCAATCTCCTTTCCTGTAAATATTATGTATCTGAATATGATTAAATTAAATGTCTACTACCAGGGTGGTTCTAAGATTAAAGCTTCCCTGGTGGCTTAGAGGTTAAAGCGTCTGCCTCCAATGCAGGAGACCTGGGTTCGATCCCTGGGTCAGGAAGATCCCCTGGAGAAGGAAATGGCAACCCACTCCAGTATTCTTGCCTGGAGAATCCCATGGACTGAGGAGCCTGGTGGGTTGCAGTCCACGGGGTCACAAAGAGTCGGACACGACTGAGTGACTTTACTTACTCTAAGATTAAATAACATGAGCCGGCGGGCCTAGAGCCTGTGCTCCACAACAAGAGAAGCCACCGCAAGAAGTCCAAGCATCACAATAGAGAGTAATCCCCACTTGCTGCAACTAGAGAAACCGTGCAGGTAGCAATGAAGACTCAGCACAACCGAAAAAAAAAAAAGAACAAGGACAGGCTGTTCTATAATCACAGTCCAATGATCAAAAACAGACAATTAACATAAATGCAATAAATGCTATTAGCAACTCCACAAACCCTATTCCAGTTTTACCAACTCTCCCAATCATGCATCCAGTTTCATCACTTCGTGTCAAATAGATGGGGGAAAAGTGGAAACTGGGACAAATTTTACTTTCTTGGGCTCCAAAATCACCACAGATGGTGACTGCAGCCATGAAATTAAAAGACTCCTTGAAAGAAAGGCTGTGACAAATCTAGACAGCACGTTAAAAAGCAGAGACAAAGGTGCATGTAGTCAAAGCTATGGCTTTTCCAGTGGTCATGTCGGGATGTGAAAACTGGGCCATAAAGAAGGCTGTGCATCAAAAAATTGGTGCTTTCAAACTGTGGTGCTGGAGAAGACTCTTGAGAGTCTCTTGGACTGCAAGGAGATCCAACCAGTCAATCGTAAAGGAAATCAGTCCCGAATATTCATTGGAAGGACTGATGCTGAAGCTCCAATACTTTGGCTACCTGATGTGAAGAACTGACTCACTGGAAAAGACCCTGATGCTGGGAAAGATTGAGGGCAGGAGGAGAAGGGGACAACAGAGGATGAGATGGTTGGATGGTACCACTGACTCGGTAGACATGAGTTTGAGGAAGCTCCAGGAGTTGGTGATGGACAGGGAGGCCTGGCATACTGCAGTCCATGGGGTTGCAAAGAGTCAGACACAACTTAGCAACTGAAGAGCAATGCAAAAGGAAATCCAGGATCATGCGTGTCATTCAATCGTTACGTCTTTTTGTCCCCATGAATTTGAGCCAGTTTCTCAATCTCACGTGCATTCATTCACGAGCATACTTTACAACACTGGCTTTTTTTTAAGACTTTTTTAGAGCTTTTTTTATGCTTGCAGCAAAATTGAGAGGGAGGCACAGAGATTTCCCTGGCATTGACATTTTTAAGAGGACGGGCTAAAATGGTAGAACATTTTTCATTTTGGATTTGTCTGATGTTTCCTCGTAGTTAGATTTGGGTTGTGCATCTTTGGTAAAAATAACACGAGTGATGTTTTCTTCTCAGGGCCTTGTACTGGGAAGCACATGATGTCAAGTTGTCCGTTTGCTGGTGATGTTATCTTTGATGCCTAGCTATAGTGGCCTTTGCCAGCTTGCCCCAGTAATGTTGCTGGGTTTTCCTTTGTAAATAATAAGTACCTTGTGGAGAGCTAATTTGAGATTGTGTAATATCCATAAGCCCCCAACTTTACCTGCTATATCCGCATCCTTTGTCCACTCTCATCTCAGTTGTAACTATAATAGTTGCCAAATAATGATTGTCTAATGCCTTCTTTTTTTTTCTGTTCATTTGGGTTTTCTCATAAGGCAGAGCTTTCTCTTCTAGCCCATTTTTTAAGTTACGTATTACCTTTACCAGTGGACTCAGTGACTCTTCCTTTATTATGGGGTTGTAACTTGCTACGATGCTATGCCACACTGTGCTTAGTCACTCAGTTGTGTCCGACTCTTTGTGACCCCATGGACTGCAGCCCCCCAGGCTCCCCTCTCCATGGGGATTCTCCAGGCAAGACTACTGGAGTGGGTTGCCATGCCCTCCTCCAGCAAATCTGCTCCCCATGGTTTATTTTCATCCTCAAATGGTGCCACCAATTTGACCAGTAAGAAAGACTGGGAGATGAGTGGGTTTGGGGGCTGGTGAGAATAAAGTATATTTTTTAAGTCACAGGACGACAGTGCTCAGCAAGCACCTGGGATTTAGAGCCAGACTGGAAAGTAATAGGATGTCATCCTTCCCATTAGCATTTTATTTATCTGTAGCCACAGGAATAAGGAAGAGAACTCTGATCCCTTCCCTCTGTAGTTTAAAGTCATTAAAACATGTCTTACAGACTGGGTAGCGCCAGCTGGAGCTTGGTTGCTGGAAAGGAAGATGCTGGGAGGAAGCTCACTTTCCAGTGAGGGGCTGGGAACTGAGAAGCATGAGGATGAACCAATGACTAGACTCCGCACTGAGATTCTGTCCTTGAGGAGAGGTGATGGTCCAGCCACCTGGCACTGTGGGTGTGCCAGGGGGACAAGACAAGACTGCCATCATCCTCTGGGAACTCACCACTGACGAGCTGGGACCCTTGGGGACCCATGTGACTCCCCAGCTGAGCATAACAGAGAAGGAGGAAGGCAAAGCAAGGTTCACAGGGAACAGGCAGTGAGGCGGGAGAACAGGGAGGGCTGTTGGGGACCAGGAGTGGCAGGGTGAAAGCCAAATCATGGGTATGTGACGGGACCTCCGGGCATTTAGGAGACCTGAGGGAGAACAATCACCCCCTCTAAGTAAACTGAGGGCTCAGAGCAGTTGCCATTTGAGCAGGTTTGTATATGCAGCTGCGCTTGGGTCCACGCAGTGGAGAACGTCAGGATACACTCTCTGCATCCCTGGGCACTGAACCAGCCTTCAGACACAAAGGTGGGTTCGGGAATGACTTGAGTTCTGGTGGGGTCAAGAGAAAGTGAGTTCTCATCTTGGTGGTGGTGGTGGTGGTGCTCAGTCGCACAGTTGTGTCTGATTCTTTTGCGACCCCACGGACTGAAGCCCACCAGGCTCCTGTGTCCATGGGATTTTCCAGGCAAGTATACCAGAGTGGGTTGCCATTTCCTTCTCCAGGGATCTTCTCGACCCAGAAATCGAACCTGTGTCTCCCGAATCGGCAAGCGGATTCTTTACCACTGAGCCACCTGGCAAGCCCTCTCATCTCAGCACTGCCATCAATTTACTATGGGACCTTGGATAAGTCACTCCTCATATCTGAAAAACCAGTAGAATGAAGCCAGCCAGTACAAAAGGAGTACCTATGAGAATACAATGTATGTCTCAAATGACCAAGCAAATGATTTGGTATCTACGAATGTGTCCTTCAGTTTATTGGGTCATACAGAAAATTGGCAGATATGTACACCATGTTGATTTTTCTTACACTGGACTTCACCAGGAGGTTGAAGCTTTGATCATATTTTGAAAGAGCAAAATTCAAGAGGTTATTAATGTCTTTCAGGAGGTCTGGGTGTTTCCATCATCTAGGATTAATCTTAATTGGTCATCTCATAGGTGAAAGGCATGGAGAGGAGGGAGAGAGATGGAAGCCCCCAAGCAGAGACAGAACGGGAACTCAGGAAGCCAACTGTAGGAAAAACACAGAAGTTCATTCAACCACTTTGAAAGTAACCTGGTGATATCAGTAAAGATAATGATATGCCCTGCTGCTGCTGCTGTCACTTCAGTCGTGTCCGACCCTGTGCGACCCCATAGACAGCAGGCTCCCCCGTCCCTGGGATTCTCCAGGCACGAACACTGGAGGGGGCTGCCATTTCCTTCTCCAACGCGTGAAAGTGAAAAGTGAAAGTGAAGTCGCTCAGTCGTGTCCGACTCTTAGCGACCCCATGGACTGCAGCCTACCAGGCTCCCCCATCCATGGGATTCTCCAGGCAAGAGTACTGGAGTGGGTTGCCATTGCCTTCTCCTAGGTTATAGTATTTCCAGGCTTCCCAAGTGGTAAAGAACTTCGCTAGTGGTAAAGAAATCACTTGCCAACGCAGGAGACATAACAAGGGTTCAATCCCTGGGTCAGGAAGATCCCCTGGAGGGCATGGCAACCCACTCCAGTTTCTTGCCTGGAGAATCCCGTGGACAGAGAGCCTGGTGGGCTACAGTCCATAAGGTCGCAAAAAGTCGGACACAACGGAAGCGACTTAGCACACACGCGTAGCATTTTGGCTCCTAGCAGACTTCTCGGGGAAGCTCTCACACAATTGCACAGAGCACTCAAACAAGATGGCTGCACTACTGCTCATAAGCATTTTTAAGTATTCATTTCTTTGGCTGTGCCGGGTCTTAGTTGTGGTATGCGTGAGACTTGGAGCTCAGGATCTTTAGTGGCAACACTCCAGCTCTTAGTTGCAGCATGTGGGATCTAGTTCCCCGACCAGGAATTGAATCCAGGCCCCCTGCATCAGGAGCTCTGAATCTTAGCCATTGGGCCACTAGGGAAGTCTCTAATAATTTTTCAAATGGATACAATGCAAATGCCCAAAGTGATGAAAATGAAAAAATAAAATCTGGCACACTGCCACCATAGACTACTATGCAGCTGTGAAAATAAATCACTTCATGTACGTGCGTCAACACAGATGGACAGCGAAGGCAAAATTTGTGTGTGCATTTTGCAGCTGGGTTTCTGATTTTGCTATTTCATGCCTTCTTTCTTTTTTCTCTCTGATCAGCCCAACTAGAAATTTACCCATTTTACAGATCTTCTCAAAGGACAAGCTTCTGAAAATAAACCTTTATTGGGAATAATTTTAGACTTACAGAAAACTTGCAAAGATAGCTGAGAAAGTTCTCATACACTCTGCAGTTTCAGGTTCCCCTTTTGTTACTAGGTCACATTACTGTTGTATATTTGTCAAAATATAAGAAACCAACAAAGATACATTAGTATTAGTGAAACTCTAGACTTTGGATGTTCCAGGTTTTCTGTTAGTGTCCTCGTTCTGTTCCAGGATCCATTACACTGCATAGATTACCACTTTGCATTTTGCTGTGCTTGTGTCTTCTGGTCTGTGACTATTTTTCAGCCTTCCCTCATTTTTCACGACCTTGACAGCCTTGAGAAGTACTGGTCAGGTGTTCTGGAGATGGTCCCTCAATTTGGGTGTGTATCTGATGTGTTTTATCATGGTTTCGCTGCAGTGATGGATTTAAGGGAAGAACATGTGCTCAGTCACTTAGCTGTGTCTGACTCTTTGCGAGCCCATGGACTGTAGCCCATCAGGTTCCTCTGTCCATGGAATTTTCCAGGCAAGAATACTAGAGCAGGTTGCCATTTCCTACTCCAGGAGATCTTGCTGACCCAGGGGTCAAATCCGCGTCTCCTGCAATGACACGCAGATTCTTTACCACTGAGCCACCTGAGAAGCCAGAGGAAGCCTGCCTCAAGGTAAAGTGTCTTTCTCATCCTGTCATATCAAAGGTAACTAGTATCACTTGGTTAAGGTAGTACTTGTTAGAATTCGACATCTACAATTACTACCTTCTCTCTCCATGACTATAGTCTTCAGAACTGAGTCACTAAGTCTAGCCAACTCTCAAGTGGAAAGGTGGGAATTAAGCTCAACCTCCTGGTGGGGTATTATTTGGGATTTTTCTACAATGCATATTTGTCTCTTTTCCCCTATTTATCTATTCAATCATTGATATCATTACCAAGTCCTGTATACTTATTTTATAACCTTGGTTATGATCCAGTAGATACCATTTAGTTAGTTTCTTGAATTGCTCCAGCTCTGACCATTGGGAGCTCTTTCAGGTCAATTCATCTGTCCCTTTGACATACCCTCTCTGCTCCCCCCGCCACACACACACACACACACACACACACACACACACACACTCTCTCTCTCTCTCTCTCTCCATTTCTCTTCGTGAAGAACTCTTCTTACTTTCTGGTACTGCAGCGTGCTTCAGGCTCATTTGTACTTTCTCTTCCCCAGCCCTGGAATCAGTTTTTCAGTTTCATTCCTTTTCTCTATCATTTGTCTGCTTTCCATTTTAATGATTTCTGCCCTTCCTCTATTATTTCCTCTCTTCTGCTTATTTGAGTTTAATTTTAATTAATTTCTCTAATTTTTTTTCTTTTTTTGGCTGCACGGTGCAGCATGTGAGATCTTAGTTCCCCAACCAGGGGTCAAACCCGTACCCCTGCAGTGGAAGCACAGAGTCCCAACCACTGGACCACCAGGGAAACCCCCAACCCACTGATAATTTCTTAAAGTGAAAGTTGATGTTACTGACTTGAAACTTTGAGACCTGTCTTTTGTTGACACATTTAGTACCTTAGATTTTAGTACTATAAATCTTCCTCGGAGCCCTACTTTAACTGCATTCCACACATTTTGAAATGTTTTGTGTTTTTTGTTTTGATTCAGTTCAATATACTTCCTAATTTCCCTTTTGACTCATTTTTGGATGTATGCATGATTTGAAGGTATATTATTTAATCTCCAGATAGTTGGGAATTTTCCATAAAGACATTATCTCTATGTCACTGATTTCTAGCTTAGTTCCATTATAGTGAGAACATATTTTACATGACTTGAATCGTTTCTAAATTTATTAAGACTTTTTTAATGGCTCAATATATAGTCTATCTTGGTAAATGCTCCATGTGCTCCTACAAAGCATGTATGTGGTTGGGTGGCACATGCTAGTAAAGTAATGCTCAAAATTCTCCAAGCCAGGCTTCAACAATACGTGAACCATGAACTTTCAAATGTTCAGGTTGGATTTAGAAAAGGCAGAGGAACCAGAGATCAAATTGCCAACATCACTGAATCATTGAAAAAGCAAGAGAGTGCCAGAAAAACGTCTATTTCTGCTTTATTGACTATGCCAAAGCCTTGACTGTGTGGATCACAATAAACTGCGGAAAATTCTGAAAGAGACGGGAATACCAGACCACCTGACCTGCCTCTTGAGAAATCTGTACGCAGGTCAGGAAGCAACAGTTAGAACTGAACATGGAACAACACACTGGTTCCAAATAAGAAAAGGAGTATGTCAAGGATGTATATTGTTACCCTGCTTATTTAACTTATATGCAGAGTACATCATGAGAAATGCTGGGCTAGAGGAAGCACAAGCTGGAATCAAGACTGCTGGGAGAAATATCAATAACCTCAGATATGCAGATGACACCACCCTTATGGCAGAAAGTGAAGAAGAACTAAAGAGCCTCTTGATGAAAGTGAAAAAGGAGAGTGAAAAAGCTGGCTTACAGCTCAACATTCAGAAAAAAAGATCATGGCATCTGGTCCTGTTACTTCATGGGAATTAGACGGGAAAACAGTGGACACAGTGGCAGATTTTATTTTGGGGGGGCTCCAAAATCACTGCAGATGGTGACCACAGCCATGAAATTAAAAGATGCTTACTCCTTTGGAGAAAAGTTATGACCAACCTAGACAGCATATTAAAAAGCAGAGACATTACTTTGCCAACAAAGGTCCTTCTAGGCAAGGCTATGGTTTTTCCAGGAGTCATGTATGGATATGAGAGTTGGACTATAAAGAAAGCGGAGCACCAAAGAATTGATGCTTTTCAACTGTGGTGTTGGAGAAGACTCTTGAGAGTCCCTTGGACTGCAAGGAGGTCAAACCAGTCAACCCTAAGGAAGTCAGTCCTGAATATTCATTGGAAGGACTGATGTTGAAGCTGAAACTCCAATACTTTGGTCACCTGATGCGAAGAGCTGACTCATTTGAAAAGACCCCGATGCTGGGAAAGATTGAAGACAGGAGGAGAAGGGGACGACAGAGGATGAGATGGTTGGATGGCATCACCGACTCAAAGGAAATAAGTTTCAGTAAACTTCGGGAGTTGGTGATGGACAGGGAGGCCTGGCGTGCTGCAGTCCATGGGGTCGCAGAGTCAGACACAACTGAGCGACTGAACTGAACTGAAGCCAATTAACATGCTGCTCAAGGTTTTAGTTGCATTTCTGATTTTCTATTTAGGTATTCTATCAGTTATTGAGAGATGGTTGTTGAAATCTCTGACATAATTGTGTTTGTCTGTTTCTCCCTACAGTTCTTCTGACAACAATCTCTGATTTTCCTTAAGGTCCTGCCTGACCTACTCTTGGGTGAGGATGTGACCTAATTTAACCAATGAGCATATCCCATGCCTTTGCTCGTACTGATTGCTTTCTGTTTGGACATATGAAGCAATTCAGGAAAGAAAAGTCAATTCCATGACATCTACCAAAACAAACAGGAAAAAGAAACTTTCTCTCTAGGGATGTTGCTACCAATAAAGATAATAAAGCCTGAAACTATTGGAGTCACCACCTGGAGTCTGAGAATAAAGCCAGTTCAGAAGAAATCACCAAAGAGAAATGTCAAGAGAGCAGCTGGAGCTCCTCCCTTGATCCAGCCACAGCTGAATGCACTGGCTAATAATGTTAGCCAAATAAATTCTCCTTTCCTGTTGAACAATTTTGAATTGGGTTTCTGTCGCTTACAACTAAAAACATCCTGACCAATACTGAAGAAGGGAAAAATACATTCTTGAGGCTCTTAAATACTTAGCAAGGATGCTAATGTCAGGTAGGTGTCCCAAAAGTGCAATCCCATACCATTTGGTGAAACTCATTGCCAGTCTTTTTGGTGAGCAGGATATGGGCTGTGCAGAAGGTCATTATGCTAGAGTTATTTTGTGTGTGCGTGTGTGTGTTTACATTTGAGGGATATATTCAACAATTCTGTCTCAAGTGTTTTCACATCTCAGCATCTCACAGTTGTAAGAATAGTAATTAAACAGAATCTGATCTTCCACATAGCATAAAGGAAGAGAGAGCATGATATGGCGAAAATGGCAGTGAACCAAGAGTCCAATAACCTGGTATCTAATCCTAATATGATCACTAATTGACAGCATGGGTTGAGACAAATCCCCCTGCTCCTCTTGACCTTGATTTGTAAGTCTGTAAAGTGATAAGAATGACTATACTGTCTTCAAGCACCTGTCCAATTCTGGAATGGACAGCCTGCTAGGATAGAGGTTACTAATCTTTGATAGGATCTAAACCCCAGAAAAATACACATGTGCACAAACACATAACTTTGCATAGAGTCTCATGAGTTTCACAACTTTAGAAGCCATTCTTCTAAGATGGAACTAAGATGGACTAGAATGGGTGAATTTAACTCAGATAACCATTATATCTACTACTGTGCGCAGGAATCACTTAGAAGAAATGGAGTAGCCATCATAGTCAACAAAAGAGTCCGAAATGCACTACTTGGATGCAATCTCAAAACAACAGAATGATCTCTGTTTGTTTCCAAGGCAAACCATTCAATATCATGGTAATCCAAGTCTATGCCCTGATCAGTAATGCTGAAGAAGCTGAAGTTGAACGGTTCTATGAAGAACTACAAGACCTGCTATAACTAACATCCAAAAAAGATGTCCTTTTCATTATAGGGGACTGGAATGCAAATGTAGGAAGTCAAGAAACACCTGGAGTAACAGGCAAATTTGGCCTTGGAGTACAGAATGAAGCAGGATAAAGTCTCACAGAGTTCTGTCAAGACAACTCACTGGTCATAGCAAACACCCTCTTCCAACAACACAAAAGAAGACTCTACACATGGACATCACCAGATGGTCAACACTGAAATCAGATTGATTATATCCTTTGCAGCCAAAGATGGAGAAGCTCTATACAGTCAGCAAAAACAAGACTGGGAGCTGACTGTGGCTCAGCTCATGAACTCCTTATTGCCAAATTTAGACTGAAATTGAAGAAAGTGGGGAAAACCACTAAACCATTCAGGTATGACCTAAATCAAATCCCTTATGACTATATAGTGGAAGTGAGAAATAGATTTAAGGGACTAGATCTGATAGACAGAGTGCCTGATGAACTATGGATAGAGGTTCATGACATTGTACAGGAGACAGGGATTAAGACCTTACCCATGGAAAAGAAATGCAAAAAAGCAAAATGGCTGTCTGAGGAGGCCTTACAAATAGCTGTGAAAAGAAGAGAAGTGAAAAGCAAAGGAGAAAAGGAAAGATATACCCATTTGAATGTAGAGTTCCAAAGAATAGCAAGGAGAGATAAAAAAGCCTTCCTCAGTGATCAATGCAAAGAAATAGAGGAAAACAACAAAATGGGAAAGACTAGAGATCTCTTCAAGAAAATTAGAGATACCAAGGGAACATTTCATGCAAAGATGGGGTCAATAAAGGACAGAAATGGTATGGAGCTAACAGAAGCAGAAGTGGCAAGAATACACAGAAGAACTGTCCAAAAAAGATCTTCACCACCCAGATAATCACGAAGGTGTGATCACTCCCACTCACCTAGAGCCAGACACTCTGGAATGTGAAGTCAAGACGGCCTTAGGAAGCATCACTACGAACAAAGCTAGTGGAGGTGATGGAATTTCAGTTGAGCTATTTCAAATTCTAAAAGATGATGCTGTGAAAGTGCTGCACTCAATATGCCAGCAAATTTGGAAAACTCAGCAGGGGCCACAGGACTGGAAAAGGTCAGTTTTCATTCCAATCCCAAAGAAAGGTAATGCCAAAGAATGCTCAAACTACTGCACAATTGCACTCATCTCACACGCTAGTAAAGTAATGCTCAAAATTCTCTAAGCCAGGCTTCAGCAATATGTGAACCGTGAACTTCCAGATGTTCAAACTGGTTTTAGAAAAGGCAGAGGAACCAGAGATCAAATTGTCAACATCGCTGGATCAAAAGCAAGACAGTGCCAGAAAAACATCTATTTCTGCTTTATTGACTATGCCAAAGCCTTTGACTATGTGGATCACAATAAACTGTGGAAAATTCTGAAAGAGATGGGAATACCAGACCACCTGACCTGCCTCTTGAGAAACCTGTATACAGGTCAAGAAGCAACAGTTAGAACTGGACATGGAACAACACACTGGTTCCAAATAGGAAAAGGAGTACATCAAGGCTGTATATTGTCACCCTGCTTATTTAACTTATATGCAGAGTACATCATGAGAAATGCTGGGCTGGATGAAGCACAAGCTGGAATCAAGATTGCCAGGAGAAATATCAATAACCTCAGATATGCAGATGACACCACCCTTAGGGTAGAAAGTGAAGAAGAACTAAAGAGCCTCTTGATGAAAGTGAAAGAGGAGAGTGAAAAAGCTGCCTTAAAGCTCAACATTCAGAAAACTAAGATCATGGCATCTGGTCCCATCACTTCATGGCAAATAGATGGAAAGAGTGGCTGCCTGTTTTTTTCTGGGCTCCAAAATCACTGCAGATGCCGATTGCAGCCATGAAATTAAAAGATGCTTGCTCCTTGGAAGGAAAGTTATGACCAACCTAGACAGCATATTAAAAAGCAGAGACATTACTTTGCCAATAAAGGTCCATCTAGTCAAGACTATGGTTTTTCCAGTAGTCATTTATGGATGTGAGAGTTGGACTATAAAGAAAGCTGAGCGCAGAAGAATTGATGCTTTTGAACTGTGGTGTTGGAGAATACTCTTGAGAGTTCCTTGGACTGCAAGGAGATCCAACCAGTCTATCCTAAAGGAGATCAGTCCTGGGTATTCATTGGAGGGACTGATGTTGAAGCTGAAACTCCAGTACTTTGGCCACCTGATGCAAAGAGCTGATTCATTGGAAAAGACCCTGATGCTAGGAAAGATTTAGGGCAGGAGAAGGGGATGACAGAGGATGAGACGGTTGGATGGCATCACCGACACAATGGACATGGGTTTGGGTGGACTCCAGGAGTTGGTGATGGACAGGGAGGCCTGGTGCACTGTGGTTCATGGGGTCGCAAAGAGTCGGACACCACTGGGCGACTGAACTGAACTGAGAAGCCATTCTATATCTCTAAACTCCCTGCTCCACAGAAACTATGACACTAGCTTCTGCTTAGGCTTCTCTGGTGACAGGGAGCTCACTACCTTACAAAGTAGTCAAACATAACTGAACTGCGCTGGAAAAATTAATTTGTCTTCATACTGAACCAAGAGCTGCACACTGTAACTTCTACCCACTGATCTAAATTCCCCAGAGCAAAATGGGGAAAAAACAAAACACTTTCCTTCCTTTGTGTAGCAACTCTTCATTTCTCTGAAAACTGTTTCTAACTTTGAAATGCAAACGATTTATGGGGAGAAATGCAGATGACTTGCCATGCAAATTATTTCTCAGTGCATTGTTATAAAGATATATTCTGCCTACCTCATCCCAAATACGCCAGTCATCCAAATGCAGATGCTAAATTCCAGACAAGCAACACTGGTATTAATCTGCACGACTTTGCAAAGACAGGAGTTATTGTATAAAAATATATTGAAGGAAACAGCAGAGTCTTTTGGAAAGAGCACTTCAGTAAGAATCAGAACTCTTAGAAGTGGCTGGTAGCCTGTCTTGCACTCCAACTACCTGTGTATCCTTGGGCAAGTCACTTAACCCCTCCCTCTGAACCCCATTTCTGATCTGTAAAATGTGACAAAACCTACCTCACAGAGATGCAGTGAGGATCAAATGCTGTCCTGTTCGTAAAGCTTCTAGCCCACGCCTGACACAGGACAAATTCTTATTACACACTAGCTCCGGGGCTCAGCAATCCCAGCGTCTCATTCGATGCGCTCGGCGCTCTTGCACCAGCGGGATTCCCCTTCCCAAGCAGAGTCTGCGCTCTGGGCTCGACTGAGGCTCCCTGGTCGCTCGCGCTTTTCTCTCCTTCTCCAAGATGGCGGCGGTCGGCGGCGCTGAGGCGGGATCCGGGCGAGCCTAGTGAAGGTAGCGGCGAGCGGAGCCCCCACGAGGCCGAGCTAGGCCCCCACCCCCAGGCGGCAGCGGCCCCGCCCCGCCGCCACCCGCCGCCTCGGGCCGCGACACCGCCCCGAGAGCGCCCCGGGCCCTTCGCGGCCTAGCCCAGGGGCCGAGCCGGGGACTGGAGTAGCGGCCGCAGTCCGCCCCCGGGAAGGGGCTGGAGCGGGCCGAAGGAGGAAGGCGGGCGGGAGCTGTTCAAATGGGGAAGGCGGGAAAGTGCGGGCCGGGAGGGGGCGTGCGGCCGCCCCGGGGGCCCGCGGGCCGAGGCCGCCCCTCCCCCTGCCCGGCCGTCTCCGCCCTCGGGGGCGCCTGGAGCCGCCGGGACGCGGGAACCCGGGTCGCGGCCGCCTTGCGGCTCAGGACCTGGAACACAGGGTCCCCGGGCTGTCAAGGGGCAAGGGAGCCGGGGTGACGGGAGGGCCGGGGCGCGGCTGGCAGGAGTGGATGCTACGAGCTTTCTTCTTTTTCCCCCTCTTCGCCCAGCTTTGTTGAACTAGCTGTTGCTGCAAAACTGCCAAGAGAATCCCGTTGGTTTGCCGTGGGGACCACAAAAATGGTGGTCTTGGGGGCTCTTTGTAGCAATAACCTGTGTGGTATGTAATCTTTGCGTGCGACCCAGTTTGAACGTGCCTTCCTTAGTGGGATCTGCTCCATCCAGACCCATTTCCCCCCCAAAGCTGTTGCTAGTAGATTTCACTTAATTTTTCTATCGGGCAGAAGAGGAGAACCATCTTCTCTCTCTGCTACCTGATGGCTAAGTTGGTTGCTGATTATATTACCCCATAGCAGAATTTAAAAACAAAAACAAAAACCACTGAATCTAGAGTAGAGCCTGTTGATTGGATAAGGCTTGTCAAAATTTGTACCGCTGGGTTTTTTTGGAAATGTGTGTTGTCAGCAGATCTGTGTGGTGGTCGTGGTTCCGCTCAATTGCATCCCAATGAGAGGATTCAATCCCCAACCCTGGCTGTCGGGATCTCTGCAGTTTCCAGAGCTGGCAGGGGCTGTGAGTGCTGCATAGGTAGGTTTGTGGAGAAGGGAGTGGCAAGAATTCCGAGTCTCTGCGTTCTGAGATTGGAGGAAATTTGGGCGAAAATGAGAAGGCATCCCCTGCTCCTAGCCTCAAAGTAACAACAGCAGCAATTCAGAAACTGGCAACAGCTGTATGTGCATCTTCCTTTTCCTGCACCGACTGGCAGCTTGAGTTCCTGAAAGAAGGGCTGGAAGAAGAGAATGTGGAATCTTGAAAATCTTGAACAAGTCTTTCCTCTTGAACTGGACCCGCGCCTCAGGATTTCGCGTACTGCCTCGGGTTTCCGAGGCTTTCTTTGTCTTTTTCAAAACACACTTATATTTTGGGATGAAGAAGCTTGCTGGTGAATGCTGGGGCTGAGATGACCTCAAAACACCATCTTCTGAAACTTTTTTTCCAAAGTACTTTTAATTTAGGCTTTCAAAATAACAAAGTACTATGTCTGATGATTTCCCCTTTTTCCTGATTGCTTTGATAACTCCGAAAGCAAAGCCTAAACATCACCATATACTTACCTACAAGTGGAAGAGTAGCTCTGTCTCCTTTTTCATCTCTTGAAGAGAAGTCCACAAGTTTGATAATTTTCGCCTTCCAAAAGTACACATTTTTCATGATGGCATATTTCTTACTTCCACAAACAACATAAATAATGAACTTTTACTTCTGTTGTCATTTCTTAACCCACTGAAAGGAACATAATTGTAAAATTATCCTGCCTCTTGAAGTTGACAATTTTGAATTCTGTACACACCAAAATTTATGGAGTTCCGGAGAATGAGCTTTAAACATCTAAATGAGTTTTTACATTTGCCAACATTTAATGTAATTATGGCCTCTATTTTCTAATGTGTGAATATCCAGCCTAATATTTTTCAATTTCATTAATCCTCACAATCTGCTGCCTAAGCCTGGACTCTGAATTTATCATGGATAATGTTCAAGATCTGGAAAGAACATCAGGAGAGTTATCTTATATAAATGTTGCCCTAACTTTGCCTTTCCTCCACACTGTTGCTTGAGACTTCTTTATCTGGTTTCATCTTCCTTCTGTGAGTCAGCATCCAAAACTAACCCCTGGGTTGCAATAATATCCTCACTTGAAAGAACCTAGAAGTTCAGGGTCCATCAGTCTGCCCAAGCTGTGAGTGAGTGAGACCATTGTATCTAATTTTAGTTTTTTAAGCTCTTGACTGTCCCAGTTCTTTACTGAGTTGGACTTGCCTTCAGGCCCCGTTCATTTTTTACTATAGGTTATTTAATCTTGTAATTTATAAAATGCTCCTCCTGTGTCTTTAGAAAAATTAAATAATAGCAGACCTAATTGTAATACCAAATGCCAACACCAGCACACGTTTTCTGTGCTATTCTGTGCCTCTGAGGATCAGCCCCTAATTTTCTGTTCCCTTGTACAGTTTTTTCATCCACTGGTTGTTTTTCAAAGCAGTCAGTTAAGAGACCATGAGTGCCTTTTCATAGTCCAGTAAGTGACATCATTGTTTTCTTTCTGGAGCTGTCTTCAGAGCTACTTATTCTGACTGTTAGTTGTTCAGCTCTGTTTTATGTTAGTTTTGATATTTCCAAAGGGAAGCCCTGGTTATAAGTCTCAGGACCTGCCTTCACTTCATACAGAAGAGCATTTTGTTCTTGACCACAGATTGGTGGCCACATTGGCGCTGAATATTTCAGATTTTTTTGCCTGTTATTTCTCAAAGGTTCTTAGCCAGAATCCATTTGGCATGGAAGACATTTAACTTGAGGTCACAAGTTGTGCTGTTTCTTGGCATTATCAGCCTATGAAAATGAATGGGGTCCATATACTCTTCTAATAAACTTACTATGCTTTAGTGCGAGTAAGCAGATACGCAATTTTTAAATGAAATGGTTGTAATTCCCTATGATGATGCTCCTCTGACCCCTCCTGAAGTTGCACCATGTGGGTGGATGGGGGCAACAGTAATTTCTATTTGAGAAAGTTTAACGCTTAGTATTGGAACATGAAAAACTGGCTATAAAAAAAAGAAAAGAAAAACTGGCTATATTATGAATTTCTACAAGAGACCCGACCTCATATCCGCATAATTTCCTGTGAAAAGCCCTTTGAGTAAGCAGTTCTCCAATTATTTGTAAAAGAACCCAGTTCATTTCATTTCTTCACTTCACTCCAGCTTCTCTTACCTTGACCAAGTCCATTCTTCTTTCCACTCCTTAGGGAAGTGGAGAAATGTTTTTTTACATTTCTGAATGTTGCTTGTAAATCCTTCCTGGTAATAGTTCTTTTTCTATTTTCAACATAAGCTTATCTGTGCATTGTATCTTATCTGACTTGTGCAAGTAGGTCTTTTTTCTTTTGGTTTATTTTAAATGTAACTCTTAGGAAAGTTTCCCTTGTTCATTCATCTTTTCTTTCCCAAAAGTTACATACTTCACAATTACCTGTACCTTCCTCAAAGGGATTGTCAATATCTTGTTGAAGTGTCCTTCAGCATTTCTAAACCCCACTATAGTTACGAAGGTAAAATGAAATATAAGTAAATAATCAGATCAACTTTTAAGCATTTCACTAACAGAATGAGGGCATTTTCAATATATTTAGTATATAAAATTTAAACTTCCTGCAAAAACTTTTACTGCAGGAATTGTGACATTGGCTGTCCTAAAAATATTTGAAGAACCTTACCTTTGAGTGCAGTTTATGGCTCATCATCTTCAAAGTCAAAATGGACATATAAAGTTGAATGCCAAAAAATGTAATTTTAGTAAATTTAAAGCAGTATTTAGAACACTTAAATTTTAATAGTTCTTCAGATTAGTAAAAATCTTAATAATGATAAAAGTTTCATCACCAGTGGACAGGTGGCAATTCCTCCTTATTTTCACCAGTGAAAGTGAAAGCTGTTCAGTCGTGTCCGACTCTTTGCAATCCCATGGACTATACAGTCCATGGAATTTTCCAAGCCAGAATACTGGAGTGTAGCCTTTCCCTTCTCCGAAGATCTTCCTAACCTAGGGACTGAACCCAGGTCTCCTGCATTACAGGCGGATTCTTTATCAGCTGAGCCACAAGGGAAGCCCATTTTCACCTATAGCCTTTAAGAAAGGCTTGATAGCATTAAAGCTGTTTTATGGGCAACTAATGTAAGAAGTGTGCCTACTTTTACACTTCTATGATTTTGAGCAAATTCAAAGAGCCCAACAAAATACACACCAAAAAATTATGCTCTCAAGATCTTTACTATCCCTGTCATGTTGTCATCATTTCTGCTTAAACTGCAATACAACAGATTTTAGCCTGTCACCAGTTCAACCAGTAGGGTATTGTGGTCTCAAATGCGTGGCATGATCTGTCTTCCTCTGCATCCTGCTTTGTCTGTGCATTTTGTGACCGTAATTGAACCTAACCCTCTGACTTCATGTCGGCTTTCACCCTGTCTCAGTGTTACTAGACCTGTTGGCATTTCACAAGTTCTCATGAATTTTTGAAGTTTTTTGGTTTTTTAATGGGAAGTATTTTATATACTTCCCCAACTGACAGCTTTAATTCATGAATCAAATCGAATTAAGCCTAATGCACTTGCTACAGCTTCATCCCTAGTATATTTACAAACAGAAAGAGGAGGTGGTGACAAGACCCTCCTTTATTCCTTGCTGCCCTTCCAGTCCGCCCTTGGATCACTTCGCATTTCCACCTGGAAGGTTGCTTCTCCACAGTGATTTCGCATTACAGGAGGGTTTTCCTTCTTTGTTTCTCAGACCTGGTCCTGTAGACGGGAAGGAGCCTGGACACAGGGACCCCATTCTCAAAGGCCCTGCAGGACCACCATGGCTTATGATGACTCCGTGAAGAAAGAAGGTATGACCCCTTAACCTGAGAAGCATTCCAAAGGGGGTGTCCTCTTCAATCCTTGCAGCCCATGGACATAGAGACCAGGACTGGCCATCACAGCCTGGACTCCCAAGTGATGACCCAGAACACTAGTAAAACTTCACATCATCCCCCGACTGGGCCCATGGAAACGCAAACTGGGACAGGGTTCTAACCCAAGAGTCTGAGCCATAAGTCTCTGTAGTCTATGGGGTGATCCCCAGCAGCACTCGTGGTCCTTGCCAGCTCCAGTGCGCAGGAGCCTGGGGATAGGAATCACACAGTGGACGCCCACAGAGCAGCACCGCACATGACTCCTTATTCTTTTCAGCCTTACTTCTGCAAGTCCGTGTCCACCTGCCAATTCACAACTAAGAAACCATGTCTCAGAACGCACCTTGGGCCTTTGCATAGCATGGAAGCGTTGTTTCTTCAGGTCTGATTCTTGTATTTGCAGCCAACTCATCAGGACATAATGCTCACCCCCTCGGATCTAGCCCTGTGTTCCAGTGGATTTACCAAATGACATGATTCTAATTCGGAAATGGAGGGACTGTTGCATTTCATGGGTGGTGATACAGTCTTGACTTACTTGACTTTCTCGTTTCCTTTCCCAAACGAACCTGTGCTTCTCAGATTGCTTTGATGGTGATCACAGCTTTGAGGACATAGGGCTAGCTGCTGGCCGAAGCCAACGAGAAAAGAAACGTTCTTACAAAGATTTTTTAAGGGAAGAGGAAGAAATCGCTGCTCAGGTCAGGAATTCTTCCAAGAAGAAATTAAAGGTAAATTCTAAACATTTGAATTAGGAATGTTTAAACTAGTTCATAGCGTGTTTCCTAGTATTCGAAGAAACATGTTTCTTTGAAAAACATTTAAAAAGAAAGATAAGCATCGTTCACATCTTTTTTTTTTTTTTTACTATTTCCTGTGTGTTACTTTATTTTCCAAAGTCAGAAATCGTCAGAAAACAACATTGGTTCCAAAGTGCCTGTGCCTCATCGTCTTATTCGTTGCTCAGTTCTCCTTCCTCTTGAATTCCAGGACAGTGAGCTTTACTTCTTGGGGACGGACACGCACAGGAAAAAGAGGAAGCACTCCTCCGATGACTACTACTATGGAGGTGAGGCTGGGGAGTGGCAGCAGGTGGGACAGACTCTTCACTGGTTCTTGGAGTCGGGGTAGGGGAGAGAGATCCAGATGTTGCTGACTCAGTGGCCTATTTAACAGGACAGTGGTTCTTGTTCTGAGTGCCGATAAACCAGTGTGAAGGAGGAGAGAGGTGGAGGGCTGGTATTTTGGAGGATTCAGCATAGAAGAACAGTCTTCATTTGTGATACACCAGGTACCAGGTTCCTTCTCCCCCCAATCATCCACTTATCTTGTGCCCATTATTATTAGCATCCCTCTTGCCATTTGTAGTCCTGGGCCCTCCAGCCTGCGCCTGTGGGTTCCTTCTCACTCCAGGGCGTATCCACTCACAAGACCAGCTTTTCTTAGCTATATTATGCACTTAGCTGACGAGACCGACTCTTTGCTAGAATGGATTTGTCCTGAACCCAGAAACAAATGATGCTTTGTCTTCAGCGTAATCTAAAGTTGTAACTACTCGTAACCCCGCAGCCACGGTCCATCCTTCTGAGCATGCTGTCTTTGGTGGCTTGTGAAGACTCAGTGAAGAAAAACATCTTGAGTGGCAAGAACTGTCTTCAGGGTCAGAGGCAGGATCTACCAAGCCAAGAAGCACGTGGGCATCATCTCTGAATGTTTACAATCAGTTGAAGGGCCTCCCCTCCAGTCATTCCTGTTAGCCTCTTCCTCATCTTAGTTGGGGGTTTTTGGTGAGAGAGGAAACTTGCTAGAAGTAACTCTGCCAATAGGGACAGTTACTTTTCTTGATTACTTCTAGATATTTCGTCTTTGGAGCCGTCACAGAAGAAAAAGAAAAAGTCCAGCCCACAGTCTGCTGATACAGCTATGGACCTATTGAAAGCGATCACTTCCCCTCTGGCCACAGGCGCCAAACCCTCCAAAAAGATAGGAGAAAAGTCGTCCAGTTCCTCAAGCCATTCGGAGAGTAAGAAGGAACACCACAGGAAGAAAGTCAGCGGAAGCAGTGGGGAGCTGTCCCTGGAGGATGGCAGTTCCCACAAATCCAAAAAAATGAAACCGCTCTACGTGAACACAGAGACACTGACCCTCCGTGAGCCTGACGGCTTAAAGATGAAACTTATCCTCTCACCCAAGGAGAAGGGGAGCAGCTCCGTTGACGAGGAGTCTTTTCAGTACCCCTCTCAACAAGCAACTGTGAAAAAATCCTCTAAGAAGTCAGCTCGGGATGAGCAGGGTGCTTTACTCCTAGGACACGAATTACAGAGCTTTCTAAAAACAGCCCGGAAGAAGCACAAGTCATCCTCAGACCCACGTTCGTCTCCTGGCCCCGAAGGCTGTGGTTCTGAGGCCTCCCAGTTCCCAGAATCCCACAGTAGTAACCTTGACCTTTCAGGGCTGGAACCTATCCTGGTAGAATCAGACTCTTCCTCTGGCGGGGAGCTAGAGGCTGGGGAGTTAGTGATCGATGATTCTTACCGGGAAATCAAGAAGAAAAAGAAGTCAAAGAAGAGCAAAAAGAAGAAGGACAAGGAGAAGCATAAAGAGAAGCGACACTCCAAGTCCAAGAGGAGTTCGGGGCTTCCCCCTGCAGCGGTGGCAGGAGAGGTCCCCGTGCCGCCTGTCCCTGCTCCCAGCCTCCCGTACACCGGAGCCGCCACCCCACCCCCGCCGCTTCCCAGCCTCCACACAGACGGGCACAGCGAGAAAAGAAAGAAAAGAGAGGAGAAGGACAGAGAGAGAGACCGAGGAGAAAAGGTAAGGCATGTTTTTAAAGTATGATGGAGGACAAGAGGTGAAGCAGGCTTTTTCCTTGACCGTGGTAAGTGGACTCGGAATTAAGCAGGTGAACCATTGGGAATGTAGCAAGATAAATCCACTGGAACGATGCAGAGTATAAAATAGTGCCGGGCTTCCCTGGTGGCTCAGGAAAGAACATTACATAATCTCTAGTCCACTTTTTTTTTTTTAACAGAAGCAACAGTTTTATTGAAATATAAATCTGATGGCTCAGACGGTAAAGAATCTCCCTGCAATGCAGGAGACCCCCGTTCAATCCCTGGGTTGGGAACATCCCCTGGAGAAGAGAATGGCTACCCACTCCAGTATTCTTGCCTGGAAAATCCAAGGACAGAGAAGCCCGGCTGGCTACAGTCCATGGTTTGCAAAGAATCAGACACGACTGAGCAACTAACACGTTCACTCATAAAATAGTACCAGTGGTACAAAAATAGGAGCCATCTTAATTATTCATGGGTTTTCTTGAGAGAGTTGTTCTCCCACTGTGCCAAGCATGGGTTTAGAAATACCATGGTTTTTTCTGACTGGCCCTTGGAATTCATAGAAGGAGCCAAAACCCCATTTCTTTTACTCAGCAGTGCAGTCTGCCTAAGGCAGTTGAGAGATGAAAAGGTATTCATTCTGTGAGTTCATCTTGAAAAACAGATTTTTAAAATTAGAATGACAAAATAAGGTAACGGCTTCCCACTAACTGATATTGGCTACGGTGTGGTGTTCTTTTTAGTGTCACAGATGTGTTCTCTCACCGTGTGAGTGCTTTTCTGGGTGCCAAGACCAGTGCTGCCGTTTGAGTTAAGAGGTGGGAAGAGGAGCAAGGGGCCTATAGCTCTTGATCTCAGGAAGCTCACCATTTACTGAGAAGAAAGGAATAGAAATCAGCCGCCTTGGTTTGATTTCTGTCTCACAACTCAAGAAATTTTCTAGCAGTTGTACTATGGGGGCTGATGGCTGTGTCATTACAGGTTTCCTTTAAAAGATAAACTTTCTTTCCCCCAGTTATCAAAGTAGCATGTTATTTGTCTAGAAACTTAGAAATTGAGAATAGGAGAAAAAATCAATCATAGTTTTTACCACCCAAGGACAACCATTTTCTTCCTTTCCCCTGCAAAGTTAAATGTCAGGTAAAATCAGAAAAGAAAAGCAACTAAGAAAGAGAAAATCAGCTATATTAAGAATATGGGATTGGTGATTTCCTTTCGGCCTATAATTGAGGCACAAGTTATTTTCCCCACTAGTAAGATTGCCGTTTAAGAAAATATACAGATCAGAAAGGAAAAAACTGTACCTTCTGATCTAAGGATCATCAAGAACTGGACAGTCAAATTCCAGGGCAGGTTTTATTCATTGTTTATTCCAAAATTATTTCACGAAGTAATACATTTCCTGTGTAAGATGCTGTTTATTCCAAGAATTTCCACTCTAGTGATACATGCTAATGCCATTAATTAACCTCCTAGTAAATGTGGGGAAGGCAAAGTGGCCATAGAAAGCTTAAAGGAGAAAAAGGTTAATCAGCAGAAGGGAACACATGGAGGCAGAGAGATGTTTAGGAAGCAGGACAGCAAAAGAGCTGAACTCCGGTCCTGTGTTTCCAACTCTGATAATATTTCTACCTGAATGCCTTTGCTACCTCAGACCGTGTATCACTCATGAAGCCTCATCGCCAGACCCCTAAGCCTGCTTCTCCCCCTCCATCGCCTCCTATAATCCTCATGTCCTACCAGTCAACCCAGACTCAAATCTATATGCTTATTATTTTTCTCAGTACTTTATTATGCAATTTTTCAAGCTAAAAGCATTAAAGAATTGTACAATGAACACCATATGCCACCCATTGAGATTCTGTAGTTAGTATTTTGCCATTTGCTTCACCATCCATCCATTTATCTTATCTTTGTTAGTGTATCTTAAAGTAAGTTGTATGTATCATACACTTCACCCCTAGACACTTCAGTTTGCATATCATTAACTTAAGCTCAATATTTGTCTTCTGGGCTTTTATTAGGTAAAATTCACATATGGCAAAAATGCACAAATGTTAAGTATACCATCTGATGAGTGTTGATGTGTTCACACACCTATGTGACCAAACCTCTATCATGATACAGGTACTACCCTCATCACAGATACTCAGAGGTATTTTCATACCCCTTCTCAGTCAGTCCCACTTTTTCTGATGTTTTTTTCCAACCTTATAATTCACTTTTACATTTCCCTCCACTTAAGGTTTGAGCCTGATATTCTTCCTTTTTAATAACTTCGACACTTTTATGCCCTCTATCACCACTGCCTCATCTCTCAGTACTTAATGTAATAAATAGCCCTCTTTCCATCTCTTCCCCCATGCAGTTAATTAGTCTTACACTGATGCCAGAATGAACTTAAGTATCACTTGATAACAGTTGTCTGCTCAACATCCTCAGTGAATTTTTACTGTCTTCATGTTAAACCATAAGCTCCAGGGGGACCGAGACCATGTCTGTCTTGCTGTCCACTCTGTCCCTGATACATAATCTGCAGTCTGGCCCGTTGTCGAAAATCAATGAATGCTTGTTGAATGAATAAATATCAAAGTCCAAACCCTTGCCCAGGCATTCATAATGGCGATTTAGCCTGAAACCTCTCTTTTCAGCTTTACCTGCTAGTAGTCTGATTTGCATGCAACTGTGCAGAAACCAGACTTGCTCCTCACAGTCTGACCTCCACTCTTTGGGTTGTATTTTGCAGTGACCTTCTTCCCCTTATTTCTGCTCCTTCGCATATTGAAGCTCTGCTTCCCCTTCAAGACCCAATCAAATGCCACCTCCTCTAAGACATCCTGACCCTCCAGTTATAAGTATCTAAAGAACACCCTTGCTCTGGGCAGTTATTGCACTTATTTCCTTCTTTATATTGGATTTGTCTTTGTGTGTATTCCATTTCCCCTGTTGAAGATGGTAAGCTCCTTGAGGATGTTTTAGCTCCTTAGGGACTCTTTTAGCCACCTACTGTGATTACTTTCAACTCCTTGATGTCCTTGGTAGGCATTTTGTGACGCATGTCAAATGAATGAATATGTGGGTGAAAACAGCATCCAAAATGTAGGTTGTAAACAAATGGTAAAGAATCTCCAATGCCAAAGTGAGAGATTTGGCCATGGCACTTTGGGTTCTGAGCAGGGTTTAAATATGCGGTAAATGATAATTGAAGAATAAAATGATGAAGCTATACCTGGTGGCTTAGACCGAGGAGAGACTTGAGGCAGATCACCCAGGAAATTACTATAGTCAGAGGTCAGTAATGAAAGCCTGTTAGAAATAAAATTGAAGAGACAGATTCAGGAGAGACTCTGAAGGAAAAAGTGACAAGATCTGGCAGCTGGGCTTGGCTCTGGGGAGCTAGAAACATGAGTGAGTACATAGATGTCCCTTCAGGTTTTGAACCTGGGTGCCTGGGAAGATAAAATTATAATCTCCTCAAGGGTAAGGACTTTTTTATAACTTCCCCAAGTGGTGAGCGGTTGCTAGTGAAAAATGAATTTGAGTTTATAGCAAAAAGTCTTACTGTGAATCAGTATTTGATTGTGACTGTCCACAGCTGAAACCTGATTACTCTGAATGCAATTCTTTATTTCTCCAACAGATTATTTATGGGACATACACTGAGTTTCCACTGTGTATGAAAATTTCCATGGAGCTTGAAAAAAAAAAAATCCTTCCCTGGGCTTTGTTTCAGTATGAAAAACTATCTGAGAGACTTTCCTGGTGGTCCAGTGGTTAGGACTGAGCACCTCCACTGCAGGGTCCATAGGTTTGATCCCCGGTTGAAGAACTAAGATCCTGCATGCTACTTGGTGTAGCCAAAAAAAATAGAACTATCTGAAAATTCACCTCAAGATAGAAAGGAAGGCTTCAGAAACAGCTTCCCCTTGGCCTGCAGAAAACACACACCAGGAGCTCACTGTGGAAGTGGTAGGCCTCCAGGTACCCTTTCTACCCTAGGTTCTGTGACCAGGATAGCAGTAAACGTGGAGAAGCAAGACAATGTCTGATTTGGAAGAAGAAGAAAAGTTAGGTGTAGATTCCAAGACATAAGAATCTGGAGATTCAGCAGAGCTAAGTGTGTGGTGAAGCTAAGTGGGGAAGAGCGAGGCCATGGAGCCAGCGCCGCGGGCTCCATTCCTGGCTCTGCCACTTAGAAGCTGTGCAGTGCTGGGCGTGGTGCATAACTCCTCCTTCTATTAGTTGGGGGTGAGGATGGACCGACCTGGTAGGGTTGTTAAGGTTCTGTGAGGTGATGCATGGAAAGATGTTTAGGGCCTCTGTATGCCAAGGCCCTCTGGGGCACCAACAGCAAACTCACAGGGGTGCCACAGGATTTTTTTCAACGTTAAAATTTCAAGAGAAAGAGCCATATTTGCCATCTGTCAAGTACCTTCTGAACTACTGGAGTGAGGTAATTCTCGGTTTCAACATCTTTTTATACTCCATTCCTTTCCATAATGCCATATCTTTTCAAAGCTAGGTTTTCAGTGATTGCTGTGATAAAAAGCACATACTCTGGTGGTCCAGTGTTGAAGACACCAGTTTCTACTGTAGGAGGCACAAGTTCAGTCCCTGGTTGGGAAACTAAAATCCCACATGCCATACAGCTAAAAAAAGAAATATGTTTTTTAAACAAGGAAATTTATAAATTAAAAAAAAAAAAACATGTATACCACCTGAAGACCTGCACAGGCACCGTGACTCAACAAAGTTTGGAAACCCTTGACTTTGCACAGTGTTCGGCAAGTTAGCCAAAGACCATTTGATATTTATAATTTGTCACTGACAAGTCATCAGTGACAAGTCATCATCTCAGTAGGTTTTCCAGAGAGCACTAGAAAAGTGAGGCCTTTGAGTCTGATGGACCACCGGGAACTAGGGTTAGAAGTTGGGTGTTTGTGGGCAGTAAATGAAACGTGTGAGTGGATGAGAGGTCATCGAGCCCAAAGCGGAATCATGTAACACACACGAAGGCCCTGGAGGGGAAAGAGAGGCCCTGGGTGCTGGAGGAGAGACCAGAGAGGACCTAGTAAAGACAGAAGTTCGGGTGTAATGGGGAGAGCGGAAGCCAGGTTGGCAGAGTACACATGAGAAGGAGAAGTGACATGGGGGGAGCTCTTCCTAAAGAACCATGACTGTCGATACAAAGAAGGGAGACCTGACTAGTCGTCTCCCTCATGGAGACACTTTCAGTGTGGAGTTTATCTTGGAGGAGGTTTTTTGCTTTTCTGTTTGCCTCTTTGTTCCTTTGTTACTGAATCCTGCTTTCCAGGAGGAATAGAGAAATTGTGAGGTGGTACCTTGATGCATCATGTCCCCTTTAAGATCATGCTGTTGGAGTGGGTGTCTTTTGGTTTATATTGGAGGAGCAGGATATGGTAGCATTTCCAAGACACTTTTCCTTTTGTGTGTGTGTATGGTTGTGCTGGGTCTTCATTGTTTTGTGCAGGCTTTCTCTGGTTGCAGCGAGTCGGGGCTCCAGTTGTGATGCTCAGGCTTCTCATTGTGGTGGCTTCTCTTGTTTCCAAGCACAGGCTCTAGGCACTCTGGCTTCAGTAGTTGCAGCATGTGGGTTCAGTAGTTGAGGTGCATGGGCTTAGTTGCACTGAAGCATGTGGAATCTTCCCAGACCAGGGATCAAACCCATGGCACCTGCGCGGGAAGGAGGATTCTTAACCACGGGACCACCAGGGAAGTCCAAAGATACCTTACTTTCGGTTTTACTAAATCAGTAAAACCCCATTCACTACCACTTGAAATAAGATCTGTGACATTGCCACTTCAGAGGCATGTCTTCACTTATCTCTATGTTTCCAGAGTGATCTCATTTCCTCTAAGCAAACGAAGGCTGACCTAGTGCCTGGCACGCTCAGACATTGCTGTTGATCTACAAATAAACTAAATTCTGAGAGATAACTAGACTTGTCTTGTCATGGTATTACATAAATGAGTCACAATAGCCAGAAGTGGTACCAATGAGGAGGCACCATCTCTGAGGGCCTGCCACGTGCCAGGCTCTCTGAGGCCTTTTTGCACACAGAGGGGTCTTGACTGATAGGTATGGTTAGCTCCCTTTCACAGAGGAGGAAGCTGAGAAGACAAGACACGGAGCCAGAATTTTAATAGAGGTTTCTTTAACCCTAATGTTGTACTCTTTCCACTATAGTGCATGCCTTTCTAATACTTAAGATGATTACCCAGTGCCACAGGAAGCCTTCAACAAAGCTAAATGTAGGTCCTAGGGGAACTGAGACTGATACCGTTTGCTGGTGTCTGAGATCAGCGCTATGGAGACAGGCAGATGTTGTAATAAAGTGGCTGAAAGCTTGGACTCAAGTTCAGTCGTCTTGAGTTCTTGTTCTTGCTTGTGTTGTGCTCAGTCGTTCAGTCATGTCCAAGTCTTTGCAGCTCCATGGACTGGAGCCCGCCAGGCTCCTCTGTCCATGGGATTTCCCAGGCAAGCATACTGAATCAGGTTGCCATTTCCTGCTCCAGGGAGTTCTTGTTCTAGTTGCTACTTACTAGACTTGTTCTCTGGAGATGGCTTCCTCGCTTCCCTGCTCACTTGTGAAAGGGGCTGAAGAAGTGAAGTGAAGTCGCTCAGTCGTGTCCAGCTCTTTGCAACCCTGTGGACTGTAGCCCACTAGGCTCCACCATCCATGGGATTCTCCAGGCAAGAATACTGGAGTGGGTTGCCAGAGTAAATCAGGTGAATGAGTAACATGCTTGGCACAGGGCATGGCTCAATCAAGAGCTGCTGTTACAGCAACTGTTTTCATCCCAAGTTCCTTGGAAGCATAACATATACTTGAAAACAAAACTTTTTTTTCAGCCACTCATTTCACAAATTAGAGTGAGCAAGGGGGTGCTGCTTTTATGGTTTTGTTTCTGTTTTGTGTTTTCATATTAACACCCACCTTTTAGGAACCCACCTCTGCAACCAGCATCTATTTGGAAAGCAGTTAAGAACCAGAAAGAAAACAGGGTCCCTAAGGAGCAAAAGCAGATGTTACAGAACAAGTTCACAGCAGATCCTTGGAGCACTTCATGGGCGCCGGGGAAGGGGAACATCAGCTGGAGGTGCATCAAGGGGCCACTCTGGCCCTATTCTTTTCCGCACAGTCTTAATGAACAAGCACCCAGCCTGCTTCATCCAGAAGCAGATGAGGGAATACAAATGAATGTGCTTTTCACACACAATTCTGACACTTGGTTATGCATAAAATACATATTTATTCTGCACGTACATTGTGCCAGGCCCTGATCAGATACAGTGTCAGCTCTCAAAGAGCTCTCAAAGTAGTAAGAGGGGTTGGAAAGTACCCAGTGGGTTGAACCTCAGCAGAGATGTGTGCCGAGTGCCAAGGAGAGCCTAGGGGTGACCAGGAAGCTTTCAAAGGGAGGCAGCACCAAAACCGAATCTTAAGGCCAGATAGGAATTGAAGGGTGGAAAGGAGGAGTGGGCATTCCAGTCAAGAAGTGGAGAATGCGTGTGAAGGCCTGAGTGGTGGTAGGGTGTTCAGAGAACCACAGGAAGTCCAGCCAGCTGAAAGGTAAAAAATGGCTATGCCCTGGTGTGGAAGGCAGGAAGCAGGCATTAGTAAATGACAGTGGTAATAAGAACTTTGCTATGGAATTGCTCATACAGTCTAAGAACTGCACTAAGTTTTTTTTATCTATGGTGTACTGATGAATTTCCACAAGAGCCCAATGAGGTGTAGGTATTTTCATCTCCATTTCACAGAAACGAGCTCAAAAAAGTGAAAGAAGCTGCCCCTGGATGCATACCTGTTTAGTGGCAGTACAAGGGTTTGACCCCAAGTTTTTCTGATAAAAGGACACAGAAAGAATGTTTATAATAAACATTATGCCTCAGGGATCTGGTTCTCATCTTAAAATGGCAGGAATGATGAAACCTACCTTGTAGGGTTATTGGGAGCAGTAAAAGAATTTCCGCAGGTAAAGCCTTGGTAACCATCTCCTGCACAGTATTAACATCAGTGAAGAAATGGGGTTCCATCAGCAGCAGAAGAAAGCCAAGTTTATTTAGAAAACTCATAAATTATGTTTTGCCAGATTCCTCTGTCCATGGGGATTCCCCAGGCACCCCATGGACTGGGTTGCCATGCCTTCTCCAGGGGATCTTCCCAACCCAGGGATTGAACCCAGTCTCCCGCTTTGCAGGCGGATGCTTTACCGAGTGAGCAACCAGGGAAGCTGTTTTGCCTTAACCCCCAGATATTTTACCCTTTAAAAATAGGTTCTTAAACTAGAGTCCTAGATGGGTTCAAAGAGTGATTTTTATCTGACTTTCACAAAGAGTTCTGTGCTCTAAAGGAGTTCAGCATGACTGCTTTATACAACACATTAAGAAGTTGCTCTTGGAAGGTCTTGATATTGTGACACATGTCTTCAAACATTTAAAAGGAGGCCTGGCTGTAAAATTACAACCTCCTGAGTCATGCTTAAGTGGATTTGTTGCAGTTATTTGCTACTAGTTATAAAGTATCCAAGTTTTCAAAGTATTGACATTTTGTTAAAGGAGAGCCCCTAGTTATTCCAGATGTAACCACTATAAGTCACAAGATTTTGGCGTAGGGAGAGGGATTGAATGTTTGTATAATAGGTGAAACAAAAAAGGTTTACCGGTTTGTTATTTAGTTGCTAAGTCGTGTCTGACTCTTTGAGACCCCATGGACTGTGGCCTGCCAGGCTCCTCTGTCCATGGGATTTCCCAGGTAAGAACTCTGGAATTGATTGCCATTTCCTTCTCCATTACCAGTTTGGGAGTGGGGGAGGGGTGGTGATTTATTGTAAACAGCAAGTGCTAAACTTGAATATATTAAAATCCTATTTCTACTATAAAAATAGAAAGTCTAGGGTGTGGGCTTACCTGGGGATCCAGTGGTTAAGACTGAGCTTCAGTGCAGGGGGCTCAGGTTCAATCCCTGATGGGGAACTAAGATTCTAACATACTGTGTGGGACAGCAGAAAAAAATTTCTAGGGTGAAATTACTGGCCTTGCATTTAGAATCATATGGAAATATTTTGTTTATCTGGAGCTCATCCACTATATGTGTTATTTCTGACTGTTAATTTAGGAAAAAATGGCTATGCCCTGGAAAAAAATTTAACCCTCAAGTTTGAATTCCAAACTTTGAATCCTTAGGCTGGAGTTGCATCTTATAACACAAAGGTTAGGTTCTAAGGTCAGCACATAAGGTGAAAATTGTTAAGAGTTTCCCTTGAAAATCCCTTAGGAAAGCTGAAGGCCAGTAGATGCTCAGTCCAACAGAATGTCAGCCCATTCTTCACCAGATGAAGTCATCGGTGTATGTTGAGAAGCCATACTTTTATTTTGTAATTATGTCGGCTCCACCGTCAGACTCAGCCTTGGGCAGCAAGGCGCACACACTGAGGGAGACATACAGGAGCTGTCTGAGGAAAGCAGATTCATGCTTTCTGTCACACTCGCTCCAAGGACTGGGTCCTCAGAGCAAAGTCACCCAGGCTAGTCAGTCCGTAGTGCCCTCTCTCTCTCATGGCCAAGTATAGAACTGTGAACTCATATCTTTCTCTGTGATGCCACTTCATTTTATCTTGAGCACAATAAAGGGAGATTTGAAAGGACTAGAACACTTAGCGCATCTGGGGATATGAGGCTGCTACTCAGCTAATAAAGGAGATACAGCACCCAGAACTCACTCCTGTAGCATCTCTGAACAGGACTGGCTTCATCAGAAGAATACTAAAACTAAGACCTTTACTATTTAAATGAAATGTTTAAGGGCCTTGCCACTGTTTTCTTTGTCTTGTTTAAGATGAATTCACCCTATCCCCCTTCACCAGAATTTATATTTTTAAGAAAACTCATATTGGCTTTTTGGATGCTACAACTTCTATTGTTAAAAAAAAAAATGGAATAGAAATTAAATTTTCTATTATGGCATCACAGATTACCACAGTATCCATTTGTTAATATCACCTCAAGAAGTTCAGCCAGTGCTCCTCTGGGCCCTCTGTTCTGTTTCTCACAAGACTGAGTCCACGTGTTGGCTAGAACTGGGTTCTCGGCTGAGGCTAGAGAGCTGCCAGGTTGTTGGCAGCATTCAGTTCCTTTCAGTTGTAGAACTCATGGCAACTTGTTCAGGGCCAGCAGGGGAGTGTCTCCTGTTGGGTCTCACCTCTTTTAAGGTCTCACCAGATAATATCTTGGATCGCAAAGAGTCGGATGCAAGCAAACTGAACTGGATACCATCAGGCCCACTCAGGATAATCTCTGTTTGATTCACTCGGATTCAATTCGCTTAGGAACCTTAATTACATCTGGATAGGTTCTTAGGAACCTTAATTAATAGCAGTAAAAATCCCCTTTTGCCATACAGCATAATACGGTCCATGGGCGTGACACC
This sequence comes from Capra hircus, assembly GCF_001704415.2. Taxonomy (NCBI): domain Eukaryota; kingdom Metazoa; phylum Chordata; class Mammalia; order Artiodactyla; family Bovidae; genus Capra; species Capra hircus. Next base: position 72,211,263 of record NC_030812.1, read on the forward strand.
CTCTGGTATTCACTGGTCCTGCCCACAGTCGAGGGAGGGCGTTTTTACAAGCCATGTCCACCAGAGGGGCAGAAATCTTGGGTGCCATCTTAGGATCCTGCCTACCACGGAGATAACATGAGTGAGTACCTCCTGAAGTGCCAAACTGATGAATTCCCACCTCTGAAAACAGTATTATCCAAGCTCAGTGGTATCATCCAGGTTTTACTTACAGGGAAACTAAAGTCAGGATTCTAACCTAGCTCTGTCGGCCCCAAAGCCCAGGGTCTTTCTCTTTTGCCACATTGTGTCTGATAAATCCTGTTAACTTTTCCCTCCCTTTCAATTGACCTGCTTCTCTCCAACCCCACTGTCTTGGCCATGGGCCTTCATCCACCCCTCCCGGGTGCTCCTGCAGCAGCCGTCTCACATCCACAGGACTCCCTGCCTCTAGTCCATTCTCCATGGTCATAAATTGCAATCTGTCCTAGTGACTTCCTGCTTGAAATAATTGCCTCTTTCAGATAGAACCCTTACTCTTCAATACAGTTTACATGGCATCCATCTCTGAGCACTCCCTGCTTCTCTGACGCCATCTCCTACCTCCCTCTCTGATGAGTGTCACCAGGCTGAGAGCCTGGAACACTGGTACCATTCTTCACCTGGTGAATTCTACTCAGCTTTAGCATCTAAGTTAAATGTCCTTTCCTCCAGCAAGGAGGACCTTCTTCAACTCCCTGATGAGTGAGGCGGTCCTGTTGCATATTCCTGTAGCAGCCAGTACTTCTGTAATGTTGTCACATTGTATTATGATGACACATTTATCTGTCTCCTCTGTTAGATTCTGTGTCTGGTTCTTGGCTGTATTCCCAATGTCTGGCATAGAGTGGATGCTCAGTAAATATTAAGAAATGAAGAGTACAGAGTACTTTGATGGGTTACTATGTTTCCTTTGCGATCTCCTCCTTGTTAGTCTCTGCTTTTCCTTCTTTGCCACTGAAATACTTTTAACGTCACATGTCAGAAGAGCTATCCATTTCTCCTGTGTTTTATTCAGGATCAAATCGTTAGTATAAGGTGAAGCTGAGAAAAGATGGTGGGCCTTCGAACTTTATGTTTTAAAATTTTTCCACCGTTTATGCTGCTTGACTGCCTTAGAATAAGATCTGGGCTTCAAAAGCTCATCCTGTTTAACTACTCACTATAAAATATCTGACTATAGTGTGGGAGACCCGGGTTCAGTTCCTGGGTTGGGAAGATCCCCTGGAGAAGGAAATGGCAACCCACTCCAGTACTCTTGCCTGGGAAATCCCTTGGATGGAGGAGCCTGGTAGGCTACAATCCATGGGGTCACAAAAAGTCGGACACAACTGAGCGACTTCACATACCCAGTACAGGTACTCAAAAGATGCAGGCTTATTTTCTACACAATTGAATAAAGTCCTTATGAGAGCTATGAGAGGAACTCCTTTCTTCAGGATGTGGATTGGGATCTAATGTATTGAATAAGAGTTGTGATTCATTCTATAAAAGTCATTTTAGTTTTATGTTATAGCTGTAGACAGCCTTGTGAAATAGAGGGCAATAACCTTTCACAGTCTTATAACTTGTCTAAGGAAACATTGTTAAAACTCCTTACAAGTTTTATAATATGGCCAAATGTCAGTTCTATGAATAAGCTGTTTTTAAAAAACTGGTCTGAAATTTTTGAAGGTAAATTTATAACAAACATGCCATAATTTTTATAGCCAAAGAAGTGCTATCTCATTCAGAGCAGGTACTTTGGGAGATGTCTCAGGGTTGTTTCCATTCTTGAAAAATGGTTTCAGAATTACTTTGGGAATTCAAGTCAGAGCTGTCATACAGCTTTTTTTTATTGTCTTAAGTGTTGGCTATGACAAACCTAGACAGCATATTAAAAAGCAGAGACATCACTTTACCAACATAGGCCCATATAGTTGAAGCTATGGTTTTTCCAGTAGTCATGTATGGATGTGAGAGTTAGACCATAAAGGAGGCTGATCTCTGAAGAATTGATGCTTTCAAACCATGACACTGGAGAAGACTCTTGAGAGTCCCTAGGACAGTAAGGAGATCAAACCAGTCAATCCTAAAGGAAATCAACCCTGAATAGTCATTGAAAGGATTAATGCTGAAGCTGAAGCTTCAGTGGTTTGGCCACTTGATGCAAAAAGCCGACTCATTGGAAAAGCCTGATGCTGGGAAAGATTGAGGGCAGGAGGAGAAGGGGTGACAGAGGATGAGATGGTTGAATGGCATCACCGACTCAGTGGACTTTGAGCAAACTTCAGGAGATAATGAAGGACAAGGAAACCTGACATGCTGCAGTCCATAGGGTCACAAAGAGTTGGACACAACTGAGCGACTGAACAACAAAAAAAGTGTTGGCTAGCCTTTGGTCTTTGAGAATAGTGGTTTTATGAAAACAATATTAAGAATTAAGTCAGGTGAACCCAAAGTGCGTGATTAGACTTTGTTTTAAACAAGGTGCAGCTCTGAAGTCATGAGACAGGCACGGTGTTGTTTGTTGTTTTGTTTTGATTGTAAAATATAACTCTTGAGGCAAACAAAAGTTTCCAGCAGCTTTAAAGCACCAGACATTCATGTGATTATAATAACTTGCAGGACCAGAAAGGACTATCTTGGAAGGAGGTGGAGGACCAATCATTGTACTTTGATACTTACAAATGAGGTTGTAAGGAAAGCCAGACTGAAAACATCTCAGTATATTAGATAAAAGTTATAAAGGGATAATCTTTTAGTCTGAAATAGTAACTTTTTCTGTAAGGAAGCAATGTATTTTTCCCTTGGCCCATAGTGCATAGCCCTAAAGTTCAGGTGCCTGGGTTGTAGCCATTCTGGTGTTACAACCGGCATAGCTGCAGGACCCAGACAAGTCACTATTTTTCTGAGTTTCCTTTTCTTCATCCTCAAAGTGAGGGGGTTGGACAGGTGCTATCTAACATGCCTTTTCAGGTAGGAAAACTTTTTTCTTCCAAGTTTATGGTTAATTATAAAATGGAATGCATGGTAATGTATAATACCTTCTGTTTTATATACACTTGGTTGGTTTTAAAAGCTTGTTTCTCAAAAATCCTGTGTTGCTTTTGAAATTGTCATAATTCAATGAAGCATAAACATACTTCAAGTAGTACAAAGCACTTTGTTGATGTGAAAGAGGTTCATCTTACATTGAGTACCAAAGAATTGTCCTCAGTTATTTATTTACTTTTCACCTTTGGAGCACAAGAATGTGAACAATAAAATAACAATAAACTATAAGTGACAGTCAAAGCAGGATCAAGAAAATTTTAAGATTAGAAATCAAAGCCAGGGACTTCCCTGGTGATCCAGTGGTTAAGACTTTGCACATCCAATGCAGGGGGCGCAGGTTTGATCCCTGGTTGGAGAACTAGGATCCCACATGCCGCAGAACCAAAAGAAAGAAGAAGAAATGAAAACCAGAGGCACAATATGAACGTAAATTTGGCTCTTGATTTTCTAGCCCCAAAGTAAAGAAAAGTTATGTGGTTCTTATTTTAAAGATGAAAAATAGCTACCCCAGGAGAGGTAAAGATTTGCTTAGCACTCAATTCTAAAAGAATTAGGTAACATTTGTAGGATGAATGAAGAGCTTTACAAACAATTATCAAGGAGCTGCAACAACCTGAAAAATCTAAAAATCAGCATCTGGTTTTTACCTTCTAAAAGTAAAACTGATACTCATCTCTGAGTCATAAGTGACATGGTTTAATAATTATCCTGTTTAAGGAAAGTTGGTTGGCAATTTAGGACCCTTGAGGAAAAAGTGCAGGTTACTTTTCTGCTTTGTTCTCATAGACGCAAAGTTGTTCAACTTGGCTTCTAATTAAGTCTTACCCTGTTCTATTTTTATGTGGTACTAGCCAAAAAAGAAGAACATGTCGGCCTACCAAGTGTTCTGCAAGGAGTACCGTGTAACCATTGTGGCTGACCATCCAGGCATAGGTGAGAACATTTCTCATTTTTAGTGTTCTTACTTTCCATGTCTATCTTTGAAGCAAGGCAGTTAATTCAGTCAGCAGGCGAAGTTCTTCCCATGGTCTGAAAAGGACACAAATCTCATTTCTCTCCTCAACTATACAAGTCACTTTAGATTTTGCCTTAGTACACCCTGTCCAAAAGCACAGTATGTAAACATACAGTTGTTTCTTTCCAAGATTCTTCTACAGCTGACTTTTTCCCCAAACTGCCTCTTGGGTATGGAGTTGGAGTATAGGGTTGGAGTTGGGTATGGAGATGACATATTACATTGTTCGTTATTTGTCTCTATATCGAAGTTGGTAAGGTGAGAACGCTACACCTCAGCCCTTGGACAAGTCAGGTAACATCTACAAATCTCATCTGCCTAGTGTGTGGACTAGCTTCTCAACCCTCTCACCAGGGCTGTTGTGAGGCAAACATGAAGCATCAGAAAAGACTCAGATGTGCTTTATAAAGTGTGAGCTTGCTCTACAGTGTGGGGAGCACAGTATTACACATCTGAAAGATTGCTTCTGAGCTGCTCTAGAGAAATTCTCCTTTGTTTCTGAGCTCTCAGAAATTTGATAAAAACCTAACATTTCTTATCAAATCCTACATAACATTTTTTCTTTAACCTAAGTAGATAAGCCATGTTTCATGGGATCATATTAAAAGATACCAATACGATGCATCAGGCGTAAATCCTTAAAGAGTAGATGTGTGAGATTTTAAGCCTGTCTCATAGCGACCCAAACAGCTCCTTCCTTCTATAAAACACCCAAGGGAAGTGGTGGGGTTTGGTTTGGTTTTCTGAAAGAATCTTGTGCTATTTAAATCTGATCTTCAAAACCATCTTCTAGTTTTTGTTCTATTCAGCCTTCTGTTTTGTTTATGGTTAAACCTTTACTGTATTCAGTTTTCCCGGGTTTTTTTTACTCTTTTGTGCCAGATTTTGGGGAACTGAGTAAAAAACTGGCTGAGGTGTGGAAGCAGTTGCCAGAGAAGGACAAACTGGTAAGCAGACTTTATCACAGACACATTTTTCATTGCTCTGTCCTTCCAAAGTGTGTAATCCTCTTATGTTGCTGTTGTTGTTCAGTTGTTCAGTTATGTCTGACTCTTGCTTCCCCACGGACTGTAGCCCACCAGGCTCTTCTGTCCATGGGATTTCCCAGGCAGGAATATTAGAGTGGGTTGCCATAGCCTTCTCCAGGGGATCTTCCTGACCCAAGAATCAAACCCATGTCTTCAGCATTGGCAGGCAGATTCTTTTACCTCTGAGCCCCTGGCAAAGTCTGAAATCCCAAACACTGAAAATAGTGAAAAAAAGAAAAATTATAGATTGGTGGAAAATGGCTTAGAGGTCAGTAAACAAGTTGGTGCCAGTTCACTCTAGGTGAGAATTTAGCTGCAGGGAGGCTGTCTTCTAACCTCATCTAATTTTTTTTCTCAGCAACCTTACGTTTGAGCCAAAAGATGACCTGCCTTGGGCAATGATATGTGTTAAAAGAGGATCTAAAGTCAGAGCCCCTGACTATAGCTAGTAGTTAGCTATGGTCTGAGAACTGAGGAAAGAGCTCCATAGTCACAGCAAATAATAAAACCATGGGACATTGTTTATTAGGAAGATAGGTTCTGGGTCATCACCTCCATCAACCATTACCAAATAATATACCGCCCTATCAAACACTAATAAGACAATGATATAGTCATACCTGAATCACTCACAGTCACTTACAGTCAGACGATGTAAAGGTGGTCTAGGAATTAGAATTTCCATTTTGCTTTATTTAAGGTACTGCTCATCTAGGTGAGATGACATGTATTTTTCACCCAGGTAGATTATCTTTAGTTTCTGGGTTTTGTGTCATTGTTATCCTACTGTTGGTGTTGCGAGCCGACAGGTTAGAAGAAATATTTAAACCAGATGGACATAAAGGTGAGCCAGAGGTTTCCTCTGTGATTTTTACGTTCCAGCCTTAGGTAGAGGGATCGCAGAGTGCATGCTGCCGTCTGAGCAGTAGCACTGAAGGATGTGCCTAGTCCTCGCCTGAGATGCTGCTGTCTCCACTGCCTGAAGCCTGTGCAGTGACCTTCCAGCTTAAAAAGAAACACTAATCCTCTGTCTGCTCCGCTCCACTGTTCCTTTTCTTTTCTTCATTCTGTTCTTCCATAACTGCTTTCCCTTTCAGTTTTTTGCCCTTTGAAATTTATTTTTGCCCTGATCTGATTGCAGGTTTGGAAGCAAAAAGCTCAGTATCTACAACACAAACAGAACAAAGCAGAAGCTACAACTGTGAAAAGAAAAGCATCCAGCTCAGAAGGTTCCATGAAAGTGAAAGGTAATGACCACATCCTTCTCCTCTTTTCATTCTCTTCCCCACAGCTCTGTGAATTTTGCTTCTTTACTAAGAAATGGGGAGAGTGGCCTATATTAGAAGCAGATCTTGATATCCAGATACCAGATATTAAAGGTTGCCCCCAATATTTAGAAAATGTTAAGTCAGGAGTCAGCACACTTCTGTGAAGGACCAGAGAATACATATTTTAGGTCTGCGATCCATATGCATTCTCTGTCGTGTATTTTTATTTCTTCTACAACAACCATTTTAAAATCTAAAATCATTCTTAGCTCACAGGCCATACAAAGGAAGTTATTAGACAGATCCGATCTGCAGTCTACAGTTTTAGCGTATGCCTGGTAGAGCTCATAAAAAGGGAAAACCAGGAAGAACAGTTCTGTGGTTCAAGGCCCTGGGCAAGCTTTATCACTCTGTTTCTTCTCTGTTCTCAGCTGCTTCTATGGGAGTACTGTCACCCCAGAAGAAATCCCCTCCCACCGCCATGCTGTTACCTGCCTCGCCAGCCAAAGCTCCTGAGACAGAGCCCATTGATGTGGCTGCTCACCTCCAGCTGCTGGGAGAGTCCCTGAGCCTCATTGGACACCGCCTGCAGGAAACTGAGGTAAGGGCGCCATCAGCAGCAAGCTCCAGCTGCTGGTAGTCTGGACCCGTGTGCTCATTCCACATACATGCAGTGAGCAACTGCTGTGTGCTGCTACACCAGGTGCTCAGGATACACTGATAAGGAGGGGTGGCAGTGCTCACTGCGGCACTGTTTACAACAGCCAGCACATGGAAGCAACCTGGATGCCCACTGACAGATGAATGGATGAAGGAGCTGTGGTACATATATACAGTTAACATTACTCAGCCATAAAAAGGAACGAATTTGAGTCAGTTGTACTGAGATGATGCACCTAAAGCCTGTTACACAGAGTGAAGTACATCAGAAAAACAAACACCGTTTATTAATGCATATATATGGAATCTAGAAAAATGTTACTGATGAACCTGTTGGCAGGCAAGACTAGAGATGCAGACATGGAGAGCAGACCTCTGAACGGAGCAGGGCAACGAGTCGGCGGGACAAATTGAGACAGCAAAATTGAAACACATACCTTACCGTACATAAAATAGATAGCTAGTGGGAAGCTGCTGTGTAACACAGGGAGCTCAGCCTGGTGCTCCGTAACAACCTAGAGGAGTGGGACGAGGTAGGGGGTGGAGGGGAGGTTCAAGAGGGAGGGGAGATGTGTATACCTGTGGCTGATTCACATTGTTGTATAGAAGAAGCCATCACAACATTGTAAAGCCATTATCCTCCAATTAAAAATAAATAAAATTTTTTAAAGAAATGGGATGGTAATAGAAACACCTAGAGATTTGGAAGCTGGCTCTCAAAGCTTACACTGATAGTTTTCTATTGAAACAATGACACAAAAGAAAATTACCCTGACACTTCCTCTCCCTCCCCTGTTTTATAGAGAAATAATTGACATATAACCCTACAACTCACTTTTATTTTTGAAAAATGAGTCCAAATCCCATGGAAACTTTCATCATTTTTACTTCCAAGAGAATTAGGATTTTTCTATGCATTTCAAGGTTTTGAATAGACAGGTTAGATTATCCAGGGGAGTAAGAGTTCCTCTACAGCTTTGAAGATAGGTAGCAAACGGGGAGATTGAGGTGTCCAAGCTCTTCATTACTCTGCACTTGAATTATACAGTGTTGTATACCCTAAGGAGATCTTTGTCCTTTTAAGCTTCAGTTTCAAAATCACTTAACCTGCAAAACTGTCATGTTCCATCTCTGTTACCATATTCCACTTCTAATCATACTGCCCCCTGGCTAACTCAGTGGTGTAGGATTTCAGGTTTCCACCGGGTCCTAGTAGGACATTGCAGTAAAGAAATCAGTCTCCGTTCCTAAAGCCATTTTTAAGCTGAGAAGTCAGTATAGAAATATAAAACTACCCACTTGCTTTTATGTGGAAGTTGAATTACTATTCAACAAATAAAATGCCAGAGGCCACAAGAGATGAAGCTTTGTCTAAATTCTTTGGCTAATTTCTCAAAATTTAGTAAGTGTCAAAAAGAGACACTTCCTGGTAGGCTCGGATATTTGAATGGATATAGATATTTCTAGAAGAAAATATTCTGGGACCCTTACTTATTTTTCATATTTAGATATTCTTATGTTTCCTAAAAAGTTACAGTGACTGTAGCCATGAAATTAAAAGTTACTTGTCCTTGGAAGAAAAGCAATGTCAAACCTAGACAGTGTATTAAAAAGCAGAGACATTACTTTGCTGACAAAGGTCTGTATAGTCAGTACTGTGGTTTTTCCAGTAGTCTTGTATGGTTGTGAGAGCTAGACAATAAAAAAGGCTGAGCACTGAAGAATTGATACCCTCAAACTCTTGAGAAGACTCTTGAGAGTTCCTTGGACTGCAAGGAGATCAAACCAGTGAATCCTAACAGAAATCAATCCTGAATATTCATTGGAAGGACTGACACTGAAGCTCCAATTCTTTGGCCACCTGATGCGAAGAGCCTGACTCACTGGAAAAGACCCTGATGCTGGGAAGGATTGAAGGCAGAAGGGGATGACAGAGGAAGAGATGGTTGGATGGCATCGCCAACTCAATGGACATGAGTTTGAGCAAACTCCGGGAGATGTTGAAGGACAGGGAAACCTGGCATCCTGCAGTCCATGGAGTTGCAAAGAGTTGGACACAACTGAGAGACTAAACAATAAAATTCACCTCCCATATTACAGATTTTCCCTGCCATCTCCTTTTAGTTTAGCAAATACTTGTTGAATACTTAGGCATAATTCCAAAAACTGGGAGGAGGAGAATTCCTAATAGTTTCCTGATGATTTCATATCATCAAGAAACTTGCAGTGTAACTGGAAAGATAAAATAGATACAGAATTAGCCAATAAAACAAGCCAGCTTCTGTGAGCAGTTGCCACGGAAGGGTTACATGTCTGTATTGACTGAAAAGGGGAAAATTACATTGCAGACCCTCCATTCCACTTTTTTTAAAAACATAAGGAACAGTCATAGAGATATAACTGCCATGGCTCAGACTATGAAGAATCTGCCTGCAGTGCAGGAGACCCAGGTTCAATCCCTGGGTTGGGAAGATCCCTGGGGAAGGGAATGGCAACCCACTCCAGTATTCTTGCCTGGAGAATTCCATGGACAGAGGAGCCTGGCAGGCTACAGTCCATGGGGTCGCAAAGAGTTGAACATAACTGAGTGACTAACACAGCAACAACCATAAAGTTTACCCTTTTAAAATGTAGAATTCAGTGGCTTTTAGTATATGCACAGATTTCTGGCTCCATTACCTCTGTCTAATGCCAGATCATTTCCACTACCCCCAAGAGAGACCCCGTATGTACCTGCAGTGGACTTCCCTGGTGACTGAACAGTAAAGAAGCTGTCTGCCATTGTAGGAGACGAGGGTTCAGTCCCTGGGTCAGGAAGATCCCCTGGAGAAGGGAATGGCCACCCACTCCAGTATTCTTGCCTGGGAAATTCCATGGACAAAGGAGGTTGGCAGGCTATAGTCCATGAGGTTGCAAAGAATTGGACACAATTTAGTAACTAAACAACAACGTGTCAGCAGTAAGCAGTAATTCCCCTTCTAATCCACTTCTCCCCAGACTTTAATCATTTGCATATATCTTCACAATTTTGCGATTTCCTCAGACCACTTATACTGTTACCTATTGTGTGTTTTTATTTAAATAAATTTATCCATGCTTTCACAGTGATATCCTGGATATCACAAGTGTGGTATTCTAATCTTTTTTCTAATGGATGTGCATTATCAACTGATTAATGTTCACCTGTATGCCACCTGAAATTAGTAAACTACTACACTTCAAGGAGCATTGACTTATACAGTTGCTCATTTTAAATTGAATACCTGAAGCCTAATAAAATTGTGACCATTATTATAAGTCTACACAACTCACTGTGAACAAGCTTAGCTTGTCCCACTGTGCAGTCTGCTGCCATTCTACAGCTCTGCCACCTGAAGCAGTTAGAGCAGAGTTAGGGGGTCAGGAGAGGCTCTGAAAGGGAAGTGGGGTTCCATCAGGACCCGGAAGGACAGGCAGGACTTGCATCATGGAGATGGTATCCTAAACCAAGACCACAGTGCACATGTGCTTCTCAGCCCTGGCATCTTCTGCCAAGATGGGTCAGAAGAGACCCAGTGGGGCTCTTAACCCCCATTCCTACCTTCACCAGATCTTTTAACTCTTTTATGTATTAGGGTTCCACTTGAGGTTTTCTTTTCAAAGGGTTTTATTGCTTAAATGATTAAAAACTAGAACATCCAGCGCACAAGGTGGGGGAAGGCTGAACTATGAAGGGCCCAGTACAAGTTGCAGAAGGAAATGAGGGCTCAGGAGCTTCAGGGATGTTTTGAGTAGAAGGAATGATCACAGCTCTCATTTGATTTTCTTTAAAAATACCTTCTACTTTAGATTGAGAGTGAAGACAGCAGAATTAGGGAAACGTTATAACAATAGTCTAGACATGACAAAGATTTTAATTTAATTCAAATATTTATTGGGGGATTACACTATACAGAACCCCAGTAGTTATTGGGAGGATATAAAAAAGAATAGGACTTGGTTTCTACCCTCAGGATGCTTATTGGGAGAGTCAGACAGAAAATATTACCTCTGCTGCTGCCGCTTCTAAGTCGCTTCCGTCGTGTCCGACTCTGTGCGACCCCATAGACGGCAGCCCACCAGGCTCCCCCGTCCCCGGGATTCTCCAGGCAAGAACACTGGAGTGGGTTGCCATTTCCTTCTCCAATGCATGAAAGTGAAAAGTGACTCTTAGCGACCCCATAGACCACAGCCCACCAGGCTCCTCCATCCATGGGATTTTCCAGGCAAGAGTCCTGGAGTGAGGTGCCATTGCCTTCTCCTAATATTACCTCTAATTAACTGTTAAAGTATGGAGTAATACTATTAATTGGCTATCTTTCATTGAACTCTCACTCAGGCAGTTTTGTGAGTGCTATACATAGAGTCTCTCATTTAATTCACATTGCATGTTTTGTAAAACAGAATTTGTGTTGTTCCCTTATTTTACAGAAGGAAGAATAGACTTTCAGATTAAGGAACTCTCTCTGGAATTTAGCCCCTAAGTGCTGAAATGGAGCCTTGACTTTGGTGGCATGACCTCAGGGCCCATTCTTGTAACCCTTTGCTTTATTTTCTGACTTGGAAGTAGGGGGAGACATTGGACAAGGAGAATGAAGGGAGAGAAAAGTCAGTGGTGGCAAGGCCTTGAGACTGGGCAGGTGTGTGAGTGATGATGACTTTAGCAGAGGAAGGAATGCTAGGAGGAGCCGTAGGTTATTTCTCTTTACAGTGTGTTGAGATTGAGAAATACCCAAAATGGAAGATCTAGCAGGAAGCCTGAAATGCAGTTTTGGAGATGAAGGTGTTGGTAATAGTAGTAAGCACTATGGATACTTTCTGAGCAGTTACCAGGTAGCAAGAACCACCCCCAAATACTTTACATCTGTTATCTCACTTAATCCCCTCCTTGATGCAGATGCTGTTAGCACTGTCTGTACTGTTAGTACTAACAGCTGTTAGTACTGTTAGTACAGGCACAGCATAGAAAGCAACTTGCCCCTTTCAGTGAGTGAGATAGCCAGGTTCTGAACCCAGCTGTCTGAAGCCCAGAGCTCCTTCTCTGATGGACTCTGCTACACTGCCTTCTAGGTCACATACCCTCACAGTACTCCTAGTTGAAGCAGATTACACGAGCTCGGCAGCTGTATTTGCACCAAGCAATCTTATTTCTTATCTCTTTGAATCACAGAGATAACAAACAGTATTAGTTCTAGAAGAGGTTAAATTTTAAAAAGAACAGAAAAGTGGTATCTTCACCTGTCGAAAGCTACATATGTGGAGAATTTGTGTGTGTGTGCTTATATTAAACATTAACGTGTAGAATTCTCATGGTTATCACATTTGAGCTATATTTTTGGAGTTCATGAGAAAAATAACTTTTGCATTCATGACCTCTACAAATCTTGCCAGCAGTTCTCCACAATAGGTGAGGCCTTTTTTAATATTTTTAAGTGTAGGGTTGTTCCCCGCCCAGCCCCTACTCTTTGTAAGTGACCAACCCAAGGTCTCACAGAGGATTCAACGGGTTAGAAATATAGACAGGAAACCTGGAATGTATTGAGTTACCAAAGCAGAAACCTTCCATTTCTGCCGCAAGTTTCCTGGAACTGCCCGAGACTCAGAGAGCCATGTGAGGAAGTACCCAGGGCCTGGAGGGAGCCTCACGAGTGTGATGCAGGCCGCAACCTCCTCCTCTCACGCTCTTCCTTTCAGGGCATGGTGGCTGTGTCCGGCAGTCTGTCCGTGCTTCTGGACTCCATCATCTGTGCACTTGGCCCCTTGGCGTGTCTGACCACACAACTACCTGAGTTGAACGGCTGTCCCAAACAGGTCTTGGTAAGTTTCCTTGTTTCCTGGGATTTAGGAGGGGCCAGACCCTTGGGAGCCCTGTCAGGCCCAGGCTCTTAAGGCTCCCTGGATACTGCACTGCTGTCAGCCGACAGAACGTGACACTGACTGTTGAATGTGCGCTGGACCCTCAGTGAAACCGCAGGCGCGCCATTTCCTAAGATTTCTCTCCTCTGGAGAGAAGCAGTGTAGCCCCTAAGGCACTGCACCGCCTGTGTTTCCTATTTGCTCTTCCAGAGATGAAGAGAGTCTGCTGCCCCTGCTTTACTAGGATTAATGGGCGACGTCAGCAGAAAAGCTCCCCGCATAACAGACAACAGAATACCATCCTCTCTCCCTGTTTTCTCTAACTCCAGACTCCTCTCTCCCCTAAACAAAGAAATATGTCTCAGGGAACTAAGGTAAAGTACTCTTCAACTGAAACTTTTCCCCTTGTTTTGCAGTCAAACACACTAGACAACATTGCTTACATCATGCCTGGACTGTGACAGCAAAGACTCTTGGGACAGAAACCTTATCCTGCCCTGTTGCTGGCTTGTGTGTATGTGACTGTTCCAGATCCCTTCACTGGCCTCTGGGTGTAGGTTTTAAATTTTTATATATATGCACATATATATATATATATATGTAAAATGTAAAATATATACATAGGACTGTAAGTACTTTGCTTTTAATAATTTTATGAAATGGCAAAAGTTTAGCCAAGAGGAAACCTTGGCATGAATATGGGCTTGGAATTCTTTCTTCTCCTGTGGTGGATAAATCTGCCTTAAAAATCAATGTAACTTGGGGGCTGGGGGCTAGTTTTGGATGCCTAGTGCATCACAGTAAGGTTGGCTATAATGTGATTTTTTTCCAAACTCAGTTGTACCTCCAGACCCATCACTGACCATTTGCCTTACCTGTCTTACAGTCTGAAATGTAATGGGAAAGATTATGGGAAGACGTCAGTTAACTGAAAATACAAAGCTTTTCAACTTGAAGTGACCTAGGTGGGAGGCGATAACATCGTTCCCACCGGAAAGTTACTGTGATGGCCTAAGTGAACTTAGTAGAGGGTTCATTCCAATTCCTGCTCTGTCGGTGTCCACGTCTCAATACTTACTGCAATCATTGGTACCACTGGCAGCCTCTGTCTGGGCCAAGGAGTTTTGTGAGCCCTGGAGGGGGTAAAGCCATCAGTGTCACCAGTTGCAGAGTCTGTACTGTGAGCTGATCCAGGGCATTTGGTCTGCGTCACCAAGAGCTGGTATCTTCCATGGGCAGCGTCAGCTCAGCTCACAGTTCTCCCTCTTGGTTGTTGGGAAGGTGAGCTTTGCCCAGCCTAATTCCTGGGATCTTCTCTTTGGCTCCCCTGCTGGCCAGATACATGGCGTTTCGCATTCCACACATAAGCGAATTGCAAAAGGAAAAAAAAAAAAGTACTGTGTTCTCATGTAGGTTTATTTATGTGCGAGTATGAATGTGTTTTAATTATGTGTATTTAACTCTTTAAACTCCCTTAGATTTTAATTTATCCTGTAAATTTCTGTATATATAATTTAAAAAACAAGAGCCTCCACCAGCAACAGCATGTGGAAGAGACTAGATTTGTCATTTCTTCCTCTCCTCCTTCCTCTGGCCTCCTCTGCAAACTCCAGATCACCCACACTTTAAGGTATCGTGCCTCAAGACGGAATCATTATGTTGGGATTCTAGTTCTTTACAATTAAATAATGTCAAGAAAGTGAAATAAAAAGGAATGTTACCATTCCCAGCTGCCCTCATTTCCAAAGAACCAGATTTTGCTTCCCAGTTCCAAAGAAAACAGCTGAGCCATTCATGGTTGTTTTTAAATTTTGTGCAAGTCCACATCAAAACCAAGCTCTGAGGTGACTGCTTGCTTCCCTTGGCCTGGATGGAGCACTGAGGCATCAGAGTCGATCTCTGAGGATAGTGCCCCCAGCCTGCATCCTGTGTAACTCCTTCCATCCTTCCTTCCCATCCACGTGGCCACGGGGCTGTGTTCCTTAAAGGTATTCTGGCTGCCAAATGCCTTTCTCACCTCAGAGCAGCTTTGAGATTGAACTGGGGAAACAGAAGGGAACAGGAACGTCTGGGAACCAAAATTACGAAGAGCAGAAATCCTGGTTTGGTTTCGTGTGTCAGTGCTTGCCACACACCTCCTCTCTACCCATGCCAGTTTCCTGTTGGACACAGGGCATCAAGGAAGGGGCCTCAGAGACATGGATTAGTACAGAGAGAAGTCAGTCCCACCATTGTCATCTGTACACATTAACGAAGTCTTGACGAGAGCCTGCTTTTTGTTTGTTTTCCTTTAAAGTCCAACCCTATTGTATTTGTATTTAAAATTTGTACACATTTGTATAATAATCTGTTCCTTGTGGTATTTGGTACTATTAGAGGAAAAACTTTGGATTCAGACCTTCTTGCAGTTTTTATATCATTGTTTTATTTTGTTTTTTAAATAAATTCTAGCAGTTTGATCCAAATCCCATTACAGTTGTATAAAGAAATAAAATTTTGTACTTATATTATTAAAAATCACATTTTTAATATTTGTAGTCCAGTGTCAGCTATCTTTTTCCTGTGGCTAACCAAAGTTCCTATGAAATTTTAAACCTGTCTTTCACATTTGAAAAAAAAAAAAAAGCCCATCTGCAATAGAGGTCAAGTTTCTGATCAAAGCTATCTTCCTAACAAACATCTTGCTCTGTTTCTATTAACTTTTACATTGAGGACTTTCATCTTCTCTTTTGCTAATTGCAAACCCAGTGGCTCTGTAAGTGTAGCTATCTTCACTGACAAATGAAATTGTATGCACATTACATTATTGGCCTAAGTCAAATATCTATGAATCTTGTATAAGAGTCGCATTCAAATTGTGTGCTAAATCATGTGTTTCAACACTGTTCTGATTTGCTGAGTTACACTGGATTGGATAAATAACTTAATTTTTATAGGTATCTACAGTCCTGTCTATAAGTGTTAATGTCACTTCCCTGTCTCCAAGCCTTGCAGCCAGCCAGCCTGACATGTACGTTTAGTAATACTGTGAACATCTAATATATGAGATTAGACCTTTCAAGGTAAAATTTTCAATGCAAACACAAGGTGTTAATAGTCATAAATAGCAAATAGTCATAAATAGCATAAATAGTCATAAATAGCAAAATATTGGCTGTAAGCCTCACTTCTTACAGAGAGGCAGCAAGAAAGAGATCACCATATTACTGAATGAAGAGAGTGCTTTGCATATTTTATTGCACTTAATCCTCCCCCAAAGCTTTATCAGTATTATCCCCTTTTACAAAAGAGGAGACAGATACAGGAAAGCACTTTCCCTGAGTTTAAACAGCTAAGTAAATGGCAAAGCCAGAATAAGCACACTGGAACAGCAAACCCCAAAGCCGAGGCTCTCTTCTACCCCAGTTCAGTTCAGTTCAGTCACTCAGTCGTGTCCGACTCTTTGCGACCCCATGAATCGCAGCACGCCAGGCCTCCCTGTCCATCACCAACTCCCGGAGTTCACTCAGACTCACCTCCATCGAGTCCGTGATGCCATCCAGCCATCTCATCCTCTGTCGTCCCCTTCTCCTCCTGCCCCCAATCCCTCCCAGCATCAGAGTCTTTTCCAATGAGTCAACTCTTCCCATGAGGTGGCCAAAGTACTGGAGTTTCAGCTTCAGCATCATGCCCTTCAAAGAAATCCCAGGGCTGATCTCCTTCAGAATGGACGGGTTGGATCTCCTTGCAGTCCAAGGGACTCTCAAGAGTCTTCTCCAACACCACAGTTCAAAAGCATCAATTCTTCTACCCCAAGTAATTTGAAATTACTTCAGATTTAAACTGTGTATGTAATTCATCGGAATCCTTCTCCATTACCTGCAGTCCTGAGCAAATGTGATTGCAGGAAAACTGCCAGAACTTTTCATTGTCCAAATGTTCTTTTGTCCTAGCTGGACTTTGCTATAGGGATCTCACTTTTCTTGTCATACTATGGTCTTTAAATTTTGGAAGCAGAGTATCTTAAATTTTTTGTTTAAATGTACTTAAAGGTTATAATCTTAATTATTTTGTTTAGATGTACTTAAAGGTTATAATCAATTATATTACATTTATGCATTGTCAATCTTAAGGGACTTCAACATTTTTATCCATAGTAAGGCATTTAATATTGATATTGCTAAAACGCTTAAAAGGAAAAATTAAAGACTAATTACTAAATGAGTTTGTTCCCTGTTAGGAAATAGTTTGAAGACATAGTTTTGTACTGCACTTAATGTTTGCCATTTACGTTACTATTTATTGTATTGACAAAATCTACACACTTCCATTTCTAATTTAATAGCTGTACAACTTTCTGTCTGCATGGAGTTAATATAATTTCACTCCCTGTTTGGGGGTATGTGGGTTGTTTCTGCTTTCTTACCATGAAGGATAAAACTTATGGCTGTTCTATTCTCTGTAGTAAAGCCAAGATCTGCCTATAATCACTTCAAACCAGAGTGATGCAAGAGGGCAAGAACTTCCAGTCATCCAACATAGGGATGGATATTAAAGGTTAATGGAAGAATCCAAAGGAAAATCATGCTAAATACATGCCATACTAACAAGCAATATGCTTAAATGAAAAAAAACATGGAAGGTACCTACCTGACATGAAAATGGTCATAAGTGCACATCCCTCCTTTATAGGCTAAATGCCACTGCTAATTTAAATTTTAAAGCATTAGTCATCATGCTGGACAACAGTGAGAGAAACAGACATAGCATCCCAGACTCAAGGAGCACTTAGACTACTGGGGGACTGGGCATATATTAACATGTCTCATGAGCATTATTAAAACACTTCAAAGCACAGGAGTACATGATTTCAATAAAGCTTTTATATCGTACAATAAAGATGTCAGCTAAGAAATCCCAGGGCTGATCTTGCAGTCCAAGGGACTCTCAAGAGTCTTCTCCACCACAGTTCAAAAGCATCAATTCTTCTACCCTATTGACTGTTCAAACAGTTAACATACAGAAGTGATAAAGTTGTAATTCAGGTTTTCTATCCTAAATTTGTGAAATGTACTAGCCTTTCGAATTAAAAATTCACAAATATGTTCGATAGATACTAAAGCACCTTGCAGTAGCTCAGACTACCAAAGCGGTGGTTATTTTATCTTTTGGAGTGCATGCCATTAGAAGGAAAAAACTATAACCAATAGATAAGATATCTAATGAGTAAGTGACACAGCTGAAACATGGCGCACGGGAGCATGGAAGAAGACATTTGAATTACAAAGCTGGAGAAAGCCTTTGAGATTCTTAGCTTGGAGTCCACTGGTGTACCTCAGGGACCCCAGAACCACCCTGAGGTACAATTCTATCTTGCCTTTTTTCTTCAGAAATGCTCCAGTGCTTTGTACAATTTCTCAAAGGATCCTGTGACCTAAGAAAATAAGGGTTAGAAGTCCTTGATCTAATTCCAGAATTCAGAGAAAATGGAAGCCTGCTGTTTGAATCACACCGTAAATGAATGGCAGAGATGTGTCCTAGGACCCACTCATAACATTTGTATGCTTTCTGCCACCTTGAGCTCTAGCCCATCACTAGCTGCAATTCATTGAGTTGTCTCTCGGTGTCAAGGTCTCGAAAAGCCTTGGCCCTTGCCTCCTATTTGAGGTAAGGGAATCTGGGCTGCAAACATGAAGCATTTTGCAGCCAGAAGACCTCAGCCTCAAACAGGAAGCGTCCTCTCTGGGTAGGGAGACAACAAGCCAGAGAGGCTATCAACCCCAGCAGCGGATGTGTAGTCATACTGAGGTCCCGGGGGACGGGACTGAGAGCTAGAGCTTTGGCCTTGGCTTGCTGGGTACCCTTATATATGTATGTTATGTATGTTAGTCGCTCAGTCGTGCCCGACTCTTTGCGACCCCATGGACTGCAGTCCACAAGGTCCCTCTGTCCATGAGATTTTCCAGACAAGGATACTGGGGTGGGTTGCCATTTCCTTCTCCAGGGGATCTTCCCAACCCAAGGATCGAACCCAGGTCTCCTGCACTGCAGGCAAATTCTTTACTGACTGAGCTACAAGGGAAGCCCACCCAAATCTTTTCCCGGGTCTAAGATTGGGTTTTCCAGGTGTTAAGAGCTCAAAGACCACGCCCCTAAATCCTTCAGGAAGCGTGGAGGGCGTGGCTTAGCGAAACCCACGCCCCCCTCGTCGCCCTACGTACTGCGTGACGTCCGCCGACGCCTAGTTAACCGCAGTGAGGTCATCGCCCTCCGCCTCAGGGAGCCGACACTCCACGTCCGAGGCGGGGCCTGCGTCTAGGCTCCAGACTGCCTCTGCCCCGCCCCAGCCGCGCCTCCTCGAGGACGGTCCAGCGCATCACGTGACGGGTCCGCGGCGCTGGCGGTTGCTGTCAGCTGATTCCCCGGCTTGGAGGCAGCGGCAGCAGTGGCGATGGACTTTCTCCTGGGGAACCCGTTCAGCTCTCCGGTGGGACAGCGCATCGGTGAGTCTCCGGGGCCCCGCGCAGGCCCAGCGCAGCACTCCGCATTCGACCCCGGCCCCCCAGGGTACCTCCAGGTCCCGAATCACACACCAGAGGGAGGCAGGGAGGGGAGTGAGGCTGGCGTGTCTCTCTCAGACCCGGCCCCGCCCTGCCTCCCGCCTGCTTTGATTGACAAAAGCCACTGTCCACTAGGAAGCTTCGGATTGTGATGGATGCCCACGGAAGCCAATAAATAAAGAGGGGAGGCGGGCCCGGGCCGCCGCGGCTCAGCCAATGTGCAGCTGCTGGGGTCGCGAATCCAGGCAGAAAGTTTTAGGGGTTAAAGGGACTGCGTGGTTTTTGCAGTGTTTGGGTCCCTCGATGGTTTCTGTCATCGCCTCCCCCGCACGGGTTGCGCCACCTGGGTTCTTGCCATTTCCTTCCTGGCTCGTCTGGAGTTGCGAACACGGATACCTGAGAAGGGCTGGAAGTCCATTCTCAAGGACCAGGAGGCTGGGGCTTTGCGGCCTGGCGGGCAGGCGGCTGGGAGCCCTTCCTCCACCAAGCCGGGGCTAGACGCTAGGGAGCCCACCCCACGAGAAGGCCAGGCCAAATCCTCAGGAACTGCCGGCAATAGCCGCCTCACCAGCCGGCACAGAATGGACCGCGTGGAGTCGCAGACTTGGAGCTGGAAAGGATCTTCGAAACCACCTGATTTCAGCCTCCCTCATTTCTCAGCAGATGGGAGGCCCAAGCCCTCTGGGTGAGACACAGGCTCACTCAAGAGCCCAGGCTCCTGACTCTCTTGGCACCTGTTGAGCGGAGGCTTAGTAATGGTGCGGCGTTGGCTGTCTGTAGAGAGGATCCCTCCCCAGTGATTAGGGGATAATAACGATCCCTGCCTCCTTGGGGTTGTTTAGGTTAAACTCGTTCATAAGTGTGAAGGATTTAGTGCCTTCCACGTGGCAGATGCTCTGTAAAAGAAGGTGGTAATATTTATTGTTACTGAGACACCACCAAGTGCGGGTTCCAAAATCCTGAGAATGGCTAGACAGTTGGTCTCACAGACACTCATTCCTGCCCACCAACTCAGAGAGGACCCACAGGCCATGGCCGGGACACTTCTCCAGAACAGTCTGGTTGTGCTTCCTCGCCTGAATAAATCGAGGGAAGTACTGTGAAAGCCTCTCTCTATCTTTTTGATGAATTTTAGCCTTAAGTCCAGACTGGGAAAACTGGATCTTTTAGACAATACATTCTTTTCATTCTTGGTGTCTTAGAAGTCAAACCTCACTTGAGTCTGTTAACCCAGCTCTGTGTTGAAATCGCCGCCTGCGGCTGTTTGTGGCTCTTTTGAGGTTTTGTAATCAAATGTATTCAAGAGGATGCTGTCAGTAGAGTATTTACACACCAGGAAGCTCCTGGACCTGAGAGGGGCAGCTGCTCTCTCAGGACCCTCACCCGCCTGCTACACAAACGGACACACACACTGATGAGTCATTGTTTGGGAGCTGAAAAGAGAAGGCAGTTCATCTCTTGTCTGTATTTCTCCAACTGCATGCTTTTATCACATGTCAAATTTGAGACTTCCTACACACCCACCCCCCAAAAAAGAAAAAAAAATTCTGGTTCACAGGCAGCCAGATATGCCTCAGTCTTTCTAGAAAAGCTCTTTGGGACTCC
Source organism: Capra hircus (assembly GCF_001704415.2). Lineage (NCBI taxonomy): Eukaryota > Metazoa > Chordata > Mammalia > Artiodactyla > Bovidae > Capra > Capra hircus. Next base: position 72,232,306 of record NC_030812.1, read on the forward strand.
AGGCTTGAGGTAGTCAAACAAAAGAGCTTCTCTTCTTACCCTGAAGGGTTACCTGTCTTGGGCAAGAAATATTCAGTCCAAAGAGCATGCTACTAAACTCTTAGTCCCTTAGAGCACAGACCGTGTTTTACTGCAGGAACAGTCCTTATCCTAGGGCTCTTCTAATCCAGGGCTATCATCAGAATCCCCGGAAGACTTGTTAAAGCATCAAAGGCTGGGCCCCACCCCCAGAGTTTGTGACTGTAGACCTGAGGTGGCCACCAGATTGAAAACCTCCATTGTAGCCCATCCCCTTCATTCTACACTGGAGACTGAGGCCAAGAGAGGGAAGGTGGAAAATAGGACTCACCCAAGACCCCAGTGATGTGGTCAGAAAGCTGAGAGGAACCCCTCTGAGTCCGTGAAATCTGAACCAAAGCTGAAGAGGCTCTAAAAGTACTATTAAATGCATAATGTCTGCTATTTGAGTTAATACCCTCAGTATTCCTTTTCTTCACCCCCGGGGTGTGGGGGAGCAACAGCCCTGATCAGCTGTAATTACTAATGACCTAGTATGAGCTGCTTTCATTTCTATAAACTGCAGGATTGAAATAATCTCTTCTCAAGCCTGCCAACTTCATCCCCCGGTTGAGCATAGAGCCCTGTCCAGTTGGCAGCGCTGAGCACAGTAGGTCGTGATGGTCTAAATCAGAGCTCAGTGTCTCTCGACTCAGAAAGTTTCCAGTCACCCATTCACACCCCTTTCTGCTTGCTGCTCCCTCTGCCTGGAATGCCTGCTACCAGTGCCTCCTTAAAGCTCCAGGCATCATCACCTACTCCAGGAGGCCTTCGCTGACCCCTTCAAATCCAGCCGTTGTTTTTGTGCCCTCCCATCACCCTAGCTCCTCAGGCTCACTCCCTGTCTGCCTTTGGGCTCTGCTTCCTGGGTGGAATGGTGGTTGTGGCAGCATCCATTTCTCAGAGTGGTTGTGAGAGTGAAGTGAGATGTTCTCTGGAGAGGGCCTGGCACATTATTAGTTTGCAGAATACATCGTCATCATTTTTATTATTTTCACCGACGTCACACTAATAAAGCACCGTGGCATTCTGTTAGTAGTTGTGCGTGTGTTTCCCCTGCTGGACTAGGCTTTGTGAGAGCAGATGCTGAATCTTACTGATCCAGACCCTAGGTACTTAGCATAATGCTGACACATGACTGGAGGGAAGAAAGGAAAGTAACAGTTTGTGAGCAAACACCAGGTTCCATACTTGTATCACAGTCCTATTGTCAAGCCCAAGTTTGTGTGCTGATGTGAGGTGAGGCCAAACAAACCAAAGCGGGAGTGTGGAGCAGAGAAAAGTGTCAAGGGCCAAGGAAGGAGATTGGGCTATGCATGCTCAAAGACCCAAAACCCCATTGGTTTTCAGGGAGGAGTTTCTAAAGGCAAAATTAGGAGGAGGGTGGAACTCCAGGGTTTGTAAATATCTTCTGATTGGTTGGTGGGAGGTAACAAGGTGGGGCTCCAGGAATCTTAGGCATCAGCCTTCTGGTTCCATCCAGTCTGTGGTCTCCGTGCTTGTGCAGACCTGAAGTCATCATCATCCACCTGGGTGGGGCCCCAGCTCCTATAGTAGAACTCAGAGATGTGTATCAGATTGTCAAGTAAATCCCTCGAGAAGGAACTAGGACTCTTTTTTTATTGCTGCGCTATTGTTTCTTGATTGCTTTTCCCTTGTTTCTGGGTTCCCTCCCTCCCCTAATCATTAACTGAATCTGCCTTTTGGAACTCAGGGAAGATTTAGGAGACAGATGACTTTTCCGCAAAAACAAGAAACGGGACACTGAAAAGCTTTCGTACCCAGAAGGGCCCCGCAGGATACCAGTGGGTTTCAAAGCCCCCTTTTCTTTGATACTCTTCACTCTTGTGGGGAACAGGTGTGGGACAAGAAAGGGAATAAAGTTTTGAATAAAGAAATTAATATGAAGTTGACAGAGGAACTCAGTTTTAAGGGGAGTCTGTTTCAAGCATACAAGGTTCTGCTGTTTTTTCCAATCACCAAAAGTAAGTCTGAAGGAAGGTGTCACTTCCAAGGTTTCCCAGCTTCCTAGAGTCGGGACCCAGACCCAGGTCTCTGCCTGCAGAACTGAGGTCCTCTCTTGCACCCTCACCATCCTGCCTCTGGCTAGTCAACACCTGTTTGGAATTTGGAGCAACCCAGCTCTCCAGCAGCCACAGTTACTGTTTGACCCACAGACCAGCTTTTCCACTTGTGGCGCTTGCTGGGCCCTGAATGTTTCCAGGTCACTCGTGCTCAGTCAGTCAGTCGTGTCCCACTCTTTGTGACCTCGTGGACTGTAGCCCACCAGATTCCTCTGTCCATGAGATTTCCCAGGCAAGAATACTGGAGTGGGGTGCCATTTCCTCCTCCAGATCACTAAAGAATCCACTGTCAACTGAAGAATATGCACAACCTAAAAGCTGAGGCTTTTAGGAGCCCTCACTGAGAACTGCAGCCTGGGAGGCAGTCTCTCAGATAGCTCTGAGGGACTGTTCCAAAGAGGTCAGGGAGAAGCCAGGAGATACAGGAGTTTTTGCTGGGGGAAGGCGGATGGAGGGGGAGTGGGGGGACACACAGTCAGACATCAAAAGATGACTGCTAATCACAAAAAGCAGACACCACAAATTAATGTTTTAGTGCTTTTCTCTGTGTGGGAAGCTGCAAGAGTCTGGGCTTTTTGAAGTCATTCCTTTGGTTTGCATCTTCACTACCTAGGCCCAGTATACTCTTTTTCTCCATCCTGAACTCTGCTCAAGGTGCACTTCAGTGAAGGGAGGGTGCGCTGTAACCAAAGGCTTGATGGCCACAAGTGCGTTTGTTTACTGAAATGGTGGGTGATGCTTTATCTATCAGGAAAGCTTCCAGTGGACAGCAGCCTATGGCTGAAAGGACCCTAGATAGTGAGTACTAGCTGGTGTTGATACAGCCCTCTTCTTCCAAGGATTTTAAAACCCATCTCAGGTATTCTCTGATGACAGCCCTGGCTGGCCGTGTTTTAAAAACCCAGTTTTCCACCTCCAGCTGTCAGCTCACCCAGCACTTTGACTGGAGGCGCAGCTGACCCAGGAGAGCCAGCTGCAAACAGCAGAGACTCTAGACACAAGCAGTGCCTGGGGACCACCCCCTAGTCCTGGGGCAGGAGGAAAGCTCAGAGCCTAAGCCTGAGCCCTGGGGTGGATGGGAGAGGTGAAAGGTCAGGGAGAGCCGCTCTTAGCCCCACAAAGGCCAAGCCAAGGGGCTGCCAGAAGGCATCATAGGTGGGAGACCACAGGCATTAGCAGGAAGAGAGCCCCACAGGCCCTCAGGGCTGCCCTTTGGGGAGCAATAAGTGGAAACCAAACTGGACATTCAGGTGTGTTGTCAAGGGGACACCAGGCTAGGTGGCAGAAGACCTGGGTCCGGCTCATGTTCGCTCCTGACTGTCTCGTTCCTTCTCACCACTTTCTGTTAGGGACCATCACTCTCCCTCATTCACAGAGGACTGAACAACTGAGGGGACGGTGAGGACAGGGTAGGTTAATTCTAGAGAGAAGAAAGAAATGGATGGGTACTGGGGGAGAAGTGATGGAACCGATTCCATCACTCCAAGGAGCCCAGTGCCAGCACGGTTCACAGCAGGACTGGGTGAGCTCCCCACCACTGGAGGTATGGAGGGGAGGGAGGCTGTAAGCAGGATGTTGCGTGGCTGGCAGGATAGACTGGACCAGGATTTGCAAACTTTTTCTATAAAGGGCCAGAGAGTAAATATTTTCAATTTTGTGGGCCGTATGGCTTCTGCTGCAATCCGTTGGCCTCTGCCCTCAGAGCACAAAAGCAGACAGACAATGTCAGTGAAGGGACATGGCTGTGTTCCAATCAAACTTCATTTATGGACACTGAAATGGGAATTTCATGTAATTTTCATGTTATGAAATGATCTTTGGAATTTTTTTTTCAACCATTTGAAACTGTAGAGAGTATTCTTAGCTTGTGGGCCATGCAAATGCAGACTCCTTTTGGCACATGAGTTTATAGTTTGCTGACCTCTTGACCAGAGGCAGAATGATTGAGGGCATTGTGCTTCAAAATGGGGTCCCAAAGCATCCCTGTTAGAGATGCTTGAGAATGCTCCAATTCTGGACCCCCTGAGTCAGAATCTCTACCACTTCCTACTCTTAGCTATGGGGAGCCCTTGCAACTTGGAGCTCCGATTCCTTGATCTGTAAGTGCTGGCACCAGGTTAGAATCCAAAATTTGTGTCTTAAGGATAACAGGGACTAATATCTAGAAAGGACTTTGAGTCAGATGGCCGCACAGGGTGTGTTCCTGAGTCAGACCAGGTGGTCCAAATCCTGGTTTATCCATCATCTGCTTTGTTACCTGAAGCAAGTTACTTAACCTCTCTGTACTCCAATTTCCTGTCTTAAAAATAAAGATAATAATAGCAGGGATCAGTCAGGATTGGGAAGTTCAGCCATGTAGGGAGGTTCTCATATGGCCACGTTGTGAAGCACTTGGCCCAGTGCCCACCAGACAGAAATTGTCCATAATTGTCAGCTGTTGTGATTTTCCCCAGGTGTTACCATCATTGCTGGGGCAGAGTCTAAGGTCGCCGGGGAGCCAGGGTACCCACCTAGGGCCCTGGCCCCAGCACAGCCTCTGTCTGGTCTTGGTGTTACTGGGAATGAGCAGTGGCAGCCACAGTCACAGACAGGTCAGGTTTCAGGCTGTGGGGTGGAGCCAGTTTTCACTTGGGAATTAAAGCCTTTGCCTGACCCTACTGATGGAACTGGTGAATAGGTTTTGTTCCCTCCCTGAGCTCAAAGAAATAAGAGTCAAGTCCCAGATTTCCGCCCTTCTGGTTTCAGAAAAAAACAAAAACCCTCAGTCTTCTAATTAGCCTGGGGCCATCACTCCGTGAAAGGCAGAGGAGTCAGGACAAGTTAACTCTTTACCTCCTTATCACGGAAGTCTCTGCCTAAGCTAGCTCTCTCCAGACTTCTGCCCTTTGGGTCCCACCTTTAGTTTTATTTTCATAGTGTTTTCCTTTTATTCACTTACCTTTTTAAAGCTGGCCTTATCCAGTGTAATACATCCTGAAATCATGACTTTGACAAGCTACTCAACGTTAAATAGGCAACTCTAAAAATGTCTTTTGGAGAAGGCGATGGCATCCCACTCCAGTACTCTTGCCTGGAGAATCCCATGGACGGAGGAGCCTGGTAGGCTCCAGTCCATGGGGTCGCGAAGAGTCGGACACGACTGAGCGACCTCACTTTCACTTTTCACTTTTATGCATTGGAGAAGGAAATGGCAACCCACTCCAGTGTTCTTGCCTGGAGAATCCCAGGGACGGAGGAGCCTGGTGGGCTGCCGTCTATTGGGTCGCACAGAGTCAGACACGACTGAAGCGACTTAGCAGCAGCAGCAGCAAAAATGTCTTTATGTTTGCTCATGAGCCCGCCTGATCCCAGGTTTGCTCGTGATCCCAGATGGCACATTTCAGCCACTCGGACGTAAGTAGTCCGAATAGGCTCAGAACATAGACCCTGCATCAGAAGATTTGGGTTCAAGTACTGGCTCCTCCCCTCCCCAGGCAAGTGACAGAACCTCCAAGGGGATTGTGCCTCCACGGACAAGGAAGACTTGAGAACTGGTAGAGACCCCAGAGTGCCATGAGGAGCCAAGCAGCTCTGCAGGACCCATGGGAGGAATTGGGCTTTACACCTGTGGGGAAGGCAGAGAAGGGAGGGAGGGAATCGGGAGGGAGGAGCCAGCCAGGTCACAGAGATTGAGACCGGGAGAACTGAAGGACAGGCAGAGATGTCCTCTGTTCACCTGGAACTTGAATACACTGATGCAGGATAAACCCTGGGTTGGTTCCCTTCATGTGTCAGTTTTGGCCAGGTCATGGTACCCAGATATTTGTTGTTGTTGTTTAGTCACTAAGTTGTGTCAACTCTTTTGCAACCCCATGGACTGTAGCCCACTAGGGTCCTCTGTTCAGGTGATTCTGCAAGTAAGAATACTGGAGTGGGTTGCCATGCCCTCTTCCAGGGGATCTTCCCGACCCAGGGATCAAACCGGCATCTCCTGCACTGGCTGAGCCACCAGGAAAGCCCACACAGATATTTAGCCAAACATTAATCTAAATGTTTCTGTGAAAGTATTTTTTTAGATGCAATTAACATTTAAGTCCATCTTTGAGAAGAGCAGATTACCCTCTATGATGTGGGTGGGGCTCATCTGACCAGTTGCATAGAAGAAAGACTGGCCTCCCCAGAAGATGGGATGCTGCCAGCAGATGACCTCTGTACTTGAACTGCATCTGTCTCCTGCTAGTCTGTCCTGAAGATTTTGAAAGGTTCGATGCTGTAAAGAGCAAAATTGCATAGGAACCTGGAATGTTAGGTCCATGAATCAAGGCAAATTGGAAGTGGTCAAACAGGAGATGACAAGAGTGAACATCGACATTCTAGGAATCAGCGAACTAAGATGGACTGGAATGGATGAAGCAGAGACATTACTTTGCCAACAAAGGTCCGTCTAGTCAAGGCTATGGTATTTCCAGTAGTCATGTATGGATGTGAGAGTTGGACTATAAAGAAAGCTGAGCACTGAAAAATTGATACTTTTGAACAGTGGTGTTGGAGAAGATTCTTGAGAGTCCCTTGAGGAGATAAGTCCTGGGTGTTCATTGGAGGGACTGACGTTAAAGCTGAAACTCCAGTACTTTGGCCGCCTGATGCGAAGAGCTGACTCATTTGAAAAGACCCTGATGCTGGGAAAGATTGAGGTCAGGAGGAGAAGAGGACAACAGAGGATGAGATGGTTGGATGGCATCACCGACTCGATGGACATGGGTTTGGGTGGACTCCAGGAGTTGGTGATGGACAGGGAGGCCTGGCGTGCTGCGGTTCATGGGGTCGCAAAGAGTCAGACGCAACTGAGCTGATACTGAAGCCTCCACAATAGCACAAGCAATCCCTTAAATCTCTCTATAGACAGATAGGTACATAAATACATACATGCCTACATACGTCAGTAACATCTTTTGCATTTGAATTGGGGGAAGAAAAAAAATGTCATATATGCCTTGGCCAGCCCCTTCAAACCTCTGTTTTCATAGTTTTGCTCCTTCTGACCTGGATGGTTTTTCAAAAGCCCTCTTTCAGCAAACTGGAATTTTCTTCAGTTTAGGTACTATAGTTAGCTGTATCAACTTTAAAATTGTGGGTTGCCAAAAAGTTACGCCTTCTGTGAGGTATTTTCGTGTTCCTCTTGTGGCTTGTGGTTATAAAATGGCAGGGGAGAGGTAGCCAGGGTTTTGGGGAAGGGTGGCTCAGCAACTTAGGAGAATGATAGAACTTTCCACGTTGAATCTGGAAAGGGCTACTCACTGGAGAGTGGGCTTCAGGACAGTTTGCTGGCTGGGGGAAAAAAAGAACGGTTTCTGCATGTATGTGATTTAAAAAGCTATTTTGGGGGGATGCTTGAAATTTTCAAGCAGTGATTTGCGGATTGATATTTCCAGTTGGTAACGTTTGTTTGGGGGCTGGCTCTTGTGCTGGTTGGGACGTGGGGCACATGAAGTGCCTTCTCCCATTTCCTCCTCACATAACCCTGAGGGTTGGTGCTTTAGTTATTCTTTCCCCTTTTCTGCAGGAGGGGAACTCAGCACAGGGAGGTTAAGGAATTCACTCAGGTCACACAGTCAGCCAGTGCTCCCGTCAGGACTTGGACTGGGGTTTGTCTGTGTCCAGATCCCACTCTCCTAACTTTCCCACCTCATTGCTTCCCCGTAGAACTGACAGGGACCCGGCGGGTCTCCTTTGCAGTGGAAGTGTGTGGGTCCAGAATCCGTGTAGCTTGAGTGTGCTCATGCTTCTCCTTGCTGCATTTCTGCCCCCGCCCACCCCCAGCCTCTAGCATATTGGTGTCCTCCTCCTGCTGGACTGCATGTGGCAGAGCAAGGTTAGCCCCTGCCAGCACTGCCTCTGTTACCAGGGGAGGAAACCTTCCCTGGGAGCCGCCAGAAAGTTCCAGTAAGCTCAGAGACCAGCACTGGGCCACAGGGCCTCTTCTGACTGCAAGGGAGATTGGAACACCTAAATAGAGGACACCAGTGGAGAGTGTCTTTCACAGCAGCAGACTCTGTAGGGGTCAGGTCCATACCGCGGAGTGGGTAAACATCTCATGTAGTCCCAGGGTGAGTTAACACGGATACCGCCTCCCATGTGGACAGGTGCGTGAGTTCCCACAGTGCATTTCCAGGAGGACAGCACAGCTGGCCAGTGTCCCAAGGGGATGATGGCTGGAGGTCACATCCAGAGTGGAGTGGTCAGAGGAACTGAGGATGTAGCGCGGAGGTCAGATTAAAGAGGGACGTGGCACTTTTTAGGGCTTCCCAGGTGGCACTAGTGGTAAAGAACCTACCTGTCAAGGCAGGAGACATAAGAGACACAGGCTCGATCCCTGGGTCAGGAAGCTCCCCTGGAGGAGGGCATGGCAGCCCACTCCAGCATCCTTCCCTGGAGGATCCCATGGACAGAGGAGTCTGACGGCCTACAGTCCATGGGGTCACAAAGAGTCTGACACGACTGAGCTGACTGAGCACGCACACAAGGTAGTTTCTAAAAATATTCGTAGGACTGGGACTTCCTGGCAGTCCAGTGGTCAAGACTCCACACTTCCAATGCAGCGGGCAGAGAGAACTAAGATCCTACATGCCACGTGGCATGGGCAAAAGAGTTAAAAAAAAAATTAAAAGTTCATAGGACTGCCAAGTGGAAGGAAGATTAGGATTTCTACACAGCTGCTACTAAAGGGTCTATAAGGGCCAAGGGTGGGAGTAGTTCATTTAAATTCAAGTGCTCTAAGGGCTTATTGTCCTGGTAGATATGGCCTCATCCTTCATTCAGTCATTCATCAAACACGTCCTGCAGGTTTTTCACAGGCCTGGTCATCCGGTCTGGTGTAGAGAATTCCATGACTCACAATCTCCAGCCTGGAGCTCACAGCCTAATGAAGGAGACGGAGAAACAAAGCAGTAGATACTGCAAAGTTACCGTAACACTGAACAGAGCTTGTAGTTTTGTCTGCGCAGAGTCCCGTTGGCCCAGCATGGAGGGCAAGGCCCTCTGGGGATCCAGGCAGGCCCCATAGGAAGCAGGGCCCAGGCAGAAGCCCTGGGCAGTGGGAGGAGGAAGTGGGGAGAAGACCAGTCTCACACCACATCCCGCCACCAAGCTTTGCGGTACCCTGGCTGCAAGTGACAGATAGATACCCAGCCAACACACCCGAGCCGGCCCCACATGCTGGGCTTACCTGGCAAGAAGTCGGAAGGTGGGAGGTTTCAGGGTTGGTCTGACAGCCCACAGATGTCTTTCAACACCCAGACTCTTGGTCCTGGACGTGTCGGCTTTGTCTCCTGAGTGTGTCTGCTTCTCAGCCTGAGCTCCAGGCACCGTGCTCCCATGCTGGCTCCCAGAAGTGAAGGAAGGAATGAGCGAGACAAAACTCTCCCCTCCCCAGTTCAGCCCCGCAGACACCCCATGCTCCCCAGGGATCAGGACTAGGTGGCTTGCCCACTCCTGGACTGGGCACTGCCAATGGGTAGCGGGGTTGTTGTTTTGGGTGGGGACAAGGGAGGAGGTGCTAGGGGGCAGGCTAGGGGTGTCCGTGCCTGATTCCTTCTGTCCTGCTCTGAGGACTGGTCTTCCAGGCTGTTGGCATCACTGCCCTTCTCCTCTGGCTGCCTTGCTCCCTCCAGGACCCTCAGCCCACCTCCAGCTCCTGGATCTTTCCTAGTCTCAGAACAGCCTTTTCTCCCTCTTTTGGGCCCTTCAGACTGATCCTCAAGCCCCTTGTCACTCCTCTTCTCCTCTTCACCCCTGAGGTTTCATCTTGGAGTCTTTCATTCACCTCATGCTCTTCCTCTCCCAGGAACGTCCCTCCTTATCTCCTCCAGCCCAGCAGCTCATGCCCTGTGCTCAGCCCAGAAGGTACCTCCTCACTGGAACCTTCCCGGTTCTTCCCGCAGGTGCTGACCCCTCCCTGCGGCTCCCCAGTGCCCTGGACTGACCTCAGTCATATCACTTGTCCTTTTCCTCTAAACACATCTCTCCAGCTGTTTTCACTGACTGCTGTTGGGCCTCCCCAAGGGCAGGGATTCTGTTCATCTTTGTCCCTCTGGCACCTGGTGCAGGGCTGGATGAACAGGAGCCGCTCAGAGTGTGTCGTGGGAGGGAGAAGAGACGGGCAGGAAGAGGGCACCTGGGAGGCAGTGGGGAGGTGGGCAGAGGGGGCAAAGGGGCGCTGGGCCAGCGATGGAGGCAGACGTGGGTGGGGAGAGGGGCAGGGAGCAGAGGGAGGGGTGAGTACTACTTACAGTGAATTCCAAACAGCATATCATTTCACTCATAAATATTTCTGTGTCTTTTAAGGATATGGAAGAGGAATTGTAGTCAGAAACAAATGAGCCATAGTCACAGTACCATTACACATCTTTAAAAAAATTATGCTGATGTGTTTTTCAAACCCTGGAAACAGTGAAGACTAGAAGGGAGATCTCAAGGGTTCACCATGGCTCCTTTGAGCGATATGAGTAGGTGCCGTGAACACTGGAAAGGTGACAGTTCCTGAAGATCAGGTGGCCTGTGGGCACCCTCACAGGGGAGCTAGTCATAGGAGGAGGATCTGGAGAGAGAGCCCATGGGCGCTCTGGGTCGAGCCGACGCCTCATGTCACTGCTTGCTTGATCATGCTCAGCTATCTCACCTTCTATCCCAGGTCGGTGAGCCCTGCCCCAGGCCTGGTCACGGTCAAGGTGGGACTTGAGCTGTCGGCCTCGCCCTTTAAGACACTTCATTACTGTTTGCAAACCGTATTTCATTGAATCTAGAAAGAAAAATCTACCAACTGAATTCTGACAGGTTGTTATTTGTAAGCCACATCCCAGCAGCAGAGGGGCTCAAGAGTGGACAGGGGAGCTTAGGTCAGTGAAGCACGAGGAATCTTCCCCGGGACACAGTAGGGACGGGTGCTCAGCAGCGGGGTGGCTTGGAGCCTCGGCTGGTCCTTCCACAAACATTGGCTGAACCACTACTCTCTCTCCCACCAGAGGGTGGGCCTGGAGAGACAGAGATGTCTCCAGAGCTCGGCATCCAGCCAAGGCTGGCGGGAGCAGAGCAGAGGGGGAGCACACAGGTCCAGACCCCCCTAGACCGGCTCTGCATCCCCACCCTCCACTTCCGAGTGTGGGTGTGAGCTGTCCCCACACGTGGTGTGGGCTGTAGGGTGGTGACAGGAGAGGAGGGTCCCAGGCTGACGGGCAGGGAAGGCCGGTCATCTGGTTGCTGTTGTCCCCAGTGCCAGTGCCGAGGGGCAGGATGAGCCTGGCGCGGTTCACCTGGCTGGAGGCACACTGTGGGGCTAACACTGGGGTAGGGCCTTACAGGTCTTCCCGTTGGCACATCTGAATCGCACACTCCTGTGCTTGTCTCAGCACCTGCTCTTTTCTGTCCAGGCGTTTTCCCTTCTGTGATGCCACTGTGGCTGCCCACCAGGCTACAGACTTCTTGAAGGCAGGACCTGGCCAGCTCTGCTCACCATTGTCTCCCAGGGCCCGGATGGCACGTGTTCAGTATGTTTGAGAGGCACGCAACCTAGTAGCTAAGAAACTCTTGGGGTTCAGACCTCTGCTTTGCAACACGCACGCTGCATGACCACGGGCAAGCCACTGGCTTCTCTGCTCCTCAGTGTCTCCACCCTCTGCCTTAGGGGCTGTGGTGAGCGCAGTGGGGCTGATGAGAAGTGCAGGGCCCGGGGCTTGGTTGTGCTGAGAAGCCGACAAGTGTTGGTGGTGAGGGGTGGGTTCTCACCATCTCCTGTGACCTGGTGCCTGCCTGGAGGGGAGCCAGGTGTCCCAAGCAGAAGCCCTGCCGCGTGAAAGAACAAGGGCAGCTGAGGGAGGGAGGAAGACCACAGCAGATCGTGGCCAAGCTCGGCCTCAGATGTCCCTCTCAGCCCCTGAAGAGATCTGGTTTTCAACCCTCGGGCAGTGGGCTATCATGGAAAATATTTAGACAGAGAAGAGCACTGGTTGGATTTATGTTGGGAGAGGAGAGTGTGAAGGTGATGTTACAGGGCTGGTGGGAGACAGGCCCGGAACCAGAGCTGCGACCGTGATGGCATAGGTGGGCACCTCTGAGACACGTTGAGCAGCTGGGCCCCTGGGGACCTGGTGACGGAACGTGCAGGGTGGTGGGGAGGCAGCTCTAGGCTGCTGCCCTCGCGCTGACCTGGCAGGAGGCAGTCAGGGGGACGGGCACCCACAATGGTGACCCACAGGTCCCCTGAGTCCCACAGAAATGGCCCCCTACGAAGCAGGGCTTCCCCCATGGCGGAGAGGGTAGGCTCTCCAGAAACTCAGGGTGCCCCCGGGCCAAGCAGGCTGGCTCCAGGGGCCTGCAGCTGGAGACCGCGGTGGCCGCCGTCTGCTGCTCTCATCCCAGGCCATGGTCATGGGGCTCAGCAGTGACCTGCCGCTGCTCTTGAGCTGATGCACTGCACATTGTCAGGCCGAAAAGTCCCGTCGCCTGTAGGGGCGGCCGTCTTCTCCCAGCTTCACAGATGAGGAAACCAAGACTCTGAGGCTCAGACCCTTGCCCGGAGTCTCTGAGTTCAGAGGTGAGGCCAGGCTTGTCTCCTCCAAAGCTGTGCCAGCACTCTGGCTGTACCGGCACCAGCCCCACACAGAGAGGACAGACTGCTGAGCAGACAGACAGATGCCCCAAGATCCCAACCTCCACCTGCCCACCCACATGATAGCCGGTGATTCACAGGGCCCGGCTTCCTCGGGAGCTGGGGGACAAAGGTACGATCGCCCCAGGGCCTCCAGAGGTCACAGCCAACAGCAGAGAGCTTGAGAAGTCAGCTGTCATTCTTTTGGAACTAGTAACCATTGTCAGTGTTTTTATTCCACCTTCTTAAAATAGCCAGCTGAGTTACTTCTGCGGTTAAAACCAAGAACAAAACACACATCCCCAGATTCCTGTGGGTTTAAATTTCTGCCCTTAATAGAGCATACCCCTTGGACCTTTTTGCACCATTTTTTCTTTTTTTTCTTCTATCTTTTTCTTTTTTTTTAATCATCTGGTCAAGCTGCTCAGCTTATGGGATCTTAGCTCCCTAACCAGGAATAGAACCCACTACCCCTGCATTGGCAGCACAGAGTCTTAACCACAGGACCACCCCACCATGGAAGTCTCTGAACATCTTTATTGAGGAAGTCCTAGAACTATCCCAGCCCTGAAGGGAGGGGTCTGGGCACACCTCCCTTCTGCTAGAATTGCTCAAATGTCTCTTGTCTCCCTTCTGCCTCTTCCTCACCTCTTACCTGCTCAGACTGACTGCAGCACCCCCTTTACCCCAAAACCCTTACAAAAAGCTCCATCCTCCAAGTGGCTCCGCCCATGGCTGGCACTCAGGAACTAAAGAGCTTGGCCCTGTGCTCAAGTTGGCGTCAGACTCACGCTCCTGGGGTCCCACTGTACCCACCCTGATTCCTCAGGATGGCTTTCTCTCTCTCATAAATGTCCCATCTGCCCCCTCAACAGTCGCTTGTCTTTCCAAAATGATCATAATCCCTTCTGAGACCCAGGAGGAGGGAAGTGCCGTGGTTTTTAGCAGTCCCTGGGGGAGGTCATAGGGAGGAACCACCGAGGGCTGCTGGTGGAGCCAGGGTCCAGAAGGAGGGGGCAGATGGCCTGAGTGGTCTGGGTGCATCCTTCTGGAAAAGCAGAGTGCCTGACGCCCAATGAGAGATAAGGGCAGAGGCAGCTATAACCACCCTCCCTCACCACCGTGTGACCTCTCCATGCCTCAGCTTCCCCATTAGTTAGACAAGGGCAGTAGTGACACCTTATAGGTGCCAGGGCCCAGTCACCTTCTTTATGTAAACAGCTGGGTGTTACCTAGCAATATAACTTGGGAAGTGAAAATATCACCATTGTGGAAGAGCCTTGTAGGTCCAGCGGGGGGCTAAGGGACCTTTGAAGGATTTGGGAATGGATGGACACAATCACTTTCAAGTTCCGGAAAGTTCACTCTGGGTTAGCATGGAGGATGGGTGAAGGGAGCAAGGCGGGGAGGTGGCCTGGCTGGCAGAGAGCAGGGCGGGGAAGGGAGGGGCTGGGATGGAGAGAGCGTCCAGGGCTGGAACTGGCAGAACTCGGTGGATCATTAGAGGCAGTCAAGACTTGGGTTGATGAGTCCTTCCCGCCGTGGGACTGGGGGTCACTGAGATGTGGCTTCTGAAGGAGGTGCTGTTCTGCATGGTTGATCAGCCACTGCCTCCCAGACCCTCGAAAGTAAGACCTGGCCCTCCCCTGCCTGGGGATCACTTGTCAGCTCTTTCAGTTCTTCATATGTGGTTCAGTAGGCGTAAGTCTCAGGGGTAGGGAGTGTGGCCCAGAGAAGCCACACCCAGGACATACTTGTGGGATGAATAAGTCCCTCTTCCACCCTTTTAAAGGGAGCCCTTTGTCATCCCCTCCCACAGCCCTAACCCAGGAGCCAAGCAGCCTGCCTGCTGCCAGGTCCATACCTGGATGCCCAGCTGCCTGGCCCATGTCCTGAGCTACCCAGGCCTCCATCTAGCCTGCAGGACCCAATGGGGCCCCAGGGTGGAGCTGAAGTCAGTCTAGTTTCCAAACGAAGAGCATGGAAGCCACTGTTTTAGGGATCTGACTATGCCAGCCAGCCCAGGCTCTGCCCCACAGGATAGGACTGCCTGCCGGCTGGAGGAGAACCCTGACCAGTCTCAGAGAGCCTACTCATCTGTCCTGAGAGCTCGGCCTCTTTGAGCGCCACAAGGCAGGGACCATGTCCATCTGTCCACATTGCACCCCCGGCGCCTAGAGCAGGCCTGGCATGTCACCCCATGAGCAGGGTGGTGCGGGAACCTCCCCTGTGCCATCGTGTGTAGTAAGCTCTGGGTGCCTGGTCCACTGGGCCTCCTGGGAGATACCCCGCTGCGCAGTGCCCGGGGGCGCACCGAGGTTACAGGCAGGAGCACGCCTAGCCTGGAGCCGGGCTCTCAAGCTTGAGAACTCAGCCATGACAGGGGATCTTGACTAGTGTCCTAACCACTGATCCAACCAGTGGAAAACACTCATGTGCGTGCTTGACAGACGCGCAGGGGTAACGCGCAAAGCAGACTCTTGCCTGAGACGAGCAGGGTATATGCGCTCTGCTGGAGCTTCTTTTAAAGCTAGGTCTGTGTGGATGGAACCTAGAAGGTGCAGAGGTCAGAGAAAACAGGCAGTGTGAACGCAGGTTGGCGCTTTGCTCTTAATGTTTTTGAACGTCCTAGAATTTTCTCTTCTTGTTCATTGTCCACCCACCACCTCTCACACGAGAGCACATTGAGCAGATCTTACAGCAGAAGACCTCTAAACACGGCCTCTCCCAGCCTGGAGAATCTCGTAGCTGGCTGCCTGGAGACCTCACCCTAAGATCCAGACAGACAGAGTGGTTGCACACCTTTGTGAATATGCTAAATGCCACTGAAATGGTGAATTTTACTCTGTGCGACTTTTGCCTCAATTTTAATAAGAAAAAGACCCATCACCACTTACAAGCACCCGTTTGGCACCAAGTATCCTGTCGATGCTGGTTTGCATTACCAGATTCCCCTGGGCGGTTCTGCAGGGCGGCCCGGGGTCCACCTCTCTGTGGATGAGCTGACTCAAAGGGGAAGGCCGTGGCCAGGCCTTGTGGTAACAGAATCGGAATCTAAAACCCCGTGTTCTTGGCTCTGGAGGTAAAGAACATCACTGGGAGATTTGAGAGGAAACTGAGGAAAAGGAAGCTGAGGGCAGGGGAGGCAGGTAGATTGACTTTCCATTCGATGTCTTTTTGGAACTTTTTATACTTTGAACCTCAGAAGGGATTCCAAGTCCAAAGATGATTAAAACGGCAAGAAAGAACACTTATTTGCAGTATAAAACCAAACCCTGTCTCAATATTGTCATGTCAGAAATAAGCACACTGAGGCCAGGCCTCTGAATCCATCTGCTGCCCACGTGGTAGACTCAGCCAGGGCTTCCCTCCTGGCCTCACATGGCTACTGTAGGAATTAAGAGACGAAATGGGACGATGAAGGTGACACCATGTACATGGTGCTGGCCTACCTCGGTGCCCAGAGAGCAGGCTCTGTCCTCCCCACTCCCGCTCTCTGAGTTTGTCCATCCGGGATCCCTGCACACCTATGTGACCTGTGATTTCTTGTCCTCAGAGAAAGCCACGGATGGCTCCCTGCAGAGTGAGGACTGGGCGCTCAACATGGAGATCTGTGACATCATCAACGAGACCGAGGAAGGGTGAGGACGGCGCGGGGAGAGGGAGGCAGGTGGGGCAGCCACTGCAGCTCATCTTAAACATTTCAGAGCTGTGATCTAGTCTGACCATCTCATCAAGTGGGTGAGAGGCCCAGAGATGCCGGTTGTTCAGCCGGCCAGCTGGCCCCTGGATGCTTCCCACCCAGCAGCCACAGCACAGCCTACTGGCTCTTCCAGGGACATCACCTGGGCGGCATCTTCACAGGACAAAGCCAGCTGGAGGCTGCTAGAATCCGGAGGTGGCCCCGAGCCCCTTTTGCATGCCGTGGGAGGGACTGTGCATCAGGGATGCCTAGCTTCCCCGTGAGCAGGGACAGACTTTCATTTCCTTAAGATCTAAAAGCAGCACAGAGGGTCGGGATCACAGGGAGGCCAGTGAACATGCAGCGGAACTGAGAGAGGCTAGGCAGAGTTAGTGTTTCTGGAGCACAGGGCACGGCCTCCTGCTCGGGGTCAGGGCATCCCACTGAAACGTGGTGTGGCGGAGGCGCCGTGGTCCCAGCTCCTGGGCTCTGACTAGCATTGCTCACTGGCGTGTGACCTTGGGCAAATCACTGTACCTCCCCAGGTCTTTGTCCTCAGAGACAAAGCTCTTTTCTGTCCAAGGCCCTGAGGGGAGCAGAGAAGGGTACAAGGTCACTGTCCTTCTCATGAAAAACCAGGGATGAGGTGGGAGGGGTGTGATGATCACCGCCAGCCGGAGGAGCTACCAGAGGAGGCCTCTGTCTGGAAAATGAGGTTCAGCAGTTGGAGCAGGCTCTCAGCACTCCCCCCATTTCTCCCTGCGGTGGTCCAGTTGCCCGGCAAGGGCTCCCTCACCATGTGGAGGGAGCAGACAGGCAGCACCAACCTCAGAGCCAAGGAGGCTGTAGGCGTCTGCGGCACACGGTCAGGGCCAGTCAGGAGCGCTCAGTGGCTGCCAGAGCCTTCCAGTTCCCTGGCCGTGTGCCCTGGGCTTGCCAAGCTGCTGGGTGGGGACACAACCTCCTGTGTCTGGACTCCTGAGTGTGGCGGAGTGGTTGGGCAGGTGGTGGGGCCACTGAGAGGACTGAGGCAGAAAACCTCACAGAGCCTGGTTGTGAATGTCGAGGCTGGAGGTCACTGCGTGTCCTTAGAGAAGCAAGTCCCCATCTCGCTGTAGACGTCGGCAGAACTGGGGTCATACTTGTTCAGGTGCTGTTGATGTGAGTACCTCCTGAGTTCCAGGCTCTGCGCAAGGCCCAGGACATCCAGCAGTGAATGGGGCAGACATGACCCTTGATCTCACTGAACTTGTCATCTAAGCCTTTGTCTCTTGTTTGCTGCCGCCTTGGGTGCGGCCTCTTGTCGTCCACTTTGTGCCCTGGCAGAGAACTAGACCCGCAGGCCCGTAGACTAGAACTAGATTCATAGACCCGTAGCCACAGGACATGGGCCAGAAGTGCCGGTTCCCAGTTTGGCGCCCCTTCTCTGGTCACTCGGTAAGAAGTGGAGACTCGTCCCTTCAGAGCGCTGACGTGGCCACAGGTGAGCAGCCAAGCCAGGAACAGAAGCCAGCTTCTCCCAGGTTGGAGCCCTGAGGGCTGCTGAGGAGCTGCCCCAGGGCATTGGGTTGAAAACCGCCCTCACACCCCAGGGGCAGGGTCCCTCCCCGGCCAGGGCCCTGTGGTCCTTCACCCCTCGTGTCACCTATGTCCCTGCCGCCCTCCACGCAGGTCTGTTCCCAGGAAGCCTTGGCTGCCTCCTTCACTCCTGTCAGGGAGCCCCCGTCGGGGCTCCCGACTCTCCTACATTGCCTTTGATGGATTTGGCACTGACAGCCCAGCACATCCAGCCGACAGTAGGACAGCCCCTCCCCGCTCTCCCCAGCCTAGAAGTATTGCTTAAGCTCCTGCAATGCACCGGGCTCTGGGAAGGCAAAGTGTCAGAGGAGAAAGCCGCCCCCGGCCTCTAGGGGGTGTCCTCTCTAGCTGGGCAGCCCCCGGGGGTGAATGCAGCCAGGAGATGAGGACTGGGAAAGGGTCATGAATCAGCAGGATTTCAGCTGGGCTTTTACTCGGTAGGTGTGCAGGTTGTGGGCCACAGAGGCTTTTAGGCCGGAGCAGTCCAAGCAGTGTGGATATCCCCTGCACAGGGCTGAGGGACAAGGATGCGGGGTGAGGCGTGCGGATGGCCGTGGGGTTACAGGTGGAGTGGGGAGAGCAGCTGCCGCGCTCCCCTCCCTACCGTGCTCCCCTCCCCACCGTGACCACAGGCCTCGCCAACCCCTCCCTCACCTGCCACCACACGCATGGCCTCCTTTCATTTCCTCCCCACCTGGGCCGGGTCCAGACTCCTGCCTCTACTACCTGAACCACTTTCCCCGCTCCTTCCAGCTGAAACCATCTCAGGACCTTCACGCTCATCTGTGGGCCTTGGAGAAGGTGGAGGATTCCCTGGCTCCCACACCCACCCACCCCACTCCCCCTGGGTGGGTGAGAGCCATTCCCGTCTCCCAGCACCTCCTGATCTCAGGCACACAGCCTCCCTGTTGGATAAGGAGGTTCTGATCCTCTGCCCATCCTTCCTCTTGTCCTTCTGCCCAGTCCCAAAGATGCCTTCCGAGCCGTGAAGAAGAGAATCGTGGGGAACAAGAACTTCCACGAGGTGATGTTAGCTCTCACGGTGAGTGCCCCGTCCCTCCATCCATGGGGGACCACAGTCCACCAGGGGCCTGGCAGGACTCCCAGCCACCCTGGGGCCCGTCTTCCAGGTGGTAGCAGTTCAGTCACTAAGTTGTGCCCAACTCTTGTGACCCCATGCACTGTAGCCTGCCAGGCCCCTCTGTCCGTGGGATTCTCCAGGCAAGAATACTGGAGTGGGTTGCCATTTCCTTCTCCAGGGGATCTTCCTGACCCAGGAATTGAACCCAAGTTTCCTGCACTGCAGGTAGATTCTTTACCGGCCAAGCTACGGGGCTGTGAGCAAAGCACTGGCCTGTCTATACAGCTGGCCAACATGGAGTGACAAGAGAGGCTATTTGGAAAAGTTCTTTCCATCCTACTGGTGTGGGGAACAGATACATGGAGGCCCACAGCCCTCCAGGGCATGTCATGGGACACCTGGGCTGAGGACCTGCCTGGTGACACGGAAGCTCAGTGCACACAGGCCTCTAGGGGGCAGTACCCAAGTTGAGTTCCAATTGACACTTGGACTAATTGGCCTTGAGAAATGAACATGATGCAAATCTCAGAGGCCAAGGCCAGTCCTTGTCCACAGCAGGGCAGGACAGACATGAGCTGGCAGCCTGGTGGTCAGGATGGGTTTGGCTGGGGAGTGGGGTTGGGAGGACTCTGGCTCTGCCTCCCCCAGGCAGTACTTCTATTTGGATTAGTCCACTAAACTGAAAGCAAAGGCAGCTCCTGCCAGGAAGTGGGGACAGGGATAGGGGAGGAAGTTGAACACCTTTTTCCCAGGCCACAGGGTGACCATTTCAGTGAAAGTTCTCTGCTTTCTACCTGAAGAGCCACCTCCCTCTAGATTGTGCTCAGCTCAGAGGCAGCCTCAGGACAGGATTCTGTGGGCACCAAGGCCACTCAGCCAGGGACCTCCAGCCAGTATTCAGCCCTCTGCCCACCCCAGGCTCACCCCAAGCCACCCAGCCCCTGAATCCAGCCTCGAACCTGCTCCTCCATGTCTGGGTCTCAATTGAGAAAGCCGCGCCCTCTGTGGGGTCTCTATGCTGGGACGTGGGTTGGGGGTGAGGGTGGGGTCCTGGGTGCCCCCCGTCCTCTGCCAGGTGCTCACGGGCAGCACACGGCACCCAGGTCTTGGAAACCTGTGTCAAGAACTGTGGGCACCGCTTCCACGTGCTGGTGGCCAGCCAGGACTTTGTGGAGGGGGTACTAGTGAGGACCATCCTGCCCAAAAACAACCCACCCACCATCGTGCACGACAAGGTGCTCACCCTCATCCAGGTGAGTGCGGGCAGCCCGGGGCAGGTGGGGAAGAAGGCGCCCCCGTCAGTGCTGCTTTTTGTCTGTCCACTCCGGTTTCTCTCATTGGGACCATTTTGCTCATCTGCGGATGGGACTTCTGAATGAGGGAGCCTGGTTGGCAGAGGCCTGGCTGTCCAGGTGATGCTGCCAAAGGACCAGCGAGTCCAGGAGGGAACTTCTGCTCCCTGGGGGTGGCAGGCAGGCTTGCAGAGGAGCCACTGAGGAGTGGTTATCAGCCCTGTCCCTTTGTCCCCTCTCAGTCCTGGGCTGACGCGTTCCGCAGCTCGCCCGACTTGACAGGTGTGGTGGCCGTCTATGAGGACCTGCGGAGGAAGGGCCTGGAGTTCCCCATGACTGACCTGGACATGCTGTCGCCTATCCACACGCCCCAGAGGGTGAGGGGCAGTTGCAGGGGTGGCGGGGGTCACTCCAGAGGGGGTTCTGTGGCTGTTTCCTGGGGGGTCCTGACCTTCCAGCCTTGCTGATTCAGCCTGTTGCCTTCTAGACCGTGTTCAACTCAGAGACACAGTCAGGACAGAATTCCGTGAGCACGGATACCAGCCACCGAGGGGACTCCAACCAACACACCACACCCCTGCCCACCTCGGCCCTACTCCCCAGTGACACGCCCATAACGCCAACCCCTGAGCAGGTAATCAAACCTGGGTCACAGCCATGCAGGTCAGGCTATAGGCCCGGCACCTCCCCGCACATTAGGGAGGGGGCCCTGTCAGTGTGGAAGTACTCCAGCCAGTCCTCAGGCAGCCCCACAGGGGCTCACTATTTGGGAGATGAGGCTCAGAGAGGTCAGTTAACTTGCCCAGAGCCACACAGCCCAGTGAAGACAGGGCCAGGATTCAAGCTCAAGTCTGTGACTCCGGGCAGGCTGTGTCCTGCACCTGGGCCCTTCTCCAGACTGTCTCCTCTGGGGAGGCTTCTGGGCAAGGCCAGGAAGAGGAACGACTCAGCAGACGGCCCCTCATCCACAGCAGCTCCACTCCCTGCAAGGGTTTGCTCAGGCGCTCACGTAAGATTTCATTTGAATAGAGGTTCTTGCTAAAATAATGGTTCTCAAACATCTGCACAGAAAAAATGTTAAACCCTTGTCTCACACCATGATACTTCCCATCAAGCCCTAAGAAGAGGATTGGGGTTGTATGTAGTGTAAGATCCTGGAGGCCAGTCCTGGGCAGGGTTTTCTGGCGCCCCATGAGTAACTTTGCAGGACTTCTTCAGACCATGCCACTTGTCCCTCCTGACCCTGAGGCCAGCACCATTGCTTCTGTCTTACGAGGGACATCCACAGCCATGCCCAGCGTCTCTGGGTGTTTGGTCCGTTTACTTGTGGATGGGAGTCGTTCATGGCCTGTGCACCGGGGGTATCACTTCTGAGGTGTTTTACAAATGTCTACGTATTGTTTAGCCTCAGAAACAAATAAGCTTACCAACAGCCTTCACAGTCAAACCTATTTAATTCTGTACTTCTAGCAAGTTATGAAGTCAATCCCCAGAGTTACAAATATTACTAGAAAAGTTTTCCTAATAAATAATAGGCCCAATAATAAAAAGTGCATAAATATTGTAAAATCACCCTGTGATCCAAAACTGATCTCGGTTCAGTTCAGTCGCTCAGTTGTGTCCAGCTCTTTGCAACCCCACCCATGGACTGCAGCATGCCAGGCCTCTATCCATCACCAACTCCTGGAGCTTACTCAAACTCATGTCCATTGAGTCGGTGGTGTCATCCAACCATCTCATCCTGTCATCCCCTTCTCCTCCCGCTTTCAGTCTTTCCCAGCATCAGGGTCTTTTCAGATGAGTCAGTTCTTTGAATCAGGTGGCCAGAGTATTGGAGTTTCAGCTTCAGCATCAGTCCTTCCAGTGAATATTCAGGACTGATTTCCTTTAGGATGGACTGATTGGATCTCCTTGCTGTCCAAGGGACTCTCAGGAGTCTTCTCCAACACCACAGTTCAAAAGTGTCAATTCTTCGGTGCTCAGCTTTATTTATAGTCCAACTCTCACATCCACATATGACTTCTGGAAACACCATAGCCTTGACTAGATGGACCTTTGTTGACAAAGTAATGTCTCTGCTTTTTAATATGCTGTCTAGGTTAGTCATAACTTTCCTTCCAGGGAGTAAGCGTCTTTTAATTTCATGGCTGCAGTCACCATTTGCAGTGATTTTGGAGCCCCCCAAAATAAAGTCAGCCACTGTTTCCACCGTTTCCCTATCTATTTCCCATGAAGTGATGGGACCGGATGCCATGATCTTAGTTTTCTGAATGTTAAGCTTTAAGCCAACTTTTTCACTCTGCTCTTTCACTTTCATGAAGAGGCTTTTTAGCTCCTCTTCACTTTCTGCCATAAGGGTGATGTCATCTGCATATCAGAGATTATTGATATTTCTCCTGGCAATTTTGATTCCAGCTTGTGCTTCCTCCAGCCCAGCGTTTCTCATGATGTACTCTGCATATAAGTTAAATAAGCAGGGTGACAAAACTGATCTAACTTGGTTATAATTTTAACCAGTTTGCCTGAAGTCTGGCCTCTGTGTAGATTAAGACTGATTTTGTCCAGTGGAAGAAGGTTCTTGCTAAACAAGACTGAGTAGCCTGAGTAGTCTAATTTCAGAGGGCCCTTCTGTCTTTTGGGACACGTTGATGTAACTCCCAGACTGCTTGTAATTAGGTCCCATCTGACCCAGACATGCGGGGTTTGTGATCAGTCATTTTTCCACTCGCTTCTACCAAGAGCCTTCATTAAACAGGCCAAATGTACCAAACATTTCACAGGTCTGGAAGGTGCTGGCAGACCGCAGTAGACTGTGTCTGCAGGCCCACTTCTTCATCTGTAAGGGGTGGGGGGTAGTGATATCTGTCTCATGAGACTGTGGTCAGGGTTAACTAGCAACATACGATAAGCGCTTGTCACTTAGAGGTGATCGGAATGGCAACTGCCTTCACAGGCACTGTGAATTTATATGATAACACTTGTATTCTGAAATCAACTGGGTCACCCAATTTAGAATACATCCAGATTTCCCAAAATGTGGGCCACTAAATCTTAGACTCATGAGATAGCCCGTGATCAAAGGGTTCATCAACCAGGTCATGTCTGGCAACGTCCACAAGGGTCCCTTCCTGGACGTTCACGGTGTCCACATTGTCCATGAGGACACAAGACACCCCACAGAGCCCACGGTGTGAGATGCTACACCAGGGCACTTCCATCACCTCACCTGGGTGCTAAGACTCTGCGACTTGATGCGCAGCTATTTCCCAAGCCAGGACTGGGACCCTGGTCGTTGAGAATCTGCTCACACGCATACTCAGGTGGGGGGTGGCACTAGGACTTAACCTTGGTAGAATCTGGGACACAGAGCAGGCCAGAGCAAGACAGAACCCCGTCCTCCTAGGAGGACGGCCTCCCTCCTCTCCCCTCGGGGGAACTGCCCTTCAGGGCCTCGTTAGGCGCCGGCATCCATAAGATGCTGGAGTGCTCAGCTTCTTTCCTCCTGGCCTCTCCCTGCTCTGGGCACCCTGGCTTGGAGATGGTAACGGTTGGTAGCACCTGTGTAAGCGGGTCAGTAGGGATGGGGATAAGCCCCCCACAGGCCTCCTGGCACAAGGCTATCTATGATCCAGGAGCCTGGAGAGAGTGCTAGCAGGTTGGGCTAGTGGTGCTAGGCTCCGGGAGGGGCAGCGGCTCTGGACCCTATCCTCACTCAGCAAGACCGACTGTGTGTTCCAGATTGGGAAGCTGCGCAGCGAGCTGGAGATGGTGAGCGGGAACGTGAGGGTGATGTCAGAGATGCTGACGGAGCTGGTGCCCACCCAGACGGAGCCGGCGGACCTGGAGCTGCTACAGGTGAGTGGCCACTGCCCCTTGCTCAGCCTCCCTGCTCCCCACCACCAGGGCAGTTTCCATGGCGATTCTGGGCTCCTAGGTCACAGTGGGAGAGGTTAAAATCAGGAACTTCGGGCTCCATCAGATTGGAACTCAGCTTCTACCGCTTGACGGTGTAAACAGTAAAGCCCCTCTTATCTCAGTTTCCTCATATGTAAGATTGCTTTTATGGTTCACATTTGACATGAGAATTAAATAAGGCTTTGCATGTAAACACCCCTTCCTGTGCCTGGTTCCACATAGCTCCCAATCAGTGTCTTGAGGAAGGCTGGAAGGTGAGGTTTCCAGCCATCAGAAGAGGAAGCCTAGCAGGCAGGCATGAGCTGGGATCTACCAGCCAGGGCTCCCGTATGTCAGGTGATATCCCCAGGGTCCCCCCCCCCCGAGCTGGGCATGAAGGGGCTGTACGTGGGGAAAGGCACCCTCCCAATGGAGGTCATCCCTGGGTACCCCCGAGGCCCAGGAGCCACCTGAACCTGTGAGGGGACAGAGGGCATGATGTGATCAACTCATTTGGTGACTTTCCTGCTGGACCCTCGCATTTCTGGTGGGCGGAGCTGGGTCATTCTCATCTCTCTGTCCCCAGGCCCAGCTGAGCTATGTGGCCCTTGCCTTACTGCAAGAGCCAAGGGGAGGAGTGAAGTCAGAGTCTCAGAGTTGGGTGAACCCACAAACATGAAGCGTAAATGACAGAAGCCTGAGTGAGTTGGGAAGCAACAGGATTACTGTAGTGCAGTTAAGTTCAGGTGTGTCATGCCAGGGCCATGCGGGCATGAGTGATTCTGTGGCCTCAGGGGGCTGGCTGGCAGACGGGGTGACCCTGGGACAACTGACAGGCGCTGAGCATGTCCCATGTGCCAGGTTCTGATGTGGGCACGTGATACAGGGTTACTCACTCAATCCTCCCCTTTCCCCCCATAAGGTAGATACTCTCACTGTCTCCATGTCCCAGGCCAGCAAACTGCTGATGCAAAGGGATGGCATGGGACATGCCCAGGGTCACAGAGCTGGTCATCAGCAGAGC
This sequence comes from Capra hircus, assembly GCF_001704415.2. NCBI lineage: Eukaryota > Metazoa > Chordata > Mammalia > Artiodactyla > Bovidae > Capra > Capra hircus. Next base: position 72,257,619 of record NC_030812.1, read on the forward strand.
TGGGGTATGAACCCAGGGCCCTGGCTCCTGGGCCAGTGTCCAGTTGCTGCTTTTCCTCTCTTGAGAGGGGTAGGTGAGGAAGTGGGAACAAAGTCACAGTGTGCTTAGTCATGGGGGGAGGAGAAGGAAGGCCCATGGGAGGCTGGAAGGAGTCTGGGCTGCCCTGCCCCATGCTCAGGGGGCAGAAGAAATCCCAGAAGAGGGTCTAGGTTGGGGAGGGGCAACAGGGTCTGCAAAGAACCAAAGTCAGTGGTCTTCATGATGCCAGGAGAAAAGTCTGGCTTGTGGCTGAGTCCACAGCGCCCAACAGCTGTCTGTTGGGACCTCAAGACTCTAACCTGGACCCCTGTCCACCTGATGGCAGGCCCCGGGGAAGGAAGTGCTCAGTCCTACAAATGAAAAGCCTGTGATGCTGCAGCTTTTTTTTTTTTCTTTTTCCCAAACAAGCTTAAATACGTAATACTAACTGATTAAAAGTCAGTCAGTGACCTGGTGACTAAATGCAGTGTGGGACTCTGGAACAGAGGGGAAAAGGACATTAGTGGAAAAGCTGGTGAAACCTGAGTGAAGCTTGTAGTTCAGTTAATAGCAGTGTACCCATGTTAAGGTCTTAGTTTTGAAAATGCCAAACTAAGCTAAGGAGAGGCTGGGTGAAAGGGTTTACAGGAACCCCTGTGCTCTCTTACCTTGGGAACTTTTCTGTATATTTAAAATTATTCCAAAATAAAAGGCATTAAAAAAAGAAATTAGACTAATGAGGTAGAAATTTGGAGTGGGAGTTTGTGGATAATAGTTGGATCACCCAGTTCATTTTTATGCTTTGGTCACCAAAAAACCTGCCTGCCCCCTGATAAGTGGCAGGTGTTTCATCAGCCACCTTGCCCCAAATCGGAGATGGTGGCAGGAGCTCCATCCAGAGGTCCGCACAGAGCCAGGTAAACCCACAGCGCAGTTCCCATTTGGTTCTGTCCAGTGTGCTCCACACTTAGAAATGAGACGCCGGTGATGTCCTTAGAACCCCAAAAGCTGTTCCCTGCAACCTCAAGTCCAGTGTGGAGACCGCTGCTTCTCCATGGCGCGCCAAGGACCGGGCATCCGGAAGGGACAGCCTCGCTCCCAGTCCAGGGGCCATAGTTGAATCCCTTCCTTCCCCGACAGGAGCTCAACCGGACGTGCCGCGCCATGCAGCAGCGGGTCCTGGAGCTCATCCCCCGCATCGCCAACGAGCAGCTTACCGAGGAGCTGCTCATCGTCAATGACAATCTCAACAACGTCTTCCTGCGCCACGAACGGTAGCCCCGCCTCCGGCCCCGCCCCACCGCCTGCCCCGCTCCGGCCCCACCGGCTCCTATGTTCACACCCGCTGACCTCTCATCTCCCTCCCAACACCAGGCCACCCGCCCAGTGCTGCACTCTCAACTGTCTTCATCCAGCGCAGGCCGCAATGCCCGCCCCCCCTCCACCCCTCCTCTCCTGCCACCCGTGTGTCTGCATCCCGCCTCCGCCTCCGGGCTAGCACTGGTGGTGGCTGAGCGCGCCGGCCCACGGCCAAACAGGCCTATTCTGTCCCTGCTGCCCCCCTACCACCACCACCCCGCCCCCAACTGCCTGGCTCTGGGGCCCTGGACAAGTGACTTGACTTAATTAGGGCTCCTTGATTGCGAACTCGGTAAGCGCTTCTGGCTAACTTAAGCAGAAAAAGAAGTCATTAGGAGAACAGCTTTTACTGAATGGGTAGCTTTCAGAGCCCAAAGAAGAATAAAACAGTGAGCCGTCCCAAAGGGGCAGAAGGGCAGATGCCAGGGTGGCTCAGGGGTCTTGGGACAATAATGCCTGGACCGTGATCCCAGGGTGTCACCCTGAATACATGGGCTCCAAACACCTCCTCGCAGGGTATCATTCTGTCCAAGAGTCAGCACCCTGGGAGACACTCAGATTGGCTCAGCTTCCTTGTGCCCACAGGAGTAGGAGGGAGAGGTCTCCTTGATCCTGGCAGTCCCACCAGGGTCACAGGAAATGGGAAGCAGTTCCTCAGAGGAGCGTGTAGGTGCTGGGCCTGCAGAGACAACACACCCCTACTCTTTTCTCTTGTCTGTACAATGAAGCTGTGATCCCTTGTAGATAACCAGCAGCCTGTGCAGTTATTCCTATAAGGGCCTTGTCAGTCAGACTGTCTGCACAGGGTGCTAATTATGCCTGCTGCCTCCAGCTCCCAGTTCATTTCATATGTTTATCCATCAGCATACACTTGCTCAGTGATTCTGAATCAGGTGATGGGGATGGGGCTGCAGCAGATAACATCTGCCCAGCCTTTCCTGCTCACTGGGCCAGTGGCGTTAAGAGCCCCTGCCACTAGGGGTGTGGGCTGGGGGGTGGCCCACAGGCCCAGTCTCAAGGTGACCAGGACCCCTCTGACACCCACTCATCGGAGCTCGTGTTTGTCTGGTTGTTTCCGGTTTCTAATCACTCCTCAGTGTCTTTGCTTGATCCTCACACCTGGGAGGCAGGTTGCACTGTCACCCCCTTGTTAATTGTTCAGAGGTGATGTAATTCACCTGGGGTCACACATGGAGGGACAGAACCAGGTCCAGAGCAGATCCCAGACCGAGGTCTTCAGCCCACCCAGCAGCAGCTTGGCCTGTCTAGGGTGGTTTAAGAGTCTCCATGAAGTAGTGTAAGAGATGTGTGTCCTCCTTACACCACTTTAGACACTCACCACATGCACAAATGTTTGTTACCAAACAAGGTCCAAAAAAAAAATCCACACCTTTACTATGTGCGTGCACCCCCTTTTCCTTTTCCTCTCTAGTCTCTTCCTGTTGTTTGTTTAATGCTAGTTGTAACTAGATAATCGGTCATCTAATTGGGACACTTGCTGGTGAAAGAGGCACCCTGCTAATACTCCCCTGGGGCATACACTGGATTGTCCGGGGCAAACCTGGCCAGTCACCACCCTGTTTGTGACCCATTCTGTGGGTTTCGAGACCTGCAGTGGGCAAAGCTCAGGCCTGGTCTGTCTCCTTGACCCAGGTCTTTTCTGTCCCGTAGGTTTGAACGCCTCCGAACAGGCCAGACCACCAAGGTAAGAGGCAGCTTCTCCATATTAATGACAGGAAGGGCTGTGCCCACCTCCCTCCCCAGGTATCCTGGCCAGAATGTGTCTTCTTAGCCAGGCTCTTAGAAAAGGCTGCTTCTAAGTTTTTTTGTCATTGTCCCTTTAGGGTAAACAAGGTTCTGCCACCAGCTGATGCCCTAGGGTCTTGTGAACCTCCCAGCGGGTCCAGCCGAGCTAGAGGCCAAGGGGAGGAAGAAAGACTCCCTGACGCCCAGTCATAGCTGCTGGGGGTGAGGCGGGGAGGAGAGAGCCTAATGACACACCCTCAGGCAAAGAATGCAGGCACCAGTGCTTCAGGGTAGGAGGGAATGAGGCTGCACCTCCGGTCAGAGGGTGATGGTGGCCTCTCCCCTCCCCACAGGCCCCAAGTGAGGCCGAGGCAGCCCCTGACCTGATCGACATGGGCCCTGACCCTGTAGCCACCGGCAGTCTCTCATCCCAGCTGGCAGAAATGAGTAAGTGCAGCACTGGGGGCTCTGGCCAGGGTACGTTACCTACCATGGGTACCCCTGCAGCTCTTGGGGTGCCCTCTCATTACACAGTTGGGGCTGGAGTGCCCACAGCAGAATGTCGGCCCAGCCCCCACCTCCCCGGGGTCCCCTGCTGAATCTAGCTGTGGGGCTCACGTCTTCCTGCACAGCTGGGATAAAACACGGGAGATTCTCCCTCCCAGCCCCATAGCCCCTGAGCCCGCTTAGATCTCAGAAACCCCGCTGTTGTGTGATTGCCCCTGGATCATCTGGTGAACTTGGACACATAACGTGGACACCCTGGACCCCTCTTCTCCTGAATAAGCTTATGCACAGAGCGGGCTCAGACCAGGTCAGGCCCAGAATGGGCTCCTGGTGCACATCAGCCGTCAGCACCATTGTCACTTGATCTGTTAAGTGTTATTGGCTGCCTGCTCAGAAGTAATTGAGAGAGAGGAGGTGAGGTGCCCGGTGTCCCTCAGCCGGCAGGTGGCCTGTCCCACCCATATGCCCCACCCTGCCCCGCTCCAGGTTGCCCTGCTTCTCCAGAACCGACCTGGGCCTGGCAGGAAGCAGCCCAGCCATGACTCCAAGGACAGCCAGGCAGACCCTTCATGTGGTCTTTTTGTCCCCACAGACCTGGGCTCCAGCAGCGTGAGGGCTGGCCTGCAGTCTCTGGAGGCCTCTGGCCGACTGGAAGATGAGTTTGACATGTTTGCACTGACGCGGGGCAGCTCACTGGCTGACCAACGCAAAGAGTGAGTACTGAAACCCACCCTGGGCTCCTGCGGTTTGGGTCAACCGCTGTCAGGGGAGGGCCTCTCTCCAGGTCCCTGAGCTCGGTGTATGGGTGGGCACACCAGCCCCTACCTGCACCCCCTCAGGATGGCAGAGTTTTTCCCCCTGAGTCAGTCCTACATGGCCTGGGATGGATGAGGGAGGGACGCCCGTTGGGTGATGACCAGCTTGGTTCCAGAATCTTACACAAGCCGAGCAGATGAGGAAACAGAGACTCTGAGAGGCTGGTCATTTGCCCCACCTCAGGCAGCTAATGTTTGACAGAGTCGGGAACCCCAGACTGTCTGGTTCTAAAACGCAGTGTCTTCAACCCAGCCCAGCTCCCCACTGCACTGTACACCATGTACCAAGCCCTCAGAGACTGGTCCAGTGATTTCTGCTATTCTGCAACCAGCCTTAATTTCCACGAAAGTTGCATTATCCCACCCGAGTCTGCCTGCCCTGCCCTCGAGCTTGGGCTCTATGCTTCCTGGGACTGTCCATTTTCAGGGAGATACTTTTAGCAGTGGAGGCCACAGGGCCAAATGTCCACCAGGCCGGCTTCCCAGGACCAGCTCCATACGGCTGGTCAGGGGACAGGGTTTGCTTAGGGCTGTTATCAGCCTTTTGCTTGTAACCCCAGGGCAGGTACCAGGTACCAGGTAACCAGGATGTACAACCAAGGAAAGCACTGGACTAAGGGAACTTCTTGGCAGACTCCATTCCGGTCTCCTTGGGAGCTGTTGATAGGCCTCCAGAGGGCCCAGGGGTCCCCCATCCACTCTGGCCAGTCCCAGTGAAACCTGACAGGCTATAGCCAGCCTGGCTCATAGGGCTGCTCACAGCCCCACCCACTGGCTGGCCAGCCCTGCCCTGTGAGCCGAACCCATGAGTCTGGGGCGGAGTTTGTGCTCCCAAGCCCAGGTGCCCTGGGACCAGCGGCTCACGGTCACCTTGGAGGTAGGGGCGCAGTGAGGCTGCTGTGTGACTGGAGGCTAATGAGTCTGGTGGGACTTGCCACCAGAAGGGTGGCCCGGCTGAGGTTTGCAGCCGTGCTGTCCCTACTCTGGGGAGCCCTGAAGGCCAGAGAAAAGCACACCCCGAGCTTGCCTCCAGAGCCTGCAGTCTCTTGGGGGTGGGAGGTAGCCTGCCTGTGGGCCGCTGCTGTGCAGTGCTAGGCTGTGGATCAGCTCGTGTAAAGGGTCAGAGGCAGGGGTAGAGTGAGCCACCCAGTTTTCTGGTTGGCTGCAGCCCCTTTGCGTGGTGAGCCATGTGACAGGGTTAACTCGCCAATTCCCATGCCCTCCTGGCTACCTCTGTTCTTCAGAAAGGCTGCCTGAGAATTTGGGGGTTTATTCTAGAGGCCTCTTTAAGTTGCCAGCCTACCCAGTCCCCAGGGAGGCAGGTTGGCGCTATCAGAGCCACATGTGCTATGCTTGCACTGGTCCAGCCCAGCTCCAGCAGTGTGAGGTGCTCCCCACCCACCCCACCTGGAAGAAGACCCCTCCTCCCTAATGGCGCAGGGCTTTCCTTTGAGGCTAGAATCCCAAGATTCTCATCTTCACCTCAACAGCTGACCCAGGGACTTCCTGATGGTCCAGTGATTGACTCCATGTTTCCAATGCAGGGGGCACAGGTTCGATCCCTGTCAGGGAACTAGATCCCACATATCGTGCATGACCACCAGAAGAAAAAAGACTGACCCGGTCTCACCTCCTCTCTGCCAGCAGTTCAGGGCAAGAATGACAGCTCTTACCAAGCTGCTGGACCATGTCCCCGAGGCCTCCCTGGATGTCCCCCTCTGTAGCAGCCAGAGAGACACCAGCCCCCTTGTTAGCACGGGCTTTCCTCCCGCTCCCCCTGAACCTTCACTGGAGACACAGCAGATCCCTCCCTCCCCATCCTCCTCTGCTCGGAGGGTACAGTGTCCCCTGCGTTTCCTCCCAGTCGCCAGGGCTGGCACCCCCGAGCACATGCAGAATCCTCACCCGCCGTCTGCAGGTTTGTTTTCAGCTGCAGAGGGGGGTTCCCCCGTTCACACACAGCCTTCACAGAACCACAGATTCTGAAATTACGCTGTGGGAGCTGCTCTGGAGAGGGTCTAGATAAGAGCTCTCCATGACCACGGGGTCTGGGACGCTGTGCTCATCCCTGTAGTGTGGCCAAATCCAGGAATAGGAGGTCGGTGGACTTGGTCTCTGACCCCCAACACCTCGCTTCTCCAGCCTCGCTCTGCCTGTCATGCAGGCCACATGTCTGACCCAGGTTCCCAAAGGCAGGAAAGGAGACCTTTTGCTCCATCTCAAGGCAGGCCTGCAGATTGGTGCCCCTCTTGGGGCTCCTGCCCAGGCACATTCTGAGTCCACGCAGAATGTGGGTCTAGCCCTTGCCCACCCAACCCCTTCCCTCCTCATGTCGGCTGGCATGTCTGGTATGGTGAGGGTGGCAGGTAATGGCCACAGTGGCCTCTGTATTTCAGGGTAAAATACGAAGCCCCTCAAGCAACAGATGGCCTGGCTGGAGCCCTGGATGCCCGGCAGCAGAGCACTGGAGCGGTAAGCAGAGGGGCCTGTCCAGAGGAAGGCTGGGCAGTGCTTGCCTGGCGATGCCCCTGGTTTATGACAGGAGGTGTGAGAGTGTGGATGGGAGGGGCTCGGCACTGACTTGGAGCTGAGCTAGTATTCAGCCCCTCTGCCCCTCCAGAGCCCTGTTATCTGCAGGAATGTGGACAGCGTGGGGCTGGAGGACAGACCCTAAAACCACAGGGAGGCACCCAAAGGTGCCACTTGTATTCCATTTAACTGCTGGCATATGTGGAATGAAAGCCACTTGCCACACGGAGCACGCTGTACCAGCCACTTGCCCCCTTGGCAGGAGTTCCAAGGACAGTTCCCTTGCCTTTAAATTTGTTTCTGGGTGCCTTTTGGGCAGAGAGCGGTAGTTACAACGTGCCGGACCTGGGCGCTGGAGAGGCAAGGCCAGTGAACAGCAGGGCCAAGGAGGGGGTTGGTCACAACCCAAGGCTTCAAAGGTGCAGGTGGGACTGGGCACTGGGAGGTGAAGCCTGAGGGGCAACTGGGAGGACTGGCTTCTCCTGCCTGAGGTGGGAGCCCTGGGCAGTCTGGAGCAGAGGTTGGCAGGGGGACGTTTATCTAACTTAATTTTAAGAGGACTCAGCCTGGAAGTTGGGAGACCAGTCAGGAGGCTGTGGAAGCTGCCCTGTCCTCTGGAGTGGGGAGGGGGGCACAGGAGATGTGGGAGGGATTCCCAGCTGCATCCCCAGTGTCCCAGGAGTCATTCCCAGTCAGAACAGGGCAGGACCAGCAAAGGGCTCAGATGCCTCCTTGGGTGTGTTGTAGATCTGCCACCACGCGGAGTGCGTTTACGCCCTGAGTGTCAGAGCCTCCCACTTGGACCCTGTGTCCCCTGCTGAGTGAGCATTCTGTGTCCCCCACTTACTAAGTCATCACACAAACCCTGAAGGGGTCCCCTTTGCAGATGAGAAAGCCGGGTCCCAGAGCGGGTGAGTGAAACCACAGATCTCACGTCCTTCGCACAGTGCCTGGCACGTAGTGAAACGTTTTACCTTCATAGCACTGCAATGTGGTCATCTCACTTACAGAGGAGACACCAGGGCTTATAATTGAGGTCATTTGCCCACGATCTCACAGCCACTGGTCTGTCCAGCACGGAAACCAGTGCTGGTAACGAGAGCCCCAGATGACCTGCAGAGCTCCAAGGAGCAGAGTTGCTCCCATGCTCAACCTTCCTTTTCCGTGGGCCATCAGTCTGGCTCCAAGAATCCAAATGAGTCCAGACAGTAGGGAGCGCGTCCCTCCACCGCCACCTGGTCTCCCGTGGGCAGAGACTGGCCTCTAAGCCCTGTGCCTTCCTGCTACAGAATTGGGGTGGTGGGGGACAGATGTCACCTGCTAGGGCCGCAGAGCAGCTCAGGGACCTGACGAGCACTGGGACGAGGCCTCCTGGCTGCTGCCCCACCTGCCGTCAGCCTTGGGACGGAAGCACACACACCTGTGTCAGCAGAAAAGCAAGTTCTGCCCGTTCATCTTTGGTGACTTGAGAGATTTAAGTGAGTTCTACCAATCAGGGTACAACTTCCTCCAAAGTAGGTCATAGACATCTGCTCACGAGATGCTCAAATCTGGCCGAGGGCTAAGGTTTTCTCCCTCTCAGCTGTCAAAACATGATTCCAGGCAGCAAAGTACTGAAGGACTCAAGCGTCAACCCTGTAGGTGGCCGGCTGGTGTTTGCCCCCAGGGGTTGGTGAGTCCTGGGAGGTGAGGATGCTGGACAGCCTGTGCCAGGCCCCAGGCTGGGTCTGTCTGGCTGGGGAAGACGATCACGGGCTGATGGGCCAGGAGCCAGGACCCTAGGCTTCCTCCCCTATCCGTCTGCTCTGGGGCCCTGGGCATCTCTTGTCTGCCCAGGAACAAACATGACGGGAGACAGGCACAGCAGTGCTCCTGACACTGGGCGCCCTTCAGAACCCCTGGGAGCCAGTGGAGGGCGGCCTGCTCCATCCTAGGGCTGCTCAGCACACCCGCCGGGATCTGTGGGGTGACAGTAGTGGCGGAGGCTTTGCCCCACCCATCCAGGACTCTGGGGTCCCCACAGGGAGACCCCTTTCCTGTTCCCTTTCCCCAGCCACCACACCTATACAAACATGGGCGTGCACACACACACATATGCACACACCCCTCTGGAGGCAGTAGCAGGCCTGTGCTGGAGGAGGCTCCCAGTACACACACACACACACACACATTCCCCCACACACACACATCCCCACACACACACACACACACAACCCCTCGAGGCAGTAGCAGGCCTGTGCTGGAGGAGGCTCCCAGTACACACACACATACCGCCCCCCCCCCGCACACACACACACACACACAACCCCTCGAGGCAGTAGCAGGCCTGTGCTGGAGGAGGCTCCCAGTACACACACACACACACACTCCCCCACACACACACATCCCCACACACACACATCCCCACACACATACACACACACCCCTCTTGAGGCAGTAGCAGGCCTGTGCTGGAGGAGGCTCCCAGTACACACACACACACACACACACACACTCCCCCACACACACACATCCCCACACACACACACACACACACACACACACCCCTCTTGAGGCAGTAGCAGGCCTGTGCTGGAGGAGGCTCCCAGTACACACACACACACACACACACTCCCCCACACACACACATCCCCACACACACACACACACCCCTCTTGAGGCAGTAGCAGGCCTGTGCTAGAGGAGGCTCCCAGTACACCCACACACACACACTCCCCCACACACACACATCCCCACACACACACACACACCCCTCTTGAGGCAGTAGCAGGCCTGTGCTAGAGGAGGCTCCCAGTACACCCACACACACATATATACCACACACACACACACACACACACACACCCCTCTTGAGGCAGTAGCAGGCCTGTGCTGGAGAAGGCTCCCAGTACACCAGTGACCTGGCCTCCCCACCACCTTCAGCGTGACTCTCTCTCACCCAGATGGGAGGCGGCGGTGAGAAGAGCCTCAGTGACTGGATGGTGAGGCAAGGCATGGTGAGGACAGGCCAGGTGCACTCGCGGGGGCCTGCCCAGGTGGCGCCAGGATCACAACCAGAGGAGCGCAGGGTCGGCCAAGGGCCTGCAGGCCCCACCCAGCGCCCAGCACAGTCCCGCTCCCCCTGCTCTCGCTTCCACGGCCCCTTGGCACTGCCTCGGAGCAAGGCCTGGGCAACGCCTCTGGCAGCTGGGAGGTGCCTGGGGCACGTCTGGGTCTGGGCCACATGCCGGCAGAGGGAGCTGGAGGGTGCAGCCCAGAGAACTTGCTGCTGCTGCTGGTGCTGCTGGGAAGTCAGCTCTGCCGCTTCTCTGGGGTCCCCACCCTCTCTGGGGTCTCGGTGCTGAGGATGGGGTTTGGGGCCTGAGCTGGCTTTGGTTGGAGGAGGACTCGCTCTCCTTCTGTTTCTCAGAGTAGCTGAGTGGTAGCTCGCATTTCCCGAGCATCTGCCCTGTGCTGGGTGCAGAGCTGCGCTCTTTATCTCCCTCGTCTCTTTAATCCTCACAACGACCTGGACCTAGACGGTAGGTACTGTCATCCTCTCTAACAATGAGCAATGAGGGTGAGAGGAGCTAAGTCACCTGCTCCAGGTGCAGGAGCCCAGCCAGCTTCCGGTCTCTCTTACCCCAGAGTCTGTGGCCTATAACCTCCGGCTGGATTCTTCAGATGTCTTTCGAATGGGAAGACCCCACACCAGCCCTCAGCCCCCGCCCTGTGCAGGGCTGTGTGGCAGAGTCACAGTGACCCATCGCCTCTGGGCCCACCAGCCTGGCCGCCTCTGGTCGTCTCGGCCCCTGCCTCCTCACTGGCCCTCCTCTGCCCACTTCCACCAGAACTCTTGAGTCTGCGGAGGCTTGTCGGGACAGCCCGCGGCCGTGCCCCTGCCCCAGCCCTTCTGCCTGGCTTCCCACTTCCTGGGATTTGAATAATACCATGCCAGTTGTCAGGAGCCCCTCTCCATCCCCTGCTCAGCCTGCTGGCCCACATCCGCCTCGCCCACAGCCTGGCACAGCGAGAACTCAGGGAGACCTCAGCGTCCCAGGCAGCTGGGCCAGAGCTGTCTTGGAGGGACTGTCATGATGGGGCTGGGCAGGTCAACTGGCCCCGTCCCATGAGTGAGGGGCTCAGGTTGGGCAACTCCCCCAGGGCCGTAGCCAGTGGACTCAGGCTGGTGAAGGGCACTGCCCTGCCTCACCCCTGCCCTCCCCTCCAGATCCCCGTCACCCAGGCCTGCCTCATGGAGGACATCGAGAAGTGGCTGTCCACGGACGTGGTAAGTGGGGCCCACTCCTCACCCACCTCACCTGGGGCTCCCATGTTCCCATGAGGAAGTGGCCGGTGTCGGGGCAGGGCCAGCAGCTGGTGAGGGGCGTCAGCAGGGCCAGTGCCCCCTCCCCTGCTGCTTCCCAGTATTTCGCCTTAGAGGGGGAAGCCTCACACTCCTCGCAGCCTCTGGGGCCTCCCCTTGCCCAAGCCTGCTGCCTGCGTGAGGGCCCGCTGTGGGCAAGACGGGCCGCCCGAGGGCAGCAGGGACGTGAGAGCCCTGAGCTCGGCACCTGGGGTAGCTCGGGGAGTGGTGCCAGGAGCCCCATTGTGCAGAGCGGAGACTGATGGGCAACTGTCAGGGGTGCTGTGCCAGGAGAAGGGGGCCCAGCACCCTCCAGAGCCCCCAGTGTGCAGGAGGGGCAGTCAGTCCAGGCCCCCTTCCAGGTTTCTTCCCCAGCCTCTGCCAGCCCACCGCTCATTCTGAGCACCAAGGATCAGGTGCCTGGGCACTTCCTAGCTCCAAGGCCGCCTTCAGCAAGTGGCCAAGACCGTGTTTATGCCCACAGTCCATCCGTTTTGCCTAGTGGCTACAGGCTCACCTCCAGCCCGGCCCCTAGTTGAGCGTGTGTAGCTGGCACAGGTTTGGGTGTCAGCCTCTCCACCATGAGCGAGTCTGCCCATCCCTTTGGACACTGGAAAGGGTGGAACTAGTGCCCTCAAGGGCACCACACCCTGCCCCTGGCACTCTTTGGGAAGTCCTCCGCTTTAGCTTGCCAACAACCCCGTGAGTGTCACCAAGCAGAGAACTGAAGCTCAGAGAAGCCAAGTGACACCCAAGGCCCTGTGGCTCAGAAAGTGGTGGGGCCGAGGTCTGGGCCCTCTGGGTCAGCCGCTGAGCCCCGCCGTGCCCGCAACTAACCTGCCTCCTTCTGCCTTGTCAGGGGAATGACGTGGAGGAGCCCAAGGGCGTCACCAGTGAAGGTAGTAGACCCTGGCCCTGCCCACCCTTCCCGCACTCTAGCCTCGGAGCCCAGCCCCAGCCTCCCTCTCGTTGCTCTAGAATTCGACAAGTTCCTGGAAGAACGTGCCAAAGTGGCCGATCGTTTGCCCAACCTCTCCAGTCCCTCAACCGAGGGGCCACCAGGCCCTCCACCTGGCACTGCCCTGAGAAAGAAGACCCAGGAGAAAGACGACGACATGCTGTTTGCCTTATGAGTGTGGGGCCTGGCGCCCTGCTGCCCGAGCCCCGGTTGTTCCCACACCCCGTGGCGGGGGCCTGTCCCTCCTTTGGTGTAAAGGCTGCTTGAGGGTGGCTTGTCACATAAGTCCTTCTCTTCCCCTTGAGGTTGGGGCCATGCTGCCTGGGAGTGTGGGAGGCAGCTGGATGAGCTGGAGTGAGTGAGTTCTACTTTGGGGCCCTGGACACTCATGCCTCTCCTCCCACCCCCACCAACCACTGCGACTTTGCTGAGGACAGGAAGGCCCCAGGCTGGAGAGGCTGGTCGCCTGGTGGCCCAATGTGACTCCCCTTGTCCTGGGTGATCCCCTCCCGGGACCCGCCCCCAGAGGAGCTGTCTTCAGAGCCCACACTGCCAGTCGAAGCCTAGCCAGAGGCTGGAGACAGCAGAAGTCTCTGTCGCAGCCTCAGGCCTGTTCCCCAGTGCCTGCCATGGAGCCCGAAGGGTTGGCCAGCTGTTGAGGGCAGGGCCTGTGGCTCTCTACTGAGAGCACACTGTCCAGATAAGCTGCATGTGATGGGGGGGAGACCGCGCCAGCCCGAGGCTGCCACGGGGCTTCCGGCGATGCTTGTAGCTCCTGGGACCCCCCATGACCTCCACTGCCTTGCCCTCCTTCCTCTGTTCCTCCCTCGCAGGGCTCCACCGGGCACTGGGCCGCCCACCTGTCAGCTGATCCTCTTGACTGGGAGAGGTGCCTTTCGTATCCCCAATAAAGGTAGAAGAGCACCGTAAAAGTGGTCAGTCTCCAGGAGGAAGCTACTTGGCCTAACCAGGGCTGGGCTGGGCTGGGCTGGGCTGAGGGCCGCCCACGAGACAGACATCTGCCAATGGGGTAGGTGCAGCGGCAGGACCCAGCCACGCCACACCAGCACAGGCTCCGCCACCAGTTGCCTGCCAGGCGGCCCTGTTGCTCTCTGTGGGTGACCTGTCCGCAGCCTCAGGCCAGCCCCTGCCCAGCAGCAGGAGCTCTGTGATCACAGAGGCGGAGCAGGTGTGGGTGTGGCAGGCCACTGAGCCTGCAGGGAGGACGCAGGCATGCGGTCCAAGGCCCAGGTGCCAGGCTCTCCGTGAGCTCATGGCATCGAATCCACAACCGTGGGTGAAGCAAAGTTGCATCTCATTTTCCAGAGGCCGAGTCTCTGACTCAGTGGGTCGTGTGAGCCGCTCCAGGTGCACTAGTTTATCAGGTGCTGGGCACTTCCTCATGCGTCAGTACATCATCCCCATTTTTCAGATGGCAGCGCTGAGGCTCAGTGTGGAGGCCTTGGCACAACGGCTCAGGAGCTGGGCCACAGGTCAGGTGCTGGTGTCAGTTCTCATCTCTGTGGCAGCTCAGGTGCCCTGGTCTCAGAGCACAGCCTTTTCCGGGCTGGAATCTTCACACCAGGCTCCCCGAGAGTCACTGCTTGAGGCACATGGGAGCCCCCAACCCAGCAACCCCTCGGTGGTAGAAGGGAAGGGGGCTGGTGTGTGGCTAGAACAACTGACCTGCCTGAAAGGTCAGTCTGTGGAGGAGAGCAGAAGTCGGAATACCTGGGCCTGGGAGCTGAGTGACCGGAGTGGATCCAGGGGCCTCAGCAACCCCCATGTCCCGTGAGCAATAGGTGGGCTGTATGTTCCGAGGCGTGGCTTGGAGCCGGGCGCACAGGAGACCAGGCCCAGCCAGGCCTCCATGAGGGGCTGGGGCAAGGGGAGTAGCTGCAAAGCAGGTACATGGGACCAAAGGCGAGTCCATCCGCCAGGCAGGGAGGAGGGGGCTCACTGTCCAGGCCGCGGCTCAGAGCGTGAAGAAAAGCAAGCCTGGAGAAAGACAGCTGGATGTGACCTCTGACCTGTCTCTCCAGCCTGAACCACCTTTCTCTCCACACCACCCGCTGGGGAGCAGCTGTGTCCCTGTCCCTGGGCAACTAGTGTCAGCCTGGTCTGACAACTTTTTAGGACTCTTCAGTCACACCAAGCTTGACTGGTCTAAAGGTTACCTCCTGCATCCTGCATGAATTAGCTGTGTCTGCCCAGGTAGTGGGAAGGCTCTGGTTCTCACAAGATTAATATTACGCATCTCCCGGATGCGGTCCAGCCTTGCCTGGCTACTCGGCAGTGACCCCCGTGCCAGCCCTGCCCAAGGATGCTCAGACTCAGAACGGGGGAGAGGCCAGAGTTGGAGTACCAGGCTGGCGCACCGTCCCCAGCACCTCTCCACCTTCTCCTGCCTCAGGTCACGCAGAGGTGGCCGGGTGCAGGGGACCGCAGCCGGACTCACCAGGCTGCCACCCCCCAACAGCACTCAGGACAGCAGATGGCTTCTAGAGGCTCCTTCCTGGGCTGTTCTGGCCAGTGGTCAGCAGCAGTGCACCCGACCACCAGCCTCGGGTGGTAGCTGAATTCTGTGTGGGAGGAAGGCCCCAAAGCACCTGCATTTTGTGACCATCTTTTTCATAATACCCACCTGTATCATGAGGTTGGGAGCCTCTGGTGGTCAGATAAGAGGACTGTGGTGATAATAGGTGGGTTACCCCCCACCCCTTGGCCTGACGGGACTGCTCCCGGGCACGCTCACACACACGGTCGGGTGGGGGGGTGGGCAAGCTATGCTGCTGAGCTCCGGCAGGTGTCCCACCTACTCACTGAGCCTCCAAGCCTCTGACCTGGGTCCCCCGGAGGCTGGGGCCCTTCCCCTGCAGCCCCTCAGCTCTCACCACCCCACATTGCTGTTGTGGGCCCTCCCCCAGCCTGGGCCTTTCCACACCTCACAACGGTCCTGTGGAGTCAGTGGTTTTAACCGCTGCTCTCGAGTGGGAAATGGGGTTGGGGGAGCCGGGAGCGAAGGGTGGGACCCGGTGCTCTGGACGCCGCTGCCCCCGCTCCTCGCTGCCCCTGCTGCTCCAGGTGAGTGACAGCGAGCCAGGAAACCCTCAGTGGGAGCTCCAGGGGCTCGTGGCCTGTGCATGGCTAAAGTTGCCTGTTCTTTCCTGCGTGTGGGTACCCCAGTGGCACACCAGATGTGGTTCTGTGTACTGAGAACTCAAGAGGTGAATGTGCCAGGCCCAGTGGGCCCCATGGGAGGGCAGGGGGTAGTAGACACAGGTGTAAGTTCCACACAAACCACCTACTCTGACGTGAAGAAAGCAGAGGCTGATGCCAGGGAACAGAGCCTGAAGGTCAGACAGGGCCCAAGGCCAGTGAGGTGGGGCCTGCCCCAGAGAGCCTGGCCTCGAAGGTGTCCAGGCTTCCTCTGCAGGGGGCAGCACAGCGCAGCCCCGCCTTAGGGCCCCTCCAGAGAGAGGGCCTCTGGCGCTGCGATGGGTGAGGGAACCCTGGCAGAAGCCACCAGCGCTGGCCAGGCTGGATCTCCTGGCACCAGGCCGTGTTTGAGGCCACAAGCCCCAGGTCAATCGCAGCATCAGGAAGCTGCGGGGCCCCACTTAAAGGAGGGCCAACTGCAGGGGTGCCTTGGCCTGCGGGCGGAGGCAGGATTATCCAGGCGCCAGCGGCTCCTGCTGGGCCCAACTGCCTCGGAAATGGTACCCAGCCAGGGGTCTGGGGAGGTTGAATGGAGCCAGTTAGGTGGGTAGGGAGAGGGGAAGTACGGACCAGAGCTGCCTTCAAAGGCCCCTGGCAGAGCCTCCACCCCTTTGCTCTCTCCAGGCTTCCCTGACCCACCAAACCCAACCCTGAGCCTGGACAGTGAGCCCACTTCCCCCCTCCCAGTTGTCATACAATAGCCAGTCATGGTGCAGCCCTTCTGAGCTGTGTGGCTTTAGGCAAATTCTTAACTCCCTGTGCCTCCTGTTATCTCACTTGTAAATGAGCTGACGGCAGTTGCTCCCTCATAGGGCTGTTGAAGTGAAGTCGACTGAGCTCAGTCGTGTCCGACTCTTTGGGACCCCATGGGCTGTAGACTACCAGGCTCCTCTGTCCATGGGATTTTCCAGGCAATAGTCCTGGAGAGGATTGCCATTTCCTTCTCCAGGGGATCTTCCCAACCCAGGGATGGAACCCAGGTCTCCCGCACTGTAGACAGACGCTTTCCCGTCTGAGCCACCAGGGAAGTCCTGGTGGACTGTTACGAGGTCAATTAAGAGGCATAACACCTGTCAAGGAAATGTTCCAACATGTCCACCTCCAACCAGAGCGGCCTCTGCATCAGACACAGCCAGGCGCACTGCCCTGTAATTTCAGAGACCCCAGTTCAGCCTCCAGTATTGCTTTTCCAGTTCTCAAAGGTGCTGGCTGCCTCCCAGACAACCTGGGTTCCACAACAGCTGCTGCCCCTGAGTGGGGCTGTGGTACCTTGATCCAAGCAGTGGGAGAGAAGCAGGATCTGCCCACTGGTCTTGGATGGTCCTGCTGACTCACGGCGGGCACTTCGGAAAGCCTTCCCCCGGTCCCATCCCCGCCCTCTCCAGGGGTGACTCTGGGTCAGGGCAGTGTTCCACAGCCACCACAAGGTGGCAGCAGTACTCCACGTCCCAGGGCCAGTGGGGCCAGCGCCTCTGAGTTGAGGAAAGGAGGGACCCGCAAGAGAGCCCTGGGTGGGCAACATGGAGCCTTGGCCCTCTGAGCTCCCCAAAGCTGCGAGTACCTCCTACAAGGTTACAGGGTGCATTCATTCCTGAGGGGACGCTCAGTGGATGCAGCATGCGGATCCACGTGTAATTCTAGTTCCACCTGTATTTGCATGATAGCACAAGTTTATACAGTCACAACCCAACACCACAGATCCCCTCCAGTTTTCCGTTCCCTGTGCCCCCTCTTTAACTGCAGAGCCTGGTTCCCGCTGCCCTTCATGTACAGACCTATTTGCTCAGCCCCGTGGGTAGCCAATCACCCTCTGCCCGCACCGGCCCAACCCTGAAGGTGTACTCACCTTCCTTGGATCCCGACATCCCTGGGTGGACCACCAGAACCCCTGCTCAGACCCCACCCTGCCTGGGGCCACCGCAGCACAGCCCCACCCCAAGGCTGTTTCCTGCCTTGCCTGGTACTGTCTAATGACTTTGGACCAATTACTCAGGACGGAAGAGGAAGAGGGGATTTCACTTTAAGAAGCATGGTCAGGGACTTCCCTGGCAGTCCAGTGGTTAAGACTCCCTGCTTCCACTGTAAGGGGCTCAGGTTTGATCCTGGGTTGGGAGCTAAATCCCGCATGCCACGTAGAACAGCCAAAAAGTTGTTTTGTTTTGTTTTGTTTTGTTAAAAAAAAGGATGGTCAGAGAAAGCCTCTCCAAGGTGATGTGTGAGTCCCATTGTCCCCACAAACCATCCAAAGGTTTGCACAAATCTAGAATTTGCACCTCCAAACTACCATTGCCTGCCTCTTACATCTCAAAAAACAAAAAGCCTTAGTGGGTTCGTGTGCTAGGACTGCCATAACAAAGTTCCACAGACTGGGGGCTTAAACAGCAGAAGTGTTTTATCTCATAGTTCCAGGCCGCGGGGGTTACAGTGCCAACAGGTTGCTTGTCTGGAGGCTTCTCTCCTTGATTTGCAGACAGCCATCTTCCCTCTGTGTGCATCTGCGGCCTCATCTCCTCTACACCAGTCATACTGGGTTAGGGCCACAAGGGCCACAGTCCATGAGGTCGCCAAAAGTCAGGCATGAATCTGTCTCTCACTTCACTAGTGACCTCATTTTATTTTAATTACCTCTTTGAAGACCCTGTCTGCAAATATAGTCACATTTTCAAGTCTTAGGGGCTAGGACTTCAACAGATGAATTTGAGGGAGACACATTCAGTCCACGTGCTCAGATATACAGTGTCCCTCTGGCCATCTTCCTAGGACATGCCTGCTCTGCTTTGGCCCCTGTCCCAGAACAGAATCACCATGACCCACACCAGCTCTGCAGAGGGGTAACCATGTGTCACGCCCACCTCCACCCTCTCCATGTCCCCTCCCCTGGTAGGGGTTCGAGGGCAGTTTAATCCATCCTTGGGCCAGTCTGGCGTTGGGGGTCAAAGAAAGCAGCCCTGGGGGCCAGGGGCAGAGCAGAGCGGGAAGGAGGTGAAAGCAAGGAGACCACAGACACCCAGAGCCTAGGCCAGGGGCTGTCCTGGACCCCGTTGCCACCTGCTGTGTTTTAGAGCAGATCCAAGGGAGTGACCTGGTGGGGTTCCCTTCCACCCACCCTGGGGCACCAGGACCAGGCCCCTTCGTCTCTCTTTGCTTCTGACTCAGGACTCGTGGCCTCTCCCAGCCCCTGCCTGAGGCCAGCCTGTACCTCTTTCCCCTGTAGTCCAGCTGGCTTCATGCCGAGTTACAGCTGGCTGGGCCACTGTGTTATCACAGAGAGGGAAACAGCAGCCTAGAGAGGGGAGGGGCCCTGTCCGGGCAGGTGTACTGCCTCGCTGTCCCAGCCCACCCCAGGAGCTCAGGAAGGCCAGGGCAGGGGGCCTTATTTATCAGGCTAGAGGCTGTGCAGGCCTAGCACTGGCAGGGGGTCAGCAGACACACTGGATGGTTCACATGGCCACTGGTTTACCGTGTGGTTTGAGGCAAGCCCTTCCCTCCCGGGGCCTCAGTATCCCCAGCTGTCAACCCAAGAGATTGACTAAGTGATCCTGGGACTCCCTCCCACTCTGCTCTTCTGCTCCCTCAACTCCCAAACTCCACAATCCTCTCTCTGAAAGAAAAAAATATACATATATGAGGCTGCTGCTGCTGCTGCTGAGTCGCTTCAGTCGTGTCCGACTCTGTGCGACCCCATAGACGGCAGCCCACCAGGCTCCCCCGTCCCTGGGATTCTCCAGGCAAGAACACTGGAGTGGGTTGCCATTTCCTTCTCCAATGCATGAAAGTGAAAAGTGAAAGTGAAGTCGCTAAGTCGTGTCCAACTTTTAGCGACCCCATGGACTGCAGCCTACCAGGCTCCTCCATCCCTGGGATTTTCCAGGTGATAGTACTGGAGTGGGGTGCCATTGCCCTCTCCGAAATATATGAGGCTAGACATCCTAATAACAGAGGTAGCAACATGGGGTCTCAGGGTTCTTCTCCCACTCCAGGACACACAGGAGTGGGAAAATGGCTGCCGACCAGGACAGCAGAGCAGGTAGGGGAGGCCCTGGGCCATGTGAGCTGCCCCTCCGGTGAGCTGGCAGCCCCAGGGGCAGAAAGGAAGTGAAACCCAAGCTGCGAACCTCTTTGCACTCACCACCCCCACCCCAGCCCTAGGATAGCCCCTGAAAAGAGGAAGCTAGTGGTGCACCAGGAGAGTAACCTGCCCTTGGGCTGCACAGGGTAGGGGTGAGAGCAGCCAGTCCTGGGGCTCCTGAGATGGAAAGGAAAGGAATCACGGCTTCCCTGGCAACTCAGCGGTAAAGAATCCACCTGCTGATGCAGGAGACACAGGTTCGATCCCTGATCCAGGCAACCAAGCCCATGCACCGCAACTGTTGAGCCTGCACTCTGGAGCCTGGGAGCCACAACTACTGAGCCCACACGCCGCAAGTACTGGAGCCCTCGCACCCGAGAGCCCGTGCTCTGCGACAAGAGGAGCTACCTCAATGAGAAGCCCGCACACCGTAGTGAAGACCCAGCACAGACAAAAATAAACATTAAAAAAAAAAAAAAAGAATGTCCATCTTGTGGAGGAGAGAAGTGGGCTCAGAAAGGTCAACTACTCAATCCAAGGTTACACTGCTGGGAAGTGGACTGGCCCCTCTTCTTGGAGGAGAGAGTCCTACTGGGGGGTCAGATGAGGTGCATTTTATTCTGATACTGAGGCAATGCCTAGGGCTGCTTTGGGGCTAGAAGAGTCTTGTGTGCAAGTCTGTGTGCACACATGTGTGTGCATCATAAGTGCATGATTGCACAAACAAATGTGTGTGTGCCCCTGAAGTGGGCTGGATGCACCATTTAGTCTGCGGGAGCGTCCTGGTCACCTGCAGGAAGGGGGCTGCCAGGGTGAGGCAGAGTCTCTTGGGCCCAGAGTGATGCAGAAACTTGGCCAAAGTCACAAAACAAATCTGTGCTACAACCAGGATTAGAAATCAGGTCGCCCACAGATCCGCCCCAGCAAGAAGTGGGGAAAGGACAGCAGTTGGGAGTCCCTCTGTGGAAACACCTCCTGGCCCCTCCCTGCACCCCAGCTCCCACAGAATGTTAAACCTCAGACACTATGTTAAACCTCTCACCAAGGACTTCCTTTATCACGGCTTCTCCAGGACCTGACTTGCAAGTTGTTTTGGTCTCGGTTTTTTGCCTACAGAACACTTGGCAATGCATTGAGGAGTAAATGCCCTACCATTTGTGTGTCCTAATCAGACTGCATCACATAGTGAGGCCCTTCTCATTCCAGTCAGAAATAGCCCCACTGGGCCCATCCACTGTCTGGGGCAGCCTCACTACCCAAAGGGCAGGAGCCGAGGGCTGCTGCACCGTGCCAGGCGCCCACAGGTCTCGGCCTTCACATTTGCCACACATGACCATTCTGGACCCCTCGCTTCTGCGCTGGCCCCTCCCTCGTGGACACAGTCTGCTCCCCACTTCCCTCCTCGACTCTGTTGCTGAGTCCAAGCTCATACTGCTCACCACGCAACAGGCTGATGAATTGAGAGAGGAGTTGTCGGACAGAGAATAGTGACTTTGTTTGTAAAACCAGACTAAGAAGGTGGTGACTAGTGTCCCAAAGAACCATCTTACCTGAGCTAGAATTCAGACTTCTTTTTCAGTGAAAGAGAAGGGGGTGTGGTTGAGTGTTGCAAACTTGTTGGTACCGGAATCCTTTGTCCTAGCTTATGCATCTGGTCACGATGTTCCTATAAACCTCCAACAAAACAAATGTGCTTTTTTGTGTGTTTTGTGTGTGTTTTGTATTTTGGGAGAAGTACTCCTTCACCTGCCTCCAGACCCAGCCATCAGACACTATGTTCCTGACCCTTCTTTCTAGGCCCGTCTCTTACTAATAATTTTTTTTTAATATCTATTATCTGTTTGGCTTTGCTGGTCTTTGTTACAGCATGCAAACTCTTAGTTGTGGCATGGGGATCTAGTTCCCTGACTATGTATCAAACCCAGGCCATCTACCTACATTGGGATTGAGGAGTGTTAGGATTGGAGAAGGAAATGGCAACCCACTCCAGTGTTCTCGCCTGGAGAATCCCAGGGACGGGGGAGCCTGGTGGGCTGCTGTCTATGGGGTCGCGGACATGACTGAAGCGACTTAGCAGCAGCAGCAGCAGCAGCCACTGGATCACCAGCGAAGTCCCAAGATACATGTATTCTCCGTTCTGCAGCTTTTTATCTCTATGTGAATGGAAAAGTGTTATCCCTTTAAAGGTCAGAGTCTCGAGAATGGATTATCCCATATTTCAGGCTACAGGCAGCATTCTGTTAGTGACTAACTTGTAGCAAAAGCAGCAGAACACACAGGTTAAATTGAAGAAACAGATCCAATATGGAGTCAGATTTGTTCTTCTCTGTGACACCTCCAGGGGCTTCCCAGGTGGCGCTAGTGGTAAGGAACCCTCCTGCCAATGCAGGAGACATAAGAGACTTTGATTCAATCCCTGGGTCAGGAAGATTCCCCGGAGGAGGGCGTGGCCACTCACTCCAGTATTTTGTGCGGAGAATCCCATAAACAGGGGAGCCTGGCAGGCTACAGTCCATGGACTCACAAAGAGTCGGACAAGCAGCTTAACACACGTGCACACATGACACCTGCAACCCAGGCTATCAAAGTGTTAGAGTCTCATTTGTCCTACCCTCTGTGACCCTTGAGAACCTCAGCTTTTAGACCCGGACTTGTGGTGAGAAGCCCCACCCCTTGTGCTCCTCACCCCTCCCCAGTTACTCCCCCACCAAGAGCTCCACCCATTGCCCACCCGCTGAGGACCAAGAGTGACACTGCTAAGCCTTCTCAGACGCTGCCAAGGTGCTTGAGGACCAGTCGGGGTGGTCAGAGACCTCCAGGTGAGAACACCCAATGCCGTCCAGCCTCGCCTCCATCTCTCTAGCCATGCACCGCAGGTCCGTCCACCATCCCTCTATCAGTTCATCCAACCCAAATGCCAGTATAGCCTCCTTCCTTCCATCAACGTCTATCCAGACTGCATAGATGCCTGCCACACAGGGGACATCAAGGGCCCCCAGTGAGGGCTGCAGACACAGGGACATCACACGGTAAGGACCACGGCAGCAGCCACTGACGAGAGATGAGGACCTTTCTGTCTTTCTCACCTCCACGATAGGCCACCAGAGAAGAAAGGGATCCAGAGAAGAGAGGAAAGCAGGGGTGAAGGAGCAGGCCACCTCACCCCTTCCAAATCTCTGCAGCAAGGACCTCGGAACTGAGGGATGAGCAGGAGCGGAGTGGGAATAGGATGAGAAATTTAACTTTGAACCTTTTCATGCTTGAAAGTAACAAGAGAACTTCTCTGGGGGTCCAGTAGTTGACTCCGAGCTCCCACTGCAAGGGGGGAGGGTTCCATCCCTGGTTGGGGAACTAAGCTCCCACATGCTACAGAGGCTTGGCCAAAAAATAAACAGTAAAAAGAAAGTTAACAAAACTGCTGAAAGTGTTAAAAAGGCTGCAAATGGGAGGCTGGGCACCATCAAAGGTAGGGGTTGGAGAAAATGAGCAAAAGTCACAGTCAGGTTTGTGAACTGTGACGGGATCTGCAAGCTTGCAGGGCGGCCTGGGGAGAGCAGAACTGCTCTGTGTATCAGAGGAAGACGAATCCCGCATTCCAATGCCCACAGCCCGCTCCCCGCTCCCAGAGAAGGGGGAGCCCAGAGTGAGGGGGGGGAGCCCAGAGTGAGGGGGGGGGAGCCCAGAGTGAGGGGGGGGGAGCCCAGAGTGAGGGGGAGGGGAGCCCAGAGTGAGGGGGAGGGGAGCCCAGAGTGAGGGGAGGGAGCCCAGGGTGAGGGGGCGCCCTGGGGGAGGGGGAGCCCTGGGGGAGGGGAGGGGAGGAGGAGAGAGGAGCCAGGGTGACCAGACCAAGGGTTGAGGAAGGTCTGGAGAGGAACTACTGGGCTGGGGGAGGGGAGGGGCAGAGCTCCCCTGAAAGTTCCAGGAGAACAGACCTATCTAAGGTGCCCTGTGCAGTGCCTTCTGTGTGGCACTTCACCCCTTTCTGTGACCCCAAGATCTGTATGTTCCGCTCACAAGTGTTTGTCAAGATGGGAGTTTTATGGAAATGGAGAAGGGACCAAGTTTCACATCTGAGTCAGCACTGTACCGAGGAGAAATCATTCAGGGAGAAGCGAGAGCCACAGGGGAAGTGGTGAAAACATAAGTGTCCAAGAATCTCTGAAACTTCGGAGGATTTTGAACTTCTACTGGACATAAAGTTAGAGGATTAAACCCAGCAGCTCTGCCTTCTGCCCAGTGAATTCCTCATATGCAGCCAGAATAAATTGTAAAAGGCAAATCTGTCCATGTTTTATAACACCTGCACCCCAAAACACAAACACAAAACGCTCCACTTGCTCTCAGGTTAGGGCCCACTTCTGGCCTGACCTGCAAGGCCCCTGGGCTCTGGGCCCTGCCACACGCTCCAGATCCTCTGCCCTCTTGACACCCAGGCTGGTTTTCTCATCTCAGCAGTTTCCCATCCTACTGACCACAGGGCCTTTGTACATGCTGTCCTCTCTAGAACTGCCCCACCCCACCCCAACCACCAGTTAGCTCACTCACCCTCCAGCACTCAACTCAGACAAGCCACTCCTGACCAAGTCATCCATTCATTGTGGAATTTACCGCACCGATTACACTGGCAGAGAGGAATGGAATAATCACAAGATGGCTTGGAATCCATACCTTAGAATAATCATGATTCATGTCCTGGTGCTAGGCACGCCTCCCCTGAGTATGTTTTCATTTGAATCCCAAGGTGGAGGTCTGTAATTGAAGTGACAGCAGGGGATGGCTGTTGAATAGACAGTCAACAGTGTCTGCCTTATTACCATACACTGCACCCTCTTGCAGGGTGGAGGGGGCTAGCATCTGTTTCTGGAAGGGGAGGGAATGGGTGGGCGTCCCAGGTGGCACAGTGATAAAGAATCTGCCTGCCAATGCAGGAGACACAAGAGACTCAGGTTCGATCCCTGGGTCGGGAAGGTCCCTTGGCTTAGGAAATGGCCCACTCCAATACAAGAGCATGAATGAACTCACCATGTCTGAGGGCTGGACTCAGGCTGGCCTGAGGAGACTGTGGGCTGTGTGAGGTATAACAGAGCCTTACTGGACAGCTTGTTTTTCATATGGGTACACTGCGGGTCTTCTTGGGCTCCAAAATCACTGCAGAGGGTGACTGTGATCATGAAATTAAAAAACACTTCTAGGATGAAAGCTATGACAAACCTAGACAGTATATTAAAAAGCAGAGACATCAGTTTGCCAAAAAATGTCTGTACAGTCAAGCTATCGTTCTTCCAGTTCACTTCAGCTCAGTCGCTCAGTCCTGTCCGACTCTTCGTGACGCCATGAATCGCAGCACGCCAGGCCTCCCTGTCCATCACCAACTCCTGGAGTTCACTCAGACTCACACCCATGAGTCCGTGATGCCCTCCAGCCATCTCATCCTCTGTCGTCCCCTTCTCCTCCTGCCCCCAATCCCTCCCAGCATCAGAGTCTTTTCCAATGAGTCAGCTCTGCGTGAGGTGGCCAAAGTACTGGAGCTTCAGTTTTAGCATCATTCCTTCCAAAGAAATCCCAGGGCTGATCTCCTTCAGAGTGGACTGGGTGGATCTCCTTGCAGTAGTAGGGTGCATATGTGAGAGTTGAACTATAAACAAGGCTGAGTACCGAAGAATTGATGTTTTTGAACTGTGGTGTTGGAGAAGACTCTTGAGAGTTACTTGGACAGCAAGGAGATCAAACCAGTCAATCGTAAAGGAAATCAGTCCTGAATATTCATTGCAAATATTGACACTGAAGCTCAAGCTCCAATACTTTGGCTATCTGATGCAAAGATCTGGCTCATTGGAAAAGATCCTGATGCTGGAAAATACTGAAGACAGGAGGAGAAGGGGGCAGCAGAGGATGAGATGGTTAAATAACATCACCAACTCAGTGGACATGAAATTGAACAAATTCCAGGAGACAGTGAAGGACAGGGGAGCCTGGCATGCTGCAGTCCTTGGGGTCTCAAAGAGTCGGACACAGTTTAGCTACTGAACAACAGAACTGCAGGTGAAATCATGTCCCCTAGAGCACACAAAAACCCCACACAAGAAAACCTTCCAACTCAGCAACAAGATTTTTCGTCTCATCCTCTGACAGAATTCTGGTAAAGACCAGTATGGAGTCATAGACCACTGCCATCAACTAAGCCCTAATCTGACACCCAGTCTTTGCTTGCTCACCCTAGTAATGGCACACTTGCCACTTCCCGTAGAAGCCCATGTCACCTGGCCAGACCTCCAACACTGACCCACCATTAAGCCATAAAATCTGATTGGCTTATTGTTTAATGGGAACAAAGTTTCAGTTTAGGATGATGAAAATGTTCCGGAGATAGATGGTAGTGATGGTTGCTCTAGAATGTGAATGTACTTAATGCCACTAAAAGCTACACTTAAAACTGGTTGAAAGGGACTTCCCTGGTGGTCCAGTGGCTAAGGCTCCTCGCTCCCAATGCAGGGGGCCTGGGTTCAGTCCCTGGCCAGGGAGCTAGATCCCACACGCCCCTACGAAGATCGAAGATCCCCCCATGCTGCAACTAAGACCCAAAACAGACAAATAAGTAAATATATTTTAAAATGGTTAAAATGGTAAATTTTACGTTATGTATTTTTGTCAGAATTTTTAAAAGTGCGTTGCCTCTGGGCTTCACAATTTATAAGCTTGTGTACTTTTAAAGTAATCATTTAAAGGTTACTCTAAAAAGTCTAATTAACAGTTAAGGCAAACCCTTAGGTGCACCTCACCCTCTTTGATCCTGATTTGTTTTCGTTCAGTCTTGTCTCCCTCAGCCAGGAAATCTGGGCTTAATAATTCCAGTTTCAAGTCCTGCCTCTGCCCTGAAGGGACTACAGTCACTGTGACCCTCCCCTGCAAGGAGCTTACTACGTGCTAGGCTCTGAGGCTCTGAAGATGCCTCAAGTAATAAGTCAGAGCCCTTGTCATCCCAGACACACAGAGAACACTAGGACTTTTTTTTTCTTTTTTTTTTTTTTGGTACAAAGCTACAGGCCTCCAGTCTACGTGAAACCTGGCCCAGCCCTAAAGGCCTGCAGGGCTGGCCCACGATGATTCATCCCTGAAGACGTCACCTAGCTGAAATGATGACAGCGGCAACGGACGATTCTGGTTCCTGAACACTCCGCACCTGGAATGTTTGCGGGGTGCAGCCTGCGGCCTCCTGGAAATGTTCGCTGACACAGGACAGCCTGGGGATGTGCGGAAGGACAGGAGGCAGGAATTGCCATCTCTGAAATCTTATCTAAGTTCAACCCCACCTGACCCCCCAGGAATCACAGACCCACCAAACAATCAAAAAACCAGATGGAGACCAGAAGGAAATGAAACACCCAGCTAACCCAAGGGGTTCACACTGGCAGTTTGTGGGCCTTGTCAACTCTTATAGGGGGATTTTTTTTCAACCGGGTTTTTTGTCAATGTTACACACACACCACACACACACACACGAAAACGTCAAAATTCTCATTCGTCTTTGAAAAATTAATACATGAATGAGGATGTCTCTCATGATGAGCTGGCCGGAGCTGAGTTCCAATCTCGCTTTGGGCGAGGCAATCATCCCAAACCCTTAGATTCCCTTACTCACACAGCCTGCCGGGCCCCTGGAGGTCTCTGTGTTCAGGTTTTCTCATCTAATCCCAAATCTCTGTGTCACAGAGGAGTTCAGTGAAGCCCAGAAGGTGAGTGACATTCCCAGTAAGATCTAGAATCTCAGGGGTGCCACCCAGGGCCCATCCCAATCCTCTAAAGAACCTCCCTACAGGCTCCACTGATGCTCAGCACCATGGGGCCCCCTGTATGGGGAGGGGAGCAGGTGGTTCATTGGGAAGTCTGAGGAGATGGCCAGTCGGGCGGCTTGTCCAGCCAGAGCCGTGCCCCTCTGCAGGGGCCACAGACAAGTGTGACGCGGTCCTTGCCCCTCACCACAACCCCTGTCTCCCCTGGTCTCCTGTCTCCATCTCTTCTCACCAGCCCTGTGAGCCCTGGTTCTTCCTCTGTAAAATGGGAGCCTTGTGGCAGGCAGAACTGAGGTCCCATCCCCTGAGTGTGTGGGAAGCAGCAGGTGCGAAGGTTGAAAGGCACTTGGGGAGGAGCATGGGAGAGAAGTGGGCTGACAAGGACAAAGAGGAAGGAGAGACGAGGCGGCCGCCAGGAGGAGAGGCCCTTGGGAAAAGAGTGTCGATGGTTATGGGGTATCAGGATGGACCAGGTGATGTTGAGGTAAGAAACAATCCCTCCTCTCAGCCACTCCACTGTTTTACCTATTTTTCCCCAATTTTATTTAGATATAATTGACATAGACATTTGTATTAAAGGTGTAAAATGTGATCATTTTATATATATAGAGAGAGAATATGGATAAACAACAAGGTCCTACTGTATAACACAGAGAATTATATTCAATATCCTATGATAAACCGTAATGGAAAGCAATATTTAAAAAAGAATGTGTATTTATATATATATTAATATATATCTGAATCACTTTGATATGTAGCAGAAATTAACACAACCCTGTAAGTCAACTATATTGCAATTAAAAATATTAAAACTAAAAAAAATAGCTTAAAGGAATGGGGTGATTTTTTAATTTGTCTTAGCCAGCTCTTAGTTGCAGCACATGGGATCTAATTCCCTGATGAAGGGTCAAACTTGGGTCTTCTGCTTTGGAAGCGCAGAGTCTTAGCCACTGGACCACCAGGGAAGTCCTAGAATGAGGTGATTGAGGGAAAAAATAGTTGACCCATCATGTGGAAAAGCTTCTTTTAAAAACTTTTTTTAATGTCATTTTTTATTAAAAGGAAAATAGTTAAAAATTAAAAAAAAACACATCCAGAGAAATAATTCTTTTTTACTGAGCAATTGCAACAAGTCAGCCACAATGCTGAATATCCGACATGGGTAACTTCATTTCACACAAGCTAGGAGGTAGACACTATTAGTATCCTCATTTTATGGATTAAAAAACCCCCAGGCCGAAAGACATAAAAGACTTGCCTAGATCCTGCAGCTTATTACTAATGAAATTCATAATTGGTAATATGGTCTAGATATGTTTAACCACCAGGCTTTATAAGGAAGCAATAGCATCATTTATAGTAATAAATCCTATTTTCCTTTGCTTAGTGAGCATCTCCCACTTGACACAAAGGCACTTTTCCTGAAAGTGCTACGTAATCAATCATAGACCTAATAAAGGCAAATTAAGAATCTGATAATAAGATCTATCTAAACTCTGCCACCAACTAGCCAGGTCTCAGTTTCCTTATTTTACCTTATGGGTTTAACAACACCACATGGTATTTTTTCCAATGCCCAAAATTCTTCAGTTCAGTTCAGGTCAGTCGCTCAGTCATGTCTGACCCTTTGCAACCCCGTGAATCGCAGCACACCAGGCCCCCCTGTCCATCACCAACTCCCGGAGTTCACTCAAACTCACGTCCATCGAGTCGGTGATGCCATCCAACCATCTCATCCTCTGTCGTCCCCTTCTCCTCCTGCCCCCAGTCCCTCCCAGCATCAGAGTCTTTTCCAATGAGTCAGCTCTTCACATGAGGTGGCCAAAGTACTGGAGTTTCAGCTTTAGCATCAGTCCTTCCAAGGAACACCCAGGACTGATCTCCTTTAGGATGGACTGGTTGGATCTCCTTGCAGTCCAAGGGACTCTCAAGAGTCTTCTCCAACACCACAGTTCAAAAGCATCAATTCTTCGGCGCTTAGCTTTCTTCACAGTCCAACTCCCACATCCATACATGACTGCTGGAAAAACCGTAGCCTTGACTAGACGGACCTTTGTTGGAAAAGTAATGTCTCTGCTTTTCAATATACTATCTAGGTTGATCATAACTTTCCTTCCAAGGAGTAAGCGTCTTTTAATTTCATGGCTGCAATCGGCATCTGCAGTGATTTTGGAGCCCAAAAACATAAAGTCTGACACTGTTTCCACTGTTTTCCCATGTATTTCCCATGAAGTGATGGGACCAGATGCCATGATCTTCGTTTTCTGAATGTTGAGCATCAAGCCAACTTTTTCACTCTCCTCTTTCACTTTCATCAAGAGGCTTTTTAGTTCCTCTTCACTTCCTGCCATAAGGGTGGTGTCATCTGCATATCTGAGGTTATTGATATTTCTCCTGGCAATCTTGATTCCAGCTTGTGTTTCTTCCAGCCCAGCGTTTCCCATGATGTACTCTGCATATAAATTAAATAAGTAGGGTGACATACTGCCTTGATGTACTCCTTTTCCTATTTCGAACCAGTTTGTTGTTCCATGTCCAGTTCTAACTGTTGCTTCCTGACCTGCATACAGGTTTCTCAAGAGACAGGTCAGGTGGTCTGGTATTCCCATCTCTTTCAGAATTTTCCAGTTTATTTTGTGATCCACACAGTCAAAGGCTTTGGCATAGTCAATAAAGCAGAAGTAGATGTTTTTCTAGAACTCTCTTGCTTTTTCCATGATCCAGCAGATGTTGACAATTAGATCTCTAGTTCCTCTGCCTTTTCTAAAACCAGCTTGAACATCTCGAAGTTCACGGTTCATGTATTGCTGAAGCCTGGCTTGGAGAATTTTGAGCATTACTTTGCTAGCGTGTGAGATGAGTGCAATTGTGCAGTAGTTTGAGCATTCTTTGGCACTGCCTTTCTTTGGGATTGGAATGAAAACTGACCTTTTCCAGTCCTGTGGCCACTGCTGAGTTTTCCAAATTTGCTGGCATATTGAGTGCAACACTTTCACAGCATCATCTTTTAGGATTTGAAATAGCTCCACTGGAATTCCATCACCTCCACTAGCTTTGTTCATAGTGATGCTTTCTAAGGCCCACTTGACTTCACATTCCAGAATGTCTGGCTCTAGGTGAATGATCACACCATCGTGATTATCTGGGTCATGAAGATCTTTTTTTGTGCTGTTCTTCCGTGTATTCTTGCCACCTCTTCTTCATATCTTCTGCTTCTGTTAGGTCCATACCATTTCTGTCCTTTATTGAGCCCATCTTGGCATGAAATGTTCCCTTGGTATCTCTAATTTTCTTGCCAGAATCTAATCAGGAGAAAAAAAGACAAATCTAAAACATGGGACATACATTTTCAAGGCAACTGACCTGACTCTTCAAAACAATTCTTTGTGAGTTAATGTCACAAAAGACACTAAAAAAACAACCAAAAGGAAGACGTGGACCTTGACTGGATTAGGAGGGAGGAAGCTGTCATTTAAAGAACTGTTTTGGGGGCTTCCTGGGGAAATGGAAGGTGGACAGACGAAGGACGTCACGGAGTCAGTGGTCACTTTATTGTGATAGTGCTACTGTGAGCCCTTGCTCTCACAGATAAAGGGTCATGAGATCTTCAATTTACTTATAAACAGTGCTGGAAAAAGGTACAGGCATACCTCTTTTCACTGGGATTGCAGATACTGCATTTTTTTTTTTTTTTTTGCAAATTGAAGGTTTGTGTCAACCCTGTATTGTCAAGTGATGGTTAGCATTTTTTAGAAAGAATTTTTTTCATTGAAATATAGTTGATTTACAATATTGTGTTAATTTCTTAGCTGTACAGCAGACTGAATATATATATATATTTTATAGTATTATACATATGTTTGTAAAGCTAAGAAATTAGCATTATAAATATACATATATATACATTCCTTTTTAAATATTCTTTTCCATTATGGTTTATCACAGGATTTTTTAAATGTTTTTTATTGTGGTAAAAGTCACATAATATAAAACATACTGTTTAACCATATTTAACTGAACAGTTCAGTGGCACTAAGTACATTCACACCGTTGTGAAACTCTAGCCATCATCCATCTCCTTCCTAAACTGAAACTCTGTCCCCATTAAAAACTAACTTCCTACCCCTCCTCCCGACCCACCCCCAGCCCCCCACATCTACCAGTGTACTCTCTGACTCTACGACTATGACTATTCTAGGAGTCTTGTAGAAGTGGAATCTGCACCTAACATCTATGGGCTTCACTGGTGGCTCAGATGGTAAAGAATCTGCATGCAAGGCCAGGTCACAAAGATCCCCTGGAGAAGGAAATTCTCCAGAATTCTTGCCTGGAGAATCCGTTGGACAGAGAAGCCTGTCAGGGCATAGCCCATGGCATTACAAAGAGTCAGACACGGCTGAGCGACTGAACTGAACTGAACTGAAGCGACCAACACTTTCTTTCAATTTCAGTCTCTACTGAAGTGCAATTTTTTTGTCTTTACTGAACTTGCTATGATATTGCTTCTGTTTTATGTTTTCTGTTTTTGGCCATGTAAGATTTCAGCTCCCTGACCAGGGACTGAACCCACGCGCCCTGCAGTGGAAGGTGAAGTCTTAACCGCTAGACCACCAGGGAAGTCCTGGAGTGCATTTTTAAGGTTAACTGAATTTATGTCCTAAGGACAGATTGTACCTTCTTCTTTTTCCCCTGTGCTATACAGTAGCTTCTCATTTGTGATCTATTTTATACATAGTAGTGTACATACGTCAGTATCCTAGGATATCGGATGTAGTTCTCTGTGCTGTACAGTAGGGCCTGGCCATTTATCCACTCTTTATATACAAGCTTACATTTGTTAACACTAACCTCTCTCTCCATCTCTCCTGCACACCTTCTCCCCGCTTGGCAATAGTCCATTTTCTCTGTGAGTCTCTTTCTGTTTCATAGATAGGTTTATTTGTGTCATATTTTAGATTCCACATATAAGTGGTATCACATGGTATTTGTCTTTCTCTGACTTATTTCACTTAGTATGATAAGGAAAGAATTTTCAAATTAAGGTATATACATCTTTTTTTGTTAAGACATAATGCTATGGCATACTTAGGTTACGGTACAGTATAAATATAACCTTGATATGCACTGTGCGTGCTTGCGTGCTAAGTCACTTCAGTCGTGTCAAACTCTTTGTGATCCTATAGATTGTATCCCGCCAGGCTCCTCTGTCCATGGGACTCTCCAGGCAAGAATACTGGAGTGAGTTCCCATGCCCTCCTCCAGGGGAGCCTCCCAACACAGAGATTAAACCCATGCCTTGTATGTCTTCTGCATCGGCATGCAAGTTCTTTACCACTAGCGCCGCTGGGGAAGCCCCTGATATGCACTGAGAAAACCCGAAAAAATCATGTGACTCCCTTGATTGCAACCTTTCCCTTATGATGGTGATCCGGCTCCAAACCTGCAAAGATCTCCCAAGTTCTGCTGTAAAAGAGAAAAGGAGGGAGAGAAAGAAAAGCAGCGAAGTGTCACCAGTGTGTGACCTCAGGGAAGGGTGTGCTGTTCTG
This sequence comes from Capra hircus, assembly GCF_001704415.2. NCBI lineage: Eukaryota > Metazoa > Chordata > Mammalia > Artiodactyla > Bovidae > Capra > Capra hircus. The sequence continues at coordinate 72,290,523 of NC_030812.1, forward strand.
TTCAGCTTTTTCAGAGGTCTGAAATGCTTCCACAATGAAAGGGGAGAAAGCGGGCCTTCCCTGGCAGTCCAGAGGTTAAGACTTCACCTCCCAGTGCGGGGGCTGCTGGTTTGATCACCTGGTTCGGGAACTAAGGCCCCAAGGTTCCACATGCCTCTTGGCCAAAAAACCAAAACATTAAACAGAAGCAATATTATAACGACTTTTAAAACTCAATAAAGACTTTAAAAAAATAGACATAAAAAAATTTTTTTTAAGGGAGAAAGAGGGATTTTCCTGGTGGTCCAGTGGTTAAGAATCCACTTTCCAATGCTGGGAACACAAGTTCGATAACTGACCAGGGAGGAGCAGAGATCTCACACGCCACAACGCAACCAAGCCTGCACGCCACAACTAGAGAGACGCCTTCTGGCCACAACTAAAGAAGCCGGAGCACAGCAACAAAGATTTGGCGTGCTGCAACAAAGACAGAACAAAGCCAAATACATTTTTAAAAAATTTTAAGGGGGAGCGTGGGGAGAGAAGAGGTAGAGGAAGGTGGAACTGGACAAGCCTGATCTCTCAGGGTCCCTTGGGTTTTAGAGTCTGGGACCCTGTGTTCATTTGCTAAGGATGCCAGGACCATGGTTCACGGACTGGCTGGCAACACACATTCATTCTCCCAGTTCGGAAGGCTGGAAGGGCGTGTCGGCAGGGCTGGTTTCCTTTGAGGCTTCTCCCTTGGCTTGCAGGTGACCCTTCCCCTTGCGTGCCCCCAGGGCTCTGTGTAGCTCTCCTTTTCCTAGGAGGACGCCAGTCACAGTGATTACGGCTACCCTACAGGCGTCGTGTTGACTTCATCTCCAAACACAGTCATCTGCGTACTGGGGGTTAGGGCTTCAACATATGAATTCTGGAGGGACACAACATTCCCTAAGTGCTACCAAGTCTAAGATCATATTGCTCACCGCACAACAGGCCAGTGCATCAAGAAGCAAGTTGTTGGGGCAAGGAATAGTGACTTTACTTGAAAATCCAGCAGATGAGAAGATGGTGTCCCAAAGAACCTTCTTAGCCTAGTTATAATTCAGGTGTCTTTCTTTCCTTTATTTATTCTGGCTGTGCCGGGTCTTGCAGGAGCTCAGACTTTTCTCTTGATGTGGAAAGCGGGGGCTACTCTAGTTGCAGTGTGGACTTGTCCCTGAGCTTCACGGTAGGGCCTTGTCGTTTACTTATTTTATATAAGGAAACACTTTGCCTCAAGGTGTTCCTTTTGTTGATATTCACAATGCTAGGTAACCCAGCCTGTACCTCCCTGACACCCCAACTTCTTGGATTATGTGGAAGCACCCTGTTTTCTAATTTTCAAATGCAAAGCTCCCAGCCCCCTCCCCAAGGCACTGCTCGTTGGGGGAGCTCACAGTCCCCCTAGCCACCCTCCTTTCCTGCTTCTGAAACTGCTATCTCTTTTCTTCTCCTTCCTTCCTACCAAGTCCTGTACCTGAGCCTGTGCCTGAAGATCTGGGGTGGTGGTAGAGAATTTCAGGGCACACAGCACAGGCAGCACCTTAAAGTTGCATATTTGCTGCCTCTGCCCACAAGCCCAGTGGCCACTCACCACTTTCTCACCCTAAACCTCAGTGTGGCAGCAGGACTGTTTTCTGACTTTCGTGGGCTGACTTTCCAGCTGAGGCTGAAGGACTTTCTCAGAAGCCCCTCCCTCTTCACTCTTTCTCCTTCTGTTTCACCTTTTCCTTTCAGACCCTGTGGGATGGGTGTGGGGCAGGCAAAGTGTGCTCAAAAAAGACAAATCTCTGATATGAATTATGCCCCTCCTCTAGGATGTGAAATCCACTAAGGTTATTTTTGTTTGTTTTAAATACTCATCTTTCCCTTTGGACGAAAGGAAGGGAGGGAGGGACAGAGGCAGGGAGGAAGGAAGAGAAAAGAAACAGAAAGCAGCCCAAAGGTTTATTGTAGTGCTGGCTATTTTAACTACATTTTGAAGGAATGAATATGCCCACTCAGTGGATTTTTGTGTAGCCTTTGAAATGAGGCTTACAAGCCGGTTGTGATAATTTGAGAAAGCAGTTAATTAAAGGGGGCAGGCACAAAATAGACATAATCACAACATACAGAATTTGCACAGAAAAAGGCTGTAAAGAAAGACACCTACTTCTTAAACTGTGGTCACTGTTTTTTACCTTACATCATATTGTATATTTACTCCTTTGTGAGTATGCTACACTTTGCCTAGCATATTAACTCTAATTTTCTGCAAGTGTGAGATTACAAACTTCAGTGAGCCAAGTGGCCATGCAGTGCTTTCAGATGTTGCTGTAGTTGTGTCCGACTCTTTTGCGACTCAGCGGACTGTAGCTCCCCCAGCTGCCTCTGTCCATGGGATTTCCCAGCAAGAATACTGGAGACAGGTGCCGTTTCCTTCTCTAGGGGATCCTCCCCACCCAGGGATCAAACCTGCATCTCCTGCAGTGGCAGGCGGCTTTTGCAGGCACTGATCCACCAGGGAAGCCCAGTACTTTCATAAGTGATAGGTAAAAACAGATTCTTTCTTAAATGTATTTATTTAAAATTCAAAGATGATAACAGATTCATGAAATGGTATTAAGTGAAGGGAGTTTATCTTTGTTCCTCAGTTTTAAGATGGAGGAACTGAAGACCCAGAGAGACAACCAAGTGTTTACTGAACTGGGCAGAAGGAAGTCGCTGATCACTCATCTGTGCCAATTCCACCTTCCCAGGGCTCCAACAGTTCCCACGCTGCTGGAGGCAGTGAATGGCCAAGTGGCTGGCTCCAGGTCATTTGTTAAGGTACCCTGTGAACGCCTGCCATTCTGAGCTCATTTAAGCCTCCCAGTAGCCAGCCCTGTACGGTTGGCGCTGGTGTTAGCTGAGCTCAGGAAGGTGAGGCGGTAAGGAGGGGTCAGGGGGTCAAGGCCAGAACGCCGTCCCCATCCTGCGGACGGCCTGGGCGCCAGCGCACGTGACTGGGCTCCGCCTGCCCTGCTGAGCAATCCTTTCCCAGCACGTCTTGCTGAGTCACGGTCCCCAGCAGCTTTTCGCTGAGTCACGGTCCCGAGATCTGTTTTCGCTGAGTCACAGCTTCCAGCTGCTCCCGCCTTAATCCCTGCGGGCAAAGTCCCAGTTACCCGGCGGGCGGCGGCTGCGGCGGCGGCGACTCCCTGGATCACGCTGGTCCTGGCTGACGGCTGAGTCGCCCCCAGCGAGCCCTCTTCCTCTTCCCCGTCCGGCGGCTCCCCAGCCCGCCTCCCTCCCACCCCTGTTTTAGGAGACTTAACACTTCCCTGCGGCCAGGAGCAGCGCTGGGGGCTTCACACCTTAGATTGCAGAGCCCAGTGGGGTGGGCGGGATGATCCTCTTTAAGAGATGGGGATCTAATCAAAAGCAGAATCGTCTGCGAAACTGCAGGTCCGGATCATGGCCAGACAAGATCATGGAATACAAGAAGGCAGAGGGCAAAGAAACAGGACGACGAAATGCAAGGGCTGAGGGAAAGGGCAGTTAAGGACCTTTGAGGGCAATTGTTGAAATTTGAACGTACGCTTTAATATAATGAATGTGTGTGAAAGTCAAATTTCCTGATGTTTATAATTGGATTGCAGCTTACCAGAGACAGTCTTCTGGATATACTACATGTTAAATGAGCCAGGAAAAAAAAATTCATAGATGTATGTCAAAAAGAGCATATATATAATCGAAAGAGGGAGAATGAATGGTTAAACAAAAGGGACCAAATTCTAACCTAACAACTAGTGAATCTAGGTGGAAACATACAGGAATTCTCTGTAATATTTCTGCAACTTCTGTATATTTGGAATTACTTCAAAGATGATTTTTTGAGAAAAAAGTTAAGATGAGAAATCTGATGTTCGAAACTCCCAACTGAGAGCAAAGTTTGCCAGATATTAGTGAGCCTGACCCTATTCAAAACCATCCAGAAACTTCTAGATAGGAAAAAGGCTCTTGGGGGCCCTGAAAGGGGAATTAGATGCCACTCTCAGAACAAACAACAGCTAACACTCACTGCAGGCTTCCTGTGCCAGGCCCAGCTTTGAGCTTCTTACAGATCTTGAGCTGATTTAATTCTCACCACATCCCCTTGAGCTGATGCTGTTATGACTACTTGTTTTGCCAGACGAGGAAATAAAAGCTTAGTGTTGAAATATATATACATGATAAGTCATGAATCCCAGATGTGACTGCAGTCCTTTGTGGAAGTGCTGTGATCGGATTGAACCAGGTCCAACCAGGTTTTGGAGCCATAGTCAGGCTTCATATTGGCCAAGCTTTTTAGCAGTCTGAGCTCCCTAACACTGGACTGCTGCCTGGTCTGGCTGTGGTCTTTAGTCCCTGGACCTGTATTAATGGAGACTGGGCAATGTTAGAAAAAGATATTAGTCTTTCTTCATTCCTCACCACCTCAGGCCCAGGATTTCTAGACAGTTCATTGTTGTAGAACTTCAGTATGCTTTACAGCCAGACACACCTGGCCTCCCTCATGTCCCAGGTGAGCTATGTGACCACTGGCAGGAAATTTAACCCTGCTAAGCCTCCTTCATTTAATATGAAGAGATCATTTAATACAAAGGGACTGGATATAGGTAGTGTCACGATCCTTGCTATCTTCAAGGATCTTAGAGTCAGGATGGAGGCTACTGGGGGACAGGGACCTCAGCCAGGGACCCATAAGGCAAGGGGAAGAACTTCAGGAAAAGTCTGAGCTGAGTTGGTTTGTTTTACAGCTTTATTGAGATGTAACTGACATACAGTAAACTCCATATATTTAAAGGATGCAAACTGATAAATTTTGACATGAGTATACTGGGAAGCTATCTCCACAATCAATGTAATGAACTTATTCATCACTCCCAAAAGTTTCCTCATGGTTCTTTGTAATCCTCCCCCCCATCAAGAGAACTGCTGATTATAATAGTTTACACTTCCTGGAATTTTATGTATTTCTATATACACTTCATATATAATTTATATGTAAGTGTTAGTCACTCATTCATGTCGACTTTGTAACCCTATGGACATAGCCTGCCAGGCTCCTCTGTCCATGGGATTCTCCAGGCAAGAATACTGGAGTGGGTTGCCATTTTTCTTCTCCAGGGGCTCTTCCCAACCCAAGGGTTGAACCCAGGTCTCCTGCATTGCAGGCAGATTCTTTGCCATCTGAGCCACCAGGAAAGCCCTATTTATATATAATTTTGTATAAATGAAATTATACAGTAAGTAGTCTTTAGGGGAAGGTCTGACTTCTTTTCCTCAGCAGAATCCTTTTGAGATTTATTCATGTTGTATGGATCAGTGGTTCATTCTGTTTCATTGCTGATTATTCAGTGTATGTTCATACCGCAGTTTGTTTACCCATTTACCTGCAGATGGGTAGTTTTCATTTTGGGATTTTGCAGATAAAGCTACTGTGATTATTCATGTTCAGGTATGGACACATGCATTCATTTCTTGCAAATAAATACCTAGGAGTGGAATGGCTGGGTTGAGTGGCAGGTGTATGTTTAGGCGCTTAAGAAATTGCCAGACTGTTTTTCCAAGTGGTTGTACTGTAAAGGAGGAAGAAAACCTTTCCCTCTACCCTCCTAGGTTTTCCACCTGGGGCCCTGGAAATTAAACTGAGGGAAGATAAATTGACAAGAGAAGCAGAGTGTGTTAAAACGCAGAGGGTTCATTCACGTGGGAGAAACACTGTGCTGAATTAGTCAAAAGGTCCTTAGAACTGAGGCTTCTGTAGCATCTTAACAGAATAAGGGTGTAGAGAGGTGACAAGATAAAGAAAAAAGAGTTTAGGCCTTTGGGGGCAGCAAGCAGCAGGAGGGTAAGCATACCGGGGAAACTCATGGAAGATAAGGGTTAACTTGGAAAGGTTTGTTATGCCAGTTATTTTGGGTGCCATCCCTAGGCTAAGAGTCTAGAGTTGTCTAAGCCTGCTTTCAGACAAATCAGGGGGAAAGCAGAGAAGTGGTTTTCTGACATTTGTTGTTTCTCAATTGTCTTCAGCTCAAAATAACCCTTATACCAAAGAAGCATAAGCTTTATACCAGAGTGTGGTGGGGCACACTCTGGCCTTTGGCCTCTGGCAAGTACCATTTCATGTTCCCCCCAGCAGTAAACGTTCTCCTTTGTCTGCATTTTCAATAGCAGGAAGAGTCAGCCCTTAATTTTAGCTATTTGAATAGGTATATAGTGGTATGTCATACCGGTTTTAACTTGTGTTTCCCTAATGACCTGAGATGCTGGAGAGGACTCCTGAGACTCCCTAGGACTGCAAGGTGATCAAACTAGTCCATCCTAAAGGAAATCAACCCTAAATATTCACTGGAAGAACTGATGCTGAAGCTGAAGCTCCAATACTTTGGCCACCTGATGGGAAGAGCCAACTTATTGGCAAAGACCCTGATACTGGGAAAGATTGAGGGAAGGAGGAGAAGGGGACGACAGAGGAGGAGATGGCTGGTTGGCATCGTCGATTCAATGCACGTGAACTTGGGCAATCTCCGGGAAGTGGTGAGGGGCGGGGAAGCCTGTTGTGCTGCTACCTGGGGGGCTGAGAGAGTTGGACATGACTTGGCAACTGAACAACAACAACAAATGACCCGTGAACTTAAATGCCTTTCCATATGCTTAGTTAGCATCCATCTATTTTCTCTGGTAAATTACTTGCTGAAACTTTCTACCCATTTAAAAGATTCACTTATTTGCCTTATTAGTGAATCATATTGATTCTTTGCATATTGTATAGACAAGTCCTTTGTTGAATGTATTTTTGCAAATATTTCTAGTATTTTATTAAATAGAACAGGTGTCTATTAAAAGACGCCTCTTTTCTTGCATCACTGTGTCTTTTTCTTTTTTTTTTTTTAGTATTTATTTATTTACTTGGCTGTGCTGGGTCTTAGTTGTGGCATGCAGGGTCTAGTTCCTCACCAGGGATGGAACCCCAGCCCCCTACACTGGGTGTGAACACAGAGTCTTAGCCACTTAAACACCAGGCAAGTCCCAGTCACAGTGTCTTTTAAAAAGCGAAAGTTTTAATGAAGTCCTATTGGTGTTTTGGGTTTTTTTTCCTGCTTTTTTCTTTTGGTTGTATTTGAGAAATCTTTGCCAAATCTAAGGTCAGTAAGTTTTTCCTTTATGCTTTATTCTATATGCTTTATAGGTTAACTTCTTTCATGGAGGTCTGTTTCTGGGCTGAGTCTTGAAAGGTGAGTAGCCAAGCAAAGGCACAGGAGAGAACATTCTAGGCAAGAGGGACCACTTGAGCAAAGGCCCAGAGGGATGGGAGCTTCTGTAGTTCTGGAGTAGTCAGGTATTCCTGAAACTAGCACACAGGGTGTAAGGGAACGAGACAGGTGAGATCCCTCCTACTGGAGACGTGGCCTGGGCTGAGGGCAGAGGGCTAGACTGAAAAGCTTGCACTTTATCCCAAGGGTGACGTGGAGCTAATCACGAGTGTTAACCAGAGGAGTGCTGCCGGCACCTCAGTTGCCTTATCAGCCAAATCAGGAGCAGGAGGAGGAGAAGAGATAAGGAATGAACAAGTGTTTCATCTTGGGCCTGGGCAGGCCCTCTTCTCCTGCTCTTTCATTGGGGTACCCAGTTCTCCTAGAAGGGAAATGATAATCAACTCCTATGAAATGCTAACAGACTGTCTTACTGCTTCTGGGAGCTCTCCCTCCCCCTTCCTTTTCCGCTTTGTTTTTATTGGTATCAAGGTACAGTTAACTTACAATGTTGTGTTAGTTTCAAGTGGACAGCAAAGTGATTCAGTTATACATCTCTGTAAGGAGCTCTTTTATTAGCCATGTTCATCTTTTGTCTGTTACAAGAGGTCCAAACGTTCATTCTGTCGCCGGGGTGTCTGTCAATCTTGTTTATCAGGCTTCTTGCAACCTAGAAAGATTCAGTGTTTTGCAGTCCAGACTGAGGATGGTTTTCATGATTTGGGGCTCGTCTACCTTGCGGAGACCAAGGCTGGGCTCCATGTAGCCTGCACACCACCATGGCGTTCCCTGTTCCACGCCATTCCCTACCCTCCCTGGGTTAAGGACTTGCTTGTTCTCTTGGATCCGTGCGAGGCATGGATGCGGTCTGGGCTACCCCTGCTTGAGGACACCCAGGTGGGGGTCCACTGACTCGCCTGGAAAACCGGTCCAGCTGAAGCGAAAGACTTCTCATCCCCAACCCTGTGTTCCCCCAGCCTCAGCGGAGGCCTCGCCTTGGTTTTTCACTTTAGTGCCTGAGGAGCGCTGGCCCCTCCCTGCCGCCCATACCGCTTCCGTTTTCCAGGCGGGAGGAGGGGCGGCGCCTTAGGAAAGCTGAGTCTCGGTTTCCACGTTCCCCTCGTGCCGTTTCTGCTGTGTCATGGTTGGGAGGGGGGACGGGCGGAGACAGGAAAGGCAGATTTTGCTGAGTCACCCCAGCTGCTTCCTCAGCCTCCAGCTGGGTGCTTAGGTAAGGGCAGTCTTCCCTGATGGCAGGAGGAAGTGAAACTTCTAGAAAAGTGTAGACGCTTCCCATTTCACTCAAATTTTTGCACAGCGTTTGAAAAGCCCTGTCCCACACATCTCAAAAGGGATGTGTCCAAGGTTGAGCTGCTGAAGGTCTCCCATCACAGCCAACTGATCATGCCATCTTCCCAGCTGGTTGGACCCAAACTTTGGAGTTAATCCTTGACAGCTCCTCTTACTCACATCCCATTTCCTATTCTTCTCCTAACATGTAAAGCTCTGTCTTTACAATATGCATGCATGTCCTAGGTCACTTACCTCTCTGTTCTTTGCAAGCCAGCCTCATCTCTCCTTGGATTTGTGTGGTCAGTTGCCTTCTGCCAGTGTCCTGTGTCACCCAGAGCAGCCAGTGATTGATCCCAGGAAAACTCAGTGAGACCCCAGCACTCCTCCCCTCCCAGCCCTTGGGTCTCCCCTGCTTACAAAGGTCCTAGCAATGGCCTGCAGGCCTCACAGGCTACATGTCTCTCCTGCTGTCGTCTTCCACCTGTCCCCTCCTGCTCTCTGCTGCAGCCACACTGACCTCCAAGCTGCTGCCTGTCCCTGCCAGGTCTGAGCCACCTGGGGTCTCAACTCTGACTTTTTCCTGTGGCCCCAAACAATGATGCTCCCACACCTCCCAGCCTGTGGAGACCACCTGGACCTGACTGACTTAGCGTCACAATCACTGATTGCTTCCCATACTTCACATCTCTCTGACATCTCTAGCCAGGGAAAGTTCTGTGCTTGCAAGGGTTTATGTGGCTAGACTGGGCCCATCTAGACTGGGCCCTTCCAGAGACTCTGCAGTGATTTCCCTACTTTGAGATCTGCGACCTCAATTACATGTGCAAAGGGTGATTGAGGAGGAGACAGGCTGAAGGTTAGACATTTACAACTGGCCTCCTGCAAAGGGTAATGACCCTATTCGATGATAACAGATCATATTCACAGGTTGTAAGGATTAGGCAAGGACATCTTTGTGGGGCCACGATTCTGCTTACCACAGATAAATGCTTACCTCCTGGGTATGGGGAGGATGAAATGGGACCCTGTTCGGGAGAAGGCTTGGCTCAGAGCAAACTCCAGTGTTTCTTTCCCAATTCCATCTACATATGTCTTTGGTGCTCCCTACCCCCTTTCTGGATCATTTCCCTGGGCCCAGACTTCATGAGGACACTGAGCACCCGTGTTCTGTCAAAGTGGGGTTCTAGCCTCTTCAGCTTTGTACCTCCAGCTCCACATGTAATATAACTGGACCATTTCAGCTGCTCAAGTATTTGGCTCTGCAAGGGAATCCAGAGAGAGGGTGGTGAGTTCTTTGATGGAATTAAGCTTTATTTGGGGGGCAGGGAACTCCCAAGTGGTTCAGTGGTAAAAAACATCTGCTTGCAGTGCAGGAGACGCAGGTTCGATCCCTGGGTCAGGAAGATACCCAAGATGAGGAAATGGCAACCCACTTCAATATTCTTGCCTGGGAAATCCCATGGACAGAGGAGCCTGGTGGGCTCCAGTCCATGGTGTCACAAAGAGTTGGACACAGCTTAGTGACTAAAGAACAACAACAGCACTTTAATGGTGGAATACTAGGCATCACGCAGGGAGATGGCAGGACGGATCTCTCTGTCCACCCCGTCCTGCTTCCCAAAGCTGTCATGGCAAATATCACAAACACAGTGGTTTGAAACAACACAGATTTATTCTCTGGAGTTCCTGAGGTCAGAAGTCTTGAAAAGGGTGGGCAGGGTTGCATCCCTTTTGGAGTTCTAGGGGAGAATCTACTTCCTCAACTTTTCTAGCTTTTGGAGGGTACCAGCTTTTCTCGGCTCATGGCCCCTAACTCCATCTTCAAAGTTAACGGCACAGCATCTTCCAATATCTCTGTCCTGCTTCCTTCATCACATCACCTTCTGTGTCTGTAACCTCCCAGCCTCCCTCTTATAAGGACTTTTCTGATCATATTAGGATAATCTTCCCATTTCTAGATGCTTAACTTAATCCCATCTGCAAAATCCTTTTTGCCATGTAAAATAAGTAACATATTCAGATGTTCTGGGGATTAGGATGTAGACATGGTGGGGGGCATTATTTAGCCTACCACAGGAGGAGAACTATCATTTAAATCATTCAAGTTGTTTGAGAACAGAGAAGAGGAAGTCAGGAAGCTGAATCAGCATGGGGAAAGGCCACAGGCTCAACACTGGGACAGGAGATACCAGATCAGCCCTATCCAGCCCCCTCTGCCCTGGGGTTGTCTGTGTGTGTTTGTGTGTGTGTGTTGAGGGTGGGAGGGGTCTGTTCTGGCTAAGTCAGGGGCTCCCAGGGAAGAAGCTGTAGGGAGGAGTGAGCTTGGACTCGGAACCAGGACCCCTGGGCCACTGAAGGCTCTGTGTCCTAGTGGGCACAGCCTGGCAAAGTCACTCTCCTCTTGGGTCCTCTGCTCCCCTATGTTAAGTTTGAGAATGGCAGATCATATGAGCTTTACCTTCTGGGCTTTCTGAATGGACAGGCTGATGGCAAGCATTCAGACTTTCCCACTTTTATCCTGTAAACTCTTGGAGGACAGCCTGGCCTCCCATAAAAGGGCACGTGATATGGGGGTCAGAAGTATGGATTCTGGCTTCCAAGTGCTGTGCTCTGAATCCTGGCTTGGCTATCACTAGCCATGTGACTTGGGAAAACGACTTTACCTTTTTGTACCTTAGTATTTACGTGGACAAAACAGAGATGAAAATGACAGGGCTTTTGCCAGGATTAAATGCGTTCTTGCACATAAGGGTTCTGTACACAGTAAGTGATCAGTAAAGTTGGACTAAGATCAAAACTTGTAGCTTGATTCCGACTCTTTCTGGTAACCTAGCTGTACGCTCGTGTCTACCAGAAAGAGATCCTGTGGCATATATTCATTCATTCAGTATTGATTGTCTGCTGCTTTTTAGGCACAGTTCCAGGCTCTGGAGATTCACAAAACAAAACCCCTGCCGTCCTGGAGCTTACATTCTAATGGAGATACCTGTTTCTAATAATCCTTCTTTCTAAAAGTTCCTGGCAACTCTTTTCTGAAATCTGCTAGCAGCTCCAGTTCTAGTCCTTACCTCTGTGAATCTTGTGAACTGGTAAATGCCATCCTCTGTAGAATGAGCCTTTAAAGGACAACCGTGGAGGTGACTTCTGGGCTCTAGCGGGACAAACCATGGTTTGTCTTTTGGCTTGTCTCGCCTTCTACTGGATTCTGAGACATGATGCCCTACCTTGAACTTTTGAAATCTTTGTACTAGACTGCCTGGGTTCAAACCCTTATCTTCACCTCTCTGCCACAGTTTCCTCATTTGTAAGATGGGGACAATAACAGTAACAGCCTTATGGAGTTATTATGAGGATTTAATCTGTTAATACATGTGTTTAGTATAGTATCTGGTGCACAGGAAGGGCTCAATGAATATTAGCTATTAGTATTGTTATCATTGTTCATCGAAGCAAAAGATGGATATATAGATTCTTTGGCATAGCCCCCCTCTCTAGAAGACTGAACAGCCCCCATGTCTCTAGATTGATTTGGTGGCTGAAGTTCAGGTGTCACTGATCCTGGAAGAGGATGGATCATGGGCCAGAGCTCTGACCTTGGATTGGATGGACACACTGACCTCCAGTACTTGCTTGGTTCTTCGGAGACTGTCCCCAAGCATCAGAGACTTTTGCTTACGCCCAGGAAGGACCACCTCAGCCGGTGTAGTCCCCCAATCCAAGAATCCACGCTTGATGGCTGGGTTGGCCGTCCTCAAGCTTGTACTCACATTCCTTCAGAAGTGGAGCACTTGCTACCTCTTTTCCAAACAACATCCTTGTCCTGAGTCAAAGTTAAACTTCTTTGTTTGTTTTGTTTTGTTTAATCTAGAATCCAAAATTGCAACTTTGGGAAGAGACTTTGGTATTGTCATTTGCATTGTCATCTGGGCTCGCCCAGTGACCTGCTTCCCCCCATCCTAAGTGATCGATCTCATGCAGTATCAATTCCATAGTTGATCACAGGACCAGCTCTGTTCCAGGTCCGGGTAGGTACCGCACGTGTGCTTAGTCACTCAGTCATGTCCGATTCTTTGCAACCCCAGGGACTGTAGGCCGCCAGGCTCCTCTGTCCATGGGGATTCTCCAGGCAAGAATACTAGAGTGGGTTGCCATGGCGATCTTCCCAACCCAGGGATTGAACCCAGATCTCCCACATTGCAGGTGGATTCTTTATCATTTGAGTCATGAGGATGAGATAACTCAGACTCAATGAGCCCCTACACAGGTGAGCAGGGAGGTGGCCTGGATGACCAACATCATTGTCCAGCTGGGAACCAAGTGCTAAGAGGGCCTGAAGGAGACAGGCAGAGACCTGGAGTTTGGGTCCTGTTTTCCTGCTTTATGTGTGTCCTTGGTCATGTCACTTAATCCCTGCCCTCACCCACCCCCAGCCTCATTTTCTCTGTAAAATGGCAGAGATCTATCTCACAGGGTAACTGTAGGGTTGAACCATGAAAACAGTACCATCCTTAGCACTTAGCAGGTGCTCAAGAAAGAAAAAATGGCCAAAGGGAACATGAAGAAGCAGGCTGCCAGCTGAGGGTCCCAGAAGGAGGTGACAATTAGGGAGCAGGCTGGTGCGGGGGACTGCAGACAGGGTCTGGGGACGGTGAGTCCTTGACATTGCCCTGCAGCCTCCTGCTCTGAGAAGCCCTGCCTCCCAGCTCTCTGGAACCATTCAGATTCCTGGGGTATTCAAGTACCATTTCTGGGCTGGAGGCTCTGAAAGGGGCAAAATCACACTGCTGCATAGATTTCCAGAAGTCGTTTTTTTTTTTTAATGTCTCGTTTTAAATAGATTGTTTTCTAAGGGTCATATGACCGCTCCTCCTCCACCCCCGCAGGCCAGGGGCGGGCCGGCCCCCGTGGGTGTTGCAACTTCGGGCCTCAAAGTGGGGAAAGGCCGGCGGGCGGCGGCCACGTGACTCGCCCCGGGGATAAATAGACGGCGAAGCTGGGACTCAGCACAGTATCCCTCCCGCCTCCTCGGTCCAGTTCTGCGCCGTCGGAGCCAGAGTTCTCGGAGCCAGCATCGACCCCACACCGACGCAGCCGCAGGATGGAGCGCCCGCAGCCCGACAGGCAAGTGCGGGGCGGGGGACCGGCTTCTCCCGGGCAGGGCAGATCCCTCCTCCTGCAGAGCTCCCGAGACCGAGCCGGGAAGCAGGAAGCGACCTCGCTGAATGGGCGGGCGGTCACTTGGGGCTTTGGTGTTAGGAGGAGCTGGGTGCCAATCCCCCCCGGTGGGGCAGTTGGAGAGATGAAAGATGATTGACATGCCTGGCTCCCTGTGGATGACCCGATGGGAGTGTTGTCGTGGGACCGACTTTGGTTTTGGTTTTGTACTTGTGCGAGTGCTTGGAGGTAGTGATCTGCTCAATCCGGGATCCCCGCCGATTGTTAGAGCCTGGGCGACAAAGCCTGGCTTTCTTACTGGGGACTCCTCTTGGCCGCATCCACCTCTGGCTAGCTAGCTGTCGAATTAAGGAGCACATCACCTAGGCTACTGAGCCAGCGCTTGTTTTGGTTTTGTACTCGTGCGAGTGCTTGGAGGTAGCGGTCTGCTTAATCCGGGATCCCCGCGACTGTTGGAGCCTGGGCGACAAAGCCTGGCTTTCTTACTGGGGACGCCTCTTGGCCGCATCCACCTCTGGCTAGCTAGCTGTCGAATTAAGGAGCACATCACCTCGGCTACTGAGCCCGCGCTTGCAGTATTAGGGTGGCATAGTAGAGCAGGCACAGCAAGAGAGCCAAGGTCTCCTGACTAGCTGGAATTTGGCCCTGGGTTTGTCCACCTCTGAGTCTGGCTCCTCCCATCTTCCAAGAATTTGACCAGCATGTACAGAACAGGGGGTGATGTTTCTGAAGGAGTGCAGGCCAGAAAGGAGAAATGACACCCGTGTGGGAGGTGGATGCAGACATAAGGCAGAAATACTCCCCCAAAGGGACTGTTTCTTTGAGTAAAACTGAGTTTTACTTGAGCTTTTTCAATACTTTTGTGCGAGCAGAATATTACAAGGGATCATGAGATCTGTATCTGAAACCTCAACAAAGTTAATGAGTTAAATCTTGGGTCTAAAAGCCAGTGGAAGCAATTGCAGGTGAATTGAGTGTGCACCCTGCCCACCAATGCTGCTCCCTTCTCTTCTCTATTGAGAATAATTGGCCAGACCTTTCCTGTTGGTTTGGGGGACCCGTATTACACAGCGTTTTAATAACAAAAGTGTGGCTGGGGTTGCATCTTAAAGGTAGTTGGGAAAGTGGCTGTGTATTAGATGGGAACCTGGGTTTCTGCAGAGAAGCCTGATAAAAGCGGAAATCTCTTTTTTTAAGTCCTGCACACAGGCAGGGGTACCCCTCAGAAGCTCGGCCTTGGAAGGGACTGTGCCCAGAGCCCTGTCCTCGACTCCCTTGCTCACCTCTGTACCTTCTCTCTGCAGCATGCCCCAGGATTTGTCAGAGGCCCTGAAGGAGGCCACCAAGGAGGTGCACACCCAGGCGGAGAATGCCGAGTTCATGAAGAACTTTCAGAAGGGTGAGCTGACCCGAGAAGGTTTTAAGGTATGTGGACTGGAGGTACCAGCCTTGGCAGGGGTACATTGGGTGGGAGTGCACCCAAAGCGCAGAGCAGTGATATTAGTGGGGATGGCTACTAGGGATGCTGAGGGAGCCGATGAGCATGTTCAAGGGAGTCATTTTACAGGTCATGACCTTGAGGCTCAGAGAGTGGAAATGACTTACCCAAGGTCACACAGCAGGTTTCACAGCCTGCAGTGTAGTATTGTGGAGGGGCTGGGGCAGTGGTACTCTTTTAAGTGACCACCTAGTGCCTGCTTGGCATTTTACTCACTTAATTTTAATTAGTGCTTCAGCTTTGATAAGGAAGATGAGGAAGGGAAGGCTCAGAGAGGTTAAGTAACTAACAGAAGGTCACACAGCCTGTAAGCAAATGGGAGAGGCCAAAATTGAGCCAAGGCTGGTTATCTTAACTGCCTCTGAAGGTAAGCGGGGAGTATGGGTTCAAGCTTGAGTACTTCTGTTCCTTAATAGTAAGAATACGGGCACCATCTAACCTCCCCAAGGTACCTTTTCCTACATTTTTCCTGTGAAATGAGCCTTTTCAACAGCAGGGTTTCCTTTTTTTTGACCACACTGCATAGCATGTGGGCTCTTAGTTTTCCAACCAAGAACTGAACCCGTGCTCCCAGCAGTGGAAGCACGGAGTCCTAACCACTGGACCGAGGGGAATACCCAGCATGATTTCCTTAAGTGCCCGTTGTATTTGAGGCATGAATTTTTGCTATTACCCAGCACAATTGTGAAATTCATACAGGTAGAAGGAAAGCATGTGAGAAAAGAACCTGGCAGGTGCTGGGTGTGAGGAGAGGCTTGTTTGGGTTGAACAGTGTGCGTGGGGAGCTGTGGCTCACCACTCCTGACACCCTGCCTTTGGGTACTGGGAGACGCCCCCTACTTCCAACAGGAGAGGTGCTTCAGTGAAGGGCGATTTAACATGCAGCTCTAAGGGGCTCACAGCCCTGGGCTGTGTCCTGTGGGTGTGAGTCTAGCCCTTACTCCTTCGTTCTGCCCTCCACCCACCTGAAAAAGCTGACGTACAGTTGCTGTAACGTGACTGGGGCAGTGGGAGTGGGGAGGTGGCCGCTGGAGTACCCATGCCCAGCCACTGTACGCTTTGGAGCTTCCTTCTTGGCCCCTGAGTTCAGAGTCTGCACAAAGATCCAGGAGAGGACCCAGTGCTCGCTCAGATTGTGCTGATGGAGGTAGCGTTTTTTATCATCACGGTCCAACTTCAGTGCTGACTACCAGGTCGCGCCTAGTGCTTCACCTCTGCCATCCTCCCTGATCCCCATACCTGCCCCATCACTCTGTGGTCAGATTACCCTTCTACGTAAAGAAGGGAACCTTGTGCAGAGTCACCCAGGCCCCAGATTGCCTAGAGAGGGTGAGTGGTTTTATCCACCGTCACCCAACCAAGGACTGGCCGAGCGGAGTTAGGACCAGGTCGGTCACAGTTGAAAACCCAGGCTGTTCTGTACCAGGCTGCCTGGGTTTCTGCCCTGGTGAGAGACAGTGCTCCCATGAATGATTAAAGGTTCAGAAATCACCTGAAAACCTCAGCCGGAACATCTAAACTTTGTCCTCTTTCAAACTCAAAACTAGAAAATTAATGTGTAATGGGAGCTACCCGAGCCAAGGGGCACTGGGCTGTCCCCCAGCCCAGCTTTCAGAGGTGATGGGGTTCAGAGGGGTCTTCTGGGGAAGACCTGTGCCCTGCAGATGGATCCCCAGAAGTCAAAAGCCAGGGAGAGGTGCCTGGCATCTCCTGTAAGCACTTTTCATTCACTTACTTTCTCCAGAAAGCCATGCCTGTGCTTGGCTCCATTTCTGTTTCTTACTAGCTTTGTGAGTTCTGTGTCTCATACCCTCTCTGAGCCTTAGTGTCTTTTCTGTAAAATGGGCTTAGCCATTCCTTTGTTAGATTTTTCCAAGGATGAGATGAAGATTCGTATTTTTTCCAATGTAATAAAAGGTTTTTAGGCTCAGACAGTGCACGATGAAAATTTTCTCCTGTGACACTTTCTCTGGCTGCCACGTGGGGAGGATTGGAGGGGCTGGCAGGAGGTGGGAGCCCAGCCTGGGGAGGTGACAAGGATGACTCTGAAGGCGATAGTGCAAAGGGGCTGGATGCTCTGATAACCACCTACTTGCTCTGGTTTCAGCTGGTGATGGCATCTTTGTACCACATCTACGTGGCCCTGGAGGAGGAGATCGAACGCAACAAGGAGAACCCCGTCTACACTCCCCTCTACTTCCCAGAGGAGCTGCACCGCCGGGCTGCCCTGGAGCAGGACATGGCCTTCTGGTACGGGCCCCGCTGGCAGGAGGCCATCCCCTACACACAGGCCACCAAGCGCTATGTTCAGCGACTCCAGGAGGTGGGGCGCGCCGAGCCCGAACTGCTGGTGGCCCATGCCTACACCCGCTACCTGGGCGACCTGTCTGGGGGCCAAGTTCTCAAGAAGATTGCTCAGAAGGCCCTGAACCTGCCCAGCTCCGGGGAGGGGCTGGCCTTCTTCACTTTCCCCAATATCGCCAGTGCCACCAAGTTCAAGCAGCTGTACCGCTCCCGCATGAACACGCTGGAGATGACCCCCGAGGTCCGGCAGAGGGTCCTGGACGAGGCCAAGACCGCCTTCCTGCTCAACATCCAGGTGAGGGTCTGGGCTGTGCTGCGTGGCCACCCTGCCTCCAGCTGCTCTTCCAGGGACATTTCTCGCAGGGTTGGGGGCGGGGGGTCATGGTTAAGGGCAGGGGCTTGGGGTCCAGGGTTCCAGTTCTGTCACTTATCTGGTGGGGTGATCTTAGGCAAATCTCTTTCTTAATCACTTTGTACTTCAGTTTCCCTATCTGTAAAATGGCGATATAATAGCACTTAGCTCACAGAGTTGTTGTGACTGCTTAAATCAATCAAGTCCCCAAAGCAGGGCATGTTACAGGGTCAGCCCTCGAACATTCAGTTCAGTTCAATTGCTCAGTCGTGTCTGACTCTTTGCAACCCCGTGAATCACAGCACGCCAGGCCTCCCTGTCCATCACCAACTCCAGGAGTTCACTCATACTCATGTCCATCGAGTCGGTGATGCCATGCAGCCATCTCATCTTGTGTCGTCCCCTTCTCCTCCTGCCCCCAATCCCTCCCAGCATCAGGGTCTTTTCCAATGAGTCAATTCTTCGCATGAGGTGGCCAAAGTATTGGATTTTCAGTTTCAGCATCATTCCTTCCAATGAACACCCAGGACTGATCTCCTTTAGGATGGACTGGTTGGATCTCCTTGCAGTCCAAAGGACTCCCAAGAGTCTTCTCCAACACTACAGTTCAAAAGCATCAATTCTTCTGCGCTCAGCCTTCTTCACAGTCCAACTCTCACATCCATACATGACCACTGGAAAAACCATAGCCTTGACTAGACAGATCTTTGTTGGCAAAGTAATGTCTCTGCTTTTCAATATGCTGTCTAGGTTGGTCATAACTTTCCTTCCAAGGAGTAAGCGTCTTTTAATTTCATGGCTGCAATCGGCATCTGCAGTGATTTTGGAGCCCAAAAACATAAAAGTCTGACACTGTTTCCACTGTTTTCCCATGTATTTTCCATGAAGTGATGGGACCAGATGCCATGATCTTAGTTTTCTGAATGTTGAGCTTCAAGCCAACTTTTTCACTCTCCACTTTCACTTTCATCAAGAGGCTCTTTAGTTCCTCTTCACTTCCTGCCATAAGGGTGGTGTCATCTGCATATCTGAGGTTATTGATATTTCTCCTGGCAATCTTGATTCCAGCTTGTGTTTTTCCAGTCCAGCGTTTCTCATGATGTACTCTGCATATAAGTTAAATAAGCAGGGTGACAATATACAGCCTTGACGTACTCCTTTTCCTGTTTGGAACCAGTCTGTTGTTCCATGTCCAGTTCTAACTGTTGCTTCTTGACCTGCATACAGGTTTCTCAAGAGGCAGGTCAGGTGGTCTGGTATTCCCATCTCTTTCAGAATTTTCCACAGTTTCTTGTGATCCACACAGTCAAAGGCTTTGGCATAGTCAATAAAGCCGAAATAGATGTTTCTCTGGCACTCTCTTGCTTTTTCGATGATCAGCGGATGTGGGCAGTTAGCTACGGTTATTGTACGATGTGAGCGTCACCATTGTGGCACTCTGTGACAACTCCCTGTGACGACATACAAGTAGGCTGTGTGCTCATATGTAGCCAGGTTGGCACTGCAGGGTTCACGGATGCTGCAGACCTGGCCTCCGCCATCTGGGCCTCTCAGCCCAGCCAGGAGGCGTGATCTGTTCTTTCTACAAGTGTCTCAAATCCAGGGAAAGATGGGTTTTGCCTTGAAAGGTGATTTCTTAGGCAGAGCCAGGGTGGGTGTTCCCAGTGGGGGTGAGATTCCTTCTAACCCTGATGTTGAAGAATTCTGTCGCTCTCCTCCTATCTGGAGGCCCTGTGGGAACTGGGCTCTTAGTTTATGCTTTCCTGGCTCCTTATTCCCAGCCTGGGACCCCAGAAGAGATTGGTCATAGGACTTGCTATTGAGCAATGTGCGTCCTTTGCATACCGCTAAAAAATACCCAGCACACTTGGTCACTCTTCCGAGAAAAGCTGTATCTTTCAGAAAGGTGGTGTAGAAAGAACAGGCGCTTTGGAGCCAGAGCCCCGTGGGAGGGCTGGCCCTTTCCGTGTGACCTCTGGGTTAGTCACCACCCACGCACTGAACTTCTGGAGCAACAATGTCCTGGTCTGTAACCCTGGCTAATGAGTACCACAGAGCCTTGAGTGCCTGCTTGGGTACCACTCAAGACATGGTAATTTGCAAAGGGACCCAGCATGCGGGCGTGAGTGGCCATTCAGAATGGCTGCTATTGGGGAGCATTTGGAGAAGACCAGACAGGCAAGTTAATGAACTTGTGACATCTTATGTCTTAAGCTGGATGTTCGGTATTTTTATTGTGATTCTGTTCTGTCGTGCTATTTCACAATGAAACCTCAGACCTCCCATCAGCAGGCGTGGCCCCACCTTTCATGGAGGCGTGCATTTTGTTCTCTTGCAGCTGTTTGAGGAGTTGCAGGGGCTGCTGACCCAGAAGCCCAAGGACCGTGATCCCTCGCAGGGACCAGACCTTCACAGGCGAGCCGGCAGCAAGGCACAAGGTGAGGGCCTCCCGGGGGGTGTATGTGGAGGGCACGTGGCCCAGCCGTCTGGCTCTGGTGTCTCCGACTCTTCTGTCTTCTCCACGCTTTAAATGGGAAGTCGGGGGTGGAGCCAACCTTCACCCGGATGACCCCTCTGCACCTCAGTCTCCCCATTCTAGAATCAGGGGGGTTGGGCTGGTTCTAGGTCACTTTTGAGTACTCAAAGGATACTCTGAAGTCATGGCAAGTCCTCCCCCCACCCCAACACACACACTATAGGTCCCTTGGGGGTCTGTTAATGGTTCCCGAGCAGAGACCCCCTGACTTGGGGATAGGGGCCCAGGGCAGCTTCTAGCTATCCCCCCGCTGTGGATGCAGGGTCCTGTCTCGGGTTAGTCCCTCCCTCAGGCCGCTCAGACAGCTCGCTAGGGATTGGCAGTGCTGAGAGAACATACGGGAAACTTTCAGAGCACCAGAGTGCTCCCCAGATGTCTCCTCCCTCCCTGTGGGCGAGAGTGTGGCTTTGGGAGTCAAAGGAGGGGAGGGGTGAAGCTCGGCCACCTGGTTGGCAGGTCATCTCAGGCCTCTGCTCCTGGTGCCCCCATAGCTCACGTGTGCCAGGACTACATGGACCCCTCTGTTGGTGGGGTTTTGCAGGGAACACTGGAATGTGGCCATTCCTGATGAGATTACCCAGTGGGGGTGAGGGGACTTAGCCCTAACACATCAGTTCTCAAACTGTGGTACCTTGGGTACCCCTGGAGAGTACTTCTCACAATCTGCCTGAAAATGGAAGAGTGGACAGCTTGGAGAGAAGTAAGTCAGCTCCCTGTCTTAGGAGGTATCCAAGTAGTGGCTAGAGGGCTACTGGTTTGCAACTAGTGGGGACTTTACTAGACCCTGCTGAGGTGCCTCTGATGTGTTTTTCTGTGACGTCAAATGGCCCTGCTTCCATCCTCCAGGAGTTGACATCATCTGCCTTTTCTTTCAGACTCGGCTCCCGCCAAGGCTCCCAGGGGGAAGCCCCAGCCCAGCGTCCTCTCCCAGGCACCTCTCCTGCGATGGGTCCTCACACTCAGCTTTCTGGTGGCCACGGTTGCTGTGGGGCTTTACGCCATGTGAATGCGAGTGTGCTGCCTCCTGGGGGCCGTGAAAACTGTTCGTGGAGCGGGGCAGCCTCCTGGCTGGCTTCTTCCCTTGAGCTTGGGGCAGGGGGCAGCTGTCAGGGCTCCTGCTGTCTCCCTGCGTCCCTTCCTTCTGGATAAAAGGAGCCTGAGACATCTCCACCAACCCAGAGTACATCCAGTCAGTGACCTGCACTTCAGAGTGGGACACGGGGTCTTCCCTGGCCCCTCAGCACTCTCCTCTTCCTGTTCCTGCAGCAGAGCCCAGAAGATGTAGCCAGAGCAACAGCTGTTGTGAACCTCCGAAAGCCTTGGGTCTGAAGTCTCCCTTTTGACCTGCTGTGACCACTTGCCCTGTGGGCCATGGCAATTTTTGTATATGTTCAAAGATGTTGTGTCTTATGTTTCCGTCTTGTTTTTGTTGGAGCCACTTTGTGTTCCTGGCTCAGCCTGAACTGTGGTATTCTGTTGTGTTCTATTCTGTTCTTATAGCAGGGTAGGGGTGGGTTGTGGCGGGTGGGGAGGGAAGTGTTTAACAGGACTGTGGCCTTGATTGCTAACTTTCATGTGAAACAATAAACTAAATGGCCTGATAGTAACTTGATGTGTTTTTCTTGGGCTCTGTTACCCTTGGGGAGCTGACCTTTCTTCCTCACGTGTTTCTTGAAAGTCTGGTGGGCTGAAGGGGTGAAAGTGTGGGTGTCATAGGAGCTGGTTTGGGATGTTGTGCTCTGTTCTAAGGGTGGTGGGGGTGACCTTGAAGCAGTCAGTGGGCACATCTTTGGGGTGAACCCTGCTTGATGGAAGACAGCTTTACCAAGGACGGGATTCACTGTAAAGCTGAAATGAGCAAATTCTGGAATAAGACCTGCGTCTTGTACAGTGAATTGTAGGGACTGGAGTAAGAACCCTGGTTCAAACCCCTGGTTTTCTTTCTGTAACTGCCTTTGGGGTTAGGTATTAACCCTTCTGGGGCTTGTCACCTTCAACACCAATACAGAGACCCAGCTCACCTGTCTTGAGAAGCAAATGAGATGCATGTAAAATGCCAACAGCACAGAATATGAACTCTTAATAATGAAATGAGGGAGATCAGTGTTCTGTGATTCTTGCTAAGTGATTCTCTACTGTGCGAGTCACCTCACATCGTGTCATCTCATTTGATCCTCAGAAAAACAGGAGTTACCACTTCTAGAGGGTCAGGAAGGATTTAAACCAGGTCTGGCCAGCTCTAGAGCCAAGCCTTTCCCATTGTCTGAAGTCCTCAAAGTGAGTTAGTTGCTCAGTAGTGTCTTTGTGACACCCATGGACTATAGCCCACCGGGCTTCTCTTCTCCAATACTGGAGTGGGTAGCCGTTCTCTTCTCCATGGGATCTTCCCAACCCAGGGATTGAACCCCAGTCTCCTACATTGCAGGCAAATTCTTTACTGACCCAGCCACCAGGGAAGCCCAAGTCTTAAAAGCCACTGAAAGTAAAAATGTAGTCCCCCAATCTGGGAGAGTGAAAGCCCCAGGTTGAAAGTGTATTTAGCAAAGCAAAGGACAAAGCTTTTCCTTAATGAGACTCAAACGTGAACACTGGGATCCAGGAGACCTCTGTCTCTAGTTCTGGCTCTGTAAAGTAAGTCTGGAACCTGGTCAAGTCACTTCAGGTCTCCAGTTGCTCGCGGGCAAACTAACAACCACATGCATCCCACAGCTGGTAGGAGGGTCTAGCGGTCAAACACCAGTCTGGATGGTGACATCAGAATACCTGGGTATCATGGACCCCCAACCTGAGAAGCTCTGATTCTGGAGACTTGGAGCAGAACTCTGTAATGGCTAGTTACTGAAAGCTTGGGAGATTCCAAATAGCATAGCAACTAGGTCTAGAAGCCACTGTTTGTGTGATAATGTATGCCTACCAAGAGTAGGCATTCAAAATATTTCCTTGGCTCTTTTCACCCAGGCCCAGTTTCCAATTTTCTGTGACAAGGATACCAGTACTCATTGTTTGCAGTGACAAAGAAAGGAAGGAAGAGAGGGAGGGGAGATAGAACCACTTTAAATTCTACCAACAGGAAAATGGCTTAATATTCTGTATTTTATTCACACAGTGGAAGATTAAAGAGCTGTTAACTAGAATGAATTAAAGCTATGTCTCCATGCAGAGGGACCTCCCTGAAGGTTCAGAATTCATTTGGTATAATTTTGACACCTTTAAAGAGACTCATATTTTAAACACTGCCAGTAAATGTGTCAATATAGACTACGGAATAAAAAGATGGTTCCCGTAGTTAGTGCTTCCAGTGAGAATGGAAAAGAAAGGAGGGGAGATTATGCAGTCCTTGTTGCCACTTGAGAATCCGTCAAGTTTTGCTGGATCTTCCCGTTTTTCTAACCTAGGCTGGGAATCTGGTTGTGAATTTTCGCAAATTTTAAGCATTGCCAAATAATGAAAATTCTTCTACAACTTAAAAAACAAAAACACCATTTGTGCTAAGAAAACATCCCTGGAGTCCCAAGTCTGACTTTAGTCCTAGAGGCGTTAAGGAGACCAGAGGTGGATTATTTCTGATTAATCCCCAACTTGTTTAGGTGTGAGAGCGGGGAGGGAAGGAGGGCAGGAGGGCAGCGCCCCCTCCAGACGCTAGGGGACAGCAGGCTCACACCCGGTAAGTGACCACACCCTGAGAAGGACCTATAGCTTCTTCCGCCCGTAGTCGGAAAGGGGTCATTTACTCCTGAAAAAGGCTTAAGACGAGTACACAGCAAGGTCCTCCCCTCCGCCATCTTTGCGCCCCGCCCCGCCGTTTCCTCCCGGTCAGTTTCGCGCCAAATTGTCCCGCAAGCAAAATGGAGCCCGGAAGAAGGGTATCCCGACGTCCTGCGCCCTGCAGCCAATCCCCTTCAGCAGTTTCTTTGGAGGCGGGACCTGCAGGCACAGAGCGGTCCAATCGCTGGCCTCGGGGTCTCGGCGAACCAATGAGGGCGCAGCGGCCGCGGCGTCCAAACGCTACATCTGATTTTTCCCGCGAAACGCGGCAGCCGGACAGTGGGGGTTCTTGTGTCTGCTGTTCCAGGGAGCGCGGGAAGGCAGAGGTGAGGCTGGCGGAGCTGGAGAGTGGGCCCCTCGGAGCCAGCCCCCCCGGGGGACGGCCGGCGTCTGCATTTGGGGCGCAGTAGGGCTGGGCAGGGGTGTCTCATAGGAGAGCTGGGCTCGAGGTCTGGGAGGCGGAACCGGGCTCACGTCTGCCTCGCACTCCGAGCCGAGCACCTGCGTGTCGGAGGGGACGCCGCACGCCCCCATCTGCCCTCCAGTCTGCTCCATCTCCTTGTTCCACGTCAGGTGCAGTCATGTCGGGCTTCGACGACCCTGGCATTTTCTACAGTGACAGCTTCGGGGGCGACAACGCGGCCGATGAGGGACAGGCCCGCAAATCGCAGCTGCAGAGGCGCTTCAAGGAGTTCCTGCGGCAGTACCGGGTGGGCACCGACCGCACCGGCTTCACTTTCAAGTACAGGTGCGTGCCGGAGCGGGACAAGAGAGGAGATGCGGTCCCAGCGGTGCTAAGTTCCACTCGAAGGGGCCCCGCACCCTCATGGCGTTTGGTTTTGTACATTTCGTATCTGAAGTTAACTTTTGAGTGAGTCACCTGGGCCCTTTGGTTTTTTTCCCAGGATTTGCTTCTATTCATCTGTTTCTTATAGTCCTTCTATGTTATGCCTGCAATACTTTGTAAAGCGAGTTATCTTCAGTTCTCTGGAGATGGTAGTTATGCTTTACCTTACTTGCTCACTCATTCGTTCGTTCCAGTCAGTCACCTTCTATTGATTGAGCAGCTGCTGCATGCCAGCCGCTGTTCTAGGTGGTGGGCTGCAGCACTGAATGAGCTGGGCAAAGCCCTTGCTCCTAGTCATTATACAACGGTGACATCCCACCAAATCCTTGTAGGCCCTTAAATGCAGACACCATGAATTTACAGGCCCACACTTGGGCCTGATGCATTATTAGCTCAGTGACTTCCAAGTGACAGTCTCTTTGGGCCTCAGTTTCTTCATCAGTAAAACGGGCATAGCCACTCCTGCTTCGATTTATTCATGCACCAGCTGACACTGACCATCTGTGTGCCAAACCCTAGGGTCCAAAGATGAAAAGATTCATACTACTTGCCCTCAAAGAGCTTTTGAATCAGTGGGACTGAAGCGTAGGCATGCCCAAGTAAATTACAAGGTGATGATTGCCTCAAAGAGGGAGTGTACAAGAGGAGTTAGGGGAGGCTTCAGGTGATCTAGAGCTGAGAGAAGAGTATCTGGTGTGGAAGGCATTTCTGATAGCAGGAGGTGCCCGCATGGGCAGTATGGGGTGGCCTGTTACAACAAGGGGCTCTCAGAGCCAGACTGGCTGTTGTATATGGCTCTGGACATAAGGTAGAAAGGGATGAGCCTGAGGAGGTCAGTGGCCCCCAAAAGTGTTTTTGGGGTAATAGTCTCACGGGATGCTCTGTAAAAAGAGTCTGGTGGTTGATAAGACAGGCATGGTCTCTGCTGCCTTCGATTGCCAGGTTTCAGCTGTGTGCCTTGTTAGTATCTGAGAGAGGGTTAAAGGCTCCAGGGAGTCCAGTGAAAGGAGTGGTTTGCAGTGAGAGTCTCCCAGACTCGTCTGTGAACTTTGAACTGTTCTTTGATGACTTGGATTGCTTCTATGGAGCTTGCTTTGGAAGATGCTTCTGTAGGGGCATGGGGGATGGTTTACTGGGTTATAGCAGATCCACCTGGAGCTTGATGTGTTTGGGAAGCTGGTGGCGGGGCAGTGGTATGGGCAGACTCAGGGTGTGGGTGCGTCTCTGCCAGTATTGCCTCCTCTTCCCTGTGCCTGTCCCTGCATCTACTCCAGGGATGAACTCAAGCGGCATTATAACCTGGGGGAGTACTGGATCGAGGTGGAGATGGAGGACCTGGCCAGCTTCGACGAGGAGCTGGCTGACTACTTGTACAAGCAGCCAGCCGAACACTTGCAGCTGGTAAGTGGGACCCCTGCCCTGGGACCCTTGCCCCGGAACCCCCAGGACTGGCCCTGCTCTGGTCACTCACAGCCTGTCCCCTCCCCATCTCCAGCTGGAGGAAGCTGCCAAGGAGGTGGCTGACGAGGTGACCCGGCCGCGGCCTGCTGGTGACGAGGTACTCCAGGACGTCCAGGTCATGCTCAAGTCGGACGCCAGCCCGTCTAGCATCCGTAGCCTGAAGGTGGGGCCCCCGGAGGGTGGTGGTGGTGGCTGTGTGCGTGGAGGGGTTTTGGAGAGAGACCTGAGTGCCAGCTGTGCTACCCTGAGCAACTCACTCAACCTTTCTGAGTCTGTTTCTGCCTCTGAAAAATTAGCTCCTTGGACACATGCTTGCTGAGCTCCTTCTGTGGGCAGGACATAAGTTCGGTCCTGGAGGAGCAGTACTGAACTCAAGGACAAGCTTCTTTCCTTGGGAGACTGGATAAATGGTTAATGTCACCCACAATAACTGTAGGTGACTGTGAGAGCAATGGGAGAAATTGGGAAGTGATGAGAACGCATAGGGCCCCTCTGGAAAAGATAGAGAAGGCTGCTTTCCAGAGGGGACATCTGAGTGGAGACCTGTGGGTGAGAACGAGCAGCATGCAAACAGCTGAGAGGGAACACGGGGTGGGGAGAGGAGGGCAGGGCACAGCTAGCGTAAAGCTTGCAAGGTGAGGGGCCAGGGCGTGTACCAGGCTGAGGGAAGGACGGTCAGTGTGACTGGCGAGTGATGGGGCCACAGGAAAGCTGGGCAGGGCCCGTCTGCCATCCAGCAAACACTTTTTGAGTGGCTACCTCACACCGGATGCTGGGTTCAACTCTCACTGTAGACAGACGGTACCTGGTTCAGTGGAGCTTATAGTGAGAGAAACAGACAGGGAGCACTGAGCTGGTTTCAGGTCCCAGGACATGAGCCATGAGGATCAACGTGAGGGGCCGGGTGGCGGTTGGAGGAGGCCTCTCTGAAGAGGTGGTGCTGAGATGAGTCTGAGGGATGATGACCCTGTGACAGCTCAAGGGAGGAGTGTTCCGGGCTCAAAGAGAAGCAGGTGCAAAGGCACTGGGGTGGGGACAGCAGCCGTCTCAAGGGACAGACATGGGGCAGATGGCAGCCACTGTGGCTGGACCCCAGGGAGTGAGGGCAGGGGAGGGGAGGAGAGGGAGCCAGCGGAGAGCCAGGTGGCCAGGGCCTTCGCTGCTGTGGAGAGGAGTTCAGATTGAGAGCTAAGCAGGAGGATGGGCTGATTCTGTCTTTAAAAGCTTCCTCTGGCTGCCAAGTGAAAGGAGAATTTATAAAGTAGGCGGGAGTGGGACCCAGGGGAGTTTCCTGAGGAGGACGTGAGGGTCGAATGTTGGTTCTTCTGTTAGAAGGTGGTGAGAAGCAAATGAACGGGTGCCCGTGCCTGGTGGACTCTGGGCCCAGGTTGTGCCACCGAAAGGCCACGCACTGGCCTTTGCTGGAGCCCTCGTGCCGTGCTGCGCAGTTGAGGTCCCCTCAGACCTTCCTTGGTTGGCCAGTGGCACGCCTTGTTACAGGAGCAGGGCCGGGCTGCGGGCTCTCGAAGCTGCGCTGTGTGCCAGCTTTGTCTCTGCGCTGCACCAGGCCGGGGGGCGAGGGGGGAGGCGCAGGCGGGCCCGCACTTGAAACGAAGCCGAGCATCATGTGTCTGCCTGTCCATGGAGGCGGATTTGGGCCTGTTTGTGGGGCAGCCATTCCCTCAGAAAAGCAAACCTCAGCCCCACTGGAACAGATTTCCTCTTCTCAGCCCCATTGGAAAGCCCAGTGACTGGCCTGCTCGGTGGGCGCTCTGCTAGAGGAGGAGCCCTCTCTAGAAGGATCGCTTGTCAGGGTGGCCTCGGGCCTGAGGCAGCCCCAGTCCTTTCTAATCCTGGGCGCTCAGATCCCTGCACTCTGTAGGGTGTTTCCCAGAAAGCAAGCTCTGACGTGGGTGTCAGCAGTTCTGGGGTCCGCTGGGCACACGTGCCCCTGGTCTCAGTCACCAGAGAGGGCCAGCCTCCTTCCTGCTCCCCTCTCCACCCCACTGGCTTCAGAGGGGGCATCAGCTCGAACCCGTAGCCTACCTGCCTGTCCCAGAACACCTGCTGGAAATAGGAAGAAAAGATGATGATAAAAGGAACTTTTCTTGTTTTATTTTGCTTTTTATTATAAAAATATCACACACACAAAAGTAGTGAGGGAACATCCCTGATGGCCCAGTGACTAAGACTCTGCTTCCAATGCAGGGGACCAGGCTTCAATCCCTGATCAGGAAACTAGATCTCACATGCTGCAACTAATATATATATATATATATATATATATATACACACATACACACTAAGTGCCACAATTAAGACCAGGCACTACCAAATAAATAAATATATTTTTTAAAAACTAGCGAGAATAGTGTAATGACCCTATCTGCCTCCATTTGGGTTTAACGGCTGTTAATATTTTGCCTTACTTCCTTTCTCCTTTTTTCTGCTGAAGGATTTTAGAGTAAATCACAGACATGCACTTTATGCCTAAATACTTCAGCAGACATTAGAATAGAAGAGAGTCTTGATACGTGATCTTGGGCGTCCCTGGCTCCCCTCACCCAGCCCCCTCCCTGCGGCTCTGTTCCAGTCGGACACAATGTCCCACCTGGTGAAGATCCCGGGCATCGTGATCGCGGCCTCGGGAGTCCGCGCCAAGGCCACCCGCATCTCCATCCAGTGTCGCAGCTGCCACAGCACGCTTACCAACATTGCCATGCGCCCCGGCCTGGAGGGCTACGCCCTGCCCCGGAAGTGCAACACGTAAGTGGGCTTCACGGGCCCTGTGGCACCCTGGGGGGTGACGGGGAGATGTGTGAGCGGAGGTGTGAAGGATGAGGAGGAAGCGCTGCAGCCAGGAGGGGCGGGGGCCGCGGCGTGCCCGTCCTGGGTCCTGGGTTTGAACAGGGTGGTGTCCCCCTGCCCCTCTGCGGTGGTGAGTTCTGTCCCTCCAGGGAACCCAGGCAGCCTGTACAGGGGGCCGGGGTGGGGGTCCACCTGGAGTCTTCAAACCCTGGCTCACTGGGGCAGGTCTGGAGCGGAGGCCCAGGAACATGCCAGGCTCCTTGGTTTACATGTGGCCTATGGCTGTGCTGCCTGTGGCCTCGTGGCCCACAGACGGAAAATATGTGTCTCTGGCTTCTTTCAGAACATGACTGCTGACCCTGATCTTCAGGGCCCTCACCCTTTTCTGGCCTCTGGTTCCCCTCTGCTTCCTAATCTCAGGCTTAGCCACACTTCTCTTTTCTACACTTAATTCCTTTTTGATCTGGGTTTTTGAGTACCCTGAGTGCAGAGGACATGCAGATGTGTGTTTCCACTGAACCCCAGCCTCCAGTCTGGCTACCTGCCAGACACCCCCATGTGGCTGTCTAACACTGGTTAATGGGAGAGCCAGATTCCAAGCAGGCCTCCCCAACCCTAACCCCGTGTATTCCCCTCGCCGAGCCGTCCTCCTCTAGTGCCTTCCCCGAGCTTGTCCTGGAGACCCCGAACTTGGCACTGGCCAGGCTTGTCGCTGACTTGTTTGATGGGTTCCCTGGGCTTGGGGCCCTGGGGGTAGCTCTGGTGACTCTTTTCTCCTCTCTCCTTACAGGGATCAGGCTGGGCGCCCCAAGTGTCCACTGGACCCGTACTTCATCATGCCAGACAAATGCAAGTGCGTGGACTTCCAGACCCTGAAGCTGCAGGAGCTGCCGGACGCCGTGCCGCACGGGGAGATGCCCCGGCATATGCAGCTCTACTGTGACCGGTGAGCGGGCCCCTGGCTGTGCCCCCCACACCAGGTCAGGGCTGTGAGCAGGCTGGCTGGCCATGCCTCCCGCCCCTCGGTCAGCGGCCATATGTGGACCCAGAGTGCAGTGGGGAGCAGGGAATAGGGCTGGTTATGGAAACTTGCTCTGTGCCTGGTGCTTCCTCCAGGCTTTTCCTCCCCTCATCTCCCAGTACTCTGCAGGAGCAGGTCAGTCTAACGTGGGACCAGCTCCCTGGGTGGAGGGGTCTGGCTGCTGCCGCCTGCAATCTTCCTGCAGAGTCTCCCTGGCGCTCTTAGAACCGGGAGGCCTGAGG
Source organism: Capra hircus (assembly GCF_001704415.2). Classification (NCBI taxonomy): domain Eukaryota; kingdom Metazoa; phylum Chordata; class Mammalia; order Artiodactyla; family Bovidae; genus Capra; species Capra hircus. The sequence continues at coordinate 72,321,087 of NC_030812.1, forward strand.
TGGCACAGCTGGATGGGGAGGACCCTCTTCCCAGGCTGATGCCCGCCCCGGGCTTTCTGTTGAGACTCTTCTTGGATGTTGCTGGGTAATCAGAAAGTGGGGAGAGGGTGCTGGGCTGGCCCGGTCCCCTTCCAGGGACCTGGGAGGATGGCGTGGAGACATGGACAGGGCTTCTTCACCTGGGCTCACGCACCCTGATGCCTCAAGCAGGTAGTCTGTGCAGTCGCTTTTCGGACGAGGGGATCCACAGGTTGTTAGCTCCCTCAGCGACAGTGGAAGGTGTAGAGGCCAGACTGCTGAGCAGGTGACATGAGCTCACTGAGCCTCAGTCTCCTCACCAGGAAAATGGGGACAGTGACAGGCCTTAATCTCTTACCACTGATGGGAGATTTAAAGTAGAAAATGCAAATGAAGTGTTTACCACAGTTCCTTCATACAAATTAAGTATTTGGTGTTAGATTATTTGTGCAGTCTGGGGTTAGATTCAAAGCTGAAGAAGTGGGATCTGGGAAGAGAGGTGTCCCAGAATGTTAGCAATGACAGTGAGGGTCCCTTAGGGATGGGAGTCTGTTTTGCCTAACGCCCTTCTGGGTGTGGTACCTCACTTGATCCCACAGTAACCCAGCAGGGCAGATCACTTTATCAAAGCCCTCCAGGGTCAGAGAGGTGCAGTGACTTCTTTGAGGTCACACGGCTTGTAAGTGGCAGGGTACGAATACATGCCCCAGCATCCCGTCCATGCTGCACTGGAGCATGGTTCTGGCCGGAGGAGCTTGGAGACGTCCTTGTTGCAGCATTTTTTTTTTAAAGAGGAGATTAAAATCCAGGTGCAGAGTGGCTTGCCTGAGCTTCGTGGAGCTGTGAAGAGGCAAAAACGGGGAGTGGCCCTTGCAGGGATGCTGGGAGGGCCTCAGGAGGAAGGCTTCCCCTGAGCTGGCTGAGAGGAGCCTTGCAGTGCTTCTGACAGCAGGCCAGGTGGGGATGGGGACCCTGAGGGGCTGGGCGTGGGCCTTCTGACCTACCCAGTCAGGCCGCTGCTATGACCAAGGGTTGTCGACCTCCCAGCACCTGTGCCGTCCAGACGTGGGCTGGGTTGTGGTGAGAGGGCGAGAGCCCTGGGGCAGGGCGGCGCTAGAGCCAGATGAGCCTCCTGTAGAGATGCTGAGGTGAACGGTGAGCGTGAGGGATGGGGGGAGCCAGGGGCTCTTGCCCCCACCAGACTCTCACCTTCTTCCTCCTTTCTCCCCATCCTCCTCTTAGGTACCTGTGTGACAAGGTCGTCCCTGGGAACAGGGTCACCATCATGGGCATCTACTCCATCAAGAAGTTTGGCCTGACCTCCAACAGGGGCCGCGACAGAGTGGGTGTGGGCATCCGGAGTGCCTACATCCGGGTCCTGGGCATCCAGGTGGACACAGATGGCTCCGGTGAGTGGGCTTTGGGCCGACTCCTCGTGTCCCTCCCTGGGCCTCCTCCTGGTCCCCCTGTCTATACCCCCGCCCCTACACTCTGCTCTGCATGGCAGCCAGGGAGAGCAGTGCTTTCATAACCAAAGATACCTGTCACTGCCCTCAGCAAGGTAGAAGACATCCCAGTGGTCCCTGAGGGCCCCTCTGATCTGGCCCCTAACTCCTCACCCCCACTTCCAGGTCCTCCCCTTGCTCACTGGAGCCTGCAGCACACAGGCCCAGTCCTCAGGCGAGAGGTGGGGTCTGTCTGTGCTCAGACTGATGCTCATGCTGCCCGGCCCTGGGGGCCTTGCCCGTTGGGAGGCCCTGGGCTGGGAGGGTGGGCCCTCATGCACCCACGCCCCCTCTGCCCACCCAGGCCGCACCTTTGCTGGCGCCATGACCCCGCAGGAGGAGGAGGAGTTCCGGCGACTGGCCGCCCTACCCAACGTCTACGAGCTCATCTCCAAGAGCATTGCTCCCTCCATCTTCGGGGGCACTGACATGAAGAAGGCCATCGCCTGCCTGCTCTTCGGGGGCTCCCGAAAGAGGTGGGGGTCCAAGCCTTCCCAGGTCCAGGGAGTGGATGGGTGACTTGCCCACAGCAGGGCAGCTGCCGGATGGGCAGGACGGGAATACTCTTTCTATCTGCCTGGGACCCTCAGTCCCGCCTCCTACTCTCAGGCACCCTTCTCACCTCCCAGGGTTGCTGTCAGCTGGCAGGGGGCCAATCCATGCCCTCCCTGCAGAGCAGTCCCTCCGATCCTGGGTAGGTGGGGCAACTTGGGGAACCTGGCAGATGCAGTGGAGAGAGCTCTGGGCGTGGAGTCTGGAGACTGGGGGTTAAATCTCTGACAACTACTTACTTACTGTGCAGTTTTAGGCAAGAGACGCCACCGCTTTGTACCCAGATGTCCATATGAATATGACAGATGGAAGCCTAACACTCAGGGGACCTCATGTGTCCTTTTTGAGAGTCTGAAACAGTAGAGATATATAGAGTGATAATGTTACTGGCATCTACCAGTTACTGAGTTTTACCATGTGCCAGACAGTCTTCTGAATGTTTTTATCTGTTTGCAGCCCAGTCCCCAAGTTAGCCCTATGAGAAAGCTATGGTTGAGCCCATTTCATAGATGAGGAAAACTGAGGCATAGAGCATTAAAGAGACTGCTAACAGGCACATGTCCTGGCCTGGAGCCTGCCCTCGTGGTGTCTGCTCCACGGTAACGCCAGTGGCGCGCTGGCGGCTCCCATCTCTCCAGCTGGGGCACGTGTTTATCAGATGCTGTCTGTGTGTGCCTGAGCCCAGCTCTTGGTGTCATTTCCTTTGACCCTCCCCTTTCTGGGTGGCAGGTCACCATAGAGGAGGCTAGGAGATATAGCTGGCTAGGAATGTGGCTCTCAGGCCAGAGCCCCCGCCTCCCACCTACTCCAGGGCTCATGACGTGGTGGGGTGGGAGTGATAGCCAGACTGCTGTGACCAACCAGCCCTCGCTGGATTCTCCTGTTGCTCACCTGGCCTTCCTACCCGTCTCCCCAGGCTCCCAGATGGCCTCACTCGCCGAGGAGACATCAACCTGTTGATGCTGGGGGACCCGGGGACGGCCAAGTCCCAGCTGTTGAAGTTCGTGGAGAAGTGCTCACCCATTGGGGTGAGTGTCCCGAATGACCTCTGCCTGCCCTGGCTTCCCCACAGGGATGAAGCTACAGGAGGGGCCACGAGGGAGAGAGTCAGCCGGGTCCCCTGTGTGGTGATCAGCACATCTGGGGGATCGGAGTGGGGTGAGGATGGCTGCGTGGTCTTATGCAGGGAAGTGTGGCCTCTGGGTAGACGCGGGGTGGGCCAGGTGGCCTCTGCCAGTGCCGCCCGGCGGAGACACGTGGACTCCAGCTGTGAGCCTCGGGGAGTGTACATTTCCTAGTAGCCTCTTCGAAAAGCAAAAGAAAGTGGTGACGGGGTTCCCAGATGGCTCAGTGGTAAGAATCGCCCTGCTGACGCAGGAGACACAGGTTCTATTCCTGGGTCAGAGAGATCCCCTGGAGAAGACAATGGCAAACCACTCCAGTATTGACTGGGGAATCCCATGCACAGAGGACCCTGGTGGGCTACAGTCTGTGGGCTTGCAAAAGAGTCAGGCATGACTGAGCACACAAGTACACAATCTTAATTCTGTTTAATCTAAGCGGTGTAAAATGTTATTATTTCAGTGTGTGATTTAACGTAGGAGAACCTGAAGAAGATACCTTGTATTCTTTTTAGCACTAACTTTGAAATTCTTGTGTATTTCATACACTTAAGCACACCTTGCTTAGGACTTGCCACAGTTCAGAGGCTCCTTGGCAGCATGTGGTTCTCAGGTCTCTACAAAGATGATGGTACTCAGGGTGGGGTAGTCTTTTCGGAGAGTCCGGAGCCACCTTACTGGGAGGGTGTCACTTCTCTCGGCCTCAGTTTACTGCTCCGTGAGCCCAGCTCCTGGGGGCTGGTTCATGAGACAGTCGGGCTCAGGTGAGTGATGGATGTGACCAGCCCTGGGGAGAACCTCCAGGCCGGCTGGGGCTGGTGGCCCCCCATCAGAGGAGGAACGCTGAGACTTTCTGTGCTCTGCACCCCGCCGTGATGTGTGACCCTGTGCGAGCTCCAGCTCTGGGGGCCCCTTGACTCACCGGGGTCAGAGCCTGGGGGCTGTGTTGGGCCCTGACCCTCCCATTGCCCTCCCCCAGGTGTACACGTCTGGGAAGGGCAGCAGCGCGGCCGGCCTGACAGCCTCGGTGATAAGGGACCCCTCGTCCCGGAACTTCATCATGGAGGGCGGGGCCATGGTCTTGGCCGACGGAGGAGTTGTCTGTATTGATGAGTTTGACAAGGTGAGCCTGACAGGGCGAAGGGGTGGCTCAGTTCTGGTGGCACCTGGTGGCCGTGGGCTGGGGGTGTGAATGGCAGAAACCCCCTTTGTTGACGTAGAGACCTCCCATCACTATAGGGACGTAACTAAACCTCTCCGAGCCTAGAGAGTGGGGAGATGAGAGCCAAGCCCGCACGTTATGCCCATGACTAGAGGTGACCTGGTTCCTGCCATTGGCTGGCACTTAGGAATAGTAGCTCCTGTAGGGTGTCCTGCTCCCGCTGCACCCCAGCCCCCTCGCCTGGGGCTGGTGGACATTCCTCTCTTCCACGCAGATGCGAGAGGACGACCGTGTGGCAATCCACGAGGCCATGGAGCAGCAGACCATCTCTATCGCAAAGGTGAGCGCCCAGCCACAGGGCGGCCTGGCCCCGCCACACCCGGGGCGCTGCGAGGGCTGGGCCCTGGCCCCACCCTCAGGCTGTCCCGAGCGCCCGGCCTCTGTTGACTGCAGCAGTGGTCCTGGAATCGTGTGTGTGAGTGTGAGACCTGAGAAGGCTGTGAGCCCGAGTTCTCATTTCTCTCCTCTGCTGCCCCCACACTCCCTTCTCAGGCTGGCATCACCACCACCCTCAACTCCCGCTGCTCCGTCCTGGCTGCTGCGAACTCGGTGTTTGGCCGCTGGGATGAGACCAAGGGGGAGGACAACATCGACTTCATGCCCACCATCCTGTCCCGCTTCGACATGATCTTCATCGTCAAGGATGAGCACAATGAGGAGAGGGATGTGGTACGTAGGGCACCGGGCTCCTCCCAGGCCTGCAGGTCTCGGGCAGGGGAAGGGTGGGCAGACTAGGGGCTTCAAGGGTCCAGAGTCCTGGCTACCAGATCAGCCTGTCAGTGGGCCCCCAAGGAGGTGGGTTGCAGGCTGCAGAAACACTACACTGGGGGTCGCTGGTCCTGCCTCTCCTGTGAACCACGTGCGGTTTGATTTGGGGTCTCTCATTCCCTTGGCGTTGGTCCTTTGTATGTGGAATGAGGGGGTTGACCTTTGATTGCAAGTATTAGAACCCCAGTTCCTTTTAGTCTTTCTGGAGGAACTCAAGGGCTTGTGTTACAGGCAGGCCTGGAGATGCAAGGCCCAGCTGGGTCTGGTCTCAGGGTTGTCTGCCTCTTTCTGACTTGGCTCGGCCTCCCTGGGTGGAGGTTTGTTCTCAGGCAGCCTTGCCCCGCCTCGGGGCGGTGGGGAGGACCCTGGCAGCTCTGGATGTTGTCTTACCAGCTAACAGCCCCCAAGGAGAGAAGAGCCACCTCCTCTCCACTGGTTCCAGCCCTGGGAGCTCTCCCTCTCCGCCTGCTCAGCTCTGTGTTGGGACCTGGCTCAGGAAGGCCTGGCGCTGACCCTGGGTCCCCTCTGCCTCCCAGATGCTGGCTAAACACGTCATCACGCTGCACGTGAGCGCGCTGACACAGGCCCAGGCCGTGGAGGGCGAGATTGACCTGGCCAAGCTGAAGAAGTTCATCGCCTACTGCCGCACGTGAGTCGTGGACGCTGGCCCCCGGGGTGGGCTTGCCAGTCTTCCCTGGTCGGGGAGAGCCCTTTCAGGATACCTGAGATGAGCCCTTAGGGTTTAGCTCTTCTTCCTCCTCCTACAGTCACCCAGTCCCTGGCTCTTGGCCTCAGCTTCCCCGTTTCTAAAATGAGGGTGGAGGGTTTAGGTGGTCTTGAAGGCGCCCTTGACTCTGATGTGTGGGGAGGCACTGTGGACATGGTCTCTGGTAACGCCTGCCCCCACTGTGTGGCCTTAGGCAAATCAGTTGACCTTTGAGCCTCGCTTTCCCGGGGTGCTTGTGCCCTCAGGTTTTTCTAAGAATCACACAAGATGATGGGTGAGCGCTTGGCAAGGCCCTGCGCCAAATAAACACTCAGTGAACAGCAGCTGCAGCCTTAAATATTGTTCTCACAGACTACCAGTGGTGATAGTCATACATATAGTGATTATTCTGTGCCAGGTGTTATTCTGAGCATTTTTTTAATTTTTAAAACTTGGGTAGCTCTGCACAGCTTGCAGGATCTCAGTTCCTTGACCAGGGATTGAATCCGGGCCCTAGCAGTGAAAGCGCCGAATCCTAACCACTAGACCACCAGGAAACTGATTATTGTATATACATAAGTGAACTTTATCCCTCTCCCCAAACCTGTGAGGTTGGCATATTGTTATCCCATTTTACAGATGGGGAAGCTGAGGCAAAGAAAGGTTAAGTAACTTGTCCAAGTTTGCAGGCAGGAGCTAGTAGAGCCAGGATTTGAACCCAGGTGCCTGGCTCCACAGGCTGTGCTTTTCGCTGCTGTACCAAGGTTCTGGACATGCACCTCCTCTGTCTCTTATTGGAGCTAAAACCTGGGTGGAGGGGTCTTCGAGTGCCTTTCTGATGGGAGGTGAAGTACTGCATTTGGGTGGATGCCTCCTCACCACTTTTGTTCCAGTGACCCAGTGCCCAGTGTACCGGGGTCTTTGTCATGGTTCTGAGCTCTTCACGGCCCCACCCTTGGAGGCTTGGGCAGTTGTGTGTGAGTCTGAGAGCCCTGAATTTTTGTTCTCCCTTGATGCCAGGTCCCAGGGGGCCTTGGGGAGTTTCCTCCCTCCCTCTGGGCTCGGTCACTCAGTCATGTCTAACTCTGAGACCCCACGGACAGTAGCTCTCCAGGCTCCTCTGTCCATGGGAATCTCCTGGCAAGAATACTGGATTGGGCCGCCGTGCCCTCCTCCAGGGGCTCTTCCCCACCCAGGGATCGAGCCCAGGTCTCCTGCACTGCAGGCGGATGCTTTACCGCTGAGCCATCAGGGAAGCCCTGAAGTAGGTGACCTGAGGTCCCCTAAACCAGCGACTGTCAGTTGGCTTGGGGCGGGGCTTTGGGGTGGAGGGGATAGAGTGCGGGTGGATCTGACCAAACGTCTCCTGCTGCCACCCTTCCCGCCCCTCACCCCCTAGTCTGGCATGTTCCCAGCCCCTGGGCAGCAGTCACCAGGAGCCTCTCGTGGGTGTCATTGCGCATCTCACCCCTAAATGTGGTGGGGGGAAGCACTGCTGTGAGCCTGCCATCTGGTGGGCCCAGAAACTGTGTCTTCAAGCCAGCAGAGGCCAGCCAGGGTGGGTACCCCAAGATTCCTTCCCGCTCTCATGGCAGCTGCTCTCCCCAACCCCTGTCCTGCAGGAAGTGTGGCCCCCGGCTGTCAGCAGAGGCTGCAGAGAAGCTGAAGAATCGGTATATCATCATGCGGAGCGGGGCCCGTCAGCACGAGAGGGACAGCGACCGGCGCTCCAGTATCCCCATCACCGTCCGGTGAGCGGGCTGGGTGGGCTGATGCACAGCCTCAGCTTACAGGGCTTGGTGTGCCCTGTGGGGCTGGGACCCACTGCTGATCACTGGTGCCGGCCATGGTCAGACTGTTGGGCAGGGACCACTCCTTTAGGAGTGAAAACAGTGGCCTCCCTACTTATCTGTATCTTTTGCTTTGTTTATTGTTGGGAAAACCTGGAACCCTCTCTTCTGAATTCTGTCTAGCTTCCTCCATTTTAGGGAAGCCTGAGGATGAGGGAAGGTCCAGGGATGGGAGTCAGGAGACCGGGTCCTTGCCTCCTGCCCCCCGTGTGATGCCTGAGAGATTGCTTTCCTTTTCTGGGCCTCACCTGTCTTAGTTGTTAACTCTCTTCACTGTGGTGAGTTTATACAATTGAGTGACTAAGAGCTTAAACCTACCTCATCTGAATCCTGTTTCCAGCACTGATTAGATAGAAGTGGGTTTTGCTCTATATAATGGAAGGTCCAAATAAAGTCACTTAAGTAAATTGGGAGTTTATTTCCACCTTAGGTGCAAATGTTTGAGGGCAGGTAGTCTAGGATCGTGTGATGGTTCTTCAGTCATCAGCAGCAATTTGGGCTTCTTCAGGCTCACCCTTATTCTCATTGTCCAATGTGGCTGCTAGAACTCCAGCCATTATCCCTGCATTCCAGGTGACAGGAGAGGGAGGAAAAGAAGTGCCTATTTTTTTAAGGACACTTACTAAAGTTCCCATAAAATGTTTGGACTTACAACATACTGGCCACATCTTAGTCACACAGACATATCTAGATGCAGTGGAGACTGGGAAATGTCTTGTACCTGGGTACCACGTACTGGAATAGAAGTTGGGGTTCTGTTGCTAAGAGAGATGGATCACGGGGACAACCAGCAGTCTTCCCTGTGAAGGGGCTGGACAGAAGAGGGGTGATGGACTGAGTGCACCCTGGCGTCCCGTTGCTCTCACGCAGGCAGCTGGAGGCCATCGTGCGCATCGCCGAGGCCCTCAGCAAGATGAAGCTGCAGCCCTTCGCCACAGAGGCAGACGTGGAGGAGGCGCTGAGGCTCTTCCAGGTGTCCACGCTGGACGCCGCCTTGTCTGGCACCCTGTCAGGTGAGCACATGTGGGGAGACAGGCCGGGTGGTCCCTGGACTCTGGGTGGGGCTCGTGCTGGATGCCTGCTGTGCTGGTTGCTTCTCTGCACTTGCTGAGGTCTCTGCTTCCTCCTGCGAAGAAGCCACCCCCCGCCCCCGTCCCCACCGCCACCAGCCATTTTCTTCCAAGATGAGAAGAACAGCCTCTTAAGACCCTGGAGCACAATCCTCCTAGGCCCAGTCCGTTATTAAGGCTCACAGTTTTATCATTGGTTAAGAACAGCACTCACCAGCCCTGTTTGTTGAGTTGTAACCGTTTGAGCACTTCCGACACTCTTCCCCCGGTTTACTTATAGCCGCCCCCAGAAGTCAGGTTGGGTGCTTAGTCCTTCCCCTGTTAGAGATGAGGAAACTGAAACCCAGAGAGGCCTTTTCACGGTGCCCAAGGTTGGTTGCCGTTCTCCCAGCTAGAGCGCGGGTCTCTTGACCCCGAGTCCAGCGTGGCTCAGGCTGCCGTCAGTCCTGCAGCCTGCTTCAAGCTAGGTCTCTGAGCGGACTTCCCAGAGCGTTGACTTAGTGCCAGGCTCCCCTGGGACGAATGTGTTCCCTTGCCAGCAGACAGGGCTGAGTGTCTGCCGGGGTGTTTCAGGTGCCAGGAGGGCAGGAGCAAGCATATCTCTTGAGTCCCAGCCTACAAGGCCCCCTTTCTCCTGGGGAGACACACCAGAGGCAGACATGCCAAACTCAGGGAGCCGAGAGTGCAGAGGGGAGAATTCCAGCAGGTCGGGCGTGTTGGAGAGGGGTGGGGCTGTGTCCCCATCGGGAGGTCCAGGATGGGCTCTCAGGAGGTGGCAAGAAGCAGGGATGGGCATGAGTGGACAGCTGGCTCCCTGGGGTGTGGGAATGGGCCCCTGGGTAGAGGAAGGGCTGAGTGGCAAGACCCCAGGGACAACAGGCTCAAGGGCCAGTGTGGCTGGACCCGGGGAGGTGAGTGGGGGCTGATTGCCTCTGCCCTCCCCTTGGTGATGCCGACTCAATCTCTGCCCTGGAGGGGCTTCCTGTCCCCTGAGATATTTGGTTATGGCGGGGAGGGCTCCCTCAGATGTTTGAGGGCACAGGGTGGGTGTGATTTGGGGCAGGGTAATTAGAGTTGGGCTTTGCAGGCTATGTAAGAGTTTGCCTTGTGAACTCATTTCAACTTGAAGCCTTGAAGTCCCTCTCAGCAGCTTTTCCCCTCCCACCTTGCTCCTCTCTGTAGCTGAAACACCAAGGTGTCTGCAGGCCTGGGTCAGCAGAGGAGACCCCATTCCAGCAGTTGTCGGAAATCAGGAGCTGCTTGCCAGGGCTGCTTGGGGTGCCTCACTGATGTGGTCTCCAGGACAGCCTGCATGCTCCTGGGTCACTGTGGGTCCCCTCTAGCTTTCTATCCTGACGTAGCCGCCTCCAGGAAATCTTCCTGACTTGTCTACCCACCTGGGGCCCAGGTGCTGTCCTCAGCTCAAGGCCCTCCTCACAGCCCTCCAGTGGCTGCTCCACTCACCAGAATCAGGAAAACCTGGGCTGTGCCCTCCAGCCCGTGGGACCTGGCCGCCTCTGGCCCCGACTCTGGCCATGTCCCTGGCCCTACGACTAGGTTTTGAATGAAGTGGGCACGTTTCCCACCTCTGAATCTTTGCACCTGCTGTTCCCTCTGCCTGCAGCATCCTTCTGCTCATGCCTGCTCTGTCCTCAACTCCAGGCCTCTGTCCGTCATGCTCAGGCCCTGGCTGTCCCCGGGCTCCCTCTCTGTCTTCCTCTCATGTTCTCTCCAGGGCCTGGCTGGCCCTTCCCTGCTGTGGGCAGACCGAGGTCCCTACCCACCGACCCACCTCCCTCCTCGCGCCCACAGGGGTGGAAGGCTTCACCAGCCAGGAGGACCAGGAGCTGCTGAGCCGCATCGAGAAGCAGCTCAAGCGCCGCTTCGCCATTGGCTCCCAGGTGTCTGAGCACAGCATCATCCAGGACTTCACCAAGCAGGTGGGCCTGCAGGGCCGGGTTCCCACCCACCCTATACCATGTCCTGCACTCAGCAGGCAGGCTTGGGATGGGGTAGGGGCGGCTGTTCCTGGGCCCAGGCCTGTCCCCAGTGCTCTCCACTCGCGACTTTCTCTGTCGCATTAAGGGGAGAGGACCGGGGTCTGAGGTTCTGCTGGGACCTCCCAGGCTCCCCCAGTCCTTTGTCTCTCCCTTCCCCTACTTGCCTGCCTTTTGTGGGGTTGGGGGTGCAGAACCAGAGGGTGAGCCTTCCAGCCCGCTGGGGACAGAGCTCTTGATCCCATAGATGGTGGAAGGGCCTTCTAGAAGCTAAGGGGAACTTGTCACCATCTTTGAAGTCACATGGACAGTCTAGTTTCTGAGCTCAGCTCCCTTTCGTATATGTCATCGCCTCTTCATCCAGTTTATGTGGTAGGTGGTACCCCACTCACTCGAGGGGTGAGCGGACCAAGACCTAGAGGAGTTCGGGGATGTCAGGAGTGGCACAGAATCCGCCTACCAGTGCAGGGAGACTCAGGAGGCCTTGGTTCAATCCCTGGGATGGGAGGAGCCCCTGGAGGAGGAAATGGCAACCCACTCCAGTATTCTTGCTGGGAAATCCCATGGACAGAGGAGCCTGCTGGGCTCCAGTCCGTGGAGTAAGTGACTTAGCCTCTCTGTGCCTTAGTTTCCTCCCCTGTAAAATGTAAAATGAGCACGTACCAGCTGCTCAGGGATGTTGAGAGGTGGAATGAGTGTAAGTATGTGAAGATTTAGAACAAAGCTTGGTGTGTAGTAGGTGCTTAGGACGGGTGAGCCCATTTAGGATGCAGAGTGGTAGGTTGTGAAGGCTGGAGCGTTCCCATGAGCAGGGGGTGCCTGGGCTCCCGAACAGTGGGGAGTCTGGGGGTACACCGCTCACCCCGCCCCATGTCCCGCAGAAATACCCGGAGCACGCCATCCATAAGGTCCTGCAGCTCATGCTGCGGCGGGGCGAGATCCAGCACCGCATGCAGCGCAAGGTCCTCTACCGCCTCAAGTGAGCCTGCGGCCGCCGCCGCCACCAGCCACCCTCGCGCTCTGGACGGAGGGACCCCGCCGCTCCTGCCTCGCTGCCTCTGGAGTCTGCCCTGGCTGCAGACCCAGGAAATGTGCTTCTGGAAATGTATAGAAATAATAAAGCCATGGTGTGTTTGTGGATATCTGTGGGTCTCTGCACCAGTTGCGAGGATAGGCTTTGGAGCCTGGCAGACCTGGGTTTCTGGCCTGCCTGTGCCCCTTGGGCTCTGGGCGGGGCACGTGCTATGCACACTGGTGAGAATCAGCAAGACCCAGAGTATAAGCGTGCTGAGGAGAGCCCAAAGCTGCTCCCCAGCAGCTAACGTGTGGTCAGGAGCTATGGTTCTGCATCAGACTGGCCGGATGCACTGAACTGTTCCCCACCTCGGTTTCTTCATCTGTACATGGCGGTGAGTTCCTAGGGATGTGTTTAGGAGGAGAGACCTGCTGGCAGTGAGCGTCCAGAAGGAACCAGGCAGTGTGCTGAGATTGATCCAGGCATTTGGATCCAGGCACCTGGATTCCCACCTGGCCTTAGAACAAAGTAGGTAAGAGAGGGGTACTGGGATTCAGTAGGCTGGCTCTCTCCTGGTGGGCCACCTCAGACTCTGTGACCTGAGCGGGATGCCTGACTTCTGTGGGCCTGAGACTTTTTTTTTAAGCAATTGAAATTGTATTTTTGTCTTGTGAATTTTGGCTGTGCTGGGTCTTTGTTGCAGTATGCGTGCTTAGTTGCCCTGTGGCATGTGGGGGATTGAACCCGTGTTCCCTGTATTGCAAGGTGGATTCTTAACCACCAGACCACCAGGGATATGTGTGTGGTTTTGTTTTTTTTTTTTTTGACGTTTCATTTTCTTGGTCTAGTTAGCATCTACCACACGTAACTAGACGCTTTGTTTTCTTGTCATGAGAAATTTAAAGATCTTTCCTCTTGGCAACTTTCACATACTCAGTATATCTCCTAACTACAGTCACTATGCCATACATTACATTTCCATGAATGTATTGTGTGCTTGGAGGTTTGTGCCTTTTAACCCCCTTCACCCGCGTGTTGTCCCTGCCGGCACTTATCCGCCTCAGCCCACAGACCTTCTCACCTCTGTTCTGTGTCTCTGAGCTTGGTATTTTTTGGTTCCACATGTAGATACAGTCACGCAGTATTACTTTCTGCATCTGTACTTTGGATATGTACTTTGCCTAATATAAGGCCCTCAAGGTCCATCCATGGCATGCGTGGCAGGATCTCATTGTTATTTTTTAACGGCTGGGTAGTATTCCGCTGTATGTATGTGTGACATTTTTACCGTTCTGTCGATGGACACAGGTTGTTTTCATACCTGGTGTACTGTAGATAATACTGAAGGGAAAATGGGGGTGCAGATACCTTTTTAAATTAATGTGTTGTATTTTCTTCAGATAAATACCCAAAAGTATCTATCTGTTGGATTATATAATAGTTCTATTTTTTGCTTTCTGAGGAACCCCCATACTCTTTTTTTCCCTTAGTACCTGTCTCAGTTTACCTTCGTAGCAACAGTATTCAAGTGTTCCCTTTTTTCCATGTCTTCACCAGCACTGTTTTTTGTTGTGTTTTTGCTAATAGCCCTTCTGACAGGTGTGAGGTGATATCATTGTAGTATTGACTTGAATTTCCCTGATGATCAGTGATACTGAACAGCTTTTCTGGACCTGTTGGCCATCTGTATGTCTTTTGGGAAGGTGGTTATTCAGATCTACCCATCTTTTAATTGGATTGTTAGGGGTTTTTATTTTTTGCTGTTGTATGAGTTCTGTATGTACTTTGGATATTAACTTGTATGTTTCTCCTGTTCCATAGGCTGCCTTTGCATTTTGTTGATCCTTTTCTCTCTGCTGTACAGAAGCTTTTTAGTGATATTGTCCCACTTGTTCTGTTTTTTTTTTTTTTGCTTTTGGGTGTCAACTTCAAAAAATTTATCACTGAGACCAATGTCAAGGAGCTTACTGCCTATGTTTTCGTCTAGGAATTTTATGGTTTCAGTCTTAATGTTTAAGCCATTAATCTGTTGTGTTAATTTTTGTGTAAGGTGTAAGACAGTTTCTTCTGCATGAGGCTGCCCAGTCTTTCCCACACCATCTATTGAAAGAGACCGTCCCTTCCCTGTTGTATATTCTTGGCTCCTTTGTTGTAAATCAGTTGACCATAGATAAGTGGGTTTATTTCTGGGCTAGCTGTTCTGTTTCATTGATCTCTGTGCACCTGAGTTTTATCACTAAATGGAAGTTGTAGGAGTCATCACCATGAGTTGTGAGGTTTGAGTAGTAGAAAGTGCTACTAATAGTAATATTTGAGAAAATTAGCAATGCCATTTTTTGCTCATTATTTGCTTAATTCTGAAATAACAATTTGAGTATACTTTGCTTTTAAAAAGGTAGAATTCACAAAATTAATAACAAATCAGTTCATTCACTCGGTTGTGACCCCATTGACTGTAGCACACCAGGCTTCCCTGTCCTTCACTATCTTCTGGAGTTTACTCAAACTCATGTCTGTTGAGTCGGTGATGCCATCCAACCATCTCATCCTCTCTCTTCCCCCTTCTCTTGCCCTCAATCTTTTCCAGCATCAGTATCTTTTCCAACGAGTTGGCTCTTCGCATCAGGTGGCCAAAGTACTGGAGTTTCAGCTTCAGCATCAGTTCTAATGAATATTCAGGGTTGATTTCCTTTAGGATTGACTGGTTTGATCTTCTTGCTGGCCATGGGACTCTTGGGAGTCTTCCCCAGCACCAGAGTTCAAAAGTGTCAATTCTTTGACACTGAGCCTTCTTTCTGGTCCAGCTCACACACGTACATGACTACTGGAAAAACCATAGCTTTTGACTGTGTAAGGTATTTGATATTGAAAGTATATTTGGAAATAGAAAAAAAAAGCATGAATGTACCAACATACATTAGACATCTTATTCTAATAAATTATTGAAGTGTTTAAAAATAACCACCATGTAAAAAGGAAGACAGTCATGAGAAATTCAAAGATGATTTGCTTTTCCTAAAAATGTGAACAGGAAGATTTGATGCCTCATTGTGCTCATTGTTGAATCACAAGTGTATTTTTGTGCAACAGTCTCCTGCTGCTTAAAGCTGTTTGCGATGGACGACGCTGTTCCAGGACATGGAGAGGTGAGAAGGGTAAGTCAGCTTTGCTCTGACTCACCCGTGTTCAAAGCCCATTCCTGCTTGGATAATTGGAGGAGCACCTTTCTCATGGCTCTCTGTTGTCTTGTCTGGATGCTGACCTTCTTGAGAGCATCTGAGCACTTCTGTTTCATCTCAGCCTTTCATCTTGTTCAGGCGGAGACTCTTGAGTGTTTGCTTCATCCATCTCGGGACCCAGCCTTCCATTCCTTTGTTGGAGTAGCATCGAGCATTAGTCCCGCAGCAGGGCTGGTCTACATGTCTAGGAGGTGGAGAGGGAGCTTTCTCCTGGGAATGTGCTCCCCGAGGTCTCAGCTGGTGAGGGTTAGTGCCCAAACCATGGGATTTGTAGAAAAGGGATTTTTCCAAGTCCTTCACCCACATTTGAAGCTGGGGTGCACTCGCTCCCCTAGCAGTCATGGCTGCTGTTACAGATGGGGAAATAGGCTTAGAGAGGCAGGGTCACAGTGAGCGAGGTCAGGGTCAGGATCTAAACCCAGCTGGGCTCAGCCCACCTGCCACACCGACTTCACTTCGGCCTGGCAGAGGTGTCTGTGCAGGGAAAAGTCCGCTGCCAGCCATGGATGGTCATGATACCCCGGGGCAGATGCACTGCTGTGGCAGGCCTGGCACAGAGGGACCAAATGGTGCCACTAGCTTGGCTCTGGCTGATGAGGCAGGAGTGGGGCTCATGCTGAGGATGCGAGCAGGAGCAGCTGGGAGACACGCAGATCTGGGCCCAGGGTCTTAGTGAAAATCTGAGAAGAGTCCTAACACACTTTCTATTCCATCCCCAGCTGCTCCCTCTCCTGAGACCTCTCTGCCCTCAGATCTCCCTCCCCTCATCCAGAGAGAGCCCTCCTGCAGACCTCTTCCTCCACTGGGCAAGTCCCTTAGTCTCCCCTTGCTGTGGGGACTCACTGAGATGCCAGATGTCCCGTCAGGCCCGTGCCTGGCACAGAGGAGGAGATCCCAGGGAAGGCTGGGTGTCTGGTTTTCTCCGCCTTCTGCACTGTTGCCACCTCTTCCTACCCAGAATGGCCCAGCTCCTCTGCTAGTGCCCTTGTCCCCCCATCCTTCCCTGGCTTCTGTGGGTCTTCGAACTTAGGTTTCCATTAAGAGAACTACTTTGTACCCCCATCTCCAGTCCAAAATCCTGGAGAAAGCATGAGTGAGGAGAGAGCGGAGGAGGGTCTGTGATTCAGCCACCTCTGTCTAGGGGTTTGGAAATTTACATCATTGCAGTTGTCCTAAGTCAGATATGGTTTAATCAGCTCCATAGTGGGGCGGCCCCAGTGGCTCAGGCGGTAAAGAATCTGCCTGCAATGTAGGAGATGCGGGTTCGATCCCTGGGTCGGGAAGATCCTCTGGAGATGGGAGTAGCTACCCACGCCAGTATTCTTCACTGGAGAATTCCATGGACAGGAGCCTGGCGGGCTACAGTCCATGGGTTGCAAACAGGTGGCCATGACTGAGCACACACATACTTGGAGTGGCAACTTCTCCATATGATCTTCCCTTGATAGTTCACACACACTAGATCAAAAGTTTCACAGTGCAGATGTGCTAAGACCTGTCTTATAAAGGAAAATGCAGTGAAGATTATATCAGTCTGGCTTTTTATTCATTGGAAATGAACATGGTCCACTCTTGAGATGTGTTATTTTAGAGAAGTGCTTGCAAATAGCAGCCTAAATGCCTTTCTCTAAGAAATAAAACTGCAAAAAATGCTGGATTTTAAAAGACGCAGGAGACAAGCATTCTACCTCTAGCTCATGGAAGGAGTCTTTATATTTTTGCATGCCATTGTTGTTCAGTTACTAAGCTGTGTCCAATTCTTTGCCACCCCATGGACTGCAGCACACCAGGCTTCCCGGTCCTTCACTATCTCCTGGAGCTTGCTCAAAGTCATGTCCGTTGCATTGGTTATGCCATCCAACCATCTCATCCTCCATCGCCCACTTCTCCTGGCTTCAATCTTTACCATCATCAGGGTCTTTTCCAGTGAGTCAGCTCTTTGTGCCAGGTGGCCAAAGTATGGAGTTGCAGCTTCAGTGTCAGTCCTTCCAATGAATAATCAGGGTTGATTTCCTTAAGGATTGACTAGTTTGATCTCCTTGCTGACCAAGGGCCTCTGAAGAGCCTTGTTCACAGTTTGAAAACATCAGTTCTTCAGCTCTCAGGCTTCCTGGTCCAACTCTCCCATACATAACTACTGGAAAAACCATAGGTTTGACTATACAGACCTTTTTGGCCAAGCAATGTCTCTGCTTTGGATGCCATACAACTTCTGTGGTAGTCGTTTTATTGCTAAGTCGTGTCCGACTCTATAAAATATAACATCTTTTATATATGAACGTAAACACATACATATGTCAGTTTTGTATTTGATAATGAAAGATATAAGTGGAAACTTCATGTCTGGATGAGCCAGAGTAGACATTTGTTTAATCATTACGGTCTAGCCAAAGAGTACATTAAAAGGCTTTCAATTACAGCTTTTGATAGAATATAGACTAAAAAGAAGGGCTTCTCTTATAGCTCAGTCAGTAAAGAATCTGCCTGCAGTGCAGGAGACCCAGGTTGAGGTCCTGGATCAGGGAGATCCCCTGGAGAAGGAAATGGCAACCCACTCCAGTATTCTTGCCTGGAAAATCCCACGAACAGAGGGGCCTGGCAAGCTACAATCCACAAGGTCGCAAGAGTTGGATACAACTTAGTGACTAAACCACCACCAGATCAAAAAGAACCATTTTTCACTTAAAATATGAGGCAACAAGGCATAGTTTTGAAGAGCATGGACTCAGAGCCAGGTGGCCTGGTCTCCAATCCCAGCTCTGCCACTTTCTAGCTTATGACCTTGGGCCACTTAACTACCCTCTCTGAGCCTTGATTTTCCCACCTGGCAAATGGGGATGATACTGTCTCCTCAGGAGAGATGTGGGGATTCCGTGGGTTAGCGTTTATAAAACACCAGATTGTGCCTGGTACACCAGAAGTGTTCAGGATGTGGGCTAATACTATATAAAACAAACATTTCAAAGTGGGTTCCAAGTGCATGGCACATATTACTGTTCGTGAATCAGAAAATAAGGGCTAAGGGATACACTTCGGCCCACCACACAGGGCTTGTTAGGTGGGGTGGGGAGGGTTGGAGGGATGGGCAAAACCGAGGGAAAGTGACCGTTTTGCCCACAGAGTGGGTTTTTGCAGATGCTAAGGCAGGATGGTGCCAGGTAAGGACCTCTTAGGGACCTGAGATGAGGGAAGAAGGAAAGGCATTCAGCAGAGAGAGAGGACTCAGCAGTCAGAAATGTGGCATTGGGATTGAGGGGAGCCAAAGCCCCTGTCCCAGCAGCTTAGGGTTCACAGAGGACATCTAGAGACGAGGCCCTAGGGGTTTACTGGGAGCACGCTTCTTTTGAGGACCAGGATCTTCTGGGGTTTTCCTTTGCCCTGTGCCCTGTTTGTGTGAAGATTGAGTCTAGTTCCGCAACACAGTGCTTGTTGAATGAATGAATGGTAATGTCCCTTACTTACTGAGTGCTGCTGTGTGCTAGGCACTCACATTCTATGAGCTGATCCTCCCTGAGGCCCTGTGAGCTTGTGCTCTATTACCTTTATGTTATAGGTGAGGAAAACAAGCACAGAGGGGTTAAGTAACTCCCCCAAGGTCACACAGCTAGAGAGTGGTAGCAGTGGAATCAAACTGAGGATTCTCATGTACAGTGGAGCTACCTGATACGTCTATCAGACAAAGACAAGACAAGATTGATGTTTTACTGTCCATAGTGTCTCAAGACCCCTGAGACCTTTGCTGGGATCTCTTCTTTAACAGGCCTCTGTGGCCCCAGAAAGGACTTCGTGCTGGGGCATGGACGGGGTGGGAGGCCTGGGCCCAGGACAGACCTCGGAAGCTGGAAGGGCAGGCGAAGCTGCTCACGGGAAGGCCTGAATGTTCAGTTTGCTCTCTGGGGAGACACCTCCTGGGTGTGTTCGGGAATTTGGGGTGGGTAGGTGGGGGGTGGTGATGCCAGCTTCCTCACTGCTGTGGGAAGGGTGCTCACAGCCAGACCCCCGCTCCCAGAGAGCCCTGAGGGCAGGGGGTCTGGCTGGAGCTGGTGGGTAGTGAAATCTTCGCCTGAAGATGCAGATTGGTAATGGGGGGGTGGAGTTCAGATGCTATCAGGAGGGTGAACCCCAACTCAGGCAGAAGCCAGGCAGAGGCAGAGAGACAGAGGAAGAACCCACATCCTAAACTGGTTAGAAAACCTGTGCTAGCACTGACTGCTCCAGCGCAAACCCTGCCCAGATGCTGAGGGCTGCCATGAGGATTAGGCAGGTTAACACACACAAAACACTTAGCTCTTGACAGAGTAAAACTTGTTCAATGTTCATAGACATACAGGAAATAAGGTGCATTGGTTCCTGCTAACAGATGGGCTGTGTTGTGGGGTAGCAAGCTGGCTTGTTCTTCCAAATTTGGGGTCTAGGATTCTCCCAGGCTACTTGCTGATCGGAGCTTACTATGTGCCAGGGACTCACACCCATCAATTACATATGTTCCTATGTTTCCCCTCTCTCATGCCAGGTGCGCAGTAGGAACTGGGTAAACACTGATTAAATGAATGAGCAGCAATACAAGGTTATTATCCTCACTTTATAGATGGGAAATCATGGGTCGGACTTTAAGAAAAAGAATGTCCCAGCCCATAAGTGGAGGGTTCAGTTTACTAACCTAGGGTGTTCTTATTAGGAGACATTGTTAGTGCTTTCAGGGGATTCTTGTCTGTCCCACCATTTCTTCTCATCCCCTTCCACCCTCACGCTTTGTTCTTTATGGAACCAGCTCAGCCTGTGCTTCTGAGTCACTTGCCCTGCCTCATTCCAGAGCCCGATAGCAGGGCTGTCTGTCTGTCGCTGTCTGAGGATTTGTCTCTTTCCTCTAGGTTGCCCATCTTACTGGCGTGGAGTCACTTGTGGTATGTCATCCTCTCTGGGTCTCAGTTTCCTTGACTGTAACACATGTACGTCATTCTTGGTGTTAGCACCAAAAGTGCCCCATCCCAGAACTCCCCCCCGCCCGCCATCCTGGGCAAACCAGAATAGTCTGTCACCCTACCAATGGGGGAGACAAAAGCCCACCTCAAAGAGTCATGGTCAGAGCTGAACGGCACATGTGAAAGCACTCAGCTTGGTCCCCATCGCAGGACCAGCTCTCCATGCATCAGTGGGAGATGCAAGTACCGATCCTTCCTGAGTGCCAGGTGGGGTCTGGATCCCAACATCGCCACATCCTGGCTGTGTGCCCTGAATTCAGCTTATCTCCTTGGGCCTCTGTTTGCTCAGATTTTTAAAGAGGCTGATAGTCACGCAGACTGAGCAAGCGTGGGGAGGATGAAGTGAGCGGAGCTCTTCATTCCCGCCCAGCAGGTGTGTGCAGGCCTGCTCAGTCGTGTCTGACTCTCTGCGACCCTGTGGACCGTAGCCGTAGCCTGCCAGGCTCCTCTGCCCACGGGATTCTCCAGGCAAGGATACTGGACTGGGCTGCCATGCCCTCCTCCAGGAGCGCTTCCCGACCCAGGGATCGAACCTGCATCTGTCTCTTGCGTTGGCAGGCAGATTCTTTATACTAGTGCCACCTAGGAAGCCCCTAGCAGGTGGTATCTGTGGTTAATAGTGTTACTAAGTCATGGCCAAGAAATGCATAACTTTTGCCAAGTGCTATATACTGAGCCCCAGAGGAACCAACCAGTGGGCCTCTCGTCTTTAGCTTTTGTCCTTTCTTTAAATTTTTTTAAAATTAATCTATTTATTTGGCTGTGCTGGGTCTTCGTTGCTGGCCTTGGGCTCTCTGTAGTTGGAGCGAGTGTAGGCTACTCTCCAGTTGCGGTCTGAGTGTTCTTGTTGCGGTGGCTTCTCTGGTGGAGCCCCGGCTGTAGGATGCACGGGCTTCAGTAGCTGTGGCCCATGAGCTTAGTTGCCCTTGAGGCATGTGGGATTTTCCTAGACCATGGTTCGAACCTGTGTCCCCTGCTCTGGCAGGCAAACTCTTAACTACTGGACCACCAGGGAGGTCTCTGGTCCTTTTTTAAAAAATATATCTATTTCTTTCTTTCTTTTTTATTTTTTAACCTGGTCCTTTTTGAAAATAACCCCAAGAAAAGGGAAATTTTTGAAAAAGTGAAGCCTCCTGTTCTCCCAGGGCTGTGAGGAGGGCAGTATCCAGGAGGGGGCGCCAGAGCCCCATTCACAGCGGCAGCGTGACTCCCTCCCTCCTCTCTTCCCCCACTGCCTGCCTGCTGTTACCAGTGGCTTCCCAGGTTCCCAGGGACCTCCGGTCCCTCCCTGGGAATCCAGAAACTCCCTGGCTGGGACTCAGCCTGGAGAATCCTCTAGACTCTGGGTGTTCACCGCTTGCTTTATTTAGAGAAAGGTTTCGCCGTGTCCCAGACCCTGGGGGGACACCTGACATACTTCATCTCATTTAATCTTCAAGTGTTCCAGGGAAAGAAGTTATTCTCGTCTCTGATTCCAGATGAGAAGACCGAGGTGCCATGAGATTAAGTCACAGTAGTGGGTGCCGCCAGGATTCAAACCCAGGGGCATCTCACCCCACATCTTTGCCAGCTGCCTCTGAGAAGCCTGGTCTTAGAAGGACTTTACAGTCTTAGAGGCTTGGAAGGCCTAGACCCATAGCAATTTTTTATTCAAATCAACTATATATTTGTTTGATTTTTTTTCCACTTAGGTAATATCTGATTGAAAAAAAAACAAAAAAAATTATTTTATTGAAGTATAGTTGATTTACATTGTGTTAATTTCTGCTGCCCAGCAAAGTGAATCACTTATGCACACACACACACACATTCTTTTTCATGTTCTTATTGCGGCTTATTACAGGATATTGAATATAATTCCCTGTGACATGCAGTAGAACTTTATTTTTGCCCTACATACCTCCCTGGGGAAATGTGATAATCAAAAGAGATGGATGTAACAGGGAAGAGATTCTTACCTTATCACACAGCCTCTCATGTTTTGTGCCTGGTTGTGGATCTGATCTCTTGTGGGTTAATGCCTTCCCATTGAAAGAATATGGCATTCACTCATTCTTGCACTTCTGTTGTAGAGATATTAATAGTACCTCCAATATAGGATTGTGCTGGGGATTAAATGCTTTAATGTGTGTACAGTTCTTAGGAGAGTGCTTGGCACATGGTGACTACTATATAAAAGTTTCTATTATTATCATCGTCATCAATCTGTTTTAGTTCATTTAAGAAAATTTACTGAGCATCCACTGTGTTTCTTGGGACTAGAGAGAACAAAGCTTGTTTATTCCCGACGTGGGGGATAAAGGCCCAGAAAAGGGCATCAGTGCCAGGCCTGTGAGCGAGCACCAAGTGCTAAGTTATCTTCCAAGAGGAAGGGGCTCCTTGTAGGTCCAGCGTGTGGGTCCTGGGGTGGCCTTGTGCTTTGAGACAGAGCCAAGGGGGCTGGCTGGGGCTGGGGCAGCTGGCTGCAGTTCCGTAAGCCCCCCAGGCCTGGAGCCAGAGTGCTGCCCTGCTGGCTCCGCTCACAACCCCCAAGTGTACCCTGCTTCTCCAGCAGGAGGGCTGGGGTGAGGAGGGGGAGGAGGAACATCACAGAGCAGCTGCCTCAAGTCTGGAAGCATCATCCCCCACCTTCCCGGGGGAGGAAGACGAGACCGGCCTCCGCCGCCAACCCCAGGCATCAGCTGAACAGCTTCCAACCGCTGTCTAGTCCCCTGGCCCAAGCCACCAGCTCAGCCTTTTCCTTAAGCCCAGTCTGGTTTCACCTTGCTCTGTGGGGGGGCTGGGGGCTGGAAAAGAGTGAATGGGGTTGGGAGCAGGCTGGGCTGCGTGAACATAGAAAAGGTGGGTGAGGAAGGAAGGCCAGGCAACTGCACTAAGGAGAGGGGCAGCGGGAGAGAGGATGGAGGGGAAGGGGAGGCTCCTGGGGGCAGGGTCCTTGGGGGAGGGTGGCGGAGGCCCAGGCCAAGCCCCTAGGTGGCCTCCATCCATTTGTGATCCCCTTCACATGGAGGAGAAACTGACCACTGGAGCTTGAGAGAACCTGGGCAATATCAGATCACCACCCCTGTGTTACAGTTGCAGAGACTGGGGCCCAGAGAGGGCATGTAACTTCCTCACAGACACACAGCCAGCTAGAAGCTTCCCCAGAGTCAGAACCCTGAATTCTTGACTCTCAGTCCAGTGCTCCTCATATGATAACACGTTGCTTTTTGAGGCCTCAGGGCCTCCTGTTTTATTGGATAAAACCTCATCTTGCTGGGGGGCATGTTGCTGCCGCTGCCCGTGTGTGTAATCTGCACTCCGTCCTGTTCTCCCACCTCCATCTTCCTCCCTCCAGGGAAGGGGCACAGCCAGGTGCAGACTCAGTTCAGCTTTTCCACTCACAGGACCCAGGGCTGGTGCCAAGGAGCTGGGAGCAGCCTCCCGTACCCACTGACCCACCTTCTTCTCAGAGAAGAGGGCCTGGGGGTTGGGGCCTGTGGTGGACACCCTTCTGGATGGCCGGGATGATCCACCTCCTGGTGCATGTGCTCTCATGTCATCCTCCCCCTTGAGTGGGGACTGACTTAGTGACTTGAGTCTAAAAGTAGAATATGGATTACCACTTCTGAGATTTGGTTACGAAAGAGGGTTGCTTATATCAGGGTGGCCTATCCCTCTCTCCCTTTCTCTCTTGCTTGCTGGGGGCTGGCTGCCACATTGTGAGCTGCCTGGCTGTGCCAACAGCCTGCCAGCACCGCAGACTTACCAACAGCCATGGGAGCGAGCATGCAAGCTTCCCCAGACAAGCCTTCAGATGAGACCATGGTCCTGGCTGACACCCTGACTGTAACCTCATAAGAGACCCTGAGCCAGAGAACCCAGCTGAACTGTGCCCAGATTCCTGATCCTAGAAACTCTAATAAATGTATGTTGTTTTATGCTACTAAGTTTTGGGGAAATTTGCTATAGAGCCACAGACAACTTAATACAACCCACCACCACCACTTCCTGGAGCCATTTCACCCCTCTCTTCTGCTCCTCCCTCCACTCCCTCCCACTCCCCTGAGACCTAAGGGAGAATTCACAGTCTCCACTTCTAGTCCTCCACATGGTATTCCCTGACCTTGACCTGACCTTGGGGAAGTCATCCCACCCTCTCTTCCTTAAAGCCGTTCACTGACTAGTAATAACTTGCCCAGGTACACAGGTTTGTGCACAGGGTCTTTCCCGCCTACTCTCTCACCTTGACCTTCATAACCACCTGGAGATGCATTTGGGACAGGTCTCCACATCCCTAAATGACAGAAGAACGGACTGAGCCTCAAGTGAGAGATGTTTCGTGGAGGACACACAGTGAGGATACAGCCGAGCCCAGGCAAGTTCCCCGACTCCAGCTCAGGGCCGTGTCTGCCGTGGTGTCAGCGTTTCCCCAGATGACAGCGACGAGGGCGAGGGCCAGCCTCTGCCTGTGACGTAGGCCACGCTGCGCACACCCTCCACGTCGCATGCCTTCTGTGCTGCAGAAGCTGCAAAACCGCAGCTACGTTTTCCAGGCTCCCCTGCAGGTAGCAGGGCAGCTGTAATGCAAATCCTGCCATAAGGAACAATTGCGTGGACCAGAATTTGGAGCTGAGTTCTGTGGGGAAAGAGCAGAGAGCACCGGTTTCCTTGCGTGGACTGTAGTGGAGTAGGCATGGTTCTGGCTGGCAGCCAAGGGGTGACTTCCTTCTTGCACAGCTTTCTGATGGTGGCCCAGTTCTACAGTGCGTTTTGGGCCATTGTTCATGGACACTCAGCCACTTAACATGCTTTTAAAAAATTTATTTTTGATTAGACTAGAATGGAATCTGTTGCCGCTGAAGCCTGGGAGGTAGTCACATCTTCTCCAGGGTATGAGTGACAAGGTCACTGCAGATCCCAACTCTGCAACCTCCCCCATCTTCTGGGAAAGCAAGAGCTTCCCTTTTCTTGGTAGCCACATACCAGTCCCAGGGGAGCTGTCTGATTGGCTCTGTTGGGCATGCCCTTCTCTGTTGGACCAATCACAGTTGCCAGAGAGATGAGGTCAATGACTGACTGGTCAGACCTGGCTCATTTCCTGCTCTTGTGGCCAGGGGACAGGGCTGGTCCCCAGAAGAAGGGGATGAGAAAGCTTGGGCACAGATAGAGCATCAACTAACAAGTCTGTGTGACACTCCATGCCAAAGGGAAGCACTATTAATGAATCCCAGGAGGCCAGCACTGTAATTAGGCCCATAGGGCAGGAGATTATTACAGGCATCCCAGAGTCCCAGATCATGGACAATCACACCTGCTCCCCACCCCTGCCATGCTGGAGGGATGCAGAACTCGCTTCATCTCTACCCCTTAACAGTGCTTCAGGTGGGAAGAGGGAGACTGAGGCTCAGAAGAAATGAGGTGCCTGGGAGGCCAGGAGACAGAGAAAGAGTTGGGAGTTTGGATCCAGGCCTCCCAGTTCCCGTCCATTGCTGTGCCAGGAAGCAGACAGACCTGGGCTCCGAGTCACTCTGGCCGGGGTCTCTGTCTCAGCTGCAGTGCTCTCATCCACCGGATGAAGGCGACAGTGGCTTCAGTGGGACAGCCTGTGTGTGCCTGCCCCAGGGCCTGGCCATAGCAGGCTCTTCCCCATAGCACTGACAGTGGTACTTGTTTCCTTCTGCTGCACAACTTTCTGGTTGCCACGGTGACCACACTAATGGGGAGTCGGGCTTATTTTAGAACTTGGCCCACCCAGTGGTGGCTTTGTCCCCAGGCCCTCCTGCAGCAGCCTTTGTCCTGCGGGCCCGTCTCCCAGTGATTGAGCCGAAAGAGGGGCAGATGGAGGAAAGGGGAGCTCCTCTAGGCCTCCACCTCACCCCCCTCCGTCCCCTCCCGCCAGCCCCTAAGCACGGCCTCCTTTGCCTCTGCTGGAGGCTGAGGCTCGGGTTCTAGTCCTGTTTCTGCTGTGGGCTTGCTGGAGACCTCAGGGGCCTCTGTCTCCTTGAGAGCGAAAAGGAAATGATATTTTTGCTGGGCTTCCCCAAGGGAAGGAGAATGTCTAGCACCATGAGATCCAGATGTCAATCATCCCCCCCTTGCAAATTCTGAGAGCAGCTTCTCCGGACCCCCTCCCCCAGGGCCCTGCAGCTCCACTTCCTCTGAACATAGCTTCTGGAGCTTCTTGGGGGCCCCCTCTGCTCTGTGAGACTCCCCCAGGATGTGGAAGTCAGCCTTCTCTTCAGTTTCCCTGAAAACCTCTCTCTCCTGTGTGATGAAACAGACTTCACAGAGGATGTGGGGAGGGCTGTGGGGATGCGAGGGTTTGCTCTGAACCCAAACCCACAGCTTCATGTTTTCCCTGAGAAGCCCCGTGTTCTTACTGTTCCTTTGGCACTGCCCATCCACCTAGGCCCACCTGCAGGCAGTCCTGGTCTTTATGTAGTCTCCTGGGCAAGGCCCAGAGAGGGAGCAACTTGCCCAGGGACACACAGCAAGTTAGTGGTAATTCCCCACCCATCCTTTCCCCACTCTCCTGGCTTCCTGTTCACCACCTCAGGAGTGAGGGCCAAGAGGGGAAAGGTTTCGGGCAGGGGACCCAGATGGAGACCATCATCTAGGCAACCAAATCACTGTTTCTCAGACAGAGATGAAGAGTATATAGAAATGACCCTGCTCTGGAAGCTGAGATGGGACCTTCCTTGCCTCAGTGTCCCCAGAGGCCAGCACAAAGCCCAGTGAGCCTGCGGCGAAGGAAGCTTGTGTCCCAGGTGAGCCCTGCCCGGGCGTTGCAAAAAGTTTATGCAGAAAGGTCTGAAAACTTCACTGTGGGAGTCACAAGAGAAGGGACTGGGCTGCTTTACCTGGAGACAGGAAAGCTCAGGGGACACTGATCTCTGCCTTCAAATATTTACAGGACACCATGTGGAAGATGGATTAGATGCATGCTGGTGGCCCTGGGGGCAGGACTGGGGGCAGTGGGAGGAAGGAGCATAAGCCTGTGCTCAACTCAGCTCTAGAAGGAGCCCCCACACCCCTGAACTCGTCTGAGGTAATCACAGCAGACGTGCACGCTTGCCGTCTACCTGTCTCGCACCCCCAGGCTTTGTGCCGACGGATCTGTGTGTTCGCATCTGTTTAGTCCTCACAACAGCCCTGCCAAGCAGGTGCTACCATTGCCCTCACTTTACAGCTGAGACATCGAGCTACAGAGGCTAAGGCACCTCCTAGGGGTGGGATTCGAATCCAGGCGATGAACATCCTGGCTGTGGGGCCATGTGAGTGGAGGTGAGAAGGGATGCAAGAGAGAGGGGGGCGGGGGGGGGGCAGGGTGACAATAAACGAGGAATTTGGGAGTATCATAGACACACTACTGTGTACGAAGGGAACAACTTGGATGGTAAAAAAATCTGAAAAAGAATATGTATATTTATGTATTATATGAATATGTAAATAAGTATTTTATATATAAATATGAAATATGTATTTATATGGAAGTGTTAGTCACTTAGTCATGGCTGACTCTTGCAACACTATGGACTGTAGCCCGCCAGCCTCCTCTGTCCATGGGCTTCTCCAGGCAAGAATACTGGAGTGGGTTGCCATTTGCTTCCCCAGGGGATCTTCCCAACCCAGACATCAAATCCAGGTCTCCTGTACCGCAGGCAGATTCTTTACTGTCTGATCTGAAACTAACACACCATTATCAATCAACTATACTTCAATTCGGGCTTCCCTGGTGGCTCAGATGGTTAAGAATCTGCCTGCAATGTGGGAGACCTGGGTTCAATCCCTGGGTTGGGAAGATCCCTTGGAGGAGGGCATGGCAACCCACTCCAGTATTCTTGCCTGGAGAATGTCCATGGACAGAGGAGCCCGGTGGGCTGCAGTCCGTGGGGTCGCAGAGTCGGACATGCCTGAGCTACTAAGCAGAGCAGATACTTCAATTTAACAAAAATTAACCAAAAAAAAAAAAAGGGAAGAGAGAGAGCAGGTGAAGGGCTGGGTGAGATGGTTCCTGAGGCCCCTGTGATTCTAGAGGCTCCTCAGGGATGGCTCCCTGAAAGAGGTGTCCTCAGGCAGATTGGGAAAGCTCAGTGGGGAGGAGCAGCAGAGGTGTCTCCAGGCCAGGGAAGGGGTAGGTGTGGAGACCTGGAGGTAGGAACTTGGAGTGAGTGTGAGGGCTGGTCAGGGGCCGATTGGTCGGGGTTGAAGCTGCTCACAGGAGACGCAGAGCCACAGGCAGCGTCCCTTGTCTGTCTTCTGAGGGCCCTTCCTGTCAGCCAGCCAGCTTACCACAACTGCTTGTTGACTGGCTTCCTCCCTCTGCCCTTCCAACCTCCCTGCTCCTGTCCAATCCCTCTTCAATCTGATGGAATCCAAATCTCATCAAGCTGGTCCTGCTCAGGAACACTCCATGGCTCCCCACTGCCCGAGTACAAAGTTCTGGCTCCTGATTTTGGTGTTGTTTCAAGGCCTTCCTGTCCCACCCTCTCCAGCCCCATCTGCCACGTGTCTTATGCTCCAGCTCCAGCAGACAGCTCACCATCCCTTAACATGTCTCACGATTTTGATGCCCACTGTGCCTCTGCTTCATTGCCTATGCCAAAGCCTCTGACTGTGTGGACCACAGGAAACTGCGGAAAATCCTGAGAGAGATGGGCATACCAGACCACCTGAGCTGCCTCCTGAGAAACCTGTAGGCAGGACAGGAAGCAACTGTTAGAACTGGACATGGAACAACAGACTGGTTCCAAATAGGAAAAGGACTACATCAAGGCTGTATACTGTCACCCTGCTTATTTAACTTCTATGCAGAGTACATCATGAGAAACGCTGGGCTGGAAGAAGCACAAGCTGGAATCAAGATTGCTGGGAGAAATATCAATAACCTCAGATATGCAGATGACATCACCCTTATGGCAGATAGTGAAGAGGAAGTAAAGAGCCTCTTGATGAAAGTGAAAGTGGAGAGTGAAAAAGTTGGCTTAAAGCTCAACATTCAGAAAATGAAGATCATGGCATCTGGTCCCACCACTCCATGGGAAATAGATGGAGAAACAGTGGAAACAGTGTCAGACTTTATTTTTGGGGGCTCCAAAATCACTGCAGATGCCGATTGCAGCCATGAAATTGAAAGACGCTTACTCCTTGGAAGAAAAGTTATGACCAACATAGACAGCATATTCAAAAGCAGAGACATTACTTTGCCAACAAAGGTCCGTCTAGTCAGGGCTATGGTTTTTCCTGTGGTCATGTATGGGTGTGAGAGTTGGACTGTGAAGAAGGCTGAGCGGCGAAGAATTGATGCTTTTGAACTGTGGTGTTGGAGAAGACTCTTGGGAGTCCCTTGGACTGCAAGGAG
Source organism: Capra hircus (assembly GCF_001704415.2). Taxonomy (NCBI): domain Eukaryota; kingdom Metazoa; phylum Chordata; class Mammalia; order Artiodactyla; family Bovidae; genus Capra; species Capra hircus. The sequence goes on from NC_030812.1 coordinate 72,350,475, forward strand.
ATCCAAGCAGTCCATTCTGAAGGAGATCAGCCCTGGGATTTCTTTGGAAGGAATGGTGCTAAAGCTGAAACTCCAGTACTTTGGCCACTTCATGCGAAGAGTTGATTCATTGGAAAAGACTTTGATGCTGGGAGGGATTGGGGGCAGGAGAAGAAGGGGATGACCGAGGATGAGATGGCTGGATGGCATCACTGACTCGATGGACACGAGTCTGAGTGAACTCTGGGAGTTGGTGATGTGCAGGGAGGCCTGGCGTGCTGCGATTCATGGGGTCGCAGGGAGTCAGACACGACTGAGCGACTGAACTGAACTGAACTGTGCCTTTGCTCTTGTGCTGGCCACATGTCTGCCCCTCCAGAGCCACCTTGCCCTTCTCTCCCTGCTTCCTGTCCCAGGAGGCTGACCTACAGAGCCAGTGCAGAGGTTTCCAGTGGCTGCTGTGACCAGTGACCACACACAGCATGGTAAAGCAGGCAAATTGACTCTCTTACAGTGTTGGAGATCAGAAGACCTCAACTGGGCTCACAGAGCTAAAGCCAAGGTGTCAGCAGGGCTGCTTTCTTCTGTAGACTCTAGGAGAACTCGTGTCCTTGCCTCTTCTGGCTTCTGGAGGCTGCCTGCTTTCCTGGGTTCGTGGCCCCCTTTCTCCATCTTCACAGCCAGCAGTGGTCTCTTCAGCCTTCTGTCTCTCTCTGCCTCGCAAGCTCCATCGTCATATCTCCTTTCTCTGATTCTGACCTTCCTGCCTCCTTCTTTAAGCTCCCAGGTGGCACTAGTGGCACCTGCCTGGCCAATGCAGGAGAGACTTAAGAGATGGGGCTCAATCCCTGGGTCGGGAAGATCCCCTGGAGAGAGTCATGGCAATCCACTCCAGTACTCTTCCCTGGAGAATCCCATGGACAGAGGAGCCTGGTGGGCTACAGTCCATGGGGTCGCAAAGAGTCGGACATGACTGAAGCGGCTTAGCGTGCAAGCACAGCCTGGATGATCCAGGATAATCTCACCTCAAGGCCCTTGACTGAATCCAATCTGCCAAGCTCCTTTGCCCTGTAAGATTCCAGGGGTGCCTCTGTGGATGCCCTGGGGGAGCATGACTCCGCCCACCACTGATGCATCAGCAGGCTCCCTGTCCTTTGTCTCTCTGTTGGGTTTGACCAGCATGTATCAGGGACACTGGAGGTGGATGCGGGGAGCAGTGAGCTTGGGGACCCTGTTCTGGGCACCCTCCCATGGGGCTGCTGTGTCGGCTGCACCCCTGCGGAGGCTGCACCTCCCAGCCTGGCCCAGAGGAGCTCTCCCCTCCTCTTGCCAGTCATGGATGTGGGTTTTTGCTCTCAGGGCCCTGGCCCTCCTCAGCCTTGCCCCCACCTTCACAGGTCACCCTGGTTAAAGTTTCCCTGGTAGCCTGTGCGGGCCTGGCACGGGGTGTGGCAAGTGCAGCTCCTGGGATGCAGATGGGGCTTTCCCGATAGCTCAGCTGGTAAAGAATCTGCCTGCAATGCAGGAGACCCCAGCTGGATTCCTGGGTTGGGAAGATCGGCTGGAGAAGGGATAGGTGCGGATGTAAGGAAGATCCTGCTCTCAGGGCAGCGTCAGCTCCTCACCCTTTCACCCCAGCCCGGCCTTGTGCTTGTGTCTCTTTTCCTGTCCAGACCCTGCTCTTCCTTCGGCCTGACGTCCCTCTCCTGCCTGCCTGTTCCAGGGAGGACACCACCTTCTCCTGGGTAATGGCTCCGCCCCTTCCAGTCCTGTGGCTGCCAGCACAGCGATGGTCCAGAGGGGATGTCCCCTGTCCATCCAGAAGGCCGAGTCCTCACTGCCCCTCCCTGGGTGGTGAACTCAAGGGCAGCTGCTGCTCCTTCTTCAGGCCTGTGTCCTCGAGCCCAGTGCAGGCACCTGGGGGAGAAGAGCAGACTGTAGATACAGAGGTGAAGGAGACAGGGCACCCAGGTTGGGATCCCTGCTCTGTGTTACTAAGTCTATGATCTTGGGCTGTTACTGGGGCTCTCCATGCCTCAGTTTCCATATCTGTAAAGTGGGAACGGAGATGCCTCAGGATTGCTTTGATGATGAAATGAGACGATGCTGTAAAAGAATAGCCTGGTGCCTGGTACATAGTGAAGGCTCAATCCGTGTCAGCATCAGTGTTGTGGTCACTGCTAGGGACTCAGGGACTGTGGGCTGGCTTTAATAAAACTGGGAGGCAGGAGAGAAAGGAGAGATTTAGATAGATGAAGGGAGGGGATTGGAAAGAGCTTTATGAGTGGGAGAGGAGGCAGAGACGGGGCATGAAGCTGGGGAGTGAAGGCTATAGGTGGCAGGAGAGGGGAGGCTGAGAGAGCCAGAGCATCAGTCAAGGTGTGCCTGGCTCCGGTGAGAACTGCTCCATCACGAGGTGACGCCTGCTCTCAAAATAGCGGTTCCTGCTGGGGCTGGGGCTGGGGCTGGGGGAGGGGCAGGGCTGAGAACCTTCTCTGGGCACGTCCTGGGGCCCTGGGCTCTTCTGTCTTCCTGAGCCTGGCAGGGTGCCACAGTGACCTGTGTCTTGAGTGGCTGGCACGGGGGCTTGGGAGTCCCTTCTGCAGGCTCTGTGTGTGTGTGTTTGTGTGTGTATGTGGGCTGGGATGCGGAAAGTACCTTCCTGGCTTAGGCATGGGAGGTGTGCCGAGGACAGGCAGGGAATGGCCATAATAATAGTGATAATCTGCATAGTGATCCCTTTCATGGCCATCATCCAGAATGAGGCAGGCCCAGCAAAGTTGCCCAGCCACATCCATTTCCCTTCCTCCTTTTGAGAGAAGGCCAGGTGTGCTTGGGGCTGAGAACACACCCACTTCCCAGACTCCTTTGCAGCTAGGTTGATCATGTGACCATGTGACCTGCCTCTGGCCAGCGAGATGCAAATGGGAGTCAGCTAGGAGAGCCCTGGGAAAGCTACTGTTCTCCTGTTTGGTCCTTACCTCTTGGGTCTGTGCGCCTCTGTGCTGATGTCCTTCCTTCCTGCCACAGATGGGTCTTTTCCGACTGGTAGAGGAAGACAAGGCAGGAGAGAGCCCCGGCCATTTGGAAAACAGCATCTGGGCTGTCAGAGGAAGAAGAGAGACGCTGGGCCACACTGCCCTGGGTTTGCCCCCAGCTCTGCCATGCCCTCTCTGACCTTCCTGACCCTCAGACGTGTCACCTGGGAAATGGGGATAAGAGTGTCTTGCAGTCCGAGTGGCCCTTCTGGGCCGTAAAGGAAAATGTAATATGATGTTAGATGTATTTGACTGCATTTTGGAAATGTTTTTGGCATTCAGCCCTTAAATTCAGTTCCGCAGACGTTCTCAGAGATACCTAATGCTCGGAAACTTGGAGCAAACGCACAGACGTGGTTCCGCATCGTGCTGCATTGCAGTGTTTTGACCTGTGCCTGCCATCAGCTCCAAACCCTGGGATCTTCCAGGCCAGTGATGGAGTGTCTGGTTTACCTCTGTGTTCCCATTGCCTGGCTGGGGGCCTTGCAAATACCAGGCATTGCCTAGATATTTACTGGATGGACAAGTTCATCTGTGTCCAGTCAGCAAACATCTCCCCATGGCTTTTTGTGCCCAGCTCTGTACTAAGCGCTGGAACAAATAAAACCAAGAACACACCAGGGGTCACTGAAGGATAAGGGCCAGTGTGCTCTCCTTTGGTGGGCAGATCTGATTTAATAGGACACAGTAGTGTCTGGAGAAAGGACAGAGCCTTGCTTTGGGAATGCTAGGCTGTTCTGGGGAGGAAGTAGGAACTGTGACCAGTTCTTGGCTGGAACATTCCAGCACTTGGATCCCCACTAAGAAAGTCAGGTATCCAGGTGTGGGGCCCAAAGAAGCCCTCTCTCCTCCCCCTGGTGCTGGCTCCGGTAGCGCCTACGGTAAGACCTTGTCCAGCCATGGCTGCATCTCCAGCGCCCAGAATCGCCAGGTGTCCTGCTGAGTCAGTGAATGAGTGAGTGAGTGATGAGTGAGTCTGGTGTGTGTGCTCAGTCACTTCAGTCGTGGACTGTAGGCTCCTCTGTCGCTGGAATTGTCCAGGCAAGAATACTGAAGTGGGTTCCTATGCCCTTCTCCAGGAAATCTTCCCATCCCAGAGATCGAACCCACATCTCTTTATGTCTCCTGCATTGGCAGGTGGGTTCTTTACCACTAGTGCCACCTGGGAAGCCCCAAGTGAGTCAGGGCGTAACTCAAAGTCTGCAGGCAAGGCTGACACAGACACCACCAGCAAAATCTCACTGTGGAGTACTGAAGTGAGTGCAGAGTAATGTCCTGGGTGCCTCGCGGACCGAGAGGCTGCCAGTCTTATGGAGGAGTAATCGAGGAACTGGAAGTTTCCCTGGACTCCATCCATAGAACCATGCAGATTGTCTTCTCCTCAAGTCCGAGCCTGAGCGGCTCTTCCTCATGATGTAACTGCACGCTCTCACCTCCTTCATCCTTCTCTTGCCTCTGTTCTCTGAGCATCTCATCACCCAAATCCCTTCTGAGGGTCTTTTCTGAGGGTGAGATTTATTCTGAAGACTCCTATCCCCTCCCCCAACCTGCTGCCCAGACGTCCCTGGTGGGTCACACAGCATCCCCCTCGCCTCCACCTCCGGGCAACAATCCCCACTTGACTCATGTACAGAACAAGCTTACAAGTGGCAGTTAGACTTAGACCGGGGTCCCGGGCCAGCTTTAGTCCCTCGTGTGTGCTGGGAAAAGTCAGTGAATTTGAGTTTCCTCATCTTTCGTGGGGAAGACGGCAGAGTCCTGTGAAGTTTAAACGTGGGGATGTGTAGGAAAGTGCTTTGAAAGCTGCAAAGAAGGGAACAGATGGGAGTGTTACTATCTACGCTTCCTCCTCGCCAGCTTGGGGGTTCCCCACCCAGATGAGGTTTTGGGGACCTGCACAGGGGTCCCCTTCTCCCCATGGTGCCTGAGAGTCCATCACTGTGGGGTTTTCTCTGCTTCATCTCTAATCCTGGGATTAAGGGTGTGGGTGGTCTATATGTGGGTCCGTAGTGCTTTCTATGGGGGTGGCGAGGAAAGAGAAAGAGGGAGGGAAAAGCTGCTTCGTGGACTGTGGAGCCCCTAGCCTCTCTGTGCTGCCCCCTCCAGGCCACCAGGAATCAGAGGGCCACTAGAGTGCGGCGTTTGTCCCCAGTAAGCGATCCAGGGCCATGACCCCGCAGATGGAATTAAACCACTAAAAGCAACCCTATGCTCTCCCTGGTTTCCCTCCGGTGTGAACCATCCCCTCCTCCCCATGTGCTGAGGGTGAATTTCTCAATCCCCATCAAAGTCAGCAGTGTCTCGGGTCAGCTGAGATGAGCTCAGGGTGTGGTAGCGGAAGTTAGACTTAGCTTTGTGCTTACGCTTCTCTGCTCTTTGCCAAGGCTGACCCCTTTTTCCACTTTTGGGCCGTGATGAGAGCTTCCTCCCCAGCCCCTCTGCAGGGTACCGCCCCACCACGTCTGTCTCCCCTAGCAGCAGTCACTCAGCCTTCTGCCCCGTGTGTACACTCACGCCTTTCCTGTTTCAGACCTTTCCAGACACCACATTCATGAACTCTCTCAACGTGTATTATAAGTTCTCCCATGCGTCAGACCCTGTGCTAGGCACTGAAGACACAGCAGTGGTCTGGTACAAGATAAGGCAGTGGCAACTTTGTTGTTGTTCAGTTGCCAAGTTGTGCCTGAGTCTGTGATCCCGTGGACTGCAGCAAGCCAGGCTCCTCTGTCATTCACTATCTCTCGAAGTTTGCTCAAATTCTTGTCAGTGATGCCATCCAACCATCTCATCCTCTGTTGCCCTTTTCTCCTCCTGCCTTCAATCTTTCCCACCATCAGAGTCTTTTCCAACGAGTTGGCTGTTCGCATCAGGTGGCCAAAATATTGGAGCTTCAGCTTCAATATCAGTCCTTCCAATGAATGCTGTGTGCTGTGCTTAGTTGCTCAGTCATGTCAGACTCCTTGTAACCCCATGGACTGTAGCCCACCAGGCTCCTCTATCCATGGGGATTCTCCGGGCAAGAATACTGGAATGGGTTGCCATGCCCTCCTCCAGGGGATCTTCCCAACCCAGGGATTGAACCCAGGTCTCCCACATTACAAGCAGATTCTTTACCATCTAAGCCACCAGGGAAGCCTAAGAATACTGGAGTGGGTAGCTTATCCCTTCCTCATTGGATCTTCCTGACCCAGGAATCAAACCGAGGTCTCCTGCATTGCAGGCGAATTCTTTTCCAGCTGAGCTATCAGGGAATATTCAGGGTTGATTTCCTTTAGGATTGACTGGTTTGGTCTCTTTGCAGTCCAAGGGACTCTCAAGATCTTCTCCAGCATCGCAATTCAAAAGCATTAATTCTTCTGGAGCTCAGATGGGAAGAATAATGATAGAAGGCTAAGGGCTGTGTATCAAGTCACTTATTCTCACAAATCTGTGGATCCACCGGGGCTCAGTGGATCTCTCTGGGCTCCATGGGACTTGGCTTCAGGCCTCAGTAGCCTCCCATCCCTGGACTGTCTAGGACACACTTGTCTCTTGGGATTAGCAGAAGGGTGAGGGGGCAGGGAGCAACCTGAAGACCTCTTAAGGCTCAGAACTGGGACACTCCTGCCCACATTCCACTGGCCAAAGCAGGTCTCATGGTCACGTCCATCATCAGCGTGCTGGGAGAAGAAACCCTGTCTCTTGGGAGTTGCGCGGGAGACTCTGCAAAGCCACAGCAGAGTGGTGTGGACGCAGAGAGAAGAACCTGCCACAGGCTCTGCAGGAGGCAGAAAGGGAGTGGAAATGGATAATCCCTGAGGCTGCCTCTTCTGATGCTGGCAGCTCAGAGCAGCCCAGGCTCGTGTCTAGACCTGAAGGAGGAGGAGGACCTGTGCAGAGACGGGGAAACACATTCCCGGTGGGGGGAACCCCAAGCACCAAAAGCCAGGAGTGAGGATGAGCTGCTGGGTCCTTGGCACCGACAGGCAGGTGGGACAGGCACAACCTCTCTGTCATCCTCCACCCTCCTCTGCCTGCCATCAAGACCTGCACACTCTGGTCCAAGCTGAGCACCCCACCCTGGGCCTCTGGGTGCCTCCCTGGCCCTTTCTGCCCTGGTCACACTGAAGTAGGCAATTGTCCCAGCTGTCCTATCTAGGCCTGTGACTGGGCTGTGTCTTCTGCTTGGAACATCCATCCTCCTCCCCTGGAGAAATGCTACTATCCTAAGATTAAACTTAGAGGTCACTCCTATAAGGAGGCCCTCCCCGATGCCCTCTTGAGAAGGACTGAGTGAGGTTTGCCTTCCAGGGGTTTCCACAGCATGTGGCCCGTCTCCAGCATACTCCCTGAAGACTCGGCTTGGAGAATCCAGTGCCAGCGTAGGACTTGGCGAGAAGGGGTGTCCTTAAACATTTGTGGAGTGAGTAAATGAGGAATATCTTCATCCCTCTCTCAGTCCTACACCTGTGGTTAAAATGGGCTCAGACCCAAAACTTGAACTGGCGTACTTCTGTTCTTTAGAACACACATCCATTGTTGCATCTGGTTCTTTTTTCAACTCGACAAATATTTACTGAGCACCAACTGTGTGTCTACGTGTCTGGCACAGACTCTTGGGATTTAGAGGTGAACAAGACAAAGCTCGGCTCTCATGGAACCGCCTACAAACGGTCAGCTAGACACATGAAGCGATGTTGGGTGGAGTTAAGATATTATGAAGAAAAATAAAACAGGGTGATGGGAGAGGGGGGGAAAGGAATGTAAATTTCTAGTATTTGTTATTTTAAAAACTTTAATTTTTTTTCAGCTGCACAGCACTGCTTGCAGGATCTTAGTTCCCTGTCCATGGATTGAACCTTGACCACAGCCGTAAAAGCACAAAATCCTAGCCCTGGATAGCCAGAGAATTCCCTTAAAAAACTTTAATGATGGGGAGCTTCTCTGGTGACTCAGTGGTAAAGAATCCTGCCAATGCAAGGGACAGGGACTTGATCCCTGGTCTGGGATGATCCCACGTGCCTTGGGGCAACTAAGCCCGTGGGCCACTGCTATTGAGCCAGCTTTCTGGAGCATATTACTGAGGCCCATGTGCCTAGAGCCTGTGCTCCACAACGTGAGAAACCACTGCAATGAGAAGCCTGCCTTCCGCAAGGAGAGAGTTGCCCCTGCCCACATGCGGCGAAGAGGACCTAGTGCAGCCTTAAATAAATGAATAAAGCCTTTTATGACGGGAAACGTCGAGCAGATAGAAAGTTACAGAGAATGGATCAACGACTGGCCTCCCTCGCCCGAGGTACCCATCACCCAGAATGGCTGTCTTGCCTCCCTTGTCTAGCACTCCATCCTCTGCCCCCCAAAACTGATCATTTTTGGCAAAGGAGGTGCCTGTTTCAGATGAGATGATCAGAGGAAGCCTCTCAGAGGAGGGGACGTGTAATCTTGCATGGAATGTGAGCATCACTGGGAGAGGAGTGTTCTGGGCAGGAAGAGGAGCAAGGGGCCAAGTTCCTGGGGAGGAAGGAGGCCTGCAGGGTTTGGGGAAGAAGGAGGAACTGGTGGATGGAGGTATCAGTGAAGGTCTGAGTCCTCGGGGCTGCCCCCTCTGTGTGTGGGGGGAACAGAAGCCGGACCGTGACGGAAGTGGACCCTCTGTGGGCTGCAGAGGCCCTGAGGGGGAGGCAAAGCTGGGTTTGAATCTCAGATCTGCACATCCTTTGGTCACTGTGACCCTGATGCTGGGGAAGATTGAGGACAGGAGAAGGGGACGACAGAGGATGAGATAGTTGGATGGCATCATTGACTCCATGGACATGAGTTTGAGGAAAATCCAGGAGATAGTGAAGAACAGGGAAGCCTGGCGTGCTGCAGGCCATAGGGTAGGGAAGAGTCAGACACAACCTAGCGGCTGAACAAAAACAGCCACTGCCTTGGATGCGTCACGTCCTGTGTCTGAGCCATGGCCTCCCGCTCTGGAAGGAGGAGTCCCAGCTCTCCACCTCCCCAGCTCACTTGCTTCCCTCCCCTCTCCTCCCACCCCAGCCTTCACACTTCTCAGGGGCTTCTGGTCAGCTCTTGTGGTGCCCGGACATCTGGTGTTCACAATTTCACTGAAGGAGCAGGAATCGGGGCTGTCCTGTCCCAGCTGTCTGCCTGGCCTCCTGCCTGTGTCCGCCTCCATGGGGACACAGGAACTCGTTGGGCCCCATCCAGGCCTCTCTCCCCATCTCTCGCTCTGACCAGAAGCCAGGCTCAGGTCCCAGCAAAGCCAGGCTGGTGGGGGTTGGGGATGGGGCAGAAATGATGGGTTGATGTCAGTTTCTCTCTTGTCCCCCTTCCCAGGGGTGACTTCTGGGCTAGAGAGGCCCACTCTGGTCCCGAGGTCAGGGTGTTGGGCCGAGTGGGCCTGGGAAGGAGCTGTGTGATCCTAGGTGAGCCTCCTCACTTGGCTTTGATTGACTTTTCACATCCAGAGTCAGGATGATGAAATCTGCCTCCTAGGCCTGTTGTGAGAATTAAATGAGGGATTGTGGAAGGAGCACAACCCACAGATGAATTTCTAATCAACTTGCTTGCTTTCGGGGTGACCTTATTCCACCTCTCTGGGCCTCAGTTTCCTAAACTGCAAAATCGGGGGAAAGAAGGCTACCTGGCAGGGTTGTTGGGATTAAGTGGGGGCCAGGAGGCCCTCCTGGGATGTCACACTCCTCTCTCCTCTGCATCCCTTCTGGGACTGAGCTCAGGGGAGGAAGGAAGGGACCCTGTTCTCTCCCTCCGAGGGGGTGTGACAAAGCCAGCCTTGCTCTCTGACTGGCTGAGTCCCAGTTTCCCAGTTGCCCGCCTCCCCCAGGATCAGCCACCGGAGGACCACGGGAGCCACAGTCGTTGCCCATACGCTCCTCAGGTGCAGAAGACCTGTCTCGATGCCTTGCTATGGGTTCTCAAGTGTTTTCTGCTTCCAGCATCTTCAGAAGCAAGTCTGAGTCTTACACTTCACTTATAAGAGGAGAAAGTCAGGAGTCTAAACGAAAATCCAGATCTGCTGGACTCCAAAGCCAGGCTCTTTCTGGTTTTGCTTTTCTGTGTGTGCTGTGTGTGTGTGTGGGCTCTGCCTGCTCCTCCATCTACCCAGCCTGCAGGCAAAAAAGGGCCAGAAAACAACAGATGCTCAATGGCGAGGGGTGAGTGTGCAAGGGAGAGAATGAGTGAATGGCTTACAAGCGAGGCAGTGAATGAATGAGTGCGTCTGCAGAGCCCCTTTGTCCTCTCTTCCCAGAACTACCCCTCCCCACCATGTTCTACCCCAAACATGTTTACCACAGCCTACCATGATCCCAGACCCCTCTTTTGCCCACCCTGCAGCCATCTAGGGGCTCCCAATAGACAGATCCTCACCTCACCTGCAGCCCACCTGCATCCTCAGAATGTTCTAAGGAGGTTGCCTGGGCAACCATAAGTTTCCAATTGGAGCAAAAACTACCTGCCACGATGTGTGATGGAAAATGACAGGGGAAGAGCCAGCTGAGAAGGTTGCCATGGCAACTGGAATATTTAAGTCGAACGCCTGGGTCTCAGTGTGGGGAGATTACCACCCTTAGCAAGTCAAACAGACTGGGCCCCCTTGCCAGACAGTTCTGCCAACGCTTTGTTGTGCGTTTGTGGGGAGGAAAACTGCCAGGCCTGCCTCGAAGGGCCAAGACTCTTGCTCTCCTGTCTCTGGTTTCCTCCGACAGGCAATAAGCCCCAGGCGGCTTCATACAGGACAGCTTCCAAGTGGACGGAGCTCCTGGAGTGGGGCTATTGTATCCTCCATCGCCTCTGTATTGGGTTGCACTTTTGGCCACCATCTTACTGCCCCCCCCCCCCCCCCCCGTTAACTAGCTTGTCCTTTGTCCCACGGCGGAAGTTAAAGAGGGCTGTCAGCACAGAGAATGTGGCCTTGGCTTTGTTAGGAGTGGCTGCCGCGTGTGTTAATAGAATGAGCATCTCTCTGGGGAGAACAGGGGAGACGCCAAGGCCAGCAGGTGGCGAGGAGAGCCCAGCATCCGATCCACAAACAGATAAGGCCACTTAGAGGCCCTTTGGCTGCCTTGGGGCCTGTCTGAGTCCCACTGGGCTATTTTGGGGGCAGCTGGTCTTGCAGGGCAGTTGGAGGGGGCCTGGCTGGGAAGAGAATGGGCCCCACGGCCTGGCAGCCTCATTCCCAACTTCTGCCCTCATCCTTCTCTCTGCTCCAATCCTGCCCTCTGACCTTGTGTGAAGCCCACTTGCTCTCAGCTCAGGGATGACCCCAGGGCCTGCCTTACTTACCAGGTGGGCTGCACATATGAGCCCACCCTGCCCCCTCCATGGTCCACTTGACTACGGACATCCCAGCGACTCTGCCCTGCTCCCTGTTCCCCCAAAGGCCCTCAGCTCGGTCCTCGGGCCTGTGCGCCTGCAGAGCCCTGCCTGGATCGCGCTCCCTGGGACACCTTGCTCCCCTCCACCCTCGCACACTGGCCTGGCTCACAGCCCTTGCTCTGAATCAGGCCTCTGTGCCCTCCCTGGGAGCTCGATGTCACTTTGTGTCCCCCTTCCTCCCCAGTGAGTGTGATGGAGGAGGGAGCAGTGGCTGCCTCAGGTGCCCCTGGAAAAGGGAGACTGGTGCGGGGGGGGTCATGCTTGCCTCCAGGTGGGAAGGCGCCTGGCACCAGGCCAGGCCTCCATAAAGGCAGTTGTCTCTCTGCACCTTCTGTGTTATGTGTAGAGTGAAAAGGGAGCCTCCAGGAGCCAAAGCCTCGCTCCTCATCGACTTTCCAGCTCGTGGTTTGCCATATGTGTGTGTATTTCTGCTCAAGACCCACCTTCACCTACCCTCCAGGTGGTGACATTGGTGCCCGCGTGGCCTATTCTTGTGCAAACAAAACACTTTTTAAATAATTCTGACACTTGTGGAGTTTGTTCTCCTTCAGGAATATTTCTTAGTGGCATTTTCAGAGATATGGATAGACCTAGAGACTGACATACAAAGTAAAGTAAGTCAGAGATAAAAAAAATATCATATAATATTGCTTCTATACGAAACCTAGAAAAATGGTACAGAGAAACTCATTTGCGAAGCAGAAACAGAGACACAGATGTTGAGAATAAACGTATAAACAAAGCGGGGGAAGAGGGGGTGGGACAAACCGGGAGATTGTGATTGACATATATACACTACTATGGCACCCACTCCAGTACTCTTGCCTGGAAAATCCCATGGACGGAGGAGCCTGGAGGGCCGCAGTCGATGGGGTCGCTAGGAGTCGGACACAACCGAACGACTTCACTTTCACTTTCACTTTCATGCATTGGAGAAGGAAATGGCAACCCACCCCAGTGTTCGTGCCTGGAGAATCCTGGGGACGGGGGAGCCTGGTGGGCTGCCGTCTATGGGGTCGCACAGAGTCGGACACGACTGAAGCGACGCAGCAGCAGCAGCAGCAGCAGGTATAAAATGGATAACTAATGAGAACCTGCTGTAGAGCACGGGGAACCTCAAGAAATCTACAAAAGAGGGGATGTATGTAAACACATAGCTGATTCACTTGGCTGTACAGCAGAAACTAACACAATATTATAAAGTAACTATACTCCAATAAAAATGAAAATAAAATAATGAAAAGACATATTTCTGTGTGATTTCTCCTTTTTTTCCCACCTCCAACTCCTCCTCATCCCCTCCCTCTACCCCACCCTCTGGCTGAGCCTGGGAGATGTTCTTCAGGACCTCACTTCACCCCAGGACCAGGGCCTCCCACAGCCCTCGATGGGTAAATATTTACACCTTGAAGGCGTCCTGGGGATTGTCACCCGCCTTTGGTTAAACAAACAGATGACACTGAAGGAAAATGGTCCCCTGAGTATCCGCCCCACCCGCCCCCTCTCTCCTGCTTTGACCTGGCGGGGACAGAAAGAGCTAAGGTAGCTGAGTAGTTGCTCGAGCAAGAGAGTGCTGTGTACAGGGGGAAATGCCTTTCCCATCTCAAGGCATTGGTGCTGTGACTCCGGCTGAGTTCAGAGAAGTTGAGCAACTTGGGCAGGGCAGCACAGCTATAGTCATAATAGAGACTGTGCCCGCCTGTAGGACCGTGAGCCTGAGGAACTTTGCACAATTCATGAGCAGGTGTTGGGTGGACTCATCAGTGGCTCTGGGTTCCTGTATCAGCCTGGGCAGTCTGCCCACCTCTCTCTCATTCCTAGGGCAGGGGGAGTAGTGGCTACCCTCTCTGGATGACAGCTCATTTCTGGGGTTCAATTGGGGAGGGAGAGACAATGCCTGGGCAATCCAGCAGATCTAGGGGCTGGGGCTTGGTGGTGCCTCTCGAGCTAGGATTCTGGTTTATAGGAAAGTTTATCTGGAGGCGGCCCAAGCACTTTGCAGGGAGAAACCGTGGCATTGGTGGCAGAGGGCCAGGAAAATCCCTAGTAGCTCTTACTCTTAGCAAAGTGTGTCAGCCATGCAGTTTCTTTGTGACCTAAATCCTACTGTAGATGCCCCAGAGAAACAGACTCCTCTGACCAATACTTACACGAAAGGGAAGTTTAGGCGATCATTTTGGAGCATGAACAATTAGAGCCAGGCAGCCAAAGGCTGAGCTCTTGTTGTGCCCTTGCCTTCTTCTGTGACATGGGAACAGGCAAGCACTTGCTTTCTCTGAGCCTCAGTTTCCTCATCTGTAGGATAGGGGTGATAATAATCTAACCCAAAAGCAATTGTGTTCCATGGGGTCCAGTCTCGGCTTGGTGACGCATGCAACGAGGCAACCAGGAAGTAGTCTAAGGAACCTCAGATCCTTATCTTTTGAGTTTTCAGGAAATTTCAAAGTGGGTGACACAGTTGGGGTCAGGGAAAAGTTTATTCCTCGTTTACAACATTTAGAAATTTTTTCTCCTAAACCTACTCCCCCACTGCCTGCACCTTGCCCAGTGGATGACAATCCCAGGACCCAGGTGGATGCTGGTTCCTGTCTCTCTCCAGCACCCTCCCAGGCCCTGGGTCCCCAGGAGCAGGTTTGACTGCCCCAGCTTTTAAAGAGTTTAAAAACCTGCATAGGGAGGGCTGGGGCCCAGGCCCACTTGCATGCCAGCTTTCTCTTTCATTGTCTCAGCGGCCCTCGGGTTGTTCCTTTCAAATGTCAGCCCTCTGGGATGTGGAAAATGGGATTCAATTACAGCAGCTTGTGGGGAGCACTGGGCCTGTTAGAGAAAGGTCCTCTTCCCACCTCTCAGCGGAGGATCCAGAGGGAAGGGAGGCCCAGAGAGGTCAGTGAATGGCTCAAGGTCACACAGCTAGGAAGGTGCAGGGCAAGGCCCACCCCAGGTCTGTGTGCCCCCCACACTCTCTATTTTCTGCATCACACTAGTTGGGGCCTCAGGCCGGGGTGGGAGACAGGAGTCCCTAAAGGTCAAAGATCAGAGAGAAAGGAAGGGACTGGAAGACTCAGAGCCTCCCCAGACAGAAAGGGGCACAACAGCACCGACCCCAGGCAGGGAGCCAGCCTGTGGCTCCTCCCCAGGCAACTCTAGAAGTCTAACCTGCTAGACTCTGGTCTTTAATGTTTTAGTGGTTTGTACGCAGTGTTTCTGTAGATGCCCCTTACTCCCACGGGGAGGGATTGTTGCTCCCAGTTCACAGATGGGGAAACTGAAATTCAGAGGAAAGTTCAATGAAGGACTAGATACAAAACTCCGTGCACAGAGCTGCCCACCTCAAATTCCTTTCTCATTTAGTTTGAACAGCATCCGAGTGAGGTAGGAATCCCCCATTTTGTGCATAAGAAAAAAGGCTCAGAGAGGTTTAGGCTCAGAGAAGTTAAGGAAGGGGCTGAAGCTTGCCCAGCTGGTGGGCGGCAGAGCTGGGCAGCGTTTGGCCTGCCTCCAGGTCTGAGTTTGGTCCTGTGTTTATCTCTGCATGTTCCAGGACCGCATGGACTCTCACCTGGGCTCTGCCAGAGATCTCTGACTGTCGGTCTCCCTCTCTCCTTGCTCAGCGCTGAGGGGAACTTCCAGTGGGATCCCACCATCTGAGCCAGATTGTTCAGCAAGGATTCTCTTCTCTCTCCCTCCCAGGGAAGGCTTTGCTTCTCTGCCTCACTGATTTGGGGATCAATCATATGACTTGCTTTGGCCAGTGGAATAAACCACAGCGGAAGCGGAGGCCTTGAATGCGTGCGTATGGTGCGATCTGGCCTCTTGCACACGATTCCTCAGGAAGATGCTGGTCCAAGGGGGAGGAGAGACATGTGGAGCAGACCTGGATACCATCACAGCCAGGAGTTGAGCCCACCCACCCAACCTGCAGCCTGAAGCAGACCTGCCCAGAGGCCCATTCAAGAGAAAAATAAACTGTTGTTATTGTGACAAGCTTTGAGGGAGCTTTATTAGGCAGCATCATTGCAGCAGTAGCTGCCTAGTACACTTATGACATGTGAAAGGATCCCTAGAGCTGTATCCCCCCACACCTCTTCCACATCCCTCCAAGCTACCCAGATAAAGATATATATATATATACATATGGTGAGGTCATGGAAACAGCTTTGAAGGGTAAAGTTGGAAAGGAATGCTACCCAGGAGTGATGTGCAGACCCCAAGGTGTTCAAAAGGGAGAGGGGAGTGAAGACCATACCTGACCTTCCCACCCTCTCTTTTCTTTAATGACAAACCATCTCTTGCCTGTGGGAATACATTTCCATTCCTTAGAAGGAGAAACACGTTCCCATCCTCCACCCCTCATTCAGGAGGTGGGTCTGTCACTCAAGCCTGGCCAATGAGAATGGCTCCCGTCCCCCTAGCCATAGCTCAGGAATGGATTCATGTCTTTGTCCCAGTAGAATCCTCCCTGGGGATTTTTGCAGCACTCTTTTGCTGGCTTGTGGGCTTTGTACTTGCTATATGAGAACAGTCTGTTTACACGATGAAATGAGAAATAGAGCTCTGGTGATGTCATTTGAGACCCTTGAATCAGCCAGAGCCGAAGCTACCCTAATGGCAGGAGTCCTGAGACTATGGGAAGCCAGGAAGGAAGGGTGGGAGGAGGACGGAGGAAGAGGAGGGCTGCAGGCCAGGCAAGCAGGCTGAGAAGCATCCTTGCATAGTGTCTACCCCTGCAGACACTCCACGAGGGAAGAAAGAAGGCTACTAGTGGGGCCATGTGTTCTGAAGGCAGTATAAGCTTTTTTGCTCTCCAGGGCTGACGAAGAGGGGTTGTCACATAGTGTGGCCCTGAAGACCTCATGGTCTGAAAGTTTAGGGATTGAGCAAGATTGTCCAGTGGGGTTGTGGGCCCAACTCCAAGAGTAGAGGGGCAGAGGGGATATGGGTCCCTTAAGGGCTTGGGCCATAAACCCCCTAAACCAAAGATTAGGGGATCATGGATAGTTGGCTTGGGGACATCTAGCTCTGAATTGATCTTCCTGTGGCCACACTTGGTGGCAGGAATCGAAGGTTTTGTAGAGGGACCCACTGTCCTGCACAAGCCTGCTGGAGCCACCAGAACAAAGCATCCCAGATTAGGGGTTTGAACAGCAGAGATTTATGTTCTTGCAGTTCTGGAGACCGGAGTCCATGATCAAGGTGTCGGCAGCGTGGGTCTCTTCTGAGGCCTCTCCTCGGCGTGGAGATGATGTGCGTCCTCACCTGCCTTTCCTCTGTGCCTGTGCATGCTGTGTCCAAAGCTCCTCTTTTTTAATATTTGTTTATTTGGCCGTGTCTTAGTTGCCACACGCGGTGGGGGGTGAGGGGGGAGGGTTTCTTCGTTGCATCGCATGGATCTTTCCCTGCAGCGTACGGACTCTCTCGTGGTGGTGTGCTGGCTCAGCAGTTGCAACACTCAGGCTTAGTTGCTCCACGGCATGTGCGATCTTAGTTCTCCAACCAGGGATTGAACCCCCACCCTCTGCGTTGCGAGGCAGATTCTTAAACCGCTGGACAAACAGGAAAATCTCTAAGCTCCTCTTCCTGAAAGGACATCAGTCACACTGGATTAGGTTCTGCCCTAAAGATCTCTTTTTCACTTTAATTACCTCTTTAATCCCCAAATCCACTCACGCTCATAGGTCTTGTGGTGAGGACTTCAACTTATGGATTTTGGGGGGGCACAGTTCATCCGTGATAGCTGTGCAGTGGCGGCCCCCACAGCTGAGGCCAGGGCCGCCTCTGTTTCCCAGGGACCAGGTAACCTTGGGGTTCCGTGGCACCCACAGGAAGGGAACGGAACAGAAGATCTCCCCTCTCCCTCATCTGCCCCAAGGATTTCCTGCTAATCTTGGGAGTGGGTTGAGCAGCATTTGATTCTGCTTGCTTATTTTTTAAAATATGTATTCATTCATTTGGCTGCATCAGGTCTTTAGTTACATGCTCAGGCTCCTCATTGTGGAGCTGGGGGTTCCCTCTGGTTGCATGACTTGGGCTGACTTGCCTCACATCATGTGGGATCTTAGTTCCCAGATTACGGATTGGACACACAATCCATGCATCGAAAGGTGGGTTCTTAACCAGTGGACCATCAGGGAAGTTCCCCCTCCATTTGTTTATTATTATAAGCATTTCAGTTTTCTCCTTGAGAAGGTAATACAGGTGCCTAGCACAGAATTCACAAGGCTTAGAGGTATTCAGAGAAAGAGCCTCCTCCTTTTCCGCCCATCGTGCGTCGGGTCTTAGCTGTAGGTTGCCCTCCCAGACACACTTCCTGGGGACCCCTTGCATCATCTCTGTCTTAGACCAGAGCTTCTCAGTTTGGGCTGCAGACTAGAATCTCCTGGGGAGTTTAAGGGTCCTGATGACCAAGTCTCACCCCCATGTCATCAAGACCGCAGTCTCGAAAGGCAGGCCCAGCACTGGTCCTTTGAAATGCCCCCCACCGATTCCCGGCAGGCACAGCTCTGCGTGCTCCCTGGCTCTGTGGCCACGGGCATCTCAGTCCAAGGAGAAGAGGGAGGGAAGGAGGATGCTAGGCTTGCCTGGGTTCCAGACCCTTGCTGGCACACTCTGGCTTCCTTTTTGGAACACCCTTGCCAGGTAGTATTGTTGCCATCCCTGTTTTACAGGTGAGGAAGGTGATACTTGGAGAGACCATACAATCCACCCAGGTCCCCCAGCCAGCGATGGGGGAGCAGAATCCAGGCTCGGGAGGGTGGCTCTGATGTCTCCCTTCTTGGGGCCATGCTGATGGGAGGATAATAATAAAGCAGCAGCTCAGGGACTGTGGGACTGAGCTGTGTTAATGGAGAGAAAAGGGTTCAGGAATCAGCCAGGCAGCCTCTTACCGACACGCACGTTCATCAAAGTGCTGAGAGGGGACCAGAGAGCGTCGGGGCCCAATTTGTCTTCCTTTGATCAAGTTTTCCCTCTGCCTCCAGCTTCTGTTTTGTCCCCCTCCTCCCTCTCTCATTCACCTGCTGAACATTTTCTCTCTGCTCTTTCAGACTTTCATTCTGGAAAGCTCTGTGCTCAACCTCATCCCCTGCCCCCAGCTCCCCCCTCATTCTGCCTTTATCCTCTGTCAGATCCTGTTCTTCAGTCTGCTACTCTGCCCCTGCCTGGGCGGCTCAGGGGCTGACCCACTGGTTAGCAGGACCCAGTTTCCTGAAGGGAGAAGTGGAGGAGCTATGACAAGCTCTCAGCCCTAAAAAGCAGTGGAGAGGAGGCAAATGGTCTCCCTCAGTCTCCAGCCCCAGCCTTTACTGGGCATCTTTTATCCCATCTACCCTTCCATCCATCCATCCACCCACTCACCCATCCATCCACCCACCCGTTCATCCATTGGTCCACTCACCCATCCATCTATCCATTTATCCACTCACCATCCATCCACTCATTCAAGCACCCACCCACTCACGCATCCATCCACCCACCCATTCATCCATCCATCTACTCCTCTCTCCATCTTTATTTGTCTTGTGGGCCAGGCCCTGGAGATACAGCCATGAACAAGAGAAACACAGCCCCTCTCCTCATCCATCCAGAAGACATCCACTAAATGACTGTATTAAACAGAATGCTATAGGACAACGCTCAGCTCTGGAGAAGGCAGCCTTTTGCAGTAACGCTCAGGGTTAAGAAGACAGACTCTGTGTTGACAGAGAGGTACACGTGATGGAGCAGGAAGTCTGGCTGCCTCCGGGTCCCTGCTCGATGCAGCTTTGTATACTGTACGCGTTCACTTGTTAGAGGCTCAGCGGGGCCTGGGGGGCTGGTGCTGCCATCCTCCTCTAAGCAGATGAGGCCCAGGCGCAGAGTGGTGAAGTAACTTCCCAGAATCACAGAGCTGCGGCAGAACCAACTGAGGCATTTTTGCTGGGCTAATACAGGAGGGGCTGTTAGACCGTGTCGTCCAGGGTTGGGTAGATCATATCCTCCCATGGGACTGTCCTGGGGGATGTCCATCCTGCCAGCTCAGCTCTTAGAAGATGTCTGGGGCCATAGTGGACCACCACCATGGACAGTAACAGCTCTGAGCAGTCTCGAGAGGAGGGGGGGGGGGAGGTAGAGTCTGCTTACCCTCTTTAGGGGGAAAAGGGAATAGAGGCTGAGAGCTGAACTTTGGGGCCAGTCTCCAGGTTCGAATCCTAACTCTGCCTTTTTATTAGCTCTGTGGCCTTTGGCAAGTTACTTGACCTCTCTGTGCATTATTTTTTTAATCTGTAAAATCAGAAGGACAAAATGCCTCCCTTAAGGTTGCTGTGAGGGTGAAGGGGTAATCATGCCAGGGTATTTTGCTAGTGCTCAGCTGCTGAATCATGTCCAACTTTTTGCAGCCCCGTGGACTGCAGCATGCCAGGTTTCTCTGTGCTCCACTATCTCCTGGAATTTGCTCCAACTCATGTCCTTTGAGTTGGTGATATCATCCAACCATCTCATCCTCTGTTGTCCCCTTCTCCTCCTGCCCTCAATCTTTCCCAGCATCAGGGTCTTTTCCAATGAGTTGACTCTTCACATCAGGTGGCCAAAGTATTGGAGCTTCATCTTCAACATCAGTCCCTAGCCTTGTGTTATTCATGATTTTATGTGAGAGACTGTGAGCAGTTTCCTCGGTCCCTCCAGGCCCGGTTTGGTATCACATGTGATGGGAATAAACCCAACATGGACCTCACATGTGAAAGAGGCTCACGGAGGAGGGGATCCCCAAGCATCCAAGGGATGGATACTCCTGGACAAAGACATAGGTTCTGGGAGGGCTTGGGAGGCCAGCACTTTATATATATATGATTTTTAGTCCATTTTCTTGGGATGTAATTTACTAAGTCTAGCATTTTTAGTGCCCAGATCTGCAAGTTTCGACAAACGCACTCCACTGTGTAACTGCCCCAATTAAGACACAGAACGGTTCTTTAAACGCTCTCTTCTCAGCGTCTAAGCATCTCCGCGTGCTGCACTTAAGAAGCAGGCTGCCCACGCTCGGCAGAGGGAAGACAGAATCGCTTTGGGAGTCTGAGCTGTGGACCAGGCCTGGCTGTGATATTTGCCCCTGCGTCTGAGAGCACTGGGCAAGGAGGAATTTGAGGCCAAGGACAGGTTGTGTCTTAGGCCGCCTCTGTCCTGGACGACTGAGTCTACCACTGCCTGGAGCAGATGTAGGGCCGAGAGCCTCCATGGGGATCATGGGCAGGGCTTGCATCCATGCTTTCCTTTCCTGGGTCTTACTGCTTCTTTGAGCACAGTCTTTGGGCATCCAGGGACACTTGAAGAGTCAGGGATGGCTTTGAGGGGCTGGACATCTGTGCCAGCTCAGGAAGTCAGCATCTGACCAACACGGAGGCCCCAAGAAAGGCCCAGGAACACCACATGTTTCTGAGGGAGCAGGAGGTGAGGGGACCCATCACTTTGTGTGCTGTGAAGGTTCTACCAGGCTGACCCGGCTCCCCTGTCATGGGGGCCTGACTGCTGCCACTAGAGTCCTGTCTTTGCCTCATGGATACCCAGGGTAAAAGTGCGTTTAGTGAACTGGCTACACATGTGATAAGTGCATGCTGGACTCTGGGGCCCAAATTCCCTGAGTTCAAACCCTCACTTCACCCCTGACAGGCTCCTGAACAAATGCGTGCGTCCTGGGAGTGTTTGAGAAAATTGTTTAACCTCTCTGGGCCTCAGTTTTCTCATCTATGAGGTAAGGATACTAATAACACCTATCTTACAGAGTTGTGAGAGTTAAACGAGAAAACACTTGGAAGAGTGCCTGGTACATAGTACTTGGAGCAGGTTTATTTTTGTTGTTTAGTCACCAAGTTGTGTCCGACTGTTTTTCGACCCCATGGACTGTCGCCCAACATGCTGCTATGTCCATGGGATTTCCCAGGTAAGAATACTGGAGGGCTGCCATTTCCTTCTCCAGGGGATCTTCCCAACCCAGAAATCAAACCCGTGTCTCCTGCTTGGCAGGTGGATTCTTTACCACTGAGCCAGCTGTGATAAGTGTTAGCTGCTATTATTGTTATCGTTATCCTAAGTGGGGGGAGAAACCCAGGTTCTGGTTCCATCTGGGCCACTAGCGGGCTGTGTGACCTGAGCAGTTCATACGCCCTCTCTGAGCCTTTGCTTCTACATATACGATCAGCAGACAACAGAAACAATAGTGCTGCTAAGTCGCCAAGTCGTGTCTGATTCTTTTTGACTCTAAGTCATATCCGACTCTTTTCAACCCTATGGACTGTAGACTGCCAGGCTTTTCTGTCCATGCAATTTTCCAGGCAAGAATACTGGAGTGGGTAACCATTCCTTTCGCCAGAAACAGTGGTAATAGTGATACTTATAGAGGTCTCTGCTTCAGCCCACGCTACATACCTTATATTCTTTGTCTTATTTGATACTCATGACGTGTCTTTATGGTAAGGTTTTTAAAAAACTTTTTAGAAAACAATGTTATTTTATTGAAATATTGTTGATTTTACAATGCTGTGTTAATTTTTGCTGTACAACAAAGTGATTTGGTTATATATTTATGTGTGTGTGTGTGTGTGTGTGTGTGTGTGTGTGTGTGTGTGTTAGTTGCTCAGTCACATCTGACTTTGCAACCACACGGACTATCACCCGCCAGGCTCCTTTGTCCGTGGTATTCTCCAGGCAAGAATACTGGAGTGGATTGCCATACCCTTCTCCAGAGGATCTTCCCAATCCAGGGATCGAACCCTGGTCTCCTGCATTGTAGGCAGATTCTTTATTGTTTGAGCTACAGGGAAATCCCAAACAGTCCATGGAATTCTCTAGGCCAGAATACTGGAGTGGGTAGCCTTTCCCTTCTCCAGGGGATCTTCCCAACCCAGGGATCAAACCCAGGTCTCCTGCATTGCAGGCACATTCTTTACCAGCTGAGCCACAAGGGAAGTCCAAGAATATTGGAGTGGGTAGTCTATCCCTTCTCCAGTAGATCCTTCCGACCCAGGAATCGAACCGTGTCTCCTGCATTGCAGGTGGATTCTTTACCAACTGAGCTATCAGGGAAGCCCCTGATATATATATATATATTCCCTTATGGTTTATTACAGGATATTGAATATAGTTCCCTGTACTACAGACCTTGTTGTTTATCCATTCTATCTGTAATAGTTTGCATCTGCTAACTTCAATCTCCCAACCCTTCCCTCCCCCACTCCCCCACACCCTGGGCACCGCACGTCTCTTCTCGCTGTCTGTGAGTCTGTTTCTGTTTCATAGACATATTAGTGGTGTCATGTTCTAGATTCCACATATGAGTGACATCATATGCTTGTCTTTCTCTTTCTGACTGACTCCACTCAGTGTGATGATCTCGAGGTCCATCCACGTTGCTGCAAATAGCACTATTTCATTCCTGTTTTATGGCTGAACAGTACTGCATTGTACATATGTACTACATCTTTATGCAATCATCTCTTGGCGAACATTTAGTTTGCTTCCACATCTTGGCCATTGTAAACAGTGCTGCAGCGAACACTGGGTTGCATGTAGCTTTTCAAATTATAGTTTTGTCCGGATATATGCTCAGCAGTGGGATGGCAGGATCGCACGGCAACTCTAGTTTCAGTTTTGTGAGGAACCTCCATCTGTTTTTGAATGGCAAGGTTTCAATACTCCCTTTTACAGATCAGGAAACTGCGGTTCAGAGAGAATAAATAGCCTGCCCAAGATCACCTATTTGTAAGTGGCTGAGACCAAAGTTGAGCCCACACTGACCTGAATCTAAGACCCAAGTGTTTAACTGCTGTCTTTCACTGCCTCCACTTTCAATTGAAATCAGTGACAGTCTCAGGAGAGGGGAAACACAGACTCAGGCAGCCAGGCTGGCTGTGTAGTCTGCCTGAGGCCGGGGGGACAGCAGACAGGATGAAGAAGTCAGCGTGAGGCCAGTAACCTGACAGAGGGGTGGCCTGGCGGACCTAGGGATGCTGAGCTGGAGGCCTCCCTGGACGTGTTCCCCACCTTCCCTCCACCAGAGCACAACCAGCTGGAGTGTCAGGATCAGGCCATTCACGAGTCTCCCCTCCCAGGGGTACCTTCCTTCTAAGCAAGGAGGCTGGAGAGGGTAATGCTCAACCTAAAGGAATAACTCAGTAGTGACAGGGGACTCAACTTCACAAGCCAGCTCTCAACCTTCCTCAGTGCTCAATTGTTGAAGCCTCCTGCTTACACTGAGCCCAATATGCCTCCTTGCATTAGTCCTGCTTTTGCCCCTGGGCGTCCCCCCAGGTCTAGTTAGTTTCCTCTTTCCAATGAGTACCTTGCAAGTTTTGAAGACAGAGCTCATCCATCCCCCACTGTCCTTTCTGGTCCCTGGGCTCCCATAGCATTTCCAACCCTATTCATTTCTTTTTCAGATACTTCCTGATATTATTTTTAAAGGCTTTCATCTTCTGTCATGGAGCTTCCAGTTAAGCAAATCATTTCAGAGAGTTCACTTTGGCCAGGGATTATCCTCAGTCCTAAGGAGGTAGCGGAAGACAGACCTTCCTCTGTCTGAACCCACTGACAAACGGCTTGTACATTCAGCCTCCTCCAGAAAGCCTTCCCGGATTCCTGGGTCCGCATAGGAGTCCTTCTAGGCTTACATAGCCCCCAGACTACTCGGCCACGACATTTAGCACATTCTTTTAAAAAATTATTATCATTTTTGGCCATGCCACATGGTATGCGGGATCTTAGTTCCCTAATCAGGAATTGGACCATGCCTCCGGCAGTGAAAGCATAGGGTCCGAACCACTGGGCCTCCAGGAAAGTCCCCACTTAGCACATTCTTGACCTCCCTTTGTCTCCTGCCCTAGATCATAAGCCCTGAGAGGACAAGGACTGCGTGTTGGTCGCTGTGGCTATGCCCAGCCTGGAGCTGGCGTGTGAGCTGCTCGGTGCAGTTGTTTTCTCCACAAATGAGCTGTCACAAAGGTGGTTCTCAGAAGACCCAGAAGGAAGGGAAATTTTTTGCCATTTCTGGAGGTGAGAACAGTGCTCACAGCATTAGCCTCTGCCTGGGGTGGCCTCCACTCTCTCTGGTCTTAGGTCTCTTCCTCGCTCCCCATCGCAAGCTGCAGTACAGGAGTCTGGCATGCCTCTGGCCCCCAGAGCATCATGGCAGAATCAGTCATGGCCAAGTCAGTCAAACATCTGCTTTTGCAGAGACTTGGAATCCTCGCTCAGCCACAAACCAGCTGGGTGGCCTTGGGCAAGGGACTTACTTAACCTTTTGGAATCTGAGTTTCCCTGTTTATAAAATGGAAACCACTGTTTTTTCATTGGGTTATTGTGGCGGGTGAAGGAATTCAGGCCTGCCAAGAGCCTGGTGCTTAATAAGTGTGCCACAAACTTTAGTTCTCACCTTCCACCAAACGGGACTCTGCCATCTTTCACTTTAGACTTGGGGCTGGAGGACAGTGATGGAGGATGGAGTGGGAGATGTCAGATGGCTTGGATACCCAAGTGGCTTCCTTAAGTTGGGCTTGGCATTCCCATGCAGCAAGTCCCAGGTGACTGGGAGAAATCTGGGAAGTGACCTGCAAGGAAACCCAGGACAACCGTCCCAGACCACAGGCTTGATTTCCCAGGCCAGGGGGCAAGCGCAGATTGATCAACATCTCAAACCGCACCCATGACTGAAGATGACATTGACGTCCACAGAGGTCAGATGACTTGTCCAAGGTCACATAGCAGATGGTCCCGGATCGCCAGATTCACAGCCTTTTTTTTTTTCCTCCCTCCTCCTTGTCCAAGAATGTCTCCTTAATGATCTCTCCTTGGAGATGACTAGTCCATGAGTTGTTTCTTTTGTTCTTTTTGGAAATTTATTTTTTTATTGAAGTATAGTTGATTTACAATGTTGTGTTAATTGCTGCTGTACAGCAAAGTGACTCAGTTATACACACATCTATTAGATACTTTCTCTTTTGTATTCTTTTCCATTATGGTTTATTCCAGGGTATTGAATATAGGTCCCTGTGCTATGCAATGCATCCTTGTTCTTTATGTATTCTATATATACAAGTTTGCATCTGCCAAGTCCAAACTCCCAGACCATCCCTCTCCCCCAGCCCTCGACAAGCACAAGTCTATTTTCTCAGGCTGTGAGTCTGTTTCTGTTTTGTAGATAGATTCATTTGTACCATATTTTAGATTCCACATGTAAGTGGTATCATATGGTATTTGTCTTTCTGACTTACTTCACTTAGTATCATCATCTTTGTGTCCTCTCTTGTTGGCGTTGTTTACTTACTAAGTCTTGTCCGACTCTTTGTGACCCCATGGACTGTAGCCCAACAGGCTCCTCCGTCCATGGAATTCTTCAGGCAAGAAGACTGGAGAGGTTTACCATTCCCTTCTCCAGGGGTCATCCCAACCCAGGGATCAAGCCCAGGTATCCTGCATTGACAGGCAGATTCTTTCCCACTGAGTCACCAGGGAAGCCCTCTACATCTGTTCGTGTTGCTGCGAATGGCATTTTTTCACTCTTTTTTTTACAGTTGAGTAGTATTCCATTGTACCTATATATCACATCTTTTCTATCCACTTATCTGATTGACACTTAGGTTGCTTCTGCGTCTTGGCTACTATGAAGACTGGGGTGCACACATCTTTTGAATTATAGTTTGGACATGAATTGCTTCTTTATCCCCCCGGTGACACAGAGCTAGCCAGTCCTCTAGCTGCATTGGAGGAAGCCTGGAGAAGGTAGGAAGGTGTGTGGAAGGTCTGTCCCTTGTCCTTGCATGCACCATGCCCTCTCCTTCCACACCTTTGCCCTTGTGGGTTCCTCTGAGCTGCCAGGCAGGCTGGCGGCTCCCACACACTGTCCCAGGGGCTCCCAGGGTGCAGCTGCTGAGCTGACAGACCAGAGACCAGCTACCCATTGGCTGCCCTTGCCAGGCTGCAAGCTCCTTGGGAGCAAGTACGTTATTGTCATTAGCACCATCTTGAGAATGGCCGTCCTCCTGCTGGTCACCGTGTTCAGTGCTATGAAGTAATGAAACAGTTGTGCCCATGTAACATGGGAGGAAGAGAGCTGTGGCTTAGGTAACCTGCCTGGGTCACCCAGCTAGTTGCACTGAGAATGAAACCTTAGCCCAGGGACTTCCCTGGCATCCAGTGGTTGAGACTTCACCTTCCAATTCAGGGGGTACGGGTTTGATCCCTTGTCTAGGAGCTAAGAGCCCACATGCCTTGCAGCCAAAACACCAAAACACAGGACAGAAGCAGTATTGTAACACATTCATCAAAAAATCTTTAAAAATAATCACACGAAGAAACTCAGTGCCAAAAAAAAAAAAAAAAAGAAACTCAGTGCCTAGTGCCCTGATCTACGCACCCAATGCTAACACTTCTGGTGTTTGAATTATTTGCCAGACACAATTCTAAACACTAAATATATCCTAACTTGTTTGAACTGTGGTGTTGAAGAAGACTCTTGAGGGTCCCTTGGACTGCAAGGAGATCCAACCAGTCCATTCTGAAGAAGATCAGCCCTGGGATTTCTTTGGAAGGAATGATGCTAAAGCTGAAACTCCAGTACTTCGGCCACCTCATGTGAAGAGTTGACTCATTGGAAAAGACTTTGATGCTGGGAGGGATTGGGGTCAGGAGGAGAGGGGACGACAGAGGATGAGATGGCTGGATGGCATCACTGACTCGATGGACACGAGTCTGAGTGAACTCTGGGAGTTGGTGATGGGCAGGGAGGCCTGGCGTGCTGCGATTCATGGGGTCACAAAGAGGTGGACACGACTGAGCTACTGAACTGAACTAAACTGAACTGAACTTGTTTCCTGGGCATGATGGCCCTGTATAGTAGGCACTGCTACTGCTCCCGTCTCCCAGATGAGAAAACAGAGACAAAGGGAGGTTCTGTTTCTTCTCCGAGGCCACAAAGATAATAAGTGACAGAAAGTGAAAATTAAAATCACTCAGTTGTGTCCAACTCTTTGCGACCCCATGGACTATACAGTCCATGGAATTCTCCAAGCCAGAATACTGGAGTGGGTAGCCGTTCCCTTCTCCAGGGGATCTTCCCATCCCAGGGATTCAACCCAAGTCTCCTGCATTGCAGGCAGATTCTTTAGCAGCTCTCCTGCATTGCAGGCAGATTCTTTACCAGC
This sequence comes from Capra hircus, assembly GCF_001704415.2. Classification (NCBI taxonomy): domain Eukaryota; kingdom Metazoa; phylum Chordata; class Mammalia; order Artiodactyla; family Bovidae; genus Capra; species Capra hircus. The sequence goes on from NC_030812.1 coordinate 72,378,040, forward strand.
TGAGCTACAAGGGAAGCCCAAGAATACTGGAGTGGGTAGCCTACCTCTTCACCAGCGGATCTTCCTGACCCAGGAATCGAACTGGGGTCTCCTGTGTTGCAGGCAAATTCTTTAGCAGCTCTCCCGCATTGCAGGCAGATTCTTTACCAGCTGAGCTACAGGGGAAGCCATCAGTGATAGAGGTAGGATTTAAACCCAGTGGGGCTGGCTCCCGAGACCATGTTCTTACCCAGGATGCACCTGGTGAGAAGCCCTCAGTGATGCTAAGGCTGACAGTGCTTGAAGAGGTAGGTTGGGGGAGAGAGGGGTGTCTCCCTCAGGGGTCACCGCAAGGGAGGCGATGTGAAAGGCGGGGCAGGAGTGAGCTGTGGGGAAGGACAGAGTCCTCCCCTTGGCACACGACAGGATTCTTCCCTCACCTGGTCCTGCCTGGGCTTCTGGAGGTTAAGATGTGGGCCAAGCAGCGCAGGTCCTTTCTACCCAACACAGGCCCTGCCCTAGACTGGTCTTCTCTGTGAGGTTCTCAAGACCCACAGTGATGGAGGATGTGGCAAAGGGCAAGACCGTTCTGCCTACTTTCCCTACCCTCCCCCTGACTTCTGGCCGCCTCTGCCCCACGGGGTCTGTCGAGGGAAAAGGAAAGGCACGGATTTGGGAATCAGGAACCAGGTCTCCATCGGCTCTCTCCGCTCCCCAGCTCAGCTGGGGCAGGAGAACAGAGTGGTTAGCACTGTGGCTCCGGAGCCTGGCTCACTTTCGATGCCAGCTGTGTCACTTGGGCATGTGGAGCTCCTAGGGAGGAGGGCCCCAGCAGGGGGAGATTAGAGCCATCTGGGTAAAGACGGGGGCAGTGGGGAAGGGGCTGAGGCTGAGGAGTCCACTGGGAGGTGGTGCTGTATGAGGGGGCAGGAGCAGGTCTTGAAAGTTTGGGTGCCAAGGCCAGGGCATCTGATCTTATCCTGTGGGCAGTAGGGGCCACTGCGAGGTCCTACACTGGGGAGAGGCTGGTCAAATGAGCATCTGATTTCTACAAACTCTGCTGTGTAACATGGAACAAGTGTCTCCTGTCCTCTGTCAAGCAAGGCATCTGGGCTTGTTGGTCCTACGGTCCCATCTAGTTTCTGTATCTGGTTAAGAGGCAGGGCCTGGGCATAGGGTCAGCAGGGTGCCAGTCCTCTCAGGAGGGGTCTCAGGGCCATGGGAAGACCCCCGCCCCCAAAGCGCTGCTAGTGCAGGCGCCACAGGGCAGAGCCCTCCGTCCGGTGCTAGGATGGTCTGGGCCTCATCTTGATCTCCTTCGTTCCCAGCCACACTCGTCTCTGTGGTCCTCCATCCACCCTACAGCCCCAGGATTCTTCCTGGGGAGGGACTAGCCTTTGCTGAGTCATTGACCGCTCGGGACAGGAGGCCTGGTAGTGTAACAAGCTTGAGGGGAGGGGGCAAAACCACCCTGCAGGAGACCAATGGATCTGCTGTTGGAGGCTGCGGGGTGGGGGGTGGGGGGTTGGGCAGAGACAGAGGAAGAAGAGAAGAGAGAGAGGCAGGCAGGCATTTTCAAAAAACTTCAGGATATACTTAATTGAAAATAAGAGAAAAACCATACTTACAACACAAAGGTAAAGAACACTAATCAAGATGTATTCATTAGCATGGAGTAGATACTTGCTGTAGAGAATGGTTTCAAACCCTTGAAAACATCCCAGGGACTTAGTGATGGAGCTGATTCTGTAAACGAGTGGAAAGAAGCAGCGTGCTTAGCTCTTCTACTGTGTTAACACAGAAGCCCCTGTTAACTCTCCTCAACCTCCTTAGTTTCCAAACTTGCCAATAGGTAGCACATTATTGTTAGTGTTGTTTCAGCAGGAATTGTTTCTCTGGCTACCTGCTGTGCATTCCACAGGCATCTTGGAAAGAGGCGTGTAAAATTGTGTGTTCTTCAATATTTTATTATGGACATCACTAAGCAGGATAATAAGCCCTCGTGGACCCATCACCCAGCTCTGCCACTCTGGCTTCATGTCTTCCCCCGTCCATTCCCCGCCCCGCCCCCAGGAATTGCATTGTTTCTCCCGTACATAGAAAGATGTTTGAGCGTGGAGAGACATCTCCCTGGACCCTTCAGTGCGGGTGGATGGAGGCAGGCCTGGAAGCAGCACCCTGGTTTCGGGTACAGGATGATGCTGTCTTGAACCCAGGAGGCAAGATGAGAATGTGAACCCCTCAAAGACTCATTGAACTATTGACACTCTTCCTCTAGGCGTGGAACTGAGAGTGGATACAGGGTTGGGGCGTGGTCAAGGCTATCGCGTCAAGGCTACTGTACGACATTTAGCTGGTGACCTCTAGGACCCCAAACCCCTGGACTGTCAGAGCTGGAAGACCCTTAACCACCACCCAGCGTGTCTTCTCAGTGGACAGAGGAAGAGATGCAGGTGCAGGAGGGGAACTGTCCTGCTTGAGGCCTTTTTTTTTTTTTTTTTTTAAATTTTAAAATCTTTAATTCTTACAATCTTTAATTCTTGAGGCCTTGCGTAAAATCCGTCGGGACTCGGACTGAGAAGCCAGGGGCCTGGCTGCTTCCTGCTGGTTGTCCATACAGTGTTTATGCAGCCTCTGTTGTATACAGGGTGCTGTCGGGGGCCCTGTGCCTCCCAGGGCTTCAGTGGACGTTGCAGAGGGGCAGGGACACTGTCACCCTGAGAAAGGTGGGGGGTTTCTTGTGCAGCATCCCCAGCTCCCTCTCCACCCAGGAGTGGCCTGGGGACCCCAAGACCTCCCCCTCGACCCGGGGCAGCCATAGGAGCACTCGTTGTCCAGCTGAGGGATGCTCAGAGAGTGTTTGCCCCAGTCCCGCAGATGATGGTCAACCAAGTCTTTCCTGCTCATGCAAACATGCACCCTGTGCTGCTTTCTCCTTAAATTCTCTCTCTCCTCCTCTCTCCTCTTCTCTTCATCAACCCACACGCATCTCCCCACCCCTTCTCTCATTTCCCTCCTCCTCTCATAAATTCCCTCCCCTGGGACTTTTTGCTGAGGGGTTGAATAAACAGGAAGAGAGAGGGAATAAATCACAGAGGAGTCTCTGGACAGGCTCTGGGAAGGTTTCCGATTCTGGAGACCATCACAAAAGAGCCTTGCGGCCTCTGTTTGGGAACCACAGCCTGGGTCTGGAGGGATGAGGGGCTGGGACCGGTGAGCAGTAGGGGACAGTGTCATTTGAGGTCAGCATCAGCCTAGTGAGCCACCGCACGATCCTCAACATGAAGCGAGGAGAGAGGCCCTGCTTGCCATTTTGCTGTGTGACCCTGGGCAAATCTCATCCCTTCTCTGAGCCTCAGCCTCCCCATCTGTAAAAGGAGGGGTTGGATTAGATGGCTGGGAGGGATACTCCTAGCCCTGATGCTGTAAGGTTCTGAGGTTCCATCTTCCATACAACACAGAGGGCTCTGTACTGCCGGGCCTCAGTGAGCAGCCCTGAAGGTGGAGATCGTGTAGATTTCAGTTCTCCGCAGCTCCCAGAGGGCCTCAGGCAGAGCCCGCAGCTGCCCTGGGACATGCTTGAGGGGGATGAGGGTAAGAAGACCTGGTCCCAGCTGGAGGCCCACAGCTCAGCGCTGGCTCTGGCTATACAACTTCCACTCCTGGCCTCCTTGGATTCTCCAGGTGAGCAGGGTCACAGCCCAGAAGATGGGAATAGACATGTTGGCTTTTGGTTGGCGGAGCTGGCAACATCACCCCTCATTTCCAGACAGGCTGGGGACTTTGGGAAAACAGCCATAAATATGTGAGTGGTGGAGGCAGAGGAAGGGTGAGGAGATGGGAAGGAAGGAGAGAGAGAAAGGGCAGTGAGGTCTAGGGGAGGCCTGGGTCATGGGGAGCCTGTTGTGTGCACATGTACCCCCTCCAGCATCATTGTCTCAGCATCAGAGGCCGGGTGTACACGAAGATCTGTATCTGTCTGCGATTTCATCTGTGCGTCCCTGGGGGAGACAGTGTGAGTTTCTGTGTGTGGCTACCGGGGGCAGTTTGATGTTTTGAGATGCATCTCCGAAGCTCTTTGCAACCATCAAAGCTCTGTGAGCTCAGAGACAGAGAACTGCCCTGGAAGTTAGGAGATCCACATTCCAGCCTGGGACCTGCCACAGTCTTGCTGGGCAGCCTTGGGCAAGCCCCTGCCCATCTGGGGCTTGAGAAGCCTCAGTGGCAAATAAGAATAGCAGCCAACTCTGGTGGAGCACTTACTGTGTGGCAGGCCCTGTTCCGAGCGCGTTACAGGTCAGAGCTGTCACATCTCCATGTTACACATGGGGAAACGGACACACCCAGGAAGTGGAAGAACTGACATTCCAGCCCAGGCAGCCTGGCTGGAAGGGTGAGCTCTTTAACCGTGCAGTGATCTGCAAGGGGCAGGGGGCAGGGGAGGAGGGCTGACCACACAAGGATCCGATTCAGACTCCTGGAGGTCCCAGTGCAGACCTGTGGGCCTCACTCTCCCCTTGCTGAGAACTGTGGCTCCCCTGGGCCAAGGTGACTGGCTGGAATGCAGCTCCTCTCCCTTGGGTATCCAGCAGGCCTGTGTTCATCTCTCAAGGTTCTTGGTGTTCCAGGATGCTAAAGACTTGGTGTCTGAAACATACAGTCCAGAGCAATAAATGTCACAGGAGGAAGGATGGGACCAGGCTGCAGAGGAAAGAGACCAGGACATTCCAGATCTGCCCCTCCGCCGCCCTGCCCCTGATTCACCCCAGAGCCATCAGATACGCTGTCCTTCGATCCCAGAGGCCAGCAGCTGCTTACATGACTCTAGTTGGTGGTGGAACCTCTACTCCCTGCAAAGCTGGAGGGTTGGTGATGCTGTGATGGAGTGTCTGTGTTGCTTTTCAAGTTAACGAGCACATTCTCTTTCTGTCCTCCTCTCCTCTGTCCCTGGACAGTCTGATTCAGCCAAAGGAGGGGAAGCAGGAGGAGTCAGGGACAGCTGGGGCTGGGAAGGAGAAGTCCAGCTTGGTGACATTAGTGGGGAGGCAGAATCTCCTGGCTTTTCCATTTCTAGATGCAGGCATGCTCATAAAAACTGAGCAAACCCAGGCCTGTGCTGGTCCCTGGTGGCCCAAGCTCTGCCTGTTGCCGGAGGCCAGGGGTGCAGACCGAGGGGAAGGGGTCGGCCGCTTTCCTAAAGCCAGTTGTCAGGCTGCTGACCCCTGGGAGGCAGCATGGTGCCTGGAAGGGCTTGCTGGGTGCTGACCGCCTTGGAGGAAGGGGCTGTCAGTCACGGTGCTGGGCACTGAGCACAGAGAAGGGGCAGAAATGGGCCCAACCTGGGAGAACATTGTGGTCTAGAGGTGGCAACAGCAAATTGGTAGAGGATTGAGACAAAGAGGCCAGGACAGAGGTGGCCCAGGGGAGGCTGGGAGGATTTGGGAAACCCACTCCCCACCTGGCAACCTTAAAGCAGAAATCAGACTGAGCCACTTTCTGGCTTAAACTCTCACTAGTATTAAAGTGTATAGTTGTTCAGTTGTGTCCAACTGTTTGCTACCCCATGGACTGTAGCCTGCCAGTCTCCTCTGTCCATGGAAATTTTCAGGCAAGAATACTGGAGTGGGTAGCCATTTCCTTCTCTAAGGGATCTTCCTGACCCGGGGATCGAACCTGGGCCTCCCACATTTCAGGCAGAGTCTTTACCATCCGAGCCACCAGGGAAGCACCCTAAACTATCACTGGCATCCCTTAAAATGGAACCCAAGCTCTTCCTCTCATCCTACAACTTGGGTCTACCCTCTCTCCACCCCCCAAACACACTGAGCTATTTTCCTCCTCAGGTCAGTTACCATCAGGACATCTCCCTGCCCTACACTGTGCCCTCATTCAGGGCTCTTATTAAGTGTCCCCTCCTTGGAAGGGCCTTCCTTGGTGACTCAACCCAAGGGGTTCCCCTGACATTCTCTATGTCAGCCCCATCCCTCAATGGATAAAACTCGTTGCCATGTATAGTTAGTTCAATCATCTATTTAATTATTTTTGGCTGTTTCCCACTAAACTGTCACCTAAAACAGGGGCCATGTGAGTGCTTGATAAATATTTGCTGATCATCAGAAAGATTGTATGTAGGAGGGATAATGGCCCCTCTGGCTTTGGAAGGTTGTGTAGGAACTGGGGAGGTGAAGAAAAGACATGCTTGGCTGTAATAATAGAAAACCCAACTATCAGTAACTTAAACCACAGGACATCTATTGCTTACTTAGTGAGATGTCTGAATGTAGATTGTCCTAAGGTTAATTCTGCAGCTTAATGATGTCATCTTTCCATCTGTCTTAGTCTTTCAGGCTGCTATCAAAATCCCATAGCCTGGGCAGCTTATAACAACAGTCCAGAGGCTGGGGGTCCAAGATCCGAGTACCGGCGTGCTTGAGTTCTGGGTGGAAGTCTGTTGACTTCTCTTGTCTCCTCACGTGGCAGAAGGAGGGCATGCAGTCTCTCGGGTCCCTTTTGTAAGAGCTCTAATTGCATTCCTGGAGCTCCATCCTCATGACCTAATGACCTCTCATGGTCCTAACCTCCTAATGCCATCCCATCGGGGATTAGGATTTCAACATCTGAAGATACGGGGGATATAAACATTCAGTCCATTGCACTGTCTTCCACTCTAGTACCCTCAGCATGTTGGTACTTGTCCTTAAGCTTGGTCTTCCATGGTCACAAGATGACTGCCACAGCTCCAGGCATCACATCCTCATTCAACAGTGTCCAAAACAGGAACAGAGGGAAGGGAGCAAAGGTGGCCTTCTCTTCCATCAGAGAGGAGAAACTTTACCTTGCAGCATCCTGTTATTCACCACATGCTTCAGGGATTCTTCTTTATATTATTATGACTCTGAATGGCACCACATGACCACTCAAGACCAATGAATGGTAAAGGGCAGAGACTGCTCTGAGACCCTTAAACCAAGTGGGATTCATCTAACCACCTCTTAGGTTGTATGTGATTCAATCTGAGAAGCTTCTGTCAGTGGGAAGGAGGGAAGACAACAGCAGTAGCTGCTTCACTGTCTCTTGGGAACCTCCCGGTGCCCCATAGGAGGCAAAGGGCTACCTACCCCAGTCCCTAGAGCTTTCATTTTTTATTGTCATTTGGGAAAGCAAGGTTCAGAAATGTGTTCAACATCACATAGAAAACTAGAAGGAAATAGAACTTAGCCTCTATCTCTTATCCCAGAACCTAGGGTGCAGCCCAGGGTGCCTGTGTGGCCCCTCTGAACACTGTTGCTTGTTTAATTGGCATCCTTCCCACCAAACTGTGAGCTTCCCAAGTGCAAGGACCTTGAGTCTGCCCACACTCTGCCCCTGGCCCCTAGAACACAGGTTGCTGAATGGATAAATAAGTGGGTCTTCTGTGTATAGAGCAGAGGACATCCTTGACCACGGCGTAACAGTCCTGGCAGCCAGCACTTAGTGTGAAACCTTTGGGCCCTTAGCTGGTACAGGAAATGGCATGACGATGAATTTTACTCATGGAAATCTGCCCCGCAGAAGAGCGTAAGCGAAAATGGAAGGTACGGCCAGTCCTCACGGTGGGTAGATGTTTCCAAGAAGGCATCAGCTCTCAATCAGGGCTATTTGAAAACAAAACTGGCTGCCTCATGAGGCCATCAACTCTGCTTTTGGAGGTAAGAAGCATCTCTTGGGCTGCATGCGATGTATAAGGTAGAAACAAAGGCCACTTGAAGATTATGCTTCTGAGATACGTTGACTTCAGAGTAGGTCACAACAGCATCCACAGCATTCCCGTAACAGGGCCCTACTTTGATTTTAACAGCAGAGGAAAGTGGAAAACAGAAAAGTGAGGTGCCATGCCGAGTCACGCAGTTTGTTTGTGGTAGAGACAGGATGAGAATGCAGGCCTTTAAGCCTCTGGCCCCTTCTCCTGCCTCCTTAGAGATCTAAGGCTCTGTGATCCTCAGGGTTTTGACTCTAGCATTGTAAGGGTGTATTTCTCTAAGATTTTATGACCCAGAGCCAACTCTGTGCTTCTAAGCACCTACGATGCTGCCCTCTGTTTCGGGGATCCAGTGTGCTCCTGCTCTGTTATTAAACTTGATTTAGTTTAAAATGATTGGCTTGTTTTAATTTCTGTTACTTTGTGTGGAAGAAAAAAAACCCACTCCAAACCCCAGCAGATGCTAGCCCTGTCTCCGGGCCTGCAGGTCCAACCATCCATCCTGGAACTGCTGTCAGTGACCTGCCAGGTATCAGAACGTTGCAGGGGAGCTGTCAGAATCCTTGGATTGGACCAGACTCCAGCCAGCGCTGCCCCAGGAGGGGGCTGGCGGGCTCCCTTATGGCCGCCCAGCCAGATGGGGACAGCTGTGGGGTTGCTGCTCAGTGGATGAGAAAGGGGGTGGGAGGGAAGAGGCCCAGAGTAAGTAGCGGGGAGTGAGGGGGGACCAGAGATGGTGGATGTGCTAGCAGGCAGCAGGTTCTTCCAAGGGTCCATTCCTGCAGACCCCCACGGGAGGCCCCGAGACGTGAAGCCAGGGCAGGCTCCGGGTGATGAGCCTGCCTATTCACACACCTCCCCGCAGCAGACAAGGAACAGGCTGATGGGGAGCCTTCCATGCACCAGCCCCAGGCGAGGACCTCTGCATCTATCGATTCCTTTAATCGGCCGCCCTGTTTCTAGGGCAGCAGTGCCCCACACGTGGGCTTGGTCCCTCCCATCTGCCTTCCGAGAGCATCGGTCTCCGGCTTCTTGCAGCCCCCATCTCTTCCCCTCTGGCGGATGCCCCCAGGAGGCTCCCTCCCCATCCCTTCCTCCTCCACATTCTCTTCCTTGGTGGGTTTGTGTATCCCCTGCTTGTAGCCCCATGTCTGAGTGGATGCTCCCACATCCCCAGCCACAGCCCAACCCTCCTGGGCCCAGGCTTGTGCCTGAAGCCTCATACTTGACGTCTTTCCTGGGCGGTCATGAATGCACCTCCTACTCAACTGTTAATCTGAACTCAGGCGAGGTTTGCCTATCGCCTCTGGACCCACATGTGCACCAACCAGTCCATACCCTTGGCATTTACAGGCTTCTCATCTTCCCCAGACTCTGTCAAGTGTTGAGACTAAGAGTTTCATTAAAAGCATTACTAGGGACTTCCCTTGTGGTCCAGTGGCCGAGACTCTGTGCTCCCACTGCAGCGGGCCCTGGTTTGATCCCTGGTCAGGGAACTAGATCCTGCACGCTGCAACTAAAGGTCCTGCATGATGCGAAGACAATCTGGTGCAGCCAAATAAATAAATACTTTTTAGAAAACCATTACTGAACTTAGAGAAACATGGTGATACAATGATCCTATTCTTTTCCTCCATTAATGAATACTTGAAGTGAAACTATCATCCATATAGTCCTTTAGAGAGAGTCCATAGAATCCTTTAAAATTACAAAACATTGTGAAACTGGAAAATTTTGGAAACACTTCACTACACCAATCACAGTGTCATTCGTTTACTATTTTTTGGCTCTTGTGCCAGCATTTATCATTCATGTGCCAGCACCGGGGCTAGAGATAAGTCAGTGAACAAATGAGTGCGGTCCCTGCCCTCACAGAGCTTATATTCCAGTGTGGAGACAGACAGTAACACTCCAGGTAGATATGTGTTAAGCTTCCACTAAGAACTATGTGCTGTTCTAAGTGCTTGACTGCATAAGCCCATCTAACTCTCACAGCAGTACCACAAGAAGGTCATTTGACTGGCTTGTTGCACAGATAAGGAGCACAGAGAGATGCAGGGACTTGGCCAAGGCCACACAGCTGATGCGAGGGAAGACTTCTTTGTAAACTCATGCAGTCTGATTCCTGAGTCCATGCTCTTGACCATGGCTCTCTCAGGAGGCAAGCAATGATATAAATAAAGTATGCAATCACAAACTGTGATAAGTGCTGGGGAGGAAAAGACCCGGGTGCTGGGGAGCAAAAAGAGAGGCTCAGCCTAGTCCCAGGGGCTGGGAAAGGCATCTTTGAAGAAGGGCTACCTCAGTGGAGACTGAGAGAATGAGTGGATATAAACCAGGCGAACAGTTGTGGAAAGGGCACCACGGGCAATGGAAAGAGTCTGTGCAAAGGCCCTGAGGCAGCCAAGTTCAGCATAGGGAGGACAGTTCAATCTAGTGTAGCAAAAATAAAATAAGGGAATATGTAGATGATGGGAAGTGATGTAGGGTGCAGAAGGATGGACACTAGGAGCAAGGAGATTTGGGGAAGATGAGGCTGGAGCCTGCAGGCATCAGACTTTAGATTTCATCCATCCTGCATCAGGAAGGGTTGATAGCAGGGTCAGGTCCAGGTGACACCCACGTTCCTCCTGCCCTAGGGAGACACAGGCAGCTGGTGGCACGGTGGGATTTAGGGGGCTTGTAGCGACTTGGCTGGTTTAAATAGGCTCCATCAGTCACCCTGAAAGTCCACCACTTCTGAATCTGTCCTTGGGCTGGTGCGAAGCAATCCCTGACATCCGGTCTGGAAAGTCAGACATCTCTGGGAGGAATAAAGCCTGGAGCCTTTATCAAGTGCTACCTTGATGACCAGCGTCTCCATCAAGAATGAGCCCCTGCTTAGCTTCAGTGAGAGGACTTTGCCAGGACACAAGGTGGTGGGGAGGCAGCCAAATGATGGACTGCTGTGCAGGGGACCCAGGCTGTGGCCTTGGGGCAGCTAAGCCCAGTGATGTTTCCAAATTGGGAGCGATATCCCCCATGTAGAAACAGGAGGGTCTAGGAAGGCTTCTCAGCAGAGGTGATATTTGAACTGGACCCCAGGCTCATCAGGTGAAAAGGGGAAAGGCATTGCAGGTGGAAGGCCCAGCATGGGGGACAGGAAGATGCACTGGGGTCATGGAGAGAAGGGCAGGGAGCTTCTGCAGTCCTCAGAGACCCTCACCCAGGTATGGGTCTGGGGAGGTGGGCTTCTGAATCTAGGAGATGACTGAAATCATCATCTTCATTTAACAGATGGGGACATATTTTAAAAGAGTTTGTATTTTATTATTATTATTATTGGCTGTGCTGGGTCTTCGCTGTTGTGCACAGGCTTTCTCTAGTTGTGGTGAGCGGGCTTCTCACTGCGGTAGCTTCTCTAGTTGTGAAGCATGGGCTCTCGGGCATGTGAGCTTCAGGAGTTGTGTCTCATGGGCTCCGCTGTGTCATGGCATGTGGACCGGGGATCAGATCCATGCCTCCTGCATTAGCAGGTGGATTTTCTACCACTGAACCACCAGGGGAGTCCCAGATGGAGAAGGTGAGCTCAGAGTTTAACTGATTTTTCCCAAGGGCACTCTGAAGAGCTGGGATCCAAACTGCATGGCTCCAGAGGCGGGGCTCAGAACCTCCAAGATACATCACTTCCCATGTATAGAAAATACCCCTGAGAAGCTGGGCAGTATTGACAAGGCAGTGGGACACTGGAAGGTTCTAGTCCTGACAGCCACTCACTCTGCAGGTCTCTTCCCTTCTCTGGCCTCACGTCCCTCATTTGCCAACAGAACAGCCTTTTTCTCCATCGCAGGCTGCTGTGAGAGGTCAAGGAGATGACAGAGGCCACAAGCCTTTGGGACGGAGACCCTGGCAGGGCCCGGGAGGGCCGGCTCCTGGGAGGGCAGAAGCTGCCAGACAAGGTGGGCTGAAGGAGGCTGGGAGGAGGGCCCTGAATGGATGAGGCTGTCCCTCCCCCTCCTCCCCCTGCCGGGCCAGTGTAATCAGGGCTATCCATCACCCTCCCTGGGGCCATGGCAGCCTGCTCGGCAGCACAGCGACAGCATTGCCAGCTCATCCATATTTCATCAGCCTGGAGAGAGAGGAGCAGGAGAGGGAAGGATGGAGCCAGAGGGAACCTGTCCACCAAGCACGCCAGCCTTCTCACTCCAGCCAGCCCCTCAGTACAGGCTCTGTCCACTGGCCCAGGCCACAGGACAGGCGTCCTGACTGGAGTCACTCTGTGGCGTGGCTTGGGCAGATGAGACATGATAGAGACATAATGATGGTGATGATAATGATGGTGATGACGATGGTGATGATGATGGCAATGGTGGTGATGATGACGGTGCCGATAATGATGGTGATGCTGCTGCTGCTGCTGCTGCTGCTAACAGTGATGCTGATGACTTGTTATCATATTGGAGCCCTTGCCTGGTGCTGGGCTCTGTGTAAACACTATGTGTGCTGCATTTTCTTATCCTCTGAATTACCCCATGAGGAGGGCTCTGCATGACCCTCATGTATAGATGAGGAATTTGAGGCTCAGAGTAGTAGGTAGCCTGCCTGAGACTCAGCTAAGACATGGCCAAGCTGAGGTTTGACTCTCATTCACTAGGGCCCCAGCATCTGTGCTGTAATCCCAACCATCACTCTTCCCTGCATGGGTTCAGAATCAGTGGACTTGGGTTTGAATCCTGGGTCCACCACTCCCTGGCTGAGCAATCTTGGGCAATGTGTTCACCCTCTGTGAGCTAAGTCACTTCAGTTGCGTCCAACTCTTTGCGACCCCGTGGATTGTAGCCTGCCAGGCTCCTCTGTCCAAGTTGATTCTCCAGGAAAGAATACTGGAGCGGGTTGCCATCCCTTCCTCCAGGGGATCTTTCTGACCCAGGGATCACACCCACATCTCTTTATATCTACCTGCATTGGCAGGGGGGTTCTTTACCACTAGTGCCACCTGGGAAGCCCCCTAAGCCTGTAAGATGCCTTGTGGAGCTGCTCAGAGCCTTTGGTAAATTACTGTGGCTCAGAGCTAGTTCCCCCTCCCTGCGCCCCCAAACCCTTCAAGTCTGCTCAAATGCCACTGCAAGGCCTGGCCTGACCACCTCTCTTTAAATTGCAACTGCCCCTTCCCCTTGCTCTGTGCTCCTCGTCCTACTTCCATGGCCCATATCACCTTTCCATCTGTTCATTTACTGCTTTCTCTGTGGTTGGGCAGGTAAGCACCGGGAGGCAGGGGTCCCTGCTCCACTGCATTCCACGTGCTAGGACAGAGATGGTGAAGGACAGGGAAGCTAGCATGCTGCAGGCTGTGGAGTCAGACACGACTGAGCGCCTGAACGGCAGCAGGACAGCACCAGGATGGGCAGTTCACACGGGTTTTCTTGGGGAATGAACGCAAGACAGGAGTTCTCTTTCCCTTTCTCAGGGGCCTCTTAGAGGCTGGAGAACCCAGGGGATGAGATTTAGCTGGCAGGGCTGGGATGAGCTGGAGAGGCTGGGGGTTGAAGTATTTGCAAAAGGGGAAGAAACACACTAGGGGGGCTTCCCTGGTGGTCTGTGGCTAAGAATCTGCCTTGCAACACGGGGAACGACACAGGCTCAATCACTGGTCGGGGAACTAAGATCCCACGTGCTCCGGGGCAACTAAACCAATGCATCGCGACTGCGGAACCTGCGCTATAAATCCTGAGCACCGAAACCAAGACCCGACACAGCCTAATAAATAAAAGAACTTATTTTTTTAAAAAAGAAAACACACTGGGTTCTGGGGTCAGGAGATGCAGTGAGGTATGGGGTTGGGATGGGCTTCTCCAGAGCAGGGTGTGGGTGGGTCTGTTTGCCATTTCAGATTTGTCTCCTAGCCACCCTCCCACCCCTCGGCTGCAGAGGGTCCATCCGCCTGGCCCAGAGCCTGCCCTTAGCCCTCGTCTGCACCCCCAGTTCCCTCCTTTCCCAAAGGCCACCCAGACGGGCCCTTGCTGCCCCCACATCTTGACTTTTCTCTGAGTTCCTGCTCAACCTTTCTCGGGGTCGGGCACCCCCATGCTCCTCAGTAACGGTGTTGCTTTAATAAAAGGTCATTCCAACCCCGAGTCATAAATGTCAGAACTTCTCGGACTGAGATTCCAATCCTCTGAGGAGGGAACGAGCTCAGAAAGGAGGAGTGACCACTCGAGTCGAACAGCGAGGTCAGCCCAGTCCTGCGTCCCAGACTCAATGGATGAGGGGTCTCAGCGTACCACCCACACCATTCTCCGCACCTCCCCAGCTCTCAGCTTCTGTAAATGCAGCCTGGCTTTTAAGCTCCGGAAAGAGCCAGGCGCCACCACCCAGCTCTGCAGCCCCTCGCCCTGCCCCAGAACTCCCTGCCCAGCTGTGTGTGCTCCCTGCCCCAGCTGCGCTCCCTGCTCTGACCACTGCTCAGGAGCACACTCTGCCCCTCGGCCTTTGCACATGTGGTTCCTCTGCCCGGGAGCCTACTCTGCTCCAGCCAACGGTCACCCCATTCCTAGGATGCAGTATGAGTCCCCGCCTCTTTCAGGAGGCCTTTTGTGTCTGCCCTATGGTTGATTCTGCCAGCTTTGACTCACAGGGTGCCATGTGTTGGGTTGTGTGTGTTTTCAGATCTCCTCTGAATTTGAAGAGATGTGGAGGGGGTGTGGAAAGAGACAGGGCAATATGCGGGCTTATAGTTTTCTGCTCCTCCAAAGTCCTGTGATCTTGGATCAGTTAATTAATTCCTCCGAGCCTCAGTTTGTCCTCATCTACAAAATGAGGCGAATGAAGGACCCCTTCCTTGGCCAACTCAGGAGCTGATATGAAAGGGCTGAAATATGCACAGATGAGGCCCACCCTTGTTCTTGGGGGTCAGGAGCTGCAGTGAGCCCCAGTGGGCCTCTATCAGCAAGACAAGGCCCTCTTGGTTGGGACCCATGTTCTTCCCCATCTCCCCCATGGGTCCTAGCCCTGAGCTGGATACTTGGGAGGATTCAGGATATACAGGAGAACTCATCTTAGGTACCAGGACCATCCCTGGAGCTGTCCGTACCCACAGACTGCCTTCGCCTTGAGGATGGGGACAGAGTTTCTGGTTTTCTCTCCCTAGAACCCAGCACAGGGCCAGCTCCAAGCAGGCGCTCTGCTCCTGATCCTAGAACTAAAGGGTGGGTGCCTGAGACCCTAGGAGTGTGCTTTAGCCCAGGACAGGCCCTCAGAGACCATCTCATCAAGCAGCATCACTGGGCAGACGGGGAAACTCAGGGCCAGAGAGGGGGTGGGGCAAGCTGAGCTCAGCGGACAGACCGATCTGGGTTTGGGTCCAGTTCTCCAACTTCCTGGCAGTGGGAACTTGGGCGAGCCATTTGCCTCTCTGAGCCTCGTTTCCCCATCTGCGGATGGGGCTAATAATGAGGGCTGTCATGGGGATGAAGCAGGATTTTCTCTCTGAGAGTGTATGTATAGCACCTCACCCGCTCTAGGTCTCCAATAAAGTTTTGTTTTCTTGCCCCCCTATCCTTCACAGGGGCAGATGGCAGATCTGGGGAAGGAGGATTTGAGGTGGGTGTAGAACCAGGTCATCTGTTCCCCGCCTCAGCACCTCTCCACCCCTTTGATGAGAAGTAGCTGGCTGATCTCCTCTGTGAGCTGGCCCAGCCCAGGCAGCCAATACCTGATTCTACCCCAATGCCCTATCTATGGCAAGGGGCTACTGAATCTCCCCAGGAGGTTCTAGTCAATGCAGTGACAGGCAATTTCTGCCAAGATCCAGATCTGGTGTCCACACCTTCTCCATTCCACGAACACCAGTCCTACCTTTCAAGTGGCTTCCAGCCCAGAAACTCTGCTCACTGAAGATCAGTTCACCTCCCTCCCCAGCTCCCAGAGAAAGCATTTCCCTCCTTCCTCCCTCCCAGACAGGCCCCGCTCCCCACACCAGGCACCCTGGGGAGAAGGAATAGACATATCCGAGCCACCACCACTGGACCAGCGGATCTAGATGATGGTGCCCCAGCCACGGAAGGCACCTTAACATGCAAGCCCAAGTGGGGTCGAGGGAAGGCGCTTAGCAGCCAGAGAGTTCTGGATGGGAACCCCTGCTCTGCCCCTCACCAGTTGCCTGCTTCTAGGCCAGCCTCTCCGCCTCCCTTTGAATGAGGACCAGAATCCCTACTTTGCATATTTGTAGACAAAGTGCCCAGCACAGCAGCATTTTCACTGCTGGCTACCCCTGCCCTGACTTTGGCAGCCCCATCTTCTTTGGAGGAAGCCTCATTCTCTGGTCTGGACCTTTCTCACTGCTGCAGGCCCTGCCTGTCTTGACCACCTCCACCTGCTCACCCCATCCTGTGTCCAAGCTCTCCAGGGTCGGACTCTCCTTAACGTAGCCCGCTAGCATGGCACCCCCCTTGGGGAGCTCAGATCAACTAATTTAACTCTCATAACTGTCTTATGAGAACAGGATCATCAACATCTCCATTTTGCAGATGAAAAGACTGAAGCTTAATGAATAGCTTGCTTAAGGTCACGCAATTAGTAAGAGATAGATCTGGGATTCAAATCCAAGCACACTGGTTACCACACTCCCAGACTCCCCAGCTTCCCACCACTGATCCATCCGTCTCTCTTATCACCAGTTTATGCATCCTCTTTCCATCAAGCCATGGACCCATCCGCCCATCTGCTTACCCAATTATCAGCCATCCCTCCCTCCATCTGTGCTGCCCCAGTTGGCCATTCCCCTGCCACCAGACTTTTTGCACTGACTACTGAGGCCACCATGGCGGCCAAGGTCCTGCTCACATGGATATCAGATTCTGATTGGAAAGACTAATCAGGCGATGACAAGTCATTACAGTGAGTGTGGTGAAGGGCCTCGGGTTCTGCAGAAGCACAGTGGGAGTGCCTGCCCCCAGCTGGGGTCCGGAGAAGGTAAGCCCTGGTCTGAGCCCCAAGGGGAAGGGTGCTGAGAGGGGAAGAGCATCCCTTTAAAGAGAAGTGGAAAGGCTTGGCTTCTCAGGAGAGAGTGGCACACAAGAGTAACTACACGTAATCTTTTCTCGTTGAAGGTAGAATTCTAGATGAGGCTGGGGGTGGGGTGGAGGGGAGGCTGAGGTCAGGTGGTACAGGAGTATGGAACTGGGCCAGTGAGTAGGTAGTGGTGATGGGAGCCAGTGAAGTGTTTAAGTGGGGCAGTGATGCAGTGTAGGGCAACATTGAGTCCCAGAGCACTCTGGCCACTGCAGGGAAAAGAAGGTGAGGCCAGAGGCAGAGAGAGGGGAGCAGGCTATTGTAGCAGGTCAGCTCCCAGTAGGAAGAACCCTAGACTGAGATGGTGCACCAGGAAGGGGAGGGAAGTGGGCGGGTTTGAGGCCTGTTCAGGACGCAGCCTTGATGGTCTGGATATGGGGCAGGGTACCACCTCCCCAGAGATGACCTCCAGGCCTGCCTCAGGGGCCACCCTCTGTGTCTCATACCCCCAAGCTTTTGCATAGGCTCCTTGGCCTCCTTGGAAGTACCTGACTTTGAAGGTCATGTGTAAAATGTTAGCTTAGCCAGCAGGCTACAGAGAACCACTGCCTGCGTGATCAGATGCAGGTGTTAGAAAGACTGGCCCCAGGGATGGTCAAGGTCAGGTAGGCGTTGGGGAGGGATGTGAGACTATGGGTACCAGATCCCAACAGAGCCATTCTGTCTTCAGAGCTTCCTTCCCTGATGTACGCACCAATCCAGGTTTCTCTCTTACGATTAAAGAGTGGGCTCTGAACTTCCACATAATTTTCAGTTTTATATTTATATGTCTCATTGATTAATTAATGCATGTGTCTCACTCTAAACTCTATGCTCCATGAATATGGGGACATTATCCTTGTGTTGTCATTATATCCACAGCAACTAGCGCTGTCTTTGCGTATGTGTGTTAGTTGCTCAGTTGTGTCTGATTCTTTGTGACCTTGTGGACTGTAGCCCACCAGGCTCTTCTGTCCCTGGGATTCTCCAGGCAAGAATACTGGAGTGGGGAGCCATTCCCTCCTCAGGACCATCCTGACCCAGGCAGATTCTGTACCGTCTGAGCCACCAGAGAAGCCCTTGGCACATATCACTAAGTCACTTCAGTTGTGTCCAACTCTTTGTGACCCTATGGACCATAGCCTGCCAGATTTCTCTGTCTATAGCATTCTCCAGGCAAGAATACTGGAGTGGGTTACCATGCCCTCCTCCAGGGGATCTTCGCGACCCAGGGATTGAACCCTTGTCTCTGTTATCTCCTTCACTGGCAGGCAGATTCTTTACTGCTAGCACCACTTGGGAACAAACTAGGTGCTTAATAAATGATACAGTGTATTAAAAAGCGGAGACATCACTTTGCCAACAAAGGTTCGTATAGCCAAAGCCATGGTTTTGCCAGTAGTCTTGTATAGATGTGAGAGTAGGACCAGAAAGAAAGCTGAGCACCAAAGAATTGATGCTTTTGAACTGTGGTGTTGGAGAAGACTCTTGAGAGTCCCTTGGACTGCAAGGAGATCCAACCAGTCAATCCTGAAGGAAATCAATCCTGAATAGTCATTGGAAGGACTGATCCTGAAGCCGAAGCTCTAACACTTTGGCCAACTCATTGGAAAAGACCCTGATGTTGGGAAAGATTGAGGGCAGGAAGAGAAGGGGGTGACAGAGACTGAGATGGTTGGATAACGTCACAGACGCAATGAACATGAGTTTGCGCAAACTCAGGGAGACAGTGAAGGACAAGGAAGCCTGGCGTGCTACAGTCCATGAAGTTGCAGCGTTGGACACAACTTGGCTCCTGAACAACAACAACAATAAATGATGGGTGAATAATGAGTGAGTGATCCTGGCTGGAGTGTGGGCAGTGCTTGGATCCCTGGGTACAAGGTTAACTGGGCAGAAGCTGCCAGTTGGTAGAACCTGGAGGCCAAGCTTAGATGAACTCTCAACTCCCCAACACCCACTTTGAGGAATATCTACAGAAAAATAATTTTTAGGAATTCTAAAATGTGAAATGGGTGCAAAAAGACCATCAGGCCTCCCAGAAGAAAGCTGGCAGGGCTCAGGGGCTGCCCATTTCTCAGGATTACTCATCTGGTGCCAGCAGCCGCCTATTGGCACAGAGATTGGAGCTGCAGCCCCGGCTGTTTTGTACATAGGGCCTGGATCTGGACCAGGTACTAAATAAAGGCTGGAACAAAACGTGCCGCATTTTCAATCCTGAACGTATCTCAGTGTCAACAGTAAAATATATGTTTTAAATTTTTAATAAACTACAAAGTGAATGAGATTTGCTTTTTAACATCCGGTGCACCAGTTGAATCCAGAAGCCTGATGTGAGGGGGAAAGAGCTCCATCCGGGGCTGGTCTTGCCTCTCTGTGCCAGCTTCCATACAGGCTGACTCTGTGGTCAGTCACTTTGTTCTGGGAGTCTCCATTTTCTCATCAGTAAAATGAGGAAAGTATATTCTCCCTACTCAACTCACAGGCATGGAGGCGATTTTGGAGGTTAAAATACACTGAAAACCAAAGGGCATTGGATAAGTAGGAAGTGTCACTTAGGCAAATTAATTAGGTATTAATTAGGCAATACTTCTAAGGTATTTGAGGTACCTTTCAAAAGCGAGGATACTGAAGCATCTGTTTCTCTTTCCAAGCTCTGTGGAACACGTGAATATGTTTTTGATCTGCTGGCTTCATTCTCTGCATCTCCCAATTCACAAAGAGAAACTGAGGGGCTCAGTTCATCTTTCTGCCTATGGCTACAGTATTAGGCCCTAGCCAAGGAATGGGCTGCCTCCACATCAGTCTCCTGCCCCCGTCCAATCAGCTGCAGCTGATGGCTCACATGACAGGCTTTCTAATGTGCTTTTCAATGGGGTCACGAAGAGTCGGACACTTACTGAGC
Source organism: Capra hircus (assembly GCF_001704415.2). Taxonomy (NCBI): domain Eukaryota; kingdom Metazoa; phylum Chordata; class Mammalia; order Artiodactyla; family Bovidae; genus Capra; species Capra hircus. The sequence continues at coordinate 72,397,689 of NC_030812.1, forward strand.
AAGTTCACTTTCACTTTCATGCATTGGAGAAGGAAATGGCAACCCACTCCAGTGTTCTTGCCTGGAGAATCCCAGGGACAGGGGAGCCTGGTGGGCTGCCGTTTATGAGGTCGCACAGAGTCGGACACGACTGAAGCGACTTGGCAGCAGCGGCAGCGGCGGCAGATAGGTGCTATTATTATGTCCATTTTATAGATAAGGAGCATGAGGCACAGGAGAGATAACCCAACCAATGACACAGAGCTATTAAAATCCAGAATCAGGATACACTCCTTCCACTGTCTTGTTCATCTTTATCTCCAGGGTTTCTAGGAGTGCCTGGCACGTAATAGGCACTCCGTCTGCATTTGCCAAGTGAGAGTTTAGGAATAATAACACTTATTTTACAGGTTTATTATGAAAATTAAGTAAGTTAATATTAGTGAAAGCCTCTGGCCCTGGCCCTGGGATTGAGTGGTGGTGAATAAATATTAGTTTAATTCACCTGTGGATCATTTACACATCCTCCTTTATGGTTTGGGGGCCATTGCTCCAGGCAATCACAGGAAGAAGGCTAACCCTCAGGCAGGTGTTCTGCAGATGGTGTCGGCCTTAGAGCCTGGTGACCTTTCTTTTCCTCTTTCCCTCTGTTCATCCTGAGCATCTGTGAAACCTATTTGCCAGTGGAGTTGGTGGTCGAGGTAAGCCCCTCTCTGACCATCCTCCCAGGCCTGCCTCCCTCCTCTCCTACGTGACCTTACCTGCCCCCATCAACACACACTCCTGCTGCAGGACTCGTTCTGGGCATTTTCTCTCCTGCTACCCAGCTCCTGGGAGGCTTCCTGTCCAGTCTTCCAGAATACTCTTTTCCAGCCAGAAACCACCTCTCCCATTTGCTGCTCCCCTGCTTCTTGATCTACACCTTTCTTAAGATATTTTGCACTGGGGACACCACTGATTACCTGATAGTGCTCATTCATGGTGGGGTGGGCATGCGTGTCTGGGCAGGTCCACACTGGCCCTGTGACTTGGGCAGGTCACCTCTCCTTCCCGAGTCCATGCTTCCTATGGATAAAAACAGAATTAAATAATCCCCACTTGGCAGAACTGTGAAGGTTAAATCAAGTGATTAACTTAGAATAAATAAGAAATGTTGGTTCCTTTCTACATATGATGCTTGTTGTTCAGTTGATAAGCCGTGTCTGTCTCTTTCCAACCCCAAGGACTGAAGCACACCCTGCTCCCCTCTCCTTCACTATGTCCCGGAGTTTGCGCAAATTCACGTCCACCGAGTTGCTGATGCCATCTAACCATCCCATCCTCTGCTGCTCTCTTCTCCTTCAGTCCTTTTCTGATCTGACAGTCTACAGCACAATATGTAAAGCAGCGTTGGGTCCAGGGCTTTTCAAATTTCTTTTCCACTGAGCAGAACCGTGTTTCCCACAGAAAGTTAAGCAGAAGTTCAGTATATAGGAACAGATCCACTGGGACTGCTCATGTGGAGGCGGGACCCAGAGCTCCATCCACTTGGCTCCTCCCCCTGATCTCCCGCTCACCCCAGGTCCCTAGGCACCCCTGTGAGCCCCCAGGACCCTCAGTGATGTTTGGAAGCCTCCCAAGTGGTCTCCCCACCCAGAGAGTATCTCTGGCCCGTTTGTGACACAGGATCAGGAAACTCAGAATAAGGGCGCTGAGAGCGGCGTGGGTGTCTGCTGCGGGGGGATGTTTCTTTTTTCTGGTTGGGAGAGTATATATTCTCTTCACAGAGTTTGAGAAAAACAAGTGAAGAAGCTGCAGGGTTGTTTTTTTTCCCCCCACCAAAGTCAGATCTAGTGAGGTATATATACTTTGCATAGAGTAAAATTCCCTTTTTAAAGTGTACAGTTTAGCAAGTTTGAACAGATACAGTCAGGTAACCATCACAGTCAAGACACAGAACATTTCCACTTGCTTAAAAACTCCCTCGTACTCCTGGCAGTCAGTCCCTCTTCCTACCCCCAGCCCCTGGAAACCACTGATTCGATGAAAGATAATTCACCAGTTTCATTTCTGTTCCTATGCTTTTGCCTTTCCCAGAATGTCACGTGCAGCAAATCAAACAGTGGTGAGCTTTTTGTTTCTGGCTTCTTTCATTTCCCACACCGTGTCTGGGAGTCGTCCCTGTGGTCACATGGATCCACATTTGTTCCTGTTGGCCACCAAGTAATATTCCATTGTGTGAATGACCACAGCTTATTTATGGCTGATGGATATTTGGGTTGTTTCCAGCTTTTGGTTGTTATGGTTGAAACTGCTATGAATATTCCTATAAAATTCTGTGTGAACACAAAGTGTCATTCCCCTTGCATAAATATTTAAGAGTGTGATTGTTGGGTTAGATAGTAAGTTTATATTTAAATTCACAACAAACTGCCAAACTGGAGTTAATTTTTGGTGAGTGAACTGTGTTCCTTTGTCTGTGACCATGTGACTCACAGTTTTATAAGGGTTGCTTTGTACTTTTGGTGAGTGAATTACGGCTTTCTATGTTGTCTCTCCCAAGGACATTTGTATTTTAACCAGAAACTGTTCCATGCAAGAATTGCTCCCCCATCATGTAAGTCAAAGGATTAGCTTCTTCCCTCATGAGGAAATGTTTCCCCTGAGCTAGCAGGGAGGAGAAGGTGATCCTAGGCAAGGAGAGATGGGAATGCCATGTGGGGTACCAGTGAAGCATGTGTTAGCCTAGAGCTGCAGGTAGATGGATCCCTGGATCCCCTAAGTACGCTGACACCCAGAATTCTGCAAGGGAGCATGACCAGTGTGGAAGCAGTTCTGGAAAGAAGGGGGCTGCTAGAGTGGTTCTTCCCTCCTAATACCATCCCTTGCTGTTTTTGCTCAAGCCCCTCTCAGATCCCATGTTTGCTACCAGGTGCAAAACAACCACTTTTTAGACAAAGATGTGACAGAGGAGAGCTCTCCAGGGGACCATCTCTCCTGTCTCAGGTTCCCTTCTCCCATGCAAACAGTGGCAGAAGCAGAGCAGAAAGGGCCTGCAAAGAGAATTCAGTTTTATTTCATGCATATCTTTGACTTTGTCCATCCACTTCTCTCCGACTAACATTGAGTGGGCACTTATTATGTGCCAGGTACTGCGTAAGTACTTTAGTTAGTGTTAGTCACACAGTCATGTCCGACTCTTTGTGACACCATGGACTGTAACCCACTAAGCTCCTCTGTCCATGGGATTCTCCAGGCAAGAATACTGGAGTGGGTTGCCGTTCCCTTCTCCACAGGATCTTCACCACCCAGGGATTGAATCCAGGTCTCCTGCATTGCAGGCAGATTTTTTTACCATCTCAGCCACCAGGGAAGCCCATGTAAGCGCTTTACATGCAGTAATTTTTTTCAATCAACATGAAAATCCATGAGGTAAATTCAATTATCAGCTCCATTTTACAGAACGAGAAGCTGGGGTTCAGAGGTGTGAAGAAAGTCCCCTAAGATCATTATCAACTCTGACACTGCGTGCCTCCATGCCTCTGCATATAGGGACTTGCTCAAATGCGTGATTAATGAGTGAGAGAATGAAAGACAAAAGGAACTCCCATTTTACTGGTGGAAAAGCTGAGGCCTCTCTATAGAGGAGCCGCTTAACCAGGTCATTCAGTGAGGCAGACTGGGAAGCTGGAGGGCAAGGCCTGAGGGTGGGAGACTGGGTTTCCCTGATGCCCCCAACCCCCAGCCTCCCAACCATGTTCCACTTGAGCCAGGCGCCCCAGAGTCAGCCAGGCTCATCCCAGGCCTCACAGTCTGATGCTTTCTTCCTCCACGAGACTCTCCTTACACTGTCCCCGGAGATTTCCAAAGCTTGCCCCTGGGCAGCTCTTCCCAGAAAACCTTAAGGCAGCTTCTAAATCCTTCTACTCCTGCTCTCACACCCTCGAGCACCAGCCCACCGCAATGGCATAGCCCATGAATCAAGCCACCTCTTCAGTTTTTCAGTTCTTCAGATTATTCTTGCTCTCTCTTAGCTCTCTCTTCTCTGTGCAATGCAGGGAGTTCCCTCCTTGGATTTATTCTCCCAAAGAAGCTTTGTGTTCAGTACAAATGTCTCTTAGCAACATGTTGTAACTCATCTTCTCATAGAAGGTATTTCGCTAATGATCAAAGGTCTATTTTTATAGACTTTTTTCTTCTCAGGATTGCAAGAAAATTTCTGCCTCATATAGGTACAGAGTGTTTTCTTTCAGTGATCCTCATGAGAACTACAGGTGGTGGGTATGACTTGTCCCCACTGCACAGATGAGGGGCTGCAGAGAGAACTGGCTGTTTGGGCACTGCAGTATGTCCAGACCCCGTTGTTGTTCAGGCGCTAATTCGTGTCTGACTCTTTGTGACCCCATGGACTGCAGCACTCCAGGCTTCCCTGTCCTTCACTATCTCTAAGAATTTGCTCAAATTCACGTCTATTGAGTTGGTGATGCTCTCTAACCATCTTATCCTCTGTTGTCTTCTCCTCCTGCCTTCGTCTCTCCCAGCATCAGGGTCTTTTCCAATGAGTCGGCTTTTTGTATTAAGTGGCCAAAGTATTGGAACTTCAGAATCTGTCCTTCTAATGAATGTTCAGGGTTGATTTCCTTTAGGATTGATTGGTTTGACCTCCTTGCTGTCCAATGGACTCTCAAGTGTCTTCTCTCACCCTAGAGGTGAATCCTGATTGGTCTAAACCAAGCCATTTCCCTTTGCCCGTGATTGGTGTAGGACCTAATTCTGGTCAATAAAGTATAAGTAACATTTTCCTTCCTGCATAGGAGAGGGGTGTCCAGGGTGGCTCAGTGGTAAAGAATCTGCCTGCCAGTACAGGAGACTTGAATTTGATCCCTGGGTTGGGAAAATCCCCTGGCAGAGGAATGGCAACTCGCTGCAGTATTCTTGCCTGAAAAATCCCATGGATAGAGGAGCCCGGTGGGCTATAGTCCATGGGGTCACAAAGAGTTGGACTTGACTGAGCACGTACGTATGCACAGAAGGGAGAGAGCTACCCAAGGAGAAGGCAGAGAAGGAAGCTTTTTTTTAAGGTAACTCCTTTTAGCTTTGGATACTATTTATAAGGACTTGATATCCAGAGCTGTGGCAACCATTTTGTGATATGAGGCAATAAGCTTGAGGGTAAAGAGTCAAAATCCCCAGAATGGCAGAGTCGGGAACTTGGATCCTTCTTGACAAGGCTGAGCCAGTGGTCTCAGCCTGGGGCTACCTCCCTCCATAGTCTCACCAAGTCAACAGTAATGTCCTTACAGTTAAGCTGCATTGATCTGTTTTCCTGTAACCTGAAGCTGAAAGCATTCTTTGTTGCTAACAGTGAGGATTCTCTCATTGACCTCCTGACATGCCTGGGCTGCTTTAATACGTGCCGCAGGAACTGCAGACACAGGTACCGGGTGCAGGTTGGGGGCTTGGGAAGACAGGAGTGGGGGTGGTGAAGTGAGGAGGCCGGGTGCAGGCTCTAAGTCCCACTCCACCATAATCATCCGAATGGTCCAGGGCCAAGTCACTTCCCCTCTAGCTCTTCTGTTTCCTCCCTGGTAGATGCAGGGTTCAGTTCCATCAGGGGCCTCTCCTAACAATGACTCACAAGCTTCGAGACTTATAAGCTCTCAGACCGCGTGGACTGCCTGAGCTTTTACTGATGACAGTGACGAGTGGAGAGGGTCCAAGCTCAGCTCACTGGTGAGTATTTGGAGGTGACTCAGTGAAGAATCAGAAGGCCCCAGAGTTTTTATTTATTCCTCTTCCCATTTGTCAGAAATCCTTCATTGTGCCCCAGTTTCAGGGTGTATTTTTAGTGAAAATAAACTTGAACAGCTCAAGATGACATGATTCCTTCAGGAGTTTCAGCATCACCTGCTGGAGGGAAGGGCAGGTGGAGTCGGTGAGAGCTCCTGACCCAGTGGTTCAGGCTTTGGGGCTCACCAGAGAAATCATTTAATCTGCCAGAAAAACAAAAGAAAAATCTCCATGGCTGCAAGCCTGGGCTGAGGTGAGTGCCTTCAGTCTGGGATCTGGGATCAATGCTTTCAAAACACTTGGCATCGGGGCTTCCCTGGCGGCTGGGTGGATAAGAATCCACCCACCAATGCAGGAGACAGGGGTTTGATCCCTGGTCTGGGAAGACCCCACATGCTGAGGAGAAGCAAAGCCCCTGGGCCACAACTACTGAGCCTGCATGCCCTAGAGCCTCTGCTCCACCATGAGAGAAGCCATCACAAGGAGAGGGCCCTGCACCACAACTACAGAGGGGCCAGTGCAGTGACGAAGGTCCTGTACAGCAAAAACAAGGCAGCATCTAGCCGGGAAGCAGAGCTGTTACTCAAAACCCTGTCTGCCCTCTAAATTTGAGCCTGGATCTTGCTTGTGTTTTGCTGAGCCCTTTGATACATTTGGGTAAATATGCTTGGGAGTGAGCAGCTGGGGGGAGTTTAAATCCTCTGCCTAAATAGGGGAGGAGAATTTAGTTTCCGGAGGCTATGGAGAAGGCGGAGTGTCATAGACACAGTTAGCGACCTGCCCAGAGCCCCTGGCAGGACTGATCCGCCCCAGCTCCTCCTGATGTGGATGTTGGCCGTACCCTTCAACGCGTTTTCTTCCGTCTTGAATTAGTAAGAGCACGGCAGGACCACATCAAATCCTTATGTAATAACCACAGCAAAGACGTACATGGTGCTAGACTCAGTTTTTTGTTTTTTAAAGGTTATACTAATTAATTTTGAATTGAAGTGTAGTTGATATATAATGTTGTGTTAATTTCTGCTGTACAGCAAACTGATTCAGTTGTACATATATATGCATTCTTTTCTTTAATAATCTTTCCCATTATGGTTTATCATAGGATCTGAATATAGTTCTCTGTGCTATACAGTCGGACCTTGTTTATCCATTTCATATATTTAATAGCTTATATCCTCTAACCCCAACGTCCCACTCCATCCCTCCCCCAACCCCCTAGGCTCAGTTCTTGATTCTATATAAATACTAACTCCAGTCTCCCATTTTTACCATTCAGTCAATCAGCTAAGATAGGGTGGCCAGTGACTTGCTCAAGATCACACAACTGAGCCTGCAGCTGACTCCTGAGCCAGGGCTCCCAGCCTCTGTGGCCTCCTCTCCCAGAGCTGGGAGGGGGCGCTCTGGAGAGCACCACATCCAGCCCTCTCACTTCATGCACGTGAAAACCTGGCGGAATGAACGTACCCCCTCCACGATGAAGCCGGTTTGCTCAGTAATAAACTCAGTAAAAGGTCAGGAGTAGCAGGTCACCCTTGACATTTCCTTAGGCATCGTCACATGGCAGCCCCAGACTGCCTCTAATCAAACCAGCACTACCTGTCTTTCCTCCAGATCTGGCTCTGATCCCTGGCTCCTCACCTCTACCCAGAAATAGGAGCTGGTGCACGTGTAGGGTCCAGGGAGCATCCTGAGACACTGGATTCCAGCTCCAGCAGGGGCGAGCAGGACCGGAGCTGATGGGGAAAAAGGTCGGGAGGTGCCCTCACTCTGGGGGAGGGGTGCTCGGTTTGGGAGAGAGGCTGTGTTAGGAGTGGGCAGGTCTCTGCTGTGTGGGTCTGTCCTGTGGTTGCTGCCGCCACCTGAGTACGGGTAGCATCTCCATCACGCAACAGAGAACGTCCCCACATGTTTCTCAGTGTGCCCTGGGGTGGGACAGGGGGCAGAGGACCAGCAACTGGAATGATGCTCCTTGAATGGCATGGGGTGGAGCAGTCATCCTGTCCTCTCTCTCCCTCTCTCACACACACGCGTGCACACACGTGTTCTCTCTCTCAATATCCACGGGGCTAATTTCCATCCAGCTTGGGGATGCCTTCTGTCACCCGCACAAATAATAAAAAGGAACGTTTATTTTACTTTCCCAAAGGTTAATTTGTCTTTATTGTTGGTGCAGTTTTTATAATATTTTGATGTTAAAAATTCTTCATATTTCAGAACAACTGTTCCGAATGATGACGAACCTGTTCACTTATTTGGCGCAAGTCCACGTGTGTTCTGTTGTGGTCTCTGGTCCACGTGTTGCTCATTTACACTGAGAATCATGTCTCCAGTGGCATTTTGGGTGGGAATTCATGCCCCCAAACAAAATAACTTCAGCCGTCAACTCAAAGGAGGCAACCTGCTGCGTGTGGCGTAAATTGAATGCTGGGTTCAAGAGTCCTTATTACAGACCACTTCTCAAACTCAGCTCGTGTCAGAGCTTTAATCAGCCAGACAGCTAGCTACAGTGCAGATGGCTGCCCTCCCCACCTCCACACCGTGTCTGACTCAGTAGGTCTGAGGTAGGGCCCCTGAGTTTGCATTTCTAACAAGCTTCCTAGTCACGATGATGCTGCTGATCTGGGGCCCACATCATCCTCATGGTTAACGCACTACCCTAATTACAAAATCTCTTTCCTATCAATAATTAAAAAACTAGGTACCTCGTATATGTATCCGTTTCAACACACGGCTCATTCACTTGTTCAGCAAGTAATCATGGAGCAGCTACTGAATGGCAAGGTCTAGGCACTGGGAACTCACAGTGGAGGAAAGAAAGCCCTTGACATCAGCCAGGACATTAACAATCTAGTATCACCAATTAAAAATATCTTAAAGTGACAGGCAGTGAGAAGCGCTACCAGGAAGAGAACAGCGGGGGACGCAGAGGGATGAGAGATGCTACTTTAGAGAGGATGGTCAGAGGAGGACTGTTGAAAGGGGTGATGTTCACAAAGACTCAAGCTAAAAAAGACTGTGAGTGGTGCAGACATCTGGAGAAGAGCATTCAAGGCAGAGGGAATGTCAGGGGCCAAACCCTGGTGGGAGATACACGTTTGGTGTGTCTGGTGGCTCAAGGACACCTGTAGGGGTGGAAGAGAGGGAGTGACAAGGAGAGGGGTAGGAAGAGAAGGCAGAGGGGTGGGTGGCACAGGGAGGGTCTTCCAACCCGGGGCTGAGGTTTTAGCTGAAAGAGAAGGAGAGTTAATGCAGAGGGTGACGTGATCCGATTTCTGTTTCCAAAGGACCTCTCTGGCTGCTGGATGGATGGAGAGCAAGATGGCAAGGGCTGAGGCTGGAGGCCAGTGAAGGGGCCGCTGCTCTCACCCAGACAAGAGATGACCGTGGCTAGGTGAAGACAGGAGGAGGCTAGCGATGACCGGAAAGATTTAGGTTTAGGATTTAGGTTGACAGAGCCAACAGGATTTGCTGACAACCTTATGCAGGAAGTGAGAACCAGATGGAGTCAAGGGCCACTGGTAGGATTTTTAGCTAGGGCAGCCGGAAACATGGTGCTTCTTCAACAGTTCTTAGGGTCTGGCTGTGGCTACTGGAACGGCCAGCAGAGAAACAGACGGTGAAGACGTGACGTCCGCCCTCAACACCTAACATCTAGCGCAATACTCAATAAACGTTGAGTGTCTGGATAAAGTGACTCCCCAGAGCAGGGGCAGTCCCTTTGGGGTCACATGTTACCAGCTTATCTGATTAGAAACCTCCCTTTCTGGGCTCCACTTGGGTAACAGATGTCAGGTGAGAAGCTGCCTTGGCATCACATACATAGCTGGCTGAGCATCCACATGGGTTAGAGATCTGTGGTCTGCAAACTCACTGGAATTGGAAAGAATCAAAGGAATCAGTTGAGAAGAATCAAAACGGCGTTCCAGATGAACTCCACTTAGGCTTATATTATACCTATTATATCACAGGTGTGGTATGCTCTAATAGATTAGTACCCTTCCAGCCATGGCTGGCCAGAAGGGTGTTTTAGTTTTAATTATGCAATGGTTTCTAGCTGGCAGGACAGAGGAGAAGGATCTCAGATTTTCTTGGTATTATTTCTAGTCATCAATTGTTCCTATGTAATTCAGTCTCAGATGGGAGCCTTCCTACTTCTTGAAAGCTTCAAAAAATTAATATCCATCTCCAATTCCATACACAGTGGATGTCTAAATCAAAATTTCCGTGAATTTGGTGGGGAGGCAAGGACTCTTACTGTCAAGGTCACTGCTACCTCCAGACTATTGCTTCTGCTGGTACTGTCTTTGTCTCACACCAAACTGATGGCCCGTGAAGCTCGTTTCCTTCCTTATCCTCATTTTCTGCTGTAACCTGATTTTAAGCAAGGGTCCCATGTGACCCAGTCTTGGGATGGAGAGAATAGTTCAGCAAACAAAGGTAATTAAGAAGTAATTCCAATCTTTATTTGTATCTTTCCAATCAAACTTAAGAGGATCTCAATCAGATCACATAGTTTCATTTCTTAAGACTCTCTTATCTTGCCAGACCTCAGTTACATCCCCATGTGCTTCTCTATTTTTTCACCTGCCAAACCTTTCTCCCAAGTTTTCATCTTCCCTTTGGTCTTTATAGTTCTGTTTCTTTATTTCTGATCTTTCTTTAAATTATCACAAAAGGATGTAATATAAGATGCGAAAGACTGAACTTGCATTAGAGAGAATTAGAGGAAAGCTTTATTAATGCTTTTTATCCCCATTCTCTCTCCTGAAATCTGCCTACTAAAGTACTAAAGATAATTTTCTTTGTTCTCTTAACTTCTCGCCTTCTTCCACAGTCACCAAAACAGTCATTAGTGAAGAACAGTTCACTGGAGATTTGGTGGGAGAAAGGTAGGGCTTTCATCACAAAAATGCGAATCACTTTAAAATGTGCATTAGACATCTATGTTTTAAGAGACATTTCAGCCACCACCAGTGGGGGTTTGCCCCCCACATTAGCCCATCTCAACACATTTTAATGGCTTCTTTATGCTGCTTGTCTCTGCTGATCTTCAGTATGTCTCCTCTGCTCCTCTGAGGTACGTGCTCAGTAGTTCAGTCGTGTCTGAGTCTTTGTGATCCCGTGGACTATAGCCTGCCAGGCTTCTCTATCCATGGGATTCTCCAGGCAGCACTGGAGTGGGTTGCCAGGCCCTCCTCCAGGGGATCATTCCAACCAAGGGATTGAATCTTTGGCAGGTGGATTCTTTACCACTGAGCCACCTGGAAAGCCCACTCCTCCCAGGGGCAACCCACAAATTCTGCTCCTTATCTTTGCGAAACAGTTCGGCCTGTGAGCAAAGGGGGTTGAGGGCAGGGGCACCTGAGCCCATCTGCCTGGTTTGAATCTTGCCTCTGATTTACCAGCTGTGTGATGTTGGGAGCGCTTCCTACCTTCTTGTCCTTTGGTTTCTTCATCTGCAAAATGGAACCAATGCTCATACCTTCCTCATAGGATTGTTAGGAGGATTAACTAGGCTAACTGACTTGCGGTCCTTGGGGAAGCATCTGGTGCCTTCAGGGGCTCCCGAAGCCTCAGCTCTTACGATTTCTTGGTTTTGGGGCTCACGTGTGGCCTCCTAACAAAGAGACTTGTCAAAGTCTTTTCCAAACAAAGGCCATTTCCTCTCCAGGAAGGATTTTGCCCTGTCGATGCTGCTTCACCCTGTTGCTTCTGTAAGGGACTCTGGGTTCCAATCCTGACTGCCGTTTTCTAGCTCAACCCTTCAGCTCTGAGAGTCTCAGTCTCCTCATCTTAGTTTTTCCTTAAAATATCTTTGTTTATTTGGCTGTGCCAGATCTTACTTGTGGCATTCAGGATCTTCCATTTTCACTGCAGCTCGTGGAGTCTTTTAGTTGCAGGATGTAGAATCTAGTTTCCAGAACAGGGATCAATCTTGGTCTCACTGCATTGGGAATATGGAGTCTCAGCCACTGGACCAGTAGAGAAGTCCCCCAGCCTCCTCATCTTCGAAATGGGGATAAGAATCCTATGAGTGTTAGGGTTAAGGAAAATTGCATGTGAAACATCTCACATGCGATAAACCATAAGAATGGTTTATTGAGTATTGGCTGGGTACTGGGCACTCTCCCATACACAGGTAACCCCTGCTTTTCAAAAGGTTTCATTACATTACTTCACTTTTGTGAAAGACCTATTAGAACCTGTTTCATTAACTGAAAGAAAGTTGAAGAGGAGTTTTGCTTTTATGAAAAAAAAGCAAACAGTGAACATGGCCTGCAGAGTTTGTTTTGCAGGGGGCCGTGACTGAGGCATTGCCTACCCCTGGGAGAAAGAGGGGCCCCAGGCAGCTCCTTCCCGGAAGGCTACCCTCAGCCTCTCGGCAGCAAAGCCACCATGACTGCCAAGGCTGTGAGCATCTGTGCTGTGTCTCGATCTATTTTGTTTGTCTGTTAGCAAGATGTGCGCTTAGGTAATTGCTTCTTTGCTTTCCATCATTTTGGCTTATGGAAAGTTTCATAGGAACCTCTGTACTTTTGGATAGCAGGGGACACCTGTAAATTCTCTGCTCAGTGACCAACACCCAGGATGGTCAACAGATGTTATATCGGCTCATCCCAGAGAGATGGGGAATGTGGTTCCTTATGAAGGACAGGTGCTCCCAAGTAACATATGATTAGAGTTAAGATACAAGGGAAAGTCAAGGGAGGGCAAGATCCCGGGGCCTTCCTGCCAGAGGAGGATGTATAATCAGGGAGGATTTGAACAGGGAATGGGGAAGGAACAGCAGAGGAGGGGGGCACCAGAGCAAAGGCTGGGAGGTAGGCCTGTGCTTTGGTGCCATGTTGCTCCCCCAAACCACTCTTCTGATTCAGCCAAGTGCACCAGCAGGAAGCAGAGCAGCTGACCTGGCCAGGCCAGAGGGTCCTCATCGGCGGTGGGTGGGCGACACGGGCAGAACAGAGGGCTGCAGGAGGCTCCCTGCCAGGCGGAGGTGTTCAGACGTCAATGTTATTATTAATAATCATAACAAAGCAATAAGATGGAGCACCATTTGTTGTGCTCCAAGGTACCAAGCACTGCCCTAGAGGGACTGGATTCTCATTGCTCTCATTTTGCAGATAAATGGACTCAAGCTCAGAGAGCAAAGACCACACATCGGATCAATGTCAAGGCCTGGACTGAGAGTCAGATTCACCTGACCCCAAGGTTTGGGCTGTGGCTGTAATGAGAGCTAGCGTCGGCCTGGGGTATCAGCAGCCTCTGTGTATTTGACAGGGGTCACTCTTAAGGGACAGTTCTCTTCAAGGATGCAAGGAGTTGGGGACAATCTTGTCCCCTCCCCCTTCCCCTCTTTTTCCTCAAATCCCTCTGCACAAGGTCGCAGCCAACTGAAGGCTCCCTCAGGCCACCCTCAGCGCCCCCGTGGGTTTAATAACCATGGGGTCCAAGTGTCCCAGGGCCCCTGCTTTCAGCTTTCTTCATCTGAATGGGACCTAGCAAGGTGGAGATGGCAGGGGCAGGAGAGGGAGAGGAGACTCCTCTCTCTGCACCTCCCCAACCCTGCTTTGGCATTTTATGTGCTGGGAATGAGAAACCTAGCGTTGCTATGGAAACTGCCATCCCCTGCTCCCTCTCTCATTCTCTGTGGGCAGTTCTTGTGTGTAACATGGAAGTGCAGGGCTCTCTGCTGCCCAGGGGGTTGGAATTCAGGAGGACCATCTCTGGGGGTGGGGATGCAGGAATGGATGGGAGCTGACAGAGGGGCCTCCTGCAGTTCTGCTCCCAGGAGGGGTTTCAGGGCTTCTGACCTGAGGGCAGTGTGAGGGGCAGCCATGGAGCTCAGGCTGCATCTCTGGAGTGAGCCTGGTAACAACGCTCATTCACGCTCATTGCAAAGAAGAGTTCACAGAGTACAGTCAGCAGGGCTGTTTAGAAAGAGCTTGGGCCCTGCAGTTCCTGAGACTCAGGCTTGAATACCAGCATGGGTAACTTTTCCAAGCTTCCATTCCCCACATCTGGAAGCTGAGCAACCTCAGAAGTGGTCACATGGGACCAAGACTGTGCCCCTGTCCCCTGCCTGGAGGCTACTTCAGAGATAGCATCTGCTTAAGGGAGGGGGGGAGTCCCCTCTCCTATCTTTCCCCATCTCACCTGATTCCACTCAGGTAGGCAGTATGAGCCCACTTTACAGAAGAGAAAACCGAGATCCAGGCCAGGAAAGGAAGGGGCTCACAGTCCATAGAGTCAGGGCAGGGCCTAGTGCTGAACAGGAGCCTTGCACTCTCCCTGGTTTCCCAACAGCCCTTCTCGCTCTTGGCACTGCTGCCTGGAGCTGGCCTTAATTGCCAGGCACATGACCTGCAGGACTCCCTCCCTCTGAGCCACGTGCTAAGCCCCAGTCCCTCTTGATGCTGTCATGGTGGGGGGGGGAGGGGGTGGGATCAAGCCTGCAGCAGAAACACCTCTCTTTTGGCTTTTAATACTAAAATAGAATAAAGTGCTGTACCTTCTCTGTGGGAAATGAAAGATGGGACTGGGGAGAAAAACAGCCCTTCAGTCCCCAAATCAACACCCCCGTCAGCACCCCTCTCAGCTTCCAGAAAGAAAACATTCCTTCCAGGTGATTTGTTAGCTCTTTCTGGGGCAGAAGAAGGTGGAAAACTAATTTTAACTTCTCAGAGATTTTTTTTTTTTTAGCTTTTATGTTTTTCAGATCAGAGGTAGGGCATCAAGTCCACTGATTTGGGGAAAGTCTTGGAGCAGGCAGTAATTTTGCCTCCACCAGCCAAGTCCTGCAAATCTCAGTGGGTAGAGAAGCCGAGTAGGTCAAGGTCTGGTGCTAACCTTTCCCAGATAAGCTTCCGCTCCTCCCTCCCCCAAATCCAAGGAAAGTGTCACCCCAAGAGTTAGGAGACTGAAGTCAAACATGTGAATCTGTGAAGCCTAGATCAGTTGTGTGTCCTTGAGCAAGTCACTTCCCTTCTCTGGGCCTCAGTGACCTCATCAGTCACAGGGGAACAATAATTGCTGTCTTGACCATGTCCTAGGTGGCTGTGAAGGTTCAAAGCAGAGCTGGGCTGATTTCTTGGCCCCAGTGTTTACAAGGGCATAGCAAAACTGGCAAGGGTCCCACAAGGAGTCACCAGAATGGGGAAGGAACCCCTAATCTATCCACTGGAGCAAGAGAACCAAGAGATCAGGCTCTATCTTGTGCTCAGCCCAGTGTCTGGCACATGGGAATAGGGACAAAGGTTAGCCTGGAGAAGAGGCTGATGGGAAACTGGTTAATTGATCTCCAAGCAGTAGAATGACTGTGATGGAGCATAAAGAAGAGATGGTTAGAGACAGGTCCTGGGACCACAAGTAGACTCTGTAAGAGGACAAATTTCAATTCCACATGGGGATTATGGGGGAGGGGGAGTGAGCTTACATTAAGCATTTGCAATGTGTCTGGGTTCTGAAGAAAAACAGCTGAAGTCCTCGCTGAGAGGTTGTAAAGGGTAGGGAGAGAACCCGGTGGCTGGAGCCAGACAGCCTGGGTCCAAAATTTGCCTCTGCCACTAACCAGCTGTATGGTCTTGGGAGAGTTACTTCCCATCTCTGAGTCTGTTTCCTCATCAATAAACTAGGGGTAATGATGTTATTGAACTCGGGAGTAGCTGTAAGAATTAGACATCATAGACATATGTATCAATCCCAGAACAAAGCCTGGCACAGAGTAAGTCTTTAGTAATTGCTTTGTGAGTGTTGGCCAGTATCATTACTTTCCCTTGGTCTCCAGCTACTTGGTTTCATCTAATCTTTGTAATGATCCTCTGAGAGGTATCGTTTTCATCTCCATTTTCCAGATGGGGAAACTGAGGTCCATGCACTTGTCTTGAAAGTGGCAGTATAAGATCCTGAGCCCAGTGCTGCCTTCTTGGAAGCCTGCACTCCTAACCATTGCAGGGCTCCTATCACCTCCCCGCGGGGGAACCCTGCTATGCCTCCATTTCCCAGCCTAGGAGGCAGATGCCCAACAAGAACAAGGTCATGACTCGATGTCTCAGAGCCATCCAGAGGCAGAGCTCAGGTTTGGCTCCAAAGCCCACAGGCTTGCTTTCCACTGCACACACCTGCTAAGCACGAGTGCCACTGAGGGTAGAACGGGCCACCTGTCTGCCTGTCGCTGGACCAGCAAAGGGAGAAATGCTGCTGAGGCTCAAGATGGCACATCGGCTCTTCCACAGCCTGAGCCTGGATGGTCACGTGAGGTGATGAGCGTTGAGCTCTCCAGAAGGTGGCAGTGCAACGCGTGCGACAGAAGTGAGAAAGCCCGCAGCCCTTGCTCCTGCTGCCACAGCCAGCTGGGGCCAGGAGAGCCCACAGTCCCCCTGATCAGGGAGCAGGACGTCCCCCCAGTGGTCCAGACAATACCTCGCCCACCCTTCTCTCCCCTGTCTCTGTCTGGGTTTCTGCCCCTCCGCCCCTTCCCTTTGTCTCCCATCCTCCTTCCCTCCCTTTCAAGAAAATGAATCATGCCCCACTCGCCAGCAGCACACCACCAGGATGAGTAATTATTCCTCCATCTTCCTTATCTATTCCCTGGAGTTTTGGTTACTTTTGGCCAAAAGATAGTCAAACACACGCGGTGTCCAGAGTAAGTTACAGAGTTTAATTTCTCTGCATGAAAATGTGTAGTATTCTAAAGGTCATCTTATATATATAAAAAAAAAAAAATCCTGGATCAGTGCAATGCCACGTCAGCTCAATTGCTGTGTCAACGTAAGAAGCCAGGGCAAAAATAGATAATCTAAGAGTTACTTGCTCGTCCGTGTGAGGCATAAGCTATTTATCTTTTCTGGAATTGAGTTAAAACTACTCCCAAGCCATTTTAGAGAAGGATACTGATATAAAGGATGGAATAAGAGATAATAATAGGAAGTTGTGCTGGCTTCAGGGTTTCTTAAATAGAGACTCGATGAACTGGAGGAGTCTGAAGAGATCTGGCTTTCATCCAGACAAATAATACATCTATTCATTCTTTCTTCCTTTCATTCATTCAGGATGAAGGGTTTACTCTATTCCACAGCCAGAAAATAGAAAGGAGACATAAACAGACACTGACAGGCAATGGGGACACGTCTCTGTTCTTCTGGAACTCTGGGTCCAGGGAAGGACAAGGCAGGTAAACAGGAGTGAGGATGGAGCGGGCGGAATGCTGTGATGAAGGCATTTGGGGAGCATGGGGGCCTGCAGAGGGGCCGTGTGCTGGCATCATGTGAAGCCCTGGGGCTGTGGACATCGCCCCAGACAGGCTTAGACTCAGAGTGACTGATGGCACGTGGGGTTCAGCTGACCAAACCCAGTCCTGTGGGTATGGTCCTCAGAACGCCCTGTGACCAGGGTGGGCTTTAGAGATAGGGAAGAAGACCATCCGGAGAGTGGTGGCAGAGCCGCAGACGTGGACATGCGCAGAGCTTTCTGAGGGACTGAACGAATGCTGGGGTGACTCTAGCAGGAGTTCATTTAGTGGAGCAGCAGGAGAAGGGGCTGGTGAGGATGTGGGGGTGGGGATCCTTGGGAGGGATTCTGAGCCGAGGGCTGCAGGGGCAGAGTGGCCATCTGTTGGGCTTTGAGTGGATCACTACAGAGGCTGGTTCCAGCCTGGGAAACGTAAGCCTGAGCAGGTGGGAGGCTCGTACTCTGTTCTCCATCTGTTGAGGAAGGGTCACATAAGTGCCACCTGGCTTCCTGGTGGGTGACAGCATCTGGGAGGCAGAGAGCCTGTCTCTGGGGCAAGATACTTGATTGGGCCCGACCATGATTTATTCAGCAGCAACAGACACCTGCAGCCTGAGGTCAGCGCTGGCCTTGATCGTTCTCCAGGACTCGATCTGGGTTCATGTACCTGTCTCTTCGGAAGACCAGAGCATGGGGTGGGGGCTGGTGGGGAGACAGAGGCCAGCCCGGAAGGAGTAGCCTCCTCCATCTTTAGCTGAATGGGGGTGGGGGTGGGGGTGGGGAAGAGGAGGTGTCCAGCTCACCCTGAGTGAGCACCGCCTGCTCCAAGGGTCGCCGGTCCAGTTCTGTCCCCCAGGAGTTCTTCTAGGCTCACCTTGAGATTCACCATCCCAAGTGATCCCAGTAACACCACCTAGTAATCCCAGACAGAACTCACTGCCCCCAACATTGTGCAGACCCCACTCACATGGTATGTGTGCATACATGCACGCGCGGTGTGCTTGCAAACTACAGGTGTGCTGTGTTTTTCATAAATCCCAGCTAGCATGATATTGAGCTTCCCTGGTGGCTCAGCTGGTAAAGAATCTGCCCCACAATATAGGAGACCTGGGTTCGATCCCTGGGTTGGGAAGATCCCCTAGAGAAGGGAACAGCTACCCACCCCAGTATTCTGGACTGTTCCATTATGTTAATATAGACTGAGAAATGGTAAACTGTCACTAATAAGACCTAGTTAGTATCTGCAGGTCATTCTGTATTTTTCCAGAACCTGCTCACATCTATATTTTCCTCATTGGTCTCATTGTAATCCTGAGAGGTAGAGAGGGCAGGTCATAGGTGGCCCAGAGGTCACCCAGTTAGTTAGTGACTGAACCAGGAGAAGCCAAACCTGCTTGACTCCATGTTCCTAGTGCAGTTTAAACAGACAAAGATCTCTCATTATCTGCCCTTAGAGGCATGGCAAGTACTTTTCCAGGTCATCCTACCAATTTTTAACACTGCAATTTAATGAGCCTTTTGTTTTAAAAATTGTTTTTATCCAGCTAATGGTTTAATCGGGTGGCTCAGACAGTACAGAATGTGGTCTCTGCAATGCAGGAGACCTGGGTTTGATTCCTGGGTTGGGAAGATCCTGTGGAGAAGGAAATGGCAACCCACACTTCAGTATTCTTGCCTGGAGAACCCCCATGGACAGAGGACCCTGGCAGGCTACCATCCATGGGGGTCACATAGAGTCAGACACGATGGAGTGATTAAACACAGCACAATGGTTTACTACTTTGGCCACCTGATATGAAGAGCCAACTCACTGGAAAAGACCCTGATGCTGGAAAGATTGAGGACATGAGGAGAAGGGGGCGACAGAGGATGAGATGGTTGGATGGCATCATCGACTCAATGGACATGAGATTGAGCAAACTCCAGGAGATAGTGAAGGACAGGGAAGCCTAGTGTGCTGCAGTCCATGGAATCACAAGGTGGGACATGACTGAGCGACTGAACAACAAACGGCTTAATAGTAACGTGGATACTCAGTAGCCAGTCATGTTAGGATTAGCCATGCAAAGCTGATATTGGCCAAAGTTTGATTTTTCACTGTGCACACCAAAACCTAACACTGTTTCCCTCCCTATGTCCCACCCTCCTGGGATGTGTGGCCATGAAGCCTGAGGCTAGCCAGTGTCAGGCCTCTCCCCAGCCCAGCTGGCCACTCAGGAAGGGCCACTCACTCCCTAATGATGATAAACTCCTCCTCCTTGACACATACACATTTCTTTATTAAAGCAGACCCTAAGCTAACCACTTTGCAGGTACCATCTCAATGAATCACAACAACAGAACTATAAAGTAGCTATCAGTATTATTCCCATTTTGCAGATGGGGAAACTGAGGTTCAGAGAGGCCCAGTGATGTACTGTACAGTTACACAAGTCAGGAGAAGGGGTGCTGAGAGCCACACCCGGGCTATTTGTCCCCAGCATCTGAGAGAGTAATCATTAAGCTCTATTGTCTCCCTCGATTCCAGCTTTTCTGCCAGAGCAGGGCTCCTCCTCCACTGCCAGGACCCCAGGTGGGAGGACCATGGACTTGGGAAGTGTGCCTGGAGGGAAGGTGAGTTCTGATTTGCAGCAGTGGCCACCCAAGGCCAGGGCAACTGGGCGATTAACCTACATTAGGCTCCCTGTCACGGCTGCTCCCTCTAGCTCCTCGTTAGAGTCCTTAATTATGAACTAACAGTGGTTCCCAAGTGGAGGAGATGGGAGGGATGGGTGGCAGAGCGAGCGTGCAGATGGCCCTTCTGGCGAGCGTGGGCTTCATCTGGTCTTTATGTAAGAGTGGCTCTGCTTCCCAGATCGCCTTCGAGGCAGACGTTTAAACACTTGTTTTGTGTTTATGATACAGAGGAAGAAATTAAAAGGCCCCCAGGGGACAATGAGGAAGAAAAAAAATAGAAAACACCAGGAGTGACTCTGAGGGCTTGTCAGGCAAGATGGAGAGAGAAAGCAGGTCTGGGACTGGTTTCAGGATGACAGCGGGCAGGTGGCTTCCCTGGGCTTGGGTGGTGAGATCCAGGATTCCATGGTCACGAGCAGAGAGGAGGGCGTGTCTCCTTCTGCAGACACAACAGGACCAGAGCACGGTGATATTGAGGGCCTGCTGTGTGCTGAGCACTGTGCCAGCCGTGCGCTCTCCTGGATTCTCTCACCATCCCCCTTTTACAGATGGGGAAACTGAGGCTTGGGGAGGCTCAGTGACTTGGACAGCATCAGGTTGTCTGACAGCTAGACTGCTGGAAGGGGCTGAGATGCCTTCACCCATTCAATCCTGCCTCTTGCAGAAACCTCTCCACACAACCCAGCCTCACCACATAGGCCTCTTTACCCTGAACTTCTGGACAGCACAGCTTCTAAACCAGATGTCTTCCTGCATCTGACCTGCTGTTGCCTTTGACCTGCTCCTAGTTTCCTGGAGTCTATTGCAAGAGGCCCCAGCGGCTGTCACTCCAAGTCACCATTAGGCTTTAATTTTTTTATTTAGACAATAACTCTATTGATTTATTCTTGGCTGTGCTGGGTCTTCGTCGCAGCGAGCAGAGGCCCCTCTCCAGCGGCAGTGCATGGGCTTCTCATTGTGGTGGCTTCTCTTGCGGAGCACAGGCTCTGGGGTGCTTGAGCTTCAGCAGTCGTATCACACGGGCTCAGTAGTCACCACTCCCAGGTTCTAGAACACAGGCTCAACGGTTGTGGTACATGGGCTTAGTTGTTCCGTGGTAGGCGGGATCTTCCCAGATCAGGGATGGAACCTGTGTCTCCCGCGTTGGCAGGTGGATTCTTTACCACTGAGCCACTAGAGAAGCCCTCCCAGTGCGCTTTTATATTCTCTCTAAGGCAGAGGTCCCCAGCCTCTGGGATCTGACGCCTTATGATCTGAGGTGGAGCTGACACAATAATAACAGAAAAGTGCATGATAAATGTAATGCACTAGAATCACCTCGTGGGACACTACAGCCTTCACGGAGGTCCATGCCTGTCGTCATTATGGAGAGAGCATTTTAAAATTTGCCAGGAGGAGCAAGACCTGAGGCAGGGCCAAGCAGGGAGGCACTGGGCTACAAATCAGGCTTGATTCTAGTTTCAGCTCAGTCCTCAGCTCACTGTGTGACCTTGGCCACCCCAGCACCCCCGCCATTCTGGACCTTAGTTTCATCTGTAAGAAGAGCTGGTGACTGTATACCCTGGCACTCTCTCATGTGGTGCTCCTGCCAAGTCTGAGTGGGCTCAGCTGTGCTCGCCCAAAGGGGATAGACAAGAGAACAGAAACCTTGGGGCAGCCCACTAGGAGATTCTCATTCCCTGTTCGGGCAAGCATTCAGGCAGAAGTGGGGATGGCTTAGAGCTGCGGTCCCCAACCTTTTTGGCACCAGGGACTGGTTTTTTTCCATGGATCAGGGGGTGTGGGGTTGGGGGGGGCGGTAGTTGGTTTCCAGATGATTCAAGCGCATTACAGCAGAAAGCTGGAAGAAGCCTAGACCTCTGGCCCTGTGGATCAGCTCTTTCACCTCCAGAAATTATTTACCTGAGTAGGAAATAAACTCTCTGCTGTAACCCACTTTTATTTTGGATTTTCGGTGGCTTACAGTTTAATAACCCTAATCTTCGTGATACAGCCTTGGGTGGGAAGAGGAGAAAGTGTCTAGGAGACTTGCTTTTCTGCACAGCATGAGATGCTCCCACGGCCCCTCAAAGAGGCAGAGGTTGCAGCCATCATGTGTCTGGATCTAAGCTATGGAATGGGGCAGGACCTGTTGGCCTGGTGGCTAAACTGGATATCGTAGCAGTCATTGGATATCCACTCATTCATCTACCGTTTCATTCATTTACTCAGCCATCCCACCATTCTCTCATGAAGTTCATTCACTCATCTATGAGTCCAATAAAACATCAGAGCAGGCAGGGACCCCCAGGCTGGGAAGTGAGTCTGAGCTGGGCAGGGAAACACGGAAGCTGCTTCTGGGGACTAGCAGCCTACCCATCTCTGAGCTCCAGCTCTTGGCTCTGATTGGTGGCATCTCTGAAAAGTGGTCACATTCCAGGAGCATGCAGTTCCTGGGGGAAGGGCATAGTGACAAACATGTTTCCGGGCTGTCCCTCATTCTTCCTGTGAGAGAAGAATAAGACAGCAAGGCGAAGGTCTCTATAAGCACACCTGCATATTCGTGATGTCATGAGAGGGGATGGGTATATTAGCAAGTGGAGGGTTCGCCTACCTTGCAGCCTCTGAAAAATCTGTAAGACACCTTTGCTCAGAACACAATGTTAAGAATATTCTAGAAAACAGTCAGCAACTCATAGGCCTTGTATGTTTTTTCCAAAATTGAGGCAGGATCCCAGGGGAGGGAGGGCTTAACAAGATCCCAGAATTTGAGGCGGAGTGAGTCGGGAGAAGGAACGAAGAGGCAGAAGGGACCCACAGACATTCTTCTGAGGCATCTTTGATACTAAACAAAGTGACCTGGTGGGGAAAATAAGGATTCACTGGATATTCATGGTTGGCCCAGAATAAATCAGTTTTCTTTCTGCTGTTTGATGGGCCTGTATATCTTTGCAGACACTGCGGTCAAAATTGAGGCTTGAGAGAAGACAAAAAGCAAATGGATCTATTTCTGTTGTCTTTTGTTATGTAACAGACTATCCCAAAAGTTGGGCTTAAAATAACAATGGTTTTGTGATTCTTCTTGCTCCTCTGGTAGGCTGGACACGGCTCACGTGGATGAGACAAGAGAAGTACCCAGTGCCGACAAGACAGGGATTGGACAGGACATGCAGGCAGCTGCATTCAGCTTGTGGCCTGAAAGATCTAGAAGGGTGTGTCATGTAGCCTTTCATCCTCCACATGACTTTTCTCACCCCCTGGTTTCTCCTTCCCCCAGGGCAGCCTGGATTTCCTTACTACGTGGTGGCTGGATTCTGAGACAGTGAAAGCAGAAGCTTCCAGGCCCAGAAGTGGCATGGTGTCACTTCTGCCATATTGTCTTGGTCAAAGCAAGTCACCCAGACTCCAGTAGGTAGGAAATAGACTCCGCTTCTCCCCGGGAAGAACTGTGAGTGGCCATACTTACAGGCAAACTTCTGCAAGAAGTTGACAGGGATCACGGAACCCAGATGGACTGTAAGATGTGAAGTACAACAAATTTGGCTTATGCACAGCTTTACAGAAGCACATTTGGTGTGCAGAGTGAGGCTAATGGTTCATCTGCATGGGGCTGAAGCTGGGGTTCTACACGGCTGGTTTGGCTTGGCTTGGCTTGGCTTCCACTACCCTGCTTTCCTCTTCTTCAAACAGCCCCATCAGCAGGAGACCACTAAAGGAAAGAAAAATACACCAAGGCCAAGGTCATTAGCATCCCGGAACACTGGATTCTATTTCTGGCAGATCCGAGGTAGTTGGCAAACCTCTACCCCCTGCTTCCCAGCTCAGCACTCAGAGGTAATGAGCTCACTGTATTATGTGGCATTAGGAGAAGTGTCGGGTACCAACCAGGAGAGGAAATAGACTCCCCACTCTCCACGAGCATCAGTCTGCACCTGGGGCTTGGGGTTCAGCTCCGGGCTCAGGGAAAGGCAACTCACATTGATTGAGTGCCTACTGTTTGCCAAATGCTGCTCAGCACATCCGGCCCCTCCTTTTCTCCTGAGCCTCATCTTGTACTATTTTCCCTCTCCTGGCTTTCCTGCCAAACTGAGTGTATTTCTGTTCTTCCACTGGGCGACTCTTTCTCTTCCTTTGCATGTCCTATTTCCTCTGCTTGAAACTGTCTCTGGTCAACCCCAGTGCATTCCACAAATCGCAGGCTCTCTCCAGGCTACTGACCAGGTGTTCTCTAAATGTCTGTTGAATGACTGAATGATGGCATGAGTGACTCCTCATAACAGCCCATTTGACAGATGAGGAAGCTGAGGCAGACACCATCAAGCAGAGAGCTAGCTCATCCAAGGTTGAGATACGGCGAGAGGCAGTGCCAGGATTTAAATCCAAGATCATTTGGTGGCCAAGCTTGTTTCCTTTCTACCACACCTGGCTCAAGAGTTGAATGAAGGGGTGGACAGTGATAAGGGAGGGGGGAGTGGGTGCCAGTGGAAAAAGTGAGAACTCAAGCACCTCTCTGCCCCATTACTCACAGGGAGTAATACTAGAAACAGAGGTGAAACCTGGTCGCACAGTGTTTGGCTGAGTTTTTGTGAGTTTGGCCTCCTGTAATCTCTCTTGAGTTGAGGGTTTAAAGGCTCTTCTCTGTAGAGGAGAGGTGCTAGACTAGCAGCCTAGTTGGCTGTCAGGATCCAGAGAGCCATGCTAACTCCCAAAGTCTTTGGCACCCTTTGGTTAAAGGGGCTTCACGTCTCTGAGCCTCAGTCTTCCTTGTTCAGAAAATTAAGGGTTGTTGAAAAGTTAAAGCAGTTAATTGTGCAGCATGCTTGGTGAGGCCTGCCCACTCCCATCTTGAAACTCGCCTAAGAGAAGGCACTGATAAATATTAAGCTGGAAGGCCTATTGTTCTTCCATTACCATTGAACCTCTTCCGTCTCAACTTTTCCTCTGTGTCATGTTTTGTTCTGCTTTCCAGGGCTGCGGGAGGATCAGATGTGACAGAGGATGGGGAAGACATCAGTGGAATCCTATCCAAAGGACAAGGCTAAAGGAAGTTGGGTTGCCCTTCTGCTTCCACCTGGACCACACCAAGTCAAGCCTAAGGGGCCCAATAAATATCTGGAGAGGAGCAGAGGTTCCATGAACTTGGGAGATGATGGTAATAGGTATGATAACAGAGATGATGAGTAAGGAGATGATGGAGATGGTGATGGAGGAGATGATGGAGATGGTGATGGAGGAGATGATGGAGATGGTGATGGAGGAGATGATGGAGGAGATGATGGAGATGGTGATGAAGGAGGAGATGATGGAGATGATGATGGAGGAGATGATGGAGGAGATGATGGAGATAGTGATGGAGATGGTGATGGGGGAGATGATGGAGATGATGATGAAGGAGGAGATGATGGAGATGATGATGGAGGAGATGATGGAGGAGATGATGGAGATGGTGATGGGGGAGATGATGGAGATGATGATGGAGGAGATGATGGAGATGGTGATGAAGGAGGAGATGATGGAGATGATGATGGAGATGGTGATGAAGGAGGAGATGATGGAAATGATGGTGATGGAGGAGATGATGGAGATGCTGATGGAGGAGATGATGGAGATGGTGATGATGGGGGAGATAATGGAAATGATGATGAAGGAGGAGATGATGGAGATGGTGATGGAGATGGTGATGGGGGAGATGATGGAGATGATGATGAAGGAGGAGATGATGGAGATGATGATGGAGGAGATGATGGAGATGGTGATGGGGGAGATGATGGAGATGATGATGGAGGAGATAATGGAGATGGTGATGAAGGAGGAGATGATGGAGATGATGATGGAGGAGATAATGGAGATGGTGATGAAGGAGGAGATGATGGAAATGATGGTGATGGAGGAGATGATGGAGATGCTGATGGAGGAGATGATGGAGATGGTGATGATGTGGGAGATAATGGAAATGATGATGAAGGAGGAGATGATGGAGATGATGATGGAGATGGTGATGGAGGAGATGATGGAAATGATGATGAAAGAGGAGATGATGGAGATGATGATGGAGGAGATGATGGAGATGGTGATGATGGGGGAGATAATGGAAATGATGATGAAGGAGGAGATGATGGAGATGATGATGGAGGAGATGATGGAGATGGTGATGATGGGGGAGATAATGGAAACGATGATGAAGGAGGAGATGATGGAGATGATGATGGAGATGGTGATGATGGAGATGGTGATGGAGGAGATGATGGAGATGATGATGGAGGAGATGATGGAGATGATGATGGAGGAGATGATGGAGATGGTGATGATGGGGGAGATAATGGAAATGATGATGAAGGAGGAGATGATGGAGATGATGATGGAGATGGTGATGATGGAGATGGTGATGGAGGAGATGATGGAGATGATGATGGAGGAGATGATGGAGATGATGATGGAGATGGTGTTGATGGAGATGGTGATGGAGGAGATGATGGAGATGATGATGGAGGAGATGATGGAGATGGTGATGATGGGGGAGATAATGGAAACGATGATGAAGGAGGAGATGATGGAGATGATAATGGAGATGGTGATGGAGGAGATGATGGAGATGGTGATGATGGAGGAGAGGGAGATGACATTGATGATGAAGAGGTGACAGAGATAAGCAGATAATGGTGATGATGATATGATGATGGGCAGATGGGTGCACAGATGAGACAGCTTATAATAGCATGTTCAGGCCAAGCCTTAAGAAAGAAATAAAGGTACCATAGAAAGATCAAAGGACTAATTGTTCAAAGGCCTAGATATTTTTCAATCCAGGCTCTGCCTCTTACTTTTCAAGTGACTTTGGGCAAGTCATTTGACATCTCTAAGCTTCAGTTCTGTCACCTCTAAAACAGGAACAAAAAGCCTTCCCTGCTTACCTCACTGGGAGCATATGTGGAGAGCAAGGGGACTTAATGCCCGTGCAAGGTCTTCCTCACCACATGTCTTTAAGCCTCAATTTCCTCATTTACAAATGAGGCTACTAGTGCCATCCCCACATAGTGATGTGGCCTAGTTAAAATGGGTTCTTTTGTTAGCGGGATTAACCCAGTGCCTGCAAGAAGTGGGGGCTGCATTAACGATCCTTGTTGTGGCTAATGTCTCTGGTTCATTCTAGTTTTTTCTTTTCTGGCCACAGCCTCAGCTTGGCCTGACCTGGTATAATGATCACATCCTCCTGGTCATCACTGCTCCCCAAAAAACTTTCACAAGGGGCTGCTCTCTATGGTTGTGCAGGTTGCTCACTGCTCAAGTGCACTCAGCTAAGGAAATTCAGCTTGTGTTTCTCCCTCCCAAAGCTGTGAGCCTCAGAGAGGGGCTGCCTCTGCCTAGAAGATGTGCCTTTTTCTAAATCTCATGAAAACTATACATGCTAGAAGGCACCTGAATCACCTTATGGTGGGATTTATTCAACTTAGAAATGTGGAATCAGATGGAGCTTCAGAGGGGATCTGGCCCAATATTCTTGTTGTAAAAAAAGAAAACTATTCATTCAGTCATTCATTTATTGAACTTTTACTGGATACCTGCTATGTGACAGGGCTCTCCCGTTGCCTCAGTGGGAGAGTCCACTTGCAATGCAGGAGCCACAGGAGACGTGGGTTCGATCCTAGGGTCAGGAAGATCCCCTGGAGAAGGGTATGGCAACCCATTCCAGTATTCTTGCATGGAGAATCTCACAGACAGAGGAACTTGACAGGCTACAGTTCATGGGGTGGGTCACAAAGAGTTAGATACAGCTGGAGTGACTTAGCACACACACATACTATATAACAAGTAGCACCTCTCCGCTTAGCAGGAGGTGGAAGTGGCCAGGAGAGGAGTAGGGCACAGGATGTGACTGGTCCAACTGTGCTCCTGCTGACCTCTGACCTGGGGGAGACCCCATGTCCTCATTCCTCCACCTCCAGAGCTGTACGGCAGGATCCTGAAATGCCAGGTGTGGCACCAGTTTACCATTACTTGCTGTTCTCTGCACTTACTGGCACCTGACCCTGTGCCTTTGATCCTGCTGGGCTTGTGCACTGGTAACCCACTGTCCTCCGCTCAAGGCTCAAGGCTGATTTAGATGCCAAGGCCTGCCAGGGCTTAGGGGCTGTGTGGCCCTGGATGGTGCATTCAACCAGGAAAGAGGAGTCAGAACCTGGCTCTGGGTTTGCCTGTCATTAACATGTGTTGAGTTTGGTCAAGCCACAAACCATCTTTGTTTGTAAGATAAGAAGTCTGAGTCACATGACATATAAGGTCTTGCCAATTCTAATCTTCTGGTCACTGGTCCTCAAACTTTGGCATGGGAATTACTAGGAGCCTGGTTAAAATCAGCCCTACAAGCTTCAGATTTGGTGGATCAGGGGTGGGGCCTGTATTTGTCGCAAGTCCTAGATGCTGTGATTCTACTAGTCCAACCACTGCTCTAGCAACTCTGGCTGCACGTTAGAATCACCTGGGGGAGCTTTAAACAGTGTGGATATCAGGCCCAACCCCAGAGCAATTAAATCAGCATCTCCAAGTGGAAGCTTGTGCTTTGTTATCATTTAAAAGCTACGCCCCCCCATCACCACCCCGGGTGATTCAGGGATAGAAAACACTGTTCTGGAAAAGTGGCCAAGGATGTGAACGCACACTGATTGGGTAAATGTCTGATTTCCCTTTGAAGAAATGTCTCTGAGATCCCAACTCAGCCCCTTATTGGCTGCCTGGCTTTGAACAGTCTCCCTGAGCCTCCATTTCCCCTCCTGAAAGTGGTAGCTGTTAGGACCAAACTAATCTGCCTCCCCATGTCTGCCCTCCCCTTCATCTTGTCTCCAAGGAGAACTTGTGCATTTCTTCTGCTCTGAGGCTGTTCAGCTGAGCACAATTCAATAAGCATTTATTAAAAACTCACAGTGTGCAAGATGCTGGCCTTAATGATGTGGGAACACAAAGATGAATCAGGCTCCGTCCGCTCTCCAAGGAGCTCACATGCAAGTAGGGGAGATGAGGCATGTGTCCAAAACATGAGGCAGGATGTGTCACAGGCCAGAGAGGAAGTAACCGTGACAGAGACCACTGTATGCAAGGCCCCGTGGTGGGAGACCCTTTATGATACATTCTATGATCCTCCCAATAATCCATGAGGTAGCTTAAGCATAACACCCACTTTACAGATGAAGGAACTGAGGGTTAAAGGACTGGCCAGTTACCCAGGGTGCAAGAGCCAGGTTTTGTTGCCACAGGAGCCCAGAGCAGGATGAGATTCACACCATGAGAAAGGCAAGGAGGCTTTGTCAGAAGAAGTGCGGACACTGTGGTTTGAAGCCTGTGTAGAAGTTCAAAGAGTAGATAGAAAAAAAAAGGTAGATAGAGACAAAGGTAGAAGGGTTAGCATCACAAAGGACTGGAGGAGGGGAATCCAAGCTTCTTGAGGGACCCAGAAGTGGTTTGATTGGCTGAAATTCAGGCTAATGGTGAGGCACAGTGGGAATCAGATCCTGGTTGGAGGCCTTAGGTACTGGGCTAAGGGGTTTAGATTTTATATCTCAAGAAGTGGGGAGCCATTGAAAATTCTTGAGCAATGGATGGCATTTTTAGGAAAAGATGAAAGTGGTCATGGGTTATGAGAGAGGGAGGGTGATAAGAGAGCCCAGTAAGGAAAGAGATGGCTATGATAAGTGGTCCATGTGAGACGGTAGTGCAAACGGGGGGCGGGGGGGGGGCGGGGAGGAAGCCTAGGAAAGTGAGCACACGCAGGTGTCCTGTTGCCACGTGAAGCTTCCCTGGGCATCCATTCCTTATGTGCACCTGTTTATTGCCTGAGCCACTCTGCACTGGGGGGGGGGGGCGGCAGGGGCAGATGGGTCTCCTGGGGCCCCACAGCTCCATATACAGCTCCCCTCAAGATGGGGACATGGTCAGTGGAGCATGACCCACTCATGGTAGAGAACTGGGCTGAAGCAGCAGGTAATGGGTTCCTGGGCCAGGTTAAAGCTGGCCACCTGCCATGTTTCCAGGATGGGGGTGAAGGAACCAGCCCCATGGCCTAAGTCCTCCTGACCCGAGCTATCCAGGTGAAATGTACCACCCTGCCCACCTCCTGCTGCGAAGTTCACAGCCAGCTCAAGTCTCACAGCCTCTGTGCATCAAGCTGAGCACAAACCCTCCTGGGCTAAGCCAGTTCCTAGAAGCAAAGTCTAGGTGAGGAAAGAACACTGGGCTGGGATTCTGCCACTTGCCAGCTGGGTGGTCTTGAGTATGTCCCCAAAGCCTTTCTGAGGTCTATATATTCCACATCCTCCGGATAGGGGACTGATCACAGTCAAGGAGTCTGTAAGTGCTGAGTCCTCCATCTAGTCCCTCCACCTCCATCTACCCCATCTTCCTTAACTTCCCTGAGGAATCCGAAGACCACACAGAGACAAGAAGAGAAAACCACTATTTACAGTCAAAGGCTAAGACCATCTTTGTACGTTTGTCACTCTGTGGACCTAGCATAGCATACCCATTTTATAGATGACATAACCAAGCCCAGGTAACTTCCACAACTGGCCCAACTGGGCTCAAATATTTGAGCAGACATAGAGGCAGACTGAACACTAATGTCTCACCCAAAGGAGCTGGACCCTCAGCTTGGTTCCCCCCAGACCCCTTTGCCTCTCATGGGGTCTGAGAGCAGATTGGCAGACATCCCCCAGGTCCAGGGTTCTGGAAGAGAGGCTATAGGTCCCTGGCTGATACAAATGATGGTTGGACAGACACAGAACTGCATCCCTTCATTGTCCCTATACCTCATCACACACATTTTTTCAGTCTCCTGATAACACTGGAGGAGAACATCACTGTTGGGGGCTGCTGCTGCTGCTGCTGCTAAGTCGCTTCAGTCGTGTCCGACTCTGTGCGACCCCACAGACGGCAGCCCACCAGCCTCCCATGTCCCTGGGATTCTCCAGGCAAGAAGGTCTTTAACACCTCTCCCAAGCTGGCCCACCTCCCTTTTACACTCAGGGCACATCTCAAGCCTTGGAAGGCTAGTTTCCTGCTAGAATTTAATAACCTTGGTTTGTTTCCCTTGTGTTTATTTTTGTTCTTATCTTCTATTTATGGTGAGTGATACTGGTTTCCCATTTAAGGCAATGATACAACAATTCTCCAGAAAACGTGTTTGGGGCAAGGAAGGGAGGAGTGGGTCGTGGAGCCAAAGACAATTCTAAGTAATAAAGATTGATATCTGCCCTGGTTCAAGGTGGGGAGAAGCGAAGAAAGACAGAGGTGCTGCCCAAGAGCACTCAGTATAGTTTATGTCCCCAGACCTGCGTGTCGCGCAGATCTCCATTCAGGCGCGCTTAGGCCAAGGTGACTCCGCGGCCCCTCCTGACGGCACGTGCGCGGCCCATGTGTCATCCTGCGGGGTCCCGCGGGCCCGGCGACCTAGGGAGGAAAGCGTTGGCTCGGGGCGGGCAGGCCGGGCGCCCCGGAGGGCCCCTGGGGTTTTCGGCGGAGGAGGAGGGCGAGGGAGCTGTGGCGCGCGGGTTGCCACCTGACCGGGAGCGAGCGGCTGGGGTCCCCGGCCAACCCGCCGCGAGATCCTGGCGGGTCACCTGCGGCCGGGGCGGTGTGCGTGTGAGTGCGTGCGCAGACGTCAGCCTCCCAGGCCCGCTCCGCCTTCCGCTCACCGCGCGCACCCCGCGCCCCCTGCCGCCCCCACCCTCAGCTCCCCAGCCCCACGCGCCCGGGCACGCGGAGCGCCAGACTGCGGCGCCCGGGAGGCCGCGGGCGGGGCCGCGGGGCGGGGCCAAGCCGCGGGGCTCGCCACCATTGGTTGAGCGCAGCACCCGGGGCGGGGCGTCGGGCGAAGGCGGGTGGGCGCGCTCGCGGGGGCAGAGGCGGGCGCCGGGCTGCGGGACTGGCTACTCTCTTGCCGCGGAGAGGGTGAGCGGGAGCCGCTCGACGGGTCCACGGAGAACCGCTCGCAGAGGCGGCGAAAGGCGTCCAGGCCTAAGCTGGGCTTCTGCCGCTGGAACCGCCATCTGGAGCTTGGGCTCCGATCACTTTTCGGAGGAACCATTGACCTCGCCCGGCGGGAAGAAGAGGGGCGTCCGCCTCCAGGAGCAGGAAAGAGGGAGGAGCCAGAGCCCCGCAGAAAGTTCGCCTCCTCTGGGGGACCGAGGGGAAGAAGTGGGAGGAGGAGCCTGTTTAAGGCTAACTCAGAGCTGCGAAATCTTAGGGCGGCGTTCAAGGCCCCCTCCCACACGGGCGCGCAGCAGAGTGCTCTGCTCCTCTTTCAGCCGCTGGCTTCGCCTCGCAGGGAAAAAGAGCATACCCTCGGCGCCGGGGGAGTGGCAGAGCTGAGGTCGAGGCCGAGCCGGGCAGGCACCCTCCACCCGAGCGATCGCCTTTGGAGCGGGCGGAGTAGGTGGTATAGACAGTCGGGAGGATAGGTTCGCCCACCCCGGACACGCACATACGCACGCACCCGCAGTCACTTCCAAGGGACCCTCCAGGAGTCTCTAAGGACCAGGAGTCACCCCTTCTGCCCTCGCCCCCCAACCCCGGAGCCCCAAGCGGGGACCCCGGGATCGGACGTCCCCACGCTTCCGGGCACCTGGCTCAGCAGGAGTCCCCCGGGTCCGGGCAGGGCAGGGCCGGCGGCGGCGAGCCGGAGCCCGCCCAGCGCCCGGGCCCCGCCGAGGCCTCGGAACCCACTCATGGGGCACCGGCTCCCCGTGTCCCCTCGCCCGGCCGCGCCCAGCCCGGCGCCCCGAGACACGCAGAGGAGGATCCCGGCGCAGTGACCCGGGAGCCGCCGCAGCCCCTGGAAGCCTCGGCTGACGGAGAGGAAGGCTGCTCCCCGCACCTCCAGGCCCTTCCAGGCATCCCTCTGAGCCGCGCCAGAGGCCCGGCCCGCCATTCCCAGGTAGGAGGGAGACACCGCAACAGAACCAGGGAGGCGGGGAAGCCGGGGAGAAAGGTTTGAAGCTTTTGGGGGGAGGGTCAGGTGAAGCCTTACAGGAAGTGGAAAAGTCAAACTGATTGAGCCTGTTATATACCAGCATCACCGGGCAACTTCACTTACCTAGTTGAGCACCTACTGTGTGTCAGGCTGGATGCTTATCCCAGGAAAGAAAGACTTAACTGAGTTTTTATTTAAAGAGATCTGGAGTAACAGCCTGTTTGAATATAAGGAAACTGAGGCTTAGAGAGGAAGAGGCACTTCCTTTCCCCAAACACTCCCCTCCTCCTTCCGAAGCTGGCTTCAGCCTGCAAACCTGGCTGAGGGTGGGGCTGGGGTGAGGCCAGCTGGTGGTGGCCTTGGTGAGGACCTCCTCTGAGAGAGCTTAAGGAGCGCCTTCCTTGTGTAGAGTTCTTTGAGCTTTGGGGGGAATTGGTGCAAGGAGTGAGTTTCCTGGGCAATCCCCTTCCCAAGATGGGTTTTCTGTGCTCAGCTGGCCAGAGGGCCTCCAGGCACCTCTGCAGGGTTCTGTCCTCCCTGTGGCCCCAGCCCTGGGAAGATGACGAAGGTTGTAGTCCTGGACCTCAGGGGAGGTGGGAGGCTGTGCTGTGAAGGGGCAGCCAGGTCAGGAGCCCATGATTCAGGTTTCTTCTGGCATCAGAGGGACACGATGGGGTCCCCCAAGACCTCTGCCTGCACTCCAGTCCCTCCGCACCTGACTGCTCCAGGCAGCCCCTTGACTGCCGAGAGGAAGTGTCCCAGAGAAAGGAACCTGTTTGCTGTGTGCCAGGAGCTGTGTGGGCCTCTTGGCTTCTCATTGAGCTCTCAGGGCCACGCTGTGGGTTTGTTTCTACCATTTGATAGATGACCAATCCCACTAGGTCCAGTCATTTGCCCAGGGCGACTGGACTGGTGAGAGGCAGATGTGGTCTGCCTCCTTTCTGCCACCTCAAGGGTGGTGAGATTGGCTTTGCAAAGCACCCATGACTCCCCTCAGTGGGGGCATGGAGGCCGGTGAATGTGTGTGTGTGCCCAGAGTCTGGGATGTGCCCTAATGGTGGAGGCTTGGGGTGTGTGGGAGGGAGGGAAGGAGGGAGGGCTCAGGGTATCATGAGGAGGATGTGGCCGGACTCTCATCCTCTGCTCTTGCCCTTCTGACCCTTCCATCTTCCAGGCAGGCCCTGGGAGAGGGGCTCGAGGGAGAAGAAGGGGTGAACCCACAGACGCATGGGGCGGAAACTGCCTGCTCAAGGTCTGGGAGGGTCCTGGGCAGTGTGCTTGCCCCCAGCTATCTGCAGCAAGAGACAGAGGGAATTAGAATAGACCTCCAGGGTCATTCCCCCAACCCAACGACAGCTGAGGCTTCACTGAGTCAGACACTGTTTTGAAAAAGCCTGATTTTGGCCAGGAGGTGGGTTTTTATAGAGGTAAAAGCCCAGACTTTGGAGCCAACAGCCTGATTCTAATCCTGGCCCGACCAGTCATCTGTGTAAACTGGGGCAAGTGACTCAGCCTCTCTGACCTCCCATGTCCCCATGGGTCCAGCAGGTTGATGGTGGGCCCCTCTTCATGGGACTGCCGTGAATTCATTGGGATAAGGCACACAGGCACCCAGCATGATGGAGACCTGCTGGGCTGTGGTGACCATTCCCCCAGCACAGCCCCGCCACCTCTGCTCCAGGCCCTTCTGCCTCCCAGGTGCCCATAGAAAGACCCTGGGGTGAGTCACAGAGCTTGCATTCGGGTACCCATGTGCTACTGGTGGCTTCCATTTACCATTCTCTGGGCCTCCAGGGGGGAAATCTACATTCTCAAAGGGCCCTTTGAACTCTGACCCCTGCCTGCTTCTCACTGTAGGGTGGGCATGGCTGAGGATGGAGAGAGGGGAACAGGAAGTGGAGGAGGAGAGAAGCTGTGCCCACAGCACACCCACAGAGCTTCCTCTAGGGGAGGAGAAGGGAAGAAGGACACGGGGCTGGGGGACGGAGCCCATGGAAGTGCTGTCACCTGATGGCCAGGTGTTTGGGTGCTTCACACAGCCCCACCTGGCTGGGGCCATGTGCAGACTCGCAGTCTTTCGGAGATGAAAGCCACAGATTTTTTTTCTCCTTTGCCCTTTTCTGACCCCCTGCCTCCTCTCTCTGACTTCCTCACGTCTACTCAGTCTCTGATGTTAACACATCTAATGCCAAGAACTCTGAGCTAGAGGCTGGGACAGGCAGTGATGGAGACATACCATCCCTGGGGGCTGCCAGCCTTCTCTGTCTGTAGACAGAGATGACCAGCAGCAGAGTCAAGCTCCCAGCAGAGGGACTTGGGGAGGAGTCCTGGTGCGGGGCCTCTTACCCCCCGATCCCGGCCTCTGTTGAAGACCCAGGCTGGCTTTCTCCCAGCCTGGGAGGAGATTGAAGAGTTCAGTGCTGTTGGCTTCCTCTCCCTTGCTGCCCACCCAGGTGTGTGCTCAGTTCATGGCGACCCACCTCAGTGTAGCTCCTGGGCCAGCTAGACAGGGTGGAGGTGGAGGGAGAAGACCCCAGAAGGAAGCTCTGAATGATCTCCGAAAAGGAGAGCCATTTGCTGCTTTCACACACAGGTCATTTATTGAGCACCTGCTGTGTCCACGGCACTGAAATAGGAAACCCTGCGGTGTAAGCTCAAAGTTGGCTTCAGGCACAAATTGGGTGGGGGTATGTAGGAGTTGTATGTTTGGAGTCACCATCCTGGCCCCCTTATTAACTAAAAGGGCCAGTCATGTAGACTTTTAAGCATCAGGTCCTTATTTGTGAAACAGGGAAGGGAATGCATACTTCATAGAGAGGTGGTAAGGGGAACCCCAAGGCATGGGGCAGACTGCCTGAGATTGAAACCCTGCTTGGCTGGTTACTGGCTGTGTAACCATGAGCAAGGTACTAAACTTCTCTGTGTTGCTTTAGTTTCCTCATCTGTGAATTGGGGTAACCACCTACCTTCTGGGGATCCTGAAGGATGAAGTGGGTTAGTACACATTCAACTTAGAACGCTCTGCATATATTAACTGCAAAAAAAATGTCAGCTGTGATTATTGCTCTATACTTAGCACACTGCTTGGCACACTGCAGGGCTTGGTTACTGCTGATTGTCGTCACAGCTCCAGGGTCAGCAGTATGCTGAGCTGGCTTATTGTGTGCGACCCTTTGCAATTCATTCATTGAGATCATCTTGGGAGCTTGGAATCGGCCATGGTGGGAGTATTTCACCATGAAATTGACAAATGCTGCCAATCAGAGCTTTTATGAAGGTCTTTTAAAGAAACCACTTTATTGCACGGTGGCTCTCAGCTGGGCAGGGCGATGGTACTGAGCAGGTTGTGTGCAGTGGCAGCTCACTCAGCATTCTTGCCTGGAGAATTCCATGGATGGAGGAGCCTGGTGGGCTACAGCCCATGGAATCACAAAGGGTCGCACATGGCTGAGCACCTTCACCCGCTTGGTGGGGTGGGAGGTGACATTTGAGCCAGACCCTGATAAAGGGAAGAGGGGTTCTGGGGGAGGGGCTGGCATGAGTTGCGGGCTGGTCCCAGCAGAGCTCAAGCTCACTTGGGGTTCCAAGTAGGGAGGAATTCTGGTGGGTGCTGAGAGAGGAAAAAGGAGGGTGGCTGGGCTATGAATGGCCTTTGGGTGGGCCTGATGGAGCCCCTGGAAGTTACTTATCTCTAACTGGGCTTTGGAGCTTGGATACATTTTGGCCTCTCCTACAAGGTCAAGAGGTTCCTGTAGAAAGTTTTGGGTATATCCCAGAACCATAAACCCTTGGAGCTATGAGGGACCTGAGTCATTCTTGTGTCATTTTCTCTGACCTGCATCCCGTAGTCCAGGCAAACTCCCAGGACCTGGAGGTTGAAAAAATTGCTGGGCAGCCCTGTCCCTGGGCATGGAGGATGTGGTCTGGACCTGGCCTTTCTCTTCTTTCTGGGAAGGCCAAATGGCCATGGCACCCCCTTGCTTAAGAAATGCTCTCTGAAAGCTTCTCCATGCCGTGTCCCGGAGTCACAGGCTCCCGGGAAGCCAGAACTGCAAAGGACAGATGGTCCAGGCAGAGAATAGATTCTAACAAGAGTCAGCATCTTTGAGACCTTGCCATGTGCTGAGCCCTTTACAACAGCCCTATGAATCAAGTCCACTTTATAGATGAGAAAAGCGATGTCAAAGGTTAAGCTCCTTTCCTAAGAGGAGTAGCGAGTTAGGGGCAAGTCGAGGGGTCCAGCCCCTGCAGTCCCATCTGGGAATAAATAAGGGGTGAATGAACCCAAGGGTGAGTGAATGAGTAAAAATGGGTAGATAAATGAAGGAGGAAAGAAACAAGAGAGGGATGTTCAGGCAGAACTCCACGGCCCTTAGAGAGATCCCAGTCCAGCCTTCTCATTGTACAGAAGTTAGTGAAAGTCAC
The DNA here is from genome assembly GCF_001704415.2 of Capra hircus. Classification (NCBI taxonomy): domain Eukaryota; kingdom Metazoa; phylum Chordata; class Mammalia; order Artiodactyla; family Bovidae; genus Capra; species Capra hircus. The sequence continues at coordinate 72,434,701 of NC_030812.1, forward strand.
TCAGTCGTGTCTGACTCTTTGCAACCCCATGGATTATATAGTCTGTGGAATTCTCTAGGCCAGAATACTGGAGTGGGTAGCTTTCCCCTTCTCCAGAGGATCTTCCCAACCCAGGAATCGAACCCAGGTCTCCCGCATTGTAGGTGGATTCTTTATCAGCTGAGCTATCACAGAACCAAGTAAGAGGCTGATAGGGGAGGCCACAGCCTCCAGCACAGGCTGCAGGGCCAGGCTCCCGGCTTCCTGACACTCGACCCCCTCTCTCTCCTGCAGCCCCGAGCCATGATGAAGACCTTGTCCAGCGGGAACTGCGCACTCAGTGTGCCTGCCAAGAACTCATACCGCATGGTGGTGCTGGGCGCCTCTCGGGTGGGCAAGAGCTCCATTGTCTCCCGCTTCCTCAACGGCCGCTTTGAGGACCAGTACACGCCCACCATCGAGGACTTCCACCGGAAGGTTTACAACATCCGCGGTGACATGTACCAGCTGGACATCCTGGACACGTCTGGCAACCACCCCTTCCCCGCCATGCGCAGGCTGTCCATCCTCACAGGTGGGTGCTGGAGGGGGTGGGCACGGGAGCTTGAGTAGAGGAGTGTGTGTGCTCGGTACTTTACAGTTTGCAAAGCACTGCCTCCATCTGAGATGAAGCTCATGAGCCGCTGTGCACCGCACCGTGAGGTTGGAGAGGTATTGCTGCTTGGCGACAGAGGATGGAGCCAGGGCCCCAGAACCCTTCCCTCTGACTCTGGTTTCACTGCTTGTGGCTGCTGGTGCTACCTTCCAGATCTGTGGCTTTACCTAGGAACAGAGGGGCTCCTGCCTACTTCCTGCCGCGGGTGACCCAGCAGAGCTCCAGGGCCCAGGGTCAGTCTGTCAGACTCAGATCTATTGACACCCAAGGCCTTTGCTGCCTCTCAAAGAGGCAGGGACAGAACCCAGACAGTGATCAGTCAGAGAGGCTGGTGGGGACTGCCCATGCTGGGAACTCAGTAATAATCACAGTAACGGCCATGGCGATTGCTAACTCTTATCAGGAGCTGCGTGCCTGGGCCTCTTTCTAGAGCTTGGCATGTATTTAATTAATCCTCACAACTAACCTAGGAGATGGGTATCTGCCTCCATTTTACATGTGGGGAAGCTAAGGCCCCGGGAGGTTGAGCTACTCCAGATGATAACACAGCTGAGAAATGGCATTCTGGCTCTCAGGCTTTAACTCTGGGCTCTCCTGTAGCCTCTCAGCCAGGCTGGGAGCTGGGGAGGGAGGGGAGCTTGTGGGGTACTAAGCAGGGGCAGATGGAGATGTGAAACTGGGCTGTGCTTTTCGTCACTCAAGCAGTTTTGTCTGGTAGCTAAGAACACAGGCCCAGAAACTGGTCTGCCTGAGTGCAAATTCTGATTCTGCTGCTTCGTGGTTTTGTACCTCTGAGCAAGTGACTTGACCTCCTTGGGCCTTGATTTTCTTATCTCTATCGTATCTGTACCCATCCTAGAGGCCTTCATGAGAATTAAGTGAGTTTATATAGAAAAAGTGCTTGGCGAGTAGAAGGTGAGTGCTTGCGAAATATGGGTCTCATGTGAGACCTGCATTTGCAGTGTGCCTGCAGTGGGCTTCGCAGTTATTTCCTCAGCCACACCCTGCCGTTGTTGGGCAGCTGATGAAGGAGAGATATCAGCAAGTAGTCCCCCGGCCATCCCTAAAACAACTGCACAAATCGAAATACTTCTGCACCGAGAAACCCTTGCTATCCCCACCCCTCCCCCTACAGCCCAGCTAAGACCCCTCCCCGAGTGCCCTGGGCAGATGGCTTCCTTTTCCAGCTGTTCTCGCTGATCATCTGATCCAGATCACACTCGGCCTGCCCCACTCCACATTTTGGAGAAGTTTGTGAACAGAGGGAGCCTGGGCTGACCTGGGTTCCAGTCCTGTCTCCACCACTTGGTAGTTTACACATAGGACCAGAGGTTCAGATCTCAGTCTTTCCAGCTGCACAATGGGTATAATGTTGCTTCCTCCCGGGGTGACTCTTCAGCCTACAGGAAGGTACCAGGGGAGGAAGGCATGGGGGCATTTCCAACACAGTGGGGATTGCAGGAATGTCAGCTCCCCCTACCATGGGGAGGGGACACAGTGCCCACCGATAGAAACAAAGCTAACCGAGGGAGGGAGAGACAAGATATAGAGAGGAACCACGCGCATATTTCCCAACTTAAGTTTTAATTACACAAATAACACACAAATGCATGTTCCTCTAAGCATATAGATAAGGGTAAAAAGCTCTCTTGACCCTTTATTCCACCCCCGCCAGGCTCCTGCCTCCTCCCCCAAGGTACCATCCCATCAGTCTTCCAGACACCCCATGAACATATTGACATTCATGTTTGGGTCCCCAGAACAGAGTATTTTCGTCTTCTTTATGTGCACGTGTCATTCTGGGCACATCTGTCTGGCCACCCGTATTTTTGCTCGCCAGCCCATGCCTCATTTTCCAACCTGGTGCTGATGCACAGCACATTCTGAAAGCCATTAATTCTGCCGCCAGCTCTCCTTCCAGCTGCCAGCCAGGCATCTCTGAAACTTGGCATGCAGCTTTGCATTTGAATGTGTCAAGGCCGCGGAGTCCTCAGGGGCCTGGGATTAGCCTACCAGGATAGGTTTCACAGCCCAAGCAGAAATGGTTGCCAGGCCGGCACTGCCTTGCAAGTGCCTTTCTCAGCAGCCCACACCGCCTTTCATCATATCGCATCCCGTCCATGCGGCCAGCTTTATGAACACCCACTGTGCATCGTGACAAAGCCTCCTTTTGCTCCAGAGCGTGTCATTGGCAGGAACGCAATCCTGAATGTGGTGGGTGCTATTTTGGGGGGACAAATGGTATGCCCTGGGGGTCCAGAGGAAGGAGGCAGTGGGGCTACCAGAAGCTGGAATTGCTTGATTTTCTCTTGAGAACGTGGGCTGGTCCCTGGTGCCTCTAAGCCCCAGTTTCCTGTAAAACAGGGATCTTAACATCTCCCCACAGGTTCTCAAGAGTTTACGCCAAAGTGTAAAAGGTGCTTTGAGTGTGAGATTGTGATCACTGTGTGAGATCTGACAGTCGAGGTAGAGGCGCTGGTCTTCTCTCACCCTCCCCACCTCCCCATCGTCCCTGTTTCAAAGACCTACACTGAGGGATACAGCAAGTTGTAGCAGGGGTAGCATGGGCCTCAGAGGCTAGTGTGCACTGGTCCATCCATAATGTATTCAAGAAGCAGCGGGCACCTGTGTGTGCCAGGCACCAGAAATTGGGTCCATGTCTCGGCCCAGCCGCGCCTGAGCTGTGTGATCTCGGGCCAGTTGCTCACCGTGTCTGAGCCTCAGCCTGCCCACCTATCGCGTGAAGGTAATGAAATGCCCCTCACAGAGGTTTCATGAGGAATCAAGGGGTACTCAGGTGCCTCTTACACGTGCTTGTGCTCATTATCCTTTTGAGATACAAGTCACCGAGCCCATGCCACTCTCCATTTATTATCTCATCAGTCCCTCAGAAGCATCCTGCATGAGACAGGTGGGGAAACTGAGGTTTAGGGGGGTGGCATGACCCACGCAAGGCTGAGTGAGGGGGCAAGAGATAAACCTAGACTTGCCTCCTGCCAGCCCTCTCGGCTCCTACTGTATACCAGGCTCTCCAGGCCCCGGGGATGTGCACTGAACAACAGGAGCCCTGCTCTTGTGGAAAGTGTAGTAATTACTATTCTCACACAGTCCACACAAGCTCACCAATCACTCCCTCTGTCTACAGCCCTGCAGGGAAATGTAGGGTCGATCCATTGTGGTTGAACCAGGCTGTGCCACGTATTAGCTCCGTTACAAGTGATTTAGCCCCCTGGACCTCAGTCTTCTGCTCTGGAAAACGGGAATGATAGCAGCTCCCCCAGAGGGTCACTGAGACGGTCAGGTCAAGGAGTGGGGAGAGGCCAAAGGAGCTGCCTCTAAACTTACCTCCCAGGGTTTCTGTATCCACAGGCGATGTGTTCATCCTGGTGTTCAGCCTGGATAACCGGGAGTCCTTTGACGAGGTCAAGCGCCTCCAGAAGCAGATCCTGGAGGTCAAGTCCTGCCTGAAGAACAAGACCAAGGAGGCGGCAGAGCTGCCCATGGTCATCTGTGGTAACAAGAACGACCATGGCGAGCTGTGCCGCCAAGTCCCCACCACCGAGGCCGAGCTGCTGGTGTCCGGTGATGGGAACTGCGCCTACTTTGAGGTGTCGGCCAAGAAGAACACCAACGTGGACGAGATGTTCTACGTGCTCTTCAGCATGGCCAAGCTGCCGCACGAGATGAGCCCCGCGCTGCACCGCAAGATCTCCGTGCAGTACGGGGACGCCTTCCACCCCCGGCCCTTCTGCATGCGCCGTGTCAAGGACATGGACGCCTACGGCATGGTCTCCCCCTTCGCCCGCCGCCCCAGCGTCAACAGTGACCTCAAATACATCAAGGCCAAGGTCCTCCGGGAGAGCCAGGCCCGCGAGCGGGATAAATGCACCATCCAGTGAGCGGGAGGGATGCTGAGCTGGGGCTTTGGCCAGGCCTTTTGGGAGGTGGCCCTGGCACCCGCTGCCCACATCCCCCGGACGAAACCCCAAGAGCAGTCACATTCCGAGACCTTTGGGGGGCCAGACCGGAGGACCCCAGCCTCCAACCTCTGTATAGTCTCCTGCCTTCAACCGCTTCCCTCTGATTCCTCCTTTCCGCCGCTCCCCTTGGGTTTCAACTTCTCCGTGGCGGGGGTGGATCTCTGCTGGGCAGGAGGAAAGGCTGGGTGACATACGGACTTATGTCAGGACCCGAGTCAGAGCTTGCCTGTCCTTGCAAGAAACGCTGATGCCAGACGGGCCAGGGTACCGGCTTCCAACGGAGACTCCTGGAACATCAGAGGATGAAAACAACACCCCAAGTCAGCTGGGAGGGGGCTCTGCCCTCCTGGTGTAAGACGCAGCTTGGTTTAGGTGGCAGCTGGAAGTTTCTTCCCCTACCCCGTCCTGAAACACTAACCCTCTGGCTCAGCAGTTTCTATCCCCTGCCCCCTGAGTTGGCCCCCAGCTCTCCCTGACTTTGAGCCAGGGGCGTCTCTGTGTTCGAAGTGGGTGTGGCCACGTCTCCTGGACCACGCCCATCTCCTGGACTGCCTCCCTCAGCCTCCCCTCCCAGGTTCCCCTCGTCGGCTGGTTGTGCTTTGTTGTTGCAGCTGTTACGTCCTGTTCCCAGTAGAAACGGAAATCATTGTACTGTAAAAGCCTAGTGATCCCTCGTTGGCCAGGACCTCCCCCCAAGTTCAGATCCACCGCCTCCACGGGGGACACCTTCCTCCTCGGCTCCCAGATGGGGTTCCCGTGGCCTGTCCACAGCTGGACACTGCCCTCCTCCCGAGCTTCGCGGTTTACGCTTACACAGACGGGGCAGGCAGGCCGGGGCTGCGTCTCCTCCTGCCCCCATTTCACAGAGGAGGCAGCTGAGACTCAGAGGGCCAAGGAGCCGGCCCCAGCTCCGCCTGAAAGCTGGCTGGCCTCTGCTGTGCTTGTTCCTCAAGCATTTATTGAGCACCTGCTGGGTGCTGGGTCCAGTGTGCTAGAAAGCAAAGAGGGTGAGAGATGCGCGTGACGCCCCTAAGGCCGAGGCTCCGTGGCGCCAGCCTCTTTCCCTCCCCCAGCCTGGCCTGACTGCCCCTGCTGCCCTACTGCCTCTGTGCACGCAGCTGTGAGGGGATGTGGAAGAGAACCTGGGAGCTATAGCTGAACCCAGGAGAGGCAGATGAGAAGAGCTCCCAGGGGGCCTTTTCCTGGCACCTCGGATGGGGTTGTGCTGGGTACCAGGCGTGGTGGAATTTGAACCTGTGGACCAAAGGCTCTCATCATCAGCTCTTAACAAAGACGTTTAGTATTTTAAATCTCTTTGAAACTATTGAAGTTTAGAGCCACAAGGAGCCTTAATGATTGTCTAGTGAATCCGAGGCCCAGAGAGGGTAAGTAACTTGCCTGGGGTTACACAGCAAGCCTATGAGTGGCAGAGGCAGGGTTAGGTCGGGGCATTCAGCACACACTATTATGTGCCCCTTCTGATCCTGCCTCAGCCCCTGGGGCCTTTGGGGATTTGAGGTGTCGTCTCCCTGAGCCTTTCCCCAGATTGGCCTTTGAGGGCTTCTGCAGATCATGTGTACATTGTACCCACGTATATACCTGTACACACACGTGAACACACAGAGAGATACATGCCCTGGCTTCAGCTCTGCACACCCCACACCTCCTACCCGGCCCTGCCGCTCAAGGCAGCTGCTCTGACCCTGCTTCTGTACCCCCACCTGGCCCCAGCCTGAACCCTCTAAGCAGACCAGGTGTCCTGGCCAGGACAGATGTGTGGCCTGCTTCCCCGTATTTCTGTGTACACTCTTGATTAAAGTGGGTTTATTTCTAAGCCGTGCCCTTGACCATGTGTGTTTTCTGTATTTCCAAGAGGAGGCGTGGCTCTTCTGCGACCATAGCTGGCCTTTCTGTCCCCAGATTGCACCTGCCTGGTGCCTTCGCCCTGCAGGTCAGCGCTGAGTCAGCTGTCGAGGTTAATTAAGTACGTGGTGGGAGTGGGGAATAAAACCCCAAGGTAGGAGGGAATAACAACCCTGGCCCTTCTGGGCCCTCCGAGGCCTGTGTGCTGAGGTGTCTGTGTACCTCTGAGGAGTGACCAGGTCAGACAAGAGAAGCCTCCTCCCCATGGACCATCAGCTCTTTGTGATCACCATGCGTCTGACTTCTAGGTGGCACCCAGAACCACGTGGAGAGCATTTAGCAATAACGGGAAACAGTTGTGATTACCAGAACTGCAGAGAGGGGCGGCATGCTATTAGCTCCTGATGGGGGATGTTGCTGAACACCCTCCAGGGGCCAAGGGCAGCCCCCACCATAAAGAGTTACCCTGTCCTGAAGGTCAGCAGTGGGCAGCCTCCCCGCTTGGACTGTCAACACTTGAGACCAGGACACGGCCCATATCTACGTGTGGTTGATACAACCTACAACTTTCTGAACAGTACTGAATAAACATTGGACAAGCAGAATGGCCCTCGTGTGAAATGACACAGGACGTGGGTGGGGATGGCAGATGGAAATGGGGGGAGGTGGGGTGGGGGGAGGCTACGTGTCCCTGTGTAACCCCTAACGTGGCACCTTGAATGGAAGTTCTTGGACCGAGGCGAGGGGATCAACCACACCCCTGCTGTGTGAATGACACCCCTCCTCTCGCTCCGTCTTCTCTTCCAGCCCCATGAGAAACATGCTCCTCGTGTTCTCCCTTCTAGTGGTGGGGAATTAGGCTCAGAGCACTCACTATCTTATCCAAAGTGGCACAGCAAAAGGGGTGAAGTGGCAGATCATGGACTTGAAACGAAGGGTCATCTGAGCTCCATGTGGGAGAGGAAAGGATTTTGCATCTGGGAGATGGAGACAGGTCTGTGCTTTTGATGGATCAGTAAGTACCACTGAGCTGGAGGGCCAGGCCTGGAGAGAGAAGTTCAGAGAAAAGGAAGACAAGGTCCCTGTGGGCCAAGGGCTCATGATTCAGAGGGCAAGATCCCTGTGCAGGCGTCTGGGTGAGCCCGGCTATGGTGCAGGAAAACCAGCCTGGGAGAGCTCCCAGACTCCACCTATGGAGGAGCCCAGCTTTCCTCCCATCCTTTGCCCACGCCAGCCAGAGAAGGTCCATGTGGGAGGCAAGTCACTGTGATGCTCTATCAGTTCTGGGTTTTGTAAATGTGAGATGTGGAGGTGAACATTCCTTCCTGCATTGCAGGTCAGAACCGCACCCTAAGAAGGGCTAAATGGGGAGGCAGTTGGGCGCACCCACGCAAGACTTCCACAGTGCACCAGAGCCCTGGCACTTCTGCCACGCTCCATCTCCATGGCGGAGGCAGTGAGGGGTGGGGTGCTGTGAATACATCTTATCTCTTCCCAGACTTCAGTTTCTTCAGCTCTTAATGGGAAGTGGTGAGGAGGACAGCTGGACCAGACAGCACATGAACAGCCCCTTACAGCTCTATGTTCTCTGCTAGAAGGAATTAATATTCCCACTATATAACCCACAACATTCTGATCGTTACTAAACAGAACACGTTTGCTCCAGTCCTGGCCCCAGCCCCACTCCGTGCATCCCACAGATTCACCCTGGGATGGGGTTAAGCAGAGGAGGGAGATGTCCCAGAAAATCAGCCCTGGGATGGAGGATGGAATAGATTGTAAAAAAGTTCCTGTCATGCAGAGAGCATTCAGAGATAAGCCCAGAGCAGCCAGCTTAACCCCCATCCTAGGAAGGGAGCGCTGGGAATCTGATTTCTGAGAATTCTAAGCAGCAGACTGTAAGGACTCATTCTGTTCCACCTCCCTGAACCTGTCACTTACTCAAAAGAAAAACTTCAGTCTGCATTCTGGCTTGGTGGGGGGCTGATGAGAGGCCACCGGGGCTCAGCAGCAGAGGCTACTGGCAACGCGGAAGGGAAAAGGAGCCGACCTTTGTTGCAGGCCTGCTGTGCACCAAATACCATGCTCAGCCTGTTTCCACATCCTCTCATTGCATCCTCGAGGCAAAGCCATATGAATCCTCATGGGGGGGCCTGAGGCCCAGAGAAATAAGGCGTATGCCCAGGGTTGCACAGCCAGTTAAGTGGCAGAGCTGGGCTAGAATTCATGTCTGATTGCAAAACATGTTTTCTCTCTAGAGCTTTCATAGCTGAGCCAGATAGAAGCTGCTCTCTGGAGGGAGAAGCCAGCAGGTTGGGGTGTGATTGCGAACATGGTTCAGGAAACTCAGGTCGATGTCATTCATAAGAAGTGAGATGCCTGCCCCTCATAACCAAGGGCACAGCCACTGTAGCTAAGAGCTTAGCTTCTCTTTCATGGAGAAGCCGGAGGTGAGCAGACTAGATCAGAGGATGGCTCTGCTCTGCCGGGTCATTCGGGCATGCAGGTCTCAGCCTCCTCCATCTCTAGGATCATGTCACATCTGCAAGGTCAAAGCCACCACCACATTCCGGTTCAGCCGGAAAGTTCAGGGAAGAGAGTGCAGACACTGCACCTCTGCTGTTCTCAGATCCCTGGACACATCCCGTCCACTCACTTTCCACTGGCAAAACTTGGACTTGTGTCTGAACCTCCCTGTGAGAAGGGCTGGGAAACACTGTTCGTTGCTGGCTGGCCCCATGTCCAAGGGTGACTCGTAGAAGAAGATGGGGAGCAGTTGGCTGGCCAGCTAACAATCTCCACCCAGCCATCTTCACACAGTGGTCTGAACCTCAGGACTCATGACCAGCCTGTCTTCCGACAAGCTTCACACTGCAGACATAATCAGAAAGCAGCTCTGACCTCCCAAGGCCTTTTTCAAGTGGCTCTGGGTTTTGCTTTCCCCCTCCCTCCTGAGAACTGGGACTGCCCCATGACTTTTCTCACCTGTACCAGAGAAAATTTGGGTGGCAACACAGTCTCAGTTTGGTTGAAGGAAATGGCAACCCACTCCAGTATTCTTGCCTGGGGGATTTCATGGACAGAGGAGCCTGGTGGACTGCAGTCTACGGGATCGCAAAGGAGTCTTACCTGACTGAAAGAGCAGCTAAACAACAACACGGACTCAATTACAAGTCATTTGTCATGCGATGATCGACGTTTCTGTCTTCATTCAAAGGAAAGACCTTCTCCCCTTCCTGCAGCTGAGTTCCCCTCTGCACAGAAAGCTAGAATTCAGGGAAGAGAAGGGTGGGCAGGTTCTCCTTTTTTTACTCTCCATCTTCCGTTTTAGTGAATTGCAGTTTCTTTTTCCTCTGTTCATGGGGGATGGGTCTGGGGGGCAGGGTAGGGGAGAAGTGGGGGAGGGATGTTCTTCCTTGCAGGGCACTCTGGTATTGAGGTAAGACTGTCATGCTTAGAGCTTGGGGAATGTTTAGTGATGGTATTAAAGCCTAAGAGGTTATTTTGTAGGTTTTTCAGAGACCAGCCCACCATCCCTGGGAATCTTGATGTAGTTCTGTGCGTCTCTGTTTGGGGTACCTGCTTAGTCTTTCGGCAGGCCCTAGGACTGTTCTGGCATCCGTGGATTCCCTCTTGCCCCTCCAGGATGCTCACTTGAAAAGGGTTGAAGGCATCCCCGCAGCAGTGTTCTCTCATGGTTATCCCACATTTGCTCTATATCAAACCCACATCATTTACCCCAGTTAGCTCGAGTGGAAGTTGCTCTTAGTTCAGGCAGCTTTTTTATTTGGCTTCACTGCCTGGACTGTAGGATGTTAGTTTCCCAACCATGCCTCCTGCAGTGGAAGTACAGAGTGCTAGCCACTGGACAACCCGTGATGTCACTTTAATTGTTTTTTAATTTTGAATTTATTTTTTATTATTTATATTTTATTTTTATTTGGGGAAGGCAATGGCACCCCACTCCAGTACTCTTGCCTGGCAAATCCCATGGGTGGAGGAGCCTGGTGGGCTGCAGTCCATAAATAATTCATCTGAGTTCAGTAAGGATCTTTAGCATCTAACTCAGACAGTCTATCACCCACTGGATTTATCAGGCAGGACAGGAGTCCACAGAGCCCTGGGCTATAGGGACATGTGTTAAGCACTTGAGGCTTGAGATGAGGGCAGACACTCTCACAGAAGACCATAGCACTCTCCAAAGATTCTCTTTACCAAGAAATCCTCTCACTACCGACTCTTTCATATCTTTGACATAGGTAAGAAGTGAGAGCGTCAAGTAGCTGGCTCTTGGCCATCTACAGTGAAAAAGTTGCTATTTATTTGCATGTTACTTTAGAATCTGAGAACACTCTTGTTGGGTCTCAACCAAAAAGAAAGGGAGAGGCCAGCCTCATCTGCCAGGAGAAAGGGGACCGGGGAACGACACTCAGGGAGGGGTTCCAGCCTCATCCAGGAAATGGAACGCTGAACAGAAAAGTGAGTCAGATTCCAGTGCAAAGACTGAACCAGCGCAGGTATCCTGGGCACCGCTTTTATGTGTGTCTCAACAAGAGAGGCAGAGCTTCTTAAAAGTTAACAAATAGACTCTGATCTGAGGCTTTCTGGGTTTCCCTGGTGGCTCAGATAGTAAAGAATCTGCCTGAAGGGCAGGATGCCTGGCTTTAATTCCTGGGTTGGGAAGATCCCTGGAGAATGGAATGGTAACCCATGCCAGTATTCTTGCCTGGAAAATCCCATGGACAGAGGAGCCTGATGGGCTACAGTCCATGAGGTCCCAAAGAATCAGACACGACTGAGCGAATAACATACCCTCTCACTGAGACTTTCTGGGTCCAAATCTCAGCTCTGCTATTTTCAAGTTGAGTGTCCTGAAGCAAAGTACTTTTGTATTGGTCAGCTTTCACTGCAATAATGCTGTGTAACAAACCACCTCCAGATTCAGTGGTTCTTAACAAACATTTCTTCTTATACTTACTGGATTCCAGGTCAATGCAGTCTGAGAGGTTTAGGCTGGACGTTGCTGCCCTTAACTTAAATACTGATCCTGTTTTAACTTAAAATTTTGATGTTTCGTTCATTGTGATGTCTTATTCCATTTAGGCTGCTATAACAAAAATACCGTAGGCTGGGTATTAACAACATGCCCATATTACAAAATAAATCGGTTTATAAGCAAATTACATATTGATCACATAAACTGGCTTATAAATAATGAACATATATTTTTCACAAATCCAGGATTAAAGTTCCAGCAGCTTCAGTGTCTGGTGAGGGTCTGCTTATTTTTACATAGATGACCATCTTCTCACTGTGTTCTCACATAGCAGAAGGGTCAAGAGTGCTGTCTAGAGTCTCTTCTATAAAAGCACTAAGTCTATTCATAAGGGCTCCACCCTTATGACCTAACTTCCCAAAACTTCACCTCCAAATACCAGCACGTTGGAGATTAGTTTTTAAAATATGAATGTGGTGGAGGGGGGACACAAACATTCCGGCCAAAGCAGTGGGTTTCTTGCATTACTTTTTATTTTTAAAATATTACATTAAATGTCATTTAGCTTGGGGACTTCCCTGACGGTCCAGTCAGCGGCTAAGATTCTGAACTCTCAATGGAGGGGGCACCCAGATTAGATCCCTGGTCGGAGAAATAGATCCTGAATGTCGAAACTAAGAGTTCCCAGGCCGCAGTGAAGATCGAAGATCCCACGCACTACAACTAAAACCTGGAGCAGTCAAATATGTAAATAGACAAATATTTAGGCTGAGCACCGAATAATTGATGCTTTCAAACTGTGGTGCTGGAGAAGACTCTGGAGACTCCCTTGGACAGCAAGGAGATCAAATCAGTCAGTCAATCCTAAAGGAAATCAACCCTGAATAGTCATTGGAAGGACTGATGCTGAAGCTGAACCTCCAATAGTTTGGCCACCTGATGCAAAGAACCAACTCATTGGAAAAGACCCTGATGCTGGGAAACATTAAGGGCAGGAGGAAAAGGGGGCGACAGAGGATGAGATGGTAGGATTGCATCACTGAGTCAATGGACATGAGTTTGAGCAAACTCAAGAAGATAGTAAAGGACAGGGAAGCCTGGAGTGCTGTAGTTCATGGAGTTGCAAAGAGTCAGACCCGACTTAGTGACTGAACAACAAGCTTGAACCCGGAGTTTACTGGTATCTCCTTACATTTTTGCACCTGAGGCAGTTGCCACCCTCACCTCACCCTGGCCCAGGCTACCAGATAGGTTCTGGTCTGCTTCACACGCCTGTTCCAGGACCAGCCCCCCTCCCCAGGCTGGAGAATCTGCAGCTACTGAGGGAGGCACTCCCAAGACGTCATAGAGCACAAAATGATGGAAATGCGAGACCCCGGCCTGGCCCTGGCCCACTGTCACTTCTTCCACTCTTCACTGGCCAAAGCGAGTCATACAGCCAGCCCACAGCGCTTGGAGTGGGGAAACACTCTGTCCACTCCAGGGGAATTACAGGGTAAAGGGTTTGCACGCATGCTCTAATACAGGGGAGGCATGAAGGACTGTGAGCGTGACAGTCTGCACCCCGAGCCTCACGAGACTCGCTGCGGGCCCAGCTGGGGCGCGTGCACTCCCGATGTGGTCCCTGCCCTGCAGCAGCAGCTCTGGCTGTGTGCCTCTTAGGAGCCAGCCTCGGACGCATCACTTCTCTGCATCCCTGTCCTTCATCCTTGAACTTAGGGAGGACCACACAGGGAAGCATACACAAAAACACCTGGCGAGTCATAAGGTAGTTCTATTTGCAATTTTTTAAGGAATCTCCACACTGTTCTCCATAGTGGCTGTACTAGTTTGCATTCCCACCAACAGTGTAGGAGGGTTCCCTTTTCTCCACACCCTCTCCAGCATTTATTGCTTGCAGATTTTTGGATCGCAGCCATTCTGACTGGTGTGAAGTGGTACCTCATTGTGGTTTTGATTTGCATTTCTCTAATAATAAGTGATGTTGAGCATCTTTTCATGTGTTTGTTAGCCATCCGTATGTCTTCTTTGGAGAAATGTCTATTTAGTTCTTTGGCCCATTTTTTGATTGGGTCGTTTATTTTTCTGGAATTGAGCTGCAGAAGTTCTGGGCATACACACCGAGGAAACCAGAATTGAAAGAGACACATGTACCCCAATGTTCATCGCAGCACTGTTTACAATAGCCAGGACATGGAAACAACCTAGATGTCCATCAGCAGATGAATGGATAAGAAAGCTGTGGTACATATACACAATGGAGTATTACTCAGCCATTAAAAAGAATTCATTTGAATCAGTTCTGATGAGATGGGTGAAACTGGAGCCAATTATACAGAGTGAAGTAAGCCAGAAAGAAAAACACCAATACAGTATACTAACACATATATATGGAATTTAGGAAGATGGCAATGATGACCCTGTATGCAAGACAGGAAAAAAGACACAGATGTGTATACCAGACTTTTGGACTCAGAGGGAGAGGGAGAGGGTGGGATGATTTGGGAGAATGGGAATTCTAACATGTATACTGTCATGTAAGAATTGAATCGCCAGTCCATGTCTGACGTAGGGTGCAGCTTGCTTGGGGCTGGTGCATGGGGATGACCCAGAGAGATGTTGTGGGGAGGGAGGTGGGAGGGGGGTTCATGTTTGGGAACGCATGTAAGAATTAAAGATTTTAAAATTTAAAAAAAATAAAAAATTAAAAAAAAAAACACCTGACGACTTGTAAAAGGGGTGCAAACACGTGTTCACTGCAGGATTTTAAGACACAGCCCCCAAATACTTTGACACCCCTGTCTGCGGAGGTAGGGTCTTTGGTCCCCTCCCCTTGATCTGGATAAGCATCTGGCTGCTTCCACCAGTAGCGTATGCTGGAGTGATACTACGTGTCTTCCAGAGCCAGCTCAGAAAAAGTCATGCGGCTCTGCCTGGTTTTCTCGGAGCCTTCTCTTGCTCCCAGGATGCTCTCCTCCAGAGCCCAGCTGCTGTGCAGTGAGATGCCCACTCTTTGTGGAGAGGCTGTGTCGGGGCACTCTGAAAGCAGTTTTGGCTGAACCAAGCTGAAGGTCAGGCATGTGCAGACAGGAACCTTCAGGCGGTTCCCACCCTAGCCACCCCGGTCTTCCAGACTGGGCAGAGAGAAGCCGTTCTTGCCGTGCTCTGTCCAAATTTCTGATCACAAGATCTGTGGGCAGAAGAAAGCAGTTGTGATTTTATGCCACTAAAGTTGGAGGGGTTTGTTAGCAGCAATATATATTCAAGACATTCACCAAAACCCTCCTCAGGGTCTGGGTCTCAGAGCAAAGAAATGAATTAGACCTGGTCCCTGCTCCATAGAGAACCAGAAAGCAGCCCAGAGAAGCAATTGCATGGTATCCTGTCATGCGCTATGTTAGGGGATGTGGATGTCCCAGTGTGTCTGGACAAGGTTCTGGACTGCCTTTTCTGGAAAAGATGTTGCTGGAATTGAATCTAATGGATTCATAAAAGCTAAACAGGAGGATGAAGCAGTGTTCAAGGGACTAGAGCTGAATGTATCTTTGGCTCAGAAGGCAAAAGCCACTGTTCCTGGAAACACCCTAAATACCTGGCTGCCACAGGACCTTTGCACTTGGAGTTATCTCTTCCTGCTTCCTCTATAGTCCTCATAGGCTCCCTTGCTCCTTTCATTCAGAATTCTGCTCAGAGAAGTTTCTCCTTTCTTCTTCTTCTTCTTTTATTTCTTTTCTGGCCACACCATGCAGCAAGTGGGGCCTTAGTTCCCTGGCAGGGAATTGAGCCTGTGTCCCCTGCATTGGAAGCATGGAGTCTTAACCACTGGAGCACCAGGGTTATCCCTTCTCCTGACTTCTTGACCTAATGGGTGTGTGTGTGTGTGTGTGTGTGTGTGTGTGTGTGTGTGTGTGTGTGTTAGCAGCTCAGTCGTGTCTGACTCTTAATGACCCCACGAACTGTAGACTGCCAGGCTCCTCCATCCACGGGATTCTCCAGGCAAAAACACTGGAGTGGGTAGCTATTCCCTTCTCCAGGGGATCTTTCTGTTCGAGGGATCAAACCCAGGTCTCCTGCATTGCAGGTAGATTCTTTACCATCTGAGGCACCAGCGGAGCCCTCTTGACCTAAGGTTCCCCGCAGTCCATCACTCTTTGCCCTCTTTTCCTGGTTCATCTTTCCTCATAACATTGATCATCACTTGCTGCTTTATAACGTGTATGTTTACAAAGTGGGAAATACAGGAGACTAGAGCATGCTTCCCAGAGAAGCATGGTGCCTGGCACACAGTAGGTCTTCAGTAAAGGTATCAGGAGTGAGTGGGGAAGCAAAGAGAAGGACCAGATCAGCTGCACACTCGGAACCCCACTGTGGCTGCCGGGAGTGGGTCAGAGGGACCTGAGAGAGGATGGTGAGGAGAGGGTGGGTGCAAGGTGATAGAACTGAAGACCTGGGGTCCCAAGCCAGCTGCGAAGAGCTGCATTGGGTAGAGAGTTGATAACCAGTCTCGGGATTGGTGTTTGAGCAGCCAGGTGGTGGTGCCAGTCTCCTAAACGGGGCACCATTAGGACAGGGTGAAGGTTAGAAGGAGGCCATGAGCTTGGGGGATGGGAAGAATGGGTTGAACTGGAATCCTGTGGAGTTCAGAACCTCAAGCGCAATGGACCCAGAGGAAACCTGGAGGAGAGAGTCTGAAGCTTAGGAGAGAAGTCCAGTCTTAAGCAGTGGACCTGAGGGTCGTGTCAGCTGTGGGAGAATGTGGACTAGAGAGACCAGGCAGTAAGAAGGAGACCCAGAGGAACACAGTGTTTAGGAAAAGACAGAGAGTGAAGGATGGCAGAGGGAAAGAGGAGAGCTAGGTGGAAAACCAGAGTGTGTGGCCGTGGCAGCCGGGGACCAGGACGGTTCCAGCAGGGATAGGTGGGCACTGGTGTCAAAGCTGCCACGAAAGGGCTGCAAAGCATCCACGAGACACTGGAAGAAGCTGAGCTAAGGGACAGACTGTGTGTGATGGGGCAGGTTGGTGAGCCAACAGCGAGGGTTCCTTTTCCACTTAAAAAGTTTTTTTTAATAAGCCAATCTGGAAAACGGAAGAGAAACTAGAGGGAGAAAAGGGGTTCCAGAGGCTGTTCGTATTATTACCAATTTTGAAGACAGAGAGGCAGAAACTTGCTGAAATACTCTTGAGAAAGATCCAGAAGTGAAGGAAGATGACAACACAGGAGAGGAGGAGGGTGACTGCTGGAGGGGGTTCTCTAGAACGTGGGGAGGGCAGGGATCCAGGGCACAGGGTGGAGGTGGTGGCTTCGATCAGGAGAGAGGATGCCCTCAGAGGAGGGGGTGGGGGGAGCAGAGCCCGCGCTGGATGGAGTGAGCTGCCTGGAAGCCCTTCCCTGCCTGCCGGAACAATCAGGGTCCTGGTGAGCTGCTTACTGGGGACGGAGGTTGGTCCCCAAGAGAGAACATTCTCAGCTCTCTAATGTTTTTATAAGAAATTAAACCTCAAGAAGAAAAGCCCAAATCAATTTTAACCAAAGTGAGTAATGAGCAGAGAGGATGGCTGCAGTCCAGGAACGTGGGGAGTGCAATTCATAGAGGCAACTAAAACGAAAAAGCCCATTTGACGTTGGATATTCACTTTGCATCCCCAGATTGGCACTAGGAGCTGAGGGCAGATGAATAAGGCCCCCAGGGAGTCTTGGGTGGGGCAGGGGGAACACAAAGTGCCACAATTCAGGTAAGTACATGTTGACAAGGCAGGGAAATGTTCTCAGAGGAGTAACAATTACAGCTGCCCCCTAAGGATTTATAGACTTTTACCAGGAAGAACTTCCTGGAGGTGGAGAATCATATTATTCTACTTAATACAAGTGTAATTATATTTAATATAAAAGCTCTCAGCTCAGCACCTGCCATATCATCAGCCCTTGATATAGTTGAGTCTTTAAGATATTATTACTAATCATTTTCATGCATTTATAAGTTTGACTTCACCCAACTTCCCCTCCCCTATTTTTTTTTTTTTTTGATGCTCTCAATCACTGTGGGTCCTTGACATTCACAAGAAATACGACAAGAGAGCTTTAAGAACCCCACACTGGGAAATACTGTCTCCAGCATTAACTGTCCCTCTAAAAAGTAGCAGAGTGTTGTTGAAATCTGAAGCTGCTGTCTTGGACATTTAGTGATGGTAATGTCAAGAATGAAGACATTTCTGCAGTTATTAACGTGTGTTCCATCACGCATCATACCTGCCTCCAGTCCCTGCTCACTTGAGCTGTTCCCGGAGCTGGCTCAGCGGCTGCCTGGAACCAAGTGTGGAATCACTGTTCCTGGTTCCACTGAGAGCCGCCCCTGGTGGGCTCATCTGCAGCCACGGGTCTAAGCCAGGGCTGAGTTCCACTCTCCTCTCTTTCATCCACTCCCTGCTTCCATTTTTTCAGACTAAAAGCCAATCGTGTTTCAGATGATTTCGTCTTTCTTTCCCTGATTAGCACTAGCAATTGAATTCTTCTGAGGCCATGTTCCTGAAAGGAACTGTGTTTATCACCAGGTGGCCAGCTAAGCTCACTCATTAGCTCAGTTCCCTGCTGACATCTTTTTTTTTTGCTCCATCAAAAATATAAATTATTACAAGCCGTGGACCTTTGGATCACTTGAAATGAGACCAAATTGCACGCTAAACTCTTGAATGTCAAGGACATCTTGGGGCTTTCTGATTGCCCTCCCCCTCCCAAACACAGCCTTTAAATCCCCTAATGTTCCACACCACCTAACACAAGCACACACATAAACAAACACACATGAACACACACACATGAACACACACAAACACACATGAACACATGGGGCACATGCCAAATGCATCCACATTCAAACACAGACATATGAAAACACAGCACACACAACATATGCTTGCACACGCCAGCTCACATGCATGTTTGAACACACAGACACCGCATTCAGACTCACACATGAACACAGTCATGCGTGTGGCACACGGGCATACAGACATCTCCCACCACCTGTGTATGCACACATACAAATGCAGCCACACACATACAGGCACACAGCTGTGTTCACAGCCATACATGCTCACGTAAAGAGACAGGAAAATGATGACATACGCATGTACACGCAGCCTGCCTGCGTGGATACCCCCTCACACATATGCACACAGGCAGACACAGCATGCCTGTAGGCAAGGCACGCTCTTGCACACTCATGCACAGCCATAACACATGCACACACATGAATGCACGCCTAGATGCAGCAGGCACAGGCGTGCCCAACACCCTGCCGAGAACAAGTGAAGAGGAGGAGGAGAAGGCAGACACAGCATTCTTCCCCTTCTAGTTCAGATGACTTCTTTTTCTTGGCACCAACTTTTGTTTTGATATCTTTTGTTATTTTTTTAGATCACTAAGACACGGGACTGGAACCGAATCCCTGAGTTTTTACTGGTAGGAGATGCGATTTCTAGCAACACATCTGCTAGAACGACGTGACATGTCCAAAGAAGAGCCTGGAGGCATCTCGGGGTGACTGTTATACCTGTAGCACCCCAGCACCCCTGCCCTCCTGCAAGGAGGCCACTCGCCGGACTAGAAGCCTTGCTCTTCCTTCTAGAAGCTTTGCCACTCTTTGCTGTGTGCACTCGGGCAGTTTGCTCCCCATTTCTGGTCCTTCCAGCTTTGATGTTGGGAGATCTGGGTATCTCCATACAAGTGGAGGACCATTCCCAAGGTGTCCTACGCAGAGCCCAAGTGTTGTAGCTTTCATCCTAAGGCCAGTACTACAAGGCTTCTCACATTTGAATGTGCACGTGAATCGCCTGGGGATCTTGTTAAAATGCAGACTCTGAGTCAGTAGGCTGAGGCTGCCCAGAGAGAGTCTTTCTAACAAGCTCCCCGGTGATGCCCATGCAGCTGGCCCAAGACTATCCCTTTACTAGAAAGGCCTTGCACCCTTCCAACACTTTTCATAAAGGTGAGATGAGGCTGAGTTTTGTACCCTTCTCATTACACCCCAAGCCCCCGACTGGAACAGCAGTGATGTCATCGTCTCTCATCTTGCCCGTTCCTTTAGCTCTGGGTCTCCCCAGTACCACCCACCTCCCTTTCGGAAGCCAGGCCCTCAAATCGTACCCCTACCTTTGGAACGGTGGGGTGTCAGAGGGATGGAAAAGGTCTGCATTCTGCCAGCTCTGAGCTCCCTATTACCTGGGAGGTGTGCCCCTTCTCTCAGAGCCTCAGCTTCCCCATCTGGAGAAGAGGGGTTTGAACTTGCTCTCAGCCACACTTTGGCTCCAGCAGAGCTTTTCC
This sequence comes from Capra hircus, assembly GCF_001704415.2. Taxonomy (NCBI): domain Eukaryota; kingdom Metazoa; phylum Chordata; class Mammalia; order Artiodactyla; family Bovidae; genus Capra; species Capra hircus. The sequence continues at coordinate 72,454,495 of NC_030812.1, forward strand.
CAGGTCCACTGTCCCAGGTACCACTCTCTAAGATTTTATTTAACTGGATTGGGCTGAGGTCCAGGCATGGGGTTTCCAAAGAGCCGCCCAGGTGATTGTAACCGATGCCAGGATGGAGAACCCCAGGGCTGGTGCTCATTAAGGGTCTGCCCAGCGCCGACTGTCAGTGTGTGGTCGGGCAGCTGCATCAGCACACTGACCCCCCTGCTCACACTGTCAGATGCAGGGCTTGGGAGCAGTGCAGAGAAGCCTCAGAAGGATTTTGGCCCAGCTTTAGACGAGGTCACTTCCCACATGGGAAAGAGTTCTTGAAATGATGCTCAGAATGACGACCCCGTCAGCGAGCTGAACTTGCTTTTCTTCTGACGGGCACATGATGCATTTAATTAAAGACTCAACCCCACACGTCAATCATCTGCAGACCTCACCCACCAACGCACCTTCCCACGGGAGGGCTGGAAACAGCACTTCTGTGTGCACGTGGTGTGGGGTGGGGGAGACCTGGTCCACGGCTGCTGCAGAGCACCAGAAGCTAACCTGATGTCCTGGCCAAACGGGGTGCCCAGTGAGCCAGAGCCCCCTTGGCTTCCTCACAGCAGAGCCCCAGATGGAGCCATGAAAAGGTTTCCTTGAAGCCAGCTGGTGGTACGGCTGGAGAGTCCCATGGTTTCCATAGCGACCAGCCTCTTCCTCAAGCTGACAATGGGTTCTACCACCAGGGGGATGGTTTCGGTATTGGAGAAGCCCAGCCCAGAGTGGGTCAGCTGGGCGCCTCTAATCTCAGCTCCATGAGGTTTGCTGGTGGCTTGGGAAACATCCTGGAGGCAAGGGATAGAGAAGCCGGAATGGCAGCAGCCCTGTCCCCGTGCCCCCTTCCCCCAGAGTATGGGAAAGCAATCATTAGAATAAGGACAGTCAGTGGGGACCACTCTATGTTCATTGGCAGTATAGGATGGTGACCCAGCACTGGACGCTGGAGCCAGACTACCTGGGGCTCACATACGCGCTCTGCCACCTAGTGGCTGGGTCACTGTGCAAGTTACTTGATAACTCTGTGCCTCAGTCTGCCCACCTGTGAAATGGGATAACACCATCTTTTTCTGAGACTCTTCTGAGGATTATGAGTTAATTAAGGGGAGTCCTTTCAAGAGTGTCTGGCACACTGTAGGCTTTGGGTTTTCTCTCCTTTACAGCCCCACTGTCTTAGACAGTGAGACAGTCTCCAGTCTCTAGGTTAGGAGGGCTCTGCCAGGGCCCCAGGCTCCGCACTGGCCAGGTATTAGTCTAGGCGACTTTTAATTATTCTGGTGTCCGGTGCATCCCAGGTCTACACCAGAATCTCTGAGAGTGGGACTCACGCATTAGCTTTTGGGGAAACTCTATGGGGGTGATAATACTCAGTTAAGAATGGGTAGAAATCTGGAAGTATTTGCCCAGATAACTTCCCTCAACCCGGCTCCCCAGGAAGCTCCTGAAATCAGAGTAGAATCTGGGGATGGGAGAGCAAATGGAGACTTATATTTGCAGTCTTAAGCCTTCTTTGGAATATGGAGGTCTTACATGCTGCAGTCCATGGGGTTGCAGAGTCGGACACAACTGAGCAACTGAACAAATGACAGTAAAGCCCTCTCTAGGGCTTCTCTGGTGGCGCAGTGGTAAAGAATCTGCCTGCCAATGCAGGAGACGTGGGTCTGACCCCTGGGTTGGGAAAATCCCCTGGAGAAGGAAATGGCAACCCACTCCAGTATTCTTGCCTGGGAAATCCCATGGACAGAGGAGCCTGGCGGGCTACAATCCATGGGGTCTCAAAGGAATCAGGCATGACTTAGCAACTAAACAACCACACAGGTCCCCTCTGCTCATCCATTCATTCCACAAGCACTCAAGTTTTTACGACCTGCTCACAGCACGCACACAGCCAGGAGCGAGGTGGGGGCCCTGCTCTTACTGACTTGTAGGGAGGCAAACACACATCCAGGCATCACATCTGCAATCCCAAGTGGCCATGGGGGCCGTAAAGAGGGACCTAAGTGGCCAGGGAAGGCTTACCATGTGACTTTGAAATCTGAAGGACACAGAGAAGTTAGCAGGTGGGAGGGGGCATATTCCAGGTGGAAAAATCCCACATGTGCCACAGATCTCGTGGCCAACCCCACATGACATCTTCAGGAAAACAGAAGACAGGTGGCGTGGTTAGAACTGGGAGAGGGAGGGTGAGCAAGGAGAGTGAGGGAGGCCCTGCAGATGAGCAGGGTTGGCCCCACAGGAGTGTGGGGAGGCGGGTGCAAGCCAGCTGGGCCCTGCTCCTTTATCCAGGCAATGCAGCCACTAACAGGTTTTAAGCAAGGGATGGCATGATCAGATTTGCAATTTAAAAGGTCCTTTGGCTGCTGTGAGAACAGACTGTCAACCTCACAACGGTGCTGTCAGCTGAGTCTATTAGGCAAGTGATGAACCTGGGGCCCAGGAGTCTGAGTCACTTGTCAAGGTCATGCAGCTAGCAAGCGACAGAGACTGGACTACAGCCCAGGTCTCCACACCCAAATCTGGGTTCTTTCCACTCCCCACCATGCCCCCCGGCTCCCTCTCTGCTCCTATATAGCCCTCTCATCCCTGCTCTCTCATTGTAAATCCCAGACTCCCTATGAGAAAAGAGCCTGTTAATCCATGCTGGATGACATTCTTTCCCAAAACCACTGTGGAGGTGAATCTTCTTTCTTTGGGGGATCGATCTGATTTTGAGAAGCAGCCAAAGGCCGTGGCAGCCAAACTTGGCAGGATAAAGCGGGTGATTACATTAGTCATCTATCACGGTGTAACAAATTATCCTCAAAGCTAGTAGCTTAACACAGCAACAAACACGTAATATTTCACACATTTTATGTGGGTCAGGGATCTGGGAGCAGCTCAGGTGAGGGGTTCTGGCTCAGCATCTCTCATGAGGTCAGAGTCAAGTTGTCAGGCAGGGCTGTCCTTGTCCGAGGGCCAGACTGGGTCTGGTGGAATCACTTCCAAGGTGGCGCCCTCACATGTTTGATGCTGGAAGCCTCACGCCTCTCCATGTGGGCCTTTTCAGGGCTGCTTGAGTGTCCTCACAGCATGGCAGCCGGCTTCTCACTGAGCTATCAATCCAAGCCAGAGCAAGTGGGACGTGGAGATATTTGTTATGACAGCCTCAGAAATCACACATCATTTCCGCAGCACCCTGTTGGCTACTCAGTGTGGGAAGAAACAATATCGCCGTGTGAATACACAGCCTTCTTGGAGGCTGCAACCGTGGCGACCCTCTTAAGGATGTGGTTTGGGCTCTAGAACTACGGAGACAGAGATGGGTTTCTTGGGCATCAGCAGAAAGTATTTCGCCTCTTTCTTGAGGGCTGGAGGAGTCACACAGAAAATGCAAGCAGTAACTTTGGATGTAATCGCAGATCTGCCAGCCCTGATGAGGCACCTGCTCTGTGCCAACCTCATTTCACCCTGACAGCTCCGCTTGCAGCAGGCAGTTTACTTTCCCCTATTTTACAAATGGGGGCTTCCTTGGTGGCTCAGTGATAGAATCTGCCTGCCAACGGAGGAGACCCATGTTTGATCCCTGGATCGGGGAGATCCCCTGGAGGAGGGCATGGCAACCCACTCTGTATCCTTGCCTTGGAGAATCCCATGGACAGAGGAACCTGGTATTCTACAGTTCATGGGGTTGCAAAAGAGTCAGACACAACTTAGCAACTAAACAACAATGACAAATTTCACAAATGAGGAATGTGAGGCCCAGCGGAAGAACTGGTCAGGGACCAGGTGACCTCAGAAGCACAGTGGCCGAGACCACCCAGGCTTGGAACTCCTGCACAGAAAGCAGAGAGAAGGAGATCCCTGGGCACCAGACTATGGGGAGGAGGTGGGGGAAGCCAGCTGCTGTTTTCTCTCCTAACCCGCATTGGGTGGTACCCCTCCAGGCCGCTGGGCAGAGAGACCTGAGCACAGTATGGTGGGCTCATCAGCTGAGTTGTTCCAGAAGGAAGCAGAGGTCATACAAATGGGCTCATAGGGAAAATTTAATAGAGACTCTTGAGAGGTGCAGACAGGGTTGTGGGAAATCGACAAGGGGTGGTGAAGCACCCAGGGACCAGGCAACAGCTGGGAGCCACTGTCACCCGCAGAACTGGACGAGCCAGGAGGGGACAGGTCCCCAAAACAGAGGGAGTTGTCGTTATCATTGTCGCTATGGGAGAAGACAGACTCACAGGAGTTGCGGCCTTGTGGCCTGTGGCTGGGCCATTTGTTGTTGCTGTTCAGTCACTAAGCTGTGTCCAGCTCCTTGAGACCCCATGGACTGCAGCACACAAGGCTTCCCCAGCCTTCACCATCTCCCAGAGCTTTCTCAGACTCATGTCCATGGAGTTGATGATGCCATCCAACCATCTCATCCTTTGCCTACCCCTTCTTCTCCTCCTGCCTTCAATCTTCTCCAGCATCAGGGTCTTTTCCAATGAGTTGAGGTCCAGCAAGCGATGAGAAAATGCTCAATATCACCGATCACCAGGAAAACACAAATCAAAACCATGGTGAGATACCACCTCACACCAATCAGGATGGCTTGTTGCTTCAGTCATGTCTGACTCCTTGCAACCCTATGGACTGTGGCCCACCACTCCTCTGTCCATAGGGTTCTCCAGGCAAGAATGCTGGTATGGGTTGCTATGCCCTCCTCCAGGGGATCTTCCTGACCCAGAGATCGAACCTGAGTCTCTTATGTCTCCTGCACTGGACAGCACGTTCTTTACCACATGCGCCACCTGGGAAGCCCTCTTAGGATGGCTTACTGTCCCAAAACAGAAAATTACAAGCATTGGCAAGGATGTGGGGAAATGGAGCCCTTGTGCCCTGTTAGTGGGAATGTGAAATAGTGCAGCCACTGTGGGAAGTGACGTGGTAGTGCCTTGAAAAAAGTTAAATTAGGATTACCATATGATCCAGCAATTCCACTTCTGGGAATATACCCAAAAGAATGCAACGTAGGGTCTTGATAGTTATTTCAATACATCTACTTTCATGGGAGCAGTATTCACAATAGCCAAAAGGTGGAAGCAACCCAAGTGTCCACTGATGGATGAATGGATAAGAAAAATATGATCTATCCATTCAGGGAATATTATTCAGCCTAAAACAGGGAAGAGAATTTTGACACGCACCACAACATGGATAAGCCTTGAAGACATTATGCTACGTGATTTAAGCCAGACATGCACACAAAAACAAACGCTGTATGACTCCATTTTCACGAGATGTCTAAAGTAGTCAGATTCATAGGAACAGAAGGGCCCATGGTGGTTGCCAGGGGCTAAGCAGAGGGGAAAGGGGACCTCTTGCTTCATGGGCACAGAATGTCAGTTTTGCAAGATGATGGATGGTGCTGATGGTTGAACAGATGAATGTACCTAATGCCACTGAACCATACAATTAAAAATAGTTAAAATGATTGATTTTATGTGTATTTTACACCACAATAAAAAAAAATGAGGAAAATAACTCCACCATCATAAAAAAAAAAAAAGAGTAAGTGTTTTGTTCCCCAGGAATCCAATCTCAAGACAGCCCCTGGCCATCAGGTCCTGATCCTCATGGGATATAGGACTTGAAAACACCCAGAGGCAGCAGACTCGTTTATGCTGAGTTACTGGGACTTGGTGGAGCGGGGAGACAATGGTGACCCATCCCCCCAGCAAACGCCCCAAATGAAGGACGACCCTCACAGAGCTCATAATCGAGGGGGACAAAGAGACATCAATCAAATAACCACAGAGGGAGAGGGAACACTGCCACTCCAGAAGGGAACTGAGGGCAGAAGGGTGCTGGGGGTGGGAGGTGCTGTCCTGAGGGTGGGACCCCTGCGGGGGAAACAGGTGAACACAGGTAAAAAGAGGGGACCTGGCAAGAGTGAAATGAAAAGAAGAAAAGCCACGCCTCCAAGGACCTCATTTACTTTTTCACAGGAGGGAAGGGGCAGGGAAACTGATGGAAAGTGGAAAGGTCAGGGAAAAATTAGGTGGCAGATGCAGCTGGGCCCCAAGGGTGGTCAGAATCACCGATGAGGGGCCCTGTCATCCTAAGGCCAGCACCTGGGAGGCACTCACAGCCCAGCCGGCTGCCCAGAGCAGAGCTCCAGCCAGAGAGCCATCTCAGAGCTCTGGCCCCTCCACTGGGGCAACCCAAAGTTCCGCTGCCCATCACTCCTGGAGGCTGGCTGCACCCCGCTCCAGCCCCTCAGCCTGATGGACCAGGACCCATCCCCGCGGTTCTGGCTCACTCCCAGGGCCAGCCCTCCACAAAGTGGGGTCAAGCCTAGAACTGTCTTGACTGCACACTGAAACCAGCCTCTTGCTCATCTGAGCCACCAGCAACCCTGGAGTCAGTGGCAAGCACCCCAGTCCTTAGATGCCTCCTCTCCCCAGGCTCTCCACACAGTATTTACCTGGACCAGGAAGCACATCGCAGCCTCATCCCCTGCCACGTTCCCACTCAAGCCTTCTGCTGCACCCCAGCCTGCCCCTCCCCCCCAGCTATGCACCCACCTCAGGGCCTTTGTACCTGCTTTGTCCACTGACTCTTCTTCCAGACACATGTGGTTTCATCTGTCACTCCATCCAGGTCTCTGCTTAAATATCATCTATTTACAGAGGCCTTCCATAGCCACTCTGTCTAAAATGACCTCTCTGGCACTCTTTAATACCGCTCTCTGCATTTTTTCCTTCATACCACTACTTCCCTGGTGGCTCAGAGGGTAAAGCATCTGTCTACAATGCAGGAGACCTGGGTTCGATCCCTGGGTTGGGAAGATCCCCTAGAGAAGGAAATGGCAATCCACTCCAGTACTACTGCCTGGAAAATCCCATGGACAGAGGACCCTGGTAGGCTACAGTCCATGGGGTCGCAAAGAGTCGGACACGACTGAACGACCTCAATTTCACTTTCATATATATATATTATCTGTCTCCCCTAGAATGCAGATTCCATGGGGTCGGAAAACTGGTTTTGCTCCTGCTGTCTCACCGATGCCTAGAGGTTGCCCTGGCATAGAGGAGGCCCACTCTATGGAGGATCCGATTTTTGCAGGTTTCTGAATGGCTACTTAGGAAAAACCTCCTTTTTGGTAAATGCTAGTTGATGTGTCTATTCTGCTAGGGCTGCCAAGATGAAAAACAATACCTGCCTCCTTGAAATTTACGATGTCACACTCAGGAGAGGAAAGAGTCTGACATGAGTAAACCACCATCCACAACACAGAAAAGCCCTCTTCATCTCAAATTCAAAAAGCATCTGTCATTGCTAGTTAGCAAGGCTGGATAATTTCTGAAATTGATGGATGCTTATAGCATACACAAGAAGAGGATCTTTGCAACAACAGACCCTTTTATCTGGCTTGCAGGCAGCTAAAAACATCCCCAACCCAGGCTTTTTAGCCATCGTTATTGAGGCTAATTTTCACAAACATCATTTTGAAAAGGCGCCAAAGTGGAAAGAGCGTACCTAGGGGTTTGGGCACATATTGCAGCCAGGTGTCCTGGGGAAATTAGTTTCTCCTCTTCAAGTCTCAGTTTATCTTCGTTGTGGGTTTGGGTGAATAAAGAGGGCTGGACCAGATGACCTCTTATTGCTTTAAGGCTCTTAGGCTGAACCCAAAATTTCAAGAGTGTGTCCTTGTCCATGTACTAAGTCCAAATGGCTTGCTTCCTTTAGGGGCAGGGAACTCAGAGGAGTGACCCCAAAGAATGCCCTTTCTTCCCAGCCCAGAGAGGCAAGACTGGGCCTCTGGGAGGGCCTCCTCCCTGCCCTTCAAGCTCAAGATACCTAACCAGCTTCTAAATCACCCCGCATCTCTGCCTTTCCCTCTCTGACTCCATCCACTTCCTTCCACACGCCAAGTTCACTTGGCCCCTGTGCTTTCTTCTCAAACATGCCAAGCAGGTTACAGCCTTGGGGCTTTGCACTCGCTGTGCCCTCTGCCCAGAATGCACTTGTTCCAGAGTGCCCAGGGTCTCCACCTGACTTCCTCAGGGTCCAGGTCAAATGTCTCCCCCAGAAGAGGCCTTCTCTGACTTCTACCTAACGAGCACCCGGGGCACCCCACATCTCTGTTGTCTGCTTGCTTCCCTTCAGAGCATTTCCTCACAAACGGGGTCTGACTGCCTGCTCCCAAACACCTGAGGAAGCAGGGATGGTCTTGCTCATGCCTGTACCCCCAGCACCTAGAACTTGACATGCAGTAGGTGCTCAAAAGGTATTTGTTGGAGGAGTGAGTGAACGGACAAAGATGCAGAGCGGTGGAAGGGAGGCTCCCCCACCTCCACCCTCCCAGTGCCCGTTCCTGCCCAGCAGACCCCTTGCCTTCAGGCTTTGAGACACCCATCCCAGTCACCGGGCAATCAAGCTGGGGGTTCTCAGAGACCCAGTTGAACCAAGGGGAGACTGAAGCCTGGGGCAGAACAGGGGATCCACTCCCTCGGCCCCATGATATCATGGAGCAAGTGTCCTGAGCCATCTTCCTGATGTCAGGAACCTGGAGCATCTTCACCTGCATAGGTCCACCCCAGCCCGCAGGGGCCGGGCTTCCAGCCGTTGCCTCTGCTCAACTGCGACAAGACGCCAAAGGATGCTACTTCCTGTCTCAGGCCAGGAGCCCCTCTCCACCTCTGAAGGGGAACAGGGATGGGCAGGAATCGACAGGGTTGAGAGTCTGCTGGGGGCTGGGTGTTTCACACACCTGTGCCTACTCCCGTCACATGCACCACATCCCAGGGGTGTGAAAGCGATTGCCCCCATTTCATGGATGGGCAAAGTGAGGCCTGGAGAAATGAAGAAGGGTGACCAGGTCACACGAGGCCAGAAGCAGACTCTGTCTGTGAGAAGTTAGTCTGTCAAAAGTCATCTGGGGGTAGCGCTGCAGCCCCCGGAACTCCCTGCCCCAGAGAGAAAGCCGTCAGTCAGCGGGGAGCTCATCCCCTCCTCCCGCCCACTCCATCTGTCAGTGTCACATGTCACTGGAGGGCGCAGAGCCTGCGGGGGCGCCTCGCTGGGGAGGCCATGCAGACAGCCCTGGGATCTGCACCTTGTGGGTGGCTGGGGGGTGATGTGAACACGCTCAGTGCACACACGTGCTCTCTCACTCTCTCTCTGAAGCACTCTCTGGAGACAGGGCAGGCTGCTGGGTCAGCATGTCCCAGACTGAGGGCACACAGGGAGAAGCCTGCAGTGTCAGAGATCGCAGGAAACCCTGGGGACCAGCCAGGCCAGCCCCTCACTCTTGTCAATCAAATCTAGGGTCTTGTATGGCAGGCTTGGGGCAGGCATGGTATGAGACTGGGTCCTTTGTTAGTTGCTTAGTCATGTCTGACTCTTTGCAACCCCATAGACTATAACCCACCAGCTTCCTCTGTCCCTAGAATTTTCCAGGCAAGAATGCTGGAGGGGGTAGCCATTCCCTTCTACAGAGGATCTTCCCAACCCAAGGATTAAACCTGGCTCTCCTGCATTGCAGACAGATTCTTTACTGTCTGAGCTACCAAGGAGCCCCTCTAAGAACATACATTGAATATATCCATTCAATTTGAGGGCTCCAATGTCAGACCACCTGGATTAGAATCTGGGCTCTCTCCCAACTGGTTGGCCGCAGAGAAGTTCCTTGATCTCTCTGAGCCTCCATTTTCTCATCTGCTTTAAGACAGTATTTGCTGAGTTCTTGCTTAGTGACAGGCATGGTTCTAAGTTCTGTCCCTGTGTTTACTCTTCTGAGCAGCCCTATAGAGTACTTACTTTTGTCATCTGATTTAAGCCTGAGGAAATTGAGGCACAGAGTGGTTAGGTAACTTGCCCAAGGTCACACAGCTGAGAAGGCAGTGAGGCCGGGATTTGATCCCAGATGCAAAGTATGCTATAAATGCTGCATGAATGGGTGGATGGGCCAATAGACAGGCTGATAAGTTGGTTGACAGAGCAGTGGGAAGTGAGATGGGGAGATAGAGGGATGAGAGCAAGGTGGGTGAATTGGGTGGGTTGGTGGGGAAGTTAGGAAGAGGATTAGATACGTGGATAGATGGATGGATAGACCAATGGACAGAATGAGAGGTTTGGGGGTAAATAATAGGTGGATGAGAGAGAGTGTAAGATAGATGGATGGGTGGACAGGTTGGATGCATGAGAGGATGGACCAATAGCAATCAGACAGAGACTGGTGGCTCTTCAGACCAGGGGATGAAGGGATGGATATGTGGGTGAGGTAATTGGTTAGATGAGTGGATGGATGAATTCATGAACCAATGGGCAAGAAGATAGAGAGGAGGATGGGTGGGAGTACAGAGAGTGGACTGATGGTGGATTTCTCCCCCTTGAAGTGATGCTGACGAGCTGGTAGTGGCTGATACAGAACTACCATGGATACTCACAGATAGGGAAGAAAAAGCGGTCAGGAGCGTCTGGCTCCAACAGGCAATCCTGGGAGGGGAGCAGTGAGAAGTTGCTTATTTGTATTCCCACATCTGTGCTTGGGAAGGAAGCCCCATGGAGCAAAATGACCAAGAGGAGGGCAGGCATGGGGGCTGGACCCTCACGTGTACACGTTCCTGGAAACCCAGGGGGAAGGCTGCCCAAGGAGGGCACAGCCCCTGCCAGACAGCAGAGCACTACAGCCTGGAAGGGACCCTTAGCTGGAGAGACCTTTGGCAAAAGCAGACCCAGAGCATGCCCCTGGGGACTCCTTGGATCTGGACCAGAAGAACAAAATGTCCCTTTCACCAAGGGCAGTGCAGGGTGGGGGTGGGGCTGGGATCTCTTCAGCAAGTGGGGAGCCCTGGGTTATATTGCTGACACAGCACCGACGCACAGAGTGGCCTCAGACAAGCCCCCCGCCCACTCCAGCCTCCTTTCCTCACCTGTAATTGGAGCCAAGCTGCCTCCTGGGTCCCGGTAGTGCTGACATCTTATGGCCGGCGACCTGATTCTTGGGTTTCTAAGAGCATGGCGGGGGGGCGGGGGACGGGCTGTGGGCAGGGTCCTGTGTGGAGAGGTGGGACACAGTGGCCATTCCACTCCTCAGAGGGTGACTCAGGGCTTAAGGGCCCACTTCAGTCCCTGGGGGTTTAGCTGACGGTGAGGACACCCTGTGGGGGCTTCCATTTCACTTAATAGAGGCCCTGCTGCTTAATGTCTTCAGTTGTGTCCGACTCTTTACAACCAGGCAAGAATACTGGAGGGGGTTGCCATGCCCTCCTCCAGGAGGTCTTCCCAACCCAGGGAAAGAACTTGGGTCTCCTGTATTGCAGGCAGATTCTTTACCGCTGAGCCACCAGAGAAGCCAAATAGAAGCCCAGTTCACCCAAAGGCCACCACCTGCCCAGTGGCCAGCACAGTCCAAGGCTCTATTCCTCCCCAACCACCTCTGCTTTCTCCTGCCGCCACTCCCTTGCCCTGCTGGCCTCTTTGGTCACTTGAACCTGCCAGGCAGCTCTAATCGCTCTGCCTGGAGGCACGTGGTCACCCCTCACGTTCTGCAGGACCCTTTATGCAGCACCTTTGGCCTCTCCCCAGCAGCTGCCGGGACAGAGCTGGCCAGGCAGGGCCTGGCGGGCGGAGACAGGAAGGCCTCAGAGCTTTCCCAGGCTGAAGGCCACCAAGGAGCTGCTCTCGAATTCCTCCAGCACATCTGGACCATGCCGGACGTGGCTTTCCCAGACCCCACTGGCCTCTGTCTGCTGGGGATAAACAAGGCTTCCCCACCCACCCCACCCCTGCACAAAAGAGGGGGATGGGAGGCCCTGTGACAGGGAGGACTCCCTGGGGAGTTGCCACTCTCAAGGGGGGGGTCAATTCCAGGCCTCAGTGTCCTCACCTGGAAAATGGGTTTGGATTAGACGATCAGCTAGGCTGCCCAGTGCTGTAATCCAGAAGAGAGCAAGCAGCCCCAGGGCCTGCCCAGGGGACAGCTCCCCACCCCATTCCCATGGGAAGGGGACGAGTTACGTCCTAACTCTGGCCACAGGCTCTGCATCTATAAAATGGGCCTGAGCTGGAAGATCTTGGAAGCTGGTGCCCTCTCTACTGTTTTGTTACAGCTGAATGAGGAAAGAGGGTTACTGCAGGGAAGGAAAGAGCCCTTAGTGAGCACCAACTGTATGCCAGGTGCTTCTTGGACATTATCTCATATCCGTGTATTAGTTTCCCTCTGCTGCTATAACAAATTACCACAAACTTGGTCGCTTGAAACAACATGCATTAATTACCTTACAGCTCTGGAGGTCAGAAGTCGGAGATCAGTCTCACTGGGCAAAATGTGTCAACAGAGCTGGAGTCAACTCCTTCTGGAGTCCCCAGGGGAGAGTCCTCTTCCATGCCTTTCTAGAGTATGCTGACTTCATCCGCATCACGTGGCTCTCTCCCCTCTGCTGCTGCTGTCTTGTCTCCTCCTTCCCACTTGGGACTCCTGGGTAAGTCAGGACAGTGTCCCCATCAGGTGGCGTGAGTGGTAAAGAACCCGCCTGCCAATCCCGGTTCCATCTCTGGGTTGGGAAGACTCCCTGGAGGAGGGAATGACTACCCACTCCAGTATTCTTGCCTTGAGAATCCCGTGAACAGACAAGCCTCGCGGGCTACAGTCCATGGGGTCGCAAAGAGTCAGACACGACCGAAGCAACTCAGCATGCACACGAGATCTTTCCTTTAATCATATCTGCAGAGTTCCCTTCTCCAGCTAAGGGAACACAAGTGTTTAGGGGATTAGGATGTAGGTGTCTTTGGAGGGTCATTACTCCCCTTACTACACCTGTCACCACAATCTGTTTTGAGGTTCAGTTTCAAATCCCAGCTTCTGCCACTTTGTAGCTGTGTGACACTGGGCAAGGGCTTAACCCCTCCAGCCCTGTTTTGTCACCTATGAAATAGAGATAATGGTAGAGGGTTGTTAGAGATAATGCCAGAAGAGCTCTGAACATAGCCCTACTGTTGGTGCTGAGGAATGTACAATATAATTAGCAACCACAATAATGATAATAGTAATAATGAAATAATAATAGCAGCTCTTGTTATGAACTAGTTTTCAGCCCATGCTGAGCTGAGTATTGAGTTTATGTAGAGGAGATAAATAGGCACGATCCTGGCCATCATAGAACTTAGAACCAAGAAGGCAGGCTTTGAACAAATATCACAAATAATTAGGTAATTACCAGAGAGGCCCAGAGAGGCCTGAGGTCACACAGCTGGGAAGAGGAGAAATGGGTGGGCTTCACACCCAAGTCTGTCTGATTCCCAAGCCCTTATTTTTCCATGATACTCTCAGTCCCTCAGGGCTGGTTGAGGCCAACAGAGGACCAAAGATGGGAGGGGACTCGCCAAAAGCAGACCTAGATCTCTGGGCATCCTGCCCAAGGTTCTTCCCGGGGGAGATTCTGAGACTAAAGTGGTAATGACTAGTGACAGATAGTAACAGGCCAGAAGGCAGGATGGACATTCTATGCGCCCCAGTCTCATCCGACCTCTGTGATGCCCCAGGAGAAGAGACTTATCTTGCTTTCCAGATGAAGAAACTGAAGTCTCAGGTCATTTAGCTTGCCGAAGTTCACCTGGCAAACTAATTGCCAAGCAGAGTCCAGGACACTCATTAGGAGAAGGCTCTAGCGTGGAACCTCCAAGTTCAAGTTTGCCTGACCCTAAATCTGGTCCCTAATTCCGGCATACCCTGCCTCCTCCAGCTGGCTTGTCTGCAGTGGGAAGATACCGTCAGCGGTCTTAATCCTGTAGTGGAATGCTTCCTGAAGACAGTCTTCAGGGCGATGGGTGACCCGCTAGTGCCACCTAGTGGTCTATGGAATTATACCACTTCCCCCTGGGAGCCTCAAGGACCCTCAGAAGCACTGGGAGAGATCTTAGTACAACTTCTTCGTTTTCCATCCAGCTGGATTCTTTAGCAAATCAACAAGGCTGAGCTAAGAGTGATCGAAATGACCGAGATCAGCTTTCAGCTGAGGATACTGAGACCCAGACAAGGGAACTACACACCGAGCCGAGGGGCAGACCCAGGTGTCAGGAGGCAGGGTTGGCCCTGTGCCTGTCCAGTCTCTGGGAGACCAGAATGAATTAACTCTTCATGGTGCCTCGTGGGGTGGACCAGAGCACAGAAGGCCTTCCCTGGGCTCCCACCAAAAGCTAAGAGGCCAGGTTGGGACTCCAGGTTGGGACTCCGCTCCACGCCCAGGCCTATGTGTGGGTGGGCCATGGTGTTCCAGAGAGGGAGGGTGGGTGTGCTCTGCTGAACTTTGCCTCCAGCGTGGACACCCCAGGGCTGGGAGGAGGGATTGCCAGTAGGAGCTGATTGCCGGCTGAGTACTGAGGGTAGGAGAAAGCTGGCTAGAAAGAGAAACAGTGTCCAGGCTGAAGTGAGAACCAAGCCTCCTCCCACAGAGAGGTCTTGTGATTCTTCAGGACACACATGGCTGGAGAAATCCCAGGATTCTTGGAGAAACATAGTACTTGCCCTCAAGAGGCTTGATCTTGCTTTTACTTATTCAACAGTCACTGACACCTACTCTGTGCCTGCCCCATGAGGGGTGCTGGGGACCCGCAGAGTAAGCACACCAGGCTTCTGCTCTGCAGGACCCCTTAGCCCAATGGGGAAGACAAGGCGATAAGAGACCACGAGAACAGATGCATCAAAGAGGCCCCCAGGGTGGCCGGGGGCTCTGCAGTCAGACAGATCTAGCCGATGATACTAATGAAAATAGTGGCTAGCACTGAAAAGAATAAAATAATGCCTTTTGCAGCATCACGGATGGACCTAGAGATTGTCCTGCTGAGTGAAGACAGAAAAGGAGAAACATTGTATGACATCCCTTATATGGGGAGTAAAAATAAACGATATAAATGAACTTATTTACAAAATAGAATGAGACTCACAGACTTAGAGAATGAACCAGTGATTGTCAGGGGGAAGGATGGGGAAGGGATAGTTAGAGAGTTTGGGATCGACATGTACACACTGCTGTAAAGTGGATAACCAACAAGGACCTATTAAATAGCGCAGGGAACTCTGCTCAATGTAATGTGGCAGCCTGGCTGGGAGGGGAGTTTGGGGGAGAATGGATACATGTGTGTGTATGGCCAAGGTCCTTTACGACGCGCCTGAAACCATCACAACACTGTTGGTCAGCTGTGCTCCAACACAAAATAAAAAGTTTTTTTTAAAAAATAGTGGTTAAAAAAATAATAATAATAAAAATAGTGGTTAGCATGTATTGAGTGTCTATTATATGCCAGGCTCTGGTGCCAACATTTTCCACAGATTAGCTAATTTGGGGGAATCTTGATTCATTCTTACTAGTTGTGTGACTTTGAGAAAATTACTTAACCTCTCTGATCCTTGAGATTCTCATCTTCAGAATGGAAGCCATAATATCTACCTTGTGAGATTCTTGTGGGGTTTAAATGAGATGGTGAGTGTGTGTGTGTGTGTGTGTGTGTGTGTGCACGTGTGTGTGTGGTGCCTGGAATACAGCATGTCCTCCATAAATGGTTGCCGCAATCAAAATAAGTGCTCTAATGGAGGGATGTTGGAGGGGCCGCACTATCCCATGCTTACACTGAGGGGTCATCTTAGGTCTGGGATAGTTGTGTCTGAGGTCAGAAGAGGGAGGGAGCAGGTAAGGGCAGACCCCTAGAAAGAAGGGGAAATTTGGCCAGGGTCTGGAAAGGGTGGGGGTCCTGTCTTCTCCTCCTCCTCAACTCCCCCTTCCCCTCTGGGGCCCCCTCGCCCCCCTCATTCCCATACCTACTACCTTGGACCAGGCCTCCCCATCTCCTGCCTGGACCCACATTTCTACTGATTTCATTGTCCATCCCTCCTCCCCGCAGCCAGAGGGAGCTTCTAGAACACAAATCTGCCTGTCCCTGTCTCTCTCTGGCCACCTGATCCCCTCCCTAAAGGAAAGTCTATTCAAATGTGAGGGTCAAGGCCCCTCCCTCCTGGAACTGGCCTGTTTCCACAGGGACCCAAAGTTTAAGCCACCCGAGGCCACAAGGCACTACCACTGCTCCCCGGCGGATCCACGACCTCCTTCCTGGTGGTGCCCTCTGCCTACAACGTGCTCCGCTGGGCTGTTTGTCCCCTGCCTCATCTTTCCAGACTTGCGCCATCTCTGGGGGGAGCCTTCCCACGAGCCCCTTCCCCGTAGTTCTCCCCACAACACACACACACACATTTTGCTCCCTGCCCCCAGGCTACAGAGTATTCCCTGCTTGGCTATTCCCTGTATCACTTCATCTCCCTTACTGGACAACTGCATTATTTTTTAAAATTGAAGTACAGTTAATTTTCTTCCCTGATAGCTCAGTTGGTTAAGAATCCGCCTGCAATGCAGGAGACCCTGGTTTGATTCCTGAGTCAGGAAGATCTGCTGGTGAAGGGATAGGCTACCCACTCCAGTATTCTTGGGCTTCCCTTGTGGCTCAGCTGGTAAAGAATCCACCTGCAATGCGGGAGACCTGGGTTCAATCCCTGGGTTGGGGAGATTTCCTGGAGAAGGGAAAGCCTACTCTCTCCAGTATTCTGGCCTGGAGAATCCCATGAACAGAGGAGCCTGGTGGAACAGTCCATAGGGTTGCAGAGTTAGACATGACTAAAGTGATGAGTTCAACCCCAAATTCATATGGGCTTCCCTGATAGCTCAGTTGGTAAAAAAATAATCAGCCTGCAATGCAGGAGACCTTGGTTCAATTCCTGGGTCGGGAAGATCCCCTGGAGAAGGGATAGGCTACTTCTCCAGTATTTCTGGGCTTCCCTTGTGGCTCAGCTGGTAAAGAATCCACCTGCAATGCAGGAGACCTGGGTTTGATCCCTGGGTTGGGAAGATCCCCTGGAGAAGGGAAAGGCTACCCTCTCCAGTATTCTGGCCTGGAGAATGCCATGGAATGTACAGTCCATGGTGTAGCAAAGAGTCAGATATGACTGAGCAACTTTCACTTTTCACATTTACAATGGTCTGGTAGTTTCTGATGTATAGCACATCAAAATATATTCTGGTGATCCAGAATATATGTATATTCTTTTTCCATCTTCTTTTCCATTACAGCTTATTATAAGATACTGAATACAGCTCCCGTGCTATACAGTAGGACTTTACTGTTTATCTGTTTTATGTATAGTAGCTTGTATCTGTTAATCCGAAACTCCTAATTCATCTCTCCCCACCTTTCCCTTTGTGTTCTATGTCTGAGAGTCTGCTTCTGCTTTGTAAATAAGTTCATTTGTGTCACATTTTAGATTTCACATTAAGTGATATCATATGATACATGTCTCTCTTTCTGACCTACTTGGTTTAGCATGGTGATCTTTAGGTCCATCCATATTGATGCGAGTGACATTAATCCCTTATTTTTCTAGCTGAGTCATATTCCCTTGTGGACATGCACCAAGCTTTCTCCATTCATCTGTGGATGGACATTCAGGTTGCTTCCAGGTCCTGGCTATTGTAAATAGTGCTGCTTTGTACATTGGGGTGCTTGTGTCTTTTCAAATTAGAGTTTTTCCAGATATGTGCCCAAGAGTAGGACTGCTGGATCATATGATAACTCTATTTCTAGTTTTTTAAGGACCCGCCATACTGTTGTCCACAGTGGCTGCACAATTCACATTCCTACCAACAGTGCAGGCGGGTTCCCTTTTCTTCACCCCCTCTCCAGCATTGATTATTGGTAAACTTTTTAGTAATGGCCATTCTGACTGATATGAGGTGATGCCTGATTGGACCTTTTGATCTGCATTTGTCCCTTTTACAGTTAGCAATGTTGAGCATCCTTTCACTTGCTTGTTGGTCATTGCATGTCTTCTTCGAAGAAATTACATGATTCCTTAAAAGAAGCAGAAACGATTATCTTAGAATTATCTCCATCAGCATCAGGCATTTGCTTTCTCATGACACTCATGTTCCTAAGCTCTTACTGAGTGCCAGACAGTTCAGTTCAGTTCAGTTCATTCGCTCAGTTGTGTCCGATTCTTTGCGACCCCATGAATTGCAGCACGCCAGGCTTCCCTGTTCATCACCATCTCCCGGAGTTCACTCAGACTCACGTCCATCGAGTCCGTGATGCCATCCAGCCATCTCATCCTCTGTCGGCCCCTTCTCCTCCTGCCCCCAATCCTTCCCAGCATCAGAGTCTTTTCCAATGAGTCAACTCTTCTCATGAGGTGGCCAAAGTACTGGAGTTTCAGCTTTAGCATCATTCCTTCCAAAGAAATCCCAGGGTTCATCTCCTTCAGAATGGACTGGTTGGATCTCCTTGCAGTCCAAGGGACTCTCAGGAGTCTTCTCCAACACCACAGTGCAAGAGCATCAATTCTTTGGTGCTCAGCCTTCTTCACAGTCCAACTCTCACATCCATACATGACCACAGGAAAAACCAAAGCCTTGACTAGACGGACCTTAGTCAGCAAAGTAATGTCTCTGCTTTTGAATATACTATCTAGGTTGGTCATAACTTTTCTTCCAAGGAGTAAGCGTCTTTTAATTTCATGGCTGCAATCGGCATCTGCAGTGATTTTGGAGCCCCCCAAAATAAAGTCTGACACTGTTTCCACTGTTTCCCAAGAAGTGATGGGACCAGATGCCATGATCTTCATTTTCTGAATGTTGAGCTTTAAGTCAACTTTTTCACTCTCCTCTTTCACTTTCATCAAGAGGCTTTTTAGTTCCTCTTCACTTTCTGCCATAAGGGTGGTGGCATCTACATATCTGAGGTTATTGATATTTCTCCCGGAAATCTGGATTCCAGCTTGTGTTTCTTCCAGTCCAGCGTTTCTCATGATGTACTCTGCATAGAAGTTAAATAAGCAGGGTGACGATATACAGCCTTGACGTACTCCTTTTCCTATTTGGAACCAATCTATTGTTCCATGTCCAGTTCTAACTGTTGCTTCCTGACCTGCATACAGATTTCTCAAGAGGCAGGTCAGGTGGTCTGGTATTCCCATCTCTTTCAGAATTTTCCACAGTTTCTTGTGATCCACACCGTCAAAGGCTTTGGCATAGTCAATAAAGCAGAAGTAGATGTTTTTCTGGAACTCTCTTGCTTTTTCCATGATCCAGCGGATGTTGGCAATTTGATCTCTGGTTCCTCTGCCTTTTCCAAAACCAGCTTGAACATCAGGGAGTTCACGGTTCACGTATTGCTGAAGCCTGGCTTGGAGAATTTTGAGCATTACTTTACTAGTGTGTGAGATGAGTGCAATTGTGCGGTAGTTTGAGCATTCTTTGGCATTGCCTTTCTTTGGGATTGGAATGAAAACTGACCTTTTCCAGTCTTGTGGCCACTGCTGAGTTTCCCAAATTTGCTGGCATATTGAGTGCAGCACTTTCACAGCATCATCTTTCAGGATTTGAAACAACTCAACCGGAATTCCATCACCTCCAGACAGCCTGTGCTAAGAGCACCCCTCCTAGTAACACCCCCATGGGAGGTAGGCACTGTTACTATTCCCTTTTACAGATGAGGAAACTGAGGCCAAAGAGGGAAGCAAGTGAGCATCAGAGCTGAGGTGCCACACAGTCCATCTCATGGCGTCCAGGCTGTGAAGCACCCTCCCCTATCTCTTCTATATTTGTTGTATACACAGGCATAGAGATAGACTCTAAGTGGCAATAATAACTCCCCACCCCTGAGCTCATTCTCTGTGCCAGGCATTGTACTAGGTGCTTTACACATATTGATTCTCAGTAAATGGTTACAAGAATCTTGTGGTTGAAGAACCAGGCACAGTGAGGTTAAGTGACGTGCCCAACAGCACACCAGCAGAGCTCCGACCTGCCCCCCGGCATCTGGGGCCACAGTGAACATCACACTGCCTGGCTGGCTCCTACCCCATGCTAGTACCCCCACTGTGGCCCTTGCCAACTCACGGGGGCTCAGGAAAGGGTCCCTCCTGCAGGCTGTGTGGTCCTGCAGACAGTGTGACCCTGGAGTTGAGTGGATGCAGGCATCAGAGCTACGGATGGCAGAATTCATGACCCGGAGCCGGCTTCTCTTGCCAGCTGCTGGGGGCACTGCCTTGTCCCCACCTACGGATGCCAGCTGGACGGGACAGGAGGGGGAAGGCAGCTTGTGTTGAGTCATTCCCAGTGGAACCGAGTCACTGTGTGGATGGCATGGGGGTCAGAGAGCTCAGGTTCCAGCCAGCTTGTCATCATTGTGCTCTTTAGCAAATCCACTAAGGTGACAGCTCTCAGGGGCTGGCTGGGCACATGGAGGGCCTCAGAGACTCTGTTGTCTGGATCCTAAACAATATGGCAGGGGCAGAGCTAAAATTAACAATGGGAAACCACCAGCTCCTCTTGTCCCCTAAGGAAAGGGAGCTAAAACAGTCTGCAGGCTTCTGGGAGAGCATGGAGCTCTCACACCCACGTTTTGTAAAATGGGAACCCGGCTGCACAGAGCCAGCCTCTTCTGAGAGGGTGAGGTACAAGGGGCCTGGGCGCAGACAGCCTGGGTCCAGATTGAGTTCCGCCCATCTCACTTACTGCGTGACCTCAGGCAAGTTGCTCAACCTCTCTGTGCCTCTGAAAAATTCATCTGAAAAAAATTGAGGTGGTGACAGCATCCGCTCCCCAAGAAAAAATGGGTCTGGCACGAAGCACCAGGATCTTCAGATTACCCCAGCAGTCTCCCCATGACCTTACAAGACAGGCATTGCGATGGCCATTTCCGACGAAGGACCTGAGTCTAGTACTTTCTCTCAGGGGCCATGCAGAGTTAGGAAGAAGCAGAAGCAGTCAGGGTTCAAACATGAACAATGGCCTTGCTTCTATGTTTATTTCTGAACCTTCTTCGCCTGCCACTGTGTGTGGCACCTGTTAGATGCAATCATTATTGTCAAGCAAACAGATAAGATGGTTTTGGGAACTAGTAATGAGCTCCCCATCACCCCAGAGGTATGCAAGCATAGTCTGAAATTGGCTGGGGTCCTCAAGCCTTGGATTTAGGGTTGAAAAGTGAGAGTGAAAGTCGCTCAGTTGTGTCCGACTCTTTGTGACCCCGTGGACTATACAGTCCAGGCCAGAATACTGGAGTGATTTCCTTTCCCTTCTTCAGGGGAGCTTCCCAACCCGGGGATCAAACCCAGGTCTCCCGCATTGCAGGCAGATTCTTGACCAGCTGAGCCGCAAGGGAAGCCCAGGAATACTGGAGTGGGTAGCCTATCCCTTCTCCAGGGGATCTTCCCAACCCGGGAATCTAACCAGGGTCTCCTGCATTGCAGGAGGATTCTTTACCAACTGGGAAGCCCATATGAACGTGGGTTGAATTCACTGCCATTTAAGGCCCTTGCTAAGTCACTTTAGTCATGCCTAACTCTGCAATGGACTGTCTCACCAGGGTCCTCTGTCCATGGGGTTCTCCAGGCAAGACTACTGGAGTGGGCTACTGTGCCCTCTTCTTAAGGCCCTTTGCTGCCCTTAGGCCTTAGGGCTCATCTCTGTCCTTCCCTGGAACACAAAGAGGACACAGGAATTATTTGGCTTGTTTGACGTTGGGGAAAACCGAGGCTCAGAGTCAGGATTTGCCCAAGATCACTCATCCAGCCCAACATAAACCTGGGTTAGGGCCTCAGTCAAGGCAGATGGCCAGCAGAGCCCACCTTACATTACACTCCAGCGGGTACAGGGAGTCAGAAAGGTGGGCTCCTGTCCCAGAGGGACTAGAGAAGAGGGCTGGTGCAAAGAGGACCTCGGCCCTTGGGCAAGGCAGGGCGAGTCTTAGAACCAAAGGCGGGCCCTCGGGGTGCAGGGACCAGGGAGCTGGTGCGGGACCCCCAGGAATGGGCACTTTGGACTTCTTTTGGTCCCTTGTTGGACAACATGAACAGATGAAGACCCAGAGAGGAGCTTCTTTTGTGTCTGTAACGTCATGCAGTGCCCTGGGCCGCTGAGAAAGGAAGACGAGGAGGAGATGGGGAGGGAAAGAGATGGGCTGGCAAAGCCTGATTCTTTAGCAAAGGTGGAAGGAGGGTGATTCTCACCGGGCAGGGGTCTTCTGGCCCCACTCAGCCCCTTCCAACTCCTCTCTCCTACCAACAACAGAAATAGCCATGATGTTCCGAGCACTCGGGATGCACGAAGCCCAGTCCACTCACGTTCTGCATTTATCCCAGCACAGTCCTGTGAGGGAAGGCCTGGGAATACCATCACCTCCATTTCTTCCGAAGAGGAAGCTTCAGCCAGAGAGGTTAAGTCACCTGCCTTAGGCCACACAGCCAGTGAGAGGCAGAACTTGGAGTTAAGCTCTGGTGGGTGCTGAGTCCCAGGTCTTTAACCCACATCACCCTGGTTCTGGTGGCTGACTTCTAAGGGTAGAGGATGCCTTCCTCCTTTTCCTCCAAAGTGATCATTTCATCTGACCTTCAGGATAAGAATATCTTAACCTCAGCCTCCATCTTCTGGAAAATGAGCCGTGCTCTGGCTAAGAAACCACAGCCCTGGCCCAGGACTCAGGACAGATGGCAAAGCACCCAACCAGGTCAGCACTGTAAGCCTTGGGCACCCGTTTGCCACCCACCCAATGGGAATCTCCTTAAAAAAAAAAAAAAAAAAGAACAGCTTTTAGGTGCTAGAACTCGCATCCTGTATACTTCACACTGTTAAAGTGCACAATTCAATGGGTTTAGCCTCTTCTCAAGAGAAACCATCACGACAATCCCTGTAAGAACACTTTCATCATCTCCAAATGAAACCCTGCACACCTGGGCCGTCACTCCCCATACCCCACCCCAGGCAATCACCAATCTACTTTATGTCTCTGGATTTGCCTCTCTGGACCTTTCTAGAGATGGAGTCTTAAGGATCATGGTCTTTGCAGGCATCTATTTTTGAAGCCTTGTAATCACATTTTGTAGGATGACAGTGTTCTCTTGATTTGATAGGGGAGGGAACCCTGGCTCAGAGTGGTCAAGTAACTTGCCCCGGGTCACCCAGCTTGGCCATGGTGGGCGGATTTGGACCATATCTGTCTGGCTTCTGAGACCCCAGTTACTGTTTAAGTCCTCAAACCCAGAGTGCTGTGACAGCTTCAGTGGAGTCTGAGGTTAGGGGTAAGGGCGGGAGAAAGGCTGAAATGTTAGGTGTGTTTGTGGGTATGGAGGGCCTGGATTGGAGGAGCAGAGGCCTAGGGGAGGCACTGGGTCCCACCACCAGACGCAGGATCACAGGGAGGAAAGGAAATGGGATGGGTAGGTGGTGGGGCCAGGCGAGGACTAGGGTGGCAGAATGTCCCCGGGGGCGGCAGTCTGGCTCCAGCTCTCTGCCCTCCCTGCTGGTTGGCCCAGTCACATACCCCTCAACCCAGCTTGCCCCCTGCTGCCTCCTTCCCCTCTGAAAAGAGCTCTCTGCCCTCCTGCTCCCGGACAACCTCCACCCCCCCAGCAAGAGGATGACTCAGCCTGAGCCCAGAACTGGCTGCCCTTTGACCACCTCCTCCCCCTCCACCTGTTCCTCTGGCTGGAGCTCCCAGGAGGTATTGGCAGTCCCAGCGGGTTGTGCCAGGGCCGCCTCAGCCCACACGTCCTCTGGACCAGGCTCTGCCCTCATGCCCTTCTAGCTAGGGTGCTCTGCTCAGCCTTCACTGGAAACCCCCCTTGGGGTGTGCACAAGAACCTTAGGTCCCCTTGCAATACTCTTTGTATTTTTCAAGTGATTTCTATATCTTGACCAAAATAAACCAAGTTTTAGAATGTGCTCTTTCAGGCTTCTCTCAGTTTCCTTTCCCCCATCCAATCCATCCATCAGCCCGCCTGGGGAATCACCAACTTGATAAGCCTCCCCTTTCATGCATAGAGAAACTGAGGCTCAGAGAGGCTTCCCCAAGGTCACACAGCTGGGAAAGGGGCACACTTGGAGCTTGAATGTGTATACTCATCCCCTAGAAATGACATTCTGAGGGTTTGGTTGTGGGCTCAGCCTGCCAGTGTGTGGAGGAGGACTCTTGACCCTTGGTGGCTTAAGAGTCAAATGATAGCTGCTGTTTATCTTGCATAAGAACCAAACTTCTATTCACTTTTTCATTCACTGACTCATGTAGAGCCAGACAGCCTGGACTGGATTACCAGCTCCAGCAAACTTTGTGCTCTGTGACTCTGAGTAAGTCACAGAGACTTGCTCTCTTTGTCTAAAAAACATATGGTAATAATAGCCCTCTTGGACGTCCCTGGTGGTTCAGTGGCTAAGATTTCTGCTCTCAATGCAGGAGGCATGGGTTTGATCCCTCATCAGGGAACCAGACCCCACATGCTGCAACTAAGACACAGCATAGCCAAATAAATAAATATTTTAAAAAAATAATAATAGTAGACATTGTCTCATAGGGCTATAGTAAAGGCTGAATGAGTGAATATGTGTGCATTGCTTCAAAAGTACCTAGCAACTGTTGATACATATGAGCTGTTGTTATTATTATTCCCAGCGAGTGCATTACATGGGTGCAGCCCAATGCCCCTCCCCCGCCCCCAGCCACAAGGAACTCACAGGGACGTGTGGGAATCTGTCTACCAAATAGGGCTGTTATGGCCCAAAGATGTGGGGCCTGGAGTGAAGACTGAGGCTGGGCTTTCAGGACCTGCAAAGGGGACCTGACCCAGGCTGGGTCCCTAGGGATTTCCAAGATGCTATTGTTACTGAAAGAGTATGGCTACTTGCCCCCCCACCCCAAAGCCAAAAAACAGGCCAGACTGGTGGAAAGGAAAGGTTGCTTTATTTCAGATGCTGGCAACTGGGGAGTAGGGTGGTGGACATCTGACTAAAGGCCCACTCCCTGCACCCTGCCCCTGGCCCCTGACAGGCAGGGGGTGGGAGCTTTTATAGCCAGAGTGGGGATGGGGCTGCTACATGAAGTATCTCTCAACAGTCATCTTCAAATTGGTCGTCAGTGGTCTGAGCAGCAGCATCTTGGTTTTTTCAGTTCAGTTCAGTTCAGTTCAGTCGCTCAGTCGTGTCCAACTGTTTGTGACCCCATGGACTGCAGCACACCAGGCCTCCCTGTCCATCACCAACTCCCAGAGTTTACTCAGACTCGTGTCCATCGAGTTGGTGATGCCATCCAGCCATCTCATCCTCTGTTGTCCCCTTATTCTCCTCTCTTCAGTCTTTCCCAGCATCAGGGTCTTTTCTAATGAGTCAGCTCTTCGAATCAGGTGGCCAAAGTATTGGAGTTTCAGCTTCAGCATCAGTCCTTCCAGTGAATATTCACTGATCTCCTTTAGGATCGACTGCTTGGATCTCCCTGCAGTCCAAGGGACTCTCAAGAGTCTTCTCCAACATCACAGTTCACAAGCGTCAGTTCTTCTGCGCTCAGCTTTCTTCACAGTCCAACTCTCACATTCATACATGACCACTGGAAAAACCATAGACTTGACTAGATGGACCTTTGTTGGCAAAGTAGTGTATCTGCTATTTAATATGCTCTCCAGGTTGGTCATAACTTTTCTTCCAAAGAGTAAGCGTCTTTTAATTTCATGGCTGCAGTCACCATCTGCAGTGATTTTGGTTGTTTTAGGTACAGTTAATCTTCAGTTCCGGGGTCCATTTGCTCCTATTTCTTTGCAGCCAACTTTAGGAATTATGGGAGCTCAGGTTCTGGGTGCAGTCTGGTCCTCATGTAGTTAATTTCTCCACCTGGTGTGTTGGTATCTACAAGACAGCTCACAGGGTATGGCTCAGAATATTATCTACAGCCCTTGAGAAAGAACTAAAGGCTCTTGACTGTGCTTCAGTTCAGTTCAGTTCAGTTGCTCAGTCGTGTCCGACTCTTTGAGACCCCATGAATCGCAGCATGCCAGGCCTCCCTGTCCATCACCATCTCCTGGAGTTTACCCAGACTCGCGTCCATCGAGTCGGTGATGCCATCCAGCCATCTCATCCTCTGTCCCCTTCTCCTCCTGTCCCCAATCCCTCCCAGCATCAGGGTCTTTTCCAATGAGGCAATTCTTCGCATGAGGTGGCCAAAGTACTGGAGTTTCAGCCTCAGCACCAGTCCTTCCAATGAACACCCGAATGACTACATTATTATTGTTTGGTCTCCTTTAACTGTTTTCCTTTGTTTCAGCGTTTCTCGCTTCTCTGATGAAACTTACTCTTTGGCTAAAGTCTTCCACAGGCAAAAGGCAGGCAGAGGATATAACAGGGGTGGGGGTGGTGCAAAGACCATAGGCCCTGCTCTGTTTCTCTGTGAAGGTGCCAGCTGGGAGTCAGAGGCTGGAGTTTCAGCTCCAGCTCTGCTGCCCATCTGCCCTGTGACCTTGGGCAGGTCACTTGCCTGCTCTGGGCTGCACGGTGGAGGTGCTGGACCATCCTCCAGGGATCTGGGCAGTCAGACATCCGGGAGGACAGCCATGTCCCTCGGCTATTTTTACCAGGACCATGGGTAGTCACATACTCGCCTTGGAATCAGAACCTGGGGGTTGCAAGGAAGCCCTGAGGTCACGCAGCTCAGCCCCTTTTGTGTCTGAGGCTGGGCAGACTTACTCAACAGCTTTTTTGGGCCCAGTCTGGTCCCATCTATAAAACCCAAGGTGGGAGTATCCCACTCTCTCTGGTCCCCTCAGAACACCTCACAAAGGTGATTACAGCCTGACCTCAGGCACCTGCCATGCTTGGACAAGTTATTTTTATTTGAAGCTGTTTAGAAAGTCACAGACAAATTGGATTGGAGAAGGGGAGAAAAGCTGAGCACAGAGATGACTGACATGGATACAAAGATACAGAGATGGGGAGAGAGAACAGGGAGACGGATGGAAACAAACAGACAAAGATAGAGAAGGAAAGAGAGGTACATAACCAACACAAGGAGACATAGAAAGACAAGTAGAAAAGGATTTAAAGAAAGAGAGAAGGGAACGTCCTTGGTGGTCCAGTGGTTTAGACTCCCGGCTTCCATCCCTGGGCAAGGAACCAGATCCCACATGCTACCACTAAAGATCTTGCATGCCGCAACTAAGAGCTGGTACAGCCAAACAGATAAATTAATTTTTAAAGGAAACTATAATAGACTAAAAAAGAAAGAGGAAAAACTCTGGGGGTGGCAGGGGTCGGGGCGGGGGGAATGGTGAGTAAAGAGATCGCACCGTGGAGGAGATATAGAGCAGAGGAGGGGCCAGGCACAGGGTCTGGCCAAGCTGTCTCTTCTCTGGGCCTCTTTGTTCCTACATGTACAACCCCATCTAGGCTAAGTGGCCCCTAAGGGCCCCTGGACCCTCCTGTTCGGACCCTGTGGTGTAAGGCATCTTGAGAATGGGTTGGGCGATGGGTCCTGCCACCCTCCTAACTCCTCGGAGTTGGATAACACTTTACTATTCACTCCCCACTGTCGGCTCAATACAACTAACCCCTTCTAGCATGTGGAAAGTTGGGGCTCAGAGAGGGGCAGACATTTCTTTGAGGCCACACAGCTGACTGTGATGGGATGGGCAGACGTGAGCCAGCCACACGCACGTTCTGTCCGTGCTGGCTGTGGACCCTCTCTGAGCAAAGGGCAAGGAGAGAGCATGGCTTCTGCTCCTAGGCCTCCTTCTCCACCTCCCTCAGTGATACACAGCAGCCTGGAACATCTTCACGAAGGAAAGAAATACAGCTCAGGGGGAAGAAATGGAGAAATAAAGCCAAGGCCAGCTTCCTGCTGCTGCAACAGGACAACGTGCCCTCGCAGAGTGCCCCCACACCCCAGCCCTCACGGCCAACACTGTTGGTTCCCTACCCAACAGCCCTCCCCTCAACTCCATCCCACCAGCCATCTTCCTTTCCTTAAGAGTCTCACATTAGTTTGCGGGCTCACCCCCCCACACCCAGTATGCTCAGGAAAGATGACTCCAGGCTGCCCTGCGAGGTGAGTTACAATTGCTCTCAGGCCATCATGGTGGTCTTGCCTGTAGACTGGCTTTAGACATGGACATGTGATTGTGTCCTGGGAAATGGAGGCTGAGAGGGAACTGGTCAGAGCAAAGAGAGAGGGGTTTCTAAGAAGTTCTTCCTTGTTTTCAAAAGGGGACACGAAGCAGAGACTTGCTGTTTCCTGCCTTTGGTTGTTGAATGAGGATGTGATGCCTGGAGCTGTGGCAGCCATCTTGTGACCTTGAGGAGAAAGTGAATTGTGGAGAAGCAGACCCAGAGCTCCAAAAGTGCCCTTGAGTCAGAGTCCCCTTGCTGAGCCCTGTCAAGCCCAAGAGCCATGAAAGGCAATAATGAAATATTGAGCTGTTGTCCTTTAAAACATTATAGTTTAGAATGATTTATTATACAGCAATAAAAACCAGCACAGTGTTTCACAAATATTTGGTGAATTAGTGTATTGGGTACATGGTTAGGTGAAATTATTTTTCTAAGAGAAGCTGCCACATAAAAGAATCCAAGAGTTTCCATTGAGTGGCAGTGACCTCAGGTTCCCTGGAGTGACTCACCTCTTCTCCAGAGAGTTCTTCAATGGCCTCTTGTGAACACTTTCACGTAAGGTGAGAGGTGAGATATGGGTGACCCGGATCTGGCTAACCCGTAGCTTTTGGAACATCACCCATAGCTTAGGAACCTTGCCAGCCCAGTCTGCAGACACTTAGCAGGAATTTGGTCACTTGGCTTCAGCTGGCGGTTCAGTGAGTCTTGCCTGGAGAATATCACTGAATGTCATCGGCTCTACCTCAAGGTGCCCCAGCACAGAGGGCGGGACTTCAGGACACAAGTCACTGGAAAAGGGAGCGTCAGCCTGTCCAGAAGGCATATCAAGATCACAAGCATCTGGCAAGTGACAGGGGCAGCACCAGAGGCCACCACAGGAGGACAGATCAGGACTTCCAGACTTCTTCCACCCAGACTGGACATGCCTTCCCCCATCAGACTGAGTTAGCCCATGGACTCTAGGTCAATTCAGGCAGAAGAAAGGAGGCCCCAAAGGAGACACTGGACTTCCTGCTAATTTGAAAGTGGAGGCTCAAGCTGGTTTTACTTTGAAAAATGTGGGAGTTGGCGTTCTATGAATCCCCCAGGGAACGAGGCATGTCATGCTGCTTACGTAAAATCTGGACATCCCATGAGGAAGGAAGCAGTTAAGAGTGAATACTCTATGATACGTTCTGCAGAAATTAACATTGTAAATCAACTACACATCAATAAAATAAATTTTTAAAATTCCATCAGAAGTCAATATTGTGATGAAAAAAAGAGAGAGAGTGAATACTCTGGGTGCAGTCTCAACTCAACCACTTCTCAGCTGGGCACTCTCAGGCAAGCTGTCTAAACTCTCTGTGTCTTGGTTTCCCCATCTGTAAGATAGGGATCATGGCTGTACTAGTCAGAGTACTCCCGAGAAACAGAATCACTAGGATGTTCAGAGAGAAATTTACTTTAAGGAACTGGCTTGCACAATTGTAGGGGCTGGCTAATCTAAACTCTGTATGGGCACGCCGGGAGCTTAGACAACCCCATCTCCACCACCTGCGCACACTCCACCATCTCGTACATCTTAGCTTGGCGTAGGAGACACTTAACCTCCCAGAATTATCTAAAACCACCATTTCCTGTTTCACACTGGGGCTTCTCAGGTAGCTCAACGGTAAAGAGTCTGCCTGCCAACACAAGAGACACGGGTTTGATCCCTGGGTCGGAAAGATCCCCTGAAGAATGAAATAGCAACCCACTCCAGTATTCTTGTCTGGAAAATCCCATGGACAGAGGGGCCTGGTGGGCTACAGTCCATGGAGCTGCTAAGAGTCAGACATGACTGAGCGCACACACCACTTTCTCCTTCACACTGTGGGCCGCAGCTCCACTAAGTTGCCTCCAGGTGGGACCTGGTCCATCCCAGCTCTGCACTATCACATCTGTTCTCTCCTTCCTGATCCCCACCACAAGAAGGATAAACTTCTGCCCATCCTTCAAGACCCAGAGTGCCTGATCCCCTCTAGGCAATACTGACCTTGTCTTCCCTCTCTGCTTACACTGTACCCTGTGGACATCTCCCTTTCTTCCCCCTCCCCAATAAGACTGCAAATTTCCTGAAACTGGAGATTTTGTCTTATTCATCTTCTGGTCCCCCCTTGTCCACCTGTCCCTGGCTCAAAGGCGTCTGATAAATGTTGCAGATGAGTTAAATGGTTCATTCTTGCTTGTGTCTACTGACAGGGAGCGCACTTCTCCCCAGGCAGCCTGTTCCATTTTCAGAAACTCTAACCTGCTGGGATGGTACAAAAAGCATGAACATGGGATTTCTACAGAATCGCTGGCTCTCAGATCTGGATGAAGACCATCTTTCGGTTATTTGTCCATTTTTCACTCTCCTTCTCTTCTTCCTAAAGAGGAAGACAATTTTTTAAATTACTTGAGAGAAGCTAATTTTATGCACATAATAAAGTCATGGGGGTGGAGAGAAAGATGAGAAAAAGTTGTGTTGGCAAGGAGTTTTAAGAAGAGAGGTGCCCAGATTTCCTTGGTGGTCCAGTGGTTGGGACATCACCTTCCAATGCAGGGGGTGTGGGTTGGATGCTTGGTCAGGGGGCTAAGATGCCACATGCCTCAGTGCCAAAAAATCAAAGCATAAAACAGAAGCAATATTGTAATAAATTCCATATAGACTTTAAAAGTAGTCCATACCACAAAAAAAAAAAAAAAAAAAGAGGAGGAGGGGAAGAAGTAGTGATGTGACCTGTGTATCGGGGGATCTTTTAAGGGCCTTCAAGAAACTCAAGAATGGAATTTCTCCTTAATTACTTTTTGTTGTTGCATGGTCTCATTTAAACCTGACATTACTCTGAGACTGAGCTACATGAGTCTCCAAGTTTATCAGGGTTACACCCAGTTAGCGATAGATTCATCTGTGCCCAGATACTGGTTTCTCTTTGGTGTTGTGACCTTTACTTGTGTGAATGCACAATCATGTTGATGAGCACCTAGTTTAGAACCTCCAGTTTCTGAAGTTTATTTTCTAACTGTGCTGTAACTTTGATGAATATTTTCCCCTACACCTCCTACCTATACCAGCCTCCTGTACTACGGGAATATCAGAACGGTTGGCCCCATTGCAGAGGCCTCAGGATCAGTGATTATCAGCACCATCAGGCAATAGCCCTTCTTTATAACAAATATTTGGTAACAGCTCCTTTATTATCCTAAAATGAAGCTCACTGATAATATAATCTACCATATCCATAATGTTAAAAATTTAATATCATGTCCTAGCTATGATATGTATAAAGATAAAAAGAAAGTTTTTTAATGATCAAATAAATGCTTTTCAATATTTAAATGCTCAGGCATGATGGCAGCAGAGGACACGTGGAGCAATCCAGTGTTTGCACCTATTCACAGACTCACCTATGCAATACTTTGCAGCGCAAGTTTGTTGGGTGGGGGACTGCATAGCTAGGACAGGACAGGATCTGCTGCAGTGACAAACACTCTTAATCTTCTCCCAACCCCTCAAGGTGATTTCTCACTCACATTTCACGTTTAGTGTGGTCGGGAGGGGCTCTGCACGTCCCTGAGACCCAGCTGGACCAGAAGCACCCCATCTAGACCTGCATGATCACCACCGCCGTGACTGCTGCCGAGAATACTCATTAGCTCATAAAATCTCCACCGGCAGTGACGCACATCTCCATGCATTTCATTGGCCACACAAGCATTATGGCCGTACCTACACTGAAATATCCTACCACGTGCCTGAAAGAGGGGACGTCAGACTATGCCCTAGAATCCATTGTAATGGCCACAGACACCACAATCCCGTGGTGGCACTGCCATGAGGGATGTCATTTTTCTGAAATGACAAGACTTGGAAAGTTCCCAATAATAATTTTTTCCCCAATTTACACAGTATTCCTGGAATATTCGATGTATTTTTAAACAATTCAAAGACAGTGTATGTATAAGTAAAATTTATAAGTTTTAGAGTAAGGGTCTAGATCACAGGATAAATCTTCTCTGTGTGTTTTTTCCTGCAGATTCCAAAACACCCAGCATGCCTCCCTCTCCCCTCCCCCACAAAATGTCAATATTGGTGGAGCAGGAAACACTCCCCCAATACCCAAATGCCACCATAAGGGACAATACAAGTCCCACTGAGAACCACTCATCTAGGCTAGTGGTTGCGGCAAACCTTTTGCAACAGGATACCCTTATTTGGCTTACTTCTAACAAAATATCATCAGACTCTAAATATTACTTTGGCTGAAAGTCCTACTGTTCTAGCTGAGGCAGGGGTGCCCTTTCTGCAGAACCCCTGCTCTGCCATACCCACTCCTTCCCACACCTGTCAGAAGACTCTGAGTCTCCGGTGCCCAAAACCTGTGCTTGGACTTCCCTGATGGCTCAGTGGTAAAGAACTCACCTGTCCATAGAGGAGACAGATCTTCCTGATCCAGGAAGATCCCATAGGCCGCAGAGCAGCGAAGCCCATGTGCCGCAACTATCGAGCCTTCACTCTAGGGCCTGGGAGCCGCAGCTACTGAGGCTGCATGCTGCAGCCACTGAAGCTCACACCTCTGGAAGCTGTGCTTCACAGTGAGAAGCCACCCCAATGAGAAGCCCTTGCACCCCAATGAAGAGTAGCCCTCGCTCATAGTAGCCGGAGAAGCTGGGGCTCCAAATAACCCGGTGTCATCATTCACTAGACACACAAGCTCACCTCCCCTCTGTGATGAGTGGGGGGCCACCCTGCCACTGAGTGTTTTGAATTGGATAATTCATGGGAAAACTTTTGATGAGGTGGTTGAACTCTGCATTCGCCATGATGGAGGGAAAGGCCACCAGCCAGAATGTGAAACATTCTGTACCTGGGACACGAGATTTTCACTTTCCTTGAGAAGATAATATCCTTTGATGAGTGGAAATATTTCCAGCAAAGATCCTGATCTTCTAAATGTGGTAACAAAGGTTCAATATTTTTCACTTTCTGTGGGAAATGTCAGCACAGAAAGAGTTTCATATCTGTGGGTAATGTATATGCATACTCATGTGGTTGCACCAAGGCAACAGAATTGATGTGGGTCAACAGAGGTGAAGCTTTTGTGGCTATTTTGTTTCTTTAAAGATGCACCTTTTACTTGCTTAGGGACAAAAAATGAAGCTTGTGTGTGTCTGTGAGAGAGAGAGAGGGAGGGTACACAGTGAAAAAGAAAATGCAAGATATAATTTAAATTATGGATTAAAAGGCAAACGTGTGTGTGTTATCTGGTAGACTTTACAAAGCCTGGCCTGTCATTTGTTTGGGCATCACCTGATACCTCCAGCTCTGCTCAGTTAAAGGTTTGCCAAGTCAAGAGCTCAAATGAGTCATCGCATACACAGCCCTTCACGGTTTATCACTTAGACTTTCTCAGATCTTACCCAAGCCCTGATTTCTTTTATGTCCTCTCCAACTTCTCAGCCTGTCTCCACCCCTAAAAGCCACAGTCCTGGGCAGAGACGTTAGAGCCGGATTTTACAGTCCAAAGAGGTCACATCAGCTGTCCCAGAGGCCTGAGTCCCGTGGATTTCAGAGCAGCAGGTAAAAGGTCAAGACTGGACCTCACAGTGGAGGGATTAGACAGATGCTCACACACTCAGACTCACACATAGAGCTGCCCACACCTCAGGCATCCTCACAGAACCACACACACACACACACAACTCAACCTCAGGAACCAGATATTCAGAATCAGGCTCCACTCATGCTGTCTGAGTCATCTAATGTTTCAAATGTTCAAAAATAAATATATAAATGGGACTTTCCTGGTGGTCCAGCAGTTAACACTCCATGCTTCCCCAGATGGGGACCTAAGATCTCACATGTCATGGATAAATAAACAAATAGAATGTTCTACAGTTGAGAACATGCCTTCATGTCCAGGAAAGAAACAAGGGCGGCTTCGTTCTCATCTTCAACTCACACCATTTGAACTGCCGTAATAGAGTGAGAGCTGGGTCAGGGGATAAGCACACAAAGATAACCAAAGCTGAGCGGACCCCTACCTTCTGTGTCTGACCGAGGAAACAGAAAAAGTCAGAGGGAACAGACAAAACAGGGGGAAAAAAACCCACAATCATAAATTGTAGTAAAGATGTCCACTTCTGGAAAGATGGCAGACTAGATGGGGTGAAATACACATTCCTAACATCTCAACAGTTCTGGATAAAAGAACATTTGAGAAACTGAAAAATAAAAAAACAAAACAGGTATAACTGCACAAGAAGATTAGGAAAATTCTTCTCAGGATGCAAAATAGCCATGAGATGGAAACTAGGAGAGAGTCACGGAGGAGGATGTGAGCCAGGTGAGAAATGTTTCACGGAGATTCCAGGAGGTGATGATAGAGTGTACGCAGGAAAGGTGACACGGAAGAGGTGCTTTATCCATAAACACACATAACACATGCATGACTGGCCAACAAATGATTCGCCATCTCTGTGACTCGTCCCCAGGACTGGACCCCCCAATCTCCCCAGAATCCTCAAGGCTCAGCCTTCCCATATCCATACGGGAAGAGCCCTAAGCCCATAAGCTCCCAGAAGACGGGGCCAGGCCTGTGGGCTTCACCAGGGCACTCTGGAATGAGCCCAGGACCTGGCATGATATAGCCCTCAATAGATACATGTCTGATGAATGCATTTTCGTGCTGCCCTCAAAGCCTAGCACAGATTCTTTCCTCTCCACTCCCACTCCACAGAAAGTGGAGACCGTTTGCCTTATTTGAAGCTGGGACCCTTAGTCCCAAATCTGGGGCCTGGTCCATAATATTTGCTCGAGAAATATGTGTTAGGTTAATGCAGAATACATTCCATTGCAGGATCACATTTAAAAAGTATTATCCTGAATTTTCCCCTGAAACTTCCTTTTCTCCTTTGCTCTTTCCTTTTGAGACAGCCAGGTATTTCTGTGCCCAAGTGTCGGGAAAAGACTTGACAGCTGAGAGCAAGAAAAACATGTCCCTTGCCTGGATTTGCAGATTCAAAAGCTCAGGCCTGAGAGGACCAGAAAGAACACACAGAAAGGGCAAAAGATTTGGAGGAAAGCATGAGGCGTCCGTGCTGTCCAGTTTGGAAAATCATTTTCTGAACCATCAGAAGGAAAGGAGTTGAAAGGAAAGAATAAGATTGCAGTTGGTGGAGGTTACCAAAGAAAGTGTGCCTGTGCTGAAGGCCACCGCGAGCTCACAGAGCACCCTTATGTGAATGGGGACGAGGCATCCTTTCCCAGTGCGCAGTTCAGCAACTAGAGCACAGTCTGGGTCTAGCTTTATTAGTCCCCTGGCCAGGCACTCATGTGCAGTGTACACCCTGTACCACTGTATAGGACAGCCAGGCATAAGCCCTGCTAGTCCCTGCAGAAGGTCCGAAAGCTCAGACAGGCCCATGGGGTCTGAGCAGAGGAAACTTCTGCCTCATATCCCAGGTGGAGAGCACTTGGGGTGGGTGTGGGGGTCCCTGGAAAGAAGTGGCACCAGGCAAAGGGAGCCTTGGGCGGCCTCAGAATTTCCTTAAGTGCCTGATGGGGACGGTAACTCAAGACCAGGTGGAGTGCAACACCCCTGAGGATACTACTGGGGACATGACAATAGTGACCAGATTGCCACCTCCCTACCCATGTACACCACAGCCCGGCACATGTAAGCTTCTTGGAAGTAATTAGTCAAAATCCCAGGGACATTTGGATTGTGGGGAGTGGGGATGGGGTGTTTCTTAAAGAGACTGAGGTTAAGCATTTGCCATCCAGCCGCACTGAGGATTCCAAACAAAAATTTGAGTTGTAGAAAAAAAAGAAGTTGCCTTTTTTGCACATCAAAGGTATAAACTGAGCTTTTCTTACCTGCTGAGCTCCACAAATATTTGTTATATGAATACTGATGGTGTGTGACAAATACCTGGTTCTTCTCTGTGACCCTAAATTTTATTCAGCCCTGATTTAATCATCAGAGCACACGTGTCTCCCTGACTAGATGGTCAATTGCTTGAGGGCAGGGACCAAATTATTCCTCTTTACATCCCGCATACATATATTCGTCGTTTGGGCATTCGGTGGAGTTACTATATAAATACATGGAATTTTTCTCCAGGCTCCAAAATCCCCCTCCCGCTGTTTTCCCTTCCACTCGTTTCTCAACTTATCAGATTGTGGAAGAATTCCTTGAAGCCTGAAGCAGAGCAGGAGGCCTCTGCCCTCTGCTGCTGCAGCAGGACCAGACGAATGAGCCTGTTAGGATGTGAGACATGTCTATTTCTGAAGATGGGCTCTGGTTGGTTCAGTGGCTGTGAAACCTGGCATAGTCAGAGATTTGGGACAGGGAGGTCGGGCTCATCACAGGGGTCTGACCGCTCGAGGGCAGGGGGCACCAGGTTGCCTGTCCTGGGAGCCCCTGGAGATGTACGGGGCGGAGGACTCAGGGCTTCCCACAGATGGCGCCCTGAGTCTTGAATGCTCTTCAAGCCCCTCTCAGCTTGGGTACTCGCACTGATCCAGACTACCAGACCCCTTTCTACAGCTTGTTCCAGCCTGCTACCTGGCTGCTGCGGCCACAGGCCAAGGTTTTATTCTAGTTCCCTGCAGCGAAACTTACACATTCCACCCATGCGCTCCGCTCAGCCTTTGTAGATATGGACTGTGTCTCTTGGCCCGCTTTGGTAAGTTATTCTCCATGCTTCTGCCCTTTCTCTTGGCCAGAAGGTCAGCCCTGCCACCGGCTGGCCGCCTAGCTGTCTCCTCAGCTGGAGTCCCTGCCAGCTTCCAGGCCGCACTTTAAACCGAGTTCCGCCACTTATTAGTGTCCTTGAGCATCTTCCCTAAGTCGTGGTAACCATGATGACCGTCTTCCCCTGAGTCTGCACCTTCTCTGGGCCCCCACACTTGCTCTAGGGCAGCAGTCCCCAGGGATCCGTCTCGTGGGAGATGACTTTTCCATGGACGGGTGTGAGGGGCGGAGGTGGGGGATGAGGTGATGGTTTCAGGATGACTCAAGTGCATTACTTTTATTGTGCATTTTATTTCTATTGTTATTACATCAGCTCCACCTCAGATCATCAGTTATGAGATCCCAGAGGTTAGGGACCCCTGCTCTAAGGGATGAAAAACACCAGACAGAGACTGTGACGTGAGAAATCCTTTATTAAACCAGGTGTCACTCCCCCACCTGAGAAGGGACATTATGTTGCAGACACCATGCCTCCATGCCTCCCTAGGGCTGGGTGTGACTGTCTCACCCGGCCCACACTTCC
The DNA here is from genome assembly GCF_001704415.2 of Capra hircus. Taxonomy (NCBI): domain Eukaryota; kingdom Metazoa; phylum Chordata; class Mammalia; order Artiodactyla; family Bovidae; genus Capra; species Capra hircus. The sequence continues at coordinate 72,491,733 of NC_030812.1, forward strand.
TTCTCAGGGCAAGCCAACACTCTGCTGTCTTCAAGGGGCTAGGTGATGGGGTCAGAGAATTAGGCTAGAGTTTATGTTGACAGCTCGGATTAGGGATTTAAGGTGAGGGTAAAGGTGCGGGTCAGTTTAGGGGTTGGTAGGAATTGGCTTGGCATTGAGGTGAAAGGAAAGTTGAGTTTGACCCAAACTCAGCCAGCCACAGTCAAGCTTCTCCTGGTTCCCAAGTTGATGACCCTCCACTGAAAACCCGGTCCCCAGGGCTCTCCCAAGGCTCCCTCCACCCACAACCCATCCACCTCTTCCACCCACCTCTCTTAAACAAAGCACACACTCAGAAGCAAACCCTATAACTACTTGGGAGTCAGTCCCTGCCCGCCCTGCCCAGGTGGGTAGGGTGAGGGGCACAGGGGTGGGGCTTAGCCCTGGAAGCCCAGCACCTTGTACTGGGCAGCCATGTCGTTCCGGAACAGTTCCAGGGCCTTGCTCATGGCGCCCTGTGCATCAGCACCGAAGTCTGAAGGATGCTTGGCATGCAGAACGTGGATGATGGCGTCCGAGATGAACTGCAGGGGCAGGAGCAGAGGGGTGCTGGTCACGGCAGGACAAGCCAGGAGCCAGATGGGAATCAGCCCCAGCCCCAGCTTTGCTTTATTGCGGGGCCATTTACTGAGCACTTATTATATATCAGGCACACTACTGAGTGGTCTCCATGGATTAACTCCTCTAATCCCCACAACCCATGAGACAAGTACAGATGGGATAATAGAGGCCCATCTTAATACAGAGGAGGAAAGGTCAGGCCTTGGGCTTGTGGCCACAGTCACATGGCTTGGTGGGTTGGCTACCCCCACCCCCAACCAGGGGCTTCCCAGGTGGCTCAGAGTAAAGAATCCGCCTGCAATGCTGGAAATGCAGGAGACATGGGTTCAGTTTCTGGGTTGGGAAAATCCCCCGGAGGAGAGCATGGCAACCCACTCCAGGATTCTAGCCTGGAGACTCTCATGGACAGAGATGGGCTACAGTCCCTAGGGTCACAGAGTTGGACATGACTGAAGCGACTTAGCATGCACACACACTACGCCCCTCTACTATGTTCAGGATGTTTTATTGTTCAGTCATCAGTCCTGTCAGACTCTTTGCAACCCCGTGGACAGCAGCACGCAAGGCTTCCCTGTCCTTCACTATCTCCCTGCATGTGCTCAAACTCACATCCATTGAGTCAATGATGCCATCTAACCATCTCATCTTCTGTTGCCCCCTTCTCCTGCCCTCAATCTTTCCCAGCATAAGGGTCTTTTCCCATGAGTTGGCTCTCCACATCAGATAGCCAAGGTACTGGAGGTTCAGCTCAGGATGAGGACCCAACCTATTACATGGTTTTAATCCAGGATTTTGCAATCATAAAGTCTAGAAAATACTTCCCTGAGTGTGGATTTAATTTTTGCATTTAATGGCTTAGGATGGTGATCTCTTTCAGTAGCCTTTTGGAGGGATGGTGGGGGAGGGTGGTCAGAACATCTTATTTTCTGCACCAAGCATGGAGCTGGTCCTCAGAAGCATTGGTGGAAGGGAAGGAGAGAGAGGAAGCGGAAAGGGACCAGGTCCATGCTCGGGCCCAAGACTGATAATATGTTACAGCAGCCTCACCGTCACCGTTGGCTCTACCATCCACATTGTCATGCCCAGAAAGATGGGCACAAACATCGCCACAGCACAGGGCTGCTTTAAGGGACTGAGCAACCTTATATAGTAAGAAGCGACTTGCTTTTTCAACAGTTCAGAAAGATTTGATGCCAATTTCAGCCATGGCCTGTGAACAAGGGGTGTCATTTTACAGAGGCCCAGACTGAGGTCATGTTGCAAGGGGATGAGAGAGCTGGAATCTGCACCCAGGGGACTGTGGACAAACAACAGCCAGAGCCAGGGAGAGAGAGGCCACCACTGGTGGGTTTGTTCATATTCTCTGGCATCCAGGGTACAAGTGGCCAAAAGCTGATGGGTAGGGGTGAGGGGAGCACGTGCAGAGCAGCCTCAGAAGCACAAATGTCAACACCTAGTAAATCCTGCTTGGCTCAGAAACCGGGACAGCGCCACAAACACCTACTGCTGGGCATCAAATGGAACATGTGTTTAATTCCCTTTTAATGTCATAAACATAACAAAGCCAAGTGAGGGGATGAACTGACCTAGCAAGAACTTGGAGACCCAGGTTCCAGGCCCAGTTCCACCCTGACCTCCATGGATGACCTCACATGTAAGAGCGAGATCCTGACCCCATTGGGTCCCTCAATTCAGCCTTTCCTGAGTCAACTTCTGAGTCACTAATACTTACAAAATTGTGGGCTGAGGCAGCTAGAAGACTGAGAAAAGACTTTAGCACCCAGCACCCACTGGGGCCCCCTTGCTCACGGGTGAGAAGGAGCAGTTTCTCATGAAGAACAGGACAAAGGTTCCATGGTGAGGGGAACAGCAGATGCGGGGTGCTGTCTTTATTTTTTACAGTAGCTCAGACGGTAAAGCGTCTGCCTGCAATGCGGGAGACCTGGGTTCGATCGCTGGGTCAGGAAGATTCCCTGGAGAAGGAAATGGCAACCCACTCCAGTACTCTTGCCTGGAAAATTCCATGGATGGAGAAGCCTGATGGGCTACAGTCCATGGGGTCGCAAAGAATCGGACACGACTGAGTGACTTCACTTCCACTTTCTTTTCAAACTTATTTTAAGTAGACCTGGTTCTAGTCTGCTAGCTGGTAGTCCTATTTCTAGACCGCACTGGTTTCTCTCTAAACCTGTCTGCTCATCCCTGGAGACGAGATCCATCATTCAAGCTGGGTTGTGAGCCCCCTGCCTGTCACTGGGGTTCAGATATGGAAGAAGCCAGGGTCTGACCTTGAGGAGCTCCTGTCCCACCCAGGAGACAGCTGGATAAAGAGATAAATTACAATACAGCCGGCAGGCGCCACGGCAGGGCTGGAATAAATGCCTTTGCTGGGGAGGGCTGGCAGGTGGAGCAGCTGACTGCCTCGTGGGCCAGAACTGAAGAGGTGACTTCTGAGCTGGGCCTTGGAGAATGAACAGGGATTTGCCGAGAGAAGACAGGGAGGCAAAACCACCACTTGTGCAGAATCCCAGGGGCAGGAACTGTTCCTCATGTCTGTGATGCTCAGATGGGCAGGCAGAATTGTTTGTGTGTGATGTGGGAGAGCAGGTGGGGCTTCCCCAGTGGCTCAGAGGGTAAAGAATCTGCTTACAATGCAGGAGACCTGGGTTCGAGATCCCCTGGAGGAGGGCATGGCAGCCCACTCCAGTATTCTTGTCTGGAGAATTCCATAGACAGAGGCTGGACTGATAGGCTACAGTCCAGAAGGTCACAAAGAGTCAGACACGACTGCTGCTGCTGCTAAGTCGCTTCAGTCATGTCCGATTCTGTGCGACCCGATGGACTGTAGCCCACCAAGCTCCTCCATCCGTGGGATTTTCCAGGCAAGAGTACTGGAGTGGGGTGCCATTGCCTTCTCCAGACATGACTGAGCAGCTAACAGTTTCACAGTAACCATTGGGAGAGCAGGTAGGGGAGCTAGATGATGGGACAGAAGACGATGGTGACAGCAGTTGCTCATGGGAGACGTTGTACCATCAGGAATTAAGAGCATGCGTTCCAGAGTAACATAGATCAGACTGTCCCTCCTGGCTTATAAGCTGTGTGACTGGGGGCAAGCTACTCAACCTCTCTGAGTCTTGTTTCCAAATCAGTAAAATGGGAATGAGAAGAGTCCCTGCCTGGGGAAGAGAATGCTATTTACCTGCCCAATGGCCATTTTCACCTTCTTCCTTGTAAGAGAACACTAGTTTGTCTTTGGAGTGGCAATAGACCATGTTTCCCAGCTTTCCACACAGATAGACGTGATCTCATGACTAACTTTTGGACAATGAGATGTAAATAACACTGTTGGGTGAGATGCCTGGGGTTTCTCAAAAGAGAGCCTTTGTCTCTTCCTCCTGCTCTCTGTTTGAAATATGGACCAGAAGGCTGGAGCTCTAGCAGCTACTCTTGGGCCATGAGTCAACTTTGAGGGTAGACACCATATTTATGCCAAGGATGCCTACACAGAAAGAGCCTGCATCCCTAGTACCTATGGGGCTCCCACACCAGCTCTGGGCTCCTGACCTCTGAACTTCTTTCATGAAAGAAAAAGACAACACTGAATGCAGTTCCTAAGCTCATGGAGGTGATCGTGAAAGTTCCATGCCATGACCCATGCAAACTGCTTCTCATAGCCCATCCTAACCGGAAGTTATCATGGCTAACCGCACCTTCACTGCTGCACCAAACTGCCTGTGGCCCCCATCCTCAGGGGTGATAGCCCCAGGGCCCTCTATTCACCAGTTCCCTAGTTCTCCTTCTTGCCACATCCCTCCTCCCACTAGGTCTGGACACAGGACTTGAAACTCAGACTCTCCCCAGCCCACCCAACTTCTCAGTCCGTCACAGGAGATTCAAGCCAATTGCTTATGCCTCGGACACCTGAGGCGCCCTCTCTTCATCCGTAAAGATGCTAGAACTAATAATTCCCACCCAGAATCAAGCCCCAGCTACGGAACTCCTGCCACATGAGTCCTGTGTATGTCCGACTTGCAGTGGCACAGAGACTAGGAGCTGGGTTTCTGGAGGAATAGAGACCTAGTCTGAATCCTGGTCCTGCTATTTGGTGCCTCTGTGACCAGGGGCAAGCTGCTTAAGCTCTCTCTGCCTCAGTTTCCTCATCTGTTGAGAGGGTGGGGTAGTGGTGCCCACCCGTGGACAGAATGCAAGCTGTGTACTTCACAGCCACTTCTCCCTTGATAACAAGATACTCATTTGGGGGAAAAGTATGCTTACTCTCAATGACCCAGGAAGAAGGCCAAGTGGGTAGCAGCCCACTTTACAGATGAGAAAACTGGGGATAAAGAGGAACAGCATAGGTTACCCAGCAAGTTATAACTGAGCTGGGACTTGAACCCGAATCTCAGGTCTTCGAGGTCTCCCCTTCCATCTTCCCAGCCACTCAGGCCCCACCACTCACCTCCAGGTACTTGACAGGGATCTTGTGCTTGTTGGCGTGTGACTCGGCCAGGTGCTTCACCTCCGCCTCGTGGTGACCCTTCTTCTTCAGGATACCCCCCAGGGCCGTGAGCACGGTGTTGCCATGCTTCTTCAGGTCCTCGGAGGCCTTCATCTCAGCCTCTGTCTTCAGGTGCTTGAACTTGTCAAATTTCTCCAGGGTCTCGGGATGACCTGTGAAGAGCCTGGGGGGTACAAGGAGGGCTTGAGTTAGACACAGCGGTCAGGAGGTGGCCAGACTCAAGTTCAAATCCATACCTTCCCAGTTGCTAGCTTCAGTCTCTGTGCTAGCTTCAGTCTCTATGCTTCAGTCTCCCCATCCAAGGAATAGGGATAACGAGTCCCTCCTTATAGAAGGGTGAGAATTAAATTGAATGAGATGGTATAGGCTGAGGGCCACACAGGAAGTGTCCTATAAATGCTTGCTATTACTATTTTTAGCATCATCATCTGCTTCATTGTTACTGTAAAAATCTGGAAGAAAAAACATGTGCGTGGTACCTGGCCTCACCCCCATCTGCTCTAAGTTGTTGGGAGCAAAGATGACTAGACGGTGTCACAGTGGAGCAGGGAGGAGCACGGGGGCTAAAGGATTTGTGGAGCATGTGCTGTGTGCCAGGCCCATGCTAGGCTCTGCACTTGCACTTCCCTTTGGGGATGTATTATCCCTATTTTACAGATGAGGGAACAGAGGCTGAGGAGTATGAGGTCCTAGCTCAATATCACATAGCCGGGGTGCAGACGAGCCAGGCTGAAATCAGATCTGAGTGACTCAAAATGTAGTCGATGCAGGGGACCATCTCTGCAGCTTTCTGCCCGAGGATCATCCTTTGGCCACTTAAATACCTCCAGCTCCAGGAGGCTCACTACTTCCTGTGACAGCTTTTCTAGTCTGAACAGCTCTCAGGCTCAGAAAGCTCTTGCTTATTTTGCTCTGCCTCCCTGTTCTTCCCAGGCCTCTCACAGGACTGACAGTGAGAATCTCCGGTGGGAGCCATCTGCCAAAGACCAGGTCCCCACTCCTGCCAGGGACCCAGGGAGCTGGCCGCAGTGATCCGAGGAGTCACCTGTTGCCTCAGACTTCAGTCTTTCATTCTGCAGAAAGGTGGGAATCATTAAAGGGAGTTGTACCTGCCACGGGGAGGAAGGAGAGATTTTCCCCATTGCTCATGGGCAAAGGGAAGGCTGCAGAGGTAGGTGACTTGTCCAGGGTCACATGTCTAGTCAGTAGCAGAGCCAGACGCGAACCCACACAGATGGTTCCATAATTCATGCTCTCTCTTTTGTGTTGCACCGGGAAACCTCTGCCAGAGTGACCCTGTCTGCTGGACTTCTCCTCCTCTTGTCTGATGGCTTCAGTTCCTTGAAAGCTTTCTCTTTTGCAGTTTCCTGGCTCTGGAACACCCTTAAACCTAACTGTGGACACACTCCAGTGTGCACAAGTATCTCACAGCATATACCCACAATCACATGCGTGCTCATGCAATCACACACACACACACACATACATACACAGGGCATAGCCCAGACAGGGAGCGCCCCCTTCCCCCAGGGGCGTGTCCCCCCTGCCTTTCCAGAACACCCAGTGCTGCCCACAGCCATGCTCGATGTCACTACTTCATCTGGGGCCCTGGCCAACCCTTCTACATCACTGACAGCTCATCTCCAGCACCTTTCACCCCAGGGTCCCTGAGATCCTGACTATTATTATCTGGTGACAATGATCCTTGAACTCCTGCCTGACAGATGCAAGACCCAGAACCCACAGGTGAAGGTCGGGACACTGGAGGGAGACTCTCTGGGGAAGAAGAGGACCGAGGACCTGGGACCCAAGGCCGCCAGGGGTCTGAGACATCTTGGGAGACCCCCGGATGTCTGGGGAAGAGACTAAGCACTGAGAATTATGAAAGCTGGGTTCTGGCCCCAGTTCTGCCTCTGCTCTGCTCTGCTCTGTGATGTTGAAAAAGTCACTCAGCTCCTCTGGGTCTTGGATCAACTATCTGTAAACCAAAAAGTTTATTTCTCAGCTTCCAAGTTCTAAGGCTTGACCCCTCCAACCTGGACCTCACCCTACACTCTTAGCACTTGTCAGCCAGAGAGGGAGCTCCAGATTTACTCTAACACTGCAGAAAAACCTGGCTCCTGAATGCCCACCAGATCTTTTCCTATAGCTGCCTCCCTCCACTGCCCCCAAGGCCGGCAGCTGGGAGTCCCTGGGAAGCCACAGAAAGCCCTACCTGGGAACTTGTGACAGTGGCAACTCAGAAAATGAGCAGCTGGAAGACCTTCACCCTGTAGAAATGGGTGGGTGGGGGCATGGGGGGCGTTTTTCTTCCAGTGTTTCAGAAGCACGCACTTGCCTTGTGCTTTCATCCTCAATCCTATCATCAACCTGCCTAGTTTATTACAGGTCAGTGGGAAAGGAGGCCAGTTCCCAGCTGTGCTCTGAGCTGAGACCCAACCAGACACCCACATGAAAGATGGAAGACACTCCCAGGCCTGCATAAATTCTTCTCTGCTCTAGAACCCAAGAGCCAGATGAGGGTGGGAACACATCTCTAGTGTGCTGAGACTGTGGGACGATGTGGCATAGGGTTCAAGAGTGGGCGTGCTGATCCGGGCTGCTGGGCTTGAACTCCAGCCTTGGGATTTCAGGCAAGTCACTTAACCTCTCTGTTAAACGTGGAGACTATAATAATGTCTACCTCATGAGGTTATTGTGAGGCTGAAATGAGTTAATATACAGGAACACTTAACACAGGGCCTAGCAATCAGTGTGTAATATATATACATATTTGCTGTCCTCATCAAAATCTCTAGGCCACTATCACCATCACCATCTGCGTCATTCTCACCACTCCATCCTCACCATCATCCCCTCCATCATCCTCACCAGCTCCATCGTCACCATCATATCCTCCATCATCCCCTCCATCATCCTCACCAGCTCCATCCTCACCATCCTCACCACCATCATCCCCTCCATCATCCTCACCAGCTCCATCCTCACCATCCTCACCACCATCATCCCCTCCATCATCCTCACCAGCTCCATCGTCACCATCATCTCCTCCATCATCCCCTCCATCATCCTCACCAGCTCCATCGTCACCATCCTCACCACCATCATCCCCTCCGTCATCCTCACCAGCTCCATCCTCACCATCCTCACCACCATCATCCCCTCCATCATCCTCACCAACTCCATCATCACCATCATCTCCTCTATCATCCCCTCCATCATCCTCACCAGCTCCTCACCACCATCCTCACCAGCTCCTCACCACCATCCTCACCACCATCATCCCCTCCATCATCCTCACCAGCTCCATCGTCACCATCATCTCCTCCATCATCCCCTCCATCATCCCCTCCATCATCCTCACCAACTCCATCATCACCATCCTCACCACCATCATCCCCTCCATCATCCTCACCAACTCCATCATCACCATCATCTCCTCTATCATCCCCTCCGTCATCCTCACCAGCTCCATCATCACCATCCTCACCACCATCATCGTCATCACTGGGATTGGGCATCTTGGGTTCTGTCTGTAGCTGCCACTGGTTGACTGGGACTCTTGAGCCATGTTTTCTCCTGGAGACATGAGACATACTGGCCACCAGCAGTGACTTCCCAGTTTTTCATGGCCTTGAAATCCTTTGCTCAAATGCAAAAATAAATAAAGCAGAAAAGATCTGGGGAAAAGAAGGAAAGGCAGGGGCCCAAAGCCCTCTTCCGCTGCTTCCGCCCTCCTAAAAATCCCCGTTTCCTGGAGCCAGACTCTGCAACTGACCTTCCAGCTATTATGTTCTAGGACATAATGATCACATACTTGCAATGAAGCCCTCAGAGTTTTATTAACAGACTGAACAGAATTTGCTATCTGTCATAACCAGAGGAGTGGGAGAAATGACCTTTTCAAGAAGAGTAAGAAAGCCCAGGTTCGGCATCTGGACCAAAATCACAAGGTCATTTCTCACAGGGCACCCTGGGAGTCAGCATTCCTTTCTCTTTGTCCTTGGCCCCCAAACACCAAGAGGCAGAAGCTGTCGGCGTGGTTTCTGCATGTCTTCAGCTTAAGACGTGATGGAGCATCAGGCTCTCGGGCCTGCCAGGGGTCAGCAGTCTCCAGCATCACGTCTCGCCCCTGGCTCCTGGCCCCTGGCAGTTTTCTCTGATCCACCCTGGGAAGGGAGGGGCTGTTTCTCCCATGATACAATACCCCAAGTCTCCTTCCAGACCTCCAAGTCACTGACTTAGGGCTGACAGCCCCCAGGTCACCTGGGAAAGACTCCTGTTTGGCAAACTGGTCTCCCACCCAGCTACCCTGCCTCCTCTCCAAAAGCAAGGCAGGATCAAGGACTCAAAGAATGCCAAGGCATGAGGGTGGGCAGGGATCTCAGAGACCATGAAGGCAATCCCTCCACTCAACAAATAGGGAAATGGGACCAGAGAGGGTTAGTGACTTGTCCAAGGTCACACAGCAAAGGGAGCGCTGAGGAGGTGATGCCTGCTTTGGAGAGTCTTCTGTCCAGTCAAATGGGACCTGTTGCAGTGCCAGTAGCCAACTGACAGAGGCGTAAGAGGAGAAAGACACAAAGGAAACCCCCCAGATGCCAGTTAGATTCAACAGGGAACTTGACCATCCTTTCTCATGTGTTTTTGGCATGGGCCACTAAGGGCTGAAACTCCAGATAATAGAGCTTATAGCTTATGTCTGGGTCATTCTCCCAGACATGGGAGCTGGAAATGGGTGAAGCCTGAGGGAGGCTGAAAGGGTGTCTAAATGGGAGAGGAAAACCTGCTCTGACTCATAAAGAAGGAGAAACTCATCCAAAAAGCGTGAAGGACAATCCATTCACTCATGGCAACCAGGGCCCAGCTCTTCCCAGGTGCACAAATGTCGATGTACGCTTTTGACTCGTGCTGCCCAGAGCATGAGAAAGGACCAGGAGGAGAGGGGAGTCTATCACCACTTGGGGAAGACGGCAATGGGAACATTTCTGAACCACAAGCCATCCTCTGCTTACAAAACTCAGAATTTGGGGGCGGGGGGCGGAAGGGTGTTCTTTATTCAGGAATCCCTTGCTAAAGAAGGCAAGATGTGCTTGGAGATTATTCCGAGCCTTCAAAAGACACACCCAACATCAAAAGTCAGGATTAGGGACTTCTGTGGTGGCACAATGGGTAAGACTCTGCCGGCCACTGCAGGAGACATGGTCTGGAAAGATCCCTGGTCTGGAAAGATCCCATATACCGCCGAGCAACTAAGCCCACGCACCACAACTACTGAGCCCAGGCTCTAGAGCCCTAGAGCCGCAACCACGGAGCCCGCGTTCCTGCACCTACAGCCTGTGTTCCCCAACAAGAGAAGCCACGGCAGTGAGAAGCCCATGCTTGGCAATGAAGAGGAGCCCCGGCTCACCACAACTAGAGAAAGCAACAAAGACCCAACACAGTAATAATAATTACTATTATAATTATTATACTTTAAAGGGCCCAATTCTAAGCTTCATCTCCAAGAGTTACTGACATCTTTTGGAACTCACTCTATGCCAGGAACTATGCTGGGCTCCTTAGATGCAGCATCTTATTTAATTCTTACTTCTACTGTATAATGTAGGTATTAGGATTCCCCCCTCCCATTTGATAGGAGAAGAAGCTGAGGCTCAGAGAGGTTGTGTGCTTTCCCAAAGGTCACACAACAGCTCGGCGGCAGAGCCAGGTGTAGAACTCCATATCTCATCTTGAAGGCCGTGTCTTAATCCTTGGCATTTTACAGACTTTAATGAACTTGTGACTCTGGGGTCATCCTTCCCTTCTTAGGTCCTTTGGGTCCTCATCCATTAGGTGAGGTGAGAAAGACCTCTCAGACCTTTCTTGTTAATTCTAGCTATAATTTTAGGATTCCTCCTGGTGGGCTCTAAGCATCAAGGATTTGATCATTAAAGCTCCTCCCAGCTGCTAGCACAGGTGTGAAATGAATCTGCTTTCCTGATTCCAACCTCTGACACATAAAAACAAAGGAGAACCAAATAGGGGGTTTAACAAAGTTAATTAACACAGCAGCCAACTGGTCAACCCCGGGGGCAAACGTTCCACCTTGCAGGCAAACATTCTTGACCTTGAGGAAGGAGGTGATGGGGGCAGTGGGATCTCTTCCTTTTACCTGATGAGGACCTCCTGCCCGTGGCCTGCGACATCAGCCTCCACCTTCCCCCAGGCATTCAGCACCAACTGCCATTCCCCGTCGCTGAGCCCCATGGCGCAGTCTGAAGAAGAGAAAAAGAACAAGGGCGGACTGACTGGGTGTTCTGTCTCCGACAGCTGGGGTTTGAGGCTGCCTGGCCCCAAAGGGATTTTATACCTTCCCAAATGCTTGACAGGGATCACCTGACAGCTTGTTCACTCTCTCTCTCCCTCCCCCTCACCCCCTCTCTCATGCAGGGGTCTAATCTTTTCCTTTCTCTAGCCCTCACATGGAAGCTATTTTGAGGCAGGTGCCATTGTGGGGAGGTAGGCCAACTCAGGTCACGGGTGTGGTGGTGGTGGGGTTGTGTGTGCGGAGAGTGGGGTGGAGGCTGGGCCACTGTCTGGACTCTCAGAGGCCAACAGAAAGGGCACAGCTAAGGCCGATGCCAGTGGCCTGAAACCCAACTCCCCCTGCTGTCAGCTACCCCAAGAGGAACTGCCACGTCTCTAAGCCCAGGGCAGCAGGCACCCTGGCGTGGCCCTGGGACTGTCCTGGCCTTAGCAGTCTCTTTGCCCACCTTCTAGAAGCCCACTTTGCCAGAATGCCTCTCACTCTTCAGAGTGGTGGGAAGGAGCCTTGATGGTTTCCTGCTTATAATTGGGTGAACCCAGGCAGATCCATAACCTCTTGGAGCCTGCATTTTCCTGCTCCACCCAGAAAGCTCAAATACTGTTCAGATATTTTCCTCTGAAAAATTTTGCTTCATGGACCCCCTCAAGGCACAATTAACTGCCTGCCCTTCCCACTTATTCGCTGTGTTCCTGTCACACTGCTCACCTCACTGCATCCTATTTCTTTGTATCCATGCTGGCTCTTCAATTAGTACCCTAGCACCCGGTACTCAGAGACTTTGCCAGATGCCAGGCTCTATTCTAATCACTTTACATTTGGTAACTTGCTTAGTCTCCCGACAGCCCTATATGATACAGACATCACCCCCGTCTCGTGGAGGAGAAGTTAAGGAGCTGTGCCATGATCACACACATAGCTGATGGAAGAGCTGGGTTTTGAACCAGGAAGTCAGGCCCCTGAGTCCATGCTCTCAAACACTTTACTTGGTTATCACGTGCAGGAGCTTTGTTTCCTTCATCTGTGTGTTTCTTGGGCCTTGCACAGTGCTGCATACCAAGTTGAACTGAATAAATGTTCACTGAATTAAAAAGGTGGATGGCGTTCCCAGGAAGGCAAGAGAATGATCAACCCTTATTTTTCATTCATCCACCTTCCCATCCATCCATCCATCATCCATTCATCCACCCATCAACCCCTCTATCCACTCACCCACCATCCATCCATCTGTCCATCATCCATTCTGCCATCCATCCAACAAACAGTTATAAGGTACCTACTGTGTGTTAGAAACTGCTACATGCTGAGGACACAAACCAGATAAAACACATCCTGGTGTTCAATCTCCTAGGAGAGAGAGATAAATAAGAGGAATAACATTACAGTTCAGTTTACATAGCTGAGGGTCTCCATAGAACTTTACAGTTTACAAAGTGCCTCCTTGGGCAGGATTAATCTAGTCTTCCCAATGCCCCAGCAAGGTAGAAAGCATCATCCCATTTTATAGCTGTGGACCATGAGATTCAGCAGGGATAAACATCAGGTGTTCTGGCCACCCTGGGACTGTATTGGACCTGTCAGTCATGACTGCCCTACATACACAGCTCTTTCTAAAGATAACTGCCCTGCCCCAGCCCCTGAGGTCATGTCCTCTCCCAAATCCCGTGGCTAGTCACAGCTGATTGAACCAAGGCTGGGACCTAATTAGAGGCAGCCAATGGCATGGCTCTGTCAAATAGCCAGTGTCTATTAACTACACCAATCAGATCCCCCTCTTTAAAATATGAACAGGGATGACTGATAAGAATTGGCTATGTGGTAGGAAATGCTAGGTGAAAGGGTTCCATGGCTAGCACCAAGTAAGACCCCCAAACTGAGAGCTTCTCCAGAACAACCTTGGGTCTCCATTCTGATTCTGGTAAAGCCTGCTCCCATTTCAATTCAAGGATGACCATCACACTTCCTGTGTGACCTCTTGTGTATCACTGAGTGATCCCTATTTAGATATTGAGTCAACAAACTCCTAACAACCAAAGAGACCAGAAGCACAAAGGCCCCTTCTTGACAATGTGCTCCTGAACCACGCGTGAGGTTCCATATTAACCCAGGACACTGAGCTGGTATATCTCCAGAAGTCATTCAGCTTTCACAGTGAAAGTTTCAGTTGTAAAATGAGTAACTAAGGGACTACCCTGGTGGTCAGGCGGTAAAGAATCTGCCTTCCAATGCTGGGGACGTGGGTTCGATCCTTGGTCAAGGAACTAAGAGCCCACGTGCCCGCTAAGCCCAAGCGCTGTCACTAGAGAGCCTGCACACTGCGACTACTGAGCCCACGCAGGCTGCAACCAGAGCCTGGGGGCCACACAAGGGAAGCCCATGTACCGCGACACAGACCCAGCTGAGCATTTGCTCATCTGTCCATTCCCCATCCCACTACCGAGGGCCGACTCTGTGCCAGCCTCAGGATCAAAGAGAAAGGCCACTCTGAGAGAGTTTGCTGAGGTGTCAGCTCCTAGTCCTGGCTCCTTGCTGGAGGGTGAACCCATCAGTATGGGAGGAAAGTGCAGAAGGAAGAGCAGCGAGAAGAGCAGAAGCAGCAGCGAGCTGCCCCCTGTCTGGACCAACCCCTGGGGCCCACTGGGGCCACCCTTGAAAGAATCAGCATCACTGGTTCTGATTTAAATCCCCAGCCCTGGCTATGCCACTTGCAAAAACCTTCCACCTGGTGCCCTCTTGAGAACCTCGGCACATCCCTGAGGGGCTGGCAGAACAGGGCTCATTGTTATCCCACATGGCTGTTCAGAAACAAAGGCTTGGAGATCTTGGGCACCTGTCTGAAGTTGGTAAGTGGCAGAGCTGGAACCAACAGCCCAATCCACAGCCCTTGTCCCATCTCCAGCCTCCAGAGTTTTCCAAGGATGGCCTGAGTACTTAAAATCTCATCAACTTGTTACCAGCACTAAAGTGTTTAATATAAAGCTGTCACCCCCTTGGCAGGCACCCTCATTAACTGGCAAGTTCATGGAAACCCATGGCTTTGAAGTTGATGAACCTTTTAAGTTTTACCTTTAAAGTTAATAGGAGGGACCAACATCTGTTTGTACTTACACATCTCTACAACAGAACTGGCGGTACCTAGCAGTTGCTATGGCTACCTGCAGCCGCCAGATTTGTTTGGGGGCTATAATTATCCCTGTGACAGCCTTCTCATAGCTGGGGCAGGGAAACTGGAAAGGCACAGAATAGGAAAGCCAGGCTGCCTCTGCATGCAAAATTTTCTGCAGCCTTACACGCTCATGTATACACACACACAGGTGAGTTAGTCTGACACCCAGTGGGGCAGAACTAGATCCCACCGAGGGAGACCTGCCTCTTCCTCTTCTTTCCTTTCATATCACAGAATCCTTTGAATGGGAAAATCTGAAACATATAGAATCATCCTCGAGTCTTCAAACTCTGGGCCCTTGAGATCCTAGAGTTACAGTTCTAGAGGGCCAGAGTCTTCAGCTTTCACTCCTCTGAAAATTTGGGTTCTACATTCAGAGTCAGAAAACTAAAGAAAGAGGAATCTAGAATCGTAGAGACATAGGATCTTGAAACTTACAGAGGCCTAGATGGTATCAAAGTTCCCACTGAATCAGCGGTCCCCAATCTTCCTGACACTAGGGACTGGTTTCGTGGAAGACAATTTTTCCATGGACCAGGGGTGGGGGGATGGTTTGGGGATAATTCAAGCGCATTACATTCATTGTGCAATTTATTTCTATTGTTATTACATCAGCTCCACCTCAGATCACTGGGCCTTAGATCCCAGAGGTTGGGAGACCCCTGCACTAAATGCAGGAATTTTCCCTACAGATCATAATCTGCTTGAATACTTCTAGGAGCAGCGAATTCACTTTCTAAAAACCAAAGTATGCCTTGTTGTCAAGCTCACTCCCTTGTCCTGGCTCTCTGGTGCTCCTTGGGAATGTAGAGAACTAGCTGAAAGAAGTTTCAGGCTCACCTAAGATTTTTCTTGTCCAGACTACACATCCCCAGGGCTTTTTAACTGAATGCCCTCTGCTGGCAAGGTAAGCCAGGAGCCTGTCTAGTCAAAAAAGGCTGTTCTCCACCTTGCTCCCAGTGACTCCCACCTCTCCTCACTTACATACTCAGAACTCTCTAGCAAGGGGCTTCCAGCTCCCCCTGCACAAGTTTGAGGCCCAGATGACTGTGCACCAAACTCTCTTTCAAAGGTGACCTGGGAATTCATGAACCCAGCTAACAGCTCACACCTCGCCGTCCCCCCTCCCCCTGCCCCCGGCCCCCCGCGGCCCCTCCCCAGTGAATCTGGGGGAGGGAAGAGGTGTTACACTTTAAGACTCCACTGTGGGGAACCAAAGATGGCGAGAAAGAACATTTTGGATCTTCAAAGCTGTAGGTCCCCTCAATCTTGGCCACCCCCCTTCCTCCTCCACCTCCTCCTCCTCCTCCCCGAAGCCGCCCCTTTGGAGGCCAGCCCAGGCAGCGCCTCCCACCCACTTCCAGCTCAGCTTGCTCCTTCCTGGCAGAGTCTGCCTCCCGGACCAGTGCCAGACGAGACTCAGAGCAGGGCTGGGGCCTGGAGCCTGCAGGATCTGCTGAGGTCATGCATGAGTTTGAGGACCCTCCACAGCTGGCCCCAGACCCCCCAAGGCCCGCCCTCCTCCCAGCCCCCACCAGCAGCCCTTGCACTGACCACGTCTCCCCTTCTGCCCAGCTGTCCTTCTGGAGCCTTCAGCCAAGTGGGCTGGGGGTGGGGAGAGGTGTCTTATAGCAGCTGGGGAGAGGCACAGGGAACTAAAAATACAGTTTATATGGCAAGGCTCCTCCCTCCTCTCCCTGGAGGCCCAGAGGGGCTTATTGGAGGAGGGCTGGCAGGGACCAGAGCCCAATATCCCAGTCGACAGGTGTAGCCCAGGGTCACCTGCCTTCCTTCCTGCCCTCACCCTACACCCCCAGCCTCTGAGGCTTAGAGTCACCCCCCCAGCCCCTCCTCCTACCTGTCATCTGTAGGAGTCCAGCACCACCCCCATGCTGCCCCTCCCTCATTAGTCCGCCCTCCCTCTGTCCTGGTGGATCTCACAGAAATAGCTCCCCCTCCAAGAATCCCCCCTCCCCATGCCACCCCTTTCCCAGCAGGTGTGCCCTCTTCCTCCTCACCTTGGGCTCCAACATGGATGCAGCCTTCTCGGCTCTCTCTGCTTCGGGGTGCAGCACCCCATTCCTACCCTGTGAGCTTCTTCACAGGTAGGGATGTAAAAGCTACAGACACACTGGCCTTAAGACCCCTCCCAGGAGCCCTTTGCAATGGACACTTAAGAAAAAGAAACAGAAGCAGAGTTGCTTTCCAGCGTTTCAGGATAGACACTTTTCTAAGCCCCACTCTTCACAAAGGGAGAGAGAGGCACAGTGATATTAAGTTGCCCAAGGTCACAGGGCTAGGAAACGGGCCAAGCACGAAATTCAAAGCTGGGCAGTCTGGTTTCAGAATTTGTGCTTCACAGATAGGAACTGGTCTAACCTGGGATTCTGCAAACCCCTACCAAAGAGCCAGTTCGATAAACTCTGAATTGTTTTATTGAACTGAGTCCATCCAGGTTCCTGGAGGTGAAGGCAAAGACAGTGCACTGGGAGGCCAACAATCAGGAGGCCCTGCTGTCATCTAGTGGCGGCGAGGAGAAAAGCCTCCATCCCTGGCTCCGCCCCGCTCACTGTGTTCTTTTGTTTGTCTAGCCAGCCGGCCGGCAGGCAGATGGGATTTTTTTCCACCTTTACTTTCCTGGCACCCACCAAGACTGGCTTTCCACGTTATTTAAATAGGCCATGGTCCGTGCTCTCAAGGACCTCAAAGTTGGGGGGAAGGAAACGTACGAGGGGGATTAGAAACACAACAGAGATTTGAACAAAGAGCTATAGGCAAGTGAGAAGGTGGCCCCCCAGGTCCACATGGAGAAGACCTGTTGGCATAGGTGACAGCTGGACTGGGTCTTAACGGCAGGGCCTCCTAAGCAGAAATAGTGAGCTGTGTATGCAAAGCCCAAAGAGTTCAGAGGAAAGGAGTGCTACGGGGGTGGGAGCTGTAAGACCCCTCCCTGCCCAGGTCCTCCTGCACCCAAGCAGGAGGTTTTGAATGGGGGACTTAGAACTGACATTCCAGTTCCACAAACGCTCGTGCTCACTGAATGCCAGGTTCTGTGCTGCACCCCAAGGAGACCAGGGTGAGAATCAATCCTCCTTGAGCTTTAGAGGGAATGGGAGGAAGGCATGTGTAAACAGATGGTGACAGCACTGTGTGACAGGGGCAGAAACAGAGGCAGTTCCGCATAGGAGTAAAGACTTTGGAATCAGACACCTGGATTCGAGGCTTGGCTCCATCAGGTATTGTGCTTGTGATCCGGGGACGGTTTCATCACTTTTCAGGGCTTTTGTTTTTGTATCTGTAAAATGGGAACTTTGAAAATAATTACCTATCTCAAATGTCCTCATGAGGATTCAAAGAAGAGTGCACGCGTAGGATTCAAGGTAGTGCCTGGCACACAGTAAGAGCTCAATAATTGTTCCCTGTGAAGCAAGATGCAAAGGAATCATAAAGGAGGAAATTATTAATTCCATCAAGGAGCATGCAACAAAGAAGGTGATGTCTAGGTAGGAATTTGAAGAATCAACAGGGGTTGGAGCAAAGTGAGGAAAGAATATTCCAAGCACAAGGACTAAAATACTCAAGGACATGAACGTTGGTGTTTAAGGACTAAGTTTTGGTTGAGGGTGGCAGGAAATCCAAAGAAACATGGCGTTAACAAGAGAATATTCGTTTCTCTTTCATATAGAAGTCCAGAGGTAGTGGTCCAGGGTTGGTGGACCCATAACATGTCAGGACTCCAGCCCCAGTCTACTTCAGTAGCTCTGTCATATTACACACATGGTCTCCACCTCCTGATCCAAAATGGCTGCTCGCGTCCAGTCATCACATCATCATTCCAACCAGCAGGAAGTCAAAAAAGGTGAAGACGCTGTGTCCTCTACCTTTAGCGATACTTCCCGGAAGTTGTGATCAATACTTCCTCTCCTTAAACATCACATGGTCACACTTCTCTGTAAGGGAGGCTGAGAAATGTAGTGTGTATTTCTATATGGCCATATCCCCAGATAAAAACTGGAAAATGTTTTACTTAGAAAAAGGGGGAAATGTAAACTGGATGAAACTAGACTTTTCTGCCATCGGAGGTGTAAAGAACATGTAAAGATACAGGAAACTAAAAATATTTTGGTGTTTTTATGGCGGAAAAATTGATGGAGCAAGTGATGAAAGATGCAGCCTAAGAAATAAACAAAAGCTGAGGAAGGGTTTTGAGCACAGGAGAACCATGGTCTGATTTCCTGCATTGGAAACACCACACTAGTTGCATGGGGATAATGTAAGGGGTGAGGGAAGTGGAGGCAGGAGACATTTCTTCACAACAATTCCTTCTGAAAGTTCTCATGAAGCTAAGTTCAAAATGCAAAAAGGAGTACGTCAAAGCTATTTATTGACACCCTGCTTATTTAACTTATATGCAGAGTACATTATGAGAAATGCTGGGCTGGATGACTGACAAGCTGGAATCAAGACTGCTGAAAGAAATATCAGTAACCTCAGATATGCAGATGACATCACCCTTATGGCAGAAAGCAAAGAACTAAAGAGTCTCTTGATGAAAGTGAAACAGGAGGGTGAAAACGTTGGCTTAAAATCCAACATTCAGAAAACCAAGATCCTGGCATCCGGTCCCATCACTTCATGGCAAATAGATGGAGAAACAATGGAAAAAGTGAGAGACTTTATTTTTGGGGGATCCAAAAATAAAAAACCTTATTTTCTTGGACTCCAAAATCACTGCAGATGGTGACTACAGCCATGAAATTAAAAGACGCTTGCTCCTTGGAAGAAAAGCTTTGACCAATCTAGACAGCATATTAAAAAGCAGAGACATTACTTTGCCAACAAAGGTCCATCTAGTCAAAGCTATGGTTTTTCCAGTGGTTGTGTATGGAAATGAGAGTTGGACCATAAAGAAGGCTGAGAGCTGAAGAATTGATGCTGTCGAACTGTGGTGTTAGAGAAGCCTCTTGAGAATCCCTTGGACTTCATGGAGATCAAACCATTGTAAAGGAAATCAACCCTGAATATTCATTGAAAGGACTGATGCTGAAGCTGAAACTCCAATACTTTGGACACCTCATGCGAAGAACTGACTCATTTGAAGAGACCCTGTTGCTGGGAAAGATTGAAGGCAGGAGGAGAAGGGGACGACAGAGGATGAGATGGTTGGATGGCATCACCAACTCAATGAAGGTGAGTTTCAGCAAACTCTGGGAGATACTGAAGGACAGGGGAGCCTGGTGTGCTGCAGTCCATGGGGTTGTAAAGAGTTGGTCACGACCTAGCAACTGAACAACAACAACAAGTTAAACAAATTTTAACGTGACCGTCTTATACCCACCACCGAAATTCTATCAACATTTTACTAAACCAGTTTTCTCCGCTATCTAGCCAGCCTTCCATGCCTCCAATCTTATTTCCGAGGCCTTTCAAAGCAAACTGCAAACTGTCCATCCACTTCTTCCTAAATACTTCAGCATGCATGTCATTAGTGAGAATTCTGTTTGCGTTTTTCTTTTTTTGATGTAAAATTTACATCCAACGAAATCCACACAACTGAAGTGGACTCTTGCTGAGTTTTGATAAATTTATACACCTGTGTAATGTGAACCCCTATCAGGATATAGAACGCTATTATCATCACTCCCAAAAGTAGTTCCCACAGGCCCTTTCCCGGTCAGTCCCCGCTCCCGGCCCCCGCCCCACGCCCCCGGCCAGGCAACAGCTGTCCAGCTAATTTGGTTTGTATAAACCACAGATTGGTTTGCGGGAAAAAGTGAAAGTCGCTCAGTCGTGTCCGACTCTTTGTCACCCGGTGGACTGTATAGTCCATTTCTCCAGGCCAGAATACTGGAATGGATAGCTGTTCCCTTCCCCAGGGGATCTTCCCAACCCAAGGGTGGAATCCACGTCTCCTGCATTGCAGGCGGATTCTTTACCAGCTGAGCCACAAGGGGCGCCCGTTAAGGGCCACCTCTGGGTTGAGGGAGAGGCGAGGCGGAGGGGCGAGGGGGAAGAGGGGACTGCCTCCACAAGGGAGGCTGGGGACGCCGAGATGAGCTGAGAGGCCAGCATAGCGCCGGCAGCCCGAGCTGAGTTTCTGGCTGAATTAACTGAGCAGATGGTGGCGCTATTTACTAAGGCGGGCGGGGTACCGGGGAGGAGGGGATGGAGAATGACTCTCCCTAGGTTCGGTAGCATTTGGGCGTCTGTGAGACATCTGTCTAGCAGGCCTAAGGCGACACACGCGTCCCCGAGGCTTGCACTGTCGAGATGGCATCGGAGAAGTGGTGGCCGGGCTTCTCCAGAATCTCCATCTTTCCCCCGCCACCCCGGCACCCACAGGACTCCGGCCCCCAGAAAGGAGAAGGGGCCCCTCCTCCGCGGATCCGCAGGCCACAGCCCTGCTTTCCCCGAGGCCGCCGCGGGAGGGCGGTGGGGAAGGCACCGGGGCGGCGAGCTCTGGCTGGCGGGATCCAGACAGGAACCCTCACTCCCTCCTCCGGGGCGGAGGAGGCAGGGAAGGCAGGCTCCGCAGCCCACCTGGGCGGTGCCTCCCTTCTCTCCTCCCTCGCTAGCGTCCTGCAGTCGAATACTTCTTCCTCTCTAGCGCCTGCCGCCCACCTCTTTCCAAATTCCTCTTCCCTCGCCTTTAAAAACTACGAAAGCCCAGGTCTTAGCTACTCAGCTCTTCAGGGAGGAGGCCATTCGGTCCGCTTCTGCGAGGACAGTGGAAGCAGAGAAACAAAAGTGAAACCTGACCCTCAATCCCAGACCGCAGTAGGGTCTCCTAGACTACCTAAAATCAAACACAGCTCACCCTAGCAAAGTCATTTCTTTCTTAAAAACCCCCTTGGGCAACAGGAGATATTCCTCTTTCCCCTGAGCAAAACTTGGACTTACTCCTTGGGAGTTAAGGAATTCTGATTCTGCTAAGAGAGGCCTTGTCCCCACACCCACCTTCTCGGGCTGCAGCACAGAACATCCTGAATTTGCTTGGCCATTTGGAGAATCATCTCATCAGACACAGGACCAGAGGGTGAGCTGTTAGTGTACATGAAGTGGCGGGGATCACCCCAGGAGAGAATGTGAGGGAAGAGGAGAAGGACCCCAAGGAACACCCCAACATTGAAGAATTGAGAAGGGGAAGAGGAGCTAGAGATGGAAACTTCCAAGGATGATGGGGACCCTGGGAGATTATGGGGGCTGGGGAGTGACAGGGTCAGGATTGCATATAGAGGATGGTTGGAGGAGAAGTCTTGTGGGACGCGAGGATGAATATTAAGGACTCTTTATGTGCCAGATGTGGGTCAGGGCTGAACCACAAATATGGAGGCATTCATGTATTACAGCACTAGCCACTATAAAAACACCCCTCAAATCTCAGTGCTTGTTAGATCTTCACAGTGGCTCCATGGGTTTGGATCGCATTTACCTCACTATCCAGTGCAAGTGGAGAGAGGACTTTGCTTTACACAGTGATTCAGAGACCCAGGCTCTGCCCCTCAAGGACTTCAGAAACCTGATTCCTCCCTATCCAGCAGGCAAATAGATGGGTTAACAGTGGAAACAGTGACAGACTTTAATTTCTTGGGCTCCAAAATCACTCCAGATGGTGACTACAGCCATGAAATTAAAAGACGCTTGCTCCTTGGAAGAAAAGCTATGACCAACCTAGACAGCATATTAAAAAGCAGAGATATTACTTTGCCAACAAAGGTCCATCTAGTCAAAGCTATGGTTTTTCCAGTAGTCGTGTACGGAAATGAGAGTTGGACCATAAAGAAGGCTGAGAGCTGAAGAATTGATGCTGTCGAACTGTGGTATTAGAGAAGCCTCTTGAGAGTCCCTTGGACTGCAAGGAGATCAAACCAGTCATCAAAAAGGAAATCAACCCTGAATATTTATTGAAAGGACTGATGCTGAAGCTGAAACTCCAATACTTTGGCCACCTGATGCGAAGAACTAACTCACTTGCAAAGACTCTGTTGCTGGGAAAGATTGAAGGCAGGAGGAGAAGGGGACAACAGAGGATGAGATGGTTGGATGGCATCACCGACTCAATGGACATGAGCTTGGGTAACCTCCGGGAGTTGGTTATGGAAAGGGAAGCCTGGTGTGCTGCAGTCCATGGGATCTCAAGGAGCTGGACACACACAACTGAGTGACCAAACTGAACTGAATAGATCCAGCAGGCAGACCACAGGAGTGTGTGTGAGAGGTTTTACAGGCCATGCCTGAAACGGAGGCTCACCATTTCTGGCCATAGTCCATCAGCCAGGTCACAGCCACGCCATGGGAATGAAATTTGTGTGTCCGGGAGGAAGAGAGGCTGGCTAGGTGGACACACAGCATTGTGTCTGCCAGTCATGGCCTGAGATAATAAAATGTTTTTATAATCTAGTGGGAAGATGAGGAAGAGGAGCTGGGAATGAAACATTCCTATAAATCATGTCTTAATAGTTCACAGAGTAGATGTTTCAGATTTATTAGGGCTGTTTGGGTCATCATCCTCCAGATGAGTTTTATCACCACTGATAAAATACTTGGGAAGCGGGAGAAGACTTCCCTGGCAATCCAGTGGTTAAGACTCTGCACCTTCACTGCTGGAGCCCAGGTTCAAACCCTGGTTGGGAACCAAGATCCCACAAGCCACACTGCATAGCCAGAGAAGGGCTAGCATCCTTTCTGATGACGAGAAAGGCATTCTTAAAAAGGGGGCATCTGAATAAGAAGCTGAAAGATGGTCAGAGAGGGTTAGGGAAGCAAGAATGCATATGGAATCTTCAGGAAACCCCAAGAAGACCAGTTTAGCAGGGTCAGAAATTTCGTGAAGGGGATTGGTCATGGACGAGGCTGGAATGTGGGCTTGGAGCGGCTCAGGAATGACTTTGAACTTGAAGAATTTTGGCAGCTCTTCAGCAGGCCCTGCGGTTGTGGCTTAGGGTGGGGTGAGGTGGGGGTGGGGTGGAGGAGGAGGTTCCCAGCCATCTCGGATGAATCAGCAGGGTCAGTTAAAATTAGTCATGATGGCCCAGAGGACATACGCCAAAGCCAACAGTCATGTCGGTCCATGTGGCAGCCGAAGTTTGCTTCTCCGGGGAGTGTTCGGGTTGGGGGAGCTCAGAGCCGGAGCAGGTGCTCTGGGCTGTCCGGGAACCATTGGGACTGCTGGGCAGCACCTCTCGGTTTCTGACCTTGACTGCAGGAGAAGGGGGCGCAGTTTGGCCCAACTCCCTGATTATCCTCTTGCGGACCCCCTTGGCATGGAGTGGTCTTCCCTTCACCTTGCCAACCTCTTCTTCATGGAGCCTTCCTCACCAGTAAAACCGGGTTCTAGACTCTTTTGCTTGACCTAGGTAGTATTATTCACAATTGTAATTGTGAACTGGATAATGGTTAAAATTTTTAAATAATGCATTATTCAGCCAGTCACCTCCAAGGGCATGTCTCCCATCTCCTCTCTCCCATATATCCGAGTATCATCTTAAAGAGGAGAAGGTGTGTAGTGGTTAGGGGTGCATGTGTGTGCACGTAACCGGAGACAGAAGCATGAGGAGAGATTGAGATCCCATTAATTGAATCATCTAAGTTGCCTCCAACACACACACACACACACGGAGCAGTGAGGGGTGCTTACAGGCAAGAGGCAATGTACTACAGGATCAAGGCTATGGATTCTGACACCAAACTGCTGATTTTGAATTATACCTTCATTGTTTGCTTGCTGTGTGACTTCAGGCAAGTTACTTAACCTCTCTGTGCCCCGGTTTCTTCATCTATTAAATGGCAGTCATAACAGTGCCTTCCTCACAGGGTGAAATTTAAGCTAGTAATTTAGGCTAATACCTAAAACTATGCCTGGCACAGAATTGAGTAAACACTCATATACATGTGGTCTATGGCACCTATTAATAGTAATAAACCACTTTTTTCTCAGACATCTGAGTTGAAATTAACAGACTCTTGACTGTTTTATATAATTAGTGAATTAAGGTCCCTCTCTCTGATGGACTAGGGGGTCCATGAGAACGTGTTTTGAATTTCTGTTGTCTGATGCAAGGCCAAGTTCAGGCTGATAAAAACAGCTGCACCACATCTCCCTGCCCCAGTCCCACACTACAAGCATGCACTGCTGGCCTTCCAGGGCCCACTGTGGCTCCAAATCCTTTATATAAAGAGGTCATTTAGCCCTCAGGACCACCACAGAAGGCTCTCGATAAATATTTGTTGAATAAAGAAATGCCTGCCACCCAGGAATAGGTAGATTCTGAATGGGAAAATGCTTTGTAAACTGTAAAGCATGCAAGTTGCGAGAATGGAAACACTTGGGACCTCTTCCCCAAGGGCTTAGGATTCTTTCCACTTTTGACTTCATTGAGTGCCTTGGGAACAAGTCCTGTGTTCTAGAACTTTCCCTCCACTTGCCCCTCTATCTCAATGTAGTTGTCTAGGGTATCATTTTCCCTTGTGATCTGTCTTAATGGTTACTAGTAGAATTCAACCCTTTTTCCTCCCCACCAAGAGATTTTATTTCAACAAAGGCAAGCACTAGCTTGTCATCTAACCTCTAAGAAAAACTCCTTACTCCCCTCTGCCCCCACCTGTTCAAAGCCCACCCTTCTCAACATGTCACTTCCTCAGGGAAGGCCTCCTTGCAGAGCCCCAGCATCATATAGACACCTCCCTCCAGGCTCCCATTATATCTACTACTGTGGGCAGGAATCCCTCAAAAGAAATGGAGTAGCCATCATGGTCAACAAAACAGTCCGAAATGCAGTACTTGGATGCAATCTCAAAAACGACAGAATGATCTCTGTTTGTCTCCAAGGCAAACCATTCAATATCATGGTAATCCAAGTCTATGCCCCAACCAGTAACGCTGAAGAAGCTGAAGTTGAACGGTTCTATGAAGACCTACAAGACCTTTTAGAACTAACACCCCCAAAAGATGTCCTTTTCATTATAGGGGACTGGAATGCAAAAGTAGGAAGTCAAGGAACACCTGGAATAACAGGCAAATTTGGTCTTGGAATGCAGAATAAAGCAGGGCAAAGACTAATAGAGTTTTGCCAAGAAAATGCACTGGTCATAGCAAACACCCACTTCCAGCAACACAAGAGAAGACTCTACACATGGACATCACCAGATGGTCAATATGAAGTCCGATTGATTATATTCTTTGCAGCCAAAGATGGAGAAGCTCTATACAGTCAAAAAAAACAAAAAAAACAAGACTGGGAGTTGACTGTGGCTCAGATCATGAACTTCTTATTACCAAATTCAGACTCAACTTGAAGAAAGTAGGGAAAACCGCTAGACCATTCAGGTATGACCTAAATAAAATCCCTTATGATTATACAGTGGAAGTGAGAAATAGATTTAAGGGCCTAGATCTGATAGACAGAGTGCCTGATGAACTATGGAATGAGGTTTGTGACATTGTACAGGAGACAGGGATCAAGACCATCCCCATGGAAAAGGAATGCAAAAAAGCAAAATGGCTGTCTGAGGAGGCCTTACAAATAGCTGTGAAAAGAGAAGTGAAAAGCAAAGGAGAGAAGGAAAGATATAGGCATCTGAATGCAGAGTTCCAAAGAATAGCAAGAAGAGATAAGAAAGCCTTCTTCAGTGATCAATGCAAAGAAATAGAGGAAAACAACAGAATGGGAAAGACTAGAGACCTCATCCAGAAAATTAGAGATACCAAGGGAATATTTCATGCAAAGATGGGCTCAATAAAGGGCAGAAATGTCATGGACCTAACAGAAGCAGAAGATATTAAGAAGAGGTGGCAAGAATACACAGAAGAACTGTACAAAAAAGATCTTCACGGCCCGGATAACCACAATGGTATGATCACTCATGTAGAGCCAGACATCCTGGAATGTGAAGTCAAGTGGGCCTTAGAAAGCATCACTATGAACAAAGCTAGTGGAGGTGATGGAATTCCAGTTCAGCTATTTCAAATCCTAAAAGATGATGCTGTGAAAGTGCTGCACTCAATATGCCAACAGATTTGGAAAACTCAGCAGTGGCCACAGGACTGGAAAAGGTCACTTTTCATTCCAATCCCAAAGAAAGGCAATGCCAAAGAATGCTCAAACTACCGCACAATTGCACTCATCTCACACGCTAGTAAAGTAATGCTCAAAATTCTCCAAGCCAGGCTTCAGCAATACGTGAACCGTGAACTTCCAGATGTTCAAGCTGGTTTTAGGAAAGGCAGAGGAACCAGAGATTAAATTGCCAACATCCGCTGGATCATGGAAAAAGCAAGAGAGTTCCAGAAAAACATCTACTTCTGCTTTATTGACTATGCCAAAGCCTTTGACTGCGTGGATCACAAGAAACTGTGGAAAATTCTGAAAGAGATGGGAATACCAGACCACCTGACTTGCCTCCTGAGAAACCTATATACAGGTCAGGAAGCACCAGTTAGAACAGGACATGGAACAACAGACTGGTTCCAAATAGGAAAAGGAGTATGTCAAGGCTGTATATTGTCACCCTGCTTATTTAACTTCTATGCAGAGTACATCATGAGAAACGCTGGACTGGAAGAAACACAAGCTGGAATCAAGATTGCTGGGAGAAATATCAATAACCTGCAGATGCCACCACCCTTATGGCAGAAAGTGAAGAGGAACTAAAAAGCCTCTTGATGAAAGTGAAAGAGGAGAGTGAAAAAGTTGGCTTAAAGCTCAACATTCAGAAAATGAAGATCATGGCATCTGGTCCCATCACTTCATGGGAAATAGATGGGGAAACAGTGGAAACAGTGTCAGACTTTATTTTTTTGGGCTCCAAAATCACTGCAGATGGTGATTGCAGCCATGAAATTAAGAGACGCTTACTCCTTGGAAGAAAAGTTATGACCAACCTAGATAGCATATTCAAAAGCAGAGACATTACTTTGCTGACTAAGGTCCGTCTAGTCAAGGCTTTGGTTTTTCCTGTGGTCATGTATGGATGTGAGAGTTGGACTGTGAAGAAGGCTGAGAGCCGAAGAATTAAAGCTTTTGAACTGTGGTGTTGGAGAAGACTCTTGAGAGTCCCTTGGACTGCAAGGAGATCCAGCCAGTCCATTCTGCAGATCAGCCCTGGGATGTCTTTGGAAGGACTGATGCTAAAGCTGAAACTCCAGTACTTTGGCCACTTCATGCAAAGAGTTGACTCATTGGAAAAGACTCTGATGCTGGGAGCGATTGGGGGCAGGAGAAGAAGGGGCCGACAGAGGATGAGATGGCTGGACGGCATCACGGACTCGATGGAAGTGAGTCTGAGTGAACTCCAGGAGTTGGTGATGGACAGGGAGGCCTGGCATGCTGGGATTCATGGGGTCGCAAAGAGTTGGACATGACTGAGTGACTGAACTGAACTGAACTCCAGGCCCCCATCCTATTCTTGCCAGCAGAATGCTAAGTGAAAGTGAAAGTCGCTCAGTCATGTCCTATACAGTTCATGGAATTCTCCAGGCCAGAATACTGGCATGGGTAGCCTTTCCCTTCTTCAGGGCATCTTCCCAACCCAGGGAATGAACCCAGTATCCCACATTGCAGGTGAATTCTTTACCAGCTGAGCCACCAGGGAAGCCCAAGAATACTGGAGTGGGAAGCCTATCCCTTCTCCAGTGGGTCTTCCTGACCCAGGAATCGAACTGGGGTCTCTTACATTGCAGGTGGATTCTTTACCCACTGAGCTATCAGGAAAGCCACAGAATGCTAAATATGCCCTTATTATATCTCCAAGGGAAGATTTTGGAGAAGGCAGTGGCACCCCACTCCAGTACTCTTGCCTGGAAAATCCCATGGATGGAGGAACCTGGTCGGCTGCAGTCCATGAGGTTGCTAAGAGTCAGACAGGACTAAGCGACTTCACTTTCACTCTTCACCTTCATGCATTGGAGAAGGAAATGGCAATCCACTCCAGTGTTCTTGCCTGGAGAATCCCGGGGACACGGGAGCCTAGAGGGCTGCTGTCTATGGGGTCGCACAGAGTCGGAGACGACTGAAGCGACTTAGCAGCAGCAGCAGCAGCAGGGAAGATTTTATCCATTTAGTGATTCATTCATTCATTTGTGCAATAGTATTTGTGACGTCCGTCTTCCTTATCAGGTACTGTAGCACTTCAAGGATATAGAGAATTATCTTGGTTTCTGAAGAAGAGGAGAGTATCAGCTACAGGCAAGAAGATGAGCGAAGGCATAGCAGTGTCACAACTTTTTTTTTTAATTAAAAATTAAAAAAATTTTTAATTTTGGCTGCACTGGGTCTTCGTTGCTACCCGTGGGCTTTCTCTAGTTGCAGAAAGCAGGGGCTGCTCTCCAGCTGTGGCGCGCGGGCTTCTCATCGCAGCGGCTTCTCTCGTTGCTGAGCACAGGCTCTGCGGCACTCAGGTTCAGTAGTTGTGGTGCTAGGGCTTAGTTGCTCTGAGACATGTGGGATCTTCCTGGACCAGGGATCGCCAAGTAAGGAAGATGTGAACCCAGGGCAGCAAGTGGCCCCTGGATTGAAAGGCAAAATCAAACAGATAAGAGAACCATGAGATATAGTGAGGCGGTGCCCAGGGGAGTTTTTCTGATCTACTGGGTTCAACTATGTCTGAAGTCAATTGTATCCTGGGCCTCCCAGTTACATGCATTTGATCCTTTGTTCATTCAACAATTAGTTACTGGGCTTCCCTGGTGGTCTAATGGGTAAGAATCTGCTGCCAGTGCAAGGGACATGCTCTGACCCCGGCTCCGGGCAGGTTCCACATGCCGCAGAGCAGCTGAGCCTGTGTCAGAATTACTGAGCTCGCACTCGAGAGCCTGTGCTCACCAACGAGAGAAGCCACCGCAACAAGAAACCGGTGCACCCCAGCTTGGGTGGAACCTGCCACAACTAGAGAAAGCCTGCGTGCCACAGCGAAGACCCAGCATAGCCAAATAAATAAATCACATGATTTCTCTAAAGAAAAACAAGAGAGAAAATCCAGAAAAACACCTAGTTACTGAATGCTTACTATACTACTCAGGGTTCTCCAGAGAGACAGAACCATTAGGAAATAGATAGATATGAAAAAACTTATTAGAAGGCACTAGCTCATGCAGTTAGGGGCTGTGAGGTCCATGATCCACAGTTGGTGAGCTGCAGGCCAGAGGAACCAGTGGTGAGTGTCCATTCGGAGATCGAGGACTGAAAACCAGGAGAGCTGATGATGTAGGTCTCAGTCCAGTGGCAAAACCAAAGTCCCAGCTCCAGCAGTCAGGCAGGCAGCACACTCTGCCTTCCTCCACCTCTTTCTTCTATTCAGGCCTCAACATATAGGATAAGAGCCACGTTGCAGAGGGCAATTTGCTTTACCCAGTCTATGAATTCCAGGGTTAACCTCATCTGGAAACACCCCCACAGACCCAGAAATAATGTCTAGCCAAATATCTGGGCACCCTGGGGCCCTGTCAAGTTAATAAACAAAAGTAGCCATCACGCCCACTATGCAATGCACACCTCTAGGAGGCGGAAATATAGCAGCAGGCGAGGAGAGGGTAGTGTAAGGGGATGGGAGACAGTGAGTTAGTGTTTAATGGGGACACGTTTCAGTTTAGGAAGGTGAAAAATTTGGGAAATGGATGATGGTGAGAGTTTCACAGCAATGTGAATGTACTAAGTGCCACTGGACTGTACAGCTAGATATGTGTGGATAGTATGTGTTATGCTATGTGACTTTTACCACAATTTAAAAAAAAGTTAAAAGAAAGGATGAAAATCCTACAAGTGGAGTTTACCCGGTAGGAGGTGTGAGGTGCAGGTAGAAAGATTTATAAATAAAATAAGCAAATAATTAAAATAGCATGTTCAGTGATAACAAATGCTATGGGGAAAAGCGACAAAGCGGAGGAGAGTCATAAAGAGTGTTGGGTGGGGAGTAGGGGATATGTTTTAAAATTTCGTTTCAAAATGTAAGTAAAATTTTAATTTAAATTTATTTGGTAACCATCTAAAGAGATAAAGAAAAGAGGTAAAGAAAAGAACCAGGGATAAATATTGAGAAAAAGCTTTCCAGCAGAGGGAACAGCAGCTGCCCTGAGGTAGGGCCAGGCTTTGTTTGTTCAGTTAGACATCACTCCTTCTGGCCTCCGCTGCCGGTGGCCCGTTCCTCTCCATTTGCTGTCAGTCAGTGCTCACCACACAGTTGCCTTTATCTGAGTTCACGTGTGATTTAGAAATACCACCAAATACCTGCTGCTGCTGCTGCTGCTACTGCTGCGTCGCTTCAGTCGTGTCCGACTCTGTGCGACCCCATAGACGGCAGCCCACCAGGCTCCCCCGTCCCTGGGATTCTCCAGGCAAGAACACAAGTGGGTTGCCATTTCCTTCTCCAATGCATGAAAGTGAAAAGTGAAAGTGAAGTTACTCAGTCGTGTCCGACTCTTCGCGACCCCATGGACTGCAGCCCACCAGGCCCCTCCATCCATGGGATTTTCCAGGCTAGAGTACTGGAGTGGGGTGTCGTTGCCTTCTCCTACTATTTCCCAAACAGTGAAGCTCTCACCCTGGTGTCAATACGATCTCTCATTTATAGATGAGGTCAGGAAAGTTCAGAGAAGGTAAGTAATTTTTTCCAGGGTAACCATCCCAGGAAAAGGCTGAGCTAAGATTCAAACCCAGGCTTGTCCACCTCCAAACCCGGGTTTTGCAGCCTTGACTCCCACGGTCGGTGGTTGAAGACACTGAGTACAGATTTGGGAAGAACACTGACTTCTTTGAAACTTATCTGTAATTCAAGCAACTGGCTCTGAGGACAGCAATGCCTTGAATAATCAAACTTTGGCCAAATATTCCATTTATACTGTGAATATTAGCCCATTTCATTTCATAAACCCCTTGTAAGGCAGGGACAGCTATGTCTATTTTCGGGTGGATAAAGTGAGAATCCAACCAACATGCTGAAACTCACAGGTCAGCCTGGTTGATGACTGTCTCAGTTTCTGGTTCCTTAATCCCCTCCTCTGGAGTCTGCAAAGCCCTTTGCCCTGGGCTAGACTTTGCCCTCTGCATCCTTTTTCTGCCCTGGCAGATGGTCACCCCCTGAGCTTAGACCCCTGCACCTAGAGGCCCCTTTGCAGAGCCACTGCATGCCCTAGAAAGGATGCTGGCCCAGTGCTGGCCCTGTGGTGCTTTGAGCTCCCTGGGGGTGACCCTGCCAGCACTGACATCCCAGCCCCCCTACTCTGCACCCTGTGGGTGCTGGGGGCCAATCCTTCTCTATGCTTTGATTTCCACCCACCACTCTCCCTGGCTGGGAGCACCCACCAGCCTGGGCACCTTGCATTCTATGTACAAAAGGGTAATCAAGATGGCATTTCAGGGAATTCCCTGGTGGTCCAGTATTTAAGACTCCATGCTTTTACTTCCAAGGGCCCAGGTTCAATCCCTGATTTGGGAACTAAGATCCCACAAGCTGCGTAGTGTGACCAAAAAAAATTTTTTCAAATAAAGAGGGGCTTTCCCTGATGGTCTAGTGGTTGAGTCCTCCTGCCAACACAGGGGACATGGGTTTGATCCCTGGTCTGGGAAGAGCCCCCATGCCATGGAGCATCTAAGCCTGTGAGCCACAACTGCAGAAGCCTGTGCACCCAAGAGCCTGTGCTTTGCAACAAGAGGAGCCGTTGCAATGAGAAGCCCAAGCACCACAACTAGAGAGTAGCTCCCTCTTGGAGGAGCAGGAGAAAAGCCCGTGTGCACAGTGGAGACCTCAGTGCAGCCGAAAATAAATCTGTAAACTATAACAAGGATTAGCATTCAACAGATAACTACACATTAAAAAAAAAAAAAAGATGGCACTTGAAATGTAGTAACTCTGTGCAGGTTTTTTTGGTTTCTCGACTCAACTGTGAGCTTCTCAGGGTGGGGACCAAGTTCAGGTCTCTTTTATTCTCTTAACCCATGGGAGATGTCCTGGCCTTATCGATAATCTTGGAGACGCTGTATTAGTTTCCTAGGGCTCCTGTAACAAATGGAAGCAACCTGGTGGCTTAAAACAACAGAAAGTTATTCTCTCATAGTTCTGGAAGTCACAGGTTCAAAATCAAGGTGTTGGCAGGGCTGGCTCCTGCTGGAGGTGCGGAGGGGTGGTCTGCTCCAGCCCCACTCCCAGCTCTGGTCAGTCACCGGGATCCTTGCCTTGCGGCTGCATCACCCCAGTCTCTGCCTCTGGCTTCACACAGCCCTCCCGCTGTGTGTCTGACTTCCCTTTGGTCTCTCTCTCTTTAAACAAACAGCTCTTTTTAGCATTTTATTTTGTTTTAGTTTTCTGTGTTCTTGGCCATGCCTCATGGCATATGGGATCTTAGTTCCCTGATCAGGGATTGCACCCATGCCCCTTGCATTGCAAACATGGAGTCGTAACCACTGGACCACCAGAGAAGCCACTCTTGGGTCTCTTTTAGGGACTCTGTCGTCAGATGTAGGGCCCACCCTAAACCCAGCTTGACCTCATCCTGAGAGTTTTAATTACATTGGCAGAGGATGAGACGGTTAGATAGCATCACTGAGTCAATGGGCATGAATTTGAGCAAACTCTGGGAGATAGTGAAGGACAGGGGAGCCAGGCATGCTGCAGCCATGGGGTCAGAAAGAGTCAGACACTATTTAGTGACTGAACAACAACAATTACGTTTTCAAGGACTCTTTTCCAGGTAAGATCGCATTCACAGGTACTGGGGGGTTAGGACTTGGACCTGTCTTTGTAGGGTCACTAATCAGCACTGGAGCAACTTTGAGGAGATACCCCACATCCAAGGGCAAAGGAGAAACCCCAGAAAGACAGTAGGAGGGGTGAAATCATGTTTAGAATCAAACCTCATACCCACCAGAGACGCTCAGAGGACTCAAACAAACCTTGTGCACACCAGGACCCAGAGACCCCGCAGAGACTGATACAGAACTGGGTTTGAGTGTCTCCTGTGGAGGTGTGGGTCAGCAGCGGCCTGCCACAGGGGCAGCGGATCCGGGTGCAGCAGACCTGGGTATGGCATACTCCCTCTTGGAGAAGGTTGCCATTAACCCCACCACAGAGCCGCCAGAACTTACACGGGACTGGGAAACAGACTTTTGGAGGGCGCAAACAGAACCTGTGTGCACCAGGACCCAGGAGAAAGGATCAGTGACCCCACAAGAGACTGACCCAGACTTGCCCGTGAGTGTCTAGGAGCCTCTGGTGGAGGCGTGGGTCGGCAATGGCCTGCTGCAGGGCTGGGGGCACTGGGTATAGCAGTGCGTGCATGGGACCTTTTGAAAGAGGTCGCCATTATCTCCATTACCTCCACCACAGTTTGGCCTCAGGTCAAATAACAGGGAGGGAACACAGCCCCACCATTCAACTGGATTAAAGATTTACTGAGCATCGCTCCGCACATCAGAACAAGACCTAGTTTCCCCCTCAGTCAGTCTCTCCCATCAGGAAGCTTCCATAAGCCTCTTATCCTTCTCCATCAGAGGGCAGGCAGACTGAAAACCACAATCACATAAAACTATCTGATTACATGGACCACAGCCTTGTTCAACTCAATGAAACTAAGCCATGCCGTGTCCACCCAAGACGGACAGATCATGGTGGAGAATTCTGACAAAACGTGGCCCACTGGAGAAGGGAATGGCAAACCACTTCAGTATTCTTGCCTTAAGAACCCCATGAACAGTATGAAAAGGCAAAAAGATAGGACACTGAAAGATGAATTCTCCAGGTCAGAAGGTGCCCAATATGCTACTGGAGATCAGTGGAGAAATAACTCCAGAAACAGTGAAGGGATGGAGCCAAAGCAAAGACAACACCCCATTGTGGATGTGACTGGTGATTGAAGTAAAGTCTGATGCTGTAAAGAACAATATTGCATAGGAACCTGGAGTGTTAGGTCCATGAATCAAGGCAAACTGGAAGTGGTGAAACAGGAGATGACAAGAGTGAACATCAACCTTTTAGGAATCAGTGAACTAAAATGGACTGGAATGGGTGAATTTAACTCAGATGACCATTATATATACTACTGTGTGCAAGAATCCCTTAGAAGAAATGGAGTAGTCATCATAGTCAACGAAAGAAATGCAGTCATAGTCAACAATCATAGACTATGATAGAGTAGCCATCATAGTTAATCCGAAATGCAGTATTTGGATGCAGTCTCAAAAATGACATAATGATTGTTCATTTCCAAGCAAACCATTCAATATCACAGTAAACCAAGTCTATGTCCTGACAGTAATGCTGAAGAAGTTGAAGACCTACAAGAGCTTCTAGAACTAGCACCCAAAAAAGATGTCCTTTTCATTATAGGGGACTGGAATGCAAAAGTAGGAAGTCAAGAAATACCTGGAGTAATAGGCAAATTTGGCCTTGGAGTACAGAATGAAGCAGGGCAAAGGCTAATAGAGTTCTGCCAAGAGAACGCACTGGTCATAGCAAACACCCTCTTCCAACAACACAAGAGAAGACTCTACATGTGGACATCACCAGATGGTCCATATGAAATCAGATTGATTATATTCTTTGCAGCCAAAGATGTAGAAACTTTATACAGTCAGCAAAAACAAGACTGGGAGTTGACTGTGGCTCAGATCATGAACTCCTTATTGCCAAATTCAGACTTGAATTGGAGAAAGTAGGGGAAACCACTAGATCATTCAGATATGATCTAAATCAAATCCTTTATGATTATACAGTGGAAGTGAGAAATAGATTCAAGGGATTAGATCTGATAGACAGAGTGGCTAAAGAACTATGGACAGAGGTTCGTGACATTGTACAGGAGACAGGGATCAAGACCATCCCCAAGAAAAAGAAATGCAAAAAAGCAAAATGGCTGTCTGAGGAGGCTTTACAAACAGTCAAGTAAAGAAGAGAAGTGAAAGGCAAAGGAGAAAAGCAGAGATACACCCTTTTGAATGCAGAGTTCCAAAGAATAGCAAGGAGAGATAAGAAAGCCTTCCTCAGTGATCAGTGCAAAGAAATAGAGGAAAACAATAGAATGGGAAAGACTAGAGATCTCTTCAAGAAAATTAGAGATACCAAGGGAATATTTCATGCAAAGATGAGCACAATAAAGGACAGAAATGTCATGGACCTAACAGAAGCAGAAGATATTAAGAAGAGGTGGCAAGAATACACAGAAGAACTGTACAAAAAAGATCTTCATGACCCAGATAATCACGATGATGTGATCACTCACCTAGAGCCTAAGATCCTGGAATGTGAAGTTAATGTGAAGTTAGGAAGCATCACTATGAACAAAGCTAGTGGAGGTGATGGAATTCCAGTTGAGCTATTTCAAATCCTAAAAGATGATGCTGTGAAAGTGCTGCACTCAATATGTCAGCAAATTTGGAAAACTCAGCAGTGGCCACAGGCCACAGTGACCAAAAGATCAGTTTTCATTCCAATCCCAAAGAGAAGCAATGCCAAAGAATGCTAAAACGACTCATCTCACATGCTAGCAAAGTAATGCTCAAAATTCTACAAGCCAGGCTTCAGCAGTATGTGAACCATGAACTTCCAGATGTTCAAGCTGGATTTAGAAAAGGCAGAGGAACCAGAGATCAAATTGCCATCATCTATTGGATCATCAAAAAAGTGAGGGAGTTCCAGAAAAACATCTATTTCTACTTTATTGACTATGCCAGAGCCTTTGACTGTGTGGATCACAATAAACTGTGGAAAATTCTGAAAGAGATGGGAATACCAGACCACCTGACCTGCCTCTTGAGAAATCTGTATGCCGGTCAGGAAGCAACAGTTAGAACTGGACATGGAACAACAGATTGGTTCCAAATAGGAAAAGGAGTACATCAAGGCTGTATATTGTCACCCTGCTTATTTAACTTCTATGCAGAGTACATCATGAGAAACGCCGGGCTGGAGGAAGAACAAGCTGGAATCAAGAGTGCCGGGAGAACTATCAATAACCTCAGATATGCAGATGACGCCACCCTTATGGCAGAAAGTGAAGAGGAACAAAAGAGCCTCTTGATGAAAGTAAAAGAGGAGAGTGAAAAAGTTGGCTTAAAGCTCAACATTCAGAAAACGAAGATCATGGCATCTGGTCCCATCACTTCATGGCAAATAGATGGGGAAACAGTGGAAACAGTGAGAGACTTTATTTTTGGGAGCTCCAAAATCACTGCAGATGGTGATTGCAGCCATGAAATTAAAAGATGCTTGCTTCTTGGAAGAAAAGTTATGACCAACCTAGACAACATGCTGAAAAGCAAAGATATTACTTTGCCAACAAAGGTCTGTCTAGTCAAAGCTATGGTTTTTCCAGTAGTCATGTATGGATGTGAGAGTTGGACTATAAAGAAAGCTGTGTGCTAAAAAATTGATGCTTTTGAACTGTGGTGTTGGAGAAGACTCTTGAGAGTCTCTTGGACTGCAAGAATATCCATTCTAAAGGAAATCAGTCCTGAATATTCATTGGAAGGACTGATGCTATAGCTGAAACTCCAATACTTTGGCCACCTGATTCAAAGAACTGACTCATTTGAAAAGACCCTGATGCTGGGAATGACTGAAGGCAGGAGGAGAAGGGGATAACAGAGGATGAGATGGTTGGATGGCAGCACTGACTCAATGGACATGAGTTTGAGTGAGCTCCAGGAGTTGGTGATGGACAGGGAAGCCTGGTGTGCTGCAGTCCATGGGATCGCAAAGAGTCAGACACAACTGAGTGACTGAACTGAACTGGAGTCGGCCCACTGCAGATGGAGAAACACAGGCCCAGAGGAGAATGGATTTTCTCAGGGTCCCAAGGGCAGCCTGCTCTCCAGATGCTAAATCAGAGCTCTGTTGCCCTCCAGTACTGGCCTGAATTCCGGAGACTCTCTGGGAAAGCCTTCAGTGAAAAACCGTCTGGAGACTGACTGTCTGGGCTTCGGGGGAGCCTGCCCTTTCCTGTGCAGAGTGGCTGAGAATGTGACCAGAGAGGGAGTTTCCTTTCCCATTGGCTCTGTGCCTGGGGCCTGGTGGGGCTGTCATGCAGACCCTGCTCTGCTCCTCGTCCTGCCTGCGCTCACAGTCACTGCTCCCTCCCTTCCTTCGCAGGCCTGGACACCGCGGGGAGAGGAGAGGGACATGATTCTTCTGACCTCAGGGTCAATTTCTTTCCAGGAGAAAGCTCCTGCCCTCTTTGGAGAGAGATGAGAACATTGCATACAATTTAAACCAGTGACTGACTCTGAATACCTGATTCCTAGAGGCTGTAGAGCATCGTGGTTAGGATTCCGGCCTCAGAATCCAGACAGCCCGGCCTAGGTTCAAGCCCCTGCTCTGCCGTTCGCTGAATGTGTGGCCTTGGACACACTATTAATTCCTCTAAGTCTTGCTTCTCTCAGTGGAAAGAGAGGGGCAAAGACGACAGACCTCCCGAGTTACTGAAAGGATGAACATGACCACAGTAGGCCCTTAGCCCAGAGCCTGTACTGAGATCAGGAGAGAGGACTGTTGTCCCCATGTGTGACCTGGAGTGTCACTGGACCTTGGGCTACAAATACAGTCAAATGTCAGCTGTGATCTAATTCATATGACCTCTAGAACTCAGCTTTTCCTGGAAGCCTCCTCTCTCTTCTTCCCAGGGTTTTGCTTTTCTGGCTAAATCACAACTCAAGTCCATACCAGTAGGGAATGGCCATGGGTC
Source organism: Capra hircus (assembly GCF_001704415.2). Classification (NCBI taxonomy): domain Eukaryota; kingdom Metazoa; phylum Chordata; class Mammalia; order Artiodactyla; family Bovidae; genus Capra; species Capra hircus. Next base: position 72,529,993 of record NC_030812.1, read on the forward strand.
ATATTAAGCCAATCCCGATTTTAAGAAATTCCAAGACAGAAAGATAGGGAGAGTCATTTTTAGTCTGACATCATCTTATTCAGTGCTGGCCAGGATGGTGACTTCAATTTCTTGCCTTAAGAAAATAACCTACGAACAAGCCGTGATGCCTGTCGTGGAGACCAAATCCTGTTGGTAGACCCTTTCTTCTGATGCATCCTCACTGCCTCACGGAAGCCTGAGATCTGGGGGCCAGGCTGCTGGTGAGGGCTCTTGGGGTCCTGTGTCCCAAGAGCAGTATGTCACAGTGCCCATCTTGGCAGGAAGGAGCAAGGGGCTTCCTCCTTCTGTCCCAGAAGACTTCTTAGTCTCTGCATATCCACCCAACTCCTAGCCAGCAACCTTTGTGCCCTGCACAGGGTGGGATGTGAGTCTGTGTTGTTCTGTGTCAGGCCAAACATTGCCTTCCTTCCTATGGAATTTTAGAATCTAGACCGAGAATCTAGAACCTCAGATGTCAGCCGCCCAGCTTTGGGCCTCACCCTGCCAGCACTTCCTTGTGGCCACATGAAAAATTTCAGATCCGTAGACAGAAAGATCTGGTGTCAACATCTTTCCTGGCAAGGTGACAGGGACCTGGAGGAGACTGTCTTGACAAACAAAAACTCCATTTGCTGTGTTTGTTCAACCACAGTTCCACAACAGCAAGTCCTTTCACCCTGTGCCCTCTGACCTCTCCCCAGCTGCTTCTTCCTTCCCTGCCAGGCCCTATGAACTTGATGTCATGCCTCAAAACACGCTGCCCCCAAGGACTGAGGCTAGTGTGCAGCCCCACCTGCTTTGCGCACAGAGAACAAGCTATGAGCTGCTGGAGCTCCCTGGAGCCCCCCTGGATAACTTCCTCCATCTGGCTATTGGAACCACATGGACCATGAACTGTGGGATTTAGGTCACTTTGAGTCAACAAAGGTTCACTGTGCTAAAAGTGAATTGCCAAGGAGAAAAAATGACACAGAGGCAGGCCCTGCCCCAGTGAAGAAAGGGGCATAAAGATAGGAGAACGCAGTCTCATTTCTTCTGAAGCTCACTCCAGGCGAGGGCGAGACCAAATATATTTCCCGTGGGTGGCCTTCTTGAGGTCAAGGGCAGTCTAAAAAAACAAATCTGCAGGACTGGGGAGAGAATAAGGCTTGGATCCAAAGCAACAGTCAAGGACACAAAGGGCTCTTCAGTTCCTAGGATCTCAGAATCACAGAATGTTAGAGTCTAAGGATCATAGAATCATAGCCCAAAAAAAGATCCTGGCTCCCACAAGGGCTTCCTGACTTTCACAGATGGGGCGGGACTCTGGCAGTTTCAGGGGGAAGCCCAATAGGCTTCTTACTCATTCCTGAAGGCTAAGGGTCCACCCAGTAGAAGACGCTCCCTGTGGAAGACACTGAGATGAAGTTATGGGGCTCCCCTTCCAGGTAGAGCCCAACTGCCCAGCTTTGCAGGTAAAGTGCAAAGGGAGCAGAACTGGGTCTGCCAGTCTCCAGGCAGACTCTGGTGGCCTCTGGACTTTCTGTCTTTGGCCACAGTAATGCTTCCCGTAGCCACTCTCCCACCCCCAGTAGTGCCTTGGAGACATCAACAAAAGCCCCAGGTGAGATAACATCACCTCATCCAAACAAAAAGGCAAGTTCTGGTTCCAGGAGGACCGGCTCTCTGCTCAGAGGGCATCTTCCTAAGTCCCAGCTCCAGAGAGGGCAGCAGACATCCCAAAACAGAGTCTTCTGTTGGAGCAGAGTGGGCAGCTCAGCCAGGGACCTGCAGAGCCGCAGGGCGCCCAGATCCACACACATATACACCCACCTTGGAGGGTCAGCTGCTTGGGAAACAGGCTACTCTGCAAAACACTACCCAGGTGATCTGTGAACCAAATTGGCACCCCCAGCTCTTAGATCGCTGATCCTCCTCATGGAGGACAGTCATGAGTTGATTTGTCCAGAAGAGCCCCCGCCCCTCCCTGGGCTGTAGGGACCTCAGGGCTTTGGTGAGGACTTTTGGAAAAAGCACACTGTGTTCAGTATGGGAGAGGGAATGTGACCCGGGCTGGGGAAACCAACAACCATAGTCCTCTGACCACAGGGACCAGCAGGACATGGGACACAGGGTAACCCAGAGAGTTCTTCCCAAGGAATCTTCTTCCTAAATCTGGTGGAGAAAATGCTCTTCCATCTGCACTGCAGGAACCAGAAAGACATAAAGAGGAATAGGCCTGAGGCTGTATTCTCTCAGTTATGGTGGGAAAAAAACCAACAATCTATGGACTTCCTGGGTGTTCTTGTGGTTAAGAATACACCTCTCAATGCAGGGGACACAGGTTCTATCCCTGGTCTGGGAAGATTACTCACGCTACAGGGCAACTCAGCTTGCATGCCACAACTCCTAAGCCTGCGATCCGAAACAGAGAACCAACTACAGTGAGAAGCCGTGCACGACAGCTAGAGAGTAGCTCCTGCTTGCAACAACTAGAGGAAGCCCACACGCAGCAGTGAAGGCCCAGCACAGTCCAAAAGAAAGCCTGCCTTTAACAGGACAGAATGAGGTTGGAACCCGGCCCTTCTCCCCTCTGAGGGAAGCCCAGAGTTTGGGGAAAGGAAAGAGTGAGCGAGAGCACGACCACCTACAATGGACTCCTGGTCTCAGGGCCTGTGGTCCCTGCAGATGCCTGACACTCCGTAGGTTTCTCTTTGGTTCTGTGAGCGATTAGGACATTAGCAGCTCTGAAACACTCTCTATGACTCAGTTCACGTGGCAATTCAGAACACACGCACACATACGTGTGTTTTGATTATATGCATATCAGTTTCATGAAACAATATGTAAGCCCTTATGAGGTATGATACATTCTGATACTTTCCATTCTATTCCATGTCATTTTCCTTTACTATTAGTTGAGATCCATTAAATTGATTTCATGACATACTGAAAGGGTTGTGACCTGCAATATAAAAATAACCAAACCAGATCAAAAGCCTGCCAATAGAGCCCTGTTTTCACCAACACTAGTTCAGGTTGTGTTTGTCACTTGCAACCCAAGACTAACTAGATTCACTTCTCTGGCATGCCCTCTGCTCCCATTCCAGCCCCACCCGGCCCTGGCCAGGCTTCCACAAGGAGCTCAGTTTGCCAACTCACTTACTCACTCATCTACGCAATGAATCCACCCTGGGTTCTGACCCCAGCCCTGGCACTTAGTGGTGTCATCAGATCTCGGGTGAGGGCCTCCACCCCACCAGCTCAGTCTGGGCCACTATGAATTAGGCTTGTGTCCCCTGCCTCTTAGAGGGACCATGTGGGTCAAATGAGAGCCTGCATGAAACGCTCCCAGACAGGGCTGCACATGTGAAGGGTGCTCTGCCTGTGCCATCCCCATCCTCCAGCCCCACCAGTGCAAAAATCTCGTTTTAATATGAGTTCCGAGAATGAGGGAGAAACACCCCTTCAGGAGTTTCTCAAGGACTTCCCTGGTGGTTCAGTGGTAGAGTCTGCCTGCCAACACAGGAGACCTGGGTTCAGTCCCTGATCCGGGACGATCCCATGTGCCGCGGAGCAACCAAGCCTGTGCACAACTCCTGAGCCTGTGCTCCAGAGCCTGAGAACAGCGAGCTGCTGTAGTCCGAGTGCCCTAGAGCCGACGCTCAGCAGCTAGAGAAGCCTCAGCAGTCAGAAGCTCACACCCACTGCCACGAGAGAGCAGCCACTGCTTGCCACTAGCAGAGAAAAGCCCCTGCGGCAACAAAGACCCAGCGCAGCCTAAACAAACACCTGTGTGCTGTGTGCTCGGTCGCTTCTGCCGTGTCTGACTCTTTGCAGCACCATGGGCTGTAGCCCGCCAGACTCCTCTGTCCATGGGATTCTCCAGGCAAGAATACTGGAGTGGGCTGCCATGCCCTCCTCCAGGGGACCTTCCCGACCCAGGGACTGAACCGCATCTCTTATGTCTCCTGCATTAGCAGGTGGGTTCTTTAACACCAGCACCGCCTGGGAAGCCCAAATGAATATACATAAAATTATGTACATAAAAAAGAGTTTCTCCTATCTTCCATGAATGGAAAGTGCTGTGTATGTGAAAAGGGTAACAATGCGGGAGCAACTGTTGGCGATTCTTCCCACCGTCCAGATAAACCTGTTTTACACCCCTGGAAGTGGGTGAAATGGTGCTGGAGGGTTATTAGGACAGGCAGCAAGAGCCTGGAACCCAGGGGTCCCAGGGCCAAGTTCAGTGACCCTCTCTCCCCTGAGACTGCTGCTTTCCTGCTCTGACGAGAACTGGACTTGGCTTCCCGGCAGAGCAATGGGGGTGGAGATGGTACTTTTGCTACATTTGGCAAAGTGGTCTCAGACAGCATTTACTCAAACTATCCTAAATGCCAGGGAGACAGGCAGCAATTCCCAGAATCCAAGGATTTGGGGATCAGAGTGTTCCTTGGTCCCCTTCTCCGTCCCTCATGCCAGGGACTGTCACTGCCCCAGCCAGGGACAATGGAGCTGCCAATCGATGCCTTTCAGGGCCATGAACATGGAGCCACAGTTGGGGTTATTATAACCTTGGGCCTGAGAGTCCTGCTCTGAGCCGCCCAGTGGGATTCAGGTTGCTGACTCTCCTGTCCTGGGTCAGAGGAGGAGCCAGTAAGCAGCTGTTGCTGTTATTCAGTTGCTCAGTCATGTCTGACTCTTTGTGACCCCATGGACTTCAGCATGCCAGGCTTCCTTGTCCTTCAGCATCTCCTGCAGTTTGCTCAGACTCATGTCCGTGGAGTCTGTGATGCCATCCAACCATCTCATCCTCTGTCATCCCCTTCTCCTCCTGCCTTCAATCTTTCCCAGCATCAGAGTCTTTTCCAATGAATCAGTTCTTCACATCAGTGAAGTAACAAAAGTATTGGAGCTTCAGCTTCAGCATTAGTCCTTCCAATGTATTCAGGGTTGATTTCCTTTAGGATTGACTGGTTGATCTCCTTGCAATTCAAAGCACTTTTAAAAGTCTTCTCCAGCACTACAGTTCAAAAGTTAGCAGCTGGGCTGGGCCATTTTCCAATAGCTCAGAGTGGGGAGGGAGCCCCTGTGCTCAGCTCAGGCCCTTGCCTAACAGAGAACCTCAAAGAGCGTAGCGTGGCATGTCCTTTGGGAAATCTAACACCTTCACCATTTGTCGGTGTACCGTTCAGAGTCATTAAGTACATTCACATGGCTGTGCAACCATCACCACCATCCATTCACAGAACCCTTTCCATCTCACAAAACTAAACTCTGTCCCCATTAAACAACATCTTCCCATTCCCGACTCCCCACCAGCCCCTGGTAACCAGCATTCTACTTCTGTCTCTATGAATTGGACTACTGTAGGTGAAATTGGAGGGAAGGGGGCAGGGTACAAACTCTAAAAGAATGACGTAGCCCGAAGACATGACATAAACTGATTAGAACCAAATAAGTTCAAAATGGCAGACAAGTCAGCTTTCACTAGACCTTGAGCCTCAGTATAAACCCACTGTAACACATCAGCAAGCCAAGTGCTACCCCCACTAGCACCATTACAATTCTGAGGCCACCCATCAAAGGCCAAAAAGTGGCCCAGTTCCTGGAAGTCCTGGCCCCTTCCCCCAAACTGTTGGAATAATCCTCCCACTGATCAGCCTATGAAATTACCTAACCTGGTAACCCATAGCCTTGCAGTGCTCTGGCCTTCTGAGATGGCCCACACGTTGGCTATGGAGTGTGTTTCTCTCTAAATAAATCCACTTCTTATCTATCACTTTGTCTCTCTCTGAATTATTTCTGCAGTGAGACAACAAGAACCTCTGATCTTCATTAAGTCCTGAAACCAAGTGTGTGATCTCAGTTAAAAGACCGTAAATTCAAGTCCCAATCCGAGTTACATAGTTTCATTGGGACCCCATCAAAGTGGAGTTGTGCAGCACTTGTCCCTCACTAATTTCACTGAGCATAATGTTTCCGAGGCTCATCCATGTTGTAGCATGTGTCAGAATTCCTTCCCTTTTTTAAAGGTTAAATAATATTCAAATGTGTGTGTGTGCGTTTGCTCTCCTTGTGTTGGCAATCCAAATTCATGTGCCCAAAGAAATACGAGGTCAAACAAACGTAAACATTGGAGTTCGGAGCAGAGAAAAGTTTACTGCAGGTCTGAACAAGGAGGATGGGTGTTTCATCCTCAAAAATCCAAACTCCCTGATGGTTTTTTGGGGAAGAGCTTTTAAAGGGAAAACTGGGGGGAGGGTTGCAGGGTGTGTGGCCTCCTTCTGATTGGTTGGTGGGAGGTAACAGGGTGGGGCTCCAGGAACCTCAGGCAGCAGCCTCTGGTTCCACCCAGGCTGGGGTCTCAGAGCTTGTGCAGATCTGAAGTCCCCCTTGCCACGTGGGTCGGAGCCTGCTCCAGCAGCAGGACTCTGAGTTGTCTGCTGGATTAAGCCAACCCCTTGAGTAGAAACTAGGACTTTTTACCGCTGCACTGTTGTTTCTTGACTGCTTTCTCTTTGTTTCTGTGTCCCCTCCCTCCTAATTAGTAATCTAATAACTGATCTGCCCTCTGGAACTCAGGGAAGATTTAGGAGACTGAAGCCTTTTTCCTGTAAATAAGAAATAGGGGACACGGAAAGGCTCTTGTACCCAGAAGGGTCCCTTTGGGTCTTGTTTGGTTTCAGTCCTTCCCTTTTCTTTGATACTCCTCAGTCTCAAGGATAACAGGTGTGGGACAAGAAAGAGAATAATTTTTTTTGAATAGAGAGGTTAATCGTAACCTTGACAGAGGAACCCAGTTTTAGGGAGGACTTCGTTTTACATGGACGCTTGCTTGTCTCCGTCTTTTGGCTACTGTGAATAACACTGCTATGAATGTGGCGGTACAAATATTTCTGAGCTCCTGCTTTCCATTCTTTTGGGTGTATGCCCAGAAGTGGAATTGCTGGGTCGAATGATAATTCTATTTTTAATTTTTTTGCAGAGCTTCCATATTGTTTTCCACAGCAGCTGTACCATTTTACATTCCCATCAGTAATATACGACTGTCCAATTTCGCCATGTCCTTGCCAACACTCATTTTCTTTTTTTTTTTAATTTAAAATTTTATTTATTTATGGTTACACCAAGCAGCTTGTGGAATCTTAGTTCCCTAACCATGGATTGAACCCAGGCCCTCAGCAATGAAAGCACATTCTTAACCATTGGACCACCAGGGAATTCTCCCTCATTTTCTTTAGTTTAAAAATAATAACCATTCTAGTGATAGCGAGGTATCTACGGGGGACATCATGTGGTGGTGATGGGGAGCCCAGCTCTACCCCTGCTCACCACCAGGACCTGAGACTCTAGTGAGTGCAGGAGGGGTGGGGCAGGACGCTACTCAAAGGATCCTGTATAAGTTCCAGTCCACGTTCAGTTTCTCCCAATAACCAGAACACATGAGCCTGAAATCCAGGGTCACCTCTTGGTCCATGTCAAGCCAATAGATACAACCAAACCAGAGATCAGGAAAGTGAAAGTGAAAGAGATCAGGAGAAGGAAAGATTTATTACTTACAGTAAGTAAAGAGAACACCAGAGATCTTTCCCAAAGCAGTGTCTTCCTGAGCATGAAAATTAGGGAAGTATTAAGCTAGGATACATGAATATTCATAAAGAGGCTTGAGCAGGGGAGAATTCAGCATAGCGTTGGGGCAAAGATTGACAAACCACTCAATCCTAAAGGAAATCAGTCCTGAATATTCATTGAAAGGACTGATGCTAAAGTTGAAGCTCCAATACTTTGGCCACCTGATATGAAGAGCTGACTCATTGGAAAAGACCCTGATGCTGGGAAAGATTGAAGGCAGGAGGAGAAGGGGATGACAGAGGATGAGATGGTTGGATGGCATCACTGACTCAATGGACATGAATTTGGGTAAACTCTAGGAGTTGGTGATGGACAGGAAGGCCTGGTGTGCTGCAGTCCATAGGGTTGCAAAGAGTAGGACATGACTGAAGACTGAATTAAATTGAACTGAAAGGTTGACAGACTCCAAGCTCTAGCTGATTCATGTCAGTCAGTTCAGTTCGTGTCAGAAGGGTCAACATCACCATTCTGTCTTCCACGTGGGTGGGGGGCTTAGTTCCTGCAAAACTCAAAGATATATTATTATGAAAATCCCTTGAAGAGGAACTGAGACTCAGTTTTAATGCTAAACTATTGTTTCTTGATTGCTTTCCTTTGTTCCTGTGGTCCCTCACTCTCCTTAAGATCATTGATTACTGAGAACTGTTCAAGGGAAAGTATTACAGCTAGGCTTACATCAAAAAATGGCTTAGGCCAAACTGGTTTCTCTTACATCAGGAAAGCCATTCCTGGTCGTTGTCTCTGGGGACCCCATAACTTATCTGCTTGCTTACAATTCGATGACTTCTGGCTTGATTCCTTTAGAACATTTAGCTTGGTGTCCCCTCAAAAAAAAACCTCCACCAGTTCACAGAGTTCACTTAGTATATTAAATTGGAAGTTAAAAAAGGAAGCTGGCCTTTGAAAAAACAGCACAACTTCACTGAGATTAATTCACATATCATACCATTCACTTATAAGATGAACAAGTCAGGGGTGTTTGTATGATCATGGAGTTGTGCAGGCGTCACACTAATTCCAGAGCATTCTCGTCATCCCCAAAGGAAACCTGATGCCCATGAGCAGTCTCTCCCCATTCCTCCCTCACGCCTCCCTGGGCAACCACAAGTCCACTTTGGTCTCTACGCACCTGCCTCTTCTAGACATTCCATGTAAATGGAATCAGACGCCGATATGAGCAAAGGATGAGATGCCATTAGCACCTGTCGCGTTTGCCTGCACATCCTCTCTTGGTCTTTTCTGGGATCAGCGCCCTTTCCGTTGAGTAACTGCCTCTCTTCCACCACATATAGTGCTGGTGGGGGTGCTGACCAACAAATCTCACCTTCATGCCCATCACCCTGTTGTAGCCTGAATGTCTGTGCCCCCCCCCGCCCCCAACATTCACAAATTGGAATTCTGCAACCAATGTGAGGTTATTAGGGGGCAGGTCTTTTGGGGGTGACTAGGTCATAAGACACAGGAAATGTGGATTCAATCCCTGGGTCAGGAAGACCCCCTAGAGAAAGAAATGGCCACCCAATCCAGTATTCTTGCCTGGAGAATCTCATGGACAGAGGAGCATGTTGGGCTATAGTCCATGGGGTCTCAAATGGTCGGACACAGCTAAGCAGCTGAGCAGGTCACAAGGATGGAGCCCTCCATAATGAGATTTGTTGTTGTTCAGTCACTCAGTTGTGTCCAACTCTTTGCAACCCAGTGGACTGCAGCACACCAGGCCTCCCTGTCCATCACCATCTCCCGGAGCTTGCTCAAACTCATGTCCATTGAGCTGGTAATGTCATCCAATCATCTCATCCTCTGTTGTCCTCTTCTCCTGCCCTCAGTGTTCTCAGCATCAGGGACTTTTCTAATGAATCGGCTCTTTGCATCAGGCGGCCAAAGTATTGGAGCTTCAGCATTAGTTCATCTAATGGATATTCTGGATTCATTTCCTTTAGGATTGACTAGTTTGATCTCCTTGCAGTCCAAGGGACTCTCAAGAGTCTTCTTCAACACCATGGCTCAAAAGCATCAAGTCTTCATCATTCAGCCTTCTTTACAGTCCAACTTTCACATCCATACATGACTACTGGAAAAACCACAGCTTTGACTAGATGGACCTTTGTTGGTAAAGTAATGTCCCTGCTTTTTAACATGCTGTCTAGATTTGCCATAGTTTTTCTTCCAAGGAGTAAATGTCTTTTAATTTCGTGGCTCCAGGCACCATATGCAGTGATTTTGGACCCCAAGAAAATAGTCTGTCACTGTTGTCATTGTTTCCCCATCTGTTTGCCATGAAGTGATGGGACCAGATGCTGTGATCTTTTTTGAAATGTTGAGTTTTAAGCCAGCTTTTTCATTCTCTTCTTTCACTTTCATCAAGGGGCTCTTTAGTTCCTCTTTGCTTTTTGCCATAAGGATGGTTTCATCTGCATATCTGAAGTTATTGATATTTCTCCCGGAAATCTTGATTCCAGCTGTGCTTCATCCATTATGGGATTTTGCATGATGTACCCTGCATATAAGTTAAATAAGCAGGGTAGCAATATATAGCCTTGACATACTCCTTTCCCAATTTGTAAACAGTCCATTATTCCATGTCCAGTTTTAATGGTTGCTTCTTGACCTGCATACAGGTTTGCAGGAGGCAGGTCAGGTGGTTTGGGATTCCTATCTCTTTAAGAATTTTCCATAGTTTGTTGTGATCCACACAGTCAAAGGCTTTAGCGTAGTCAATGAAGCAGAAGTAAATGTTTTTCTGGAATTCTCTTGCTTTATCTATGATCCAACAGATGTTGGCAATTTGATCTCTGGTTCCTCTGCCTTTTCTAAATCCAGCTTGAACATCTGGAAGTTCTCAGTTCACATACTGTTGAAGCCTGACATTTAGAATTCTGAGCATTACTTTGCTAGCTTGTGAAATGATTGCAATTGTGCAGTAGTTTGAACGTTCTTTGGCATTGCCCTTCTTTAGGATTGAAATGAAAACTGCTGTTTTCCAGTTCTGTGGCCACTGCTGAGTTTTTCATATTTGCTGACATATTGAGTGCAGCACTTTAACAGCATTATCTTTTAGGATTTGAAATAACTCAACTGGAATTCCATCACCTCCACTAGCTTTGTTCATAGTGATGTTTCCTAAGGCCCACTTGACTTCGCATTCCAGGATGTCTGGCTCTAGGTGAATGATCACACCATCGTGATTATCTGGGTCATTAAGATCTTTTTTGTATTGTTTTTCTGTGTATTCTTGCCACCTGTTCTTAATATCTTCTGCTTCTGTTAGGTCCATACCATTTCTGTCCTTTATTGTGTCCATCTTTTCATGAAATCTTCCCTTGGTATCTCTAATTTGCTTGAAGAGATCTCGAGTCTTTCCCATTCTGTTGCTTTCCTCTATTTCTCTGCATTGTTCATTTAGGAAGACTTGTAAAGGAGACCCCAAGCTCCCCTGGTGGCTCAGTGGTAAAGAATCGCCGGGTAATGCAGGAGACTCGGGTTTGATCCCTGGGTCAGGAAGATCCCCTGGAAAAGGAAATGGCAGCCCACTTTAGTATTCTTGCCTGGGAAATCCCATGGACAGAGGAGTCTGGTGGGCTAAAGTCCATGGACTTGCAAAGAGTCAGACACGACTTGTCAACTAAACAACAACAACAACAACAGGAGACCCCACAGAGTTCCCTGGTCTTTTCTGCCACGTGAGGGCAAGTGAGAAGTTAGTTCTCACCAGAATCTCACCACCTGGCTGCCTGAGCTCAGACTTCCAGCCTCCAGACTGTGAGAAACAAATGTTGTTTACAAGCCACTCAGCCTGCATAATTTCCTTACAGCAGCCCAAATGAACTAAGACATACCCCAACACACAGGGATGGCCATGTGACACCAGCTAGCCAATCAGATTCTCTGGCAGGAACACAAAACTGGAGCGGAAGAGAGGGACAAGTGGCCGAGTCATGTGATGGAAGCAGCCTTGTGCATCAGTCCTGAGGTCCCGACAAGTTACCAGGCTGCCTGCTTCCTGGTCTCTCCCAGCCTTGCTGGTCCAGCTGTACCTTTGAGGCTGGAGCTGCCCCAGAGGCCTTCCAAAAGATTCTGAAGTTTAAGTGAGCTCTACTAGAGTCCTCGAGCTGCCGTGACCAAGCCCACATGCCGCAACTGCTGAAACCCGTGTGCCCTAAAGCCTGTGCTCTGCAACATGAGAAGCCTTTGCACTGCAGCTAGAGAGTGGCCCCGCTCTCTTCAACTAGAGAGGGCCTGTGCACAGCAATTAAGACCCAGCACAGCCAAAAATAAGCAATAGATAAATACATAAGTAAAAATGAGCCCTGCTGTGCTTTTGATTTAAATGAGTGATTATGTAATATTCTAAAGCAATTATTTCGTGTCCCCTTAAGATTTAGTAAATAAAGGGAATGAATCAAGCATTAAAACAAATAAATAAACAAGCTCAAGAATCAGTCTCTGTTGCTTGCAGTTCAAAGGACTTAATAAAATTGTACCTCCAGACAAGTGTCTGATATTCAACTCGATAATGCTTCAGCCACAGTGAAGGGGCCAGGCCCCAGGCCAAGGGAAGGTGAAGCTTGCTCAGTTGTGTCCAACTCTTTGCGGCCCCAGGCTCCTCTGTCCGTGGGATTCTCCAGGCAAGAATACTGGAGTGGGTTGCCATTTCCTTTTCCAGGAGATCTTCCCAACCCAGGGATCAAACCCGGGTCTCCCGCATTGTAGGTAGATAATTTACCATCTGAGCCACCAGGGAAGCTCAGACCAAGGGAAGGTGACCAGGAAATTCTGATTTCCTGCAATCTGGCTGATTAAACAGATTGGTTTAATCTGTTTAAACCAATTGAAACAGATTCCCCATTAGGTCACTATAATAAAAAATGTTGTGGTTTATTTTCTTGCTTGTTTGAAGATTCCCTGGAGAAAAGAATGGCAACCCACTCCAGTATTCTTGCCTGGAGAGTTCCATGGACAGAGGAGCCTGGTAGGCTACTCCACGACTGAGTAACTAACACTTTAACATCTTTAACTTTCGTTAACAGTAGAAATTCTCTAAGTGTTTGACAAGTGTAACTAGGATATTTTTTAAAATACCCCCCAATGCATGTGGTGGTGGTTTAGTTGCTACATCGTGTCTGACTCTTGTGACCCCATGGACTATAGCCTGCCAGGCTCCTCTGTGCATAGGATTTCTCAGGCAAGAATTCTGGAGTGGGTTGCCATTTCCTTTTCCACCCCCAATGCATAGTTCCCTTTGTTTGCAAACTGTTCCTCTCCCCCCAACCCCGATCCTGTTCAACAGCGGCTAAATCTTGTGCTTCATTTCCCAAAGAATAAGAATGGGAGGACAAGTCCTCAGGGTGTGGGAGGGTTGGACATGATTTCAGTTCAGTTGAGTTCAGTTGCTCAGTCATGTTCAACTCTTTGCGACCCCATGAATTGCAGCACGCCAGGCCTCCCTGTCCATCACCAACTCCTGGAGTTCACTCAAACTCATGTCCATCAAGTTGGTGATGCCATCCAGCCATCTCATCCTCTGTCATCCCCGTCTCCTCCTGTCCTCAATCCCTCCCAGCATCAGAGTCTTTTCCAATGAGTCAACTCTTCGCATGAGGTGGCAAAAGTACTGGAGTTTCAGCTTCAGCATCAGTCCTTCCAATGAACACCCAGGACTGATCTCCTTTAGGATGGACTGGTTGGATCTCCTTGCAGTCCAAGGGACTCTCACGAGTCTTCTCCAACACCACAGTTCAAAAGCATCAATTCTTCAGTGCTCAGCTTTCTTCACAGTCCAACTCTCACAACCATACATGACCACTGGAAAAACCATAGCCTTGACTAGATGGACCTTTGTTGGCAAAGTAATATCTCTGCTTTTCAATATACTATCTAGGTTTGTGATAACTTTCCTTCCAAGGAGTAAGCGTCTTTTAATTTCATGGCTGCAATTACCATCTGCAGTGATTTTGGAGCCCCCCAAAATAAAGTCAGCCACTGTTTCCACTGTTTCCCCATCTATTTCCCATGAAGTGATGGGACCGGATGCCATGATCTTCGTTTTCTGAATGTTGAGCTTTAAGCCAACTTTTTAACTCTCCTCTTTCACTTTCATCAAGAGGCTTTTTAGCTCCTCTTCACTTTCTGCCCTAAGGGTGGTATCATCTGCATATCTGAGGTTATTGATATTTCTCCCGGAAATCTTGATTCCAACTTGTGCTTCTTCCACCCCAGCATTTCTCATGATGTACTCTGTATATAAGTTAAATAAACAGGGTGACAATATACAGCCGATGTACTCCTTTTCCTATTTGGAACCAGTCTGTTGTTCCATGTCCTGTTCTAACTGGTGCTTCCTGACCTGCATGCAGATTTCTCAAGAGGTAGGTCAGGTGGTCTGGTATTCCCATCTCTTTCAGAATTTTCCACAGTTTCTTGTGATCCGCACAAAGGCTTTGGCATAGTCAATAAAGCAAAAGTAGATGTTTTTCTGGAACTCTCTTGCTTTTTCCATGATCCAGCGGATGTTGGCAATTTGATCTCTGGTTCCTTTGCCTTTCCTAAAACCAACTTGAACATCTGGAAGTTCACGGTTCACGTACTACTGAAGCCTGGCTTGGAGAATTTTGAGCATTACTTTACTAGCGTGTGAGATGAGTGCAATTGTGCGGTAGTTTGAGCATTCTTTGGCATTGCCTTTCTTTGGGATTGGAATGAAAACTGACCTTTTCCAGTCCTGGTTTAGCGAGTAGCTTTCCAGGAATGGGAGGGAAAGAGGCAGAGGAAGAAATCACCTGCAGTTTCTCCCCATTGTGCTCAAACTTGGCATAAGTGGTATAAAACCTTCCAATGAGTTTTGGGGTTGGAGGGGGTGGCTGACAGCAGTAAGGAGGCTGTTGCTGTTTAGGTGGATAGAGGGGCTGAAACACCTTCTGCCTCCCCGGCCTGAATCCAGTCTTCCCACTGCAGCCCCCAAGGCCTGAGTGAGGCCTGGGAGACAGGCTGAGGGATAAAGGACTTCACAGAGAGATAGGAGCCTGGTCTCAGGGTGGGCTGGATGCTGGGGGTGGAAAGGCTGAGAAGCTTACAGCTCCTCAGAGCTGTAAGGGAGCCGGCAGAGAGATGCCAGGGGGTATTTCACCAGCAGGAGGCAGCAGGCACCCAGTTGGAGGGTCGGGCAAAGGGGGCCTCTATGCAAGGCAGCCAGACCCCAGAGGGACCACACAGGCACCTCCAGCCAGATGCCACCCAGGGCATAGCAAACTTCGGGAAGGGAAAAGCCCCTGTTAACAGGAAACAGAAGGGCTTCCCTGGTGGCTCAGTGGTAAAGAATCGCCTGCCAGTGCAGGAGACACAGGTTCGATCCTGATCCAGGAGGATCCCACATGCCCCAGAGTGACTAGCTCAGCCCGTGCACCGCAACTATTGAGCCTAGTTCGAGTCAGTTAAGTTCGGTCGCTCAGTCGTGTCCGACTCTTTGCCACCCCGTGCACTGCAGCCCGGTAGTCTTCCCTGTCCGTCACCCGCTCGTTCTGGAGTCTGGGAGGCGCAGATGCTGAGCCCCTGCACCCTAGGGCCCGTGCTCTGCAACAAGAGGAGCCACCCGATGGGAAGGCCACGCACCTCACCTGGGGAGTAGTCCCCACTTGCTGCAGCTAGCAAAGCAGTGAAGACTCAGCACAGACAAAAACAAGGAAATGAGTAATTTTTTTAAAAAAGGGGAACAGTAGCCCCCAGATGGAGTCACTCAGGTTAAACTCACAATGGCAAAGCAAGACTTAGCACTTACCCTAACTGCAGCATCAACCCCCAAGGAAGGGGACCTGTCATCAATCAGCCTGGTGGGGTGACTCCGTTCCCTTTAAGAGGTACCCTTTGCCTGAAACAATGCACTCTTTCTCTGCTACTAATTTCCTTTTTCTACCTCTTTCCCCCTTGAGAAACCTTTCCTTTTCTACAATTCAGCTCAGCTTCTATTTGCTAAATGGGGCACTGCCTGATTTATGAATTGGTGCATAAAGCCAATGTGATCCTTACATTTACTCAGCTGAGTTTTTTTTTTTATGCCCTGATAGGAAACTGCGGCCTGAATTTGCTGAATACTCACCCACAAATGATTTACTCTGAAACCATGCCTGATAGGGTTAAAAAACCCATATTGAAACTGTGCCCCATTAGAGTTAATAGAAACTGGTGACTAAGAAATTCCTGAGCTTGCGTTGCAGAACAGGAGGTAAGAACAGCTTGTTAAAAACTCCCCCGCTTGTAACCCGCCTCCCCTGACCAGGCTCACCTTAATTATTTTCTGACTTCTTAACCCCCCTATGCAGACAAGTCTGCATATGGGTCATTGTAGTAATAGGTAGATGGGCTCAAGTTGTTTTCCAAGAACTTAAGGTTGACTCTGGTCCGTTTCAAGCCAGCTAAGAGTGTAGGGACCACCTACCCTAAAACTGGACCTGCTCAGGTGTTCAAAGAACAACCTTTTGACATCAAACTACACCCTCAGATCACACTAAGAGCTACCACTTTAGAACACAACTCCCCCAGAGAAGGATGTGACTCAGATACACTTGCACAGAACCCTGATCACCTCACCTTTTCCTCTGCCTCCCATCTCCCTGCGTCTTTATCCCGTAAACATCTCAAGCCCATTGTCTTCAGGCAGGCATGTCTAAGATTCATTCTCCTATCTCCTCACTTGGCTGCCTTGTGAGTAAACTCTTTCTCTGCTGCAAACCCCATGGTTGTCAAGAAAATGTTGCCGAAAAGATTGTGTTTTATATGCAAGAGATGGAGGTTTTTTTCTTTCTAGCAAGTTGGAGATGGTTAGGGGAGTTTAAGGAAATGAACTGATTCATGTTCATCTGGGTTACAGGGTGTGCTTTCTGTCTCACCAGAGAAGCAGGTTTCCTGCAGGTGACAGGTAACTGGCTCATCCAGCATCTCTTGAGGCTATGGTTTCATAAAAATCACTGTAGCAAACACACCCTGCTGCCCTCAGTCCAATGGCCGGCCAGTCCCTGAGGCTCTCAGGACTGAGAAGAAGCCACGCCTGGTGTGTTGCCAGGGAAAACAGCAGGGAGGCCCGGATGGCCCGGTGGCCCAGGGTTGGTCAGTTCCACCTCCAGGATGGCTTCAGGTCAGAGCAGCTCCAGGTGTGGGAGGCCAGGACACCAGAGCTACAAAAGTCCCCACGGGTCCCAGCTCAGGGCCCTCCAGCTTCTCATTTCTGCTCACAGGCCCAGGAAAAGCAGTCAGTTCCCATCCTGCAGACCAAGCCTGGCTGGGTGGGCTCCCCACCATGCCCCCCAACAAAGCAAAGCCCTCAGCGTGGCCTCAGGGGGCACTGAGGAGAGGGCCTGGGACCTCTGGACATATAAATGTAAACAAATCACACAGCCCTAGGATCCAGCTGGTGTGTGAACACACACATACATACACACACATGGACAAATCTCAGCCCATGACTGCCCAAAAGGCTGTTCCCACAGGCACAGGGTCTAGAACTGGGGCTGTCATTTCTTAGCTATATGACCATGGGGCAGGCCACCCCACCCTCTCGAGCTCTCAGTTTCCTCATTTGTGAAATGGGAGGGAGCATCAGGACCACAATCCCATGTCCCAAATCAAAGGGGTCAGAAGCGTTTCAGTTTCCAATTTGGGGGATTCTGGAAAGGTGCAGATATCATATATTATGTAACACCCCCTGAAGCCCTCTTGTAGAGTAAACCCTAAACCTGGGGGATTTTGTTGTTTGTAATGCAAGAGCCTGACTTAATCTTTTATTGCTGAGGCATCCGCTTTGAAGATGGTGATATTGAATAAACACATTGGTAGCCCCAGCACTCGATAAAAAGCCAGCTGCCTTCCCCATGGAGGCCCCTTGGTTTTAGACCTCTTGGCCATGAAATTAAAAGACGCTTACTCCTTGGAAGAAAAGTTATGACCAACCTAGATAGCATATTCAAAAGCAGAGACATTACTTTGCTGACTAAGGTCCGTCTAGTCAAGGCTTTGGTTTTTCCTGTGGTCATGTATGGATGTAAGAGTTGGACTGTGAAGAAGGCTGAGCGCCGAAGAATTGATGCTTTTGAACTGTGGTGTTGGAGAAGACTCTTGAGAGTCCCTTGGACTGCAAGGAGATCCAACCAGTCCATTCTGAAGGAGATCAACCCTGGGATTTCTTTGGAAGGAATGATGCTAAAGCTGAAACTCCAGTACTCTGGCCACCTCATGTGAAGAGTTGACTCATTGGAAAAGACTCTGATGCTAGGAGGGATTGGGGGCAGGAGGAGAAGGGGACGACAGAGGATGAGATGGCTGGATGGCATCACGGACTCGATGGACGTGAGTCTGAGTGAACTCCGGGAGATGGTGAAGGACAGGGAGGCCTGGTGTGCTGCGATTCATGGGGTCACAAAGAGTCGGACACGACTGAGTGACTGAACTGAACTGGTTGATTTTAATCACTGACCATTTGGGTCACTTGCTCCCGTACCTTCAATTTCCCCTCTTAGGTTTAAATTATTTATACCAGTAAAGAGGGAGCCCTTGAAGACTCAGGGCCCCACCTTTGACCCCAGTAAAAGCAGAACCCTAGGCTCTTCTTCTCTGTCTTTTCTCCATTCCCCTCTTAACCACCCCCCAACCCCGGACTTGTAAGTAATAAACCTTTATTTAATTAATCAAATTTTTTTCTTTTATGTAATTTTATAGTCCATGGTGTTGCAAAGAGTCGGACACAACTGAGCTACTAACACATAAGTCTTAAACCTTTATTTATTTTTAAGTTTTTTGATGGTTATTGCTGCAGGGCACCTTGTAAGCATGAGAACCCCAGGGGCGGTCCAAACACAACTGGGGCTCCCCTGGTGGCTCAATGGTAAAGAATCATGCAGGGAACCAGGGTTCGGTCCCTGGGTGGGAGAAGCCAGCATGCTGTGTGGCGGCTAAGCCCATGAACCACAATTGCAGAGCCGGTGCTCTAGAGCCTGGGAGCTGCAACTGCGGAAGCCCATGTGCCTGGAGCCCGTGTTCCTCAACAAGAGGAGCCGCTGCAACGAGCCACTCATGCACCCCAGCTAGAGAGGAGCCCCGCTCGCCAGACGAGGGAAAAGCCCACAGAGCAGTGAAGGCCAGCACAGCCGAAACCAAATAAATGAATAAATACAGTTATATATATAGATAGCCCTGAGATCAGCCCCAAACACCCTCCTTGTTCAAACATTAGGTTGATTTCTGCAGGGAAACTGAATATTCAAGAGAAGGTGGATACATCAAAACTATACACTTGTTCCAGCTCGGGTCATTTTACCACCAAATGAACCATGAAAAAACGTTTCTGTTTTCCAGAGCCTTTTGTGTTTCACAGGCACAGAAAAGAGGCCTTCGACTTTGGGGTCGACCCCCTCCTCAGAGGGCAGGTGAGCGCTCTCGTGGCAGGACCGTGGACGCATTTGTTAGGTGTTGGTTCCATGCTGGGCATCGCCTCATTTGCTCCGGGGCTCCTTACAGTGGCTCTCTGCCACAAGGGCTGTTTTACTAAATACCCATTTCACAGATGGGGAATCAAGGCCAAGGGCAGTTGAGAAAGCAGCTCACAGTGACACAGCTCCAGATGGTCTGCTTGACTTCAGAGTCCTTGCAGGGCGTAAGCACCCTCACTCTGCTCTTGGAACAGCTGGGACCAGGGGAGGTGAGACCGGACCTGACAGATTCAGCTAGCTCCTTCATTGCACATCTCCTAGAGAAAGAAGCAGAAAGGAAAGTAAAAGTGCAACCATTGCTCAACAAGCCCCGGGGGGTCTCCCCCACCGCATGCCCCCCCCAGAGCTGCTTTGGCATTGACACTTCTGTGCTTGCCTCACTGAACTTGCATCCAGTTTTGCAATCAGAGCCTCGGGTCTTTCCCATGATGAGCAAGACCAGCTGGAGACTCTGCTCTGTGTGTTTGCCCTCCTGCAGCCTAGACGCTCACAGCCCTCCGCTGGATCTGAGGCCCCTGGAGGGGAGACGAAGGCAGGCCCTTGGGACCTGAGGCCACGGTGAGTGCTTCATTGAGAGCAGGTGGGCCAGGAGACCCAGGAGGAGGGCTGCTCTGCGGCCTCACTTCTAAAGGACAATGGGCCCAAGAGGTTGCCCCTGCAGTTGGTTTGGGAAAAAGAGTTACTGTCAGGAACCCCCATGCTGTTCAAATCCCCATCTGGCCAGCTCCTAGTGTCAGCTCGGGTCTGAAATTCAGTTTCTTTACTTGATAAATTGGGATAGAAATCTCTCCCTCAGAGGTCATTTGAAGTTTAAATAAAAACATGATTAAGCATGTGATTAGACCAACCAAACTGCATCTTCCCCTCCATTGGCTGGGGACCCCTGGATCGTAGACAGAGAGAGAGAGAGGTCCTGGACCCCAGAACATAGGTGACATCACCGGCCAAGGCATTTCCCTAGCTGTTCTTTACAAGAGTGGTTTAGGAGTATCATCTTTATAGGAAAAGATGCCAGATGAATTGTCTCAAAATTGCCACCTGCAATGTTTCTTGGGTTGTATGCTTATTTAGGGAGTTTGAGGGGCAGGGGTTGGTGATAAAGATTAAGGGGATTATCTCAAAGCTGTGTTCCAGAGTATCCAACTTCTCTGACATCAATGGTGTATATGAGGGAATTGGTTTGAGGGGAAGGGACAGAATACGGCAGAGCTGAAGGCTCCCCAAACAACAAAGAAAGTCTCATACATATCAGCTCTCATATGGAAATGACTTCTCTAATCCTCGCCCATCATTTCCATCCCTCTCCCAACATAACATCCTCTGACATCTCCCGAGAGAAGGTCAGTAGTGAGAGGATGGGACCTGGTGGGACCAAAGGGCTCCCTGCTGTCACTTTAGCTCTTCATTTAGTAGGAATAATAGGGGAAATGGGGGAGCTTTCAGGAGCTGCTGGGAAAGGCTGGGGCTCCTCCAGGGTTTCTCAGCCTCAGCACCGCTGACAGCTTGGACTGGACCGTTCTTTGCTGTGGGGCCGTCCTGTGCACTGTAGGGTGTTTCGCAGCATCTCCGACCTCTACCCACTAGGCGCCAGGAGCAGTGTCCCCTGACGCCCACCACTGAATGTCTATGGGCGTCACCACTATCCCCCGGGGAGAAAGCTCATCCCTGATGGAGATCCACTGCTCGAGACCTAACTGGAATTACACGGGGCTCCTCCACTTCCCAAGTGCTTGACATTTGCTTTGTAGCGTATTTCTAGCATTATTTATTTGGGGCTGTGCTGGGTCTTCATTGTTTCGAGAGCTCTAGCTGTGGCTAATGGGGCCTTCTCACTGCAGTGACTTCTCTTGTTGTGGAGCACAGACTCTAGGGTGTGTGGGCTTCAGAAGTTGCAGTTCCCAGGCTCTGGAGCACAGGCTCAGTAGTTGTGGTACACAGCCTTAGTTGCTCCCTAGCAGGTGGGATCTTCCCCGATCAGGGACTGAACTAGTGTTTACCATATTGGCAGGCAGGTTCTTTACCACTGAGCCATCAGGGAAGCCCTCTCATTTTTTGAAGCTACTGAATGTTTTTAAAACCATGACAACATGAAAGAATTTCACAGACATTGTGTTGGGAGAAATAAACCAAAGAACTGATGCCATTGACGTGAAAATCAAGACCAGGCAAACAAATGAAAGGTTATAGAAATCAGCGTAGTGATCACCCGTGTGGTGGGGTGCATGTTGGCTGCGTTTGGGTTAAGGAAACCGTCTGTCCTTTATCTCGATCTGGGTGGTGATGACTTGGATGTGTGACGTCAAAATGTATGAAGCTGAGGACTTTGTTTTGTGTACTTATCCTATAGAAGCTCACCTCAACATATAATGTAAAAACAACAGCTTTCAAATATTTAGTCCTTTATGTCTTATTATTATTTGGATTTCGCATCATCTAAAATCCCTCCACACTTGAGTTTCTTTTTTGAAGTTTTAAAAATCTTTTTGTCCATAACTCACAGCAAGTGGGATCTTAGTTCCCCGATTAGGTTGAACCTGTCCCCTGCATTGGAAGTGTGGACGGAAACTTAATCACTGGACTGCCAAGGAAGTCCCACACTTGAATTTCATATGATTTCATGGAACTTGTTTTCTGTGTCTTCACCCAGAAAATCCTTTGAGTCGTGGTGACAGCTCTCATTCTCCCATGGACAAAATGAGCATGGATTTGGTGCCACAGAACCTGCTGGACAGGTAGGCAGGGAAAGCCTGCAAGACTGGTGTCAGTTTGCAAAAGTAATCCAGAGCCCTGTGTCCCTGGGGAAAGGGCGACTTCTGCAGAAATGCTTAGGTATTCTCACGACATGTGACAAATGTGTTCCAGGAGAACAGCCATGAATGAGGCCTGCCTTCTCACTGGTCATTATGTATGTGAAGATATGTCCCTGGGAGAAAAATATTCCACAGTTTACACTATTTTGGAGCACAAGTCAAGTTCTTGTTAGGTACCTGACCCTGGGCAACAGGACTCCGAGGGCAGAAACTGCCCCCTTGGACGTCACTTCTGTGAGGTTAATGTATCACCAAAAAAGCCCTTTAACTTTGCCTCATTCTTGAATTTAAGCTCCAGCATGCATTCATCAGCAGACATAGCATCGCCAGCCCCACATAGGCCATCAGCCAATGTCTCCTGAGGGAATTAGGTGAGTTACATATGTGTAACAGAATTAGACTGTAGTTCTGTGTCAAGAGGCATTGCTGCCTAACATAGGATGCGTGCATACTCAGTCATTCAGTCGCGTCCGACTCTGCGACCTTACAGACTGTAGCCTGCCAGGCTCCTCTGTCCACTCTAGTATTCTTGCCTGGAGAATCCCATGGACAGGGGAGGCTCGTGGGCTGCAGTCCATGGGATGCCAAGGAGTTGGACACAACTCAGTGACTAACACTTTCACGTTCCATCTGGGCTTCTGCTTCCACCACAGAAAAGTAAAGGAGGAAGCTTAGATCTTCCCCAGGGCTTCTTCCACCTCTGATATCCTCCTGTGGGCCTCACCTGGCCTCCTCAGCTTGCCCTGAAGGAGTTGCAGCCAGGGCCCTGAGCTTGAGGAAAGCACCTGAGGGAGCAGGCTTTCTTCCTCAGCCCCCAGACTGCTCTCCCATGGAGGCCACACTCAGCCGAGCCGGTGAAGATCCCTCAGTACTGCCTAAGGACACGGAGGGGGAGGGGAGGGGAAGGGGTCCTCTTGTCCCTGACTTTTTCCGTGAAGAATCAATCTGCTTAAGAGAGGGAGGAAAGCCAGCCAAGTGCCAAGGAGAACACTCAGAACATTAGCGATCATTTATCTCAGCCCTCTCAGTGTGTAACTCCTGAGAGAAACAAAGGCACAGCAGAGTAACCGAGTTCAAGGGCATCAAAGTGAAGGATGCACTATACAATACAGTGCCCCTTCCCGCTGACTCACCCCTGCGTGTGCAGGGCTCCCAACCTCCCGCCCAGCACCTGGTCGCCTCTTCCTCCTACTTTCCTCAGACCTTTCCCTGCCCCCAGTGAGTCCCAGGTTCCTGATCGTGACTCGGATCTGAGCATCGGCCACTGCCCCACCTCAGTTACATTTTCATAGCCTCTTTGAACACGGGTGAAAAAGTCCCTTGGTGCTAATCCATTTCCTCCCTCCCTTTGGCCAAGGCTCCATTTCTCTCATTTCCTTCCAGATGCCCCTCTTACATCTTTCTTCTCTGAAGCAAATTAGCAGCTCCTAACTATGTTCTGGGACATTTCTTATTAACAGCTGGGTTAGAGGTAACAGAGATGCTAGGAAGATGCAAGGAGAATGTAAAGTCTGGAGTGGCAAGAAGATCCAGAAACCATGTGGGTGCCGGGGTCCAGCCGCGGTGGACCCAGGGTGATTTGAAGGGGAGATGGAGTAGGCGAGGAAAAAACTTATTTATTTATAAATATAAGATTAGATTAGGAAGAAATAGTGTAGTAGGAAAATTTAGTGGAGAAAAGAGGCTGCATAACTTGGTTTACGTGGAGAACTAATAAAGTTCCAGACAAGGAGCTTGCACCATCTACGTTAGGCCATCGGCGTCCTCCTGAATAGCAGGGGGTGCCCCACCTTGGGCTCCCTCTCGCCTGGATCTTAGAAGCCGGGGCAAATAAATAGACATGGCGAGCCTCCATGCCCCAGATGGGAATTCAGCCTGAAATTAGAGTAAAGAGGAGACACGGGGGAGACCAGTCCTTCCAATGACTTGCCCGGCCTCTATTGTCTAGAAAGGCCTTTTATACGTTTTTGGTTGTACATAGAGATCAATGAGTAATATAAATTATGCAGTGTTAGCAGCCCAGACTTTTATCAAAACCAGGCTTTTCTCTCTGTATACCTAGTTGTATACACAAGTCTTAGGTGATTTACATCATCTTTTGGCCAAAAGGGCCAATTAACATTTTACAGCCTTTTTTCTGATAAGGGTTTTTCAACCAGAAGACTTATTTGTGTTGTTTTTTGAAAAGTCTGGTGCCACTCTCAGAAAGTGCTAAATAAAGTTACATTCTTATATAGAAAAGATACAGCAATTTATAACAAGTAAAAGGAGTACAGTGATTTATAACAAAAGAAAAGTAACTAACTCAAAAGTCTAGTGTTGCTAACATCAAAACTACTATATACCTTTTTCCATATCCTGATTACATTGATTAATATCTTCTCAGGTGCCTAAAAGATAAAGAATATGGAGGCCTGGCAGCAATCATTGAGTCAACAGTGAAATCTGTCACCAAGATGATTTTTAGCTCTTTAGAAAAGGCTCTGTATCTTTAAGATGCTTTAAGCTTTGTGCCTCTCGAGGTTGGGGGCTGTAAGCAATTTACAAGCTGTAAAAAGTCTAGGGGAACCTGTTAGGCAAGCTAGAGAGTTATCAGAGGGGGTTTGAACTGAAACATCCCTTTCAAATGCAGAAGACTAAAGCCCTGAGTTAACTTTATCTAGAATGTGTCTGAAGAGTGGAAAAGTACAATACAATAAGGCAGACAGATTCTGGTTTGGGGGGTACATGCTCAGGAAATTCCAGGGGGAAACCCTGAGGCTTGACTCGCCTTGCCCATCAGGCCTCTCCACATGACCTTGTCATGGGTGGGATTCCTCACACTGGCTCCCGGCACGTGGGCTTGGCTAAGAATTTGGCTTTCCCATCCTGGGGACTGGAAATCTTTATTTCACTCATCCACAGGGACGCGGATGACACTCTTCCATGTGATGATGTGAAGCCGCAAGATAGTGACCTGTCAGCTGAAGAAAGAATGTTTTTGGAAGAGTTTCCCAACTTGAAAGGGGAGCTGGACGTGGACATCCAGAAGCTCCATGCCCTTGCAGACCACATTGACACAACACACAAAACCCTCACCAAGACCAGCGTGGTGGCCAATTCCATCGCCGTGGTCTCCAGAGCCATGAGCATCCTGGGCTTAGTCCTTGCTCCGGTGACAGCAGGGGGAAGCCTGGTGCTCTCCACTGCAGGTAGAGTTTTGGGGACAGCAGGGGAGGTCACCAGTATCTTGACCAATGTTTTGGAACGTTTTCACAGTCAAGAAGCCCAAGCTCAGGTTGGTAGCCTAATGCCCTCCCGTGGCCGAAAAGTCAGGCGAGCCAGGACGGACTACATCGTGGCCGCTGGAAAGGTGATTCAGAATTGTAGAAGCACCATCGAGGATGTTCAGAAGAGCATCCGTGCCTTTCAGATCACCAAGGCCCACCCACACCTGGCCACCGCTGCCCAGCGCCTCCTGACCACTGGCCAGGTCTCAGCCCGAAGGAGCAGGCAGGTGCAAAGGGCCTTCGACGGTACCACGCTGGTGATGAAAACCAAGGCTCGCTTGCTGGGCAGTGCGATGGCTGGCTTTTCCCTCAGCGTGGACTTGGCCTCCCTCCTCAAGGACTGGAAGCAGCTGAAGGAGGGAGCCAGAACAGAGCTTGCGGAAGGGCTAAGGGCCCAGGCTCGGGAGCTGGAAAGGCAGCTGACAGAACTCACCCAGCGCTACGAGAGCCTGCAGCAGAGGGTGAGGCTGTGCGGTCCCTCGTGGGTGGCACAGAGCCGGGGGAAAGCTTTAACTGGGTGCATGGGCGCTGGGGCCTATGGGAGGGTCATGAAGAAGCCAGTGTGGGTACAGTTTGCCTGCCTATTCCCCAGGATGTGGGGTGTCTGGTGGCCCTGGAGGTCCAAACAGCATCAAGTGCATCTTGAAACTGTTCTGGATAGACCTGTCATGCCTTCTGTTTTCCCATCAAAGCTTCTTCTTTTTGTTTTTTAACTTTTCTTTATTTAGAAAAACAACTTTTTATTTTGTATTGGAGTATAGCCAATTAACTATGTGATAGTTTCAGGTGGACAGCAAAAGGCCTCAGCCATACATACACATGTACCCATTCTCCTCCAAATTTCCCTCCCATCCAAGTTGCTACGTAACATCCACCAATGCTTCTTGACTTCCCTGTACTGGGAAGAGGGTCTTCCCAGCAGTACAGAAGAGGACACTGAGTCCAAGGGAGCGTTAGGGATTGAAATGTATCCCCCTAACCTTTATACACAGAAGTGCTAAGCCCAAAGGTGACGTTTTGTTGCTGGGGTCTTTAGGGGGCGGTGACTGGGGTTGAATGAGGTTGTAGGACTGGGGCTGTAATCCTCAGAGACTGGTGTTCTTATAAGAGGAGGAGGGAACACAGGGGGCCTCTCTTTCTCTGCCTACACTGGCACAGAGGAAAGACCATGTCTATAAGCCAGGAAGCGTCCTCACCAGGAGCCCAACCGACCAGCACCTGAATGCAGGGCTTGCAGCCTCCACAACTATGAGAAAATACATTTCTGCTGTTTAACCTCCCAGACTGCAGTGTTCATAAGGAGCTTATATAACTTGCCAAATGCTTGCAGCAAGGTGGAGGGAATCAGAATGACAGCCGGGAAGCCTGACCTAGGAGCCTGGGCTTGGATCTCCATGCTGAGCTGCCCCAGTAGCTTCACTCTGATTGGTGTTTTTGTGGCCTTTTTTTTTTCCCCAGAAACTCTTGCAAGAAAAAAAGCCTGTGAGCTCCTCCTCAGAGGGAACCATGGGGACTGTGCCTCTGCCTCCAGCCACGTGTGGGGAAGCCGGATCCCAGGTGACAGGGGAAGATGAAGGCAATTGAGCTCGGGGTCTCTGAGTGGAATCAAAGGGGACCAGGGAGGGGAGGGCAAGGTTGGCAGAAGCCATGCCTGGAGACTTACCAGCTGGCAGGCCCACAAGGGGCTGGTGCGTGTCCCACTGTCTGCCAGTGGGAGTCAGTTGGTCCCCCTCTTCCTTCCTGCACGTAACTCACTCCCTGGACTCCAGCGTCTCCTCCCCTCATGCTCACTCTCTTGCATTGTTGACGCCAGGCTCTAGGTTAAGCACTGACATCAGACACAAGGGCTCCAGGGATGGAGGATATGTTGTGTTCTCCTTCTGGTTGCCCTTCTCTGTCCTTCCCCTCCCCGACCTGGGCAGTAATTGCCAGAGAAGTTCCTGGAGGTTTGCACAAAAAAGGATGTCACTGGAACCTGCTCAACCAGATTCGCCTTAGGAAGGGGCCTCTCTGTCCTCCTCACTGAGCACAAGTTCTTGGAGCTCCTCAGGACCTTGGAACCTGTAAGGACTCTTAATTCCCAGTTCACCCATCTTACATCTTTTTTTTTTTTTTTTCTGTGTTTCAGCTCCTATTTTAGAAGTCATGCATGGACGTTCAGCACAACTTTTTAAAATTCAGGAAAGTAATAAGGGAAGAAAATAGTGCCCCAGTCAAGGCTGACAGCTGCTGGTTATTTTGCTGGAGAATTTTCTTCCTGTGCTTTTCTTGCTTTGGGCATTACTGCCTACTGGAGAGCCTTCTTCAAGGTTGCATTGTAAAATAGATTTTTCCTGTAACCCACTGAGTTTTCTTTCTTTTTCATTCTCAATTCCCTCATTTGTCTGCAGAGCTATAACCTTCCATTTTGGTGTTTTCACTTAGGAATATCTTCTACCATTCCATGTTTCCCTGCGTTTTTATAGACATTGTGTTTTTTTTTGTTACAAACTATTCTTTTGACTGTACCTATAACCTTTTAGTTAGATATATATTAGTCATCACTGTTAAGTGGCCAAAACCAATTTAAACAGACTTATACAAAAGAAAAGAATTTATTGGCTCATGTACTTTAAAACCTTAAGGGAACAGTGAGCTTCAGGTGTGTGTGTGTGTGTGTGTGTGTGTGTGTGTGTGTATGTGTGTGTGTGTACCCAGGGGATTAAAATGATGTCATCAGGCATCTGTCTTTCCATTTCTCAGAAAGACTTCTGTCAGGTTCAGCCACCTTTGCCTCATCACCCCCAGGTGTGCCTGCTGCTGGCTGGGGGCTCCCACGTGGAAAGGAGTGGGGCAAAGTCTAGAGACCCACTCTGATTGATCAGGACTGGTTCACGTGCCTGTGCTGGCACTGGTTGCTAAGATGGGCTATGGGAACTCTCTTCTGATTCAGTGTTCTTAAATAGTTGTCTCCCAGGCTGTGGTTCCTGCTTTTTTTGCTGCCATTCCCTTTTTATAATTTTTTCGTGAGCCTAACAGTAAGTAAACAGCTTTCATCCCATTGTTCTGTACGTGTGCATGAGCACTGTTCAAGTTCTGAATAAATATTATCAATAATACTTGCATAAAATACTGTGTTCACAAAACTAGGGGGTTTGTTTGTTTTGTGGAAAGTTTGGAATGAAAGAAAAGAAAGAATCAGACAATGGAGACTGGAGATTCACGTCTGAGGCTTATTGGCCTAGTTACATTTCTGAGGTTTGGTTTGTTGAGCCACGAAATAAGCGTCGCCTGAATAAGATCCAGGACTCCATCTGGGTGCAGATATGCAGCATCCAGCTCAGTGCAGTCTGGGAGAAAACAATTTGACATAAGCTCGAATCCTTGCTAGCGCTCTGAGTCAGCACGCAGAGAGGATGGGGGTGGAGGCTGGGAAAGGGAGGGGTTCTCTGGTTCCTCCACTGGGGCAGAAGCTTCTGGAAAGAAGACATTCCTCTTCTCCCCCGCCCCTTTCTCCATCCCTTCCTTCCTTCCTCATAGCCCAGACAGCTTCTGTGCCATCTTCTTCCCTGAAATGCCTTCAGCAGGCAGCACCCCCACTACACACACACTTCCCTATTAGGGTCTACGTCCCAGAAACATGCTCGTCTACATCACCTGGAATTCTGGTGAACAAATGCCTTCCCGTCATTTTATCTCCCCACTGGTTACATCTTAGTCCTCTTTGCCAAGAGAAGCGCATTGACTCCTCCTGTTACTTAGGGCAACCCCCACCCCCCACCCCCACTGTCCTCCTCTCCCTTCTGGATTGAGTGGGGTTCTTCATGGGTGCCCTGGGGGTGGCACGTGGCCCTCCATCACAGTCAGGAGTTCTGAGACACCTCTCAGTTCTGAGGCATTCTCTATAAGATGAAGAAGGTGCAGTTACATGACCCAGTGAGAGCAGAGCCATCAGATACCGGATGCCCCTTGGATACCTACCCCTCTCCTCAGGGTCCTCTGACTGCCTCTTGTCTGTAGAAAAACTTTAGCCTCCTACGCCTTTCCTGAGTTCCAAAGAATAAATTAGAGAAGTGAGAAAATGCAGAAAGACAGGAAAACAGTCAAGCAAGACAAAATGATAACAGTCTAGCCCACTAAACAAAGTCAGGAACTTTCAGCTCTCCCTCCAGGCCTGTAGAGAATACTCTGAGCTCCTCCTGAGTTGTTTTGCAGTTACTGAAACCCCCACCAGGGGGAGGAAGTTAACTGTTTGCTGCCCGCAAGCCCGCAAGCGCATGGATCCCAGGCTGGTCAGAACCAGATGGTTGACAATGTTGAGAGTTGATTACCTCACCACCTGCCAATCAGAAGACGGTCCACGAGCTGGTCATGCACCCCACAATCCCCCTCCCTCACCCTGTCTTTAAAAACCTTTCCCTGAAAGCCATCGAGGAGTCAGCGTCTTTGACCACCAGCTTCCTGGACTCCTTGCTTGGAGCCCTGCAATACGTGCTGAACTTTCCTTGGTGTCTGCACATTGTCTTTATTGCATGCAGGTGAGTGGACCCAACTTTGGTTCCTTCCATTACTTCCTAACCTTCTTTTAGAAAAACTAAAACAGGGACTTCCCTGGGGGTCCAGTGGTTGAGAATCCACCTGCCAATGCAGGGGACTCAGGTTTGATCCCTGGTTGGGGAACTAAGATCCCGTATGCCACAAGGTGACTAAACCAGCATGCTGCAACTAGAGAGAGCCCGCGAGCTTCAACTAGAGAAGCTTGAATGCTATAATAAAGACCTAGCACAGAGAAGATACATAAAAATTTAAAAATTAAAAGAAATAAAAATCTTTTAAAGCTCAGAAGAACCGAAGACCAAAATCAAATTCTCTTCTACAGTCCAATGCAATTTTTAAAATCAAGAAAGCATCCTCCCCAACGTCTTATTTTGACCAGTTTCAGCGAATGGCGTTCTCCTAGTACAGTTTTTTAATTTAGGAGTAATTTCAAACATATAGAAGTGTTCAAGAGTGTGTAAAGAACTCCCGATTCATGGCCATTCTTTGCCCCCATGCCAGTTTTCAATGTATTGCCTCTCCGCTCCAAACCCACCCTTGAGTGCACAGCCTGTGAGTGCAGAACCGGACCCTCTTGATGGTTCTCTGTTGCCAGCTGGCTCCATGTTAAGCTTGGTCAGTGCAGGGTGTACTGCAGGGGGAGGGGTGTGGGCTCGTGTCCTTGTCCCTGGGGAGCTCAGTCGTCAGGTGGACCAGTGAATTCAAGATCAGCCCCAAGGCAACTTTCTGCGGGTTCCGTGGATGCAGCTTCCCACCTGAGGCTTCCCCTAAAGGCGGCTTCTGCCCAGTTGGATTGAGAAGGTCGACAGCGGCCCCTCCACCTGGTAGTTTTTGCCTACCCCTCAAACGGCAAGCATCAGATGCCTAGTCCAGTTTCGTATTCGGTTTTCTACGGGACTGTTTGTAGTTTTTTAGTGGGCTTGTTGGAGTTATTTAAGTTTTCTGGATACGGGTCTTTTGAGGATCAGGAGACCATGCAGTAATGAAGATGGAGGCAGAGGCTGGAAATGGGGGTTGAGTCAAGCAGACCGTGGGAGCTGCGGTAAAAAGCCTGGGCTTGGACTTGAAAGCCAGGGGCATCCTGAGAAGGGTTTCTTGTCACTGAGTTTCTTGCCTAGTTTGGTCAAGGACTGGGGACAGTAGAGCTTCCTGGGAGATTGATTAGAAATGTGGAATTTCAGTCATCTGAATCCTAGTCAGCCATCGGACAAGAACCCAGGGGACTTGTGTGCACACTGTGAGACGTGCTGCCCCATGAGGAACCCTCAGCATCTCTGGAGCATCCTGTCTCTGTGGCCGAAAAGGAGGAAGTGGGCAGAGTTGTCTTCAGACATGGTTTCTGGTCCGAGGTAAGTGCCCTCATTCCTGTGAGCTGTTCACTAGCTGAGCTCTTTTCCTGACTAGAGGGCTGAAGTATGGTGATAAGCAGCTACCCAGTTCCCGAGAGCTTTGTCTGCTACCCAGGCAGCACTGCAGACGGCAGTCAGCTGTGGCCCAGACCTTTGGAAACCCAGCTCAAAGCTGCCTCATCTCATCTGCCTTACTTTCCAAAATGAGAGACATGCCTTCAAGTTGCGGGGACCCAGCATAGAAGCAAAAAGTGGGCCAACCTGTGTCCACACACTGCACATACCAGGAGAGATGCTCGGTGAACACACTTCCTACTGAGCTGCCTTCCCTTGGCTATAAGATGCAAGGAACATAAATGCACTGACCTTATGTGTTGTGTGGAGCAACGTGGGAGAAAATGAATGTAAAGTCCTTTATTAAATAATACACCCTTCAAAATACTCATTTGTACAGTGGCTGAGGGTGGTAGAAGCAAAAGAGATTCATGTCTTCTCTCTTGCTTATCTGAAGTGTCAGTATCTTTAATAAAAAACAGGTAAAAGGTAAATGGGTTCTGAACACAAAGCTGAAAAGATGCATCCTTTGTCAGTTTCCAGATAATTTCTGAGTAGACCTAAGCTATCGTATGCCAGCAAATTTGGAAAACTCAGCAGTGGCTACAGGACTGGAAAAGGTCACTTTTCATTCCAATCTCAAAGAAAGGCAATGGCAAAAAACGCCCAAACTACCACATAATTGCACTCATCTCACACGCTAGTAAAGTAATGCTCAAAATTCTCCAAGACAGGCTTCAGCAATACGTGAACCGTGAACTTCCAGATGTTCAAGCTGGTTTTAGAAAAGGCAGAGGAACCAGAGATCAAATTGCCAACATCTTCTGCATCATCAAAAAAGCAAGAGAGTTCCAGAAAAACATCTATTTCTGCTTTATTGACTATGCCAAAGCCTTTGACTGTGTGGATCACAAGAAATTGTGGAAAATTCTGAAAGAGATGGGAATACCAGACCACCTGACCTGCCTCTTGAGAAACCTATATGCAGGTCAGGAAGCACCAGTTAGAACTGGACATGGAACAACAGACTGGTTTCAAATAGGAAAAGGAGTATGTCAAGGCTGTATATTGTCACCCTGTTTATTTAACTTATATGCAGAGTACATCATGAGAAATGCTGGACTGGAAGAAACACAAGCTGGAATCCAGATTTCCGGGGGAAATATCAATAACCTCAGATATGCAGATGCCACCACCCTTATGACAGAAAGTGAAGAGGAACTAAAAAGCCTCCTGATGAAAGTGAAAGAGGAGAGTGAAAAAGTTGACTTAAAGCTCAGCATTCAGAAAACAAAGATCATGGCATCTGGTCCCATCACTTCATGGGAAATAGATGGGGAAACAGTGGAAACGGTGTCAGACTTTATTATTTTGGGCTCCAAAATCACTGCAGATGGTGACTGCAGCCATGAAATTAAAAGACACTTACTCCTTGGAAGGAAAATTATGACCAATCTAGATAGCATATTCAAAAGCAGAGACATTACTTTGCCAACAAAGTTCTGTCTAGTCAAGGCTATGGTTTTTCCAGTGGTCATGTATGGATGTGAGATTGGACTGTGAAGAAAGCTGAGTGCCAAAGAATTGATGCTTTTGAACTGTGGTGTTGGAGAAGACTCTTGAGAGTCCCTTGGACTGCAAAGAGATCCAACCAGTCCATCCTAAAGGAGATCAGTCCTGGGTGTTCATTGGAAGGACTGATGCTGAAGCTGAAACTCCAATACTTTGGCCACCTCATGCGACGAGTTGACTCACTGGAAAAGACCCTGATTCTGGGAGAGATTGGGGGCAGGAGGAGAAGGGGATGACAGAGGATGAGATGGCTGGATGGCATCACCTACTCAATGGACATGGGTTTGGGTGGACTCTCAGAGTTGGTGATGGACACGGAGGCCTGGCGTGCTTTGATTCATGGGGTGGCAAAGAGTCAGACACGACTGAGTGACTGAACTGAGCTGAACCCCCTATTTCTCCTCGGGCAATGGAATTGGCCGGTTTTCAGACTGTTCATAATGCATATTCTTTTTCTCCTTCCTGTCTTGAGGACAAACTGCTTCTAATTATAGCTTGTCTTACTGTGTTTCCTCACTTAGTCATTTAAATAAATTTTTTTAATTGGAGCATAATTGCTTTGCAGTGTTGTATTGGTTTCTGCCATACAACAACGTGAATCGGTTGTAAGTATCTTCAACATTTCTTGGAACCAATTCAGATTTATTGAAAAACTTATTCTTACTATTTTCTTAAAACGGATTTTTTTTTTTTTGTAGTTTTTTACTTTGGGAATGCTCTCCACTTGAAGAGGCACAATTTTTCCTGAAATCTTCAATCATCATCCACTTTTCCTGCAATCTGCAATTATTGGTATCTTCTCCCCTTTCCTCTCAAAGCCCTACTCCTTCCCAGTGCTTTTGGCTTCCTTCTAATCTATTTTACCTACTTTCCCTGTTTTCTAATAGATGGTGCCTGAATCCTTTCTTTGCTGCTTTGGGTAATTGCCAAGAAAAGAGACACCGATAGCTCGGTCCATTCTTCTTTACACAGAAGCAGTTTCGCAGCATTATGTCAAAATGGAGATAGGAAAGACTTGACATCAGAGGAAATACCCTTCCCCCTACTTCTCCTGCCTCTTAGGCAATTTCCTCTGAGTCTTTAAAGGGTTGCTTTCATTCCTTATTTCCCTCCCTAGGGTTTCCTCCCAAGCTTTCTTCCCTCACAGTTACGAACTCCCAGGCCTGAGTCACTGGGTCTCAGCGCTGTAGGATGTCACCACTTCTCTGAATGACTGCGAAGTCTGTTTTCTCCTCTCTGGGGTGAAGCCACATCTCTGGCCCAGGACCCACTGTCATCTGTAGAAAGAGAAGCACCCAGGAACCTCAGAGGCCCCATGACTGCAGCCTTGACTGAACTCCACCCAGGAAACCGTCTCCTTTTCCTGGCATATTCTTTTCAACACAGTGCACTCCCTTGGCCGGCAGGGGATGACACTGGGACCTGGGGAGGGGCCAGGCCCTCGGTGTAGGTGATCCCAGCTCCTCAAGGGAAGGTGCGGGTCTGATGTCCTGCTCCTGCCCTATTTCCCTGAGACCCAGCTCCCACTCCTCCTGCAGTTACAGACATCTCATCCTGGGTCCCTTAGCTACAGGGACTGTATTTTACAACTCTGAATCAGAAGGTATATTCAGAGCAGGATACAACATCTGTGTTACCCCCTCTGGCCCCTGCCACTCTCAGCTGGCAGGTTTCTGTGATCGATTTGGGGGTCATCTCCTGGTTGTACAATCAGGACCCCCAAGAAGTAACTGAACGTGGCCTTGGTCCAGCCGTGTTTCCTTACTTGGTGGTCCTTGATGGAGGTATTAGCAGTAGGACATTGGTGGTGGGAAGGCAGAAAGCAAATCCTCTTCTTCTGGTTTGGACCTGAACTTCCAGAGCAGAGTCTCTGGCAAAATGGATTTAGTGATGAGGCTTTCAGTCCAAGAGAGCCTCTCCTTTGCTTTAAATCCAAACCGAGGTCTCAGGAGCATGCTGACCTCCAGCTAGTGAACAGATATGGGAGGAAGGAGAGACGAGGGCGCAAGGCAGAGGAGCTCAGCCAGGGACCACACCCTGGTTGAGGATGGAGGAGGAAGCAGAGAGAGCTAGTGTTCTGAGCATTTGTGAGCGGGTCTTGAATAGAATAGCCGTGGTTGGGGCTAGATGTGGCCCCTCGGTGTCAGGGAATCTAAGCCAGAGGACTATCATGCCGTCCTCGGGGGAAGTGAGGAAAAGCAAGCTTCTTCCCAGGTAGTGGGGTATTCTGAGCTTTCTCAGCAGAAGCAGAAATGTGATGGAATACAAAATAGAATGACTCCTGAAACCAGCTGGGAAAGTGATGAAACATGGTCAGGGTTCTATCTCATCTCTAATCCTATGTGTCAATCACAAACCTCTCAGAGACTGTTTACTAAAATGGGGAAGGAAACAGCCTGGCCCATCTCCTGGAGACCAGAACACCACCCCCACCATTTGACTTGACTCTGCCTTTTCTCTGCCTTAGTCCTGTTCCCTCCCCCGTCACTCCTTCCCCAAAATGAAGCAGAGTTCTCTCCCCAAGGCCCCTTCTAGGCCACGACAGGGGAGCCTGTCAACCATGGTAGTACCATGAACTATGAGCCCTTATTCTAACGTGTCCCCAGTAGCTGTCATTTGCCAGAGGAGGAGATGGTTGGATGGCATCACTGACTCAACGGACATGAGTTTGAACAAACTCCTGGAGACAGTGGAGGACAGGGAGGCCTAGCTGCTGCAGCCCATGGGGTCACAAAGAGTTGGACATGACTTAGCGACTGAACAACACCACCAGGTACATGTAGATAAGAAGGCAGACAGGACTTCTTTGGTAGTCCAGTGTTAAGAATCTGCCTGCCAATGCAGGGGATGCAGGTTTGATCCCTGGTCGGGGAACGAAGATCCCGCATGCCACGAGGCAACTAAGCCTGTGGTGCAGTTACTGAGGTCTCACTAGTGGTCTGTAACTAGAAACCCCAGTGCAGTCACAATTTAAATAAACAAATAAGAAAACAGAGCCATTTCTACCTTCCAGAAGCTGTTCTGGGCAGCATGCTAAACTGCTCACTACATCAGCTGAAACCTACTCACCATGTGCATCTGTGGAGCATATAAAAACCAAAGAAATAAAAAGCAGGATTCTTAAAATAGGGTGGCTTCAATCCAAGTGGAAAAATTACGACCATCAGTTCAGTTCAGCTCAGTTACTCAGTCATATCTGACTCCTTGCGACCCCATGAACCACAGCACGCCAGGCCTCCCTGTCCATCACCAACTCTCAGAGTCCACCCAAACCCATGTTCATTGGGTCGGTCATGCCATCCAACCATCTCCTCCTCTGGCATCC
Organism: Capra hircus; assembly: GCF_001704415.2. Taxonomy (NCBI): domain Eukaryota; kingdom Metazoa; phylum Chordata; class Mammalia; order Artiodactyla; family Bovidae; genus Capra; species Capra hircus. The sequence goes on from NC_030812.1 coordinate 72,566,014, forward strand.
CCTTCTCCTCCTGCCCCCAATCCCTCCCAGCATCAGAGTCTTTTCATATGAGTCAGCTCTTTGCATGAGGTGGCCAAAGTATTGGAGTTTCAGCTTCAACATCAGTCCATCCAATGAACACCCAGGACTGATCTCCTTTAGGATGGACTGGTTGGATCTCCTTGCAGTCCAAGGGACTCTCACGAGTCTTCTCCAACACCACAGTTCAAAAGCATCAATTCTTCATCGCTCAGCTTTCTTTATAGTCCAACTCTCACATCCATACATGACCACTGAAAAAATCATTTTTTTATGACCATATGTAATAATAATTAATAGCACTAATAAGTAAAGGGTATCAAATTGGGTGAAAATCAGATTGGAATAATTTTCTGCCTATAAGAGGTATCCTGAAGTAAAATGCCACAAAAGTCTAAACTAATAGGAAAACTTACCACAATGTAAATTTTTAAGAAGATGACAATATTTAACAACAATTTATCCAAACTTTATCTTACTAGGTGCTCAGTTGTGTTCCTTGCACTAAATGCCTTTTATCCAAGTTAGAGATTTTATAGCGATAAAAGAATGAGTCATACAGATGTCACATTACTGTTTTTACTTTATTGGTTTTTATTATGAAAGCAGGACATGATGCTTGAGTGAAAGTTACAGGTGTGGGTCCCCCTCCCCCCAACCTCAACACCTCTCTCCCAAGCTGAGCCTGCTCAGATGTATCTCCTTCCAGAATTTTCCCTTAGTCCTATACCACACATTTAATACTTAAAAAAATGGAGATTATATTCAACTATTTTTCTTTTCTTAATATATTCTGGATCTTTTCCCAGGTCACTTTATGTATGTCCCAGGTCACTTTATGTATGTTCTCTCTGTGTCTGTGTAAGCCTTTATTATTTTTTTTAACAATATAGTTATTTGGCTATGCCAAGCCTTAGCTGCAGCACCTGGGATCTTCAGTCTTCCTTTTGATATACAGGACCTAGTTCCCTGACCAGGGATGGAACCCAGGCCGTCTGCATGGGGAGAGTGGAGCTTTGGCCACTGGACCACCAGGGAAGTCCCGAGCCTTTATTTTATATTGTTGTCTTTTAATGTGAACAGTTTCCCTGCATGCATATTTCAGATTGCTTCTATTTCTTTTTACCACTTCAAGAAACTGGCGGACATCCTTATGTGTTTCTCTGTGTATGCCATTGCAGGGTGAATTTCTAGAGGGAGGGTGTTGAGTTTCAGGCATATGTACTTTTTATGCTGTGATCACCGTTTCAGAAATTACATCATTTTATGCTCCCACAAGTGTTTAAGAGGGGACACTCTGCTCTTTCTTTCTCAGCAACATAGGTCGCTTTCATTCTTTTTACTTTTGCCAAAGTGATAAAAAAAAATGGGGTCTTGCTGAGGTCTAAATTGCATTTTTGGGCAGACTAATGACGTTAAGTATCTTTTCATATATTTATTGGCCATTGTATTTCTTCGGTAAAACACCTTTTCAATGGGCATGAGAAATACCTATTTACAGAAAATGAGAACCAAGTGCAGTTTGAAATGTCAAGGGTTTTGTTATTACTTCTTAAGTCTTTAAAAAAGAATAGGCGTGGAGACAGAGTGGGAGAGCGAGGTTTCAGGAGTGGGGAAGAGAAATGGAGTCACGTTTATCAATCACACTGAAATCAGAAAAAAATAAAAAGTGTCCTATGAAGATGTGGTGAACCTAAGCGAGTCGGCAAGTTTTTTTAAGCTTTCAGAAAATAAGCAGTTTTCATGTTAGGAAAATTGTCCTAGAAATAGAAAACATAATATGCTATTGAGTTCATTTTTATGAAGCAAATATAACAGTAATAATAAACCTTGATTACCAAGAAAGACAACTTATTATCATTTGTGGCTCTAAGATGAACATATTAAACACACTGCTAGAAAATAAAATCTATAACATACTGAAGCAAAATTCTGCAATAACAAAGTTGAGGTTTTTATGAACTATAAGGAAAATTTGATATATGTAAATTTATGCACATAATATACAATATTCATGGGCTAAACAGGAAAGGAAAATTATGGTCTTCTCATTGGAGTCTGAAAATTCAGCACCTAATCCTAATACAAATCTAGGAATAAAACATACTGCCTTTTCATGAAGAAAAGTAGTTTTTGTAAACCAGCTGCCAACAATACTGGAGTCAATTTCATAAAATTAAGTAATTTAGGAATCAAGCTAACCCAATAAGGTATGGAACCAAAATAAGAAAAATAAATATTAAAAAATAGAAAAGAAAACCAGTATTAGGTATTCATGGAATATTCATTTCATAGTTACTGTAATTAGTAAAAATTCAGCAAAGCACAAGGGAAGTATTTTAAATGAATAATATTTCTACAGAGTAACAAAACAAGTTAGAAAACATGACATTATAAGATATTATTCATAGTAGCCTCAAAACAATTCAAAGTACCAAGGAAATAATGTTAGCACAAATGCAAAGAAGCAACAAATCTTAAATGAAAAATTTAAACGAGAAGCCCTGGGGAGGCTCTACCAAGAGACTATTATTATTCACACTATATACAGAAATTAAAAGATGCTTGCTCCTTGGAAGAAAAGCTATGACCAACCTAGACAGCATATTAAAAAGCAGAGACATTACTTTGGTGACAAAGGTCCATCTAGTCAAAGCTATGGTTTTTCCAGTAGTCATGTATAGATGTGAGAGCTGGGACCATAAAGAAAGCTGAGTGCCAAATAATTGATGCTTTTGAACTATGGTGTTGGAGAAGACTCTTGAGAGTCCCTTGGACTGCAAGATCAAACCAGTCAATCTTAAAGGAAATCAGTCCTGAATATTCATTGGAAGGACTGATGCTGAAGCTGAAGCTCCAATACTTTGGCCACCTGATGCGAAGAATTGACTCACTGGAAAAGACCCTGATGCTGGGAAAGATTGAAGGCAGGAGGAGAAGGGGACGACAGAGGATGAGATGGTTGGATGGCATCACTGACTACGGACATGAGTTTAAGCTGGCTCCAGGAATTGGTGATGGACAGGGAAGCCTGGTGTGCTGCAGTCCATAGGGTTGCACTGAGTCGGACATGACTGAGAGACTGAACCAAACTGAACTGATATACTGAAATCTTCCCAATGGTCCACATTTGCAAATACAACAGCAAATAACTTCCTGCATCAAGTTTAACTAGAAAGATAAGCTGTCCCCAGCCCCTGCATGGGTGTCATTGTCCACAGAAGCGCATGAAGCCAGCAAACAGAGGAGGATGAGGAGTTGACCATAGGCCTGGTCACTGGTCAGAGTGGAGACATCAACCAGGACAGAATCAGTGCCATTTTATAAAAAACCTGAACACCCCAATGGGCCGCAATACAGGAGTGTTTCTATAAACACAAAGGTACATCCTCTCTTGGTGAAACAGCACAGAGTCACCAAAAATATCCTCATGACAGTTGTGTAGCAATATGAAAAAAACTTGTCTTATAATATTACTACATTTAAAAAATAAGACATACAGGGACTTCCCTGGCGGTCTGGTGGTTAGGACTTGGAACTTTCACTGCTGGGGCCCAGATTTGATCCCTGGCCAGGGAACCAAGATCCTACAAGATATGCAGCGTGGCAAAATAAAATAAAAAGACACAAAATGATAAGTATGTAATAAAAGTCATGAGGAAAAGAATATGCATTGGAAAAATAGGTAAATGAATAAAATCAAGAGGTGTTGTGGTCTTAGGAGTGGATCTTTAATTATATTGAAAATATATTTAAAGTGATTTCTGAGCAACAAAATGTGCAACAGAAGAGTCTTTAGACAAGGATATCTAAGCAACCCTGCCTGTGTTGGAGAGGAAAAATAATTTGCCCTCTACCTTTCAGCGTTCTAGAGTGAAATCCCTGTAATGAAAGACAGGTTAACCAGAAAGAAACAGACAGAAGTTAAGGAGGGGTAGGCTTCTGGGAAGCTGGAATCCTAGGTCCTTGGGCTAATCCCATTACTATTTGGTTTATAATCTAGGGGGAGTCACCTTGCCCTTGGGACCAGCTTTTTCCTCTGTGATGGGGAAGGTGGCATTCACTGATGGTGCAAATGTGGTAGCCAAGCACTGAATCTTCTGTGTTGGGGCTGCAGAAAGCATCACAGGCCAGCTGCAACATTCTTTCTCAAACAGCCTGGATGCAGTATCCCAGCTCTCCTCGTGAAAGTGGTCCAGATGCCCTCACTAACAGTGGCGGGGAGACCATGTCTCTTTGCCATCTATGTGCAGATGAGCTCTATGACGTAGGCTGGAAAGGGGCTGAACTCCTAAGTGTATGGAGATGTCCAAAAGAAAATGCTGACTTAGCCTTTTTAAAAAACTGAAGTTTAGCCAATGTATCAACCTTAAGGGAGATCAACCCTGAATACTCACTGGAAAGACTGATGCTGAAGCTGAAGCTCCAGTATTTTGATCATCTGATGTGAACAGACGACTCATTGGAAAAGTCCCTGATGCTGGGAAAGATTGAGGGCAGGAGAAGAGGGTGTCAGAGGATGAGATGGCTGGATGGCATCACCGAGGCAATGAACATGAACTTGGGCAAACTCTGGGAGACAGTGAGGGACAGGGAGGCCTGGCGCGCCGCAGTCCATGGGGTCGCAGAGTTGGACATGACTGGGCGGCTGAACAACAACATAGCCAACGGATAACAGAATGTAAGTTGCACAAATACAATACAGTGATTCACAATTTTTAAAGATTCTATTCCATTTATAGTTAATATAACATATTGGCTATACTCCCTGTATTATGCAATATTCCATGTATGTTATTTATTTTATACATAGTAGTTTGTTCTCCTTAATCCTCTTGCTGTTTCTTGCCCCTTCCCCTCCTTCTTTCCTCATTCATTTGTTCATTCAACAGATTTTAATTAAATGAGGCCTGTGACTGGACATGGAATAATAGACTGGTTCCAAACCAGGAAAGGAGTACGTCAAGGCTGTATATTGTCACCCTGCTTATTTAACTTATATGCAAAGTACATTATACGAAATGCTGGGCTGGATGAAGCACCAACTGGAATCAAGATTGCCAGGAGAAATATCAATAACCTCAGATATGCAGATGACACCACCCTTAGGGCAGAAAGTGAAGAAGAACTAAAGAGCCTCTTGATAAAGGTGAAAGAGGAGAGTGAAAAAGTTGGTTTAAAACTCGACATTCAAAAAACCAAGATCATGACATCCGGTCCCATCACTTCATGGCAAATAGATGGGGAAACAATGGAAACAGTAACAGACTTTATTTTCTTGGGCTCCAAAATCACTGCAGATGGTGACTGCAGCCACGAAATTAAAAGATGCTTGCTCCTTGGAAGAAAAGCTATGACCAACTTAGATGGCATGCTAAAAAGCAAAGACATTACTTTGCCAACAAAGGTCCGTCTACGCAAACTATGGTTTTTCCAGTATCATGTATGGATGTGAGAGTTGGACTATAAAGAAAGCTTTATAGTACCGAAAAATTGCTTTTAAACTGTGGTGTTAGAGAAGACTCTTGAGAGTCCCTTGGACTGCAAGGAGATCCAACCAGTCCATCTTAAAGGAACTCAGTCCTGGATATTCATTGGAAGGACTGTTGCTGAAGCTGAAACTCCAATACTTTGGCCACCTGATGCAAACAATTGACTCATTGGAAAAGACCTTGATGTTAGGAAAGATTGAAGGCAGAAGGAGAAGGGGATGACAGAGGATGAGATGGTTGGATGGCATCACCAACACAATGGCCATCAGTTTTGGTAAGCTCTGGGCGTTGGTGATGGACAGGGAAGCTTTGTGTGCTGCAGTCCACAGGGCCACAAAGAGACACAACTGAGAGGCTGAACAGAACTGAACTGTAGAAGGGGCCAAGGATTTAAGGAAATGTTCCCAAATGGAATCACCTGGCAAGGCTTTAAGAAATAGTGGCGAGTGGGTGGGTCTTACTTCCAGGGACAGGGATTTCACTGATCTGCGACATCACTCAGCGTGGGAAGTTTTCAAAGATCTGCAAGTAATTCTGTCGAGTTTGGGAACTGCTGCATTAAGGCACGAGGTCCTTTTTTTTCAGACTCTACGGCATAATATACTTTTACTCTATGGATACATGTTCTAGCTTCTTAATAACCAGGGGGCAGATTTTGGGGGTAAACCATGAAACTCAGGATTCACCTTCTGAGGGTCTTGGCGGTCTCTTCCCTCACCTGTCACGGAACACAAGCTTAGGGCAAGTCCCACAGGGCACTGAAGACATTATGGGAGCAAATACAGCCTCTGTTCTACTGGCACTGGAAGCTCAGTAGGGGTATACACCCCAGACAAGGTTTTAACAGGAGAGGTGAATGGTAGGAACAAGGGGAGGCCAAGGGGGATGGGGTGCTGTGGGAGCCCCTCAAGGGGCATCTTCTCCTGGGATGGGCGGGCTCTGGGGGGGAAGGGAGGGAGTACCTGAGGGTGAGAAGCTGGTGCTTCGCCATTCTGTTTCACCGCATGGAATCCTGGGCCTGGGCCTTTGCCAATCAGCTCACTGAGCACTCTCTGCCCATTGCCTCCATGCATTTCCAGGCAGAGGGGCCATTCATTAAGTTATTTGATGCAGACGTGTTAATTGAGTACCGCTGTGCTGGGCATCAGACCAGATCCTGCTGTGAACTAGGCAGACAAGGACAGGGAGAGCATCACCTCACCCAGCCCTGTAACCTCTGGGCAAGCATGTGAACCTTCAGGGAGACGCCAGTGACGCTCCACAAGCGAACACACCACTTCCTTCTCCTTTATGTCCTAGTTACTGTCCCATGAACACCTTGTGTGCCAGAGGCAGAATGCCAGTCTTTGACTATGCCTGCAAAGACGCTCCCAGCAATGGCAACACAGGCAGATCAGCCATGGTTCCTGATCACCCCTGCGGACACCAGGAACACCTGGGATGGAAGGAAAGTTTGTCAGAGACCAGATTTTCGGTGTGGACAAGTGGGGCTGGAGACCAAGAAGACCTACATATTCATGTGAATTTCAGCTGACCTTGGGACATATTCAGAACACATTTTCCAAATTGTATAAAACCACACAATATATTTATGACTAAAATGAAAAAAAAAAATCCTTTAAAATCAACTACGCTCTGCGGCTGGTCTACATCCTTCCTTGCCCTGCCCCCACCCCATCTCTCATCACAGCCCACAGCACTGCTGAGATCTGATCTACTTTCCTGGCACCCCGAGGAAAAGTCAGCAATTTGACAGAAGCCGTTACTGAGAGACAGTTATCCCTTTATCTCAGCGGAATTTAGAACCGTGAAAAATTGGACACAGTTGAAACGTTCCAACACTAGGAGTCAAGACTTGTTAAATACAAACCATTCCTCCACTGGAGAGACCATAGTGTAGTGATCAAGAGGATGTTCACGAGAGCCATTAACTGGATTCACATGGAAAATGTTTATCAAGTACGGCGGACAAGGCAGGGTGAACACTGTATGCACTTTCTCACTTAGACTCTAACCAGGGGAAACACACCTTTCAAACCTGGGAGTAGAGAGAACAAAACCTTGCAAGGAAGCTGAGCAAGGTCACATTGCAGCTATGGTGGTGGCTGCCTAGTTGCTAAGTTGCGTCCAACTCTTGTGACCCTGTGGACTATAGTCCACCAGGCTCCTCTATCCATGGGATTTCCCAGACAAGAATACTCGAGTGGGCTGCCATTTCCTTCTCCAGGGGATCTTCCTGACCCAGGGATCGAATCTGCATCTCCTGCATTGCAGGCCGATTCTTTACCACTGAAGGGAAGCAAGGAAGCTATGGTTATTTAGAGGTCGTCTCGTTCCTTTTTTCCTTTGATGTGATCTCTATGGTTTGAATTAGTTTATGAATTGGAAATAGATAATACATCAAAAATACTTTTCTAAAAAGAGAGGACCAACTCAGGGTCTGCTGGTCTTAACTCAGCTTCCTCCAGCAGTTGAACAGGCTCACCCTCACGAGTGTTGGAGGTCACAGCGGGACGAGCATGAGCGTGTCTTCTTGGGAGGCCACGCCCATAATGCTCGCCTTGGCTGAAAACCACGAGCCCACGAGGCTGAGTCTTTCGGGTTTCTGGATCGAATTCTAAGGAAGGGTGGCTCGGGAGCTTGCATAGCAGCCAGGGAGCCAGGGGAGAGGCAGCAGTTTCTGAAGCAGGTGAGGGCAGCAGCGGGGACTCGTGGAGAGGATGGGAGAGCGCAAGGGAAGGGGAAATTTCTGAGGGAGAGACAGGAAGGCAGCTCCCGAGGGGCTGGAGAGCAGGCGTCTCATTCAGGGAGCTCTGCATTTGCCGCCTTCCTTTCTCCATCTTAGAATTCGGATCCAACCTCTACCTTGGGAGCCTCACGGGGAGGCAACAGCGGGATCGCTGAGGATCAACACACGCAGGCAGGAGAATGGTGTTTCTCTCTTTTATTTAAAAACAGTGCTTCATTACCATTTGCGAAGGCAGAGGCAGTGCTCTTCCTTCGCTTAGAGTTTATAAAAGCCAGCAACATGATCAATAATTTATACACATGGATAGTAATACAAAAAAAAAATAAGGAATCAAAGCTAAAGATCTAACTACTCCGACCTTCACAATTCCAGCTACTTGATAATAATAAGAGTAACCCAATGAATACTGTGTGGTCTAAAAGCTACTATACAATATGATTCTTAACGAGAGGGAAGGGATTAGAGACTGTCACAAAGCCCTGGGTGCTTCTCTGGAGTTGGCAGGGAAACAGGACCCTGGGCAAGCAGCTCGGGTGTCCTAGGAACTGATTCCGGAGGGCAGGAAGGGGAGGGAGAAAAGGCGAGGCGGTGGATTATGTGAGCATCCCACGGGAGGCCCCCGTGCCCTGCAGGTACCTGTTTTGCCATGGCAACAGGAGGGGGCCTAAGAAACTGCAAGTAGGGATGGTTTCGTCCCTGCCACGGGGAGCGGGGAGAAGAGGGGAGGTTTGCTGGCGATTTTAGCCTTGCAGAGATTTGGACTGAAAAGCTCAGAGACTCAGGTGGGTCAGCCTGTCGGGGACAAGCCAACCCGCCCTGCTCTCTCAGCACTCTGCAGCCCTAGCTTAGTGTATCAGCCCCAGGTTTGCTCCAGCTGTTCACAAGCAGGATTATAACACAAGGAGAAAACAATTAATATCCCATAGGGGAAAAAAAAGGATCAATTCATCACTCGATATATAATACAGCCAAAATGAGCTGCCAAAACTTTGCACACACACACACAAAATACTGTGAACAGAAAAATACAAAAAAAAATGAAGAGGCTGGGGGCCTGGCAGGGTATTGATGCTGCTTAAAGCACTCATCGGTCCCCAGAAAAACCAAACCAAAAAACATTTTTTAAAAAATTCAAAAACATATGTACCCCCTGGGAATCTGGCATTGGTAACAGGGGCGGGGAGTGGGGGTGTGGGGTTGGGGGGAGAAAAGAGAATTGCTGTTCCCTTTTTGCTGGCGGGTGTGAGCTGAGACCTCCCCACACCGGCTGGTGTGTGAGTCACTGCCAGGCGGGGCCCCTCCAGCTGGCAGTCCCCTTCAAGGCCAGGTCTGAGTGGTGGCCGATGAGCAGTTCTCTCCGTTACCAAGCCCTGCCAACCAGCACTACCATGGCTGAAGGATCGACCGTTTTCCTGAGTAAGCTGTAACTGGCTACAGTTCTGGTAACGTGGAGAACTCAGCTGCTGCGGCCGCAGGCCCATGGGCCCTTCGCGAGCGCTCCCCTGGCCCCCTCGGCTCCTCCTTCCTAGTGCACTGGAGTTGGGAATTGGAGAGTCTGCTGTGGCCTGGTCTGGAAGCCTTAAAGATGGGGGCCAGGGACTCGATGGCAGCTGCTGGACCAGAGGGCACCCCCCGGCTGAGGACACCCAGAGTCTACTTGGAAAGGGCCCTGCTCCTCGCTCCAGCTCCTGATGGCTACTGCCTGGTTGATCAGTCAGGCGAGGATGAAGGAAGAACACAGGAGAGGGGAAAGGGAGGGAAGAGGCTTTCAGACAGTAACATTTCCAAAAAAATAGTGTTTTATGCAACAGAGCATCAGGCTTCACCGGTGGATACTATAAACGGTCAAACATTTTCAAGAGCATGACAAAAGAAAAACACACAAGCTTACGTTGGATGTTCACCTTGCCCACTATATATTTTTTTTCCTATCTCAAAACAGTGCAAACAGTAACTTATGCTTTTAAAACACCACTATCCCTTCCCCACCCACCAAAGTCCCTTTCCTCCTATCTTCTGGGGGAAACAAGTCTGTGATTTTGCACGTTACTGTGCTATAGGGGGTTGCAAGCAGCAGAGAAGCGGTGGGCTTGGTGGAAGGGGGCGGTCCCCAGGGCTTCCCCTTCCCCTCCCTACGGCTCTGTCCTATCCTTGCTGGGCTCATCCTCCTGCCAGAGCGAAGGGGGCTGCCCAGCCCTTCACAGATAGACCTGGAGGGTGTTCCTGCCCCGAGTTCACACCTCCCTCCTATCTGGAAGCTATGTGACTAGTTAGAATGTGGTGGTGACTCAAACTTCTCTGCCAGAACTCTAGAAAAGTGGACCCTACACTAAAAGCAGTTCAGCCCCTGAGGAGTCACTTGCAGGAAAAGCTGCTATCACTGACGTCTACTGAATAGCGCCCCACTAGCTCCCCTGAAACTAAGAGCTGAGCTCCAGTTCCCTTCTTTTTCAAGGAAAGATAATATTGGCTCAAGTCTACTGCGGCTGCTGGAGGAGGATGGTGCCGGTAGGTTTTGTAAAACCTGAGAGCCTTAAAAATGACGAATCACAACAGCTGATCAGGGTCAGTGGGAGCTGAATTATGCAATATAATGGATTCTGGAGAAGGTCTGAGGACAGCTCTCTGGGCTGAAAGACGGATATTCAGATAAAGGTGTTCACTAGAGGATTCCTGGAAGGAGCCTGGCTTCTAAGAGTAAGAAGCATGGTATAGAAGTCTACATGGTGACCTACAGTAAAGCTGTTGAAGTCATTCACGTGACTCAGCATGGGTAAGTTTTCTAGATTTATCCACCAGCATCCTCTAACAAACTCACGAGATGCCAACTATTCTGACTTTGTTTCTGAGTCCACTGGGAATGAGAGTCAGGAAGAAACAAGCACTGATGGTTCGAGGAACCTGCCTCTGATGAAGTTGCCTGTGTGGAGTCTCAAAGTTCAGAAGCTGATGGGGTAGACTGATGCCAGTAAACTGAGGTGCTTCAAGAGCCCCAATCAGTGCTGACACTGAAAACCAAAGGCCCTTTAATAACCCTTTAATAACTATTTAGTCTTTCTTAGTAAAGGGAGCTGAAGGAAGCAGTGTTAACAGCATCCCTGGAAGTACAGCAGAGGCCCACTGGGAAACACAGAGCTTGCCTACCGAGTCCTCAGCCAGAGCCAGCTGAACTGAAATGTACGAAAGCTCAGGCCTCCGCCTCTTTTAAAAAGGGCTGTGGAAGCTGCCTTCCCTGCCTTTCCCATCACCATTCCCTCTTTCTGGAAAAAAGAAAAGAAAATCCTTGAACTCACTGCCCTGTTCTCTTCTGCCACGGATATGACTATTTAGAATTTGGCCTTGTCTCCACTGAAGCAGTGGCTCACCATTTGTAAGAATGGCCCCTGTGTGAACAGGACAGAACATTTCTCTCAGATTCTTTAGTCAGTAAAAGCTCTCCCTCAAAACAAAAGCGAAAGAAAGAAAAATCCTCTCTGCCCCCAGTCCTTCAGACTGTGAAAGCCCCACATCCCATTCCCCTACCCCAAACTGAAATATTTATATACACACAAGAAAAATTGTCTTAACAGCAACAAACCAAACTTTGGCTTGGGGAGGAGAACCCTTAGGAAAATGGCCAATGGACCGGGCAGTCTGGCGCACTCTAATCGTGCGTTCCTCCCCAGAGTCAGTAAGATTGCATCGAGGCCTCTAGCTTCCTTGATGTCTCCCCTGATTTCAGGGAAGCCTCTCTCCCAGTTATTAGGAGAGAAAGGATTCTGAAGGGGGAGAAGATATGTATTATACATGACAGGTCAGGCCCCACCCCCCCCAAGACAGATCCCTCTGCTTACAAAGAATGCTTGATGCTGTCATACGTCAGTCATTTTAATTCAGGGACAAGAATCAGGATCAGGCAAGAACATGTGTGGAGGCAGGAGTAAAAAAAAAAAAAAAAAAAAAAATTAAAACAACAACAACAACAAAACAACAAACCAAAACAAACCCATAACAAACCAGAAGCTCCATGTCTCTGAATTGCTCCCTTTAGCAGCTATCCCACGGGTGAAAGGTCACCCTAGTACCAATGTGAATAGACCAGGGAGCCAAATGGACCGTGCTTTTCCATTTGCTAATGCCTTCATTTTGGAAATACTGCAGGACCCTTGCCTTTAACAGCTAATAGCTAGAAGAGAAGCCTAGCCCCCCTGCCCTGATAAAAGACAGAAAATTGAAGCTGGGTAGTGTAGCAGGGACTCACTGTGTGGCCACATGAGTGGCTCTTTCTGGCAACATGTGAAGTCCTGGCCATTTCAGACTCTCCTTCCCGTACGGGAGGGAGGGGAGCAGCCTCAGGGGCTTCAGTTTCACGTCCTGTAGTGTTCACCAATACCAAGTGGTCCAGGTGCTCAGCTGGCTGTCTTTGGAGGATAATGAGAAGCTGGGTGAAATGGCCATGAGGGCTCCAGGCTGTGGGCAGAGACGTGACTCACACAGGCTCTGGAAGATGAGAAGTCCTATGGCTTTGCAGCTCGTACAAAGTGCCTTTGCCTGCCCTTACATGCCCTGCTCACCAGACTTCAGGGACAGCTGACCTAGGGCTCGGTGCTTTATCTTTTGCAACAGAGCCTATATTACATGTTTTATACTCTGAGCTGACTTTCTGATGCAAGAGAAAGACTGGGGATATCAGGGCACCTTGTCAGATATCATCTAACATCCTTTTTCTTGCCCTCATCCTCTTCACTGCCACTCGACAATTTGGACTTCCAGCCTGCAAGCCGTGCCCAGATCTCTGGGGAAATCTGGCCACTGGCTATTTATTCTTCTATCCCTGGGTCCTAAATTCTTGAATCTTGAGGACATGGGAGCAGGGTGTTAGTAAACAGAGAGCTGAGCTAAGCGGTGGTTCAAAGAAAGGGAAGAAGCCCAGCAGGAACGCTAGGGTTTACAGGAAAGAAAAGAATGGTCTTTCTCAGACTCCAGAGTTCATTCTGAGACCGGATGCCTAATGAGGTGTTTATTATCCACAGTCTGAGCGCATGTTTGGAAATATTAATACTATAATTCCAAAAGCCATGCCAACTATCTCAGGCTGTGCATGTTAAGATGATTATAAAAAGAATGGAGAAGACAGGAGGGAAGAGGAGAGGAAAGTGTCTTTGTGATTCTCCTGCTTTGCAAGCACACATTCCTATCATCTCTTAGCATGTGGATTCCAGCCACAGCCAATCAGAATGGCCTGCCAAAGACCAGAAACTCAGAAGACTAGAAGGAGATCCTGTTGCAGAGAGGTCTCTTCTACTTCTGCTTGTCCCCCAGCCAGTCAGCACCAGATTCACTTTGGTAATCCTGTCTGCTGATTTCTGATCAGGTGCATGTATCAGCTCCTAATGTCTCTCCTTCCTCATTAACTGCCTCTTCCATGACTGATAGAATAAGCTAAGCACGGAGATACAGACATGGAAATGCATTTTTTTTTTTTACCACAGTTAAAAAAAAAAAGAAAAAAAAAGAAAAAAATGCACAATCTTTGGAACAAAAGAATTAAAGGCAGAAATTTAAAGGAAAAATACATATTCAAAGAACATAGTGAGGTATAAAAAAGTATTCTCTCTTTTTTTGTGTTTTTTTTTTTTGTTTGTTTGTTTTTCCTCTTCATCTTGCTATAGAGTTCCTCTACTAGTAAATATTGCAATAGCCAGGCCTCATGAACTGGGGGGCTGTCCCACTTGCAGGGGTCTCACGTCACTTCAGTAGGGGGCAAATCGGCTGTAGCCACCTCGGTATAAACTCGCCTGCAGTAATTAAAGACACAAAAATTATTAAAAGGTTGATGAGAGAAGCATTATGAAAGAAGACATATGTCCTGAGAAGGTTTTTGGAAAAACAGCTTCCTTAGAAGCATCAACGCAACTGGTTAGATAGTGTCTAGTGCATGAGGTCAGGAAACTAACTTCTATCTCTAAAATGCTCAAATCGGGACCCAAATATTTATTGCCGACCTGATATTCTCAAGGGGAGGGGATCGTGACAATTCATTTCATTATTTACACGAATTAGCACAGAAGAGAAATTGTGCCCAGTTTAAAACCAGGTCTGTAAATAGGTGGATTTTGAAAAGCATGTTATCTTGTTGACCTTGATTATTTCAACATAATCGTGGCCTAAAGCAGATTTGCTGACTTTACCTACCTACCCTTTACCTGACAATGGAGAACATGGGACTTCTGATCACTATCACTGTCATATCCCATGCTTGAGATGGTGCTGGATTTAAACCTGAGTTAATCTTTCAATGAATAAAGCCTATTGCCTCAGTAATTTATAAAAACAACAACCAGGTTGTTTCTTGACGTACGGATTTTTATCTTTATATGTATATGTATATGTGTATATATATATATATATAGCAATGCCACCCCACTCCAGTACTCTTGCCTGGAAAATCCCATGGACAGAGGAGCCTGGAAGGCTGCAGTCCGTGGGGTCGCTGAGGGTTGGACACGACTGAGCGACTTCACTTTCACTTTTCACTTTCATGCATTGGAGAAGGAAATGGCAACCTACTCCAGCGTTCTTGCCTGGAGAATCCCAGGGACAGGGGAGCCTGGTGGGCTGCCGTCTATGGGGCTGCATAGAGTCGGACACGACTGAAGTGACTTAGCAGCAGCAGTAGCAGCATGTATATATAGCTGGGGTTTTAGCTGGACTTTATTCCTTTAATCATTATCAAATGATTTATCCTTTTCAATCAAAAGTTCCTTAGGACCATATCACTCCTTGGGTCATTCTTTTAGTATAGGATTTATAATATTTGGGCACTAAATAAAACCTTAGGAATTCCCATCCCTTTCTTTATATTTTATGTTCCTACCTCAATTCTGACACCTCCCCCACCCCCATCCAGACCCTATTACTTCCTCCTACAGATCCTCATCACTAGACTCAGTGTGGAAAATGGCAAGCTCTCGAACACCCTTTATGTCTTAACTGGGACCCATCATCTGCGTCCCTCTCAGACATGGCCACCTGTGTTTCCAAGCCCTTGCCTGGTGGCACTGAAGATGGCAAGAGAAACTCTGGCATGAGGTGGCATCTCTATGGACCAGCCACTGCTGAACCCAGTAAGTCCTGGTCATTGGACCTGGAGGTGTCCTGGGGGATTATTCTAGATGAGCTCTATGGACGCTTTGTATACTTCTAAGAAAATATTGTATTTTGCCACAAATGTTACTAATAAAATATCTTTGGAAGGCAATTGCTTGGCGATTTCTAGTACTATCTACTGGAAGGCTTAAGAATAGGGCCGTCTTTTGGCATCTGCATTTGAAACAGGTGAAGTTTTCTGAAAACTTTACTGTGAAAACTAGAGAGTCCTATGTCCCCAGGTGTTAGTAAAACTCTCCTCAGGCATGCATCTAACATCTGCGGCAACATAAAACAGCAGACTCCATTCTGCTGTCTTTACCCAGGCCGGGGGCTCACACGAGGACACAAAGGAGCCACATGAAATTTACAGGTAGTCCTACTGGATTTAATACTTGGGCAATGGAAACAGGGCTGAATTTATTACCTCCCTACATCTTTTATAATCTGTAGGTAAAAGTCAGAAGTAAAATGTTTAAAGAATAAAAAAAGGCACATCTACTTACCACAGCGCCAACTCCATAGCTAGCGGCAGGGGCAAGGGCATGGTAGGGGTCGGCTGTGTACACCCTGCCATAACTGGAAAAAGAAATCCAATCAGAGATAAAGAGAAAGGAAAGACAGTAATCAAACAAAAAATGCAAAACCTTAAAAGAGTGTTTCACTGTCTAGGGATCTGTGAGTAACTTAGTCTTGGAATGCTATTAGGAAACTAGCAGAATGGAAAAAAAATCTGTCTGCTCCTAAAGGCAGTAACTGAAAAATCTCTTAAGTATATCTATAAAACGGAAAAGAAGGGCATTGGTGATGAGGAACAGGAAACTGGGGTCAGAGCCAGAAGGGCCCAAGAAAGATGGAAGGAAGGGTCTGAGCTGGTGGGTTTCTGGTGGGGCAGGGTCTGGGGAGAAGGCCTGCAGAAAACCCAGCTCAGCAGCAGCCCCGTGGCCCAAGTGCCCTTCTGGAAAGGGTGCAGGAAGGGAAGGGGGTGGCGCAAGGCGGCGGGGCTCGCCCTCCCTCAGCACCTACCCGTCGCTGTAAGCGGCTGCGGCAGCGGCAGCGGCGGTGGCTGCGGTCGCAGTGGCAGGCTGTGCGTATCTGTAGGCTGCGTACCCACCCTACAGGAGAGAAGAGAACTCACTTTACAGACACCTCTCCCCCCGGGGGACAGGTGAACACACACCCGCCCACACGCAGACAGACGGGACGCAGAGACAGACATGGACACAGACACACACGTGGGGAGAGTGTTTCAAACTGCATCAGTCTGCATGTTGCTCCTCAGTGCAAAATTAAGCTCCACCCAAGACAGGGATCTGATTTGCAATTTGTAGTAGTAACATAAGTAAACTACACTGGGGTACCTGTTCTCAAATTTAAGAAGTGAAAATATGATTTAAAATACTTTTTAAAAATAAAAATATGGTTGATGTACAATATGGTGTTAGTTTCAGGTATATATCTAAGTATCTATTCTTTTTAGGATTATAGGTTATTAGAAGATATTAAGTAGAGTTCTCTGTGCTATACACTAGGACCTTGTTGGTTATCTATTTTTATATATAATAGTGTGTATGTTTTAATCCCAAGCTCCTAATTTATCCCTCTTCCCCTCAAATGAAGATATATGATTTTGGATCTATCTTTGTTGGAACCTTCAGCAAGGAAAATATTTACAGCAAGTTGGGAGAACTTTATCTGACAGGAAATGGAAACTTAAGAATTAAAACATTTAAGTTTATATGTGCTATCTTCAGATTCTCTGACATGTACTCAAACTGATCTACTGCTAAAAGACAGCAGTTTATAGAGAAAGGGCCCATACAAGTGCTCTGCTCCATGTGGCCTAGCATGTTTGCCAAGAGGCTAGGACAATCAAATGACATTTAGAAGGAAGAACCAGTGTAAACCAGGGGCTGGCAAACCTCCATACGTGGGCCAATGTGGTCTGCCACCTGTTTCTGAAACTAGCTGTTAACACGGAACGTATGGCCAATGAAGATGAAAGGCTTTACCACTTGGCCCCCTACAGAAAAAGTATGCCAACTTCAGTCTATATTTCAGACTCAGGCACATCAGATTACAAAGAGCTGGGGGCTCCTTGGGCCAGGTTCAGACAGATCAGGAAGCCCTTCCCACCTCCCCCGAGCATTTAACCGCATTTGCTTTTCTTCCCTAGAAGGTTCTGGGATCCTTATGTCCCAATCTCACAGCAGGCTCCGGAGCTTTTTTTCCACGGGTTCAAATATCCTCTTAGTCCCAAAGAGCTTCCAGCTCCCCTGTCCTGCTATTTTACCTCCGTTTAGATGAATCAAATACTCAAAAGGTTTTTACTGACAGGGGGAAGCGTGTGTATTTCTTCATAAAGTATTTCAAAGATAATCACAACAACAAATGGCACATGAGACAGGCCACTGGAAAAAGTGGAAAGCCCTATTTTCCTTCTTTTTCTTTACCTTTTTAGAATTCATCTATTTTGCCTAAACCTAATTCAGTTGTGTACTTATATTATTGTCTTAGCTCCATCAGATATAGCAAAATACAACCATGTCCATTTGGAGGGCTTCTCAGCAGTGAGCCACAGCCCATTTCACTTCCATAGATTAGTATGTCTGTTTCTCACGGACATCCAAAGCTTTCTGCCCTGCGCTTTCTACTTTCGATCTCTTCAAATGTTCAATTTTTGCTAAGTCTACAAAAAAAAAATTTGAATTTTTCTGTATTGTTTCTTAGGATTGAAAACAAGCATTTTCTAACGGGACCTCTGGTCTTCTTAACCACCTTACTGGGCAGCTTCTAGCTTGCTGCTTTTATTTCTGTCCAAATCTTCTGGAAATACCTGTAATTTCTTCTTACGGCTTTTTGCCTTTTTCTTACATAATTTATGCTTTCTCTAACTGACGACACTGTACTGTGGGGTGAAGCATACTCCTGCTCTTTAAATTTATGCTCCTCAAATTCATCAGAAGTAGCTGCAAATATACATTAAAAAAAAAATCTCTGATTGGTTTTCAGTGGTTTTGTATTATTCCTTTCTTATTTAAGTGAATGATTTGAACACTGCTTCAATTATAGATCTTTCCATAGATGTTTATATAAATAAGAAAATTCTCATTAATATTACTAACACTGTAATGGGATGGGGCCATGGCAGGAGCACCCTCAGGGGCTAGCTACGATCCACAAGCTTCCTCTGAATTCTAGCCAGGTCTACCAGGACACACAGGGCAGACTGATTTGGGTAAAGCCCTATATCCAGGCTGCAACACATACCCTGTCATACATACACGCCTAAGTATCTACATTATATATAAACTAACTAAAGTATCTCCTTCCTTCACTGTAAAAAAAACTTATAAAGAAGAAATGAAACAGTAAAACCAACTGTTAAACAAAACAAGATGTTAATCATTGTAGTTGAGATTTTAAGCTTTGTATGAATCTTGCTGCTGCTGCTGCTGCTGCTAAGTCGCTTCAGTCGTGTCCGACCGTGCGACCCCATGGACTGCAGCCCACCAAGTTCCTCCATCCATGGGATTCTCCAGGCAAGAGTACTGGAGTGGGCTGCCATTGAATCTTGAAGGTTCACTTTTTCCGTATCATTATAAATGGTTGCACTTATTTAGAAATAAAGTTTGCTTGTGTGAAGTCTAGAGCAGGGCCACGTTCAGGAAAACCTCTTTGTAAATGAGGATGATGTGGTAAACAAGACATCAGGAAGTCTGTCCCTTCAGCAGGTTTTCAAAATCCAAAATAATCTCTAAAAATGGAAAAAGTCAAGGTAATAAAAGCGATTAAAGCCCAATGTATACTACCCGGGTAAAACAACTAAAACCTTAAGTTCTATGCCATGGAGCAGAGGTATACGTTCCCATAAAAATACTAACTAGATTCTCAGTAAGTCCTGGTATGTCAGATATACTGGGGATTGTATTCAGTCATTAAATTTGAGCAGTAGTACACTAATTCTGGAAGAAAAGAAGTTCTGAATGAGGTTACTAATAGACATTTCCTCTTGGTTTCCTCAGCCTGCAAGAAACCAGGGGAACCTTAGTAGTTTGGGGGCAATGCTATTGTTTTATTATTTTTTTTTGAACTTTTTAGTTTATATTGGGGTATAGCCAATTAACAATGTTGTGACAGTTTCGGGTGAACAGTGAAGGGATTCAGCCATACATATACATGCACCCATTCTCCCCCAAAGCGGTAATGTTACTGTTGATCAAGACAATTTAAAAGGATCAGGCTGTGGGAAAGAAGGCTCCTTCCAAACCAGAAGGAAATGCAGATAATCTACCTCCAGTCCTTTCCTTTTCCTTAAAGTGAACTCTGACTCTGGAGCCTGAATCTGATGAGGGTCTTTTGCCATTCAAAATCAGAAGCGCAGGACAGAGATGCAAATATTTTATTAATAACAAAAGGCTCAAGAACGTCAACAGAATTTTAAGAAAACTACATCTATTTGTTTTTTTTTAAAAAGCAGATAATATTTCCACATGTCTACTCTTCTAATTACTTTACGATAATGGCGCTATAGACAGGCTCTTTTAGGAGGAGGGATCTACCTTTAGGACAGGAAGTAATATCCTAATTAACTTGTTAATTTCATCGATGACTACCCCCAAATTAGACAAGCTAAACTGCATGTCACAGATTTACTCCTCTTAGATGTATTCTTGTCTAAAGTATTTCTGATGGTGCTTTCAATTGGTTATTCAATAATGTGTCTCACCATAATGTAAGCCAGTGAACATTCAGGCATATTTATTTCCAGTTTGGATGTTGGAAGGCGTAAAGCATCCAGGAGGAGAAACCATTTTCTCAACTTTCACTTCTATGAGCAAATCTGAAGTTGTTTATGGAACATGAGAACAAAGTGCAGTTTGAAACACCAAGGGTTTCATTGCTGTTTCTTAGGTTTTTCAAAAAGAACAAGGGTGGGGGAAGGGGTAGGAGAGACAGGGTTCAGGCGTGGGGAAGGGGTATGGCGCCACATTTATTAATCACATTAAAAACTAAGCATGCCAACATCTGGAGCTAGAACGACCAGCAAAATCACCACGTTCAGACTCGGATTGGCTAACTCTATCTATCCCAGCATTCTCTTGGGACAGCGGTTCGCCCTAGGCTCTACCACAAGCTCGGTGAAGTACACAGCCTCAATTACTAGAGCGTGCAGCCACAACGACCTGGTATTACGGAAACAGTCAGTCACCACTCGAGTTAACATTCCAGACCCTAACGACTGGCCCCTCCCAGCCCAGAGAAAGAGTCAATCTGGCCCGCCCGAGCCCTGGCCCACACCACGATGTTAATAATTATAACAAGCAGTAACCCATCTGTTATATCAGAGAAGGGAACAGAGACTCCACTGAGAGATTTAGAGTGAGATGTTAACATTTCTTCAGCTGACTGCACAAACAAACAAACAAAAAAAGAGGAGAAATAATTCATTTGGAGATATGAAGTCATGAGATAGCTGATGTGTATTGCTTTGAACCATGCACCAATGCAAAACTGAAGCAACCATTAATAATAAAAATTAAAAAGGACATATGTATTTACACACAATCAGACCTGTTTGATCTGAAGCAGTTTGCAGATTCTATCTGTGTGTGATTTGAAATAAAACAAAAAATGGGGATTAGCATGGCCACAGCACACCCTAATGTCGGAGGGCAGACACGGACAGCTTTTTGGAACCTGACAGCTGGATAAATCTGGCATGGCTAAGCCTGGTCCAAATATTCCACATGTCCCAAACAATTACTTTCTTATTCCTTTGTAATTCATTTTGAATGACTCCTCATGCTCCCAACTGGGGCAGCCCAATGCTATTCCACTTCCCTAGTCCATCTTCCTGATTCACTTCTGACCCGCAGTGCTCACTTGTATGCTTGCCCTCTGTCAACACCCAGACCTACTGACCCAGTGTTCTCAAATATTTCCTGTGTTTAGGCATTCTATCTTTTCACATGTCTGTAACACACCCCTGCCTTCAACTTCTAGCTTTTTCAAATGAAAATGCTGTTACCTTTAAGATCCTTTTGTTGTTGTTAAACTCTCACTTTTCCACTGCTCAATGTCACCTAGGGACTCCGCTCTGAACCAATTTTGTTGTCTAGTGAACTTTAGAGTGCTGCCACGCCGACCACATGACTTCTCTGCACAGGCCTGAGCTGTGTCTTAATTAGAACAGAGTGGAAGGGTTCTACAAAACTCTCCTCTTACACCTGGCCTTTCTCTGTCTCCATTTAACCTTCCCTTGTCTTGATTTTAACCTGGCCATTAAGTATATTACTACATTTTTGTTTTAGGATTTACATTAAAACAGGACTTTGGTGAGCATGTGATGTCAAGACACCTTCTTTCTACCTGGAAGACAATGACATTATGTGACACTGAGGAGAAGAATGTATATTTCAAGACCAGCAGACAAATGAAAGCTTGTTTCCTGCATGTGGTGTATGGATTTACAGAGCAAAGGGAGTTGGGGTTGGGGGGGAGGTGGGGAGAATGGAAAGTGTGATGCTTTCAATCACTATGGCAGAGCAGAGATCTAGTCCACCTGGCTTGGGCCTAAGGCTGTGCCTCTGGGGATCACTGTCTTTACATGATTCTACCTCCTTCCTTTCCCTCACCTCCTCCATTGAGATCCACAGCTCTGGACTCAACTTGTATGAGGAGGGGCTCTTTAGGAGAACAAAGATTCTTTGGTGGCAAGATGGCACACTGGATTAAATGTGAGTAATACAGATGTGAATACAAAACTTGTAATAATGATAATATTGTTACTGCTTTTGACTGGGAGACCTTATCTACTTGGAAGAGTAGATAATGAAAAATTTTTAAGGAAAATATTTTAAATTTCTATTATTATTAAAATTGGGGTTAAGGAAAGGAATCTTTATGACCGATTTGGTATCCTCCACGTACTAATTTTATGATAGATGAAAGACGATCTTCAACTGACCAAGCCTTTCAAACACTTTTCTTCCGCATCTCTATAATCGGTTCACCTCCAGAAGCTCGCTGGGTGGCCACATAAATAGACTAACTGAATTGTGACAAGTTACCTGCTGCTTCCCCTTTTGCTGAGCACCCAGCTACCAGCAAATTGAACAGGGCATCATAATCCACTGCCCTCACTAATCTGGTTTTAAAGTGAAAAGGAGAGAGGGCCCGGGAAACATATGCTTCCATCTTAGAGTTCTAGTATACCTAGATTTTTAGGACAACTTCAAACTTACATAGCAGCACAGCCCAACTACTACAATGATTTCACAACAGGGGCCAATTTGGGATTCAGAAATCCTGTCTAGATGGATTCCACTTTTTCTCTTTTCTCATTTCTTTCACAGAAGTAAGAAGATGTCCCAAATGGCTAAGCTCTTCAAAATATAAAAGACCAGTTTCAACACCATGGATAAATGTGATTGACAAACTAAAAGGGGTGGCAGTGATGGGACAGTGCGTGTAACACACCTGGTGCGGATGTGTGGCAATGGGGCGGGAGCACGGAATTTTGGAGGAGGTGCCCTCATGTAAGGAGCTTGACTGGGTGCACTGCTGAGGTAGCAGGCCTTAGATCACACGCTCACAAGTCTTGATTGTCCAAAAAAGCCTCTGTTCCCATCTCTAACGTGGAGCTGGAATGGTTAGTATAATTCAATTTTTTCACTGCAATCCACAATCTGATTGATTGGCAGGTCACACTGGCACTCCTACCTGAGGTATTTTAGCGCTAATGATTGGTTCCTGTAAGACTATTCTATAACAGAACACAGGAAGAGCAGTTCAAAAAACACAGCTGTGGAAGGAAAACAATCATACAAAAAAGCCCGCGAAGGGGCCCACCAGCCTTTTCTTTCCTTTGGATGCAAGCATGCTTTTCACAGGGTGAGAATTAGGAGCAGTTGTTATCCCATTAAAAAAGTGATTTAGGGTAAACGGTGTCTTCTACTGATCAGAAAAAGAGGGTGTGGGCAGACACATAATCTACCTGCGACACTTCCAAATCTTAGCGTGGGGAATCTCTTTACAAGTCATGGGCACGATTGCTAGATCAGTTCTCCAGACAGGAATGTGCCATGAAAGACACGGGGAGGAAGGAAGTGGCCAGCAGGGGTTACGGCCTAAGAAGAGGACAGGGAGAGATTACAAACAAAACAAAACCAAAAAAACCGACAAAAAACACCTGCACAGTTAATAGCCTAAATTAATACAGCTTAAATAAAAGCCAGCAATTTAAACTCTTTTCCCTCATGTTGTCTCCTCAAGTTCAGGTTCAGGGCACTTTTCAGACTAGATAAACCAACCTCTCTATTTCTGATCTTCCTTTCTGAGATAACAAGAACTAAACATACATTAATAGATTTTCACAGAAGGGAAAATGTACAGAGAGGAGCACAAACAAATTCAACATAAAATGATAGGGGTCTTTATTATTGCTGTTTGTGTCTTTTTTAAAGAAGCCTCCTTTTCCACCTCACACATGGAGTGGGGATTGTGCAGTTTTAAAAGCTGTATTCAAAGTTAACTCTAAGCCTCACTCAACAGTTCCCACCTCATGTTTTCCGGTTTTCCATTTGTGGGTTTGGGTATTATTTCAGCACTAGTAACCAACTTTTTCTTCTTTCCTCTAAGTAACTAACTGGTTTAAG
Source organism: Capra hircus (assembly GCF_001704415.2). Lineage (NCBI taxonomy): Eukaryota > Metazoa > Chordata > Mammalia > Artiodactyla > Bovidae > Capra > Capra hircus. The sequence goes on from NC_030812.1 coordinate 72,590,061, forward strand.
ATAACTAAGAAATAAAAATACCATCAGTATTCAGTCTTTTCATCAACTAGGGGCCATGGGTCAAAAAAATGTTTTGGCAAAGTAGCTGAATTACTTCTGTTCAGCTTGATAAGGTGGTCCAATTCATAGATTAAAAAAAAAATCAAGAGTATTTTCTCAACAAGTGCAGAAAAATCATTTCTCTCTTAATAAAGTCATACATTGTAAACTAAGGAAGTGAGAGAACTGTTAACAAATACTCGGTTGGATGACTTAACAAGGTGGAGGGAGGCAAATCTTAATAAGGTAGAAGTACATTATACTTAAGAAATCCCCAAATAAGATATCAGAGGACAAAAACAAACCCCAATTCAAGAGGAAGTGTACTCTAACAGACCAGATTTCAAGAAAACTTAAGTAACATAAACGTGAGCTTCATGAGACTATGGATACTAATGTATATGGAAGGATGTACATGCTTATAAGAGCTTATGTAAATACATATGTTTAGAAAAGTGCACTCTGGTGTAAAAGTAGGATATATTAATAGTTTCCTAATCCTCAAGTTTCACCGTGAGCATAAGAAAAAAAGATCTTTCATTTACTTCTTGAAGACCATTAGGGGAAAGATGTGGATTTTAACTAAATTACTATAGGAGGTAATGAAATATTGATTATTTGGGTTTTATGCTTGGATAAACAAACACTTTCGGTAATCTGGGTGTCACAATCTAAGAAACATATCCGCAAAGTGAGGAGGCTGGACCAAATTATGGCTAAGTTCCTTCAAGCATGTGTTCAAGCCTACTTTCAAGGTCTGCTCTAAATGGCCAGGTGTGTACACCCCCTCACCGTATCTCAGAGAACTGCTCTCTCCTGTTTACTTCCAGCAACACAGAATGCATACTCCACATGCATTCTGGAAGGGCATTAATGTTTTAAGATTGCTGGGAGTCTCTGGCAGACTGTGGAAACAGTTCATTAAAAAGGTACCCTTATTGACTTTGGAGAAATTAGGGTGTAAAAATCATTTCCAGACAATTCTACACTGTGCCTGAAGAATCATTTCATGCTGACACGTTTTTCTCAGGAAACTATTTCTTAACAATGTGGGTAGTTAGACTAAGCATGCATTCAGAAAGAGATCTTTGGAGAGAGGTCCCAATAAAAGACTTGCAAAACTCAAAAACTTGACTTTTTTATCAGGCTAGATCATTTTGTCCATATTTTAAATAACATGTGACCACCAATCATGAGACTCGAGCTATAGCTAGGCAGTTTAAATAATGGAGAGTAATAAAGACGTTACCATGGCTGGTCAAATCAACAAATCCTGTATGAGTCAAACGTTTGTAGAAGAGTGTAGGTTGTTAATGATGCCATTTGTTTCCTTCTAGATGGCTCTTAAAGAAAGAGCCCCACTGGCTGTGGACCTTCTGATATAGAAAAGCCTTATGCACTGAGTATTTGGTTTCCTCTCATTCCTACCCACTCTCCACTGGCATCAATTCCTCACCTCACTCTCACCAAGACACTGCTCTCTCAAAGTATGTGAAACAGGAACACACACATTTCAGGAAGCTTCTTGCCATTTACAGAAATCAAAGCCCTAATGATCTAAAGAGGGATGTGAAATGAAAAGAAAAGCAGAAAAGGGAAAGAGCTGGTTTCAGGCTATGCTGGTCCTGTTATTTATGTATGCACATGAGACGACAGGAAGAAAAGACTTTAAACCTGCTGATCATCTCTCAAGTATATTTGTGGAACACAGAATATCTGTGGGCATAGGGAAGGGAAAAGAATATGTCCAGTAGACTGATTCTAGCAATGACCAGGAAACCCAAAGGCTTAGTTTTTGCACCCAGGGGCAAGCGCAGTGGCAGAGAAGCATGCTTGCATTCTTAAATATATAAATATATATATATCCACAAGGAAAAAGAAAATAAAAATTAAATAAACTATATTAAAAAAAAAAAACAAACCAAAGAAACAGAAAAAAAAAGGCTGGCTTGTCAGGGGATGGGGACGAGAAGGCCCCGGTGTGTGTACTTACATAGAGGTCAGCACCGTAAAATCCGTCCTGGTAAACCACACTGCAGAAAATCCACACAAAAACAAAAACAAAAAAACAAAAGAACAGAAACACATTCCGGTTATTGAGGACGGCAGCATGCACATGCGCTCTACACAGGCAGGTGATGTATGAATACGGACCCTGGGCTGGAGAGGTTGGGGCAGCTCTGGGACAGGCAAGGCAGGGGAGGGTTGCAACCCTAGAAGGAAACGCCTGCCAATCTAGTAACTAGAGTGGGAAGAGAACAATAAACAGCATCCCCAGAGGGCCAAGTATAGCTATGGAGAACCTGCTGGATTGGAAACACCAACCTTTCATATTGAGAGTATTAAAAAAAATAAGCTTGTCCTAAGAGGACGTTTTTCTTCAAAAAGGGTGTGTGTATGTGGGGGTGGGGGCAGGGTTTGTGCAGAGAGGGGTTAAATATGAAAAAAGGAAAAAACAAAAACAGAAAAAGCCCCAAAGAATCCCACTAGGGCAGGACCTGTATGCAAAGTATGCTTCAACATTATGTTTAGTACTTTGTTATCAGTTTCAGAGAAACGTAGAAATTCTTTTCTGATATCCATACATCACCTGCTTTTTACCCTGCACATTAGACATGCGATAAGATTTGGCTGATCACACAAGCATGCAAAGTATTATTATTCAGCATTTTAAGAACCAATGCAACACCTCAGAAAAACAAGTCAATCAATTCTGACCAAAGTAAACAGAGAAATGTAATTAAAAAAAAAACACAACCAAAAATACCCACAATGCATTGCTTTCACAAGCAGAGATAATGAGCTAAAGGTTAAGGTGATTGGTCCAAGGTCCAAGAATTGAAAGGTGCAGTGGGGATCCCAGATAGTAACAATATAATCCAGAGTGGGGGGAGTAACTGGAAGACTTTAAGGGTTCTTTTTTGACCATAAGAATATTCATGGAATTCTGAAAAATACAGTTGATAACTGAGGTTCTGGGCATGACCTGTTTTATTTAAATGAATAAAATCGAGAAGGTAGCTTGATTAGGAATAAAAAGATTTATTTTCCTGTTTAGAAAATAAATTTGTATTGAACAAAAAAAATACACGATTCTGTTTTTAATCCTAAGCAACACTAAACTATTATAATGAAGATATAGATTTCAAGCCTTTTGAGGTATTTTGTGCATACAATTTCCCCAAAACGTTATGTTGGGACCAAAAGACAGAATAGCAGTAGAGAAAAAAAGATAAAGAGTCTTTTCACTAAACCAAGATTTGGTTATTTAAAATTAAAAGATCTGTTTATCATTTATTCAACTAAACAAGCTGGAAATTTTCACTACTACCTTCTCTGCTATAACAAACAAGCTAGCAAGTGAGGTTATCAAGTCATAGTTTTAATATGAATATGAAAATAATTTATTTTTTACAGGTAGCTATAAAGTTTCTGAATTCTACTCCCAGTGAGGTTCTGTTGTATTTACAGGATAGTATGATAACACTTTGTGATGCCCCAATTATTCTGTGCCTTTGTATTATTACACAACAGGCAAATTCATCACTGAGGTCATTTAGATAAATTCTGTCCATTTTCAGTCTCCAATTGCAGTTAAAATCTGAGGTTAGAAAATAATCTGCCTCTCAATTGCATTTTAGTAAAAAAGAGACTTGTTCATAATGAGAAGGCTGATAAAATGCCAAAGCATTGATGCCAAGTGGTGACTAATTAACCTTCAACTATTTTAGTAAGGGGAAATAGGCAAAGTTCGAAAATATTTCTTCTATAGAGAAGAGTGGTGGCATTAGTTTTATGCTAAACTGTTTCACTCATTGGGAATATTCACCTAAATCTAGGAGAATTCCAATATTCCCTATATCAAATGCCACGAGGAGGCTAGAACACAATGATTAATGATGAAATTAGTTCACTAAGCTAAAAAGCAATTTTAGGCCACTCCCCATAAAATACTGGACTTATTCCTTGCCATCTTCCATGTAAACAGGTGGTTTAGTTAATAAAAAATAAAACATGGGAAATTAGTGTTCAATGTAATGCACAGAAATTGATGTGATTAGACATAAAGGTAAAATATCTTTGAGCAAATATATACCTAACACAGACTTGGTAGAGAATGGGTTTTCAAGTCTGGCCAATATACTGAAATGACCTATATTGAATAGGAACGAATTCAACCACTTGATAAAGTAACTCAGGAATATTACAAAATGCAATCCCATGTTTCTGGTGAGCAGTATCTCTTTGCAAACATGACAGTACAATCTTTTGGACTGAAATGGAAGACACTTTGTAAACAATTTTCCTAGTGTGTAGAACATCCAAGGCTCAGTTTTATGTTTTACTTGAATATTTCTTGATGAAACAATATTATATCTTTAGTCACTTCTTTAAAAGGAGATGTCAGAGGTTGAAGGTCAAAGGTCAAGTTGAGAGGGAAAAAAGGATAAAATTAAAAGTAAGTAATGGTAGAAGATGGAGATGATGGAATGCATGGGATTTAAACATCTATAAACTGCAAACAAAGGTTTATTTCTAAAGTAGTTCCCCTTCCAGTGGCTTCTGGAGCCTGCCAATTTCAACACCCATTATTTGTCTTGTCTGATAAAAATGCTTTAATTCTGTGTAATTGAGGACCCCAAATGGCATGTCCCTTTGGTCTATGACTGACTACTAAATTAGTACACCTCACAGTCAATTTTGCTGTCAGAAAAGGACCTACAAAGGAGGCTCTTCCCCTTTACATTTTTACTAAGTAGCAATGAATAGGCTGCTCTGCCACTGTTTATTCTTCAGTAAGTATATGGGAAAAAACCTGTCACAGGCAGAAAAAAGATGAGGAACACAAACGTCACATCTTTGAAGAAAGAAAAGTCCTGATACAACTAACTTATAAAAGTCCACTTTTTATGTAAAAATATACATTGTAGGCTGACCTTGAGAAACAACGGAAATCAAAACCTGCCATCTTCACTCCTTCTCCCCCATTCAGTAACAAAGGATTTATTTGTTGCTATGGAATCATTCCACTGCATGAGACACCCTCCATACAAAAATCAAAAGGTGAAGGATGCTCAGCTCCATTAGTTGTTTTACCATCATTCAGAAGCCAACTGTAGTTTAATTCTTCCTACTTCTCCCTTTCTCCCTTGATTCAATTGGACTTGGCTCATCTTTGAATTAACCTCTTTTAATCCGTCTCCTACAAAGAAAGCAAATCCATTGTGGGTAACTAGCTCTGCTGCTCACCACCCAGGCAGTGAAACCACAAGGGAGGGCACATGTGAGAGCCTCAGCCCCAGCAAGGGTGGTGGTGAGGGGTGAGCCCAGCAGATGCAGTCTTGCACTACAATCTTCAGCTCCTAGTTTGGTTCTCTGCAGGAGTGTTAATCCAAATTCGTGCGATGCTGAGTGAACTCCATGCCAACACACTGCTAGTGAACACAAGACAGTTCTGGCTACTGTCTTAAGCCACTACTGTGAGGGCTTAAGGTGGCCAAGATGAAGATTTATATAATGCATTGATATTCTGTTACATTCTGACAATGGTATGGTTCTTGCCATCTAATCTGTTAATTTGCAAATATTCAGAGTCTCTACTATGTGGCAGGGCAACAACCCAGAAGTTATAAGAGGGCCATGGTATTCTGGTTTTATCCAGTTGCTTATTTGGGAATCTACTGCTTACCCTGGATAGGCGGGAATGGCTGCTGGAGGTACCGCTCGGACTGCGCCATATACCGTCCGCCCTCTGCCCCTCAGGTGGGCTCCTCTGAAAGCGGCCGCCGTGGTGGCTGCAGTTGGGTAAGGGAAGCCAGGAACTAAAGGGAGACCCAAAATATGACAGAAATGTCAACTTGCATTCAGCAGCACGTGTAACATCACAACCTGCTTTACAACAATTACAGGAGAGATGAAAAGGTACCTCCACATCACAACTTTTCTCAAAAAGAAATGGAAATATGCGATATGCCATAACTCATTGACACCATGCCTCACTTATCACAAATCATGAGTTTTCTTTGTTCCTTCCCAATTTTGGCCTTGCAATGCAAGCTGATGAGAAACAGGTCAAGAAACTTGAGAACTGCTGCCATAATGGAGATGAGACTTTTCATTTCTACAGCCAGTTTAAGTTTGATATAAACTCTTTCACTGACTGATTATTAATCTTATTTCCAGATGTTATTACGTCAATTTAAATAATTATTTTTCATAAGCATATCCTTTTGTGCTTTGACATGCCACTACATTCCAAGGCATACTAAATAGTCTTCAGACACGTCATGAGTCCACCTTACTCTTTATCTAACATGTTTCAATCCAGAAATGAGAGGTGAGAAGGAAACTGCCTCTCCTCTGCAGCCCTGTGTCCTTTAAAGAGGCAGACATTCTCTAAGGGCCTGTTTTAAGTGTGCTATCCTCTGCAAAGCATGCAGCGACATTGATTCCTTATCCACTGAACTCTGTTTAATTATATCTCTTGCTGGAGCTAAATAGCTCAGGTCAAAATGACTTTAGAGGTACCAACAGAGCTGAGAATAATCAATAAAACTGGAGCAGCGTTTGAGTGGTATTCTACTCAAGGGCCCAGAGCTGACTTGCAGATAGCATGTACATGTTCTACCAATAGTCCCTTCTTTGTTTGCTTCATTACCAAAGTGCAAAACTAAAATTTTCTTTACATGCCCTCATTCTCTTCTACCTTTTCCGACTATTTGTGCTTTATGGCCATCTTAACATTTGATCAAAAAGATTCTAGCACAGGACAGGGCATTAATGATAGTATTTAACTCTCTCGTGAATGCCTCCTTTTCAGTTACGTGTATTTGGGGGTACAAAAAGACCAATACCTCGCTGTTTATTCACAACAGTCAAACTCTCAAACTCCAAGCCAGGTCAACATAGGCTACTTACTGATTAAAGGAATGTAAGTGTTGATGCCCCCTCTTCCTGACAGGGGCACGGCTGCATCGTTGCCTAGAGACACATCTGCTTGGAAGCTGGATGCTAAGTGTATTTAGGAAATGAAAAGGTGCAAAAAGATTACCAAGGAGTAGGAAAGTGAAAAATAACAGATTTATATAAATAAATAAATAAATAAATAAATATGTAAATAGCACAAATGGAAAAATTAACTTAAATACTACCTGCATACAACTCAGGGCCATATACAGCTCCAACTACTGGGCTTAATTTCCAGCCTGAAATGGAAGAGAGGACAGTGAGCAAATGTTTAAGACTACATGAGGAACAGACAGAAGGTAAAGGAGGGCTTCAGATGCTCTGGATTCGTTTTTGCCTGGTACCATCTTCTTTTTAGGATGCTGGTGGGTGTTTGTTTACATGAGAGGGTGATGATATTTTTGGACCTGACCCTCTTTAAGCAGGACTAGCACAGTGAAGGGATAATGAAGATTTGGCAGAGGGAGAAGCGGCAGGGGAAAGAGGAGGTGAGAAAAAAATTGGGAGGGAGGAAGGAAGATGGAGAGGGAATGAGAGAAGGAAAAAGAAATACAAATAAATCCTGGGGGTTTTGTACACTGTCTCTCACAGAACGGCTAAATGACCTAGTCCTTGTTCAGAAGAAGGGAAAAAGGCACAATATATGTAATTTGGTATCGCACTGTGATGCGCTGTCTTCTATATCATCTTGACATTGTTTATTACTCTAGCTGTTTTATTATAAAACAGTATCCTCTGACTGAATTAAAATCTGACCTGGACCTCTGAACTCCAGGTTCATTTATAGCATGCTAATGGTATTCTGGGTAAATGGAAATCTTTCATTGGGATTTCCCATTGAGATTTCACTGGAATTTATTTAACCAAGTCACCAAGGAGAGAGATGCAATGATAAAATTCAAGGTATGTTCCTAACTCTGGTGCATGTCTTCTGAGATTTTAATTTATAAGAAGCATATTTACATTAATCAGACTTTTAAGCTAAAGAATACAAGACCACTACAGAACATTAGTGTAAACATTTTAAGTATTTCTAAACAACATTAGGTTTGATGTCACTTTAATTTCTACGTTTCCTTTTTAATATTTATAGGAATATGGTAAGTGGTTAAAAAAAAAAAAGAGAGAAATGCTCTATTGCCCACTGATAGAGTAGCATTCTACATGAAAACTCTTAATGAATATTTCTTGAATTTTATCATCTTATAAAATTTTTATAAATAAATAAAGCCATTTTATTTTTCTGAAAAATTGGCCCTTTGGTTTAATTCTTTTATAACATTGTAACATTGTGTCACTGCTAAGTTGCTTCAGTCGTGTCCGACTCTGTGCGACCCCATAGACGGCAGCCCACCAGGCACCCCAGTCCCTGGAATTCTCCAGGTAAGAACACTGGAGTGGGTTGACATTTCCTTCTCCAACGCATGAAAGTGAAAAGTGAAAGTGCAGTCGCTCAGGCGTGTCCGACTCTTCGCGACCCCATGGACGGCAGCCCCCCAGGCTCCTCTGCCCGTGGGATTCTCCAGGCAGGAGTACTGGGGTGGGCTGCCATCGCCTTCTCCGACTGTGTCACTGCTACTCTATAAATATGCGACTGGAAAGATGAAAAGGCCAATCACCAGATGCAAATAACTACAAGCAAAGACATTACTCAAGAGAAAACCCATTCATTTGGAATCATTCCAATCCCCCATTCATTATTTTATGTGCTTATAGACACGCCTCTTCATTATTCTGCATGAAAATTTCAAAATTTGTCTTTAAATCCTACTGGAGTTGTAAAAGCACAAATATTCTGCATTGTTAGACAAGTCAGGAGACTCAAAGCCAGTAAGAACATGCTGAGAATTCACCAGAAGGCACCTAGCATGCTATTTGCAGAATCTCTTTTTAACACAGCAGCTGAAGGTTTCTAAAGTCTGCCTCCAGTAGGCTTGAGTAGTGATTTAGAATAGTATTAAAAAATGAACTTTTCCTTTCCTATCAGTGGCACTACTACTTAAGCACTCCCTTTAAATGCATACAATGGATGCACATGATAATAATGGAATATTGTCAACAAAAGCTTGAATATGTTTAGTTTTGTACACTTTACAATGTATTTTTACGAGTGTTTATGTCACTTGATTTTCACAAAACTGAAAAAGAGTGGTAAGATAGGTACCACTTTTGGGACAATGAGTAAATATCCATATTATATTTCCCTGGGCTTTATTTCCTGAAGAATAAGCTAAGAGGGCTGGATTTTGATGACTTCTAAAGAAGAGCCTGGTGGTGCTAAAATTCTGGCTGCCACTTGATAGCGGTGAAAACAGAAATGGGTTAGGAAACTGGCCCACTGTCACAGAGTAAAATGGAGAGACAGATTAAACAGGAAAATTCCTGTCTTCTCAATTCCAGTCAGTAGCTCTGTCTGTCCCACTGGATCTAAAGGAAATCCGACATACTTTGCCTCTCCTTATTTTGTTTAAATTTGATTTTTTAAAAATCAAAATTGCAAAAACTTGTTTTTGTGAAGCAGTGAAAAGAAGAAAACAAAAGGTAACTTGGAAGGTGATGGTATCCCAAGATACACCACTAGTAAAATGACTAAGGAAAATGCAAGTTACACTAATAAATGCAAATTATGCTATACTCTATTTGAAAAGCTGAGCTACACATATTTATTGAAGGCCAACTAATACATTTCTTCTTGACTTAAGACATGACCAGCACATACTGTCATACTCTAGCAAAAGAGGGAGAAACTCTTCTTTTTACTCTAGATAAAATCTCATGCAGAACTCTAAAATATACAATAGTGAATGACGTTCTTCAAAGTAAAGCCATGGGCCTCAAGACCCAGTCCATTCAGTTTTCTTTCCCCCCGAAAGATGGTCCTGTGGAACACAGTGTGCAAAACTACTCTTGTGCTATAGATTAAAATTATATCCTGTCTTACTCAGGCAACATGAATCTAGATTAACTTTGACAACCGAAGCAGAAGTTCTGTTTTTGTTAAACAAAATATTTACAGAAAAATTCCCACTTAATGAGAAACATTTATAAAACTCACTACATAACATGTAACCATCAAATATAAAATATTTTTATTTTTACACAAACACATACCCCGTGGCTATTACCTCTAGAGCATTCCTTTAAAAGGAGAACAAGAGGTCAGGAATTATTCCACTCATGTTCAGATAAGTAAGATCTTAAACAAGCCTAACATATTAAAAAGAACTTCAGCAGCTAAAAGAAGGTTATGAGCAGAAATCTCAAATGACATGCTCACACTATATAACATGGATTTTACTGAGACTAAGACTGTAATAATTAAAAAAACCAAAAAGGTAATTTATAAAAATAAACTCTGCCAGGTAAAAAAAATACTTCAATGTGCATGAAAAAAATTGAAGACTGAAATCAAGAAAGTCTTTGACGTTTGTGAAAAGTTCATGTATTTATACAAGAATAGATGACATAAGTGACATTTTTCTGAAGACGATTCGTAACCTCTTACCATTTGCATATGGTGTGACCATCTTCTTATTGGTCATTACACGTGCTGTAGCATTATTCACCTACAGGTACAAAGTAGAAAGGGGGGGCAGGGAGGAAGGAGACCACATTAGGGAACATGGAGGTGCTTATTCAATAACAAAGTACTCAGTTTACAATGCAAATTTCAGAGATAATTTATTTAAATAATACAGCAATATAAAATATTAATATAGTATTTTAATTAAAGTGTTCATTAAATGAGGCTAACAAGAGTAAAATACAGTTTCTTGGTCTTCAAATGGAAAACTAGGGCAACTTTACCACCCAGGACTCCAAAGAAAAAGTACATTTGCAAGTTCTTTGGAGACCTTTTAACAGAGAAGTCTCTGCACTGAGGAAAATATGGAAAAAATTGGAAAGAGCCCTGTTTGCATGTGAACTTTGAAGTTCATTAATAAAACAGAGGCTTGCTACATTGGTTCAGGAAACAGATTTACAGGAAGATAGGAGAAAAAAAATCTGTGGATCTGATCTGTTCTTATGTTTATCGTTGTTTACATGCTTGTATAAAATTTTACTGTTTGAAAAGAAAAGTATAGGAACTTAGATTCCTATGTTGATAGGCTTTAGGACTATTTTGAATTTTCTTGATTATGTGCCCTCCTCATTTAAGAAGAAAGTTTTCAGAAGGCTGTTAAATCAGGCACTTAAAAGAATTGAAAAAAAAAAAAAAGCTTTATGTTTCTTTTGTTTTATGGTACTCTCTACCCTCATTACAGAACTGCATAATTTAAGCATTCTCAGTAAGGTAAGTAGGCATTATGAAGATGGTGCTGATAAAGAAAAGATGAATGGGGCTTAGAAGCCACGATCCTGTAGTCAGTCCAGTGTCAGAATCAGCTCCAAAGTTCTTGCAAGGAGGGTAGAGCCTTACCATAGAACCTGGTTATATACTATGTTGTCAGGTACATAGAAACAGACCAGTTTTTAAAAGAATTATAAAACACAAAAATTATACAAAATGTTTTATTTCACTCTGTGGATTTATATTACGTTAAATTTGAATAGCAATAAATTTGCTACCAAAAACTCCACCAATTTTAGGTGGAGTTGGAACCAAAAATGTTTTGTGTTTTTTTAAGATTTGTATAGTGATCACCTTCCTATGTGAGGAAGAGCTTGAAACTTCATTTACTCTAGTTTGCCCATAAAATCATATCAACATTTCACATTTAAAAAGAAAGAATGGGATACAACAATGATGAGACTGAGAGCATGCAGTTAAGAAACACACACACACAAATAAAAGAAAGAAAAAAAAAACAATCAATTTTGGAAAGACGGGAGAAAGTGAAGAGCGAGGCTCTCACAGACAAGGATTAGAATGGGTCAAGAGCTTCTACTTAGCTGCTAGAGCAGAAAGCACCCAAGCACTTAAAGGAAAAATGGCCAGAACCAATCAGAAACCACCAGTCAGCAAAGAGACCAATAGCTGCACAGAACAGAGAAGGGGCGGGAAGGACTAGGGCGGAGGATGGGAAGAGAGTGGGTCAGGAGAACAAAAAGCAAGGGAAGAGAAGAGAGAAAGTCAGGAAGGCTGTCACGGGCAGGAGAGAGAGCTGTCAAGGGCAAAGAAGGGACAGTCATAGCTACAAACAGAGGTCTGGGAAAGAGGAAAAGGAGGAAAGGAAGTAGGGGCAGGAAGTGCATTAATAAAACCAGCCAAACTGGAGTTCAGTAACTCTGAGTAAGATGTGCAAGGGGAAAAAAATCACCATGACGTCAGTACTCAAACAGCTCAGACGGCTACAAAACAATATGTACATCCAGAGTCCAGGCGGCATTACTCAACAGCATTGAAAATAAAAGGGGGAAAGGAAAAGGAAGAGGAACAAGTCAAATCACATTTTGTAGTGTTAATGTGAGATGGCAGATGGACTTTTTCTTTCTTATTTGTTCGTAATTACATTTTTAAAAAGCTTCTTCTCTAGTGCTTTGGTTTCACTTACCGCCAACGGGCACCATCGCCAGCATTGTGTATAGTTACCATGGAAAGAGTGAGTCAAGTGAAGGGCCCTAAATGCTAAACCATTGGAAAGGGAGGGGGGAAAAAAAGCAAAATATGCAGACATCTTACTCAAAATGGTGGCTTTTATATTTCATACTTTTAAAAACTGGGAAAGGGGAAAGGAGCCAGTTAACCTTCACCGTGTGATGAAAAGGGCCAGTGAGCACCAGGTGGCCAACTCAGTCTCAGTTTTAGTACATGCTACAGGTAGCCACCCAACCCTCTGCTGGAGAATTTTATCCAGTAATTGCTGAAATTCTGGATATTAGATATATTTAAAAACCACATGAGTTTTGGATTCTTTCCTCCCCACCTCCCAACCTCTACTATCTTTTATTCCTTACTTATTACACGCAGGTGGAGGCAAACTGGACTCCCAAGAGAGAGAGGATACTGGCTGGCCCCTTGATTCATTACAGGACACATTTCTAAACTGGACAGTTTTTAGACGTTTTCAATGTTAGTTTTATTTTGGCCTGATTACAGGACTTCAGAGTCTCGCAAACCGAAGCAAAGGAAAAAAATCAACAGAGTAGAAGGATGAACATCTCAGAGGAAAAAAGTAAATGAAATCAAATACATATACATTCGCACACAGGTAAATTGAAAGGAAAACCCCCAAACAATCAAAAAATGGGGGGGGAGGAGGAAAGAAGTGTTACTTTTACAGCATTTTAGTGCAAGAAAGTGAAGGACACAGAGACACAGTACACACACCACAAACAAGACAGGGTTCCAAATGTGAAGTAAGTGAGGCAATACATAAAAAGAGAAATAAAAATATAAACCAGAAGTTGAATTATTGAAGACATGCACCTCGATTTTACGGCCCTCTACCACGGTGCCGTGTAATTTCTCCCTGGCCCTGTCTGCATCAGCACTATTCTCGAAAGTTACGAACCCGAATCCCTGCATGCAGCGGGAGAAGGGGGGAAAACATGCACATCGTTATATTGAAGTATTCATTTCTTGGTAAATAGAAAAAAAATATCACAGTATGAAACTGACATCAGCAACAACTCAGCAATACTCTCCCAAAGTCACATTGTTGGTCCATGCATATTTTGTAAAGGGAAATGAAATCCAATAAAAGGATAAAGAACTATAGTAGTAGTGATAATAGTAATAATGTGATTAACAACAACAATAATAATAATGAAATAAAACAAAAAGCATGTGAGGCCAGACCAAAACTGAGGTATAGAGTTACTCGGGTCAAACTAGTCAACCGAGAACCTGAACATTTAAAAATAATCCTATCTCTCTCATTTCATGCTGTTAATGTACATGTCCCTTTATCTAATACTAAAAAATAATCAAATCTATTACTCCTCAGCAACTTCTATATGAAGCTTGATATTTGGGTGCCAGCGTCATAAAATGAATTTGTTAGGTCTGACCATTTTAGCTTCACTTGGCCTACGTCTTACAGCACCATCAATTCCTCTGGGAACGGAACAATTTAAGACATAGTGTGGATGTTTGATTCGTGGGTACTGGGTGTGGGAGAAGCGAGCACTCATGTTCGTCTAAGCAATTGAAAAGACCATTAGGCAGTGGTCGATTATAACTTTTCTTCAATGTGAATTTTAAACAAACAGATTGACACAAGAGTAAGAATATGTTCAGCTGGAGTTCAGAAACTGCTTATCCAGATCTGCCTAAATTATATATCTGTTGAAGCCTACTCAATGTGTTCGTTTTTTTTCCATATGTAGAGAGAAAAGGAATTGTCAAAAGACAGTGGGAGTGAGATCTAGTTGGTGACATGAACTGCGTACTATTCAACAGGAAAGAATACCATAGAACAGCAACAGGATTAATTTATTTGTCCACCATAGACACTGGAAACAAACAAACCATGAGGCTTTCATTCGTCAGCAGAAAACGCAGGAGACCAGGGAGCTAACCCGCTTTACTCCTTTGTGTGCAAGTGTGTGCGCTGTCGCTTCAGTCGTCTCTGACTCTCTGCGATCCTATGGACTACAGCCGCCAGGCTCCTCGGTCCATGGGACTCTCCAGGCAAGAATACAGGAGTGGGATGCCCTTTCCTCTACTTCCTTTGTTCACGCTATATCTGAAAAGCCAGTCTGGGTCATCATCCTGCTACCAATTTCAACACCAGCAGGATTTACTATATACTGCAGGGCTATTTCAAAAAGCACTTCATCAGCTTCATTCTAGGCGCCTTGTCCTTGTCTCGCTACTCAGCAGCTATAACAATTTCTCAAGCTATTTTCCTCTGTAGAGCGGTAATTTCTTAGAGTTTTCGGAGACAGTCCTCATTTTTCAATAGCTTCACTGTCCCTCCAGCATTCTTTGAATATTCCATTGTAGGATAACCGGAACCCTTTATTTTTACGGAAGTTCTGCTTTGCTGCTTCATCCATGAGCACTCCTATATATATGACACATATTCTTAACTGAGATGGCCAGCAATATGCACTGTTCGATAAGATTTTATAAAAGCAATTTCATCATTCCGAAGGATCTGATGACTCAGCATCTAAATGATTATACGATTGGGTAGCAATCCGTGGAGGATTCCAGTGGATTACCTCCACCTTCAATCTGGATATCTAGAAAGTGAAATGCTAAGCTGAAAAGCATTTTTTTGTAAAAAATATGTAGCTTAGGATATAATACTATGGGTAATTTTAATGAAAAATGTTCCTTTAAAATGTATATGTGTTGAAAATATCAATGGGAACTCATTTTCAGAAACAAATTTTGATATCAAGATGTTATAGCCACTTTGACAACTCAAGTTGTACAAGGGCAAGCTACTAATTAATTATTCCATCTGTCACACTAGCATCTAAGGCAGGAAGCCAGTTCTCCAATCCTGGAGAGCCCTCCAATAGGAAAGTCAAATCTTTTAAAAAAGGTTGCAGGTTGTAATGAGGTTTTGTATCACATTTTAGAAGTACTATAAGCTGTATTTCAACTGTTTGTCACAGCCTCATACATTTGATACCTTCAGTTAAATTAGTGAACTATAAATTATCTGATGTCCAACTAGCACCTAAGTTTTTAATTCTAGCATTGACTATCTGTATCTATATACCCATATACATACATACATACTTGTCTTTTAAATACACCCATGGGTAGAAAGGATTAACCTGTTGGTCTCCTTTTGAAGTAAAGACATGGAGTCAACCTGAGGTTAAGGACTCAAGCATCAACAAGGCCCAGAGCAACAGCAAGGTCTTCTTCCTTCTGTGTAGCTTTTTTTCTACAGCTAATGGTGAGAAAATTAGAAACTACACTTCGAAATCTAAGTTCTGAATTCCATTAACTAAATTACATTGGTCCCACAGTTTTTAAAATTTCTGCTTTCAAGTCTAATTGTTAAATGTGTTCTATGATCCTCCTTTCTGTAATGTGTTGACGGGCCATCTGTGACACAGTGGCTGCATGGTATCATAAGCACTGGCAGCTCATGGTCAGCAAATGACAAAGTTTAACATTGAAGCCTACACGTGTAAGATTTTTTTCAATATGATTTTAGTATTCTGGAACAAAATTTCACTTTTAAATGCTTTTAAAATATTTTATAAGGAAAAGTACTTATAAACTAAAAGAAACTCTAATTAAGGTACCAAAGACTTAAAAATGAAGCCATCTTTACGGCATATTTACTAACCTAAGAGGAGGAAGAAGGCCTTGTAGATAATTTTGGGATTTCTTGATAAGAAACACAGAGCTAAGAGGATTTCTTTCTTTCCTTCGAAGGTAAACAGACCTTGTGTCAGGCAGAGAAACAGCCCCCCCAGCTGTCCATGGCCTAATCCCCTGTGAATGTGTTCCCTTACAGGGCAGAAGGGGTTTTGCAGATGTGATTAAATTAATGACCCTGAGATAGGGAGATGATCATGGATTATCCAGGTGAACCCGATGTAATCCAAGGGTGCTTACAAGTGAAAGAGGAAAAGAGGAGAGTCAGAATCGAAAGGCTGGGCTGGCCATTGCTGACTTTAAAGGTGCAAGGGAGGCTTACAGGCCAAGGAATGTGGGCTGCCTCCAGAAGCTGACCAAGGCAGGCAGTGGAGCATCCATCGCTTAGCGCCACCTGAAGGAAAACAGCCGCTGACACCTTGATTTTAGCCTAGTGAGACCCTCTTTGGACTTCCAATCTCCGGAACTGCAAGATAATAAATCTGTGTGGTATTAAGCCACACAGTGTGGCTTAATGTGTTTGTGATAATTTGTTCAGAAGCACCAGGAAATTAGGATACACTTCTCAGGATTAAGGTCTGTGATAAGGAAGGGGAGAAGCATCACCAGCATTTTTGGAGTATTGTTCTTAAGTACTTTTATCTTGAGTGGAAATTTCAAACAGGTGATTTTCCATCAACTCAGCTTCCTTCCTACCTGCTTATCTGTCGCATTTACAATTTGGTTTTATGAATATTAACTCAAAGTTTGAAAAAAATTTAAAGTACTGCTCCTTTAATAAAATTTACCCATTTTTGAAAATGTGCCAGGAATTGAGCTAAGGATATTCACAGACTTATAATAAAGTTACTAACAGTAAAACTCGCTTCCACAAAATTATGCTTAATGTTTCTTTATTCTTAGAAATCTAATTCATATTAAGCCTGGTCATTTGGATCTCTTGTTTTGAAAAAAAAAATTCATACAATCATGTCTAAACCCAATGGTTTTCTTAGAAGAGCTTCAAAATGATCATACATTTATCAAATAGGAAAATGTAGTAACTCTCCGAATAATCACAAACTCTTAACAGGAATAACTATTTAAGGTATGTAAGAAGATAAAGAACAGATAAACAAAAAGTAAAGTTTTATTTTTAATTAAAAAAATTATGTTCACACATTTGCTTGTACCAGAACTATCTGATAGAAATGTAACATAAGCCACATATATAATTTCAAATTTTCTTCTAGCTACAGTAAAGTAAAAATATGTGAAATGAATTTCAATAATGTATTTTATTTAAGCCAGTATATATGACATAATTGTAACATGGCATCATTATAAAACCGCTATTAGTGAGATGTTTAAGATTCTTTTTTTGATGTAAGTCTTTGAAATTGGCATTTATTTTATACTTAAAGCACATCCTCAATTTAGACTTGCCACATGTCAAATGGTCAGTATGGCCACTGCACTGGACAATACTCTTAACAAGGTTCTCGGCTTCCAAAGTTCTTCTATGTTAATAATTTAAACTTATCAGTGGTAATTCATGATTTACCAGCTATCTTAGCTGTCTTTTGGAAATTAAGAGATGCTGTATTTATCAGGTGTATGGTGTGGTTAAAACTTCGACAAAGTGTGACAAAAATGTTACTATCTGCCTTGATATCCATTTGTCATCAAGGGCACACAGGAGCCGAATAACTGTTACCTTTTTAGTCTGGCCTCAGACTGCAATAAATAACAAGCAATAGGATGAGCATTGTAAAAATATCTTAAAATTTGTATAATCTTTGAATTTTTCCATCTCAGAAGAATGAGAAAGAAAATTTACCATGTAACTTTTAAGGGAGAAATCAAAAGCAGATGGTTCTCCTGGGTATGGCCAGAACACAGAAATTAAAAAATAAATAAAAGAAAAATAAAACTAAAACCCATAAAATGGTAACAAAAGAAAATAAACTAAGACTTTTGGAATTACATGCACTGTTAATTCAGTTTTAAATATAATGAAAACATTTCATTTCAGCATTACCCATCAAATTTTACCAAAAATCACAAACGCCTACTTAGTGCAATTTCAAAAACAGTCTTTCGACCATATTTAGAAATAAATAATTTCCCTTTGCATAAAATCAAGAGCCAGGGAAATAGGAGAGAAATTACAGCACACTTCTTATGTCTGAGGAATGGGAATAAACATTTTATCTTCCCAAACTCCAGTCTAAACTATAGCTTAACCCAAACCCAGATTCCTATCATTCCAGAAAGCCACCTGAGAGAAGTAATGAGAACACATTAACTAAAAATCCACTAGAAATCTCAATAATTGTTGCTGTGCTCTATTTTGCAGTCCTTTAGTGGACTTAATAATTGACACTGTCTGAGGAAGTGCAGAGCTTCTACACAGTCAGTATTTGTAAGACATGTCCCTTCAAAAGTGACAACTGTACTTCAAAGTGTGTTGACAAAACTCTATGGGAAATCTAAATGTTAGAATCTGTGTATTTCTTTTAAAATAAGCTTGATAATTATCACAAATGAATTGCTATAGGGCTGGATGATGGTGAACAGGATTGTGGAAGGTCTGAATTTTAACAATGGAAGAGACTTTTGAAAAACTAGTCAGTCATTGAAAGTGTCTAGCAGACAGTACAAGGTCAAGAGTATTGGTTGTTGAATTAGGTGACCTTTAAGAGTTCTGTTTAAGATTCTATGTGAGATTTCTATATTTTAAATGGCTAACCACCTAGAACCTACTGTATAGCAAAGGAAACTCTGCTCAATGTTATGTGGCAGCCTGAATGGGAGATGAGTTTGGGGGAGAATCGATACATGTATATGTATGGCTGAGTCCCTTCACTGTTCACCTGAAATCATCACAACACTGTTAACTGGCTGTACTCCAATACAAGAATAAATTATTTTTCTTCCAATAAAAAGAAGAAAAAAAAGATTCTACGTTAAGAAAAATGACTGGAAGGACATACATGAGAATATTGTGAATAATCTCATTAACGAACTATGTATGTCCCCCTTCTCATTAAACATCATGTTTTCCTTTTATAATGATTTTTTAAAGGGTGCTTTTTAAAAATTGTTACTTAAAGGATCTATGAGGAGAGTGAAAATATAATTTACTGTTCAAACTAAGACACTTTGAGGGAGAAATAGGACATTAACAATTATACTAAAACAACAGGTATAAACTAGAACAACTAGGTATAAACTAGGATATATGGCTGCTCTTGCCATACATTATCTTCTTATTGTTTGTACTAATACTTTGTCATGACTGGTGAAATCTGGAGGATCAATAAAGCTATTCATATCTGTATAATCATTTTCTAGATTCTGAGTACATTAGTTAATTTTTTTGGTAGGGGTACCATTTTTCATCATATATCTTAATTGAACATTTTCAAAAGGATAGTCTATTCTTTATTTCAGTTAATCATAGAAAACTAAATACAGGTGACTGTACAAAGGAGTAGGGGGTAAAAGGAAGATTTAAAAAATCACGTGAAATAATTTAAATAAATATGTATGTATATGCATGTTATGAAATAAATTCATTTCATAATAGCCAAATTCAGAATATGCAGGTCAAAGGAGAAAAAAGGAAAGTAGTCAACAACAAAGAAGCAACTCCTTTCTGGAACACAGAAATCCTACTGCCCAGGCAAGCTAAAAAGGTAGGCTACTGGTAGGCAGGGAAGAAACGGGCATGGCAGCAAAAGTGTTCATTTTGTTTTTAAAGGGGTATATTCACAAACCTGGGTCCAATATTCTCATAAAAAATAAGACATGGCAATAAAGAGATGCTTTTTGTCTTGCAGCCCACTTGGTTAAATATTGTTTTACATGTAAGTATTACTTATGTCTAAAAACTTGTCAGTTTTTCCATTATTGCTTCAGAAAAAGTTCAATAAAGCTAACTTCTGTATAGAAAAGCACTCTTTAAAAAGACTGAACAATTCTTAGCTAAAAATGTAAGTTTCCTTTTCTCTGGTTCCTTCCAAGACATGTGGTAATTTTATAGTCAAGTCCAGACACAAAAGAAATGAGAAACTAAACTTAATTTACAAAAACCAAAGTACTCATTACTTTATCTTAGGTGGATCCCGGAAGAGGCATCTAGGTTTTGACTCCAAAATAAATCTCTATTAATAAGCCTATTCCATAAAAGAATTCTGAGTAACAGTTAAGAAGGGCAAAGGATGAAGACAGGTTTTGTATCCGTTCTGGAAGGCAGGTGCAAGGCAATTCTGAATTTTGTTCTTTAACACATTTTCCAATCAGTACGTAGTCTATCTCCCCTGCAGTAGCCCAAAGAAAAAGGGGCAGTGAGGACACAGCATAAGCTGAGAGAAGGAGCATATACTTTTAGATTCCCCAAAGAGAAAGGAAGGCTTGTGTCATTTTAAATGAAAACTACAGGGGAGAAGCAATTGAATTGGATAAATTAAAAAATTTTTGGTAGTAGGCAAATCCTTGAAGTCAGTGAAAGAAGCCTTAGAAAGATCAATTTCCTTTGCTTCACAAGAATTCAAATTATTTTCTTGGTAAGGAGCAAGTCCTCAATGCCTGACAGAATTTTATTGGGCTTCTGGCTGTTAGAGTCTAGCAAAGAGTATTTTAAGTGCATACACTTAAAACCAAAAATATTTAAACTACTGGTTTAGATAAACAATGTGGTCAATAATCTTCACCTATTTATTTCACATTCACGTGCTTCTCATCTCTAAACCATCGTCATTTTTCCACCTTGTATCTAAAAAGTTCACAAAAAATACAGCGATCTATACAACAAAAGCATAGAAATCCACTGTGAGCAATTACAAGTATAGACAGTTTTACTGGTTACAGTTTGAACAGATTTCTCTTCAAAAATACTTACCAAGTTAAGTGCTGGAGAAAGTTCTGTATAGGCATATTAATCTTTAATCTTTTTTTGTTTTAACTGAAAACTAAAAGCTTAAGAGTATAATTACCTCTTTAATAATTAACAAATAAATTCTTATAGTCAGAATTAAACACTTATAGTGTTGATGCATTCTCTAAAGGAAGGGAATAATAATCATACATTTGTATTAGCACAGATGGGGGCAGAAAAGTATTAATATATACAACTCAGTAGGTATGTTATCAGTTCCCAGAGAATGGTGAACTTGGAGTAAGAAACTGAAGAGAGGCAAATATTATCTCGTTTATTCACTTCAGCTTTTCTCAAATGACATTCTTAGAGATTAAATCATAGCGAAGGGCTATGTTCGAAGTTTAGCAGAGATGACCACAGGAAAATTAATTAAAACAATTGGTCTAACCTAAAAGTGCAAGTAGAATGAAATCTAACAAGGTAAATATTTATAAGCCCGGCCCACATCTGACTGTGTCTGTGGTGTATATTCCATCTGCTGAAAAGGAAGAAAACTCTCAAATAGAACTTTATGAAATTCAGTTCATCAAATATTTTTTCACAACACCACTTTACCATTCCCTCATTTCTAAAAGCGGTGCTGCTTATTTTAGGGAATAAAATTCTAAATCATACAGATTGGGAATTTAAAATAGCAAACTACTAGGTAAATTATTATGCCCATTCTCACATGAAAAGCTCCCAACTCATTTGTAACTGAACTAACGTGACTCTCAGCCTCAAGTCTTAGTCTTGAAGCTTGCATCTGGGTATAACTTAAAGGAGGAAATCCACAGTGAATACCTGAATCTCTTCTCCCTGTGTTTAAGCTTTGTCAAAATTTCCTGAACAGAGAGAGCAAGTCAACTGGATAACTGAAATATTAAATTTCTTCTAAGTATGTAAATTTGAAGTTCTATTTTTCAAAGCTGAATTGTTCCAGTAGAATTCTGACTAGAATTCTCACAGAATTTAACTTTTTTCCTGTCATCTCTCTCTCTCATCCTTTATTATTTTTACTTTCCTGGCTGTGTCCACAGCATGTGGGATCTTAGTTCTCTGACCAGGGATGGAACCCAGGCACCCTGCAGTAGAAGCGTGGAGTTTTAACCATTGAACCATCTGGGAAGTCCCTCTCTTGTCCTTTAAAATAAGAAGCTTAGGCCAAATTTAAATCTGAGAAAGAAATGGTGTCTCTGGCAGACTTTCTTCCTTACAGCCACACTCTCCCCTCAAACTTCTCACTTTTATTCCATCACTCTCCAATGTAAGATTTAGGAAAAAGTATGGACGCTTGGTGGTTTCTGTATAGAGGTAATCTAATCAAGTTAGATTGCTGGGATACTTTTTGCAGGCTTAAAACAACTTAAGTTTTCTGACTACTTACTATTTTAAATAAAACTAAAAGAAACCAAGCACACAATACTGAAATGGAGCTTACCTTAGAGCCACGTTCATTAAAGATTATTTCTACATCTAGGATTTTGCCAAACTGCTGCAGAGACAAAAATAAAAGCATTTACTTATGGTCAGCTTTTTTCCCCATATACTTTACTTTCTTCTGAAAAAAGAGGAGTTTTTTATTTTTTCCTTTATTTATTGGACCAATACCAGTTGATATTTCCTCATCATTGAGCTGATAGTTCCATCTTTTAAAATTCACTCACACATGCATCACCCACCTAAATACAGTGGAAGCTATTTTCAGAAGATATTCACAGTGTCACCCCATTATATGCTTCTTCACATGGACAAACTGGAGGTTTTCCTATCTGCAACTCTAAGTTTTGAAATGCTTGTTTTAAGAAGTAAATCCTAAGTAGAAAGATAAACTAGCAAAGGCTGTTTTTCTTCCCTTTCTTTTTTAAAAAATTAATAAAAGTGACCATGTTCACTGACGACAAAAAAAAAAAAAACAACCCAGAAAATATAGATTAAAAAAAAGGAAAAGGGGGCACAGAAAATCAAGATCATCTTTAATCCCATCATCTTAACATTAAAAACATGTTTTAAAATGTTTGTATTTTGGCTGTGCTGGGTCTTCACTGCTGCCTGGGCTTTTCTTCTGTTGCGGAGAGTGGGGGCCATTCTCTAGTTGCAGTGGGGGGGCTCAGCAGTTGCGGCTCCTGGGCTCTAGAGCAAAGGTTCAACAACCGTGGCACTTAGTTGTCCTGTGGCATGTGGGATCTTCCAGGATCAGGGATCGAACCTGGGTCTCTTGCATTGGCAGGCGGACTCTTTATCACTGAGCTACCAGTGAAACCCCATCTTAACATTTTGGTATCATCTTCCCAGCCTTTCCTTAGGCATGTGTGCATTTGTATAAAACTATAGACATCTGACATACTATACATATTGCTTTTATTACTTTCCTTAAACTTAGTATACTTATATTTATAAATCTAAGTAACTTTCCAAATCAATAAATATTTATTTGTATTATTTCTGTTTCCAAGCATACCAAACATTCATGGACATTATGAATGATTTTATTCATTTGCTACTTTATATGTGGCATGTGGGATATCAGTTCCCCAACCAGGGACCGAACCTGTGCCCTCTGCCGTGGAAGCACAAGTCTTAAACACTAGACTATCAGGGAAGTCTCTCATCAAGAACATCTGAAATAATAACTGTATCTTGTAATTAGTTAAGTATTTCAACATTAAGAAAATCAAACAAAGCTAAAAGCACAAAACCTAAATAACTATTGCTACATAGCCAAATAGCTGAGGAGGGGCATACACACACACAGTAATTATTTTGAGGAGAGGTATATATATAAGGTGACCAAACTATCTGTCTTAATCGATAACTGAATAAACTGAATTGAGGGATGGGAAGGGAATTATACATTTTAAGAAATCACTGACAACTGGTGTAGGCAGATCTTCAGTAGACAATATTTTTCTGCCTCAAGAGAAAACACACTTCTGACAGAAGAGGATATACCCATTTTCACAGACCTCCAGAGATTACGGTTCCATACCATCTCTGATAATGCAGTAGAGAACCTAATAACTCATACTCCTGGGAAGTTTCTTCTTAAATGTAACCTAAATTCTTTATGTTGCCCCTTATATTTTCTGTTGCTCTTCTTTCTATAGAGCTGGAAAACAGCTGGCTACCATTTTCTGTCAAAAAGCTGTTTCAGGGCTTCCAGAATATCATTAAATCTCAACCATGGCCTTGTATTTGGTATAGAAAACACTTCCAGGAAGTTGTCTGTAAGTGACAGAACTCTGCTCCAGGGTCTTGTCACCTTGAGGTGGCCACAACCAAGATGTAGACAAGGGTACCTGCTTTTCTGACAAAGAACTCGACTGCCGCACAAACATTCAGGGAAAAAGACCCCAATCATTTCTTATTCCTAGTTCAAGTTAAGAGTTTGATCAAATTAAGACAGGCAACAACATATTAGCCCAGAAAAAAATTAAGGTTCTCAGCAGCCATTCACTTTTGAGTGATTTTGGGAGGAAGTAAAGCTGGAAGAATGTGTCAGGTAACAAACTAACCCTGTATACATGATTTGAGATCACAGATATTATTTCATTTAATTCACTGCCCTTGAAAGGCAGGAATTACTATCTGGTCCTGATTTTAGCACCTGAAGTCTCACGTCCCAAGAAATCCCTCAGTCCCAGGCAAACTCAGTTCTACGGTCACCTTACGTATGTGAGAACTTGCAAGGCTAATGTCCAGAACAGGCCGGGTGATGGGAATGTTTCTAAAGGGTGATGAAAATACTGACTGAGCTTACAATCCTCAGTGGATTTGTAGTTTTACCCTAAACTAGCAATACTAATGACAAATTATACATTGGCAGATTGTATTTTCATTGAAAAGCCAATAAAAGGACTTCAGAGACTTACCCCAAACATCTGCCGGAGGTCAGGGTCCCGGAAGCGGAAAGGAATATTAGAAACATGCAGTCGTTTAGGGGTAGATTTACTTTCTGAATTTTCACTACTTTGTGTCTGTGACTGCTGGCCGTCTGTCTGTGCGCCTCCTTCTGTCTGCTAAGCAAAGAAATAAACAACATTAAGGAAAAAATAAATACAATTATTTCACAGGAATTACATAAAATAAGGTCCTTTCCCATCCCGATCATTTTCAGTGTGTCTTTAAGCCAAAATTACAACTGTCCCTTCAAAGAGAAAAAAAAAAAGAAAAACCACAAAGATGTTATCTATCTTGAAAATGCTATCAGTTCAGTTCAGTTCAGTCGCTCAGTAGTGTCTGACTCTTTGCGATCCCATGAATTGCAGCACGACAGGCCTCCCTGTCCATCACCAACTCTCGGAGTTCACGCAGACTCACATCCATCGGGTTGGTGATGCCATCCAGCCATCTCATCCTCTGTCATCCCCTTCTCCTGCCCTCAATCCCTCCCAGCATCAGAGTCCTTTCCAATGAGTCAACTCATCGCATGAGGTGTCTAACGTACTGGAGTTTCAGCTTCAGCATCATTTCCTCCAAAGAAATCCCAGGGCTGATCTCCTTCAGAATGGACTGGTTGGATCTCCTTGCAGTCCAAGGGACTCTCAAGAGTCTTCTCCAGCACCACAGTTCAAAAGCATCAATTCTTTGGCACTTAGCTTTCTTCACAGTCCAACTCTCACATCCATACATGACCACTGGAAAAACCACAGCCTTGACTAGACGGACCTTTGCTGGCAAAGTAATGTCTCTGCTTTTGAATATGCTATCTCGGTTGGTCATAACTTTTCTTCCAAGGAGTAAGCATCTTTTAATTTCATGGCTGCAATCACCATCTGCAGTGATTTTGGAGCCCCCCAAAATAAAATCTGACACTGTTTCCACTGTTTCCCCATCTATTTCCCATGAAGTGATGGGACCAGATGCCATGATGTTCATTTTCTGAATGTTGAGCTTTAAGCCAACTTTTTCACTCTCCTGTTTCACGTTCTTCAAGAGGCTTTTTAGTTAGTCTACAAAAAAATTTAGGTTCTTGCAAATTTATAGTATGTTAGTAAAATGGGAGATAGAAGAAAAATGAAATGACTTGAAATATCACATGAAAATATATTAGGAAAACAAGATATAAGAGGAGTACATTATTCCTAGACTCTGCATCACAGACTCAATGGACATGAGTTTGAGTAAACTCTGGGAGATGGTGAAGGACAGGGAAGCCTGGCATGCTGCAACCCATGGGGTCGAAAAGAGTCAGACACGACTGAATGACTGAACAACACTTTGAAAATAAAGAGTTTGTTATGAAGATTCTAGCATTTCTGGTTCATCATTTCAGGATATAAGGGAATATTTTTATATTTCATTCCCTCTAGTAGTTTCAGAGTTTATGGCTACTAGGTTACCAACATACTCTAATATCATTTATTAAGAAGAGATACCTAGTGACCAAGGGCATTCTGCTTGAAAACTGAAGAAGCTTCTTAATATGAAACCAATCTGTACTTCCCAATTTATGCACTCACTGCTATTTTAGTAGAGGGAACATTCCTTCTGTAGCTCAGAGCAAAGGTGAATTTATAGTCTGTCGGGAAAGGCTTGAAGGGACCCTGATGAATCTACTACACACAAATATATGCTAGGTTTGTATATATCAGCAGTGAAAGAATAAGGAGGAGTGTGGGTATGCATTTTTGTTTAATTTTTTATTGGTTAATCAATGATTAACAATGTTGTGTTAGTTTCAGTTGTACAGCAAAGTGATTCAGTTATACACATACATTTATCTATTCTCCAAATTCTTTTCCCATTTAGGTTGTAACATAATATTGAGTTGAGTTCCCTGTGCTATACAGTAGGTCCTTGTTGGTAATCCATTTTACATACAACAGTGTGTACATGTCAATCCTAAACTCGTTATGGGTGTGCATTTTTAATCTTGAATCTCCTTGGCAATGTCTTCAGTTCAGTTCAGTCGCTCAGTCGTGTACAACTCTTTGTGACCCCATGAATCGCAGCACGCAAGGCCTCCTTGTTCATCACCAACTCCCGGAGTTCACCCAAACTCATGTCCATCGAGTAGGTGATGCCATCCGGACATCTCATTCTCTGTCGTCCCCTTCTCCTCCTGCCCCCAATACCTCCCAGCATGAGAGTCTTTTCCAGTGTATCAACTCTTCACATGAGGTGGCAAAAGTACTGGAGTTTCAGCTTCAGCATCAGTCCTTCCAATGAACACTCAGGCCTGATCACCTTTAGGATGGACTGGCTGGATCTCCTTGAAGTCCAAGAGACTCTCAAGAGTCTTCTCCAACACCACAGTTCAAAAGCATCAATTCTTTGGTGTTCTTCACAGTCCAATTCTCACATCCATACATGACCACTGGAAAAACCATAGCCTTGACTAGATGGACCTTTGTTGGCAAAGTAACGTCTCTGCTTTTTAATATGCTGTCTAGGCTGGTCATAACTTTTCTTCCAAGAGTAAGCGTCTTTTAATTTCATGGCTGCAATCGGCATCTGCAGTGATTTTGGAGCCCAGAAAAATGAAGTCTGACACTGTTTTCACTATTTCCCCATCTATTTGCCATGAAGTGATGGGACCAGATGCCATGATCTTCGTTTTCTGAATGTTGAGCTTTAAGCCAACTTTTTCACTCTCCTCTTTCACTTTCATCAAGAGGCTTTTTAGTTCCTCTTCACTTTCTGCCATAAGGGTGGTATCATCGGCATATCTGAGGTTATTGATAGTTCTCCCAGCAATCTTGATTCCAGCTTATAAGCATGTGTTAATTTAATTCCTTTTCAATAAATCCTCAAAAAAACGCTATGTTGAGAAATACTTTTGACAAATATTTAACTGGTGTGATTTACTTCAAGCATTCAAATAATATTTACTCTGAAGTATTAATCTGACAATTCAAGAACCTTATGTTTTTAACTATTCCCTATGAAGTGCACGCCAAACTGGATAGCTTGCTAAGATAATTTAATCAACATATTTTTTAAAACAGGAGAGGAACCTGCTGTTCTTATTATCTCAATTGAAAGAGCACTGAGAAAACTCCAGCAGATTCTGGGTGACACGGAATGGATTCCCCTCCTCTACTTTAACCTAGTGTTCAGCTAAAAGAAACTAACCAGAGATACTGCTGGCTCAGAGATGTTTGCAACCATCTTGAAATGAAGTCTGAGACTTTATAAAGGATAATCAGGAATGTACTCCAAATGAACACCAGCTTTTCAAGTGTCAATCTAAGGGATGGCAGCTTTTATCTCTTATTCAGGCTTTGCAGATGGCTTCACTGTGCCATGATTCACGTTACAAAAATAGCAGAAAAGGGAAGAGCTGTATACAAAGCCATGTTCTGCGAAAGTGCAAGGTTTTTAGTCCTCAATCTGGGCACAGTGCAGACTAAACAAAACACATTCCACTCAAAGATGAAACTCACTCAGTTACTAAAACAGCATCACGGATGCCAAAGCAACTAGCACAAGCATCAATTACAACTGATGCTCATTTGGGCATCTGCCAACTTGCCTCTCACATCTCACAGCTGGATCACATAAAACTCTTTCTTCAACCAGTTTCTAGGACCACCAGATCTGAACTGCAGGTGAATTACTCTGAGAAAAGCAAAAAAAAAAAAAAAAAAAAAAAAAAAAGCTGATAAAACTTCAAAGCACAGTTCTATAATTTAATGCAGTCCATGTAGTCTGTAAAAGAGTATGTACGGTGGTAGGATAAATGAAAACTAATCATTACTTCCAAGTATGTTGCCTGAGGTCCTTATTTGTGGTTCTTGACAATTCTTTTTTTTTTTTTTTTAACAGTCCTGAAGATACAACTTATGAAGAAGCCAGATTGGTTAATTTTCCAGCCTTGTGGTAAGTACCTAACATTATTCAAAGGTATGAAATCTTTAATTCTCAGAAAACGTGGCAAGTAGAAAAAGTAAACCCATTATTTCCAAAATTCTTAAGCCATCTGATTTTAAATACATTTACAAATGGAAGTTTAACATATCTAGCTACAAATACATAAACCATAAGCCTACAGCTGCATGAGTTTTCACAAAGAAAATACACTCCTGCAACAGCATCACTACAAAGCTAGTGGAGGTGATGGAACTCCAGTTGAGCTATTTCATAAAATATGATTCTGTGAAAGTGCTGCACTCAATATGCCAGCACATTTGGAAAACTCAGCAGTGGCCACAGGACTAGAAAAGGTCAGTTTTCATTCCAATCCCCCAAAATGCTCAAACTACTGCACAATTGCACTCATCTTACACGCTAGTAAAGTAATGCTTAAAATTCTCCAAGCCAGGCTTCGGCAATATGTGAATCATGAAATTCCAGATGTTCAAGCAGATTTTAGAAAAGGCAGAGGAACCAGAGATCAAACTGCCAACATCCGCTGGATCATGGAAAAAGCAAGAGAGTTCCAGAAAAACATCATTTCTGCTTTATTGGCTATGATAAAGCCTTTGACTGCGTGGATCACAAGAAACTGTGGAAAATTCTGAAAGAGATGGGAATACCAGACGACCTGACCTGCCTCTTGAGAAACCTGTATGCAGGTCGGGAAGCAACAGTTAGAACTGGACATGGAACAACAGACTGGTTCCAAATAGGAAAAGGAGTACATCAAGGCTGTATATTGTTACCCTGCTTATTTAATTTATATGCAGAGTACATCATGAGAAACGCTGGGCTGGATGAAGCACAAGCTGGAATCCAGATTTCCGGGAGAAATATCAATAACCTCAGGTTTGCAGATGACACCACCCTTATGGCAGAAAGCAAAGAGGAACTAAAGAGCCTCTTGATGAAAGTGAAAGAGGAGAGTGAAAAAGTTGGCTTAAAGCTTAACATTCAGAAAATGAAGATCATGGAATCTAGTCCCATCACTTCATGGCAAATAGATGGGGAAACAGTGGTAACAGTGGCTGACTTTATTTTTTTGGGCTCCAAAATCACTGCAGATGGTGATTGCAGCCATGAAATTAAAAGACGCTCACTTCTTGGAAGGAAAGTTATGACCAACGTAGACAGCATATTCAAAAGCAGAGACATTTCTTTGTCAACAAAGGTCTGTCTAGTCAAGCCTAGTTTTTCCAGTGGTCATGTTTGGATGTGAGAGTTGGACTGTAAAGAAAGTTGAAAGTGAAGTCGCTCAGTCGTGTCCGACTCTTTGCGACCCCATGGACTACCCCTACCAGGCTCCTCAGTCCATGGGATTTTCCAGGCAAGAATTGTGGAGTGGGTTGCCATTTCCTTCTCCAGGGAATCTTCCCAATCCAGGGATGGAACCCAGGTCTCCTGCATTGTGGGCAGACGCTTTACCGTCTGAGCTACTAGAGAAGCCCCAAAGAAAGTTCAGTGCTGAGGAATTGATGTTTTTGAATTGTGGTGTTGGAGAAGACTCTTGAGAGTCCCTTGGACTGCAAGGAGATTCAACCAGTCCATCCTAAAGGAGATTAGTCCTGCGTGTTCATTGGAAGGACTGATGCTGAAGCTGAAACTCCAATACTTTGGCCACCTGATGCAAAGAGCTGACTCATTTGAGAAGACCCTGATGCTGGGAAAGATTGAGAGTAGGAGGAGAAGGGGATAACAGAGGATGAGATAGTTGGATGGCATCACCGACTCAATGGACATGAGTTTGGGTAAACTCCAGGAGCTGGTGATGGACAGGGAGGCCTGGTGTGCTGCAGTCCATGGGGTTGCAAAGAGTCAGACATGACTGAGCTACTGAATTGAACCATCAGATTAGGTCAAGCCACAGAACTCCAAAAGCACCCACGGGCCCTACTCTAGTCCCCACTCCCCTGCCAAAGTATCACCAGTATTCTGACTTCTAACTCCACAAATTAGTTCTGTTGTTTTTGAACTTACAAAAGAAAAAAAAAAAAGAAGGAATGACACTGTCCTTTTTTGTGTCTGGCTTCTTTTACACATTGTAATACATATACTGTTGTAAATTTTATAAACATACAGAATTTTTATCTGAGTGGCTTCCAGTTTTTAGCTATTATGGATAATGTTCCTATAAATATTCTTGTTACAGGTCTTTGCGTGCATAGGAGCACGCATTTCTGTTGGATGAAGACATCTAAGATTGGATTTGTTGGGTCAAGGATATATCTTAATTCAGCCTTCAAAGTTATTGTCAGTTTTGCAAAGTGGCTGCATTAACCTATACTCCATCAATGGTGTATGCAACTTCTAGCTGTTCTTAGTAACTTTTCTCATTTTAACTATTCGGGTGGGAGGTAGTGGCATCCTACTGTGGCTTTCACTTGCTTTCTTCTCTTTTAGCCTCAGACCTTTTCTTCTCTCCACTTCTATATTTTTGAATTTTGTTGAAAAATGAGAATTCCCTGTAAAACAATAGCTATTAAAAAAAAAAAAACAGCAAAGAGATACTTTTTGGCTCAGATGTTAGCAACCACCTTGAGGAGTCTGAGGAATAGAAAGATGGCCTAAGTAATGGAGCAAGGACTTGAATACAGCAGCCTGGCTCCAGAGTGTCTGTTCTTAACCACTACTTCATAGTGTACTTCACACGTATTACTTCCTTCTAATCTCACAGCAATCGACCAGGCAGGTACTGCTGCTGTTGCTGTTTAGTTGCTGAGTTGTGTCTGACTCTTGCGGGACCCCATGGGCTGTGGCCCACAAGTCTCCTCTGTCCATGGGATTTCCCAGACAAGAATACTGGAGTGGGCAGCCAATTCCTTCTCCAGGGGATCCTCCCAACCCAGGGGCCGATCTACACTGGCAGGCGCATTCTTCACCACCGAGCCACCTAGGACGCCCATCAAGTACTATCACTGTCCTCCAATTGACAGAGGCATGAACAGGAATGGCGAAGTTAAATTTATTGCCCAAGGTCACAGATCGAGTGGCAGTACAGGAAGTCAAAACTAGGAGCCCAATTTCATATGCTAAACCACCCCTTTTTAGCACTGCACCCACGCTCACCTTTTTTCTCATTAGATTGGAAAACATGCTCCACTTTCTCAGGAACCCCACCTGAAGGAGCAAGGTTTCTCCTGGAGTGGAGGCAGGCATGAGGTTATGGGCCAGGGAAAGCTATTCAAGAGGTGATGTGACTTGAGGGAACAGGAGCAGGTCAGACCATGAAAGGAAAGAGAGAAACAAGCAAAGGCACACTGACATTTATGAAAGAAAAAAGTCAGAGAACTGCTAAACTGATACTCAGAGGGGCTGAAAAGCTTTCTGTACATAGTGGAAATAGGAAAGTGAAATAGACACTGAATATAGTTAAATGAGACATTTCCCACTTGTCATTCTCAACTTTAAGTTTACTTCACTATAGATTACTAATTGTTGAAATACACAAATCAGAGCAAAGGCAAAGAAAAGTTTAAACCGTTCTGAGAAAAATCTCAGTCAATGCAGTGCTGTTTTGCTTTATTTTCTATTGTTAGCTGCTGAGCAACTTTACTAACTATATAAATAATCTTCCGAGGTTCTGTTTCTCCCTTCTGTTTTCTGATCTAATTGATTCATGGGGCAGAGGATGCAATGGAAAAGGCTGGAGTCCATGGACTGTTTACAGTGAGGCCCGAGAGTGGTCCTTGATGGATGTCACCATGTGACTAAAAGCCTATATATCCACTCTCCAGACATCCTGGCCTCCTCCCCAGCAAGGGCCACTCTACTTGAGGGCAAGCCAAGGGCACGTGATGCTGAAGAGCAAACCTAAAAAAGTTTTAAATAAACTTTAAAAATTCTTATAACTAGAAAATGGATTTACCTTTCTGACTCGCCTATGAAACAATGGAAATATATTTTAACTATTTATACATTGTGAACAAATGTTCTATTATGGACTGAGAAAGAACCCTGGGGAATACAAGATGAAGTAGTACTTTCTAAGTCTGCTTTTGAACTGTGGTGTTGGAAAAGACTCTTGAGAGTTCCTTGGACTGCAAGGAGATCCAACCAGTCCATCCTAAAGGAGATCAGTCCTGGGTGATGCGAAGAGCTGACTCATGTGAAAAGACCCTGATGCTGGGGAAGATTGAGGGCAGGAGGAAAAGAGGACTACAGAGAATGAGATAGTTGGTTGGATGGCATCACCGACTCAATGGACATGAGTTTGGGTTAACTCTGGGAGTTGGTGATGGACAGGGAGGCCTGGCGTGCTACAGTTCACGGTGTTGCAGAGTCAGACACGACTGAGCAACTGAACTGAACTGATCACATACTACATAATCTGTGATACTAAGGAATCTCTTGATTAATTCAGGAATAATATTTTGATTTATGGACTATTTTCTTCAATTTTTATAATGTCTTCATTTCTTATTTCCACCTCTGTGAGGATGAAGGGGAAGAAAAAGAAAAGAGGACATTCAATTTAGCAAAGTTTCTTGAGAATCTGATTCATGTCCTAACCATCCCAGTTTAATGACAGTTTGGGTACAGAATTCTAGGTAGGGGGAAAAAAATCCTTTGGAATTTTTAAAATAAGTTAAAACTTCTGTAATTAATTAGCTTGTTTTTGGCTATGCTAGGTCTTCGTTGCTGTGCATGGGGCTTCTCTGACTGTGGTGTATGGCTTCTCACTGCGGTGCCTTCTCTTGCGGAGCATGAGCTCCAGGGTGTGTGGGCTTCAGTAGTTGTGGTGCTCAGGCTTAGCGGCCCTGAGGCATGTGGAATCTCCAGACTAGGGATTGAACCTGTGTTCCCTGCAATGGCAGGCAGATTCTTAACCCCTGAAACACCAGGGAAGTCCATCCTTCAGAACTGTGAAGGTAACTCTCAACTGCAGCTGAGCTTCCAGTGCTGATGTTGAGAGATCTGGACACTGACTCTGTCTCCCTGTCTGTGACTTTTCCCACTCTTCCTCTCTGGTTTGTATACTAACCAAATATATCCAGTGCTCTTAAAATTTCACAGTGATGTGCCTTAATGTGGGTTAATTTCAGCCTATTTTTCTGAGGTCTCTTTTAAGGTGGAAATTAAGATCTCTCAGTCCTGGACCTTTTTTTGTATTACTTTGCTGATGATTCCCACTCTATGTCATTTTGTCTCTCTTTCTGAAACCTGTATTATTAGACACTGGATCTTCTGAACTGATCCTCTAATTTTCTTATTTCTTGTATTTTCCATCTCTCTGTCTTTGGCTCTGTTTTCTGGGATATAGGTCCTTAATCCCTCATCTGAAAACTTTGAGTCCATATGTATATCAGAATTCAGAATTTTTAGAAAGGCAATAATGATTTAAACCCATATATAACATTATCAAAGAGACGTGAGGCAGTGGTATTTCTGTAGCAAAATGTAAGCATATTCATATAAATGCGATAAAGACTGTACATAAAGTTGTGTGCTTTACTGTAATCTTTTTTTGATTTTTAGGACTTTACAGATTTTGGAATTGTGGATAAGAGACCAGAGACTTCTATATCTTCTATCTCATCTTTCAATGCTCCAATAAAGTTGCTTTATTTTGTTACCATGCTTTTAATTTCAAGGGCATGTTTCTCTTCTCTGAATCTCCCATTCCCCAACTTCCTTTTTAAAATTATATTTATTTATTGGGTCTTTGTTGCAGTGTGCAGGCTCTAGAGTGTGTGGACCCCCTAGCTGGGATGCACAGACTTAGCTGCAGTATGTAGGATCTAGTTTCCTGACTGGGGGTTGAACCAGGGCCCCCTGCATTGGGAATCTTAACCACTGGGCTGCCAGGGAAGTCCCCCACCCCTTTAAAACTAGCATTTCATTCTTGTTTAGATAATGCATATCTTCCCTTATTTCTCTGAGGAAATCAAATATTGTTTTTGATGGTTTTTGAGGAGAAAGGGGATTCTCTTTCTTCCAAATTTCTCTTTTTTGTTTTTATTCGCTGTCTTCCATGGTGAGGTTTTTCCCATGTATCTAGTAATCTTTGGCTGTCTTATTTATAATTAAGAGCTGAAGGGAGAAAGGTAGCTAATAAACTAATTAGAAGTTCTGAGCGGGTGGGATGGAGGGGCTTGATGACTTTGTGTTCATTCTAGGTTCAGTTAGGTAAGCAATTTTTTGAGAAACCCCTTGATTTGTACATCTTTAGGTATTTCCTCTTGAGTTAGGTTTTCCAGAGAAGAGTTTTTCAAATCTTCTAACTAGAGTCATGTTTCTGAAACTCAAATTTTTGTAGTATAAACTGAATCACTTGTCAACTTTCCCTCACTACTGGCCTAGTGATAAATTCATTTTGGGCTTGTTCAGTTAGTTGCTAATTGCCCATGTGCTTTCTAGCTTCAAAAATTATTAATTCTCTTGTTCTTATTTTTTATATTTCTGAAAACACACAGACACAAACACCATTTACGGCAGTTTTGGAAGACGCATTAGATGGATGTATTCAAAAGTAACCTGAAATTAATAAGTGTTTTAAATAAAATCTTGTAATACGATATGTACATATTTTATTGAAGGCAGCAAAATAGGGCAACACAGCCTATATTTGCTTTGAGCTGACTCCTGTACAATACTTTGGGAAACATGGATTGCTTTAGAAAATAATCTTAGTATCTCAAGAAGGAAGAGCCTTATTACAGCCCTTCTCCACTGAAAGGTTGAGGGAGAATGAAGGCCTCAGAGACAAGACACTGTTATCAGTTAATAGCAAATCTATAAACACAAGATTTTTTCCTTTCTTTGTTCTTTAGATCAAAGAACTAAGAACTACTTCAGATATAAGCTGAGGATGATTAAAACATTTTGGGATGGCACTTCCCTGGTGGTTCAGTGGTTAAGATTTTGCCTTCTAATGAACGGGATGCAAATTTGATCTGGAGAAGGCAATGGCACCCCATCCAGTACTCTTGCCTGGAAAATCCCATGGACGGAGAAGCCTGGTAGGCTGCAGTCCATGGGGTCGCTAGGAGTCGGACATGACTGAGCGACTTCACTTTCACTTTTCACTCTCATGCATTGGAGAAGGACATGGCAACCCACTCCAGTGTTCTTGCCTGGAGAATCCCAGGGACGGGGGAGCCTGGTGGGCTGCCGTCTCTGGGGTCGCACATAGTCGGACACGACTGAAGCGACTTAGCAGCAGCAGCAGCAGGGGAGCTAAGATCCCTCAAGCCTCCTGGCCAAAATCAAAACATAAAACAGAAACAATATTGTAACGAATTCAACAAAGACTTTAAAAAGGTTAACATAAAAAAAAAAATCTTTAAAAACAAAATACTGTGGGATAAGGAGACATGACAACTTACTGCAACGTGGGATCCTGGACTGGTTCAGAACAGAAAACTGGTGATTAAATAAGATCTATAGTTTACTTAAAAATATTGTACCAATGTTTCTTATTTTCTGATTATGGAAGATGTTCATATCAGGGGAAGTTAGGTAAACAGTACTCAGAAACTTTCTGTACTATTTTTACAACTTTAAGTCTAAAATTATTTCAACAGAGTTTTTTAAAAAAGAAAAATAGATTTTTGGTTTGTCAGATTCTAAACCCTACAAAATATTAGAACATGGTAAAGAATGTTTTGTTGGTTTAATGATTATTGTTGCTGTTCAGTGGCTAAGTCATGTCTGACTCTTTGAGACCCATGGACTGCAGCACACCAAGCTTCCCTGTTCTGCACTCTCTCCCAGAGTTTACTTAAACTCAAGTCCATTGAGTCGGTGATGCCGACCAACCTCATCCTCTGGCGTCCTCTTCTCCCACCTTCAATCTTTCCCAGCATCAGGGTATTTTCCAATGAATCAGTTCTTCACATTAGGTGGCCAAATTATTGGAGTTTCAGCTTCAGCATCAGACCTTCCAGTGAATATTCAGGACTGATTTCCTTTAAGATAGACTGGTTGGATCTCCTTGCTGTTCAAGGGGCTCTCAAGAGTCTTCTCCAACACCACAGTTCAAAAGCATCAATTCTTCTGCACTCATCTTTCTTAACAGTCCAACTCTCACATCAATACATGACCACTGGAAAAACCATAGCTTTGACTACACGGACCTTTGTTGGCAAAGTAATGTCTCTGCTTTTTAAAATGCTGTCTTTCCTTCCAAGGAGTAAGCATCTTTTAATTTCATGGCTGCAGTCACCACGAAATTAAAGATTTTGGAGCCCCCCAAAACAAAGTCTGTCACTATTTCCATTGTTTCCCCATCTGTTTGCCATGAAGTGATGGGACTGGATGCCATCTTAGTTTCCTGAATGTCGAACTTTAAGCCAACTTTTCCACTCTCCTCTTTCACTTTCATCAGAGGCTCTTTAGCTCTTCTTCGCTTTCTGCCTTAAGTGTGGTGTCATCTGCATATCTGAGGTTATTGATATTTCTCCTGGCAATCTTGATTCCAGCTTGTGCTTTATCCAGTCCAGCATTTCTCATGATGTACTCTGCATATAAGTTAAATAAGGGTGTTCTCTTGATAAGTTAAATAACCAGCATATTCTCTTGACAAAACCCTGTTAGCCTTTGACCTGCTTCATTTTGTACTCCAAGGCCAAGTCCTTGTTCTTCTGGGCATCTCTTGACTTCCTACTTTTTCATTCCAATCCCCTGTGGTGAAAAAGACATCATTTTTGGTGTTAGTTCTAAAAGGTCTTGTAGGTCTTCATAGAACCGGTCAACTTCAGCTTCTTTGGCAGCAGTGGTTGGGGCACAGACTTGGATTACTGTGATGTTGAATGCAAACAAACTGAGATCATTCCGTCATTTTTGAGACTGCACCCAAGTACTGCATTTCGGAGTCCTCTGTTGACTATGAGGGCTACTCCATTTCTGCTAAGGAATTCTTGCCCACAATAGTAGATATAACAGTCACCTGAATTAAATTCACCCATTCCCATCCATTTCAGTTTACCAATTCCTAAGCTGTCAACGTTCAGTCTTGTCATCTCCAGCTTGACCACGTCCAATTTACCTCAATTCATGAATCTAATATTCCAGGTTCCTATGAAATATTGTTTTTTTTTTTACAAAATCAGATTTTACTTTCACCACCAAACATGTCCAAAATTGAGCATCATTCCCACCTTGGCCTAACTGCTTCATTCTTTCTGGTGTGCTCAGTCCCACAGTCGTGTCCAACTCTTTGCGACCCTACAGACTGTAGCCCACCAGGCTCCTCTGTCCATAAGATTTTCCTGACAAGAATTCTGGAGTGGGTTGCCATTTCCTCCTCCAGGGAATCTTCCCAACCCAGGGACTGAACCTGTGTCTCCTGCGGCTCCTGCATTCGCAGTTGGATTCTTTACCACTGAGCCTGCGGAGAAGTCCTATTCGTTCTCTCTAGAACTGTCAGTAATTCCCTTTGCTGCTCCCCAGTAGCACACGGGACTCCTTCTGACCTGGGGGCTCGTCTTCCAGTGTTGTATCTTTTTGCCTTTTCATACTGCTCATGGGGTTCTCCAGGCAAGAATACTGGTGTGGGTTGCCATTTTCTCCTCCCATGGACCACATTTTGTCAGATCTCTTCACTGCGATGCCTTCATCTTGGGTGACCTGCATGGGCTCATGGCTTCATTAAGTTACACAGGCCCCTTCTGCCACCACAAGGCTGTGATCCATGAGGGGGTGAATTTTGTTAACCGCTTAAAATGTACGCAAAAGTGAAATGAAATTAATTTTTCTATATCATACTATTTCTGTCCTGAAACATTCAAATTTGTATTAAGATGGTGATATATTTTAAATCTGAGAAAACCTAATTGAAAGGTCACTGCCCAAAACTGCTTTAACTACAACTAAAGGATACATGTGTGCGTGTACATGCTTCAAAAATTATACAGCAAGACTTCCCAAAGGGTAGATTAACACTTCTGCAGGATGCTAACTGGTATTTTTAGAAAATGAGTTTTACGGTCAAATTTGGGAAATACTGGACTAATAAAGTTAAAAGGTTTCCTGTGAATTTTGAATAGAGAAAACTCACCTTTCTCCCTAAACCTATACATATTACTCATTCATTCATTTTATAGGAGGCAAGCTATAAAATTCACTTTCAAAAATACCTCTTTTATCAGAATGACCTTTAGAGCACTGGTTCCCTAGAGTATGAAGGTAAACAATGGCAAAAGAGAAAAGACATGTATAACTGGATAGCCTATTAATTTGTAGTAAGTCAAGAACTGCCTATAATTCCTTCTTTGAAATGAAATAATTACATACTAATAGAATTATAGGTAATATTTATTGAAGATTTATTATGTGCCAGGTATTTCACAAAGTATTTGCTATTCATTTTCTCATTTATTGTTAAAAACAACTCTATGAGTCAGGAACTAGTATCACCAGTTTTACAGGTTAGGAAAATGAGCATGAGTTGTCATTCTCTCACGGTTACACATTTAGCAAATGGAAAGGGCTGGGAGCTAACCCTAACTCAATCTGGTTTCCAAGCTTGAGCTCCCTCACCAAATATGATATAATAAAAAGTTTTTTCAAGATTGCCTTAAAATAAATTCAGTTTCTCCTAATAATATTTTAGAAAGTTGGCTGGGATACTTTTCATTATGTCATCTTGCACAGCCTTAAAGGAAAATTAGGTACTAAAATCCATGTTGACCCATCAACCAGACTTGGTAGCATTTACGATTTAAAACATTTTTATAAATGTTTATAATGGAGTACATACTGGGTTAAAACTGGTAGAATTATATCTTATGAATTCCTTCTTAAAGAGTAAAAATCTCCTAACATGATTGAATATCCTTCTAAAAAGTGAAATCCTGGCTTATATACTTAGTTACCAACAATCAGAGTAATTTCATAATGCTAGAATAACATATCAAGAACACCTGTGCACATAAAATTATTTACCCAATGCAACACCAAACAAATTTTAAGGGCATAAAAAATTGGATTTACATCTATGTAGAGCAATGGCACCCCACTCCAGTACTCTTGCCTGGAAAATCCCATGGACAGAGGAGCCTGGTAGGCTGCAGTCCATGGGGTCTTGAAGAGTCGGACACGACTGAGTGACTTCTCTTTCACTTCACTTTCATGTACTGGAGAAGGAAATGGCAACCCACTCCAGTGTTCTTGCCTGGAGAATCCCTGGGACGGGGGAGCCTGGTGGGCTGCCATCTATGGGGTCGCAGAGTCGGACACGACTGAAGCGACTTAGCAGCAGCAGCAGAGAAATTCCTTGAGCTAAAATACATATTGATTTAGTTATTTTAAAGATTAATGCTTAAGTATTTCTTCTGTGTATTTGAATGTTGCTATAAGTCAAATTCTGAGAATCTGGTCTTGTTGGGGCATTTAGAGGTAAGCTAACATTTCCCCAAGAAACTAGTAATTCAAGTTTCTTCAGAAAATATCTAATTCTATTTTATCAGTGGGTCAAAGCGTTATAAACCACAGCAAATCATTTATTTTTTTAAAACCAGGAGTCAGAATTATGTAAGAATTATTATGGAGAACTAGCAGAAACAACAGACTCAATTTCTAAACACTTAACATTTAACTGAATGATTCTTCTATATTTCAGAATGAAAGAAATCTGTTAAGTATATTCTCGTTGGAGTTTTTGCATTTAAAGTTGAAGAGCAAGTGGAAGCTGAGAAGACACGAGGGCTTCCCAGGTGGCTCCATGGGAAAGAATCCACCTGCCAATACAGGAGACGCAGGAGATGTGGGTTTGATCCCTGGGTTGAGACAATCCTCTGGAGTAGGAAATGGCAACCCATTCCAGTACTCTTGTCTGGAAAACTCCATGGACAGAGGAACCTGGTAGGCTACAGTCCATGGGGTCACAAAGTGTTGGTCATGATTGAGTGACTGAGTGTGAATACATAAGAAGTACAGATGTCTTTTATTTTCTATAATTTCCATGGGGAAGCAAAAAAAAAAAAAAAAAAAAAAAAAAAGGCCTTGACTTAAAGCATTTTTCCTGAGTCCCAGCTCTGCTACAAGCTAGCTTGTTCAAGTCACTTAAAATTGCTGGTTTCTGCTGTAAAAGAAAGGCATGAGATGATTTCTAAAATTCATTTGAGTTTTAAAATCCAGTGATTCTAATGAGTTTACTGACTTCAAAAGACAGTACAAAATATTTACAGAAATGCACAGAAAAATCACGACATTGAATTAATCATTGGTGCTTCTTCAGCCTGATCCTAAGGCACAGGTGAGCAATAAGGGCCAGCAGAGCGGAGTAGGAGCAGTACTGTTCCCAGAACATTTTAGCTCTAATTTCTGTTTTTGAGGGCTTCCCTTGTGGCTCAGCTGGTAAAGAATCCGCCTGCAATGTGGGAGACCTGGGCTCAATCCCTGGGTTGGGAAATCCCCTGGAGAAGGGAAAGGCTACCCACTTCAGCATCCTGGCCTGGAGAATTCCATGGAATGTGTAGTACGTGGGGTCGCAAAGAATCGGACACAACTGAGCGACTTTCACTTCACTTCTGTTTTTGAGGGGTGAAAGTGAAACTGAAGTCGCTCAGTTGTGCCTGACTCTTACCGACCCCATGGATTGCAGCCTACCAGGCTCCTCCATCCATGGGATTTTCCAGGCAAGAGTACTGGAGTGTGTTTGAGGGGTGGGGTGGGTAATAATAATCAATAATTAATAAGTAAATAAATAAATGAAGGCATGCAAAGGAGAAAAAGCAATAATCTTAACACTATTAACAATTTGCTGAAAGGGTATCCTGAGTCTTACATGAACCAAAGGGCAATTTTCTCTACTGAAAAACATGCCTGCCTGCCTCTGAGTGTGGTTTTCTGTAGCAACTTTTACATTTCAGGCCAGGCTGTAGTTTCCTCATTAACCCAGCTGTGAACCTGTCCAGCTGCTCACAAGCATCAACACTCCCAAGGTGGAGTGTATAAGTAATTGCCTTTTAAGGTTCAATCAGTTATAAATGTGGGTAATTTGTATAGGCTCATCATCCTCTACTATTTTTTTATTTTGGGGAAAAATCAGGACCTCTCCTGGAAAAGTGGATGACGGCATAAATGAATCCCCTGTTGTCTGAGGCCTCTAATTCTAGCCTGGAGATGGAAGATGCTAACGATCATACTTACACGGCAGGTCAAAGGTAATATGGCACAACAATACACAACGTGAAGTAAGGACTGGGTCCTATTTTTACCATTATATTCCAGAAGTCCTCCTTTGGGGAAATGGACCCATTGTTCAGGGTTATAGCTGCTTGGCTACATCTGAGTGGATTATCAATCCACAAGGCATCTTCAAGTAAGGGTTAGTGGGTAATTCCAAGTGAGGATAATTAGACTGATCTTCTGACAGAAGAAATACAAGAAAATACGAACTCCAGAGAAAGGGTGTACAGAAAAGAGAAGAAATTGAGGATGATGAACAATATGGGGTCTGAGTCATCTTTACTTGGAGGTGTGCTCAAAGACCCACCAATGAGGAGGGCTGTAAAACTTACAGTGGACTATGTCACAGTAAGGCAGGCCACTCAACTAGTCCTCAAATCTCTGGTGTAAAGGCACCAGCAACTTATTTGGAATGTTGTTACTGACTGGTGTGTACTCTGCTTTAGAAGCTTCTTTTTTTTTCCCCATTCAGAAATCATTTACTAAATGTCCATTATATACCACTGAGAGTAATAAGAAGAGGGACTAAGTAATAGTTCCTGCCCTCAATAGGTTGCAATAGGTCCAATAGGTTGGAAGAATGTGTACCCAAATATAAATCTTGTATCTGAAGATCACTCACCAAAGTTCGTCTACTTCAAATACTTGGGTTATTTATTCTTGTTGGCATTTGGAAAAAATATCTAAACATACAGGAACTGAGAACCTTTCTTCTCTGCAGGCAGGCTCAGTGATAATCAAGCCTCTGCAGACCCAGGTGGGAGACCCCTAACTGTTATCTCTCTTGCTCATGCACAGTATGGGACCAAATGACTGTCAAAACAAGATCTCACATCAAGAGCATGAGACACTTCTAGCCCAATGTTCAGTTCAGTTCAGTTGCTCAGTCATGTCCGACTCT
Organism: Capra hircus; assembly: GCF_001704415.2. Lineage (NCBI taxonomy): Eukaryota > Metazoa > Chordata > Mammalia > Artiodactyla > Bovidae > Capra > Capra hircus. The sequence goes on from NC_030812.1 coordinate 72,633,096, forward strand.
TTGAGACCCCATGAATCGCAGCACGCCAGGCCTCCCTGTCCATCACTAACTCCCGGAGTTCACTCAGACTCACATCCATCGAGTCAGTGATGCCATCCAACCATCTCATCCTCTGTCGTCCCCTTCTCCTCCTGCCCCCAACCCCTCCCAGCATCAGAGTCTTTTCCAATGAGTCAACTCTTCGCATGAGGTGGCCAAAGTACTGGAGTTTCAGCTTCAGTATCATTCCCTCCTAAGAAATCCCAGGGCTGATCTCCTTCAGAATGGACTGGTTGGATCTCCTTGCAGTCCAAGGAGCATGCCAACTCTCACATCCATACATGACCACTGGAAAAACCATAGCCTTGACTAGACGGACCTTTGTTGGCAAAGTAATGTCTCTGCTTTTGAATATGCTGTCTAGGTTGGTCGTAACTTTCCTTCCAAGGAGTAAGCGTCTTTTAATTTCATGGCTGCAGTCACCATCTGCAGTGATTTTGGCGCCCCCCCAAAATAAAGTCTGACACTGTTTCCACTGTTTCCCCACCTATCTGCCATGAAGTGATGGGACCACATGCCATGATCTTCGTTTTCTGAATGTTGAGCTTTAGGCCAACTTTTTCACTCTCCTCTTTCACTTTCATCAAGAGGCTTTTTAGTTCCTCTTCACCCTCTGCCATAAGGGTGGTGTCATCTGCATATCTGTTAATACCATCTAAAACATTCTGGAAACAAAAATTCCAGATTTCATTGCTTATTTCTCATTTTTATGTCAGAAATCCTTTCTTTTTGTTTTCTCCATCAATAAGATGGAACTATCCAAAATAAACAAGATCCATATTAAGATACAGCAGTTCAGTTCAGTTGCTCAGTCATGTCCAACTCTTTGTGACCCCATGGACTGCAGCACACCAGGCTTCCCTGTCCATCACCAACTCCTGGAGCTTACTCAAACTCAAGTCCATTGAGTTGGTGATGCCATCCAACCATCTCATCCTCTGGCGTCCCCTTCTCTTCCCTCCTTCAATCTTTTCCCAGCATCAGGGTCTTTTCAAATGAGTCAGCTCTTCGCATAAGGTGGCTAAAGTACTGGAGTTTCAGCTTCAGCATCAGTCCTTCCAATGAATATTCAAGACTGATATCCTTTAGGATGGACTGGTTGGATCTGTTTGAAGTCCAAGGGACTGTCAAGAGTCTTCTCCAACACCACAGTTCAAAAGCATCAATTCTTCGGCGCTCAGCTTTCTTTATAGTCCAACTCTCACATCCATACATGACTACTGGAAAAACCATAGCTTTGACTAAACAGACTTTTGTTGGCAAAGTAATGTCTGTGCTTTTTAATATGCAGCAGTAGCCCACAATAATGAAAAGGACAAATAAATGTCATTAACCAGGACAAATGATTTTTAAAAAGATGATAAAAACAATTATTTCAAAGAACTATTTAAACAAGCAATCTCCATAGCTTCTCTAATTTATTCTCCCTATAATCCTACCAGGTAGGCATTATTACCTTTGTTTGATAGATGAAGAAACTAAAACCTGGGAGGGTAAAATGATTTTATTCAAGATACATTTATTGCAATAATCATGAAAAATCTCACTCTGATCTCATTTTACTCATCCAACCAGCTGTCAAATTCTGTTTATTCTACCCTCATAATTTTTCTTTAATGTATTTCCTCCTTTATATAATCACTGCAGCCCCAATTCCAGAACCCCATTATCAACTCCAACCACAGGACCCTTTCCTAACCAGTCTTCCTGCTTCTCTACTATCTTGTATACATGAGATCAATTTTCTGAAGCACCATTCTGCTCGCTTCCATTTCCTGCTCAAACATCTTTAACAAAGTCATTTCTCAGTCAGGCACTCAAACACTTCCCCATCTGTGCTCCTGAGTGACCTTTCTCCCACCGTACTCCCCATTCGTCTCCACCAAGCACCCAAGATTCAATCAAACAGAAACCCATGCTTTTATTCAAAGACATTTTTATCTTTTTTGTCTCTCCAACTTTGCTTTGAGAAATGACTTTCCTAATTCTTCCCACCATATTGAAGCATGTCTGAATTCCAGGCACTTATAGTACAAGGCCCAGGTCTATGCCTTCTCCACCAAGGAGCCTGAGCTTCTCTCTCCTCAGGCTGCCCATGGCACACCTCTATCTTTTTATTTTTTTTCCCCAAGAAATATTTACTGTGTAACTATTAAGTGTTAGTTACTACAGTAAATCAAGCAAAAAAAGCTTACACTTTAGTTAGGGAGTCAAAAGTGAACAAAAAACCATCACATCTTATAAGGTCCACAGAAAGTGGTCAGCTCAGGAGTCTACCTGAGCTTAAAGGAAGGGTACATGAATTCGGCTTTGCCTAGGAAGGTCAAGCGTGGCTTCCCAGGAGACCTAACACTTGAACTGAATGGGAAAAGCTGCACAAGTGTCTGTTCAGAAGACCAGTGCATATACATAATCACAGGCATTGAGCTGGACATGCAGAGTCAGAGTGGCAGCCTGGATTCCCACAGTGTAAAAACAACAGCATACCACCACGAAGGGCTATTTTATGAGCCACAATAAAATGTTTGTGGAAGCAAGATTTAAATTGAAAACTGTTATACAAATTTAAGATATCATTTATTTATAAAGTGAAAGAAAATAAAGTCGCTCAGTCATGTCCAACTCTTGGCAACCTCATGGACTGTAGACCGCCAAGCTCCTCCATCCATGGGATTTCCCCAGCAAGAATACTGGAGTGGGTTGCCATATCCTCCTCCAGGGGATCTTCCTTCCCCAAGGATTGAACCTGGGTCTCCTGCATTGCAGGGAGACGCTTTACCATCTGAGCCACCAGGGAATCCCTCATTTATTTATAAATAACATATAAATGCTTCTCATCTACCGTTTGAATGTAACTGGCCACAGGAATTATCCGACTCTTAAGAAACATGTAAGCAGGAGGTAAAGGTTTAACAGTATCATTTATAAAGAAGGCAAACCTAGGTTTCACAATATACTGCTCTACTGCCCAGTTTCTCCATGCACACATTCCCTGGCCTGAGAAACACTCACCCACACACAACTTCCAAAAGTGAAGGGCTTAAGAGCAGCAGATCTACACTAATATTTTAAATGGACACTTAAAAATATAAGCAGAATCTTCAACTAGGGCTTCCAGATGATTTCCCCTTTTACTGTTAGCAGCTCCCTAACATGACAGAACCTGAGCGTGGTTTGCAGGCACAAGTCAAGGAGTTTCCATTTTCTCCACAGCACTAATGAATTCACAATCTATTCACAAGGATTCCTAGTCTTACTTCAATATATCTGTAGGAACTCAAATTGGTCAACATAATATAAAATAACATAATGAATAGTTGGTCATATGGATGAGGAACACAAGTCTAAACTGTATATATTCTTATGAAGGAACAGAGCTCACTGTCATTAGAAACACACAGTCTGGGATTTTGAAACCATGGGAAACTGTGGTAATGAGAGAGAGAAAGAAAGAGAAATGGGTAGGGGTGAGGAGAGGTGTATTGTGCCTTGTACATGTTCAGGAAATGATTCAGGGAAGGGACTTCTGGCTCTAATGGCATGAATAGGTTAGTGAATCCCCTCCTCAAAACAATAAGAAAACTTATCAGTCATTTCAGGGTTCCAGAAATCAGTTAAAGGCAGATAACAGAATAATTTCATGAAAAGTTGCTACATCTTTAGGGTTAATACCAGCAGGGGGCTAGAAACCTTCTTCCTGGGGCTATTCCAACCCAAGAACTCCATCCTCTAATCCTCAGCTCTGCCAAGAAAGCTTTCAGGATAGTTAGGTGAAGACTCTTGAGAGTCCCTTGGAGAGCAAGGAGATCAAACCAGTTAATCCTAAAGGAAATCAATCCTAAATATTCATTGGAAGGACTGACACTGAAGCTGAAGCTCCAATACTCTGGCCTTCTGATGTGAAGAGCTGACTCATTAGAAAGAACCTGACACTGGGAAAGACTGAAGGCAGGAGGAGAAGGGGACGACAGAGGACAAGATGGTTGGGTGGCATCACCGGCTTGATGCACATGAGTGTGGGCAAGCTCCAGGAGACGGTGAAGGACAGGGAAGCCTGGTGTGCTACAGTCTGTGGGGTTGCAGAGTTGGACACGACTGAGCATCTGAGCAACAACAAACCATGAAAACCAGTAGTTTTGCTGTCAGAGGGGGTAGACTCAGCTTGGGGTACTGAGGTGGGGTGCAGTAGAAAGCCACAGCTTTGTCAGCTAAAAGTGGCAAACTTGGTAGGAACCTAACTGGTTCTTCTAGCTTGAGGTTGTGGTCTGACTGGTGTGCGTGGCCGATCAGCTACAAATACGAGGGGAAGATCCGGGAAATGAGAGAATCGTAGAGTAACCAGTTATGCTCTCCTGACACTCCCGACTGGCTGAAAATACTGGGATGGGGACGGGGGAGACAAAGGAGGGTGCAACGAGAGAAAAGGCGAAGGCACACTTGAGAACTGGCTGGGCTCTAAACACACTTCCCAATCACAAACAGATCAGTTGAAGGCAGAAGCTTTCCACACTCCAGGTGCTTGAGCACAACATATGCCCAAATCACTGTCTATGAAGAGAGAGGAGTGACTCCCAGCCAGGATAAAAAGTAAACAGGAGAATAAAAATCATTAAGCAGACACATCAGTGACCATGGTGGAGTCACAGTCCACAGTTTAATCCAGGTTAAGTACTAAAAACATACACATAAACACTCATCTCTGTGTTTCTCAAAAACAAAACCAACAAACTTCAGAGTGTTGAAATATATTACTAAAACATCCAATTTACTAAAAAGTTATAAGACATGCAAAGAAATAGGAAAAGTAAGGCCCTGACTCAAGTAAACAAGAAACAAGCCCTGACTCAAGTAACTAGAAACAGGCTCTCAGCAGGCCTAGATGTTGTAGCAGATGACTTCACAGTAACAATTACAAATGTATTCAAAGAATTAAAGGAAACATGACAAGAAATTTAAGGAAATATTCCCTAGTCAAGTAGGGAATCTCGACAGAACTATAGAAATCCTAAATGAAATTTCTAGAGTTGAAAAGTACATTAACTAAAATAAAAATTCACCAGATGAGCTCAATAACTGATTTAACCTGGTGGAATAAAGAATAAGTAAACTGAAACAGATTAATCGAAATTATCCAATCAAAAGAAAAGAAAGAAAAAACACTAGAAAAATGAACAGAACTTTAGATCCAGCTTAAAAACGAACAGAATCTGAACCTGTAGGGAACAAACAAGCATCCCTATATACTTGTGGCAAAAGTCCCAGAAGAAGAGAAGGAAAGAACAAATATTCGAAAAAATTATGTTAAAAATTTTGATGGAAAACAATCCGCAGACCCCCAAATTTCAATAAACTGCAAGTATGATAAAACCAAAAATATCTATCCTTGATCTATCAGTGTCAAACTGCTCAAAGCCAAAGATAAACCAAAAATCTTGAAGACCGCAAGAGAAAAACAGCTCAACACATACAGGGGCACAACAGCAGGGTTAACAACTGACTTCTCGCTGAGGTCATAGGGCTGAGGAGACAGGGAGAAACTGTCAACCAAGAATTCTACAGCTAGCAAAACTATCCTTCAGAAATGATGACAAAAGAAATACATTCCTAGACAAATAAAAACAGAAATTTTGTTTCAAGCAGATCTAGCCTCCAGAAAATTCTACATGATGTACTATCAGCTAAAAGGAAATGACATTAGAAGATAACTCAAATCCACAGGAAGAGATGAAGATCAATGGAGTTGGTAAATTTCTTTAAAAATAAAAGATTTTTTAAAGCAATAACTGTATTACTATATTGTTTCATTTCATATGACAATAACCCTGCAGAAAGGATGGTAAGGGACAGAACCCCACTGGACCAAACTGCTATATTTTACCAGCAGCATAACACATACATACAAACACACACACACACAGCCATCAGTAGGTTGTAGTAACTCCAAGATGTAATTCTTGACCCAGAACTAAGAAAATAAAAAAATAACAACAAAAATAAATAATTTAAAAAATTGCAAGGGGATTCAAAAGATACAGAAAGAATTTATTTAACATAAATCAGTAAAGAAGGAACAATAGAGGACAAGACACATATAAGAACAAATAGTAAAATGGCAAACATAAATCCAACTATATTAACAATTATATTAAAAGTAAATAGACTAAATACTCTGATACAAAGGCAGTAATTTTCAGACTGGAAAAAGAAGTACGATCCAGATGTATGTATGTTTGCTTGTTTGTTTGTTTTCCCCAAGAGACATACCTTAGATTCAGAGTTTGAAACTAAATGAAGGAAAAAGATGTCATGTAAATAGCAATTAAAAGATAGATACAGTGGTGATATTAATATCAGACAAAACAGACTTAAGACAGGAACTACTAATAGAAACAAAAAGGGACATTTCATATTGATAAAAGGCCTAATTGGAAGCCGTAAAACAAGTCTCATTAAGTTTAGAAAGACTGAAATCAAAGTATATTCTCTGAGAACAATGGGATTATAAAAGAGAAAGACTTGGGACATCCTTAGACATCTGGAAATTAAACAACACACTTCTATATAAGCTAAGACCAAAGAAAAAATCATAAGGAAAAATTTAAGAATATCTTGAACTGAATGAAAATGCAAACACAATATATCACACTTTATGGGATGCAGCTAAAGGGAAACTTAAGGGGTAAAGTGTACCTTTAAACATATATTAGAAAGGATAAAATTCTAAAATCAATGACCTAGGATTACATGTCAAGAAGCTAGGAAAATAGGACCAAATCAAACCCAAAGCAAGCAGAAGGAAAGAAATAATAAAGATCAGAATGGAAATAAATGACATACAAAAGAGAAAAACAATAGATTTTTAAAAGTCAATGAAATTGAAAGCTGGTTTTCTGGAAAAAGCTGCAAAATCAAAAAACCTTAGCTAGATTAACCAAGAAAAAAAGAGAAGACATAATTACCAAAATCAAGGATGAAAGGGTGGATATCACTACAAACGCAGTAGAAATTAAAATAATCAATGGAATTATTATCAGAATAACTTTATACCAACAAAACAGCTAATTAACAGGTAACAGAAAAATTCTAGAAAAACACCAGTTACCAAAACTGATTTAATAAGAAATAGAAAATAGAAAAAAGAAAAACACTGATAACTAGCAAAGAAATAGTGATTAAAATACCTTGATAAAGCCTCTGATGTATAATATTTTATTCTTTCTTTTTCCTTCCTTTCTAGTACTTCTGTTAAATCTGTAAGTTCCTCATCATTTGTACGTGATTTGGAAATGCAGCCAATACAGCAGCCTGTGTGTTTTAATTCTAGAATGGACACTATAGAAAGCCTCATTTGTTACTACCATGCCCAGACTTTTCAAGACTCTTTATAGGGAAGTAAATCTTATCAAGTGATTTAAAGATTGAGTTAAGCTCTCCTCCTGATAATCCGATACAGAAAGGCAAAAAGAAAGCTAAAAACTAGAGAGAGATCTTTCTCTGCAGAGTATTGGACATTTTTATCTTAGGAAATATACCACACAATCCCACAAACAAAATGATTTCCTGTATGATGTGATAACATATCTACTGTAATTTATGATGCTTCCTTTACTCGCTTACTAAATTAGTAGTAACAGGTAAAGTCAAAGAGGGAGGCTGGGGCCAGGGATTAGTAAACCAAGTACGAGTTTGGATTTTATTCTAAGTATGTTAGAAAACCATTAGAATCAAACAGGGAAATAGCATTATTTGCATTAAGAGAAAAAGGATCTTGGCTGCTATGTGATAAATTAGGCAACAGTAACAGAAAAAGTGAAAAGGTTTGGATTAGAGTGGTGACAATGATGATGAACACCTCACATGAATTAAATTCTTTTAAGTCTCCTAAAAGCCACTTGAAATAGGTGCTACTGTCTTCATCTTGCAGATGAACATGCCAAGGCAGAGAGAGATTAAATAACTGGCCAAAGGGCATACTACTAATTAGAGAAGATATTAGGATTCAGACCTAAAAAATCTGGTGGAAATGCTGAGCTCTTAATTATGGACACTATCCAGCTATGGTCGTAAGATGAAGAGAAGAGGCTGCAGTGAGAAAGTGTTCTAGAGTCACGGTGACCAAGACTTGCTAATGGATTGGATGCAGAGATGATGGAAACAGAGAAAAAATCACTCATAGGTTTCGCTCGAGCAACTAGGTGATTTAGTAGTATCAGTATGCAACAGAGACAAGATAAAAACCAGGAGGGAAAGGAGTCCTAGGACCCAGCCCTGGAGTAACTACATTTAAAAGCTGAATAGACAAAGACAAACCAGCAAGAAAGACCAAGGAAGGACTTTCAGTGCCTAAGAGGGAAACAGGGAGCGTCATGAAAGCCAACAACTCAAGTGTTTCAAGGAGGATGGAGGAGGCAATGTGTAGAATACTGCTGACAGATTGTGGACAATGAGGACAGAGAAGGACCGTGAGATTTTTGCAGAATGAAGGTTACCCGTAAAGCTGAAAAGAGCAGCATCTTGCTAAGTTAACTCTCATCATCACATGTACCTTGTTTTACTGTCTGTCCCATGTCTAGACTGTAAGCTGCTGGGCATTGACTGGGAGCTTTATTCTAAACCCTTATCTTCTAATTACAGTGCTGGGAGTAGAATGGAAATTACATTAGCGTTATGCAATGTAAGGTACATGCAAAATTAATTCAAAGGGTTTTTGGGTATGATGATTAAGAAGATTTCAACAGGACGATGACAGGCCTCCTTCTATTTCGCCGCGTCATCACTCACGTACCGTCAGAGATCCGTTCTGTGTGCTGGGTGAGTTGCTGCTCTGCTCCCCGTGGGCTTGCGTGCTTCCGTACAGTGTCAGGTTATGCTCACTGGTCTGGCCGGCATAGTCCTGAGTGTGTGGCACTCCATACTCTGTGGGAATTCCATTCTGTGGAGGTGGTGGAAACGGGATGGTAGTAAAAGGCTGAACCATTGCGTCAGGAGTTGTTGTTGGCTCCTGGTTACCCTGGAACAAACAGAGAAAGAGAAGATAAGACTAACAAAAAAAGTTGACTAGTTACCAAAGGACCAAAGATTTTCCTTTAAACCAAACTTTTTTAAATGCAAGGAAATTTGTTACAGAAGATAAGTTATAAGATTTGAAATTTGTTTGAGCCATTACTGTTTTTGTTAGTACACTCTATTCCTTTAGTGATTCTTAGGGGAAAACAAATTAATTTCACTAAATTATAATTCTTTGTAATTTATTTGTAATTTGTTGTAAACTCCAATACTTTGGCCACCTGATGCAAAGAACTGACTCATTTGAAAAGACCCTGATGCTGTGAAAAGACTGAAAGCAAGAGGAGAAGGGGACGACAGAGGATGAGATGGTGGGATGGCATCACCGACTTAATGGACATGAGGTTGAGCAAGCTCTGGGAGTTGGTGATGGACAGGGAAGCCTGGTGTGCTGCAGTCCATGGGGTCGCAAAGAGTTGGACATGACTGAGTGACTGAACTGAAATTACAATTGATAGCAACAGGTAGAACGACAGTATAAATTAAATTCTCAAAACCAGATGATATATACCTCTAGATTTTAAGAACACAGAGTTCAGGAGAAAGTACATTTTTGACAAAATTAATCTTTGAATTTCAAGGTAGAGATTTAGCTAAGTCTTGGCCACTAGGTTAATTTAAAAAAAAAAAAAAAAAAAACCTTTCCTTAAATTAGAAACTAGACAAAAAAATTTCCTAGACAAAAACCTTGAGTTTTTCATAATTACTGCTAGCATTTCAAGGCTAGCAGATACTTCTCGACACAGCATCCATCCCCAGATGCTTACCTGGGATCTCATGTGCTATCTCAAATATCACTACAGAACATACAGTAACAGCGGGAGCCCGTTAGAAGCCATTTTGACTCCATAGCCCCTGTCTTATTTCTGTTCAGTCTTTAAGTTCAGATACAAACAAGGAGTTAAATCTTGTGTAAGAGATTTTGTAAAATCCTCCCTTCTCAACAACTTACCTTCTGACCTCCCATTTTAGTCCATAAAAGGCAGAGTCATTATTTTACTAAAAACAAACACATTTTCAAAGTCTGGGGCCACTATCCTTTCGGAAATAGCTGAAAGAGATGGTCAAATGCTTCAAAGTGGTAGCACTTTGATAAACCCTTTCCCCCATATTTTAGACATCATATCATTAGGGATCAAAGAAAATCTGGGTTTAAGTCACTTGGATTCCTCCTAGTCATGAGCATCATTTCCTTCCAAATAACATAGTAATTATTCCTCTTTCTTTTTCAGTTATGGTTATCCTTCTTTTCCCTCAATTTAAGAAGGGATTCTCTACCCACTGAGAGCTACAGGAAACTAAACTTCCAGCTGCTGCTGCTGCTGCTAAGTCACTTCAGCTGTGTCCGACTGTGCAACCCCACAGACGGCAACCCACCAGGCTCCCCCATCCCTGGGATTCTCCAGGCAAGAACACTGGAGTGGGTTGCTATGTCCTTCTCCAATGCATGAAAGTGAAAAGTGAAAGTGAAGTTGCTCAGTTGTGTCCCATTCTTAGCAACCCCACGGACTGCAGCCTACCAGGCTCCTCCACCCACGGGATTTTCCAGGCAAGAGTACTGGAGTGGCATGCCATTGCCTTCTCCGAACTTCCAGCAGCGCTGTCTAACACCATTCCAGGTTTTTAGCATTAATTTGATGGCCATTAAACTCATACTACTGCAACAAAATGAATCCAAAACTGGAGAAAGATCTCACATTACTTTTTAAAGGAAGGTTCACCCATCCTTTAAAATCTGCCTAAAATAAAACAACAAATTTACAAAGGCTGTTATAAATAGAGAAATATATGATCACAGGTTGGAAAGCTGGATATTCTGAAAATGACAATGCACCCCAAATTCCACAAACCCAATCAAAATCTCAGCAGGTGTTTTTGTATAAATTGACAAGTTGTTATTAAAATTTCTATGGAAATGCAAAGGATCTAGAGTAGTCAAAACAGTAACACAAACTGGAGAACTTACACTACCTGAGTTCAAGATTTACAAAGTGATGATAATCACAATAGTGTGGTACTGGTTTAAAGACAATGGATAAATGAGACAGAAAAGAATCCAGAGTCAGAAATAAACATTTACAGTGAATATTAAGGCATCAAGTCAATTCAGCAGGGGAAAGGAAAGACTTTTTAATAAATGGAAAACCGAATACCCAATGAAAAAAAATAAACCTCAACTTTTACCCTATATTTGTAAAAGTTAACCTGAAAGAGATAATAGACCTAAGTGTAAGAGCTAAAACTGTAAAACTTTTAGAAAAGGCAGCAAAATCTTCACATATTTGCGATAAACAAGGAATTTGGGGGACACAAAAAAATTAAGAACTATTAAAGAAAAAAATGACAGACTAGATTTCACCAAAATTAAAAAACAATTGTTATCCATAAATCAACTTAAAATAATAAAGAGACAAGGCAGAGACTGCAAGACAATATTCACAATACATGTATCTGGTAAAGGACACTAGAATCTATAAAGAAATGTTACAGACCACAATGAAAAGAACAAGGCATGTTTGAAAGAAAGCTAACGACTTTTTAACCACCACATCCCACAGAAAGATATACCAATGGGCAGAAAATACTTGAAAAACTATTTAAAAATACATGAATGGCTATTTTAAAATTAGCAATAATCATCTATTTAAGAGTACCCAAATTTAAATTATAATATAAAACATACAATATATAAGATCTGAATAAACAGAAAGGTATATTTTATTTCTGAGTAATAATAAAGATAAAAGGTTAATCATTCCCCAAATAAAATATAAACCTAGTATAATTTCCAATTAGAAGCAAATCAAATGGTGCCTAAAGAAGGAAACAGGACCAAATACTTTTCTAATTTGCATATGAAAAAATATTAATAAAGTCTGCAAAAGGAAAAACCATGGAGAAGGAGATGCTCTATCATATATTAAAACTTGCCATAAAACTTCTATGATTCAATATACAAAATGATTAAAGGAACACTAATAATCCTGATTCAAGTTTATATGGAAACTCAATAGAAGATAAAAGTGGCATTTCAATTCAGTGGAGGGGATGATTATTTATCATATGGCATTGGTATTAAAGAGGCTTCCCTGGTGGCTCAGATGATATTCGTATTGAATAGAAGTTGGCTACCCACCAAAAAGAAAATACTTATGCTCCATGCAAAAAAAGAAAAAGGAATAAAATATAATTAAAACTATGAAAATATAAGAAATATTGGGAGTGTTACTGGGGTGGGGAGATTATTAAGTAAGACAGGAAACCTAAAAACCAGAAAAGTAAAAAAAAAAAAAAGATTTGGCTATGGAAGACAGGAAGAAAAGAAGAGAGAGGAGGGGGAGGAGGGGAAAAGAGAGGGGAGAAATGGATTTTAAAGTCAAAAGAAAAACCTACTGGGGAAAACATCTACAAAGTAAGACAGACACACACTGGTAACCATCACTAAGTGCAGGTTATTCAAACTGATGAGAAACACACACATAAACAGAAAAAGAGGCAAAGAAGGTAACAACAATTCACAGCAGATGAAATACAAGTGGCTGTATGATAAAAATGCTTAATCTCACTAACAAATTGAAATACATATTAATGGCAAAATAAGTCCACTTTTTTCACCATCAAGTCATAAAAAATTAATAAACCATTTTATTGACACAATTATAATACAGTTGGCCTTCTCTATCTGTGGGCTATGCAGCGTGTATTCAGATAACCACTGATTGAAAAATACTAGGGAAAAAAAAAGTCCCAGAAAAGTAAAGCTTTACTTTGCCATAGTCCAGCAACTATTTACATTGTATTTATAACTATTTACATGACATTTAGACTGTACTAGGTATTGTAAGCAATCTAGACATGATTACTGAACTGAACTAAGACATGATTAAAAATATATGGGAGGATGTGCACAGGTTATATGCAGATATAGTTATGCCATTTTATACAAGGGACTTGAGCATCTGCGGATTCTGGTATCTGCAGGGGGTCCTGGAACCAATCCCCTGTGGATACCGAGGGACAATTCTACAGTAAGCCTCATTGGTTTATTCATAGTGTACGCTTTGGTAAGTTTTGACATATATATGTACACTCATGAAATCACCACAATCAAAACAGTGAACATATCTATCCAACCCCCTCTCCCAATTTCCTCATGCTCCTAATAAGTTCATATTACTTTTATAATAAAGCCTACAAAGTATTTTTTAATATAATAAGAGAATGATGACTAGTGTAATCAGTAAAGGGAAGCCAATATACTGAAGCATTGAGTTATTGTGCTCTTGTAAAAAAAAATGGCACTGACATTACCTACAGAAGTTATACAGCATCAAAATTCAGCTGTCTCTAGTGTCTAAGAATCACGTCTACAAAGCAATAGGAATGCTTTACATAAAAACCCTTCCCTTTATTTAGTTCTTAAAAATTATGCTAGTTTTTACCCATAGTTTTTCAGGAAAGAAAATCCTTGTCATTCATCACTATATAAGTTCTTTTCATAATCTCAAGGTCAGGGTACTGTAAATGATTTCGCTTTAGCTATTCTGGGTGTCCTAAGAAGGAAATAAAATAATCCTGTCCCTTCTCTCTCAAATTATTCAGTGCTATCTAATTATCTATCTACCTACCAACCTACATGAAGCATACCTCTTCGGAAGTCCTCATGGGATTTACTGGCCTGAAGACAGATAAGAAAAAATTCTGTTTCAGGTGGGTTGGTGAATATAAGGGAATAAGAGCACCAAAGGTATTCACAGACTTACACTTCAACTCCAGGCATGAATAGAGACACAGGACAGGTCTACTAAATAACCCATAAAGGCTAAAGACACTGTTGTGCAGTTTATGAACACAGCAAGGGGGACTTCTAATACCCCACTGGGCTCCTCTCAGACTCTCCTCTTTCAGTGCAGCCTCCATCCTCCATTTCAGCTCTGCTGGGGAGGATGCTCTGGCACACAAAGCACAATATTAACTCTCCCCCAGAGGCAGTCTTGACAAAGCTGGCTCAGTCAACTGAGCGAAGCTGTCAATTAGCAGTGGGAGATGGGGGGAAGAAAGGTCAAAACTTCTAAGATTCGCTTGTGGCCTTTGTACCATGTGTTTCAAAGTAATGCAAGACAGGTAGAGGCTGAACTATTTCTCCCTCAAAAGGGAAATGTAAACCCTTATCAGGAGATATAGAAGAAACTCTTGATAGTTTATTTTGTTACATACAGGAATTTTTTTTAATGTTATTAAAAAATACTATGTTTATACACTACAGGTAAGAAACTGGAATAGGAGTGAGTTTGCATTTTACCTCACACACTCTGCAATGTCTAAAAACTTCCCCAGGTAAACATTATTATAATTTAGAAATGTTATATGGTTTTCAGACTTCCATTAAATTTCCAGGCTATATTCCTAAGTTTTAAGTTCAGAAGGGAAGCACTATAGCCTGCAGACAAACTGTGAGATAACAGTCAACATGATTATTTCTAGGTAAGAATTTACCTCTTAAGTTTGTATGAAAATGTTTTAAAATCACAGACTAAACAGTTTCAGTATATATCTCATCTGACAAAATGAATTAACTTTTTCTTGTAGCCCACAAAACTAGACATAACTTCTTTTCCTTAATTTAACAGCCTATAAACTTTCTCATCCACAAGATTAAAAAACTGACAATAAGGAGTACGATGAAAATAAAATTTCTACCTTGCCTAACAATGCTCTAATAAAGATTTATCTGCAACTCCTTTCTTTCCTAGAATATAAACTAAGATTTTATGTGAAAGATGAGAGGAAAAATAAAGGACAGTTAGCTTTTAGTTCTTATCAGTGTAGCTCATTAAAATGAAAGAGATTTACTTTGTATTCTGCCCTGCCTCTCATGGTGCCACAGGTACTCCAGCATTTGTTGACCTGTACACCTCCCTCAGGTTTCTCTGCTCAAACGTCAACTCCCCTGAGCATTTCTTTTAGAACTTCAACCCCTATTTCTCCCTAACCCTTCATAACAACACTGTTTTCAAAAAAGCAGAATGATGTCCCCATTTTGTGAAGAGGATACGAAAAGCAGGATGCATCCAATCCTCCCACCATCCACATGAATTCGCTACAGTGGCTGGCAGGATATTATAAACAAAAAAAAAATGCTTTGGTTTCCAGAAGCAACATAATTTACAACTATACTAAAAAGTCAGATTTCCCAAATTTCAGAAAAACCTACCTACATTTCTAATTCTCTGGTTTAAAAAGTAAGAAGATATAAATAAGTGAGAAGAGTTTTTCTAAAGTTATTTTCAAATGACTGGGGGAAAGAAAAACCCTGAAGAGAGGTACATGAAACAGACAAATCTGGGTTATATTTAATATTTCAACAAACTGACTCAAGACTGTCATCTCATCATCATTATATTATCTACACAAAAGTTTAAGGAGAAAAATTAAATATTAAGAAGATAAGAATAGTACTTATTTCACACAGAATGCACACTACTGCAACTCAAATGATTTTAGGATGCCATCTTTGAGTAAAGCTCAAGATGATAAGCACAAAGGAATGTATAAGTTATGAAGACTGTTAATAACTTTGGAAAATGTATTTTTCGCCAATGCAAACAAATTTGTTTATTCCACTATTTATACATTACCTAAAATTTTATCAAATTCATCTGAGACCCAACAAATTTTGTATTTCACAAAGAGGAATGCTGGAGTGTATGGTCAGAACATAATTTCAACCTCAGTTCTGTCACTTACTACAGCTGTAAACAATTAAATATGCTACAACCTACTTTCTCTGTGCCCCATTTTCTTAATCTATACAACAGCAATGTTAATGTTATTATACTGTTGTGAAGAACTGGTAACATAAAATGTGAAGTGATTAAAACTCTAGACTCTCAATAAAAGTTGTTTTCAACAAACACAAGCACCAGGTAGACCAGTGGAGCCAAACTTCCACAACTTGATAAAATATTAAAATCCTACTGGATGCCACTGTAATGGATGTCACGTGAAATAAAAACAAACAAACAAACAAACAAAAACAACCCTCATTACCATATATTTGTGGGAACAATATTTAAGAAAACAAACTACAGGGATTTCCCTGGCGGTCAGTGGTTAAGGCTCTGTGCTTCCAATGTAGGGGGCACAGATTCAGTCTATGCCTTACAGCTCAGCCAAAATAAAAAGAGAAAGAAAACAAACTAAGTGAAAAGTCACTCAGTCGTGTCCAACTCTTTGCAAACCCATGGACTGTATAGTCCATGGAATTCTCCAGGCTAGAATACTGGAGTGGGTAGCCTTTCTCTTCTCCAGGGGATCTTCGAATCCAGGGATCAAATCAAGGTCTCTCTCATTGCAGGTGGTTTCCTTACCCGCTGAGCCACCTGGGAAGCCCAAAACAGACTACAGATATACAAAACTTATTATAGTGACAGAGGCACCAACTTGCAAAGAAGAAAAATCCACTGAAAAAGCTTTTAGAATGATCAACCAGCTGAAAAGGAAATGAGGAGATTTGAAATCTAATTTCAATTCCAAGACATGTACTAAATTAACTACTGTGGGTCCACAGCTGTTTTAGGCACTGAAGACATAACACAAATTAAAAATTTGCCTCTTAGGAGTTTCAGTTCAGTTCAGTCGCTCAGTCGTGTCCGACTCTTTGTGACCCCATGAATAGCAGCACGCCAGGCCTCCCTGTCCATCACCAACTCCTGGAGTTCACTCAAACTCATGTCCATTGAGTCAATGATGCCATCCAGCCATCTCACCCTCTGTCGTCCACTTCTCCTCCTGCCCCCAATCCCTCCCAGCATCAGAGTCTTTTCCAATGAGTCAACTCTTTGCATGAGGTGGCCAAAGTATTGGAGTTTCAGCTTCAACATCAGTCCTTCCAATGAACATTCAGGACTGATCTCCTGTAGGATGGACTGGTTGGATCTCCTTGCAGTCCAAGGGACTCTCAAGAGTCTTCTCCAACACCACAGTTCAAAAGCATCAATTCTTCGGCGCTCAGCTTTATTCACAGACCAACTCTCACATCTGTACATGACCACTGGAAAAACCATAGACTTGACTAGATGGACCTTTGTTGGCAAAGTAATGTCTCTGCTTTTTAATATGCTATCTAGGTTGGTCATAACTACTGTCTACTAAATGTATTTGAAAGTATATATTCTAAATATACAGAGGGTCTATGTTCTTATATGTCTGGTAAAAGTCTAAGCACTTTGAATATATTAACTCATTTAATTCTCACAACTCTAAAAGCTAGGTATTTCCACTGTTCTCCTTTTACAGATACAGAAACTGACATTTTAAAAGGTTAAGAATCTTATCAAAAACCACTCAGCAAACAGCTGACATATGCAGACTCTAATCCAAATCTAAGCCAATTTTATAGCTGGGGTTGCTAGTCACTACTCCTCGTAGCATCTCCAGCAGGGTTCTCAACACAATATATATATATGTCTGTATTGCACTGAATCTAGAATATTCCCTAAAGATGATGCTTTCCCAAGTCACAGCCGGACTGCAACAGTAAGGATCAGGGTCTTTCCCAATGCTGTCCTCCCTCTATCACAATATTCATTATACTGAAAAACTAAGCAACTCAAGTAATGCCTTCCTCTGTAAAGCCATCCTTAGAGGAGGGTGGGAGAAAGCAGGAGTCAGCTGCAACTCCTCTCCTGTTACAACTGGGAAGCAGCCAACAGGTAACAGGTAAACAAAAGGGTGTATCTGTGTTCCAGGAAAATCTCCTTCACGGAAACTGAAATATTATTCCTCTTTTGATTTTTTTTCTCAACCATTTAAAAACGTGAGAATATCACGAGCCTTACTAAAGCAGGCAGTGGGCCCAATTTGCCCACAGGCCAGTCTGTTGACATCAGGTGTAGAAGAGAGAGATTACACTTTAGATCTAAATAAACCTGGGATAGAACCCTAACTCTGTGATCGGTTACTTGTGTGGCTTTGGACAAGACACTAAGCCTCAGTTTTGTCTACCATAAAACAGACATAACAGCACTGACCGTGAGGCTGAGAGAAGCTAAAAAATAAAAACAAAAACAACAGCACCTCATATAATGTCTAATACAGCAGACCTTCAGTGAGTGACTGCATTCACCCTTTCCAGTTGGAAACAAATTCTCCTCTCCTGGATTCTCATAGCATTTAACTTGCACAACTAAGGTCTACAGACATTTAAATTCAAAGCCTTATATTTAACATATCTAGATACGAGTTCCATCTCTCCTATTAGATTAAAAGCTTCATCATAATGAGTGGGGTCAGTTTTGCACAATGCAGAATTACATATGGTACCTAATAAATAGAAAGTGTTAAGATTTTTTAAATAAATGAAGATTAAGAAGAACGGTCACATGTATGTGCCCAGCAGTAAATTGTTTTGTTTGGCTAGAGTAGAGAGCCATCAGGAAGGACAGTATGAAATCAAACAAATGTTATTTTGGGTTGATATTAACTGGGGGAAGAGTGTTGGAAAAGGAAGTGAGAACTGGTGGAGTATTGTTTGTAATGAGAGGAATCAACACTTATATGCTTATGCTTTAGGTATGTGGTTTTGCAAACACAAGAGTTAAAGATGATGTCTTTCTCCTTTAAATCACATGGAGTAACAGAGGTGAAACATTATCTCTGATCTTCTGGTGTACAATGTGAAATATGTCTAATGTCTTAATTTTAAATTTGAATGTACTATCATAGTGAACAGGCCCCATCAAACAGGAAAAATGTATAACCTAAGGACCAAGCAAGACTCAACTCTTTTATCAGTCTACTCTCCCACATCAATCTTAGAACTCCAACAGTTACCTGCCTAGGAGTGACTTCCATGTATTTTTTAGGTCCAGCCATGCCCATTCTCCCAAGCTTTCACTGAAGAAACAGCCTGACCCTGAAAGACAGACCTTGGTTCAAATCCTAACCATACCTCTTATCAGATATGGATGAGTCACTTTAAGCATTTCTAGCCCGTTTCTTCACCTGCAAACTGGCTTATTTACTTAGAAAGTTGTGAGGACTACATGAGAACAAGTGAAACTGTTGACCTGGGGCCCAGCTTCCCAGCTGATCAGTCCAGGTCTTCTGGGTAAACATCCCCTCTTAGCATCCCACTAACACGACACACTATCAAAGAACTGAGTCTGTCACTTCTTTTTCGGATTTCTGCTGATGAGTTAAGCACCCTTCCAGTCCAAGACTTACTTGGAATCTCTCCCTCATCCTTTGTGATGTTCTGTTCTGTGTACTGAGTATCCCTATACCCCAATACTTAGATACTGATGATTTTAACTATTATTCCTCGGCAGTGAAAAACTGTTCAAATAGAGGAATAACAGAATCACAGCTTATAATATTAGCAATACATGGAATGTACTAGAAGGGGGGAGAACTAGAAGGCTTTTGTAATATATTGGAGAAGACAGGTAGGCCTAGACAAATGTAGTAGGGCAAAGGAAATGGAATCAAGACATGCTGTGTGATGGAATTATAAGAACTTGGAAACCAACCAGTTACAGAGAAGTAGGCAGAACAGGTGATTTTTTAAGATTTATAGTTGCAGACTCACTATTCATGACCTATTAACCCACTCACCTTTATCAATACTTTAAAGAAAAAAATTTTTCACTCTTTACAAGTCACACTGCTTAGGGTAAATGAGTCAAGGTTTGTTATCATTCCTTAACTATATTCTCTGTTCTTAATAAATTATTCTGCATATTGTTTGAGATTACTTACCAACATTTAAACATTTATAACACTCTGTCTTCAACACGGTGGGGAGAGGAGATAAAAATGAGATTTTGCTTTTGTAGGACCAAACTTAGAAACTGAGAAAGGCACATAAGCTAATAATTACATCAATGTTATCTGTGCTACAAATAAAGCTAAGCATAAAGTACTGTAAGAAAGGCCCCAAATATAATCATCTTCATTTTCCTAGGGTAATAAAAGTCTAAGTAATCTTAAGGAGAGAAAAGTATTTTGTCTGTATCTTCCAATTTACTTTTCAACTTCACTGTAATTTTTTCAGCTTGGTTATCTTGAGTCCCATTTTGATACTAGTCTGCTGTTGTGTTACAAATCACAGGCTACAAATCCTATCTTAAAAGTTTCCCAATTTGCACATTACATCTGTGCTCAGAATGGATCACCGACAGAAACAGATTAATATTAATTTTATTTAAACCATCATAAAAAGAATCACTTAGTTTTTTAGATAATGCCAATGTCACTAATCTTTTTCCTAATGCTGTAGATAAATGGACATTGATTCTCTAGGTTTGTAACAGAGGAAAAAATATTTTTATATTAAGTATTTTATAAATTATATCATTTTTATCCCTTGGGATTTTTCAGACAGGCTCAGATTTCAAACTCTACCTGCTTCTGTAAAGTAAGTTTACAAAGAGCTCTCCGTTGAGAAGGACCGAGCAGAGGCTTGTCACTCTTCTCAGCTCTTACACCAAATGTCTGTGACCAAAGGAAGAAAGAGCTATACAACTAGTAATGCAGAAAGGTAAGGACAGAACACTGGGTTTAAGATAATCCAGAGCCAATTAAAATAATTTTTAAGAACTCTGTAGAGAACTGACAGGCCATGAAGAAAACCCAGAGAAATAAAACGGATGAGTAAACATGTACAAAGACAAAACACCACGAGTTTACTGGGCAAAAAGTGAAATTCATTCTAGACTCTCAATTTACCTACACGCTTATGGCAAAAAAGATACAAATAATGTATTTTCTCTCTTACAATAAATATAAATTATACCCAAAGCCATAAGATGTCAGACAATCTGTAGGTTAGTTAGAAATTGGGAGGAAAAACCTATGAAGTTTTTCATGAAGTTTCATGAAGTTTCCATGCAGCCTCCAAGTGGGACTTCCCTCGTGGCTCAGATGGTAAAGTGTTGCCTGCAATGTGGGAGACCCAGGTTCAGTCCCTGGGTTGGGAAGATCTCCTGGAGAAGGAAATGGCAACCCACTCCAGTATTCTTGCCTGGAAAAACCCATGGACGGAGAAGCCTGGTAGGCTGCAGTCCATGGGGTCGCAAAGAGTCGGACACTACTGAGAGACTTCACTTCACTTCACTTCAATTTCAGCAGTTCATTTTTCATTTGGCTGTTTGTAGCTTAGTAGATGGCTGGGACCCCAAGGAAACTCACAAAAACAGATTTAATGATTATAGGATAATGACTACACTAATAAAATCCAATCACCAATATTAATTTTGAAATATTAATTTTAAGGGAAAGTATTTCTGATTCCAAGAAAGGAGTCCAGGGCCACATCTATTCCAAATGCGGTCTCAATGATATGATCACCAAACCCACACGGTAGGGACCCAGCCCCTCACACCCACAAACTCATCTTTTACCTGGTTCCTTGAAAGTAGAGATTCCGTATTTTACTGTGCATAACAAACACTCTGGGGACATATCTTTAACGAATCATGATACTGATACTACTCCAGTAGGCAGTTTGGGTACCACACTGAGAAATACTGCTTTTAGAGGCTTTGGCTGGGCAAAATGAAGAGAGTGACGATGGTGGCAGGTGCTTATAGAAAATACCCTGAAGCATCTAAACGTCTAGAAGGGCAGACCTTAGGGAGGGAGTGGGCTATGAGAAGGTAATAGTGGCCATAAATGTAAAGGAGACAATTACCTTATATGGAATCCACAGATAAGAGAATAAGCACCATTTTTTTTTTTTAATGCAAACCCTGAAATGCAAGCCTAACAAGGGCCCTTGTTCTAGAGTGGGTATAACTGAGGAACCAGGACCCAAAGTGAGAGTGTTCTGTAGCCACATGAAGGGGAGATGGAGTGCAGGAGGGGACTGAGGGTAGTTCTGAGCTCTGATAAACAAAAATAAAACAGGAAATACAATATACGTTACCTTCCTGCTTAGACTGAAAGTCAGTTTCAGGACCTGGCACTAGTACTAAGGGAGGCGCAGGCCTGGCCGACAAGAACATTGCAAAATGTGTGTTAGTTGCTCAGTCGTGTCTGACTCTTTGCGACCCCACGGGCTGCAGCCTGCCAGGCTCCCCTGTCCGTGGAGTTCTCCAAGCAAAAATACTGGAGTGGGTTGCCATTCCCTTTCCAGGAGAATCTTCCAGATCCAGCGATTGAACCCAGGTCCCCCACACTGCGCAAACTTGCCACCAAATCATTTGTCTTCAAAATACACACACACATCCCTCTTTCAAATTAGTAAGAGAGAAAAGCCAGCCTGATCTCTCCCCTGAGGCTGAGTTCTGCCATCTCAAAACAATAAATATTTAAACAGAAAAATAAATATTTCAGAACAAAGTCATTCAAACCAATAGTCTATTAGGCTAAAAATGACAAACCGGGTAATAGTCTTAATGTCTCCAACCTCTTAAGAGTTCTTTCTTCCAGATCTCCTTAAAGCAGTATTGAGAACCTCAAACATCTGTGAATCACGTCTTCTACTGGCAACAAGAGACCACAAGAGATACTCCGGTCAGCTACCAGCTTCCTTGGAAATGAAAGGATCTTACACACAATTAATGGTTGACTGTCTATTCTATCCAATGTAATTTGGATAGAATGCAATGGATAATTATTCTTTTTCTCAACCAAACTTTTCACTCCAATTTAAATTAATTTAGTCTTTATTGTGTCTTCACGGACAATTAAGTTTTGTGTCTTCTCTATGTTAAACTGAAATATCATTAAAATTATCCACAACTCACGTTCAGAATAAGACATAAGCAAGATTTTGCTGTGTGGGCTAAATAATAAAATAGTTAATGATTCTTCATAGATTTTTGCACTGGATGTTCTATTATAGTCTACCTCTTTAAAATGAGTAATTTGCATGATATGTACATACAATAATAGACAAAATTTTCCCCCATACCCTTTACAGGACAAAACTGCATTTGCCTGGCAACCACAGTTAACATGATGGTTTATAATTTCCTCTAGTCATTTCATGAGTAAAGCCCCTAAACAGTTCAGGGACTGAGTCATATACTACTTTACAGTAGCTTCCTCACCAAACAATAAGCACACTGTAATTGATGTTTAAAAAATACATGCTAAACTGAATTAACCAGGTAGTTGAATATCTGCTTGTGAAGTTGTCTGTAAAAAAGACAGGGACCTTTCTCTCAATAGCTTAGGAACTCTGAAGGAAGTTCACTACAACGTAATCACTCATAAATATTTACTATAGAAGGAGTTATTCATATATATACATATTAACTGAGAAGCTACATGTGAGAGTCCATGCTACGTACTGTGGAAAATGAAAAGAAAAATGAGTCTCTGCTCTCAACAATTCTCACCCAGGATAACCCAAGAATCTTTCTTTTAATAGTTCTTCTTTCTTCTAGCTTAACCTCAACCTAATGAGTTTTCCAAGCAGCTGCCAGTGAACTTTCTAAAATAAAACCTAAATCAGGTATCACTAATTAATTCTTTTCTTAAAATCCTAGATTCCTCAATGCCTACAGCTCAAGTCCCAATACTTCTGCATGGAAGTCATGCTCCCTGCAAAATTCATCTATTCGGCTTCAATTCTTGCCATCAAATATTTACCGAGTACTTACTATGGATTATTAAGACACTTTGGTCTAGGTGCTGGGGAACAGTGATTAAAAATACAGGGTTCCTGTCCTTATAGAGTCTACCTTCTAGTGGAGAGACGGATAATGAACAGGTGAGTAAAGCAAGAAACAGAAGGAGTGGTGTGGAGAGAAACGAAGCAACAAAGCGGGCAGGGGAAAACCAGGTTGGAGGGGTATAGAACCCTCTCAACTACTGATTAGATTTCACCTTTCAATATGTTTCCCCCAAATATATTCTAAAAAGCTTTTGGCATTTATTTCCAGGGTATTTTGGGTAATCTATTTTTTGTTTTTAAAGTTGATTTTTATTTTTATGAAATTATACATGCACATGATAGTGAACCCAATGGATACGGAAGAATTTATGACAGAAAACGGCAGTCTCCTCCCCGCTCCTTCCCTTCACCAGTTCTCTTGGGAATGACCCTCTGTTAACCTTTTCTTAAAAGGCAGAGGCTCCAAGGCTGGAGGCTACCTAGAGTATGTGCTCAGTTGCTTGGCTGTTTCCAACCTTTGTGATCCCGTGGACAGCAGCCCATCAAGCTTCTCTGTCCATGGGATTCTCCAGGCAAGAATACTGGAGTGGGTACCTTCTCCAGGGGATCTTCCCAACCCAGGGATCAAACCCAGGTCTCCTGAATTGCAGGCTACCTTAAGGCTACTGACTCCTCTCACCTCTCCAGACTTAGATATCACATCAATCTGCAGATCTGTGCACACAGAGAGTAGGTCTTGGCCTCCCCAAGAGGCCACTGAACAGGTCAGGTGTGGTAATCGTTTGAACAGCAAACTTTGACCAAAAAGTGGGATGAGCAGGAGGTGAGAGGAAACCAGTAGATGAAAACATGTCCCCATACTCAGGAGGCCTGGCAAGAGGAACAGTAATCTATACAATGTCTCTTAAGACTTCTGCTGAAGCCAAGGCATCAGCAATGTCTTTTACAAAGCTTTGTCCAACCTTTCTCCTTTGTTCTCTCTCCCCTTTTCTTGTCCTGCTTTCCTGAGATTGTATTCCCCAATAAAGTACTGTCTCAGGCTCTGTTTTTAGGGCACACGGGCTAAGGAAATCATCTGAGACTTATCTCTTGTGTTTTCCATCTTTGCATCTTGAAGCTTGCATTTTGGGAAGTATCTTTACTTTCTTTCCTTCGATGGCCTGTTTTCTTTTGACTATCACATTCTTAACCTCTTAAGCTCTTTCACATTCTCAAATTGTTCCCTTCTCATTGTACCCAGTACTAGTTTTAGGCATGCTTTCTCTTCTTTAACCTTACTACGTTAGTTAGAATGCTTCTTTAAATTCTTCTCTGCCCCCTGGATTATGTTTCCGTTAGGGTAAGTACTTCTTTTTGTTTCTTCTCTTCCCTTTCATGCTTAAAGTGCACTGGTGACCCAGGTATAAAACTTGGTTAGCTGGTGTGGGTTTCCTCTGCTATCCTGTAAGGAAATCTGTTCTGTTACTGGGTCTCTTCCTAGAATTAAAATTCTAATTGGGAACTCAGTATGAGATAAGAAAGAGCACATCAGTGGTTTTCAGGGTTCATTTCAGTGTACGCAACGACCTCTTCCTAGGCCCCAAATATCATATTAAAGAAGGGGTGCCAATATTTAATACAAAAAGTTAAATTTCGCCAAACATTTCTGATCAATTTATTTGGAGTTAAACAACCTGGGGTTTTGATTTTTCCTTTTTTTTTTTTTTTTTTTAATGCTGGAGAAAAGAGGCAGCAATCGTAAACACTGGCTACTTCCACTGGGAAGGAGTTGGAAAGGTTACATCGAGGCCAAGCAGTTGAATCAACCCTTGCAGAATGCACACGAAATCCCTGTTGTCCATCCCTTCTTCACTCCTGCTCTGAACCCAGAGCCTCTTGGGGTTCCTGCTAGGCAAACCAGCTTCCACACCACTCACAGGCTCCTGGTAATAACCGGCAGGCTTTAGCTTCTCCTCCATTCATCCACCAACTGGTTCCTTTTCGCTTTCTTTTAAAGAAATTTGTTTAACTTTTGTTTATAATAATTCTTCACCCTTTTCTGTTAGTGTTTGCTGTTCTTGGTTTATTTCTCTTTGCACTTCTATATTGTTATTTCAGTGGAGTCTTATAAGAGATGTAAGGCAAGTAAAGTATCTATCATTCTGACCCAGAGGTCATAACTTATTTTCTGGAAAGGATTTCAACCATAAGTAAATTACAGAATTCCAGGTTCCTTTTTCATTTTGAGAAAGGACATTGATTTAATGGACTTCTATGTTTCTTTCACCATTTAACAATACTAAGATTTATTAAAGGCAAATGAGAGAAGTTAAAGGAAGATGAGAAGTGTTTAGCACAATTCTAAAAACAGCCCTTTTACTTACACTTTAGGCAATTAGATACATTTAGATTACAGGAAGTAAAAAGAAAAACAAAACAAAAAACTCAAAGAAGAGCAGAAACAGATGTGTACTTTACTTCTGGTCATAGTCCGAGCGCCATGTACAAGTATATCCAACACTATGTGCTAAACATCATTCTAAGTCCTGAAAAGCAAGACTTTCAAGGGTCTAATCACTCTCAGAACATAAACAAAAGAAAAAACAAGTATTTATCAATTAAAATGTGTAACTCTTTGTCTTCCTCCTTCACAAATGTAATGGTGGCTGATATCAGAATGCAGTTTAAAGGAAGGAAAACAATTCCCATTATTCTATTGGTCTCTAACACACAGATCAATCAGGCACACTACAGACTCCGACCCGTCAGGAATGGCAATGAAATATAAACTAGTGGCTGCAATATTTATTCCTTCCTCAAAATGAGGCAAATAAATCTAGAAAAGAAATTAAAAGTCCTATGTCGGGAGAAGTCATGAAAAAATATCTATCATGGAGAAACCGTCATTACTAACCAGGAAAACCTAGTCCTATCTCAAAGTAAGGGAGGATATTCAACTTTAGAAAGGTGGCATGCAGAAAACCAAGAGCAGAGATCTAAAATCAGTTCCTAAGAGCACTAAAAAGAAGCTATCTATATGGATGTTAGAGTTGGACTATAAAGAAAGCTAAGTGCCGAAGAATTGATGCTTTTGAACTGTGGTGTTGGAGAAGACTCTTGAGAGTCCCTTGGACTGCAAGGAGATCCAACCAGTCCATCCTAAAGGAAATCAGTCCTGAATATTAACTGGAAGGACTGATGCTGAAGCTGAAACTCTGATACTCTGGACACCTGATGTGAAGAACTAAGTCACTGGAAGAGACCCTGATGCTGGGAAAGACTGAAGGCAGGAGGAGAAGGGCACGACAGAGGATGAGATGGTGGGATGGTATCACTGACTTGATGGACATGAGTTTGAGCAAGCTCCGGGAGTTGGCAATGAACAGGGAAGCCTGGTGTGCTGCAGTCCATGGGGTCACAAAGACTGGGATATGACTGAGCGACTGAACTGACTAATACACTATAATGATTGCTTGGTAACAAAAACACTCCCAGATTTCATTCCACATTTCCTATTTCCAAGTCAAGACAAATGCTCAAAAAGCAAACCAGAAAATCTTCAAGCATTTCAAAGGGCACACTTATTTCTTACTTATAATCTTTCTTCCTTAGAACTTCATTATCATTATCACATCAACTAGACTATCCAGCTTCATTCAAGAATAATTTTCCAGCAAAGAACGCCCAAGATATCTGAGTTCACCTTTTAACTCATTTTCATTTTTTCTCTCTAGGAACAGAGGGCATACAAACTTCACATTTTAGCCTCTACAGACTGAACATCTTTTATTAAAGGCCTGGGGGTTTCTAAGATGTTCTGAACTGGAGAACTAGCTCCAGTTCTGCTGTACTGAACTGTATGACCTTGGACAGCTCACTTCCTCTGGGGTTCTGTTTCCTGATTAGTAAAGTAACGCTCATTACAGCTCTTAGAATCTGATTCTGTGAGAAAGAGACCTTACCCAAGGGATAGCATATAGTGAAAAAGAAGAAACATTAGGTATACCATGTGAAACTGCGTTTTCTTCTGTAATAGTCAGCAAAGTGCCATTAAAAGCTTAGCTGCTTCCTTGCCCAAAGTGGCTAGGAGCTGCTCAAAAGAGCCAGTGCTTTGATATCTCTCTTACCCTGTACAAATGCTCCCATGTGATATACTAAGCCATCAAACTCTAAGAGCTGAGATAAAATTTCAGGAAATGAAAGTTATGTATACTGCTACTGCTAAGTCGCTTCAGTCGTGTCCGAATCTGTGCGGACCCATAGACGGCAGCCCACCAGGCTCCCCCATCCCTGGGATTTTCCAGGCAAGAACACTGGAGTGGGTTGCCATGTCCTTCTCCAACGCATGAAAATGAAAAGTGAAAGTGAAGTCGCTCAGTCGTGTCTGACTCTTTGCGACCCCATGGACTGCAGCCTACCAGGCTCCTCCGTCCATGGGATTTTCCAGGCAAGAGTACTGCAGTGGGGTGCCACTGCCTTCTTTGAAGTTATATATAGAATAGTTAAATTGATCAATTCTGTACTTAGCCCAGAGAAACCTAAGGCTCTAAGAAAATTAGCAGACACTTCTCAAGGTTCTGGCTAAAGGTAAATTACAGAGATTTTTCTTATGTTAAAGAAAAAGTTAAATAAATACTAAGGCCTGTATCCTTCATATGATACTTAAGGTAATGGCTAGCATTAAAAAAAAGGGGGGGGGGATAAAAATAGCATAAATGCTGGAATAAGCTAAATGTGGATTCAAACCCAGGCTTTGTCATGTACGGTTGTGTGACTGTGGACAAGTCACTGAACTTCTCAATTCCTCAATACTTCTATTTGTAAAATGAAGACAGCTACCCAGTGGGGTATCTACAAGAATTCACTGAGAGCATGTATACAAAATTCTCTGCTTTTGGCTAAAAATAAAAGTAGTAGAAATAATAACTACCTATTGTGAAGGAAGAAGAAAAAAGGGGGAAAGAATATATAGTCCACAATATAAACCTAAGAGTTGAGTTATAACTTTAAAGTTCTTCAAGTTCTTTTTCACACAATAGCAATATCACTACCAATGTTCGGGGGTGGTGGTGTTTGGTTCATATTCTTTTTACTAAAAGCTTTATATAAAATATAGGATATAGGCTAAGTGAAATGAACCCAAACACAACACATATATTCCCAGTTGTTCCAAAATGTCTCCTGGTTCCTCAAGAGAGAAAATGATAAAAGCATATATTTGGCTGAACTTCTGTTCATAGTTACTGCACAGGTAAGTGACAGGCAACCATTCCAACTCAAGAAAGCTCCACCCAGAGCCACCCCACTCACTTTCTCTAGCAGGTCCATGTTGAGTTCAACAGCACCCCCACCCCACTTCAACGTCTAGATAACCTGAAAACCATTTAAATAGCAATGGCTGAAAGCCTAAAGGCTACTTACTACAGGATTTCTAAAGATTCATAAATCTCAGACCAACGCTCATCATCTTCACTGTCCACAGTGCCCTGTCTTCTCCACTGCTGAAGTAAGCAGATGGAACACTGACTTTTCTCCCTTCCTCTTCTGCTAGCACTGCAATGACAGGGAATCTATAGGACAAAGGCATCTCTCTCCTTTTCCACAACAGACCACAAATCATGCTCAACCAGAAAAACACAGAAACCCTATTCTTCCTGTGATCTTCTCCATGTATTCGTAAGAAACTATCTTTAACTGTGATTAGACCAGTCCTAGACTCTCTCTGAAATTAATCCACCACTGAGTCTCACTTAATACTCAAAAATTTGCTTCTAGATCCACTTAATATCTTACCTAACACACACACACACACACACACACACATGCCATAGCCTTTTCTCACTCCTTCCCATTCTGCCAAACTCCCCAAAACTAATTCTTTTCTCATCTGAACTTCTAAAGGTATTTTATGGACATCATATCCACATAATTTACCATATTCTATCTTGGTTATTCTTTTACATCAAATGCATTCTTCTCCAACACTGCTTGAAATTATTGTTCAGCTGATTTTTCATTCATAAATTAGGAATACATTAAATGAAAATCATGTAATCTTTTTGAAAAATAAACGTTCTCATTTCTGCTTTCAATTAGGATGGAGTAACGAGGACAAGACTTATCTTGCCACCTCAAACAACTAAAAACAGAAAAAGTACATGAAGCCTGGAGAAAGTTCTCAAGCTGTGGCACAAAAAGGGAAGCCAGGCAGTGGTCTCCATGAGATGAGGAGATAAAGCTTCAAGTCCAGGGAAGTCAAGACCGCCAGAGGTCACAGGGGAGAGCGCTGTAGGAGAGAACTGTAGAGAGAGAATCCTGAAGACCCGCGGCGGGCCCTCCTCAAGAACCCAGCTGAACGACAGCATATGCGAGAAGCTGCTGAAAGACTTGAAGGGAGCAGTGCTGAGAGCGCACACAGCGTCAGAAACAGCCTGTTCTCCAAAGTGAGAGTGGAGAGTCTGACAGTTTAAAAAGCATCAGTTACAGCACCAAGAAGAGTCTTGCCTCAAAAGCGAGGCAGACCAATAAACACAGCTCTGGTCCTATCTAACAAAGCTTAAAAATAAATCCAGAAAGGATTAAACTATTTCTAAGAAAGTCAGCTGTGTTGCAGACAAAGCTCAAGAATATTTGCAAGCAGAAAAAACAAACAAAACAACCCATCTAGCATCTAACAAGGTAAAATTCACAACGTCTGGTATCCATTCAAAAATTACCATGGATTCAAAGAAGCAGAAAAATACAACCCATAATGATGAGAAAGATCAACCAACTGCAACTGATCCAGAATGAATATAGACATTAGAATTAACAGACAATGACATTAAGACATCTGTATTCCACATGTTCAAAAAAACTGTACATATAAGAAAACTGAGCATGTTAAGAGAAATGGGAGATACAAAAAGATCTGCATCAGAATCCTAGAGATGAAAACTATACTACCTGAGCTTAGAAAAATTCTATTGGACTAATAATGACAGGTTAGACCTTGCAGAAGAGAAGTTCAGTACACTAAATACTATCACAACAGAAACTACCCAAAGGAAATACACAGAGAGTAAAAAAGATTAAGAGTAATGAACAGCAAGCCTTGAAAATAACATGGAATGGTTATGGCCTAATATATACTGGTGATGACAGTTTTTTTAAAAATTGAAGAATAGTTGATTTACAATGTGGTGTTAGCTTCAGGTGTACAGCAAAGAGATTCAGTTTTATGTAGATTCTTTTCCATTATAGATTATTACAAGATATTGAATATAGTTTCCTGCGCTATACAGTAGGTCCTTGTTTATCTCTTTTATATGTAATAGTGTGATCTGTTAATCCCAAATTACTAATTTATCCCTTCCCTGCCCACCAGCTGCATCCTCCCCCTCCACTCCCTCCCTAAACTTTTTTTTTAATTTTTAATTTTAATTTTTACTTTATTTTACTTTACAATACTGTATTGGTTTTGCCATACGTTGACATGAAAAAGAATCTACTTCTGGTCATCTTGAGTGGAAGGAAAAGAGAGAAGGAGATAGCTTGCAGTCAATATACCACATTTGGTATACTTATTATGGGTTATCAGTCCCTAAAATTCCACTGTCACCTTTTCACATTCTTTGCCTTTCTGCACTTATTGGAGTCATACTCTCTTTCCTTTCCTCTTTGCTGACCTCTCAAGCCAGAGCTCCTATGCCACCTACCCACATTCTATCTTCTGGATATATGCAGCCTTCTACTGGAAGATCTACAAGAGATTTGTGTGTTCTCCAAACAGCCAAAAGTCCTCCTTTCTTCTTACCAAATAAAACATCCATTTCCAAAATGACATTATATTTTAAGTATTGACTGATTCAGGTAATAAACACGAGAATATATGTGACTTTAATTCTTTTGGTTTGAACTTGTCATGAAGGAACAAGTTAAAATTCATTAATTCAATCAAAAAGTATTAAATTGAACTAGATATGATGACAAACACAGGCGATACAGTCTCAATCCTACAAGAAACTACAGACAAATGTATTCACAGAAAAAAACAGACAAATGTATTCACAATTAGAGTAAAAACTGAAACCTACATACTATGGACTAAGAGAACAATACATACACAATGCCAAGGAAGCACGAAAAAGGGAAAACTATGAGATAGGGCAAGTTTTCTGAAGCGGGTAACATCTAAGCTGAATCCTTAAGGCAAGAAATAAATCACGTGGGAGAAAGTAATAATATATAAAAAATAATATATTAATATGAAGAATTATATGAAAAGCATGAAGGTACAAAATTGCAAGTGGTTCAGTAGAGTGGAGGGAGAAAGCAAGTGAAGAAAGGAAAAGAATCATCAAGATTTCTAGGAGGAAAATGAGAGAAGCAAACCTTAACAGGGATTGAAGACGACCTGTCAAAGCTGCTAGAAACCATGTCCCCGTCATCAAGTTAGATGGGAATGCTTCCCCTCTGCTAAATATCAGGGTGAACTGCAGCCCTCCAAGTCAGGGGTTGGCAAGATACGGCTTTCGTCCAAAGCTGCCCCACCACCTGCTTTGGATAATCTGAAAGCTAAGTGTAGTTTTTACATTTTCAAATAGTTAAAAAATTCAAAAGAAGAATATTTTGTGGCACATGGAAATAATATGAAACTAAAATTTCAGAAGTGTTTTTAAATAAAGTTTAACAAGAACATAGCCACGCCCATTCACTTACCAATCCTGGATGACCACTTTCATGTCACAACAGTAGAACTGAATAGCTGTAACAGAGACAGCATGGCTTGAAAAGCCAAAAAAAATTTACTATCTATCTAGACATTAATGGAAAAAGTTTATGGAATTCTGCTCTGAGTCTTTCAAAATCCCATCTCCTTCAATTAAATCTCAGCTTATCTGTTAAGAAGTTCTTATAAGAAACCTCATAATATTAGATAAAAGACTAATTATATTATTTGTAGATATAAGAGTATTATTTTTTAATTTCATAAAGTAATTACTATTTCCATCTCCATATTTTCTTCTTAAATATTCCTTTACATATGAAATATCAAATTTTGATTGCAGAACTTTATCCTGCAATTCTAAATGAATTAAATATCTCTAGTTATATGATTCCAAGTTAAGAAGTTTAAAACTGTATTTCCTTCTGTTAATAGCAGTCGAGCTGTACTTATTTCCTGGGTCATTAATTAAATAAATGTTATTCTAATATTCCAAAACTGATAGATAGCCTTCGAAAAATTTCAAGAGGAATGATGGAAAAAATAATATATCAAAATATGATAATCTAAGATTATTTCTAAAGTATTTGATTTATAATAAGTATTATTAAATCAAAATAATTTCCCAGGATTTAATTTCTTTTTTTGGGTGTGTTTTGCTTCTATTCTCAATAGACATAGAACATTATGATTTACTGTTGCTATCAATTTAAAAGACTCTATAATTCCCAATTTTAGCTCTTCAACACTTTTTCGATACAATTTCAACATCTCAAGGAAGGTGATCAAATTTATTTTTGTTGATTTTTAATATGTCATTTGTTGGCCCAACTGGCATCTTCAAAACAGAATTTGTAAAAAAAAAAACAAGTTTAAAAAGTGAAAACTTCAGTGTTAGTAACCTTTGAAGGATCTGGGCAAGACCTAGAAGTTAGAAGGCAGGGAGATTCTCACCAATCAGCTGACAGTGTGCATTAAAATGGAGAAGAAAACAAATATTCTACTTTAAGAGGTGAGGGTAGTAAGTCCTTATTTTTGAAGTTGTGAATTGGTGACAACATTACATGGCCAATAGACTTTGAAAACTGAGTAAACTCAACGTGCTGTCAAAAAATAAAACCTATAACAAAGATATGCTGCTTAATAATACTCATAACTACTTAGTAATTAGATATAAATGATACACCATTCATATAAATTGTCATAATTAGACCAGAACAGCAAAGACTCTAGAAACCATATGGTTTCCTATCTATGAGGAATAATTCAAGGAGGCAGGTAAGATGAGCACAGAAAACAGAAGACTGAAGGGGACATGTAGCAGTTATTTTCAAATACCTGGGTTTTATGAAGGAGAAATGAAACCCCTCCACGTGAGTCTGGATGACAGAACAATGAAGAAGGAGAAGACAAGAATGGAGACAGACTTATGCTCACCATGAGGAAATGAGAAGAGAAGAATGGAAACAGATTTGACCTCACCATGAGCAAAGTATTTCAACTCTGTAATGGCCAACAATGGAGCGATTTATCTATGAGGTTTGTGGTATAATGGAAGAATATGCAAATCTGGAATTAAAGGCATCCCAAATCTGGATCCTATTCCTATCCGTTCCTAGAACTATCAAACTGCTTGACTTCTTGAATCTCAGTTTAATGTACTGGAAAAAAAATGGGAAAAACACCACCTACCTCAAAAAGAGATTGGCAAGTGACATATGATATCAGTAAAACAATTTTATATATGTAAATGTGCAC
Organism: Capra hircus; assembly: GCF_001704415.2. Taxonomy (NCBI): domain Eukaryota; kingdom Metazoa; phylum Chordata; class Mammalia; order Artiodactyla; family Bovidae; genus Capra; species Capra hircus. Next base: position 72,667,271 of record NC_030812.1, read on the forward strand.
ACGTGTAGGTATGCTAAGTCTCTTTGGTCATGTCCAACTCTTTGTGATCCTATGGGCCACAGCCCACCAGGCTCCTCTGTCCATGGGATTTGTACGTAAAACTGGTACAAAGTAGGTATGCAAAAACAAAAGGTTATTTCAATAACAGTAATTGTTAGTGGTGGTCAAGAACAGGGAAGCTGAAGCCAAACTCTGGTTGAAGTCCTGGAGCTGCCAACTTAACTTCTTTGTATTCCTGTTTGCTGATTTCTACAATACGGGTATAACAGTACTTACACGGCTGCTGAAAGGAACTGTACAAGGCGCTGGCGATGGTGCCTCACGCGTAATATATATGCGCTACAATGTTACTGCCTGTGCGCTTAGTCGCTTCAGTTGGGTCCAGCTCTTTGTGACCCTATGGACTATAGCCTGCCAGACTCCTTTGTCCATGGGAGTTTTTCAGGCAAGAATACTGGAGTGGGTTCAGCCATACCCTCTTCCAGGGGATCTTCCCGACCCAGGGATTGAACCTGCATCTCCTGCCTTGCAGGTAGATTCTTTACTGCTGAGCCACTAGGGAAGCTCAACCTATTATTATGTAATATCAGAAAAATAAATTCATTTAGTGAATTCCTTGTTATTGCAAGTATTCTATCAAAGCCTTGAACATGTAAGAGATGGAAATTTCAGAAGTAAATAAGAGAGTCTCACCTAAATTCATTCATTTACACAGTCAATAAGTATTATATGAATATGTAATACTTACAAGGGGCATTAGAGCACAGTGGTTAAGAGTACAGATTCCTAAGACAGTTTGTGGATATGAATCCCCACAGTATCTCTTAGTAGCTTATAAATTGGGGCATATTACCTAATCATGGTATTCCTCAGTTTCTTCTTCTGTCCTATGAGGGATAATTACAGGGCTGATGAGAGCATTCAATGATCTCAGGCAGGGACTTCCCTGGTGGTCCAGTGGCTAAAACTCCACACTCCCAAAGCAGGTGGCCTGGGTTCAATCCCTGGACAGGGAACTAGATCCCACCCACATGCCTCAACTGAGTTCCCAGGCCACAACTAAAGATCCTGCATGCCCCGACAAAGACCAAAGGTCCCGTGTGTTGCAACTAAGACCCAGTGCATCCAAAGAAATAAATATTTTTAAAAATGAGTTAACATAGGTAAAGTACTTAGGACAGTACTTGACAGTAATACATCATATATGAAGATTAGCTGATTAGCTATTCTTTTTTTTTTTTGACTACATGCCAGGCACAGTTCTAGATACAACTGACTTCTGACAGCGTTCCTGCTTTAAAGACCTTACATTCTTTGGAGGGGTGGGATAGCACTGATGATAAACAAGCAAATAATAAGTAACGACAAACAAAAATATCAGTGACCAGAGAAAACAGGTTAAGGGGATAGGGAGAGATTGGGGAATTTGAGTTAAGAAAGTCAAAGGAGAGCTCTTGAGAAACCTCGAAGATGAGCATTTCTATGACTAAAGAGAAAAACAGAAGGAAAAGTTCTGAGCAGGAGGATGCAAGGCATGTTAAAAGGAAGAGCAAAGATGTCAGTGCCAAAGGGCAGTAGGAGGTAAGGCTGGAGAGAGACAGCCAGGTTCCCGATCACTCAAGGGCCTTAAGAGATCAGAGTGAGGGCACTGGATTTTATTTGGAATCTGAAGGGAAACAAGGTTTAAAGCACGGGAGTGACAAAATCCAGTGTGCACTTCAAATGACTCACTCTGCCAATGAACCCAATTATTAATCAACTATTAATCAATCTAATCAATTATTTGGCTCCAAGGCTTTCTGAATTTAATCATTCTACTACTAGTGGTGGTTTAGTTGCTAAGTCGTGTCCAACTTGTGCAACCCCATGGACTGTAGCCTGCCAGGCTCCTCTGTCCATGGGATTCTCCAGGCAAGAATACTGGAGTGGGTTGCCATTTCCTTCTCCAGGGGATCTTCCTGACCCAGGAATCGAACCCGGGGCTCCTGCATTGCAGGCAGATTCTTTACCAACTGAGTCAGGGAGGACATTTTGCATATTTGGGAAATGGAAACAATACGTCACAACAGCAGACTGAGGGATTTCTGACTGCTTGAAAATCAGGCATCCAAATCCAATAATGAAACTGCTACATTTAAAACGACAAAGCATTTACTGCAGGAGGGCATTCCATTCGTGTTTGTTAGATTTCACATATGAAGTACTGTTTAGAAATGTTTGAGAAAGATTTGACAGCGGTTTTGGAATATTGGAAAAAAAAAAAGACTGAGAAGTTATGATTCCAGAAGGGAATGCTTGAGATATCAACAACATAAGATTCCAGAGAGGAACTATACACCAAAAGGCGGGCTAGGGGGCTGTATCATCACCATGACAACACATACAGATGACCAAGAAACAAACCAAGATAAGAATGACCTGAAGAGAAGTTGAAATGTTAGCACTCCACGAACCAAAAGTCTGAAGAGAAATGAGACTGTTTCCATACGACAGGCAACCTTTTAGAAATGAGTCTGAAGATTTTCAGAGAGATCAGAACAATGGAGGAACAAAACCAGGACTCTGAGCTGAGCCACTGACCAGGATGAGGAGCGGCATCTCCTTTTCAACAGGGAGGTGTCCTCCACAGCAAGACAAACTTGAACAGCGGACTGTCAAACACTAAGCTTTCCTAGTCTCAGCTGCAAAACTAAGCATAAGGATAAAGGGAAAAAATTTAGAGAAAGGGTCAAAAAAAGGTGTGTGTTTTGGGGTATGGGAGGTGACCGAAAAGAAAAACCATTCGATAAGTCAAAATTGCTCAGATTTATGGGGTTCTGGGTATCTTTTATGGAATTCTGGGTATCTTTTCAGGGCAGCTGACTAATTTTTAGAATAGCAGTGTTTTTCAAGAGCCAGCCTTGGCCATGGCAAGGAAATGGTTATAAGTGAAGACATGTAGCAATGCAGAAGAATTCTGAAACAAACCAAAGCTCTGGAAAAAGTGAGGCTTTTTTTGGGTTCATTGTAAAGGAACATAAATTAGTCTCAAACCCACAATCTCCGCCTACCCCCCAACTTCCCAGAGTCCTGTGCAGCCCACAGCAAGTGGAAGTGTGCCAAGACCAACAGTGTGGACTGAAGCTCTGTGGATGAAGGGCGCGATGGGCTCCGGTGGACCTGGCGGGCAACCCAATGGGAATCATTTGAGAGCAGTGTCACAAAATGGAGACTAAATAATCACTGAGGACAGTCAAAACGCACAGAAAACATGCTTAGCAAAATCAGAGGACAGATTCCCTACTCCAACTCATTAAAAAAAAAATCCAAAACTAAACAAACAAAAAAAAATCCAGATAAGATAGTAGAAAATGAAACAAAGCAAAATGTACCTGCCCCCTTACCTGCCTTCAACTAAAGTATAACACCTCCCTCTTCTCTCCTCCCAGCCACCCTGGAACAGAATAGGGAACTAGCCACAGCTCAGGTGAAGACTTAGGCCATCTAGCTACAGAGGGGAGATGGCAGACAATGGAAGTGGTGATTCATTACAAAAGAACACACTCCTAGCGGCCTGCTGCCTCCTGGGCTCACTGCACTATTTAAAGGAACAGCAACCCCCTTTCCAACCTCCCTTATTCTTAACACCTTCCCTCCTCTTGGTCCTGATGGAAAACAGATTTTGAAGAAAATGCCAGCAAAGCACTGAGCTGTCCAAGAAAGGGAGGGCTTTGTGTTCCACAGAAACTGGCAGTCTTACTCTAGAGAAGAGAACAAAAATTTTCTTTCACGTCCACACTGTAAGATCTTCCTCTCTGTCTAGTATACTTTCCCTTTCAATAGCAAATAGTATAACCTTTTCTTATTAATTGGAGTTGAGGTCATTTACCACTTTGCCTAATTTGACACATATTACAAGGATGATTTCTCTTCTCCTTCCTTTTATTCCACACTGTTATTTTCACAGACGAGAGGAGATGCAATATTTTGGTTCATAGGCTCTGAAAGAAGAGAGCATCTCAGTGAAATACTCCAACATATACAGGAATGACAAGGAAACCTAAAGTTATTTTTTTTTAAATCACATGAGCATGTGTGTCTACTATACTAGAATTCCATAATTAAAAGGCCATCTGCTTTTTTCTTTTTAAAGCAAAACTTTGATAACTTATCGCAAATAACCGAGCATTATAAACCAAAAGCAGGCCTTATAAAACCAGAACATATATAGTAACAATGAGTGCACACCATGCAGCTACTGATACAGATCTAAACATGTGATGAAAATGGCATCCACTGAAAGCCCTTCACCTTCTTCCACCAAGTGAGGGACGGAAATGGGATGCAGATCAAAGATCTGTTAAGATCAAAGATGCAAAGAACCTAGGTGACAAAATGGTGAAAACATACCTAAATGCCTTTCCTAATATACTTGCTGAGATATTAAATACCAAAATGAACTGTTTGATAACTTGAACCGTAAACAATGCAGACATTTTCTACTCAGAAAGCTTTACGTTGACAGATCATTATCAAATACTGGGATCCTATGTCTGGCTCAAAAAACCAAAAACTAGCCCTTCACCCTCCCCCCAAAACCCCCATAGAACAAATAAAGATTTGGCCTGTTTGGCTACTTGCTTCATTTTCCCCCTAGATTATTAACAGCTATGTATGTTACATTAACATAGGAAGTGTATACAAAAAACAAACACATTGGAATACCGGAACTTCCCAAGTGTGACATTCTGCATTTCCCATTTGTATACATTCAGAACCGGAAAAACTGAGCTCCTGCTTTCCCTTCAGCATTCACACACACTGAGAAAATCTTTAATGAGTTTCACTCATCTATTAGAATTTTTAACCACTCCCAAACTCCTGCTTTCCAGTTTCTACTTATCTCTTCTGCTTCCTTCCTAAAATTATAGTTTTCTTAAATACTGATTATTAAGACCAAGTTATTAAGTGTGCAAACGCTTATGCATTCTAACTTGGGCTTGCACATGCTTACTCAGCTCCTCTAGAAACTAAGGGGACAGGTTCCAAGAGGTCACAGAAAACCTCTGATTATAAGAAGTCCTAGTTTAGGTAACTCTTTCACTGACTTAAAAATATATATAACAAAAGTCATATTTACCTAAAAAAGTATATATATAATGAAAGTCAAGTAGTTGAAAAGGCTCCAGTAATAGCTGAGAAAGAAGAAAGCTGGTACCCTCTAAAATGGTCAGTTAATGAAAACTGAATGAGGGCTCCAAGGTTAAGAAGTATCATCTACCAAGCAACAAAGAGAAGCCAGAAACAGGTTCTCTCTCTCTCTCTCTTTTTTAAAGTATAGCATATTTCAAAAGAGTTAATCAGGCTCATGATCAAGGGATAAGAAATGCAACAGAAAATATTTCAAGGGTTTCTCCCCTTTGCAGAAGAGGGAGGGGTCTCTTAATAATCTCTAAACTTAAATCCGTTGAAAAATTATTTTGAAGCGACATATTCTTTGAAACTCCCCTTTCCTCCAGGTCACGTTGGGAAAACCTCCCTAAAGCTTTACCTCCTTCCAAACAGCACTGCGGGGCATTATATAACATTTACGGAACAAGGCTCCAGCTCCTAAAATCATGCCTCTATCCAGATAGCCAGCTGACTCTCTCGCCCTCCGGTGGTGACTTAGGAAGAGAGACAAGAGAATACAAAAAAGGGGGGCAACATCCTTAAAAGGAAAGCACTGTCCAGTGATGAAATTTCCCTACAGAGCATAAAACCTGGAGTGAAACACATCCTAAGTCTGAGACCAAAGGATATGAAGTTCTACAATGCAACAATGCAAACGATTCTAATTGATCAGTCACAGCCTCATCATTTCCTCTCAACCTATATATAAAGAAAAATGGGTAAAAGGATCATACGGAAGGATGCCAAAAGGAAAAACAGCACCGCCAGGGAAAATCGGGGAAGAGGATTCACCTTTCTATTTGTCAGGAATGACTTGCTAAAATGCAGATACTGCTTGGCACAAGCAAAGACAGGCAGAGAGAGAGAGGGAGGGAGGGAAGGAGGGAGGAAGGGAGGTCTTCCATTTCCTACTCCCTCTCCTTCAGATGTCTTTTAATGCCCCCGTGACTGTCACTTATACATTCAGACCTGCTCTCCTGCCAGGGAGGGCTCTAACCTGCTTGTGGTGCACCTAGATGCTTCTACAGTTCTCATGGAAAACAAACCATGCAGTAACAAAGACATGAAAATCAAATGCATTTTTTTCAAGCCTTCATTTTTAATAAGCCCTTTAGAGCAAAGGCAGCAAAACTGCAATTCCGTCGCCTCTTTGGAGACACCGAAGTGCATCTGAAATTGGATTTCCCTACAACACAGATTCTTCTGCTATTCTTAAAAGGAAGTCAATCCCGCTCCCCTCTTTTTGGCCGTCTACAAGAATCTCTTCCTACCTCTGCAGTCTTTCTCTCCCTCCCTCTTCTCAGAACCAAGACAAAGAGGTAGACAAATCCCCACAGGGTCTTTCCTGAGCCACAGCTGCACAGTACAGGAAACAGGAATCTGCTATGGAGCTAAGGGAGGGGGAGAATAAAGGATACGCACACAACACACACACACACACACACACACACACACATTCTCTCTCTCTCTCTCTCTCTCTCTCTCTCTCTCTCTCTCTCTCTCTCTCTCTCTCGCAGACCCACAACAGGCACAGACTAGCTTTCCAGCTGATAATAGTAATTTTGACCCTTTCTAAAAAGACAATAATAATTAAAACTCTGGTGATTCTGCCCCACCCGCATAGCTCTTTTTAGATCTCGGAAATGAGAAAAGAAACGAACGGAGCAAACACAGATCTTACCTGAGTTACCATTTTCTTTTTCTCCATAAACCAAAGGGAATAGATGATGAACACTCAGAGCAGTTGCGCTGGGGGGGACACCTTCCACGGCTTTCTTTCCACCCCCCTCCCCCCCCCAGTCTAGCTTGTTAAGAGCTGGTGATTGTTCTCCCTTTATCTCGTTTTCCTTCCTTTTTCTTTCTAGTGTTTCTTCCTTTCTTTTCTCTTCCTCTCTGGCAGTCTCTCCCCCTCCTTCCTTCTCCAGCTCCCTCCCATATCTCAGGCAGATGGCTGAAGGAAGCCCCACCCCTGAATGCCTAAGGTAATTAATCAGAGTAGAGCCCCACCTCTTCCTCCTCCCCCCACCCCCTCCTGGCTGGCTGACATCTCCCAACTCCAGAAACAGGCCTGCTGGAGAATGGCAGTTTGGTGTGTGCTTTGCGCACGCGTGTGTGTATGTGTGTGTATGTGTGTGTGTGTGTGTATGCGCGCGCGTGTGCGCGTGAGGAGAGGAGGGAAGGAGGGGGAGAGAGGCAAGGGCAGGCGCCATGTGCAGGCATATTTTAAGGAGTGAGATTCTGCGATGGTGGCATTAATTATATAGCACAGGAAGTATTCAGGGCAGCTTACCATAGTTAGTACAGATTTAAAATGTTCCATCTAAGAATATCTGATAATATGAAATAAGAAAGAAATTATTTTTTTAAAAACATTTCCACAGATGTATAGTTTATAGATGCAGTGGATTTAATAAAAGATGAGAAAAGCTGCTCAATGACAGTTGACTGGAAGGTTTTCAAGGAATGGAAATATGCAAGAACCTGCTTGTCCTAAATCAGCCTAAAGACTTCAAAGAACCAAAAGAGAGAAGGGAGGTAATTTAAGTGCATATTTTTTCCACTGTAAAAAACCTGGGGATTCTGAAAAAGGTGTCTACAAACACGATGGCTTATGAAACGTAGGGTGGATACTAATTTGACTGTTCAAGGCCTCCAGCTTCATTACAAATCCTGGTTAACTGAGAATTCACCTTTTGTGTTTCTCAGCCTTCTGCAACTCAGCCTCTAGTGAAAAATGTAAACCTTTGTTATACACATTGGACAACTGTTTCATTGCTATTACTAGTTATTGTTACTATACAGTGCTAGAGATACAGGAGACATGGGAGAATATTTATTAAATATAAGAGTTTCTTTTAAGTTCTCTTAGTAGAAAATCAGGTTTTATTAAAGGGCTTCCCTGTGGCTCAGATGGTAAAGCATCTGCCCGCAATGCGGGAGACCCGGGTTTGATCCCTGGGTCGGGATGGCAACCCACTCCAGTACTCTTGCCTGAAAAACTCTATGGACTGTCTGCTGAGAAGCCTGGTAGCCGACAGTCCATGGAGTTGCAAAGAGTTGCACACGACTGAACAACTTTCACTAAGGTGGCTTAGTGGTAAAGCATCTGCCTGCCAACGCAGGAGATGCTGGAGATGTGGGTTCCCTCCCCGAGTTGGGGAAGATTGCCTGGAGGAGGAAATGGCAACCCATTTCAGTACTCTTGCCAGGAAAATTCCATGGACAGAGGAGCCTGGAGGGCTATAGTCTGTGGGGGTCGCACAACTGAGAGACTGGACACACACACACACAGTAAAAAGCCATAGTGGAAAAAAAGCATCAGAGGTGTGATTCAGTTCAGAAGCCCTGGTCAGAGTCCTAATTCTGCCTTTTATAAGTGATCTTGGAAAAGTCTTTGACCCCTGAATATAAATGTCATAATCTTCCTACTTCCCTACTTTCTATTATTAAATATTCAAATAATCTATGTGAATGTTTGATGAGTTCATGGTGTTTGTCTCATAACAGTAACAATTTCTATTTTTTTAGTATTCTAATAAATAAGATTCTATATTGTTTTTTATTTTGTATTTTAAGTTATGCTATATTTATGTTATAACCTCTAATAGATTACCTGAAGGGCAAAGAGATTAATTCCAAAGTTAAGCTTCCTACTTTTAATATAAATGCATAAAAAAAATCAAAATTAAAAATCACAAATCACATGGAGAATACATTAAGTTTTTTCTGTCTCAATGAGGATTATTTGGCAAAATATATAGTCAGGCTTTAAAAGCAATGTACATATAACAGTGCTGGTTGGCACACTGCCAATATAACATCATCATAAAGCGCTAGTCACTCAGACACGTGCAGCTCCGCAACACTACGCTCCCATCCAAATTAGTGACCATTTTAACAACTCGGAAAACACAGAAACTACCAAATCACCTGAAGAGCCTGGCACAGTCACAGCTATTTACTGAGTGCCTACAACACGCCAGGCACTATTCTGGGCACGTTACAGATACTTGAATACTTTTAGTATATGTGTAAAGAAATACATACAAAAGAAAGGGATCTTTTAACATTAGGAAAAACAACATTAAGAGAAAAGGGATGGATCAGTTTTGGACTTGTTCTTATTTAACATTTTTAGAAATGATCTAGAAGATAGAACATATTACATTCTCTGAATCTGTGACTGAAAAGTCAACCTGGAGATAAAATGCAGACAAAAAAATGTAAAGACAGTGACAGTGAGAGCCGCTCAGTCGTGTCCGACTCTTTGAGAACCCGTGGACTTTACAGACCATGGAATTCTCCAGGCCAGGGTACTGGAGTGGGTAGCCTATCCCTGCTTCAGTGGATCTTCCGGACCCAGGAACCAAACTGTGCATTGCAGGTGGATTCTTTACCAACTGAGCTATTAGGGAAAGACAAAGTAAGGAAGCAGAAAAGAGTTCCCTGGGAGCAAGGGCAATGCAGTGTGCTTTGGGGAAAATCTAAACCATATTCATGAGATAATTATTTATGTTTTCAGTTCTAATATAAGAAATAAACTGAGAATCATTGTATACCATTCTCTGAATCCACTGGCCCATGACAGGGTAGGGGACAAAAACCCGGAGCACGGAGAAGGCAGAGTCCCCCATTCCGCACCACACAGACACACACAGACACACACACGCACACACACGCACACACGCTACTCTTACGAAGCCATAGCTGTCTTGAGTCTGCAAACCTTCATACGTATGGAAAGACAACAAGCCCCAAGAGATTTTTTTTTTTTTAATAAAAATGAGGAATTCCCACATGCAAAAAGCTTAGGATATAGGTTTCCTTAGGTCTGGTATTCATGCCTCTTTTCCACACGTAGGACCAGTATTTTATGTCTCAGATAATAAACTTGAAACTATTAAAATAATTTTCATAAACTCACTGATTCTAGTGAGCAGTGCACAAATGCAAGGCTATTCTGATGCGCGTCCCTGACTTTAAAGTCTGTAGTTATAGAGGACAACCTGCTCCCTCATGCCCGAGAGAGAAGAGCAACTGAACAGCCTGGGTCTGACCCAGCAACATGCCTGAAGTCCCCTGGTGCTGAGTGTGCCCAGTGGTGTTCCAAGGAGAAACTCATTTCAGGGCATTTTCTGGGCAGGAGGGAGGGGTTTGGGGAGGGAGGCAGGCAAACAGACAATCAATGTCAGCTAAGGGAGGAGACCATGTCCACCCTCAAGGATCAACCCTCAGCTTCCAGCACAGGGCCTAATATATGGCAAGGACTCAACAAATATCTGGTAAATTAACAAGTGAACTTCTAGTCGTCTCAATGTCTTCATTGTTTCCTAGGGGCTTCATGTAATCCTCAGAACTCTAGCTTCCTTTCCCCCATAACACTGAGTGGAAATTGATCTTATCAAAGTCACCAGAGACAGACCTCGGATGGCCAAATTCAATGGACAGGTTATATCTTCTTCTTTGGCATCTGGCACTCCCTCCTTTTGGAAACTTTGACTCTCAGCTTCAAATGAGACCAGTCCTTCCTGATTCTCCTCCTTCCCTGTTCACTCGCTTCCCCACCTTACTCTTCTTCCCCTGCTGTTGGGTGTTCAGTCACTAAGTACTGTCTGACTACGGGGCGCGGTGGACTGCAGCACGCCAGGTTTCCCCGTCCTTCACTATCTCCCGGAGTCTGCTCATCATAATCATGTCCATTGACTCAGAGATGCCATCTAGCCATCTCATCCTCTGTTGCCCCCTTCTCCTCCTGTCCTCAATCTTTCCCAGCATTAGGGGCTTTTCCAGTGAGTCAGCTCTTCAAATCAGGTGGCCAAAGTAGTGGAGCTTCAGCATAAGTCCTTCCAATGAACAGTTAGGGTTGATTTCTTTTAGGATTGACTGGTTTGATCTCCTTGCTGTCCAAGGGACTCTCAAGAGTCTTCTCCAGAACCACAATTTGAAAGCATTAATTCTTCGGTGCTCAGCCTTCTCTATGGTCCAATTCTCAAATCCATACATGACTACTGGAAAAACCATAGCTTTAATTGCCAACCTTCAATGTTGGTATTGCTTGACATGCCATCTTCAGACCTCTTTAACTATATACCACAGGTCCTTAACCAAGGTCCTGAGTATATAGTTCCTCACACAGGTAGCCCAGTGGAAATCTGTTTTCTTATGTGCAATTCTGTGCAGAGAGGATTTATGGTATTCATCAGATTTTCAAAAAGGTACACAACTCAAAAAAGTTAGGCAGTGTTTCTTAATTCCCAAGGCCTCCTGTTGACCAACATGCTTGCTCTGGGTGGTGTGACCACTCCACTGCTTCAGCTACTACCCACTGACCTTGGTGACCCCCCACATTGCTATGTTCATTCCAGACATCTCTCCTGAACTCCAGACCAAATTATTCAAATACTGAACAACTGTTACTACCATTTAGATATTCAACAAATTTCTCTATTTTAAAAGTCCAAATTAAATTCTCAAAATGGAATCAATAATTCATTTAGCAAACATCCTAGTGTCAATCATGTGCCAGGCACTGGGGGCGCACAGTAATGGACAAAGGAGATAACCAGTCCTGGATTCTAGGACTCACTCTGCCATGTCTTACTTGGTGAAATGTGGTTAAACTTGCTAACCGGTAAGAGGTATCATTTCTTGAAAACTTACTCTGTGGTGGCTTCTTATCAGGACACTACATATATTCCTAGCTCACTTCATCCTCAGGAAAAGATGCTTTAATCTCCTTTGCAGAGAGGAGGGAACTAAGATGAGGTGAGGCTAAGTATCTCGCCCAAAGCCACGCGAGCTTCACCAAGATTTAAACCCAAATCTGATGGAAAGTCTGGAGACCTTCCAGGTCTTCCAGGACTCCTCCCTCTCACCTGACACCACACCAAACCAAATGCAAGTCCTTTTGATTTCTCTGAAATCTCTCTGAAATCTCTTTCTTTGATTTCTCTCTGAAATCAGCCCTTTCTTTTCACCCTGGCACCACAAATTTGGCTCTGACCTTATTATTTTGCATTCAACCTCCTACCAGCTCTCTGCCTTTGGTCTACCCCTCTTCCTGTGCAGGCCTCTCACCACTGCCAGAGCTTGAAATCTCATCATGCCACTTCCCTGGTTAAAATCCTCAACTACTGCCCACAGCCTAACAAGCGGGACAATCCCGACAGTTAAGGAGGCACCTAACACATACAACGTGGCTTCAGCTCACCTGTCCAGAGCCCCTGCTTTCCCTCTCCCCACGCACTGCCTTCCTCTGCTCCTGCCACACTTCACCGTGTGCAGTCAGCTCCTCTACAACTCCTCCGTTCTCTTCTGTTTCTCACTCCAGGCATCCCATGCTCCAAAAAGCCTTTGCTGCCCTAACCGCACCCACACGTGGGTTAAGGACCCTTATCCCTGTGCCTTGGCACCTGAGCCACAGTTCATATTGTTCCTGTATAACTCTGAACAGACTGTGAGCAATCTGAGGGTAGGAACTGTGTTTCACAATCTTAACTCAGTTCCTAACCCAGCACCTAAATATCTAGTAGATGAATGAATGTTTGATGAAATCAAACTGTGTAACGCTTTGATTTCTACCTCTTGCCATTTATATATCCATGCAGGGTACCTAAGAACAAAAAGCATCTCTGTGGTTATCAATATACTATATAAAAGCAATCTTTTCTTCCCAAAGAGTACTTGGAAATATCTTTAAATTTATAAATTTACTTTAGTATTTTAGAAATCTGAAGGGGAAAGGAAGATGTACAAGATGAAAGAATGGGAGAAAGGCCTTATTTTCAACTTTATTAGAATAGTTTAGATTCTAGACAAAACAACAATCACTGATTAAAAAAAAAACAAAAAACAAAAAACAAAAAACTCACGACTTCAGGTACCTTGCTCCTCACAATTTTACCCAGACCAGGACGCAACCTCCCCACCTCCTACCCACATACCAGCAATGCTCTAAAACCAGGTCTGAGAGTCCCTGACCAGAAGGCATACTTTCCCAGGCTGCCGCTAACACCCAGGTGAAAAGCAACATTAAAGGGATGGCATTTCCTGTGACAATAAAAACCTGCCAGTATAAAAGCTCTTCACTGCACAGCCCGCTCACCCATAATCCTAAGTGTAAATAACAATTTACACCTAACAGATATAAATACCTTTGCAGAAGCATCTCTAAGACAATACTGCTTTAATATCACTTGCCCCAGCATTCCCTTTAATATAAATGATGTCAAATTACAGATAATTGTATTCTATCCTAGCTCATTTTCTCTGGCTTAGGCAGTGTTCAGTTATATATAACTCATTCTAGAACAACAGGTGAGAGCAAAATTTGACATCAACTGCTTTGGACCTTAAATGCTTATAAAAATCAAACAGTCCTCAATTTATTTCCTGTCTCCCCAAAATCAAACCATTAGAACAAGATCACAAGTAGTACACACTAAGACATAAGTGAGGCCCGAGAAACTAGAAAAATATAACTTAATAAACTATTAACTTGGAGTTGCATAACATGTTCTGTAAATCTCTTTAAATTATCCCAAAATATATACAACTGAAATTACATGTACATTCTCTATATTCTCTGAGAGATTAAGGAAATGGTTCTTAGACAAATACTAAAAGGGATGGGACACAAACATATTTATTAATAACCAAATTAACAAGAAAATACACGATTAATCTGTGAAAACTGAACTGTACTGTTTTTCCAATAATAAAATATGCCACGTCTCTACTACTAAATTACTGGAGACTCTGCTGGTTTTCTCCACCACTAAATCCTTGTGCCTGGCATAGTATCTGGCACGTGGTATGTGCTCCACTAATTCAAAGTGAGAAATTACAGTGTATGCATATATCCCTCTACATCAAGGTCATCTGCCCACAGGGAAGCGGGCAGTCTTTGGTCTAGCTCACTCTATACACTCTATCCAGCCCCCAGCATTCTCTTGGCATTCTCTACTGTATTCATTAAACAGGTCACTTCTGTCTCTCGATCTTCCAGAGGCCTATTATCCTCAAGCTGTACTTTACTCTCCTAAACTCTCAAACCATGACACACAGCTGCAACCCCCAAATGTAAGACTCTGCTTCTTCTCCCTCCAACTGCCCTATTCACCTCAAATTGACGATCACTGCCAAAATGGGTGATTGGCAGGTTAAGTACAGTGGCCTCAGGAAAAACTGTGATAAAAGATGAACCCCTAACTTGCAACCAGTTATCACATAACATGAATTTACTATCTTAGTCATTTATACGGTTCTGTGGTATTAAATACAGTGGAACTCTGCAGAACACAAGTTTGAACCACTGTAAGTTCACCTACATGGGGATTTTTTTTTTTTACTGAACATGTGCACAATCAGTGGTCGGCTGAATCTAAAGAGGCAGAACCACAGATATGGTAATTCTTTTATTTTTTAGGAACCATCAAACAGTTTTCCACAGTAGCTGTACATTCTTATAAACAAATGCACAAGGGTTCCAATCTTACCACATCCTTGTCAACACTTGTTATTTTCTGTTTTTCTTCCTTTCTTTGTTTTTACAGTAGCCATCCTAACAAGTTATATTTTAACCATTCAGTCACAGGCGGTAAATGTACAATCCAAAAGACTAATTTCAAAAACAGTTTCTCAAATAGATTTCCCTCTGATCTGGCCACGCTGTGAGGTTTGAGGGATCTTAGTTTCTGGACCAGGGACTGAACCCAAACCCTTGGCACTGAAAGTGTGGAGCCCTAATCACGGGACTGCCAGGCGTGCATGTGTGGTTCAGTAGTTCAGTCATGTCCAACTTGGCGACCCTACGGAACTGCTGCCAGCCAGGCTCCCCTGTCCATGGGATTTTCCCAGCAAGAACACTGGAGGTGGCTGCCGTTTTCTTCTCCAGGGATCTTCCCAACCCAGGAAGTGGACCTGCATCTCCTACACTGCAGGTAGATTCTCTACCGTTGAGTGACTGCGGAAGCCCCTAGACCGCCAAGGAATTCTCTCACATCGGTTTTTATGGGCAGGGAGACCATACTTACTATCCTTTAAATCATGTCTAGCAACCCTCTACCTACTTACTCTGCCTGTATTTTAAAATGATTTGGCTCAGATTTGGTTCTGCAAAAATTATAACTAATAAAATAACTAATTAAAATTTCACACTCTTAAGACAGGCATGATTTTATGAATCATAGGAGCAATAAAAGGTCAAATATCTAAAATACTTCATTGCCCTATGCTGAGAATTCACTTTGTTTCATTATCTTCACATTAGCAATTCTATAAATTTAATCTAAAAAAACATGTGCAAAACTTTTAATTTTTTAAAAATACTATTCAATCACCTCCTCAATAATGTCCAATTGCATAAAGCATTGGCACAGAACCACAAGCATCAGGCAACAAAGAGCTTTGATTTAACTAAGTTCAAGAATACAACAGAAGCTAAAAATAAAATTTTATAACTATAGTGGAGATAAGAGTTTGGAGAGCAAACAACCATCGTAAATGCACCAACATTTATAAATGTACTGGAAGAACCTGTTACCCTAACAGAATTAAGAAACGCTCCTTCAACATAAAGTTTAGTTTCCAATCACATTAATTTCCCTAATGTGGTGGAGAGTGTACTCTTAAATTTTAGTATCCCATTACCTGCATTTCTAAGCTATCTTAATTTCAGATAGAATGACCTAATAAATGGAGCAAAGTCGGGAAAGTGCAGTTTTAAATCCTGAGCACCACATTTATCAGTACTAAATCTTAATGACTGAAAAGATTTGGGGTGGCAAGTTCATTTTATCATAAATGAATATAATTTTAGCATAAAGACTATCAAATATGTCATAATTTCTAAACAACAACCCTTTAATCCATTCTACCACTTTTAGTTTTGGGGAGAATGGCCAATTTTCTACATTGAAAAATTTATTTACAAATTACATTTATTTTTCTCATAAATTTTAAACACCTCAATCTTCTTTAGAAATATTCTTGCCTTTTCAGTTTCTTTTTTTTACATTACTTATAGTTATTACAAGTCCCTTCCTTTACTAGCTGGGTCTCAGAAATGTACTGTTCATAGACGTTTGTCTTCAAAAGCATATCATTATTTACTTGTGAGAAGTTTTGCTTTTAATCTAGCCTCAGGACACTTTTTACACTGACCAATCAATTGTGTTATGCCAGGAGAGAAATAGCTCACACATAAACGAGATATATAAATACTTTAAAACCTCATTATGGAAAATACTTGCTCAATCTGACTAACTCAAATCATAGAAGATTATACAGTTAAAACAAAACATATGGTAGAGACCAGTACACTAGAATATAGTTAAAGAAACATAACCATATCCCCTCCCACATGACATCCACACTGGTAGCTCACAACTTGAACGAGAGCTGTGAGTTTACACTGGAGCGCTTATCCATTAGGTCCAATTAAAAAGAGCTTGGTTTAGCCTTCAGGCCCAACCTATCTAATAAGATAAACTGGGGTTTGTCACTTCCTTTAACCCTAAGCATTTCTGTCAAAACCACAACTTAGGAGCTAATTACTAGAGAAATGGCTGTCTGAAAGAAAAAATTAAGTGCCATGAAAACAAACCAAACCAAACTGAGAAACCAAATAGTACTGATAATTCAGAATTAATTATATCGACCATTTTTGTTTTCCTAGTCTAGATTTTCAGCACAATCAATATTTCAAAGAATTACAACATATGAAAAATAACCTAGTTCAATCTCTTTATTTTATATACAGGTAAAGTGAAGTCAAGAAAAATGAAGTTATTTGAACATGAATATGGAGGTTTAATACTATAGCTTGAATCAGAATCCATAATCCTTCAACTTCATTCACTATATTGCTACTAACTTAAAGGCAAATAGTTATTCAAGAGTATGGCTGATAAAGGCCTAAATTTTTATGATTCTGGATTTCAACAAGTAAATAACTAAAATGGCAATATCATAGAATAATCTAAAATGCTCAGTGTGGATAGAGCGCCCTCTACTGTATATTACCTCTCTGACAACTACGGCAACAGTTAGAAACTGCCATCTGTGTATCTAGTCTACTCAAAATGAGCCTGAAGTTACTATAATATATACTGTGGCTTAGTTATGTTACAACTATAATGCCAGGCCCAGTATTTAAAACATACATACATACACGTGGGTTAGGTAACCACCCTTCTCCCTGCCACACACACACACATAAGAATCTCTGAAGCTTCAGAACTTGTAGGACTGAAAGCAACCACCTCCCTACCCAGCCGTCAATACTATAAATATCAAACTTCCTGTTATAGCAAATTAGCAAATAACTTTGGGAAATCTATGCTCTGAATGGTACCAGGTCAGAAGACAGGAAACTTATAAGCATTTCATCCCACCATAAAATTCTCACTTCAATCAAGCACTATCTAGAAAACAAGTTATAACCCTCAGCTTACCTGGACAACAGGATACTGATAATCCATACAATATACACCATACATAGCAAAGGAGGAAAAGATCTTCAGATAAAGACAGTACAGAAAGTATTTAAGCTTCTGCCTTGTTTGATGTGGGTGTCCTGTCCAAAGGAACCTGGAAACACCAAAAAATCCTTGGCTGACTTCCAGCCTACACAGATAAGTATGTTGACTCAGATGACGAGGAAAGAGCTTGGCTCAGCCCAGGCTTCCACCCCAATAAGACTCTACACTACACAAAAGAAATGTTCAAGGAAAAGCAGACAGTTCCAAATGGAGTTACTAGCTATAGACTGAAAACTACACTAGAGGTTTGCTGTTACTGTTGATTTTAAACTGACAACTTCTCCAGAAACTCAAGAGGTAGAGAATGACAGCCAAGGACGGATCGTAGGCTCCTTAAAGTGGCACAAAAAACGGTAGGAAGCACAAGGTATCCAGGATCCAAAGTGATATATATATTCCAGGCTTTAAATACGTCAGAGGGAACACTCCCAATCCAGGAGGTGGAAAAGCAAATGGGACTCGTATTATTTCCCTACTTCTTCTTGGGCGGGGACTGCGCACACGCACATGCACGTACACACACATACACACACACACACACACACACACCCTTCTCACTGTCTCCGGCACAGACAGGTGTTAGGATTAACAGTATAAAATCCTTCTGCTGTGGAAAGAAATGGGAAAGAAATGAAGTCACACTGCTACAGGCAGTGAAAGGAGCTCTTTCATGACATTGTATGTTTTTGTATCATTTAACATCTCCTCTGCTGGGCTCCAGCAGAAGCTCGGACAGCTGGCAGGATCAGCACAAGAAAAGAGGAAGGTGGCCCCGACTCTGAGGCAACATGAGTCCACTGGAGACCTTCAGATATGCCAGAGACTCTCTCAGCTGTTCCAGTCAAACATGGAAGGATTAAGTGCGGCTGCCTGCAGAAAGGTGGGGGTGGAAAGGTCTTTTCAGAAAAGCCAGTTGCTTTTCCCCTTTTAGGAAGCTGCTATACCCACCCTACCATTATATACAAACACACATGTGCACACATATTTCTATAACAGATATTAAAAGCAGTAACAAACACAGACAGGTGTTTGGTCAGTCTGACAATGTAGGGCAGGTTAAAGAGTTGGCTTTCAGAGCCTAAACGGCCCTGTAAAACCAGGGAACTGCTAAGTAATTCTTAGAAAATTGAATGTAGAGTGAGCAGAAAGTAAAGATAAATGCTCAGTAAGAGAGGCACATTTATAACTATCATTGCTAACAAATCCCCTAGTTGGGGTAAACATTCAAAAGTTCAAAATGATAAATAATTCTAAATTAGTTTCGAGGGCTCTGATCTCCCTAGTCTTA
The DNA here is from genome assembly GCF_001704415.2 of Capra hircus. Lineage (NCBI taxonomy): Eukaryota > Metazoa > Chordata > Mammalia > Artiodactyla > Bovidae > Capra > Capra hircus. The sequence goes on from NC_030812.1 coordinate 72,686,252, forward strand.
GAGAGAGAGTAATACTGTAACATGTTTTAGTAAGATTAACCCATGAGGATTATCTGCAACTGTGAGGCGTTTGTAAGAGTCTAAGTCTTACCAAGTCCATTCCACCCCCAGTGCAGTTTTTCTCCTTTTATGGTCACTGCAATTTATTTCAGTATTGTTCAAGAGAAACTGCTTTTTAAGAGTCAAAATGGCCTTAGTACATTTAAGATAGATATCTTGGTTAAGCATTTACATTAATTCGGTTCTTAGAGATCAGGTGGACCACTGCAATGTACTAGATTATCTTTGCACTCCTGGTACTGATTCTATGTGTATTACACATAAGGGACAATAATAAACCAATCCAGTATAATTAAAAAATTTACTGACCTATTATACACAAGGCATTGTGCTAAGCAGTGGAGAAATGAACAGGCACAGTTTTGTTGTCGAGGAATTTGCAGCTTGTGGGAGAACAGACAAGTACACAGGTAAAACCGAAAGGCAAAACAATGCTACAGCTCCAAAATTAAACATCGTGAGCAATTTCTCACTCAGATGATGATATTTTTTAAATGCTGCTCTTAATGAACACTTCCACAGTGTCACTTTCTCACCACTAAAACTATGCGACCCTGCTTCAATTCTTAACAGAGATTGTCTGAGCCTGGCCTGTAACAAACATTCTACTTGTCCCAAGAGTCCCTTGGACTGCAAGGGGATCAAACCAGTCAATCCTAAAGGAAATCAAACTTGAATTATTCATTGGAAAGACTGATGCTGTAGTTGAAGCTCCAATACATTGGCCACCTGATGCAAAGAGCTGACTCACTGGAAAAGACCCTGATGCTGGGAAAGTTTGAATGCGGGAGGAGAAGGGGACGACAGAGGATGAGATGGTTGGATGGCATCATTGACTCCATGGATATGAGTTTGAGCAAACTCTGGGAGACAGTGAAGGACAGGGAAGCCTGGTGTGCTGTAGTCCACGGGGCTGCAAAGAGTCAGACACAACTTAGCAACTGAACAACAACAAAGAAATAACAAAAGGGATGTTTCTATAACAAAACCTTATACTAAATTTTCCCTGGGGTCTTCCTTGGTGATCCAGTAGCTAAGACTCCATCCTCCAATGCAGGGGGCCTGGGTTTGATCCCTGATCAGGGAACTAGATTCCACATGCCACAACGAATTCGCATGCTGCACCTAAAGATAGATAATTCCAAGTACTGCAACTGAATAAGGAAGATTTCATGTGCCGCACCTAAGACCCGGTGCAGCCAAATAAATATATAAAATGTTGTTTAAATAAATACAAATAAACATTACAAATAAAAACTAAAATTCTCCTTCTAATCAAATCAAATAATCCTCCAATCCTTCTTCTTCCTGTCCATTCTGCTGTCCCACCTCCAGCAGTACAGTGGTACCGGCCACACAAACACAGGTGAACTAGCATCTTAATCACTATTATACCTTCTTGATATGACTGGTATCAAGATTCCCTTGATATAAAGACTGGAAAATGATACTCATAAACTGGAAGAGGGCATTGTTAACCATGAACTACAACTGACAAACTTAACTTTCATGAGTTAATAACGCAGTTCAGTACCTGATGAATTAATCACAGAAGATGCATTTTTCCCAAACTGTACTATATTTAAGATGACAGACTGTAACTCAAACTCTGGAACAACTAACCTAATTTCAACCTGAAAGTATCCCCAGATATGTTATTGAGGGCCTTATCAATCTCTGTAGCTTTAAGTTCTTCTTGTGGATAGATCTATATGGACATGGTGAAAAGATATGACTGATACATTTTTAAGTGAGAAAAATTATGTTGTTGAATAGTGGTTACAGTACAATTCTGTAGTTCCATATTTGTAAATGCATATATATATATATATATATCTGTGTGTCTGTGAATAAATTATATATGTAATTTACAAGCTTTATGTGTCTCACATGTAAGTTATATTTTATATATTTATATACACATATAATTTATTGGTTAACATGCACACCAATATATGTCATACATAGTTCATATTTATATACACACATAGGCATAGGACAAAACCAAAAGCTCTAGGGGGTGGGATAGTGGTTTTCATTTATTACCTTAAAATAAACTTTGAATTTGTTTAAATACATTTAAATGAGCATTTAATGTTCTATAATTCATCTTTTTTTAAGTTTAAGGCAATCAAAGCAGATTTTATTTTGAGTACAAGTACTTTAAAAACTGGGCTTCCCTGGTAGCTCAGCTGAAAAAAATCTACCTGCCAATGCAGGAGATACAGGTTCAATTCCTGGGTTGGGAAGATGCCCTGAAGAAAGGAATGGCAACCCACTCCAGTAATCCTGCCTGAAAAATCCTATGGACAGAAGAGCCTAGCAGGCTACAGTCCATGGGACCACAAAGAGTTGGACATGACTTAACGACTAAACAACAACAACTTTAAAAATTAGTAATATTCTCAATGTTATCACATTTGCTTTACCTAACATGATGACATAAATATAAGCTCTCATTTAATACTGGAGGATTTAGATGATAAACAATCAGTACCTAGGTATAGTTTAAACAATGAGCCCTTCGGAAAAATGTCAAAATATTTCAATATGTGAATTATAACTCCTTGTACTTTTGCTTGCCCTTTTACTTACCTCTTTCTATAGATTTTTTGAAATTGTAATTTAAGGCCAATAATTTAGTCAAACAAAAATTCTAAAAATTTCTTACAGAAAGAAAGGTGAATCTTTCACCAGGAAGAAAGCATACTACAAAAGATCAAATTACAAATGTTATGGTGAAGAGTCAAGCTTCTCTCTTTTCCAGACATACAGTCTTTCTGTAGACTAACAGAGCCTTAGTTACTAATAGAGATTTGTTGCGTGGGTCAAAGTTGAACATCGTTTCAATATTTTTCTCCCATTTTCAAAGATTTAAAAGACAAACAAAAAATGTGAACATTTTCAGTTTAAATTAGTACTGTGTCCCTCCCTCAGAGGAAACAGTCTAGGTACTTCCCTTAGATTTAAATACTATCGGCAACCCACTCCACTACTCTTGCCTGGAAAATCCCATGGACGGAGGAGCCTGGTGGGCTATAGTCCATGGGGTCGCTAAGAGTCGGATACGACTGAGCATCTTCACTTTCACTTTTCACTTTCATGCACTGGAGAAGGAAATGGCAACCCACTCCAGTGTTCTTGCCTGGAGAATCTCAGGGACGGGAGAGTCTGGTGGGCTGCCATCTATGGGGTCGCACAGAGTTGGACACGACTGAAGCGACTCAGCAGCAGCAGTATGTTTATTAAAAATAAAATTCCAAAAATAAAAACACTATTCTCCACAATAAGCTCAGTTATTTGCTGACAATCCCAAATTACACCAATAGAAAATATGCAATGCAACATCATGAATGCCTTTTAGTGTTACAGTTTTTGTGTATGCATCAATTAGAAATATGAATATAGAAAATGGGCTCCATATACTTCTATATATTTCATTAGCAGAGACACGTAGTCTACAAATTTCAACACCTGGTACACCTAGAACGCGTCTGTTAAATAGAATGTAACGATATAGGGGAACAAGACCTAGTGAGGGAGTGCGCTATCTAGAAATGATCTCAAGATTTAGGAAATTTAAATTTAGCTAAAGAAAAGGAGACAATTTGCAGTCCCATGCCAGAAGGAATAGCTGGTAACTGTAGTGTAAACTGTACTATCTACAACCCTAGGGATCTCAAGACTTACTCAATACTGGATAATCAGAAAATATCTGAGATTCTTTGTATTTCTACTCTCTCATTCTTGTTTTCTTCTCTCCTTTTCTTTCCCTTCTGCCTATGTCATAAACCATAGGTATTCAAAGCAGAGGTGTTCAAAGATGTGTTCATTGTTCAGAGATAACTAGCTAGGCCTCTGGGTAGAATGCTTTGGCAAAGACTGTAAGACCTCTGCCCTAAGGTATAACTGATTTTAGTAGCAAGCTAAGAAGGTTCCAAAGATTGCTGTGTAGTGGAGTAACACATAAATTCAAAAAGAGATAAAGCCTGAGATAGACAGATGAGGGTGGAGGGGATGGGACAAAGAAAGATACATACGTAGGCAAAATGAGATACGTAAGACTTACATAGGGATCAGTGTGGCCAGTCTATTGGACTGTGGGTAAACAGTGGCAAGCAAGAGGAGTAGGCCAGGGTCACTGTGGAGGGCTTAGGCTATCAAGCTATGTATTTCAGACCTTTAAAGACTGAGAGGGAACGAATACTACAAAAGTAACTTTTTGTGAAAATGGCCTTTGGTGGCTGCAGGAAGAATGGAAAGGGGAACACAGCAGTAGACAGATTTATTAATGTAAAACCCACATGTTACCAGAAGGAATAAAGAAGGAACAGATGTAGGAGACATTACAGGAACTGGAGACTGTTCACACATAGTTGGATGGCATCACCGACTCAATGGACATAGTTTGAGCACACTCCAGGAGATGGTGAAGGACAGGGAAGCCTGGCATGCTACAGTCTATGGGGTCGCAAAGAGTCAGACACCACTGAGCAGCTGAACAACAACAAAACACATAGGGTCTAAGAGAGCAGGTAATTAAATATAACACTAAGGTTCTAAGTCTAGTTGGCCAGATAGGGATAACAGTGCTAAAACAGGGAAGTCAGAAGCATGAACTGGTCTGAAGTTGTGAAAGGACATCCAATAGAAAATGTCTAACTGGAGAATCACCACTCACAGAGCAGTCTGGTGGGCAGAGGAGCCCATGGGGTCGCAAAGAGTCTGACACGACTTAGTGACTAAGCACAGCACAGCACAAGGACTCAGAATTATAGGTGGCAGCCCCAGAGAGAGGTCAGGGTTAGAAATGAAGATCCAAGAGGAGCACGGGAGGAACAGTTAAGGTCATAATGAGTTAGTCCACAGCATGTTCTGAACATCAAACATAAGCTTCAAAAAGGGAGGGGGGGAAGGGGAGGGAAGGAGGGACAGAGGAAAAGAAGAGGGAAAAAGCAGTTGATACAAGGCAAAGGTCTGAAAATAGAATCTTAAGGAATACACACTTCTAGAAGGCAGAAATAGCAACAAAGGATTAAAAGATTAAGCAGGATTCTGTACTATTCACAAAAGCCAGGACACAGAGGACATGTGTGACTTTTCTTCTATCCTGCGTCTCTTACAGTAGGGATACCATTTAATAAATTGATACCCAGATAAGAGTAGTTAACAATGTCAAGCAGATATAGAAAGGTTAGAGAATGTAGAAAAGATGATTGAATTTAGCAAATAGGAGAGCAAGAGAAGTTTTGAGAGAGCTATTTCAGTAATATCAGTAAAAAGATGGCAGCAAAGTTGATAAACACATGATCAGAATGAAAAACAGACATGATGCCTACTTTAACAAAACCTTCTACCTTGGGCTGCTTCTTTGTCTTCCAAGTGGCAAGTAAATGCCAAAATTATCGATACATTCAACTCTCCACTGTTGTCTCCATCAAGGCAGACTTTTATCTTCTTTTGTTTGATTATATTGTTCCTTTACAAAATATTCACATCTGAAAGTGACTCCTTCAAGGCCTACCTTAAATGCTATCTGTCCCATGAAGCTCCTCCTGATTACTTCCAGCTAGAAATCATTTTTCTTTTGTCTGAACTTCAAGATGGTTTATCTGTAGCTGATTTAACAGCACTTAGCACTTTCTATACATTTTAAGGCATACTTTATTAACTGGATGGTTTCTTTAAGAATGGGACCTGTCTATTCATCTTGGTATTTCTCTCAAAGGATGAAGCCAGTACCTTTTTTTTTTTTTTTTGATTTTATTTTTTTCAGTTTTTTATTTTTTAAATTTTAAAATCTTCAATTCTTACATGCGTTCCCAAACATGAACCCCCCTCCACTTCCCTCCCCATTTACACAGATACAGCCATCAGCATATGAAAAGGGAGGGTCTACATTTTATTACTTGAGAATACAAACCAGAGGTAAATGAATTAAACACCAGGCACAGACCATCTCTTATCTGTTCAGTCAACCTTCATTCATTCAAGCAAGATGTCCCCAGCAGTGAAGTCCTAGGAATACAGAAAGCTCTCAAAGAGCTGACAGTAGTGGAGAGAAAGTAGAAAATAATAAGTATCAAAGTACCACGTGATTAATGCCATCAGAACAAGGCTCGGGAGAAAAATTAAGAGGCAACTGCTGCTGCAGTCACCACTGCCATCATCTAATTTCCCAGGGTGGAGTCACCCAGGAATAGCTCACAAGCACTTAACGCTGGAAAAGAATTGTGGAAAGCTAGTAAGAGTCTTCCAGATGGACTGGAGTCAATGGTGGGGAGCTTGGAGGCAGCAGGACAGCATTCCAAATCCACAAACCAGCATAGCATAAGCAAAGTCACACTTAAGGCGCTTACAGCAAGGCAGGCAGGTAAACATATGCAGAGTCAAATGCCTATTCAAAAATATTCATATGAGTTCCACTGGTTCTCAGGTCCTGTAAGAATCATTGAATCTTCTACACCAGTGGAAATGTTCTGAATTATATCTGCCAGAGAGGAGCCAATCAAAAGGAAGTGCAGAAACACTCCTTTGTGTGACACACGGTCCAGAAGGAAGGATGGGTAATAACAGGGGGTGCCATGCTATGCCTGAAATACATTCTTCTGTTGATACTTGGAGTAACAGACATGGCATACAGTCTGCGAGGCCAGGAGTTAGTATCGCTTTTAGAAGTGTCTTTCAACTGCTCTTTCATTCTAAATCAGCATTATTCAGAGGTAAAAAGTATCCATAAATCATGGCACAACAGACATTCACTTTAAATCCATAAAGACAAAGAGTACATAAAAGATCAGGGTAAAAAGTTATTACCTTTAAGACAGAAAATAATTGTAAATATTCTCATATTGTTGGGGAAATAAGTCTACAAATGATTCTACATAATTATCTTATACAGTAGAGACTTTTACTTTCCACAGAAACTTTCATCTCAACTGACTGATAATATCTTTGTGGTAGATTACAAAAATGGTCACAACATTTCACAGCCCCCCGTTTAAGAGATGCAATTTTCCCTCCAGCCCTGGAGTTTGGTCTCAGCTTCGTGACTCGCACTGGCCATTGGGACATCAGCAAACGTGACACAAGCAGAGAGCTGACAGGTGCTTGTCCCAGGGGCTGGCCCTCTCCTCCTCTCTAGAACCCTGAGCTGACATGGGAAGAACTGTGAAGAACGAGAAGCCAAGTAGAAGAGGGCCGAGCTGTTCCAGCTGAGCCTCCCAACCCACTAGCTCACCAACTGCCAGACATGTAAGTGTGGTCACCCTAGAGCACCTGCGCCCAGCCGCCCCAGACGAGAAGAGCCACCCAAATTCCCGACCCACAGAATTGTGCGCAAATAAATGATCAATGTGGTTTTAAGCTATTAAGTTTGGGGGAGGTCTGTTATGCCACAAAACCTAACAGACACAATCTCACTGCCTAACATTAAAAGGGATATCTCAATATTGGCACTAATACGACATCATCTTAATTACTGTCACTTGAAATCAGGCTGTGTTAGTCGTCCAACTTTGTTTTTCTTTTTCAAAGTTGTTTTGGCTCTTCTAGGTCCTTGGCATTTCCACATGAATTTTAGAATCAGCTTACTAATTGTTGAAAGAATCTGGCTTGGATTCTGATTTGCATTACACTGAATCTACAGATCAATTTGGGGAGAATTATTATCTTAAGACTATAGGTCTTCTAGGCCATGAACACAGTATATTTCTCTACTTCATTCTACTATTCAAAAATAGGTTTTAAAATATTATGATTACCTTTTTTTCCCCCTAGTATGTGCTAAAAGCAAATGCTATGTCTGAGGTACAGCACATCTTATTACCACTTTCCTGAAGTCTGCTAAATCCCATAATACTCACATTCCTATAAGACAGTGTGGTATTGGTGTCAAGATAGAAAAATAGATCAATGGAACAGAAGAACCAAAAATAGACCCACAGGTGCAAAGGCAACTCAGTGGAGAAAGAACAGTCTTTTCAGCAAGTGGTACCAGAACAACTGGATATCCACATAAGATAAAAATGAACCTAGATCCATACTTTACACCATGTACAAAATTTAACTCAAAACAAACCACAGACCTGAAACGTAAAACACAAAACTATAGCGCTTCAAATAGAAAACTTCTGTGACCTTTGATTAAGCAAAGATTTCTAAGATGTGATGCCAAAAGCACAATTCACAAAAGAGCAAGTCTGCTTTTCAAAAGACACTGCGAGGACAACAAAAAGACAAGTCATAACTGAGAGAAAATATTTGCAAAGCATGTATGATAAATGACATCCAGAATATATAAAACGTCACCAAGCTCAACCATAAGAAAACATGCAACCCATTTTTGACCAAAGACAAGTCAGGGATGCTCAAGACACTCCTGAAAAGGTGCTCAATATCACTATCTATTAGGAAATTAAAACTACAACAATACTACTACCTTCCTATTACACTAAAATTAAAAAAGACTGACAACACCACGTGTTGACAAGTCTACGGAGGAACAAAGTCTCAAATACTGCTGGCAGGAATGTCAAACGGTACAACCAATGTGAAAATAGTTTAAAAATTTCTCAAAAAGTTAATTATACCCCTATCATATGATCCATGCATTTCACTTCTAAGTATTTACTCAAGAAATATGAAGACATATATCCATATAAAGATTTGGCAATGAGTACTCCGAATGGTTTTATGTGTCATACTGTAAAACTGAAAATGAACGCAAACGTCCATGAACAGATAAATGAACAAACTGTGGTATATCCACATGGACTATTACTTGGCTATAAAAATAAATGAACCATTGGTAAATGAAATAATATGGATGAATTTCAAAATAACTATACTGGTGAAAGATGCTAAGCAAAAAATATTTATTGTATTATCCCATTTTTATAAAATACTAGAAAATAAAAACTAAGCCGCAGTGTCAGAGAGCATATCAGAGGTTGCTTGGAAATTGCTTGGAAATGTGTGGGGATAAGAAAGACTACCAAGGGGCACAAGGAATCTTTTGGAGATGATTAATATATTTATTGTCTTGGTTGTGGTGATGATTTCATAGGCATATACATATGTCAAAACTTAAAATAAGCTTTACACATTTGCAGTTTATTGCATATTAATTATACTTCAATAGAGCTGTTTAAAAATTAAAATAAATGAACTGCTGCCTTATTTACTGCAATGAATTTGCAGAGGGCTAGTTATTTCCTTTTGGGAGAGATATGTAGACTGGTAAGGGTCTGAAGGGGAAGTATGCCCTAAAATATTACAGAAAAAGTCTTATCAAAAGGAAGATTATGGGTATGGTGGTAAATTAGGTATAAGATATAAGCAGAAGCAAAAGGGCAGGTTTCTCTGAAAATCACCTTGGATTCACCTAGGTTGGACCCCTACTACATGTCCCCTTAGCACTTGTATATGTCCTTTCCAACTTGTCATACATATAATTTCTGCCTCTCCCACTCCGGGAGAGCAGGCACTATAGAATCCATCTTATCCCTTAAAATATCCCGAATGCCCATGAGAGGGTCCACTGGGCTCCATGGGCAGCACACTGGGCAGTCCAGGGTTCTGAAGCCAGAGCCCTGGGACTCAAATTGTAGTTCCATCACTTCTGGCTGTGTGACTGGGCCAGAAGATGAAGAATTCACCTTCAGTGTGAGAGACCTGGGTTCTATCCCTGGGTCAGGAAGATCCCCTGGAGAAGGGAATGGCAACCCACTCCAGTGTTCTTGCCTAGAGAATCCCATGGACAGAGAAGCCTGGGGAGCTACTGTCCATGGTGTTGCAAAAGTCGGACATGACTGATGACTAACACTTACACTTCTAGCTGCGTAACTTTGGAAAAATTATTTAACATCTCTGCCTCAGGTCCTTCATGTGGAAAAAGAAAATAACAAAAATTCCTACTTCAGAGGACAGACACGATTATTACATCAGGTAACATACGAATGCACCTGCTGCTGCTGCTAAGTCGTGTCAGTCATGTCCGACTCTGCAACCCCACAGACGGCAGCCCACCAGGCTCCTCCGCCCATGGGATTTTCCAGGCAAGAGTACTGGAGTGGGGTGCCACTGCCTTCTCCATGAATGCACCTAGCGTATAGCAAATAGTTACTGTTATTGTGGTTGTTGTTGTCATCGTTTCCAATAATTTAAGAAGGGCATTTGAAAGAGATTCAGAATTACCTGATTTATGAAGTCAGATGGATATCTGAGGAAAAGCAGCCTCAACAGGAAGCAGAAAGTATGTAAAAGCCAGATGATTGTGTCAGAAAGTGGAACGGGTGCTCCTTGGCACAGGCAGGAAGGGCAGTACATTTCTTTTGAATGAATTTCTCAAAGTGAGAAGACCATGCTTGACCAAGAAGGCAATATTAGTAAGTAAAGCAGCAGAAACAGTACACAGTGATTTTTATCTCAAAGCAAATCTCCTCAAGTGGAAGACAGGTAACAAATTCTCTGACCAGTAGTACCAAAACAATGAGAAACTGTACTCTTGTGCTCAAAACAAAAAGCTAACCAAAAGGCAAGGCCATGATGTCTTGAACATGTAACTGGCTCTCTTCTCGGACTGTGTTCATTATGCCTGCGCCTTCTAGATGAACTGTCAGGCATCACTTGGCGCTTGTCCCCACTGAGGATGGGAGCAGGGCTCTGACAGCAGCGATGCAGCACTGTGGGAATCCCTGGGTTGGCACCAGCCCCTTGCTTGATGCAGACCTATAATCTCTTCTGACTTTGATTTAATACAGCAATTACTGGTAATGTGTTTTGAAGGAGATAAATGCCCAGTGTAGCCGCCTGTCGCTTACTCTGCTTATGATGCAAGAACATTCTTTAATTAAAATTCTCTTTATGATAAAAGAGCTGCTTCATTGAATGTTTCTGTACAGCCGTGATATGGAGCTTCCCCCAAAGCGGATTAGAAATCTGGTTGCCCCTGCTCACTTCCGGCAAAGCATCTAGATACACAATCACTCCATCACCTAAAGTGAGTTCCTTAACCCCCCCAATTCTCCTATTTTTATAATTAGATCCTAGTAAAGAACCCATCTGCCATTAAAGATCTAAATGTAAGACCAGAAACTATAAAACTCTAGAGAAAACATAGGCAAAATCACAGCAAGATCCTCTATGATCCATTTTCCAGCGTAATGGAAATAAAAGCAAAAATAAACAAATGGGACCTAATTAAACTTAAAAGCTTTTGTACAACAAAGGAAACTATAAGCAAGGTGAAAAGAGAGCCTTAAGAATGGGAGAAAATAATAGCAAACGAAGCAACTGACAAAAAATTATTTAAAAAATATACAAGCAGCTCATGCAGCTCAATTCCAGAAAAATAAACGACCCAATCAAAAAACAGGCCAAAGAACTGAACAGACATTTCTCTGAAAAAGACATACAGATGGCCAGCAAACACATGAAAAGATGCTCAACATCATTCATTATCAGAGAAATGCAAATCAAAACCACAGTGAGGTACCATCTCACACCAGTCAGAATGGCTGCTATCAAAAAGTCTACAAGCAATAAATGCTGGAGAGGGTGCAGAGAACAGGGAACCCTTTTACACTGTTGCTGGGAATGCAAACTAGTGCAGCCACTATGGAGAACAGTGTGGAGATTCCTTGAAAAACTGGAAACAGAACTGCCTTATGACCCAGCAATTCTACTGCTGGGCATACACACCGAGGAAACCAGAATGGAAAGAGACACGTGTACCCCAGTGTTCATCGCAGCACTGTTTATAATAGCCAGGACACGGAAGCAACCTAGGTGTCCATCGGCAGACGAATGGATAAGAAAGTTGCGGTACATATACACAATGGAATATTACTCAGCTATTTAAAAAAAAATGCATTTGAGTCAGTTCTAATGAGGTGGATGAAACTGAAGCCTATTATACAGAGTGAAGTAAGTCAGGAAGAAAAACACCAATACAGCATATTAATGCATATATATGGAATTTAGAAAGATGGTAACGACGACCCTATATGCAAGACAGCAAAAGAGATGCAGATGTAAAGAACACACTTTCGGACTCTGTGGGAGAAGGCAAGGGTGGGATGATCTGAGAGAATAGCATTGAAATGTGTATATTACCACATGTGAAACAGATGACCAATCCAAGTTCAATGCATGAACAGGGCACTCAAAGCCGGTGCACTGGGACAACCCTGAGGGATGGGATGAGGAGGGAGTTGGGGGGGGGCGGTTCAGGATAGGGGGACACATGTACACCCATGGCTGATTCATGTCAACGTATGGCAAAAACCACCACAATATTGTAATTAGCCTCCAATTAAAATAAATTAATTAATTAAAAAAAATCTGCTTGCCAGTGCAGGAGATGCAGGTTTGATCCCTGGGTCAGGAAGATCCCCTGGAGAAGCACATGGCAACCCATTCCAATTTTCCAGTAATTTTCCAGTATTCTTGCCCGGGAAATCCCATAGACAGGGGAGTCTGGTGGGATACAGTCCATGGGGTCGCAGAGAGTTGGACACAACTGAGTGACTGAACACATTACTTCTCACAATCACAATGTCAGTATTACACTATTTCCAGTAAGACTCATTTCTCGTTTTTGCAAAGAAGATCCTTTAATTTTCTTCTTAATAAGTATGTAAAGTAAACATTTATAAACATACATGCGTAAAAAGATTTTGGACCCATTTCACTGAAAAATAAAATACAGCTGAATATACCAACATATATACCAATAAACCAATTTATTCTGAAGTTTGGTTTTAATTCGTAAAGCAATGGTTTGTGATACTTTTTATATATAGGAATCCTTGCATAACTGTCATAAGTGAAATAAGTAGAGAAAGATTAATAGTCTATCACAGTTGTCTTTGCCCAGAACATAAAACCATCATGTTCTAAGAGTTTAAGGAATCGACATCAGGTATTCCAACTGTTAGTTAGACAACAATAGCAACAACTACCCAACAGCTAGAGGGAGAACAGTATCTACATGGGGCCTCCAGAAGGATCATCTGGTACAGGTTTACTAGCTCCTGAAAAAGTATAACTTTTGACCCAGTTACAAGACTTTCCACTCCTAAAAGTAGAGATTAGAAGAGGAGAAAAAAAAAAAAAAAAGAATTTACAGTTAGCTAGGATCTGTTATTTTGATTGCCTTGGAGAAGATGGTCATTGACAATTATTCCTTTAAAATAAGGAGAGAAAGAAACAGAGAATACAGGTCTAATCAGTTCTCTTCTGCAAAGTGGAAGCAAGGAGATCCAAGACCAAACACGCACTTTCTTTTCCCATGACACAAGGTACAATTTCAAGGTGAAGGTCAAAACCTGAGAACTATTTTCTATTCTATTACAAGGGAGTGGTGTCTCAATTACAATCAATCCAATGAATATATTCTGACTAAGAGCTTCTAAATTCAAATAATATCTTCTTTCAGAAGAGTGCCATACGCCTCCCTCAGGAAATACAAGAAGACAACTAGATTCCCCTCTCAGGAGGCCATGCCAAGACCCACTTTCATCTTATGTGTACGAACACAGAACTGATGTCATCCTTGCAATAATACTAATGCTACTTCAGAGAAGTATGTGTGTCTCTCTAGTTCTGCATGAGAAAAGTGATCTTTTTGAGAAAGAAGGGGCTGGTGGAGAGAGATATCTTGGAGAAACAACTATATGAATATATACACTATATTTACCCGAGCCCTTGGGAAAATGGCCTGGCATAATTAACAAGATTGAAGAGGGATTTAGGATAAATAAGATGAAAGTTAGTCTGATCCTTACAGGATTAAACTCAAAATCCTAATTCGAATCCAACCGAATTTTAAGATCAACACCATATAACAGGATTAAACCAATAGCTGCTTTTGTTTTTGTACTGGAAACAATCACAGTTGGCAAATCCAGGCCTAGAGCAGCACCTCAGCAGTCAGACAGCCGGGAGTTCAGGTCTAAAAATAGCGGCCTCTACTCTAACTGGGCTTGCTGAGTATCTGTCTCCACAGGTCCACAAGCCCTTCTGTGTAAAATAAAGTCCAAAGACTTGGAAAACTTTCCTTCTTTCTGCTCCCTCTCCCTACCTTTTTTTTGTGTGTGGTGGTGGAAGAGAGAGATCCATTAGGTGATGAAATGGGACCCAACACTGTAACATGAGTGAATATTAAAAATAATTTAGCTGTAAATATATGAATGAGTGTGATGACTAGCTAGCACCCCAACTAAGGGTGTGACCCTAACAGAGAGTACATGTACTGCTTTTCCTTTCTAAAAATCTAAGATTCCAAATTATAGTAGATATCTGACTCCAAAGGTCTCAGATAAGGACTGTGGGAACTGGAATTACTTTCTAAAGTGTAGTTCTTTAACTTTAAAAAGGTGGCCATGACATGAACAATGGCACATCCAGGGAAACAAAACTGCTGACACACTAAGCAATGAGATGTCAAACAACGGCTGTCAAACTGCAGCCAGTGTGTCTAAGACAGACATGCGCTGGGGACGAATGAGAAGACACACAGACCAGGCAGAACCAAACATGTTGCAGACTGACGATTACATTTTAAAAGTGGCCAGAAAAGCAGTATATTTTGAGGAAATTTTCTCAAAAGTCTAGTTCAGGGTTAAGTTTTTAAAACTTGCCATAAATCAAAAGAAACAAACAAAAAAATTTGGGGGGGGGGGGTGGGAGGTGGGTCGTATACCAGAAAAGATCCATGAAGGCTCCATTCACTGGCATTATTAATTATTTATTTGCAGAAAATCTCTGGAGTCCTATGATTTGTAGAATTTTAATCCATAGGAAAAGAAAAAATGTAACACAGAAAGACAATCCGGAAGATAGCACATGGACCATTTATTTCTCTTGAAACATTTATATTGAGATATATGTTTCTCTTTGACAGGAATACTATCAGTTAACATAAAACAAAAGGAGTGACATCTGCCTTCCAGAAGGAGTACATACACTTATCCCTATTCTTTCCACTAGATGCAATTTAAGACCCTACACATTTTATATATTAAACAAACATAAGACACCTCTTAGAGGTGGAGAGAAGACGGCAAACTGGACTGGGACCTCAGAACACGGTGGTGAGTTCCCTGGGTTTCCCATATGCCTTCTAGAACCCAAACTTGTAGCTAAACAACCTGGAAATGCCAATGGTTCAGACAAAAGAGGTCCCAAATGAAAGCTTGCTCTCTGTAAGCAAAGAACACAGAAACGGCCACCCTAGCAAGATGGAAAATCTTAAGACTGCTCAAGTCCAGCCATATCCCCATCTCACTCCCACACACAGCAGAAAAGGCCAAGTGGAGAGCTGAGACTTCCACCTTTGCTAGGCTATAACCAGGCTTCCCAACAGCTCTGCCCAAGTAATATTCTAGTGTCGAGAAAACAGGAAGAGCCCTCAAAACTCACCAGTGAAGAAACAATCCGATAAGAATGCAGGCAAAAATCACTGACACCACAAAATGATTACGCCTAACATTTATAATTATTATATCATATGTTCCTTCCTATGGAGTTACCAAAACATTATGGGCTTTACAAGGTATTCTTTCTGCTCACTAGACACATAGTTGCTCTTATCAGAAGACAAAAGCAGTATGCAGACCTTGTCTCATAAGAGTCATGTTTCTTAAACATACTAACTAAAGGTTTTGCTTTGGAAAGCACTATCAGAATTTAAGTACAGGCAACTGTACTCAGTAGCTTATAAAAATGGCAAAGAATTAAGAAGAAACAAATTTATTTCTTTTACAGAATATATATATTAATATATGTTAGTTTCAGGTATACATATATACAGTATATATAACATTGCAAATCAACTAAGCTTCAATTTTTAAAAAAATTTTAAGAAGAACTTAAGAGATGTTTCCTTGGTTAACATGTTTGATAAGCTTTTTTCCATTACACTCCTTGAAAATTATTTTATGCAGAAAAGTAATAAGGATTCACATGTTCCATTTGATTGTCAGTTTCCAAGCCAAATTTTTTGTTCTTTATTATCTCTAGATTAAGTTCCCTTCAGTGACCTTAGCTAAAACAAAACACAAATATAAGAAAACACACTTTTAGATATGATTATTTTACCAATGTAATATCCAACACTGTATATCACATCACTTTTTTTAAAACTATTTTTTATATTACTTATATAAACCATTAAAACTGAAAGGAAGAAAGGAAGAATTAAAACAGAAGATCTGGCTCAAATCAATACGGGAACAATATGTAGAATCTTTTCTAGAGAAGTCTTGTAGGTAGCATTACGGTACTCATTACTTCCCACTTAAGACAACTAGAGGAAAGGACCATCACAAAGACTCTGAAATCACATCTAAAACCAAAATACCATGCATAAGATTCCCCCCAAATATCAAAAACTATGATATTATTCACCACCAAATCAAAAGGATCCAGGAAAATCAACCCTTAAGTTCTAAAATATTTGTGAGGGCAGGAAGGAATAACTGTTTTATTTACTGTCTCCTTCCTTTTATTCCAGCCAGACTGTCTCGCTCCAGACTGTGCCAAGCTTTAGGCTAATAAGTCTAGGAACTCATTCCTACTTTTACCAAAAACATATAAAAGTAGTTCTTTGATGAAGCACTGGTTTGATTGATTCAGCATCAAGTCAAAGATGCTGCATATTCCTAGAACTGACAGCAGTGCTTGGCCCGCAGTAGGTTTGCACAATGTATTTGCTGAATAAAAGACAAATTAAAAAAAGGAATAAATGGTGTACAAAACCTATTTACTAAAGAGGCCCTGAATCCTTAGTGCTCAGGTACCTTACTCAAGAATGGAATCTCTTAACAGTCTGCCTGGGCTATTTGCCTCAGTACGAAAATGCACCTGCCTCGGCTAGTACCCTTGGGTTCCAGACTTTGGCACATGAAAGGTCAATATCACCTGACCTTTCAGTTCTTAGCCCCAGTGAGTAAGCCCACCACAGCTTCAGTTTTCTTACATATACAGGAAAGGAAAGTGAAGTCGCTCAGTAGTGTCCAACTCTTTGCGACCTCATGGACTGCAGCATACCAGGCTCCTCCGTCCATGGGATTTCCCAGGCAAGGGTCCTGGAGTGGGTTGCCATTTCCTTCTCCAGAGGATCTTCCCAAACCAGGGATTGAACCCGGGTCTCCCACATTGCAGGCAGACACTTTACCAGGGAAGCCTTTTTACATATACAGGACCTCACTCTAAATCTATGACCTAATCCAGCCTGCTATCTTCACCTTAACTACAAGCTGCCATGCACAGAAATCTTCAATTTTGTATTAGCCTCTGCGATCATGATTCCCTGGCTTGTAGTTCTATGATACCTATGGTTTTAACATGGAAGTTACATGACTCGGAGCAACTCTGTATGTGCTGCTTTCCAGTATCCTACAATTTAGTTTGCTAGCATTATCTACAACCCACTCCAGTGTTCTTGCCTGGAGAATCCCAGGAACGGGGGAGCCTGGTGGGCTGCCATCTGTGGGGTCGCAGAGTCGGACACGACTGAAGTGACACAGCAGCAGCAGCAGCAGCATTATCTATGACGCATGTTTTTATACAACAGGATAAATGACTTACTCAGAGTTGTAGTGAATGACAAAGCCTGGATTGCAGCTGATTTTCTAGGATCTTATGTCCAGCCCATTAAATAATATATATATACACTCCCTACTGCAGCTGTATCAATTACCTTCTTTTTTAAATTTTAAGTACTAAATAAAGAGACATGCAAAGAAAGCAAATTCTTTAAAATCCAGATTCTATTATTGCCTGGCACAAGAGTTCGAGTCTAATGCACACATACACTTTTTACCTTGAATTTAATCCATTCTTCATCCACATGCCAGCAGTATTAATCATCTTACAGCATTCAAATACTTCCTATGGCACCAAGTTCATTATATTTTGGCTAAGTCTGGGCAGCAGCAGCTAACAGAAAAGTTAATATGTTCTTAGTATGGTTGGGCTTCATAAGACCCGTTTTTCCTCTGAAAACTGTGTACAAAATGTTGTAAAAATGGACATTGTTCTGGGGACCTGGTCCAGAGCTCTCATTTGATTCTCAAGAGGTTCAAGATCCAAAATAAAGATTAAGAACCCAAAGGCCAAAAAACTAACAGGGTTGTGATAATTCCTTCTTTAAGAAGCTGTTCCATTCAAACATTCCTATTTTTCCTTGGTGAACAATTAATATTCTAATTTATGTATTTTCCCCAAGTTCTCTTCCTAATCCTAACTCTGATGTTTCCTTTTGATTAAAGGTCCTTTACTTTCATTTATAACCCTCATCACCTTTCACAAAACCCCCAAGCTCTTTCTCTCCGAAGAGTTAGAACAGAGACCCAAATCCTAGGCCCACTGTAATTTTTTCAAGTCGGGGACCAACTGACAAGAAACATTCCGGCTCCAACATTCCAACTGTCTTACTAAGGGGCTAAAATAGTAAGAGAGACCTTTGTTGTGTGTGTGTATGTGTTTTGCTTTTTTTAAACAGTTGTTTAAGCCAATCTGGCTACAAATCCTCAAGGGAAAATATGGGGTCAAGAATCTATTGCCCCTTTCTTGTTGGGCCCGAATTTTCCTCAAGCCATCCCACATCGTCTAAGTTGAACAGGCTCTAATGAAATACTTTACTGCAAGCATGGAAAATACTGCAAGTGGAAATTCTTCCAGCCACTCTGAGAAAATCAGAGACTCCAAACAAGTGTTTCTTACTCATTTTAAAAACACTTGTACTACACTATTTACTGACTTTCATCTTCTGAATCCTTCTTCATCAGCCCAGCCTTACTTGCATAAAATGTTCATTATGACTTGGAGGTCTGAATATTCTTTTTTGAACTGTACAGTCTCACCCCCCAGCTCTGAGATTCTGGTTTATATCTCCTTCTCATTTCTAACTGAGATCATGGCTCTAAACACACTTCTGGACTTTCGTGACAAGCTTCTTTCCAGTGGTTCAAAACAGTAACCTATATGCAGAAGGAGGACACCAGAAAAGGCTTTTTTAACAACTTCTGTGCTTTACAAGAATTAGTAAAGTTGAATTTTAAAAAAAAATACAAAAAAAAAGCCCACCACCACAGAACTTTCTGGTTAACTGAGAACTGTTGTACATGAGAATTAATAACACAGAACTAAACTGAAGATATCTGGATCACGTTATAAATACCAACTATTCTACAGAGAATACGCTGACAGTGCAGGAGACTCGGCTGGATTTACACAGAGCATACGCCTTTCTGGATAAATGGTGAATAAGAGCAGGTCTCAATTTCCTCTCAGAATGGTAAGATGGGTTATGTTTTTAGGCACTGACTTCCAGATATTTGAACTGTCAGGATTTGTTTGGAGGCAACAAGAGTTTAATGTTCCACACAAAATGTGAAAATTAAGGAAAAGCACTCCCTGGGGTTCTCCGCACATTCCAGATTGCCTTTATTATCTTTACACTCAATCTCACCCACATCTGCGTCTCCCGTCCCCCCCCGCCCTCCCTCCTGCTTCTTTGGCTTCCATTAGCTCCGGAGCTCTGATGGGTGATTTTATTTTATTTTATTTATTTATTTTTTTGATGGGTGATTTTAATGGTTCACTCTTTGTGCTCCTCCTCCCTCGTGCCACTTGGCTCCCCATCGGCAGCATCCTAAGGGAGCTGGTATGTTGCTCCCTCCCTTGAAAGCTACTCTAAAAGGTCACTATTTTCAGTAAGGTGAAGGGGAGGTAAGATGAAGGGAAACTGAACTTTGGAGATGCATAAACATGTTTCAAGACCCACACTCTGAAATACAACTGGGTTTCCCTAAGTAATGTGTATCGTGTGGGTGGAAGAGAGGGGGACAGAAGAGGTGTGGAGGTAAGTGAAAGGAAGACAGAACAGGAGGAAGCAGGGAAGGCCCAGTGCAGAGGGAATGGAGTCCTGAACAACAGTGAAGAGAGATTCAGGGTGAGGGTAACATCCGTAGGCAGCATGAACATACAGGGAGATGGTGAGCGAGTCTGAGGAGCAAGGAATTATTACGTGGAAATAAATAATGCAGTATAAATGGGGAAAGACGCATCTTACAGAAAGAGGCCAAGATCCAAACGATTCAGGCTTCCAGTCATTATCAAATTAGCCTAATCTGAGCTGTCCTCATTTAACGGGTGCAGTGTGAAAGGACAGGCCAAACCTCACTTTTCCTAGTCATACAAGGAATGCCATCCAACTCAAAGAAGAAAAAGGGAATCAGGATCCAATATATCAAAGAAACATACGCGTCAAGGGAGTCCTCTGTAAACTGAACCGGGGTTCAGTGCTGGGTTCAGGCCCCAAGAAAAACTAGGGCATCATCACGAACCAGAATAAAAAGACCAGGCGAGGAGATAAGCCACTCTAACAAGGGTCATGTTTAAACCCTGGGACATAGGTAAGGAAGCATCAGATTATTTAAAGACTGTGCTGAGCAGTGGGAAAGTGGCTCTGTGATATAAGGCCAGGATGAACTCTAACTCAGAGATTTGAACTTGCATGCCATCTGTGGCCATGGCTGGGCAGGGCAAGTGCAGGTGGAGACCAACAATTCTAAGCAAGATGGTATGCCAGAGTTCAAGTCGATTCAACCTTTACCACTGAGTATCTGATATACATTCAATCCTGAGCTAAGTGCTGGGACACAGAGAATTCACCCCCGACTTGAAAGAGTTCACAGGGAAAACTAGAACAAACAGCTTGAAATTGTGGAGAATTTGTTTCAGAATGATTTGTTTCTTCAGATTCTGCCCATCAGACTAAGAATTTATATTACACCTAGGGTATGACCTCTCCCCATTGACAATCTAGTTCTTATAATGGTCCAGGTAACACTGTTTCTGGCAAACTTTCTCCATCAGTCATGGGAATATCAGCACCAACACAGTCTTGCACCCATGTTACCCACGTTTTTTTATAACCTGTGAAGCTGACTTCAGAGATCATTGCTGATCCTCACAAAAGATGACTGTGGAACAACTATATTATTTTGTCACAAATCAAAAGGGAGAGATTGGAAGGGCTAGCACAGGTCATTCCTTGCCCTGAAAGTGAAAAGTCCGTTGCTGTCATCATTGTTAAGTCATACTGCTCTCCCACAATGAATCTGAGTAAAAGCATACATGAAAAACAACACCTCTAGCCTCCATCAGGCTAAATTCTAAGAAAAATAGGAAAACAACCTAAAAATGTTCAGAGTTGACCTGATTTAAAGATTTGCAGTATATTTTAACAGAAATAAATATAAGACATTCCATCTACCTGTTAAATTTTTGCACCAATAAATATAGTAAACTTAAAAGTTCTTAGAAAATATGTCCAATTCAGGGAAGAGTGGATGGAGAGAGAAGGCAGAACATGAAAACAAAAAATACAAAGAAACTACAGCAGAGAAAAAAAGGGTAAAATCAGAGAGAACACCTGAGGCAAAATCCTAAGCGTACCAGGGAAAGAGGAAAATGAAAGCAAATGAAAATGGAATTAGTATTGATGGAGGTTGAGTGAATCATGGCTACTGATAGGTTCGACGCTTTGTTTTACAGATAAGCTGTGGCCTAGTGAGGCTGAGTCACTGCTTTGAGTTTACATAGTGACAGACTTATTTTCTTGGGTTCCAAAATCACGGCAGATGGTGACTGCAGCTATGAAATTAAAAGACACTTGCTCCTTGGAAGAAAAGTTATGACAAATCTAGACAGCATATTAAAAAGCAGAGACATTACTTTGGCCAACAAAGGTCCGTCTAGTCAAAGCTATGGTTTTTCCAATAGTCATGTATAGATGTGAGAGTTGGACTATAAAGAAAGCTGAGTGCCAAAGAACTGATGCTTTTGAACTGTGGTGTTGGAGAAGACTCTTGAGAGTCCCTTGGACTACAAGGAAATTCAACCAGTCCATCCTAAAGGAAATCAGTCCTGAATATTCATTGGAAGGACTAATGCTGAAGCTGAAACTCTAATACTTTGGCCACCTGATGTGAAGAACTGACTCACTGGAAAAGACCCTGATGCTGGAAAAGACTGAAGGTGGGAGGAGAAGGGGACGACAGAGGATGAGAGGGCTGAATGGCATCACTGACTCGATGGACATGAGTTTGAGCAAGCTCCAGGAGCTGGTGATAGACCAGAAAGCCTGGCATGCTACAGTCCATGGGATCAGAAAGAGTCAGACACGACTGAGCGACTGAACTGAACTGAACTGAGCTGGATGGTGGCAGGACTAGAAAGGAGGTCAGTGCATAGTAACTACTCAAATTTGGGATGAATTAAGAAAATAAGTGAATGGTCTGAATGTTGGTGGGTCCCTCCCTGGCAAAATTCATGTGATGAAGTCCTAATCCCCAGTGCAGCTTTGTTAGAAGACAGGGCCTCAGGGTCCCCAAACTGATAGTCCTTACAGTGGTGAGTTGACCTCCACGAGCACCCAAACTCCTGCTCTTGCTCCCCAACAAGGCATGTACAAAAATGAGGTCAAGTAAGCACACAGGGAGATGGTGGTAGCCTATGAGCCGAGAGGCCTACCTGGTAGGCACCTTGATCTGGGACTTCCCAGCCTCCAGAACAGCGAGAGAGAAACTTCTGCTGTTTAAGTCTTGGGTCTCTGTTCTCTGTTACAGGCGACCCAGTGAACTAATACAACAGAACTGAAGTCCTTTGGCAAGGTATTCGAAAGGAAAGCTTAACTCATTTGTTAAATCTAAAATATAAACACATCTTACCCTCCTCCCTCTCACCTTTTCTTTCAGTTGAAGAATGAGAATGGGCCACTGGTTAGCTTTAAGCAAAAATTCAGGTAACATTCTGAGAGGCAAACTATAAGACACCTACACATAGGAGAAATTAAATAAAATCAGTCAAATAATGGGTGGTCAAAATATGATTCTGTGCTTAGAAAAGTAACATATCCTTCACCCAGTCTCCAAACTATGCAAATAGCACATGCTCAAGGTAGGTCTGTGCGCGTGTCTGTTCTGCAGCCAGCACCATAAAGAGGCAGACTGCCATTTTAAGAACCTGGCCAAGCCCCAAGCACCCTTTCAACTTGCCTACTCTCCGAGCTCCTTCTTATGCCATGGGAGTCTATGACTTGACACTTATATTTTTACATATTACTAGCAAAACAAAATAGAATTTTTCATTACCAAATTTTTAAGAAATTTGCTTAATATATTTCTGTTTGGTGAAATAGTAAAAATAAAAAGCTTTACTGCCCAGCTTGAACATATATTTATTTATTTGATTAATAAATTAGGCTACTTCTTGGTGAAAAGAGAATCTTAAGGGTTCAAAGGAAAATAAAAATTAGTGGAGGGAGGGAGGAGGTTTAAGAGGGAGGGGACATGTGTATGCCTGTGACTGATTCATGCTGATGCATGGTAGAACCATCACAATATTGTCAAGTAATTATCCTCCAATTAAAAATTAAAAATAATAATAAAAATGAAAACACAACAAAAAAGCTACTGGAAAATGAAAATTACCAATATATAGAGGTAGAAATTCAGCAGTTTTCATTATGCTTTATAGTACTTCCCCACAATGGTCACTGTCAATTAGCATGGATGAATGAATGGGCTATGTAACAGAAAAACAGTAAGAAGAACCCACAGTTCATACATACAGACAGGATACTTTTAATTAACATTTTAATCATCTTTAATTTGTTTATGAAATGTGCCCAGAAAATGATTAGACCAAGAAAAGGGAGCAAAAAGAGTACTGTTTTTCTTGTAACATGAATTAGGTAAAACCACAGCATACCTTACAGATAGATGAAAAGCCCACAGAGTTTCAAAATAAAACCTCTTTAAATAGATGCCTAGATGGGTCCATCTTGTCCGCTCTGAAAAGAATTTTATAGCCAATATACAATCTAAAATTTATAAAGTGGGTCATAGTCTAAAAATTCAACTTTACTTCAGAATGTTCAGAATTGATCATATTTCCCCATTAAAAGAAACACACACACACACGTACATATTTATAAATGGTGGCTGGGTTTCCAGACCAGACCATGAGAGCCCAGTAATGTAATCAGGGAAGGGTTGGAGGGGTGGAATGGGAGGAACACAGGAGTCCATGGAACCAGTAATGGACATGAACTACTGTACATCTGAAATAAACAGGAGGACAAGATAGCTAAAACAGCAGCAAATTACAAGTAATGCCAATGTAATTAAATAAGAAATGATGTGTTTTTTTCCAAATCATCTTGCATATTGGTTAGAAGTAGAAGACAAATTTAATCCACTAAGAAAGTGGAGGCTTCTATGGAGACTTAGAGGAAGGAGCAGGAGTACTTTCAAGCCTTTTAGCGATGGGTGCAATTTTTGGGGGGGAGGATGCAACTTTTAAAAATACAACTTCATTTCCAATCTACATTTCCATTTTCCTCGATACAAATGCATTTCTAATCAATCAATCTTAAGGAAGGTAATCTGTTTACTTTGTAAATGGGATAAAAAGATGGAGACAAGGAAAAGGAAACATAGGAAGATTTAGAACAGAACAGGGAAGGGGAAGTAAGCGCTTAGTTAAATACTTGCTGAAGTGAGAGGAGGGAGAAACCTAAGAGTGTGCTGGTAGTGGGAATAACTAAAGTTTGAATAGTAAAAGAAAAAGAGGTAAAAAGGAGAAAGAAAGACCCAACATACCCGTACTATTTTCAAAGGAGGAAGAATACAGATGTTAAGAAACCCTGAATCAGAGTTCTCTGTACTGCCATCAGAAATGTCACTGACTCAGAACAGTCTGGATGGGTCTAACCAGGTAGCAATCATGGTAACTAACATAACCTGAATATTTATCAAATGCCAAGGACTAGAGCTTTTATAGGCTCAAAACAACCTTCTGAGATACATACTATTTTTGATGTTCTAATTTTATAGATCAAGAGACACAGTAATATACCCGATGTCATTAAGACAGAATGCCACACAGCCAGGTTTGAAAACTCGTCAATTTGGTTCCAAAGCCCGCACCATGAAGCACTACTGCCTCTACAGTATAACCATCAGAGAGGGACAAATGGCCGTAGTATATGAGAGAACAGGAAAAATACAAAGAGAGTTCTGCGCTAAAAATTTCTATGAATGAATGAATGAATGAAAGTCGCTCAGTCGTGTCCGACTGTTTGCAACCCCATGGACTGTAGCCTACCAGGGTCTTCCGTCCATGGGATTTTCCAGGCAAGAATACTGGAGTGGGTTGCCATTTCCTTCTCCAGGGGATCTTCCCGACCCAGGGATCAAACCCGGGTCTCCCACATTGTAGCCAGATGCTTTACCATCTGAGCCACCAGGGAAGTCTTAGTTACTAAATATTCCCTTGTCAATGAAAAAGTGAGAAGTAGAAAGGGCTTCCCATGTGGTGCGAGTGGCACAGAGTCCACCTGCCAATGCAGGAGACGTGGGTTCAGTCTCTGGGTCGGGAAGATCCCCTGGAGGAGGGCATGGAGACCCACTCCAGTATTCTTGCCTAGAGAATTCCATGGACAGAGGAGCTGGTGGGATACAGTCCACAGGATTTCAGAGAGTGAGCACACACTCTTTCAATGACTGAGCACACACACACACACCCAGGAGGTAGAAAACCTCTGGAATTTACCACCCATGTGACAAATATTTATTGAGCATCATTACTATTCTAGACACTGAGGAAACAGCAATAAACAAACCCGATAAAAACCTCTATAGGTGAGGAAAGCAGTAAAGGAGATGTTTTTATAATATACTAGAAGCTGGTGAGGGCTGTGGAGAATTCACAATAAAATGACTGAAAAAGTACTAAATGCAAAGGTAACATGAGCAAAGATGTGAAGGAACTGAAGCCATACACATGAGGGTATCTGAAAAGAGCACAATCAGCAGAGGAAAGAAGTACTATTACAGAGTGCCTGGCAAGTCTGAGGAGCAGCGAGAAGGCTAGGGTGGCTGGAGGAGTGTGAGGAATGTGAAGAACAGAAGGAGACAGACATCAAAGTGGTCACCCAGGAGCCAGTTCAACAGAGCCTTGTAGGGACTCTGCCTTTTCTTCTGAGTGAAACCCATCAGTGGATTTTTGAGCATGATCAGATTTATATTTTCAAAGGTTTAAGTCAGATGGTGTGCTCAGAATAAATTATTTGGAGTCAATGGTGGAAGTGGGGGAGAACAGGTAGGAGACTTCTGCAATAAAACCGGCGGGAGAGGATGGGGTACTGAGCCGGGAGAGCCACTGCAGAGCTCCTAAAAGGAGATGAGATCTAGGTGATTTTTGAAAGGCACAGCCTGAAGGATTTGCTGATTAATAAGACTGGAGTGAGGGAGAAAGAGGAGTCCAAGACAGCTTCAAGTGTTTTCCTGGCCCAAGGAACAGAAAGATGTCATCTGAGATGGGAAGACTGTAGGTGTTCCCACAGGTATGAGACTCAGCAAAGGCAAGTGGAGACCAGGAGTCCAGCTTGGCCAAGTTAAGTCTGAGGTAACGATGAGGTATGGGAATGTCAAGTAGGGAGGTGGATGCAAACTTCCTGGGATGGGTCTTCTTTTAGAACGTGACAAAATTTACTAACACCTGAAACAGTTAATAAGCGACCAAATGCTGAAGGTAGATACATGTATAAAGGTAGCTGGAAGAAAACAGACAGTATAGAAATGAAAAAAAGGTTCTGCGTTGATCATTCTAAATACTGCTTTTATAAAAATAAAAATGTTTTGCAGTTATGAAACAAAGAAGATCATCTTGTCAACACAATTATGCAGTGTCAAAAGATTTCAAAAAAATCTTTAAATATTGCATTTAGACTATGTAAGTATGGGAAGAAGAACCAGAAGCAATAATTAACTAGAACCTATTAGAGGCTATGTTTGGAATCTGGAATCAGAACTTATAAGATGGGTATGTTCCACGTTAATGAATGACTATTCAAAAGCAATTAGATTATATTCAAAGGAAGCTGCCTTTTTAATATATGCTTTCAAAACTAAGGAAAATTGGGAATAAAAATTGGGACAGTGCATGTCGGTGAAACATCATAGATTTGGAAGATACAGATCTACACAGATAGAGCTCTACAAAAGGACCAGGAGCAGAACAAAGGGTCAAAACAGTACAAACACTGACACAGAACCTAGAACTCATGGCATAAATATAACTTGTGACAATTTTAGAACAAGTTTGGGATTGGCTTGAGTACTACTCAGCAAAAAATTTGCTTCAGTTAGTGCTTTGAGGAAGAAAAGGGCTGAATTTCAATGTATTTTCACAGATGGAAAAGGAAGAGAAATCAAGAGTACATTATTTAGATTTCAAAGAGAGCAATGATTCTTTCTGTGCTTAAACAAACTAACATTCTTCTCAGCTCAGTGTATTAACTATTAATAGATTCAAAAACCAGTTTTTAAAATATATCCAGAGATCTTGTACTATTAAAAAGGCTAAAGAAGGGGTAGACACAATGATGAGTTAGAATCTGCACTTGCAAAAGAACGGCTGGAAGACAGCTTATGTCTGTTTTCTTCAATATGATATTAGTACAATAAATGCTTTCGTTTTACAGGAGAAGCTGCAATTACAAGACTGCAAATTGGTAAGACAATTCCTCATACAGCTAGGAAATGAACTTGCAGGAATAAATACAGAACTAGGAAGAGAACATCGACCCTCTCAACCACAAGCACATGTCTTGGATAACAGGAAGAAAGGGAGAGGACACAAAAAGAATGAAAAAACATGAAGCACTGCAAAAAAGATTTTGTAAAAAACCATGAATAGTATTCAGATGTGACTTGTAGTCATTACAGGAGAGATATGTAATTAGTTGCATGAATGAATTTTTTCTTATCTCTAATAAAGCTGTTTTTCACTCTCATTTCTTAATTTCTTAAGGCAGATTCTTTACCATCTGAGCCACTAGGGAAGCCCTCATAAAGAATTAAACAAGATAAAACATCAGAGCTCCCACTGGACCCAGATGATAAATGGTTTTGGCTATCTGTCCTGGTTAACTGAAAAGCAGGAGGGGCTAGAGGAGCTATCCCACGTTGAAGGTCAGGAAGGGTGGCGGTGAGGAGATACCCTTCGTCCAAGGTAAGGAGCAGCAGCTACGCTTTGCTGGAGCAGCCGTGAAGAGATATCCCACACCCAAGGTAAGAGAAACCCAAGTAAGATGGTAGGTGTTGCAAGAGGGCATCAGAGGGCAGACACACTGAAACCACAATCACAGAAAACTAGACAATCTAATCACACTAGGACCACAGCCTTGTCTAACTCAATGAAACTAAGCCATGCCCGCACGGCAAGCTAAGACAGGCGGGTCATGGTGGAGAGGTCTGACAGAATGTGGTCCACTGGAGAAGGGAATGGCAACATCAGTATTCTTGCCTTGAGAACCCCATGAACAGTATGAAAAGGCAAAATGATAGGATACCAAAAGAGGAACTCCCCAGGTCATTAGGTGCCCAACATGCTACTGGAGATCAGTGGAGAAATAACTCCAGAAAGAATGAAGGGATGGAGCCAAAGCAAAAACAATATCAGCTATGGATGTGACTGGTGATAGAAGCAAGGTCCGATGCTATAAAGAGCAATATTGCATAGGAACCTGGAATGTCAGGTCCATGAATCAAGGCAAACAGGAAGTGGCCAAACAGGAGATGGCAAAAGTGAACGTCGACATTCTAGGAATGAGCGAACTAAAATGGACTGGAAAGGGTGAATTTAACTCAGATGACCATTATATCTACTATTGCGGGCAGGAATACCTCAGACGAAATGGAGTAGCCATCATGGTCAACAAAAGAGTCCGAAATGCAGTACTTGGATGCAATCTCAAAAGCGACAGAATGAACTCTGTTCGTTTCAAAGGCAAACCATTCAATATCACAGTAATCCAAGTCTATGCCCCAACCAGGAATGCTGAAGAAGCTGAAGTTGAACGGTTCTGTGAAGACCTACAAGACCTTTTAGAACTAACACCCAAAAAAGATGTCCTTTTCATTATAGGGGACTGGAATGCAAAAGTAGAAAGTCAAGAAACACGTGGAGTAACAGGCAAATTTGGCTCTGGAATTCGGAATGAAGCAGGGCAAAGACTAATAGAGTTTTGCCGAGAAAATGCACTGGTCATACCAAACACCCTCTTCCAACAACACAAGAGAAGACTCTACACATGGACATCACCAGATGGTCAATACCGAAATCAGATTGATTTTATTCTTTGCGGCCAAAGATGGAGAAGCTCTATACAGTCAACAAAAACAAGACTGGGAGCTGACTGTGGCTCAGATCATGAACTCCTTATTACCAAATTCAGACTTAAATTGAAGAAAGTAGGGAAAACCGCTAGACCATTCAGGTATGATCTAAATCAAATCCCTTATGATTATACAGTGGAAGTAAGAAATAGATTTAAGGGACTAGATCTGATAGATAGAGTGCCTGATGAACTATGGAATGAGGTTCATGACATTGTACAGGAGACAGGGATCAAGACCATCCCCATGGAAAAGAAATGCAAAAAAGCAAAATGGCTGTCTGGGGAGGCCTTACAAATAGCTGTGAAAAGAAGAGATGCGAAAAGCAAAGGAGAAAGGAAAGATATAAGCATCTGAATGCAGAATTCCAAAGAACAGCAAGGAGAGATAAGAAAGCCTTCCTCAGCAATCAATGCAAAGAAATAGAGGAAAACAACAGAATGGGAAAGACTAGAGATCTCTTCAAGAAAACTAGAGATACCAAGGGAACATTTCATGCAAAGATGGGCTCAATAAAGGACAGAAATGGTATGGACCTAACAGAAGCAGAAGATACTAAGAAGAGGTGGCAAGAATACATGGAAGAACTGTACAAAAAAGATCTTCACGACCCAGATAATCACGACAGTGTGATCACTCATCTAGAGCCAGACATCCTGGAATGTGAAGTCAAGTGCACCTTAGAAAACATCACTACGAACAAAGCTAGTGGAGGTGATGGAATTCCAGTGGAGCTATTTCAAATCCTGAATATGATGCTGTGAAAGTGCTGCACTCAATACGCCAGCACATTTGGAAAACTCAGCAGTGGCCACAGGACGGGAAAAGGTCACTTTTCATTCCAATCTCAAAGAAAGGCAATGCCAAACAATGTTCAAACTACTGCACAATGGCACTCATCGCACATGCTAGTAAAGTAATGCTCAAAATTCTCCAAGCCAGGATTCAGCAATACGTGAACTGTGAACTTCCTGATGTCCAAGCTGGTTTTAGAAAAGGCAGAGGAACCAGAGATCAAATGGCCAACATCCGCTGGATCATTGAAAAAGCAAGAGAGTTCCAGAAAAACATCTATTTCTGCTTTCTTGACTATGCCAAAGCCTTTGACCGTGCGGATCACAAGAAACTGTGGAAAATTCTGAAAGAGATGGGAATACCATACCACCTGTCCTGCCTCTTGAGAAATCTGTATGCAGGTGAGGAAGCAACAGTTAGAACAGGACACGGAACAAAAGACTGGCTCCAAATAGGAAAAGGAGTACGTCAAGGCTGTATATTGTCACCCTGCTTATTTAATTTATATGCAGAGTACATCATGAGAAACGCTAGGATGGAAGAAGCACAAGCTGGAATCAAGATTGCCGGGAGAAATATCAATAACCTCAGGTATGCAGATGCCACCACCCTTATGGCAGAAAGTGAAGAGGAACTAAAAAGCCTCTTGATGAAAGTGAAAGAGGAGAGTGAAAAAGTTGGCTTAAAGCTCAATATTCAGAAAACGAAGATCATGGCATCTGGTCCTATCATTTCATGGGAAATGGATGGGGAAACAGCGGAAACAGTGTCTGACTTTATTTTTTGGGGCTCCCAAATCACTGCAGATGGTGATTGCAGCCATGAAATTAAAAGACACTTACTCCTCGGAAGAAAAGTTATGACCAACCTAGATAGCATATTCAAAAGCAGAGGTGCCGACTAAGGTCCGTCTAGTCAAGGCTATGGTTTTTCCTGTGGTCATGCATGGATGTGAGAGTTGGACTGTGAAGAAGGCTGAGCGCTGAAGAATTCATGCTTTTGAACTGTGGTATTGGAGAAGACTCTTGAGAGTCCCTTGGACTGCAAGGAGATCCAACCAGTCCATTGTGAAGATCAGCCCTGGGATTTCTTTGGAAGGAATGATGCTAAAGCTGAAACTCCAGTACTTTGGCCACCTCATGTGAAGAGTTGACTCGTTGGAAAAGACTCTGATGCTGGGAGGGACTGGGGGCAGGAGGAGAAGGGGACAACAGTGGATGAGATGGCTGGATGGCATCACTGACTCGATGGATGTGAGTCTGAGTGAACTCCGGGAGTTGGTGATGGACAGGGAGGCCTGGCGTGCTGCGATTCATGGGGTCGCAGAGTCAGACACGACTGAGTGACTGAAGTGAACTGAAATCTGAGACTAGCAGCAGCAGCAGATGAAATCACTAAATAAAAGAATCAAGAAAAGTAGCCCAAGAGTTGGCCCAGAGTATGACAACTTTAATACAGAAGGAATCACCCAAAAGTTAAAAAAAAAAACCAAGAGAGTATAACGTCCTGGAAGTCAAGTACCCAGGAAAGTGTCACAGAGAAGGAAGTTATTGACCATGTTCTGCTCTGCAGGGGGTCCGGTAAGCAGACGACTGAGGCCTGACCACTGGACTGAGCAGCAGGGAGGCTGCTGGTAGAACTGGCAAGAACTACTTCAGCAGGACAGTGGCAATAAAAACCTAACTGAGGGGGCTCAGAGGGAATGAGGGGAAAATTGGTATGTACTAACAGAGACAACTCTAAGGGAAAATAAATTTATCAGTAGCTGACAAAAGTGAGGCTAAGGGCATTAAAGCGGCTGAAAGAACACCTTAGTTGTAATGTTAATAGAGCTCACCCAGAAAAGAGAAAACCTGATGATCCCAGAGAGAGGGGGAGAATTGCTGGGTCCAGGTCTTCAACAGGCCAGCAGAGATGGGACCCACTACACAACTGAGGGGTTGGCCTGATAAGGAAGGCAACTGTTTCATGTATAGTAATAGAAGAGAGGACAAGTTCACTGACGCCGATGGGACAAAGTGGGTCAAGTGTGGGGATGGGAAAGCTGATTGCTTCAGCTTTCTTACGTATACTCTGGCAACTAGAAGATCTATAAACTAAAAGGAGTGATTCAGCAACGGATACAGCATTCTGGGGAGACTGGCCTAAGTGGCACGGTATCAGGGCACCCTTCTCATCTGCCCTCTAGGCTTCTGGAACTCTGAAATCTCTTGTAATCTCTAAATGGCGTAACTTCTCCAAAGGGGAGAACAAAGGAATCACTGGTCCACAGTGATGCCGAAATCTCACTGGGCAAATGCTGAGAGTTCCTTGATCAGGTTTCAGGCTAGGGTAGGAATTCTCTGTGGTTCTTGACTTTGAATCATCCTTCCCTTTTCATGAAAGGTAGCAGGTGTTAGCAGCTGAGTAATTTTCTCAGTCTGCTTCCTGCCAGAACAATTTTTGGGGTTCAACAGCCTCTTTTGTTCCTTCTCCTTTCAGCTGTAGCTGCAGTGGGCCTCCTATGACTCTTGCTGAGATTACTGCAATAGACAAAAGCTACACCCACAAACACCTTCAAGATAAGCCCTTCTCTACCCTCTCCTGCTAAAATGGCTAGAAGTCCTAGTGCTTGACTGAGAGGTCTTCTGTGTGACTCTTAAGGCACTACCTCTGGTTTTTCTCAGGTCTTAACAAAAGATTTTACAGCCACACCCTCAGCTTCATCTTTAGACTACCATTCTCCTGACTCAGTGGAAAAGACTCTGATGCTGGGAGGGACTGGGGGTAGGAGGAGAAGGGGACGAAAGAGGATGAGATGGCTAGATGGCATCACCAACTCGATGGACGTGAGTTTGAGTGAACTCCGGGAGTTGGTGATGCACAGGGAGGCCTGGCATGCTGCGATTCATGGGGCTGCAAAGAGTTAGACACTACTGAGCGACTGAACTCCTGACAGTGCCCTTGAATTGACCTTTCCTAGAAATTTATGTCTTAATTTTACCATCATTTGCTCTGCATAAAGTCCGAAAAATTTCAAAACAATCACGTCCTGGCTCCTTTTTTAAGTCCTTTCCTCAATTTATTTCTCTCTTCTTACCCTCTACTATAAGTAGCAAGAAGAAAGAAGTGGGCACCTTCAATGTTTTGCTTGAAAATTTACTTAGGGACATCTCCCAGCTCCTCAGGCACGTTTCCACTTTCCACGCAACTACAAACAAGAGTGCTGCTAAACTTTCTGCCACTGCATAACAAGGATTCCCCTTCCTCCAGTTTCCTTTCCTTTGAGCCTTCATGGCAATCTCCTCAAGGTCCCCAACTTTAGCAACAACATAGGTACTCTGATCTTTCACCAAAACTCCCCTCAAAGGCCACTGCCCCATTCCAAAGTCACTCCCCCATTTTACATTTCCTGTGCAGAAACACCCACTTTGGGTACCAAAATCTACAGCTGTCCATTTCTCTTTTACAAATCATTCTCAAACAACAGCTTAAAACACTACCTTTTATCTTGCAGTTTACATGGATCAGGAAGCCAGGTGAGTTGGAGCTGGGTGCCTCTGGTTTGGGGTCTCCCCTTCGGTCTCTCTGTCACCGAATCTTAGCAGTGACATCCTATCACATTTGCCACATTCTATTAGTCCAAAGTGAGTCCCTAAGTTCAGCCTACACTCAAAGGCAAGAGACTGCATAAGGGAATGAATACCAAGAGGCAGGAATCATGGGGACTATCTTAGAGGCTGTGTATCAGAGATGAGATGGAAAGCATGTAGCAGGCTGATTAACAGTATTGACTCTGAAACAAAACTATGGGGTTTGACTTTTGCTTTCGTATCACAATGTGAAAAAAGGATCATAAAGTAAGACAAGAGTCGAAAAAGGACCTGACTTCATAAACACGTTGCACTTGGGAATTTCTGTTCCCCTCTCTCTTCCAATCCTAACTGTCTTAAACCACCTTGAGGATTTCCCTGGTATTAGATGTAATCTGCGAGCACCCGGTGCCAGAGAAACATGCAAAAACATGATTTTGACTTTCAGTGAGTCCAAGAAACTTATTTTTAATAAATTTAATAAAAAACAAACAAGACAAAAGGGTAAAAAGATCCAGAATTAATGAAACAGAGCAGAGGGAAATCTAAACAAAACCGCACAAGGGTGGAGGTTTGTCCCTCCCCCCCAGCCCCCTGCCCCAATTGCAGCATCTGCTTTTAAATTGTAATGCCAGTCTTAATCAAAAAATACCATACCACCTTTTCTCTAATTGGCAAATAAAAGTACAAAATAAACAGAAGAAATAAATCATTAAGAATGATTTAGATGCTTTTATTTAGATGTCAGTTTATATGAGGAATACAGCATTCAGCAGTTAACACTGGGGAGTGACATCATTCCCATTTTACAGGTGAGACACAAGAGCATGAAGGTCCTGTGGCGCGTTCTAGTGACACAGCAGCAGTGACCGCTGAGCACGAGCAGAACTGCTGCCAGCATGTGACGTGACAGGCAATGAAGCCACAATTGACTGGTTTTGATTTGCATGGATATGATGATCTGGCTGAGATGGCCGGTGATTAAGTGTTCATTTCACAGTCAGGAAAAATAACTGACACTTACTTTAAGTAATGAAAGTCAGGTTTTGATCACTTAACCTCTAAATTAATGGTCTGAATCCAAATAAGCAAATAAAACACCATATGAGCTAACATGCAAATAAGATAGCATAGACCCTACAGATATGAATTAAGTTGGACACTGTACTACACAGATAGTTCATTTTAGTAAGAATATCTAATTAACCTTTCAATTAATGTATGTGGAGTGTCTATTCTATGCAGGTCTTATATTACAGATATTGTATGTTATCTCATTCAATATCATTAATAATAAAGGATGCTGAAAAAGCATTTGGGAAGAGGAGCCACAAGCTTACCTTCAGAGAAGGAATAAGAATGCAGTGCTTAAAACCAGCTCAGGAGTTTTATTAAAAACAGCACATACTTCCAGAACCAAAACGAGGAAAGGGAGCACTACAACTCCTAAAATGTAATTTCTTCATTGCAAAAAGAAGTGAAAGAAAATGCGTCTTGGGAGTTACAGGCTTCGCTTCCCTCCCCTCCCCATTCCCAAGCCAGTATGTGTGTTTTACCACATTGATTTTCTACCCCTTCAAGTATACAATTTAAATCTTTAAAAATGAATGTTTGCTTAAATGGTTTCAACGTTTTATCCCCTAATTTATACATTTTACAACAACAAAATTCCATATTATGGTTCAAAAAATGATAAAGGATACTTACTTGAGATTAAATGCCACATTTACGACAAACAGCATTGAAACATACATACTAAGATAGGCAACTTTCTTATATAACTGGAAGCACTTCTCTCTCAGCATTCGAGCATCCGGCCATCATCTCTATCTAAACATGTTATTCTCACTTCCAAACCCTGATCCTAAGGCCTTTTACTTCATATCTGTACAACCCTATAGTTGCTACCCAACAAGTGCCCAATAGTAACTGATCTTCCTGCTTCTAGTCCCTCTCCAAACTATTCTATTCACCGAATCTGAACAGCAAAGCACTCCTTTGAGAAGGTTAAATATTGCTGTAATGAAAAATTTCAGAATTTCTTATTTTCTATAGAACA
Source organism: Capra hircus (assembly GCF_001704415.2). Taxonomy (NCBI): domain Eukaryota; kingdom Metazoa; phylum Chordata; class Mammalia; order Artiodactyla; family Bovidae; genus Capra; species Capra hircus. Next base: position 72,721,999 of record NC_030812.1, read on the forward strand.
GTGATCTACTATTCAAGATCTGCCAGGTTATCCATCAAGGCATTTCTTCCATTCCTGTCTCTCCAGTAATACTGGACCCTTCACTATTCCCCAAACTTTCTTTCCTCCTTTCTTTTCACTACACGATGTCCAGCCAGTGCCTACTCTACACAGGCGCAGAGGACACACCAGTGCCTTCATGGAGTTTACATTCTGGCTAGAGGAGAAAAGCAACAAACAAACACAGCGAGTCAGATGGTGGTAGGTGCCTGGGAGAAAAACAAAGACCAGGAAAGGGAATGGGAGATGTTGGACAAGGGAGTAGGGAATTACTATTTATCTAGGATGCTCCTGATAAGGTAACCACTGAGTAGAGATTTCATATAAACAAGAAGTCAAGCAGATACCTGCAGAAAGAGCAAGCCAACGGGCAAAACCTAAGGCCTGGCGGCAATGGTGTTGTTTGAAATATTCAAAGAATAGGCAGGGGTACAGAAAAACAGGAGGTCAAAGATAGCCACGGGAACAAGTCATACAGGGCTTTACAGACCAGCGCAGGGCACTTGACTTTTATGCTGAGTGAGATATGAAGCCTCTGCAGAGTTTCGCCAGAGGAGCAATATAATGTGACCTACGAAAGGATCACTCTGGCTGCTGTGTTGAGAACAGACTTAGAGAAGGGGTTGAAGAAGAAGAGGAGAAGCAGGGAGGCTAGTTAGATAATTGTTCCAACAATACTTCTTGCCTGGAAAATTCCATGGACAGAGGATCCTGGCAGACCACAGTCTGTGGGGTCGCCAGGAGCCGGGCATGACTGGACAACTGAGCACACACACACACAGGCAGCATGAGAGCACTGGGGCTCATGAGCAGCTGGAAGGCTGTCTGGTCATTCTTGACACCATAGGGCTGCTCATGCCAGTTCTCCATCTCTTGTATTTATTTAGTTCTCCCAGAATCTAGCTTAAATCACATCTTCAAGAAACCTTCCCCAGTCAATTCCATCTTCAGTGATTAATTTTTCAAGCTCCTGTTGACAACTGCCCAAACCACCTACCAGTGGGCATGTCATCTTTGCTACAACATATGGTTGTTTATCAATTAACTTGTCTGTCCCTATTTTGTCCCATTATCCTTGAGAAAGAAAATACTGTATAACTCTCAGTATCCTCATCTTGCTGCATAAAACAGATATTCAATAAATGTTCACTAATAAGCTGCATCACCTATTTTGAGGGATAAATTACTATCCCTCAAAAGAAATGATCACAGACCCACTATGTCCTTTAACTGCCAAAGTCAAAGAGAGGCCTGACACAGCTCTGCTATCATCAGGCCACATAACATCTGGAGCTTCAGTCTTCAAGAGTGGCTGACTTACCCACAACGAGATTCTCTGGACCAGTGGTTCTCAGAGACTGGCCTCTGGCCCAGCAGCAGCAGCAGCATCACCTGGGAATTTATTAGAAATGTAAACTCCCGGGTCCGCTCAGATCTCAGGAATCTAAAACTCTGGAAGTGGGCCCAGCTATCTGTGCATTCTGATGCACCATGAAAGTTTGAGAATTACTGCTCTGGCTTGAAGGTTTAAGTAATTACCCTGTTTTTCCACAAGATTTCTGGAACGATCCTGGCTAACATCTTCACTCACCTCGACCATCCTCAGAAGCCCAGCCTTCCAGATGGCCCACCCTGTGCGACCCTGCACAGCCACTTCTCTGATCCCCGCTCCTGCCCTCCCTGCCCTCCCAAGCCCTCGTGGTCATGAGTGAGTAAACTCTTCTCTATGATGTTCCTGTCACCCTTCTGCTCCAAAGGAAGCCTGACTGCTCGTGAGAACACTGCTGCTTCTTCAGCACAAGCTTTCCTTTCCTCAGGCTGGGCAAACATCCTCCATCCTCCGCATTGCCATGTAGTGCTGAACCTCACAGGTATCTTCCCAGCTTCTTCCCAAGACTATTTCCACTCTCTGTCCAAACTGCAGACCCTCTGAAACAGGTATCACCCACCTATCTCAAGTCTTAGCACGGGGCTCCCTCTCTTCATCTCCTTTAATACTTTATAATTCTTGATGACCTCAAAATTCACAAAGATTATTCATTAACTACTCTGGCCTCTGAGCTGTTGCTGTTACTGTTCTAATGTGTATTTTTTTTCACTTCACTGAAGCCACTGACCTCACACCATATCCCAGCACTGTCAGTAGAGTAACTGCGCCAACATCTCAAGTGTTTCAAGCCTTCTCCTCTCACACCACACCTATGAGCTTTCCCACGCCAGCATTTCACCAGCCTCCTTCGGATCTCTAATCTACCAGTCGATCCTACCACTTTTTCACCACTCCTACTCTTCTCCTCCTCATGTTCTTAATTCCCTCTCAAGCCAGTTTAGATTCTAGAGTCCAACACTATACATAATCTTTCTCAAAAAGTCTTAACTCCCTTGCCCCCTTTTCCCTTAATCTAACTTACCTAGTAAAATCTCAATACCTGGTTGCTGCTGCTGCTAAGTCACTTCAGTCGTGTCCGACTCTGTGTGACCCCATAGACGGCAGCCCACCAGGCTCCCCCGCCCCTGGGATTCTCCAGGCAAGAACACTGGAGTGGGTTGCCATTTCCTTCTCCAATGCATGAAAGTGAAAAGTGAAAGTGAAGCCGCTCAGTCGTGTCCAACCCTCAGTGACCCCATGGACTGCAGCCTACCAGGCTCCTCCATCCATGAGGTTTTCCAGGCAAGGGTACTGGAGTGGGGTGCCATTGCAATTCCTGGTTAAGTCCAACTATTTACTTAATCCTCTCTTGCATCTAAAAGATTGCCACCACTCACTCAAGTTCATGACCACAGATTTTAAGCACCCTGCACCTCTCCAGTAAGTTTACTTCCCAGTTTTGGGGGGATGACTACCACTTCACACCCTGTCCTCTCTCCTCAAACCAGCAACACTTCTCCACTCCCTGCCCTAACACTTTCAGCTATGTTCATCTTACATGTTAGAAACAAAGCAGACACGCACAGAAAGCTCTCTCTTCTGCCTGAAGCTAATGCCACCAGCCAGGCTACTTGGCTCTAAACCCATATACTCATTCCTTCTTCATATTAAGAAGAAAAAAAACCTGCTTCTGGCCAATCCCTCTTCTCTATGTGGGTTATAACAGACTTTGTTCCTGCAAGCAGCCTCTTTCTTTTCAGCACTCTCAATTCTTCCCCTACTTGATCTTTCCTACTGACGTAAGACATGCCTTCACATCACCTATCTTTTCAAAACGGTCCCTTGAATATACATGAACAAGCTGCCCCAATTCTTTGTTCCACCCTACAACTATACGTGAGAAACGCTGGGCTGGAGGAAGCACAAGCTGGAATCAAGCTTGCCAGGAGAAATATCAATAACCTCAGATATGCAGATGACACCACCCTTAGGGCAGAAAGTAAAGAACTAAAAAGCCTCTTGATGAAAGTGAAAGAGGAGAGTGAAAAAGCTGGCTTAAAGCTCAACATTCAGAAAACGAAGATCATGGCATCTGGTCCCATCACTTCATGGCAAATAGATGGGGAAACAGTGGCTGACTTTATTTTTCTGGGCTCCAAAATCACTGCAGATGGTGACTGCTGCCATGAAATTAAAAGATGTTTACTCTTTGGAAGGAAAGTTTCAACCAACCAAGACAGCATATTAAAAAGCAGAGACATCACTTTGTCAACAAAGGTCCGTCTAGTCAAGGCTATGGTTTTTCCAGTGGTCACATATGGATGTGAGAGATGGACTATAGAGAAAGCTGAGCACTGAAGAATTGATGGTTTTCAACTGTGGTGTTGGAGAAGACTCTTGAGAGTCCCTTGGACTGCAAGGAGATCCAACCAGTTCATCCTGAAGGAGATCAGTCCTGGGTGTTCATTGGAAGGACTGATGCTAAAGCTGAAACTCCAATACTTTGGCCACCTGATGTGAAGAGCTGACTCATTTGAAAAGACCCTGATGCTGGGAAAGATTGAGGGCAGGAGGAGAAGGGGATGACAGAGGATGAGATGGTTGGATGGAATCACTGACTCAGTGGACATGGGTTTGGGTTGACTCCGGGAGCTGGTGATGGACAGGGAGGCCTGGCGTGCTGCGGTTCATGTGGTTGCAGTCGGGCATGACTGAGCGACTGAAGTGACTGACTGACTGACTGACAACTATACAATATTTCACTGTCTCAACATCTTCACCTAGGGACTTCCCTGGTGGTCCAGTGGTCAAGAATTCACCTGCCAATGCAGGGGAAAAGCATTTGATCCCTGGTCTGGGATGATCCCACATGTTTTGAGGCGGCTAAACCCATGTGCCACGGTTACAGAACCCAGGTGCTGCAACTAGTAAAGGCCACATACCCTAGAGCCTGGGCTCGGCAACCAGAGAAGCCGCTGCAGTGAGAAGCCCCGTACTGCATTGAAGACCCAGCACAGCCAAAGTAAATAAACGAACAAGCAGAGAATGAAACATCTTCACCTACCAATTAACAATTCCAGCTGGCTTTTCAATCCCCATCATTCCAGTTCAAACAGCTCTTACCAAGCTCACCAATGACTACCATCTAATGAACCAGGCCTACCAAGACCAATGACCCATTATTTCCTCCTGAGTAATCCAAACCTAGCAAGCCCTCCCCAGAGTCTGTGGTGTCACATACTTGCCTTGTTTCCCCACCACCTTACCCAATTTCCAGTATTCTCTGACCTCTAGCGACATCCTCAGGGCTTCAGCCCCTTATTCTCCAGTTACATTTTCTCCCAAGGCTTTAAATACGTGCTGATAAATTTTGACCTTATGCTTTCAACTCACATCTCTCTTCTGAGCTCCAGACTCATATCAAATCGCCACTGAATTTCTCCACTTGGATATCTACTACACATTTCAGACTAAACAAGACCAAACCATAAATATTGTTTTGTTTTTGTTCTTTCTTCTGTGTACTCTCTGTTGTTACAAGGAAAGGCCCCTTCCATCCTAATTCCTTCAATCCCAAAGTTGAATAACCCAGATTCCTCTTTCATCTAACCCACACACAAACCATCTTTAATCTTACCAAATTGCCCTCCCAAGTCTAAGCTATCACCTCTTGCTTCTTGATCTCCCTTATCACTTTTCCTAAAGAAAATCAACTCTCCTGCTGAAAATCTCCCAATACCTTCCCACTTTAACTAAGAACAAAATTCTAATCTCTACCGTGGGGAATGGTCCGGCCTCCACCTACCTCTCCAGTCTTATCTTCCTCCATGCATTTTGTTCTCTACACTCCAACCACATCCCCCCTTTCTGTCCTTTAAAAGCCCCAAACTCATTCCGTCTGAGAACTCTGGATTTGCTATTCCTTCTGCTCATAAAGCTTTCCTCCCAAAGTGACGCAGGTTGGCGTCTCTTGTCACTCAGGCCTTTCTCACGCTAGATAAAGCTTTCAGGGTCGCATTGCCTTTTCTCTGTAGCACATATTAATTCCAGAATTTATCTTGTTTGCTTACATGCTTACAACGTTCTTTTTCCAGTTTAAAAACACAGACTCCCTGGGAAAGAACTTTGTCTCGTTCATGCTCTTTCCTCACCTCTTAGAAAGTGATCAACACACTAGCAGTCATCAATAAATGTGTTAACTGCTTGAGTCTCATTCATATAACCCTTTAATTAGTTCCTTACAGTTTCCTGGGCTTTCAAAATATACATCAAACCAATTTCATTCAAAGTGTAAATATAAATTCTGTAACAATAATAGAAGCCTCTTGTTATCTTTCTATATACAAATCTGATCACACTTGATCCTGCCTAAAATCCATCAAGAGCTTCTATTAGAATAAACAAACATCTTAAACTGTTCAGATAATCCAGCTTCCAATTTTTTTTTGGTAATTTTAGCTTTTAGAAAGAACTTCATTGAAATTTGTATGCAAACAAGCCAAAAATCCAAACTGCCGATCTTCTCATTAAGTCTCTGTCTATATATATATATTCAATGAACCCATACTTTTAGTTATAAATAAAATTTTATGTTACTTTTCCCTTGACATACAGTACATATCCTAGCCTCTAAAATTTTTTCATCCATCACTATCCCACTCATCTCACACATATAATTATATATGGTTCCCAAACGTATTTCTGAGATCCCAAAACTATTTTACCAATCTATCTCTTTTGGAGAAAGCAACGACCCTTTCCACTCCTCACTTACTCTGCTTGTCTATCTGTAAAGTCTCTTCTGAACTCCTAGATGCTGTAGGCTCTTCTGTCCTTTATCTGCTTTGTCTCTTGTTAAATAGAAGAGTTCTCCCTACCCCTAAAGCTAATTTAATCTTCTTAAACCACAAGCACAATCCTTTCTCCTCTCATATACTCCACTTTTCCTTCTCAAATGAATCTGTTCAGTCAGCTTTTAAACATGACCAGGTCTCTTTCATTTAAAATAGAACATAAAACTTTTCCCTACCCCACATACTCTTCAAGCTCCCTCTATATTCCTTTAAGTTAGTCAAGGTTTTCCAACAACTGTCTACACTATTTCTTTCTCCATTTCCTTCTCCCATCCCTCCAATCCCCCACCATGAACTCCTGAACTGACTCCATTCCCAGGCTTCTGCCCCCTCATTAGTCCATCAAAAGAACTCCTGCAAAGGTCATCAATGACCTCCATGTTGCTAAGCCCATGGACATATTCCAGTTCTCTCTTCCTGCTACTGTTTTATCTTAGTTTCCTAGTGTCCTGGTTTTCCTCCTGAAGAACAAGCTCTCTGGAACCTGGCTCCTGGCCTCCTCTGCAGGCTCATCTCCTCCACCAGGCATCAGCTTCTCTTCTTGCTCTACTCCGTAGGCCACTGTCATCTTAAGGCGCTGAGTTTCAACACCATCAAACATTCCCACATCTTCAATTACTACTGCGTGAAGATTCCTCACAAATTTATACTATTTTTCCTTGTATTTCCAGACCTGGATAGCCAACTATGTAAGCAGTATTTCCCCCTGAACATCTCAAAGTTACCTAAAAGTACTAAATCCAGAAATCAAACTCATGAGACCCTGCATCTCCAAACACACCTGGCCCTCTTCCACATCATGACACCAGCCTGCTGACGGTACCTGGGGCATCTCTTCCAGGCACGTGCTAGCACTACCACTCTCTGCTCCTTGAACTATGACTCAGCCATCACCTAACCTCTCTCTACACTCCTATCACTCTCTAATCTGTGTAGGTATCATTTTAAAAAACAAATCTAATTATAAATTCCACTTCAACCTATTCCCAACCCTATTTAAAATCTTTTAATGACTTTTCACTGCCAAGCATCTATTCACAGCATCTGGCCTCCAATGTTAACTGAGCTGAACTATGTCTACATTTTGTGATAACTCAATTTACTAAGTTTAGTTTTCTCAATGTGTAAACCAATCAGAGTGGCAAAATAGAGATTAAAAAGTGAGCATTTAAAAATTAGCCTGACTACAACCTGAATTGCTGCTGCTATTATTATCATTATCTTGTATATGCTTAGTACAAAATAGCTTCCAAAAATAGATTATTTCAATAATCTTTTAGGTGTTAGTTGTCCCATTTTAAAGACCAGAAGGCCAGTGTTGGAAAGGTTACACACTGACAAATGGTGCTGCTGTTTCTCTGTTGTATGACAGGACTTTCACTTACTGACTAGTCTGTTTCTAAAACGGCTACATGTGCTTTTCTAAGATTACTCAATTACCGTTCTCAAGATCTATCACACCCTTCTCACAGCCTGGAAAATCAAGATACAAACAGTTAATAACTTGTCTCAAGTAGTTAATGGAAATGGAAACAGAATTCAGGCTACCTTATTTTCATTTCCCTACTCCAGCCTCTATCAGGCTGGTAAACTGGACGCTGCTGAACAAATAGTGTCAGACTTCTTTTGAAACAGTGACAGACTTTCTTTTCTTGGGCTCCAAAATCACTGCAGATGGTGACCACAGCCATGAAATTAAAAGACGCTTGCTCCTTGGAAGAAAAGCTAGACAACATATTAAAAAGCATTACTTTGCCGAAAAGGTCCGTCCAGTCAAAGCTATGGTTTTTCCAGTAGTCAAGTATGGATATGTGAGTAGGACTATAAAGAAAGCTGAGTGCCGAAGAATTGATGCTTTTGAACTGTGGTGTTGAAGAAGACTCTTAAGAGTCCCATGGACTGCAAGGAGATCAAACCAGTCCATTCTGAAGGAGATCAGCCCTGAATATTCACTGGAAGGACTGATGCTGAAGCTGAAACTCCAATACTTTGGCCACCTGATGCAAAGAACTGACTCATTTGAAAAGACCCTGATGCTGGGAAAGATTGACAGCAGGAGGAGAAGGGGAGGCCAGAGGATGAGATGGTTGGATGGCATCACCAACTTGATGGACGTGAGTTTGAGCAAGCTCCGGGAGTTGGTGATGGACAGGGAAGCCTGGTGTGCTGCAGTCCATGGGGTTGCAGAGAGTTGGATACGACTGAGTGACTGAACTGAACTGACTGAACAAATAAAAGAAGATGGTACTTATGGTGTAGGAAGCTCTGAGGCCAGACAGATCAGAGTTCAAGTCCTACCTCTGCCAATTCTAAACTGTGCGACTTTTGCAAGTTACTGAAATTTCCACTTCCTCCTTTGTAAAATGAAGATAACAGCTAATTCTCGCATGAGTGGAGGACTGAGGTATATGCCCACTATATGTTATTACTAAAAAAAAAAAAAAAAGGTTTAAACAAGAAAAAATTTAGCTTCTCAAAAACAAAAACAAAAAAATGTTAGCTTCTTCCTTCCAAAAATATAAGAATCATAGAGTTAAAAAAGAAAAATCAGGAAATTGAGTTTCCAGCCTTGCCACTTACTAACTGTCATGTACTCTTTCTTGGTCTCTTTCCTCTTCTGTACAACAGAGATATTGATTCTGGGCCCTGAGTACTGCTGTGATGATGAAATAAGATGACATATAAACATACTTTCTTAATTGAACAGCACCATGCAAAAATTATTATTATCTGTGTACACCCACTGACTACCAACCACTGTGTTATAAATTCTTTAAGGCCATGAGACTCTTTAATCATCTTCGTACTTGTAACAGCTAGTGACATAGTCCTCTGTCCCCCTAAAAGCATAAAAATTATATGCTGGCTGAACTGATTTATTGAGAAGACAGGAGTGAAGTACGACAAAGCAATAGTTCAAAATGAAATCCAGAAGTTCATCCATATAGAATGTGAGTCAGGGAGTGTGAGACCAGTCTAGCTAAGGTCATCTCAGACAGACAGACTATATCCTGACTTCTGGGAATTTAAGTAAGTGGTCTATAATTTTGTTTCCTGGGCTTAAATTGTATAATTATTAAACAAGTAAGCTCCCTCAGCACAGGAATCATGTGTCTCCTCCCTCCCTCTCCCCTGCTCCCGCCCCCTACTCTCTCTGCTGCCCTCCCTGTTTTGGACACTGAAGAGGAGATGAGGAGAATAAATGGCACAATAAGTGCCCAGTGGTACTGCACCCTTTCAAAAACAAGTTTGCAAAAAGGAAAAGGGACGTTCTCCATCCGGAGGCAACTTTGAGGAGAGTTTTCTAGTTGCAAGTACTTAAAAAACTGATTAATGGGAGACATTAACATAAAACTAATTTGTGTTTATCAAAGTTCTCCCTGCATGCATTCAAAGGCATCCTTTACATGCTAGAGAAAATGCTCTGGAGTAATGAGTGGTCTGCTGAATGTTCAAAGCAGAAAACCTGGCTCACGCTGGCTATTTACTGAGCATCTACTCTGTGCCATACATCACGTGAAGCACGTTTCATGGCTTATCTCAAATCTTTACAGTAATCCTGTACGACGGGCATTATTTTCCCTATGAGACAAATGAAGAAACTGAGGTTCAGAGATGTTGAGCACTTGTTCATGGCCATACAACTGGGAGTAAGAGGTGGAATTTAGACCTAGTAAAGTCTTTAAAAGCTATATTCTTTGTGCCCTATCATGCTGCCCCCAGTGACAGCAGAATCCCTATAAAGAAGGGTGACAGGAAGGTGGGGAGGAGATCTGACAAAAACACATGTACAGAGCAGAAGACAGAGTTCTATCTCAGAATTTTAGATGCAAAGGAGCAAATTAATGAGCAATGTCCAACTGCACAACCCAGAATGCTAGGATGAGCTCTCCCCATTACTCTTCAGCTCTACCTGTCTAAGAATGTCCATACCACGCAGAGGTACTGAAAACCAAACACAGTTTGGCAATTTTTCTAGAATGTTTAGAACGGTGCCTTTAAGCCATTGCTGGTACCAAACCAGGCAGGTGATGAGGGTGACATGTTTCATATCTCTCTCATGCCTTCCAGACACTAAACTTTCTTGCACAACAGAGTGTCTTCTTGGAACATCTATAAAATATCTAATTCTTTAGAATTAGAAGGGATATCTTAAAGATGTGGAAACTGAGGTCAGAAGACTTCAATGACTGTCCAGTATCCCGTAGCTGAATGCTGGCCTGGACAAAATTCTGATCCCCCTTCCTCGTCCAGTAAGTTTTCTCTGCAGCAGCTCCTCAGGGCCTCCCACTAATCGCTTGACCACCTTGGGGTTCCTTTCCTAAGGAAACAACTTGGATGTCACGCAGCTATGGCTCCTCCTGGACATTTTCCTGGAATCTGACAAGTGTGTGAGGCACTGGGCAAGAAGATGTGATCATAAAGAGAGCTGACACACTTTGCCCTCTACACAGTGCTATCCCATCTTTCAGGTGTCATGGCACACACAGAAAATGGGAGTATTTTTATGGCACAAAGTAGCAAACTAGAGTGCACACAGACCGAGCGATCAGGGGGTCCTGAGTCCCTCCTGGCTGCTCCTGGGACAGAAGGGAGCAGTCATCTTGGTGTGCATGTACCTCAACCGCGCGTGTGGTACTCTGGATGAAAAGTCCTGTTCTGGGGCTAAATAAAGGGTACTGAGACAAATGTACAAATAAGTGTAATATAAACACACAGGTCACTGTCTGCTTTCATCAAACATGAACTGAGTGGAAATGAGACTAATTCAACTTGCTTCCTTTCATAATTTCTCTTCCAAACAAATCAAAAGACAGAATAACCAATCCTCTGGCCTACAGATAGCCATCAGTCCCACTAACAAGTCTGCAAAGACCCTGGACACGGACTTCTTGTTCACAGAGATAAGAACTACTTCAAGGACATAAGTGTGTCAGAAAAGTTTTTCGACTTCCTTGAAATACCACAAAAATAAATCAACAGAGAGGAGGAAATTAGATTTTAAGGCCATATTCAAATATGAAGGAGAAAGCAGGAAAAACAATCCTTACACACATGCGAGCGCGCACGTGCGTGCACACATGCACACACCCCTTTCTGATCAAGCTCCATCACCATAAACCTAGTTAAAATTCTGCCGTCTGATATTTTTAATTTAGTCTGCCTGAGCCAAGTAGGTTTCTGCAATTCCAGACATCTAGGCTGAAGGGCAAAGGGCAAAGGGAAACTCAAAAGCTGGCCAGTAGCCAAGGGCATCACATTTAGGAGACTCCCTTAGCAACACACAACAACTGTCTCCTCAAGAGAAGACACCGCCATCTTTGCAAGGGATTATGGATGTTCTTGTTTTCCCAACTAATAGCAGGACTCTCCCCCTCTGTATTATTTTCCCGGTCATTCTCCTAAAAGTTATCACATTTCATAATTTAAAAGTCTCTCTAATCCCAGTGTGGTTTCCTCCATCCCGAAGTTCAGCACAGGAGTTAACAAATTAAAATAATGTGTGGTACCAAGTTCCTGACAAACAGAAACTGTTTTGTAACATTTGGTTATGAATTAGTATTCAAGCCACCACGGACTTGGTTCCTAACTATGGGCAAGTCACTCTTTTTGACTTAATTACTTCCCTTATAAAATTTTAATAACAACAGTGACCTACTTCACATTTCTATTGTGAAGGACAATAAAAATTATTAGACAAAAACTTTCAAAGGCTTATTCCTAATTAAGAATCATGCCACCTACTGGCTCTCAGTATCTGAAGAGATGCTTTGGCTATCAAGGTCAGTGTCCCCCAAAGAGAACAGAGGCAGGCCGTGGCCCGCCAGGAAACCTGCAGCTCCTGGGGTGACCGCTCACTTTCCTGCCCCATGTGCCTGCTCCAAACCTCCCAAGCCCTGGGGATGGCGCTGCACTGGGAGCTCAGCCCTAGCGCCTAAGTCAAACAAGGTAAACAACATTCAAAAAAAAAAAAAGTGCAGGCCCATGTCACAATCCCTGCGAGGTTTTAAAACCTTCACACCTGTGAGGAGAAGGGGCTGCAGCAGCCCGCGCGCTCCGTGGGGAAGGCCATTCGTGCGGGAGCAGAATCTCACAGCTTTCCACTCCTTATATGTGCAAGTGCAAGCCCTCACCCGCAGCACTCTGTACTCACCCAGAGGTACATCATGTCAGACCCGGCTGCTCAAACTCAGCGGCCAGTTGATCCTGGACTGCAGAGAGGCCCTTCAGCGGACTGGAGGAAAGGAGGTGCCAGAATGGGGGGCCGAAGTGCAGGGTGGGGAGAGCCCCCCCCAGTCACTTGAATTTAAAAACCTAAAACGACCGGTCTCCTCCCCCCTCCTCCCTCCTCTCCAGCTGACTGTTCTGTTGTTCTCTCCTCCCTCTCACCCTCCCTCCCTCTCCCTCTCTCTCTCCCTCTCTCTCTCTCTCTGGGAGTTCCCAGCCCCGTGTGTCTGAACCCGAGTGTACAGCACACTCTCTGTGTATCTGCCTTCAGGGACTCTCTCTGTGTCATTCTACTTCAAGAAACACAATCATCACTCACAAAGATTATTGCAAAAGGCAGGAATGGGTGGGGTTCCTAATAAACTACCGGCACTGGTTTCTAGTAGCTGGACAACTAGAATAAGACGGCTTCTTTAAATGTGAATGGAGCAATCAGAAAACCTCTGCCCTCCAAGATCAAGGGGAGTGAGCCCAGGCTGCCCTCTGCCTCAGTTCTTCTGGAGCCTCATGCAGAAGCCGAGCCTGCTCAGAGCCTACGTTCCCTCCCTGCTAGGTCAGCCTTACGCCACAATCCTATAATAACGATCAGTCTACCAGTCATAATTCTGAATCTTAGAAGATTTTAAAACATGAAGAAATTTTCAAATAAGCTTCACAAGGTTTTCATCTTTTTTATTACTACTGCCCTAGTTCAAATCAAGAGAGCCTCTCCTGTTGCAGATTCTTTAGCAGGCATGGGGATGGGGCAGGGCACAAAACCTGGGCTTGAAATCTGGTCTATAATTACTGTCACCATGCCCTGGGGCAAGTTATTTAACCTGTCGAGGCCTCTGTTTCCTGAAGCAAAAACTGAGTATAAAACTCCTTTTGGAGTTGCTTAGATCCAGTGATAACACTATGTAAACTGTCTGCCCCTGCTGGCCATGATTTCTGAGTTCAGTTCAGACATTTACTGAGTTTCTCCTGTGTATGCCAGTCATATTTTTGTTTACCGAGTCTCTCCTATATGCCAGGCATATTTTTGGCCATAATGTTCAGCGGTGAACGACAAGTATTATCCAGTCACCTGTCCTGGTGGTTTCTCTACCATAGGCCAATGCTCTTTCCTTACTTCCCTCCCCATTTTCCCATGTTCAAACCCAAAACCCATCCCAGCTGGAAGTGACATCTCCTCCTCTGAAAGCTTGGTGTTTGTAAAGTGGCATTCACCAACCCTGCCAGTTACTATCACAGGTACTTACCTGTACCTACCAACCTTACCCCCTTTATTCACATTTTTCAGGGTATAGTTCACCTCTTTTGAGACACGGCATCTTTGCACAGTACCTTGCACACAGTAGGTGCACAATACATTCTCAGAGGGTTGTGTGTCTTGAGGAATATTTTACTCTTTTAACTCCTTAAAGGAAAAACAAAATAAAACAAAAACAAGAGGTCTTCCACCTTTCAGCTGCCTCAGGGCTCTGTTCCCCTCAAACATGTTGAAACAGCTCTCTCCTGTTCATAAAATCTCCAAGTACGGTCTGTGAGTCTCACAGCCAAGGCAGGCCCGGCACAGGTACTAAGCACCCTCCCCTTCCTGTATAATGCTTCCGGCTGCGGAGAGAGCTCTGTCTTAGTTTGCTGTGGTGGAGTGTCTTTTTCCCCCAGAAGTGAAGTCACCTGTTCTCTTCCACGCTAAACATGTGCCTTTCTCAAGAGAGCTTATACCTTGCCCCTCCTCCCACCTCAGACTCCCACTCATTTAAACCTGGAGAGGCAGGGCAAGCATTCCTCTCAGCCTCACCCAAATCTTTTCTTTATGCAGAACTTCTTTGCATCTTCTGAAGTCAGGAATACCTCCGTTTCAGTACAGAACAGAAGAAAGAACTTCCAAGTCTGCAACAGAGACAACCTTCTCTCTAAAATGGGAAAACAAATCTCGGCTTTCTATAAACTGCTGCTTGGCATCTGTTACATAATCAATGTTCACAGGCAACTCTCCGTCTCGTCTCATAGCACATGCCCTAAATCATAAGTCACCAGACTTTCCTATACTCCATCCTAAACAACTACATTAAAATCACGCCGTGAAGAGATTATAGTCGTTTCAAATTCTTTGAAGACACAAAATTGCAGGGGGCTTCCCTGGTGGCTCAGACGGTAAAGAAGCTGCCTGCAACACAGGAGACTTGGGTTCGATCCCTGGGTCAGGAAGATCCCCTGGAGGAGGCTATGGCAGCCCACTCCAGTATTCTTGCCTGAAGAATCTCATAGACAGGAGATTAGCAGGCTACCCACAGGAGCCTAGAGGGCTACAGTCCGTGGGGTCACAAAGGATCGGACATGACTGAGCCACTTTCACTTTCCCTCAGGGTCCAATGGTTAGGACTCTGTGGTTTTACTGCTGTGGGCCTGGGTTTGATCCCTGGTCAGGGAACTAAGATCCCACAAGCTATGCAGTGCACCCAAGGGAAAAGAATTTAAAAAAAAAAAAAAAAGTTACTACTCATTCTTAATCAAGCATCAAAAACAAATACAGTAAAATATTACTGTCATTTTATGGTTTTATCTTTTAATCAAATTTGGGATGGTATAATGGTACCCCTGTTCTCCTGGAGCAAAGCAGGAGAAAAACAGAGAAATGAGATCCCTGAAATGAAATAAGAAAAGATTAAATGCGTCACAAAAACCTACAAACTACCTCCAAAACTTCCATGAGTGGAATCACTGTAAACTTCTTTGGAACCTCAGGAAACTCTTAAACTTCTACTCTCAATGCAAGTCTTCCTTTTTTGATCATAATCTTAATAATCAGGTGAACAGTCTGTTCTATGTGTTTTCTTCACATTAAAAACAAACAAACAAAAATCCTTCAAAAACCCAAAAGCAAAAGAAGTGGATCATGCTCCTGCACGTCCACATTTTCCTAATCTTAAAAAAAAAAGGAAGAAAAGGAAACAAAGAGGTAGGAGAAAACAATTCTTTCCAATCAAGTCAAATAAGCTCTGCTTTACCGCTATGCAGGATTCAGTTTAAGAGACACAAACATCTAACAACTGGACATGACGAAGACCCTCTCAAAAGGATCCCAGTCTTACACAAAGGATGAGGACCCACGTATGCCTCCTTCTCTCAGGAGAACACTTTATCAGGCTACATAATGGTTCTCTGAAGCTTATCAGCCTCTATATTTGGAGGAAAGAACGTGTGAATTAAAACATCAGAGAAGGCACTCTTCTTGGGAGGGTCCACAGAGGAAGTCTAGCATGATTGCTTCTGGGAAAGAAAAATCAGATTATCTGGGATAGCAATATGGGTGCTGCCAGTAATTCTAACCTGATAATGCATCTTGAATTCCTGCTTCTGAAAGCACTGGATGTTGTAATGTGAAGAGTCTGGTGGTAGAAAGGGTTTAAAGCCACATTTCTGACTCTGCCTCAAAGTCTAACAATTAAAGAGGCTGCTTTTTTTTTTTTTAAATTTTATTTTATACTGGAGTTGGAGAAGGCAATGGCACCCCACTCCAGTACTCTTGCCTGGAAACTCCCATGCGCAGAGGAGCCTGGTAGGCTGCAGTCCATGGGGTCGCTGAGAGTTGGACACGACTCAGTGATTTCACTTTCACTTTTCACTTTCATGCATTGGAGAAGGAAATGGCAACCCACTCCAGTGTTCTTGCCTGGAGAATCCCAGGGACAGGGGAACCTGGTGGGCTGCCGTCTATGGGGTCGCACAGGGTCGGACACGACTGAAGCGACTTAGCAGTAGCAGCAGCATAGCCAATTAACAATGTTGTGGTAGCTTCAGGTGGACAGCAAAGGCACTCAACCATACTTTTACATGTATCCATTCTCCTCCAACCTCCCCTTCCATCCAAGCTGCCAAATAACATTGAGTAGAGTTCCCTGTGCTACACAGTAGGACCTTGTTGGTTATTCATTTTTAAATATGAGACTGCATGTTTTATGACAGTAGTTCTGTTGGTGTAAAAGGCTGATGTGGCAAAGTGTGTACAGCTGGACAACTGATACAATTTTGCAAAGATATTCCTGAGAAGTCAGACATTGAAAATTTTTCTAAAGAAATATGAAGCAACCCTCTCTACATTATTTCTATTCCTTTCACTTTCAGGATCTGCAGAGATAACACAGACTCACCACAGCAATGAGCTATAGAAATGGGCCATATGAAGTCCAACTGAATTTGACTCAAAGAAAAAAGTTTAAAGAATGGGGCTCTTTTAACCTCATTTCCTCTCAGCTTAAAATAGCAAGGATTCCCACAGGGCAGTTCTCTAATAGAATCTTGCTACTCAAAATGTGACCCACGGACCAGCATCAGCAGCATCAGTGTCAAGTGGGAGCTTCCCAGATAAGAAAGAATCTCCAGCACCATCCGAGACTTACAGAGTTAACATCAACATCATGACAAAAGCCACAGCTGGGTCACAAGCACACTGAAGTCTGAGGTGCTAGTCCTCATGCAGTAGCACAGACTTACGCAGGACAGGAGAGCCGTGGCTGCCACTTTCCAGTGACGGCATCTAAACCACTCTGGAGCACTAATTGGAGAGAGTGTTTCATCGCCGCCGGCTGATTTCAGTGTAATACCACCTGTGCTGTGCTCAGTCGTGTCCCCCTCTTTATGACCCAAGGACTGCAGCCAGGCTCCTCTGTCCATGGGATTTCCCAGGCAAGAATACTGGAGTGGGTTGCCATTTCCTTCTCCAGGGGATCTTTTCGACCTGGCATAGAACCCTCGCCTCTTTCATCTCTCGTACTGGCAGACAGATTCTTTACCACTGCACCACCCGGGAAGCCCCCATAATGCCACCAACAGCTACTGTTTGCTGAGAACATACTATGTGCCAGAACTCTCCTCACATCATCTCACTGCATCTTCATGCCATCTCTGTAAGGAAGGCCCTACTTTATCTTTTTCACACATGGAAGAAAATAGGGGCTTAAAGTGGCTAAACACTTTGCCCATGGTCTCACAACCAGTGAGTAAAGGTGCCACAAGTTAAACATAAATTTGTAAGATTCCAAGATCAGTCCTACACTACACTTTTTCACTGATAAAATCACAGGAAAATTTTCCCTGGTTAATACCCTTGCTCTCTTATCTCTGCTCAATACCAAGACTTCAAACAATAAAGGACAGAGATGAGGCTTGGAACCCACTGAACAGACACTGTGAGTGAATTTCTGAAGGCTGCGGCTCTGTTTGAGTGTTGCTGCTATGACAGGTGTCATTACAAGAACGGTTCTGGAAACCTCCTCTGATCCTGTGGTTACCTTCTATAATGTCTAGGGAACTCTAGATGCATACACAGAGAAGAGGGGATGTCCCTTTCTCACCTCTCGGTAAAGTTACCAGCAAACAGATGTGCCAGAGCTCTGACTGCCAGGTTTAGGGAACCCAGAGTGACCGTCCCTAAAAGATGAAAAGTGAACAATATCTTAAGAGCTGTGTTCTTCCTCATTGTGTTTCAATCATATTCTCAAATAACCTCCCATCCTTCCAACCAACTTGCTCTGGTATCCCCTCTGCTACAAGCTCCGACCTCCTCAATGACCTGTTCATTATCTATCCACCTCAGTCCTGTCTTTTTTTTTTTTACATAGACCATTTTTAAAGTCTTTATTGAATTTGTTATAATGTTGTTACTGTTTTTATGTTTTGGTTTTCTGGCCACAAGGCATATGGGATCTTAGCTGCCTGACCAGGGATTGAACTGGCACCTCTTGTGTTGGAAGGCAAAGTCTTATCCACTGGACCACTAGGGAAATCTCTCCATTCCTGTCTTGTACTCCCTCGTATGTCCAGCGCTGACTCTATGATCCATGATTATAGTACCTCCCTTGCAAATATCCTCAATCATTTGCCCGCTCCATCACTGGCATATAGCAAAACTCGAACCCTGGTTAAATACAAGTATCTGCCTTCTCTGTGCCTGTTCCCAACCAGCTAAATGTTGCCGGAGAAAAGCCACATGACCAAGCTGACTGACTTCACTATATACTCATGATCACAAACCTCAACTGGGCCCTTGGCAATGCCGAACAGTCCTCCCAAAGCTGCCCCAGAAGCTTTCTCACTCTCCAAAATGACTGTTTCTTACCTTCTCCTGAAACCTACTTCATTCTTTCCCCACAACTCAACCATCAGCTGTTGCTCTACTTAAGTACTTCATTTTAAAAGAGAAGCATTCAGTCTCATCTGTCCACCAAATCCACAATCCTACCTAGAAACGCGTGCATCTCCTCCTCCTTACATCCTGTTACAATGACAGAAGTGTGCCTCGCACCAAAGGCCTGTTTCACTACTTGGGCTCACATCCCATCTGCCAGCACCCATGTAAGAACCAGGCTGCTCTGTTGACCACCTCCTCTCTCCTGCCTCATAACTCTCTCCCCTTTCCACTCACTGTCAGGCCAGCAATAAACATGTGTCCATCTTCAGAAAACCTCCCCTCTGCCCTCATACACTGACAGGGAAAGTGTACGTTGGCAGCATCACTCTGGAAGTCTGTTTGGCCAAAATCTGTTTCAGATTCTGAAACTTTCATGGCCTGTAACTCAGCAATTCCACTTCCGAGTAACCTATCTTAGAAAATCCTCACAAGCGTAGAAGGAAGTTTGCTGTAGCAATCTAAGAGCAAAATCCTTAAAAAAAAAAAAAAAAAAAAAAAAAGTCCAATAATAGGCAACTGACTAATTGAATCAAGGTGCAAAAATCCTCCGTGGGCCCCTCACCTCTCCCCAGCCACTCTCTCCTTTTCCCTGCTCACTGCGTCACAGTGAGTGAAAGCCTCTCAGTCATGTCTGACTCCTTGCGACCCCATGAACCGTCCATGGAATTCTTCAGGCCAGAATACTGGAGTGGGTAGCCTTTCCCTTCTCCAGGGGATCTTTCCAACCCAGGGATCGAACCCAGGTCTCCTGCACTGCAGGCAGATTCTTTACCAGCTGAGCCACAAGGGAAGCCCAAGAATACTGGAGTGGGTGGCCTATCCCTTCGCCAGCAGATCTTCCTGACCCAAGAATGGAACCAGGGTCTCCTGCATCGTTGGTGGATTCTTTACCAACTGAGCTATCAGGGAAGTCCAACTTCACAGTAAATCTTCTCATAAAAAGTATCCATACCTGCTTCCACTTCTTCACCTCTTATTTCTTCTTCAGTCTACTCAAAATAAAGTTTCCAAGCCCTCCACTCCATTAAACCATTTGGTCAATGGCAACTAGGGGGTGGCCAAAAAGTTCGTTCAAGTTTCTGAACCATCTTACAGACAAACCCAAATGAACTTTGTGGCCAATCCAATACATCCATGCTGCTGCTGCTGCTGCTGCTAAGTCGCTTCAGTCGTGTCCGACTCTGTGCGACCCCATAGACAGCAGCCCACCAGGCTCCCCCATCCCTGGGATTCTCCAGGCAAGAACATTGGAGTGGGTTGCCATTTCCTTCTCCAATGCATGAAAGTGAAAAGTGAAAGTGAAGTTGCTCAGTCGTGTCCGACTCTTAGCGACCCCGTGGACTGCAGCCTACCAGGCTACTCAACCTAATAGACATTTTGCTGTCCTCAACTTAAGTGACCTCTTCAACAGAGTTGGCAACCTTCTTAAAACATTCTCTTCTGCTAGTTTCTAACAGGCTACAATCCTGCTTTTTTCCCCATATAGATGATTACTTCTGCTCAGCCTCTTTTTCAGCTTTTCCATTAACAGACCTTTCAAAAGGAAGTGTTTCCTGGGGCTCAATCCTGAGTCACCCTTTTCTTTTTGAGTTCTCTCAACCTATCCCATTGCTTCAAATACCATCACACTAATAATTACCAAGCTAGAGCCCTACACTAGAATTCTCCTCAGCCTGCAATATGACTACTTAGCTGCCTCACAAGCATGTGAAACGAAACTCTCCCCACACTGGACTCTTGAACACCACTCTTGAAACTGGTATGTCCTTGGTGTTCCCTACCTCCGTAGGTGGTACTGCCTGGCAATTATGGAAGTGAGAGACCCTCCCTTTATCCCTCACCCCTCATATCAAACCCCTCAGCATGTTGTGTGTGTGACTCGTCTTGATCTCCACTCTACCACCGGAACCCAAGTTCCGATCACCTCTTTCTGGAACATCACAGGAGTTCCGCCACTTTCACTGCTGCTCTCCTTCAAAGCACCCATCACATAGTGGCCAGAGGGACTTTCTAATCCAATCATATCACGCCTGTGATTCTGCAGCTTCATATTATGCTTAACTTTTTTCTATCTGAAGTCCTTATAACGGCTCTGAAGGTGCTACATGATTTATTTGCTAACTGCCCACCTCTCCAACCTCATTTCATATCATTACATCCACTTCAGTCACTATGCTCTAAATACACTGATCCTGTGCCATTTCCTCAGAGAGAAAGTCCATCCCTCTCCTGAGCACCCTTTTAGTCCCTTTATCCCATTCTTGAAATCCCTTCTCAGGCTGCCTTCATTCTCCGTAAGGCTGGCTGCTTCTTATCGTCCAGATCTCAGCTTAAATAACACCCCTCAACTAATGTTCTCCAGGCCACTCTCTCTAGTTGGAAGGCCTTCCCCACAGCCCTTATTCTCTGCATCACTGTACTCTGTTTACTTTCTTCCTGCTGCTGCTGAGTCGCTCAGTCGCGTCCGACTCTGTGCGACCCCATAGACGGCAGCCCCCCAGGCTCCCCCGTCCCTGGGATTCCCCAGGCAAGAACACTGGAGTGGGTTGCCATTTCCTTCTCCAATGCATGAAAGTGAAAAGTGAAAGTGAGGTCGCTCAGTCCTGTCCGACCCTCAGCGACCCCATGGACTGCAGCCTACCAGGCTCCTCCCCCCATGGGATTTTCCAGGCAAGAGTACTGGAGTGGGGTGCCACTGCCTTCTCCGATTTTCTTCCTAATAGTTACCAAAATCCATAATTAGTTAATATATTCATTTGTTTTCTTATTTGCTACAGATTTCTCCATTAGAAAGTAATATTTTTCATATACAGCATACAACTGAGATCTTCTGCTGTGGGTCATTTTATTCTTTGACTTTTTGCTAGGGAAGGTCAAAGTTATTTGTAGGAGTTTCTGGCACTCTGGTTAGGCAAGTGTCTAACCAAGTCCTATAAATAAAGTTAGAGCGCAACTAATATCACCCTAGTTACGAAGAGGACTCAAAGTCTTATCACAGCTGCAAACCATAAACACAGGCCAGCACCAACGGCTTTAGAATGTAACAGCTTGAAATAACCATAACATTAACATGAAAAGCAATTTCAATTTAATTATTTACCTTAAGCTAATTTGAGTTGTTGTTCAGTCACTCAGTCATGTACAACTCTTTGCAACCCCATGGACTGCAGCACGCCAGGATTCTCTGTCCTTCACCATCTCCTGAGCTTGTTCAAACTTATGTCCATTCAGTCAGTGATGCCATCCAACCATCTCATCCTCTGTCGTTCTCTTTTCCTCCTGCCTTCAATCTTTCCCAGCATCAGAGTCTTTCCTAATGAGTCGGCTCTTCGCATCAGGTGGTCAAAGTATTGGAGCTTCAGCTTCAGCATCAGTCCTTCTAATGAATATTCAGGACTGATTTCCTTTAGGATTGACTGCTTTGATCTCCCTGCAGTCCAAGGGACTCTCAAGAGTCTTCTCCAATACCACAGTTCAAAAGCATCAATTCTTCGGTGTTAAGCATTCTTTATGGTCCAACTCTCACACCCATACATGACTACTGGAAAAACCATAGCTTTGACAATACGGACCTTTGTGGGCAAAATAATGTCTCTGCTTTTTAATACGCTGTCTAGGTTTGTCATAGCTTTTCTTCAAAGGAGCAAGTGTCTTTAGTTTTGTGGCTGTAGTCACCATCTGCAGGGATTTTGGAGCCCAAGAAAATAAAGTCTGTCACTGTTTCCCCATCTACTTGCCATCAAGCGATGGGACTAGAATGCCATGATCTTTGTTTTTTCAATGTTGAGTTTTAAGTCAGCTTTTTCACTCTCCTCTTTCACTTTCATCAAGAGGCTCTTTAATTCCTCTTTGCTTTCTGCCATAAAGGTGGCGTCATCTGCATATCTGAGTATCTAATCTGAGTATTACATTCTAAATCGCCTTCTTTCCAATACTATAAGCATGCATTTTGCTCAGTACAGTAAAACAACAGCATCCCAAACCAAGATTTCCTATAATCAAGCTCATCGTTAATTATTTAGTCTAGAACCATACATCCAACAGAGTAGCCACTAGTCATGTGTGGCTATTTGATTTTAATGCAGATTAAAATTTCTGTTCTCCAGTCTCATTTGCCTCAAGTCTCAAGTGCTCAAGAGCCACAAGAGCCTAGTGGCTACTAATAACGGACAGGGCAGATATAAAACATCTCCATCATCACAGAAGATCCACTGGACAGAGCTATTCTACAACATGGTAATAATTAGGAAACAAAGTGAAAGCTGCTTAGTTGGACTCTTTACGACCCCATGGACTGTAGCCCATCCAGCTCCTCTGTCCATGGGATTCTCCAGGCCAGAATACTGGAATGGGTTGCCATTTCCTTCTCCAGGGAATCTTCCTGACCCAGGGATCAAACCCAGGTCCCCTGCATTGCAGGCAGATTCTTTACCATCTGAGCCACCAAAGGCCCTCTAAATATCCTGAATATCAAAATGCTCATGCACTTTCATCAGCAGGAAAGCTCTGCCAGGCCTTCTTTTAATCTTTTTTTTTTTATTTTAGAAATATTTCTGTCCTGATTATCTGGCTACTTACCCACTGAACATTTAAAAAGCAAATTAGGAAAGGGAGCTAAGAAATAGTAGGGAATAAGTACCAGAGGAAAGAGAAATATTATGTGAGAGGCAGCCACATCAGATGCAAGAGACCAAGAGAAAAAAATCTAAAAAGCCGATAAGTTATCAAAAAGCAGACATATTAAAATAAGGTCATTTAGCAAGGCAAAAATCATGAAAAGCTCTTAGATATCACTCTTTTTCAGTCATAAGCAAAAACTGATGTTGACAACTGTGTTAAAACCATTAAGAAAAGTATAACTGTTAGAAAAACTGTAGTTAAGTAACAAATTTTAGAAGGACTAAACTATATAGCTAAGTAATACATTTAAGAAGGACTTACTTCCAAAATAAATAATTCTTAAACATCCTGATGCTTAAAGAAGGGAAAATCCCCTCAGCTAGTTGGAATACTTGACCACTAAAAGTAACTCATTTCTAAAATATTCTGCATAGTCAAATTGAATCAAAGAGTTCGGTTTAACCAATACGAATGAACGTTGCTTACAGAGCAGGTACAGACATAAGAATAAGACAAAGTTCTTCTGTTAATGAATGATGGTTCACCCAGACAATGGGCACTATATAGCCTTGCGGGGTGAAGGCACATGGCATCTCTTCAGGTGATAAAAGAAAGGTTCAGAACAATGTATAGCACAGTGCCACTGAATTCCTTTCTTTTTTTAAGTAGGAACTATATACAAAAGGGAAGACATCCATTGCTTCTAGGGGAAAGACACTGGGGAATCAAGGTAGGAACTAGGGAGCAACTATTCACCGTATGGCCATTTGGTACCTGTTGAGTGCTGAATCATATAAATGTATTATTTGTCAAAAAAACATAATATTTTAAATTAAAATAAGCAAGTTCTCTATCCCCAAGAAACATATAATTTAATAGCTGATCCAGGCTTCAAAAAACTGAAGGAAAATTTACACTTTTTCCTTTACTAATGACTAGACACCTAAATATTTAACACTTCATTTTATGCTTACTAAAAAGCTCACTTTATACTATTTGTAGTCCCAAAAAACTGGTTTCAAAAAACTCAAAGTTGAACTTATATGGAAATTTCACTGATCCTTATTATCTTCTACTAACTTTTTAAAAAAAGTGTTTACATAAAGGTATATACATCTCAAGGGAGAAATCACTTTATTGGACAACACAGCAAAGACTGACTGAAGAGGTTCCAAGGAAGCTACAGAATGGTCTTCTGCACCATATGGGAGGTAAAGTCATGTCATTCTGATGGTCCCCGAGGTTGAGAATGCTAGTGGTTCCCCAATATCCTTTCTTCCTCAATAACAAAACCCCAGTTTTCATCCAAGGATTAATACACACACACTCCAAGAAAGGGCTGTATCTCCCAACCTCCGCTGCTGCTAGGTGTGGCCATAGGCTAAGTTCTGGCCAATGAGATACGAGTAGCAACGTTATATGGGACTTTTTGGAAGGTTTCTTAAGTAGGGGAGGGGAGCTCTTTTCCTCCTCTAAACTGCTCCGTGGAAATGCAGGAATGACGGCCGAAGCTATAGCAACCATCTGGGTCACATCCTACAGGCAGAGAAGCAAAGAGCAGTGAGGATCCTGGATCCTTGATAACCACTGAGCACTACACCAGCCCTGAGCTGCCTACTTCCATACTCCGTTTTCATCAAAGACAAGTCTTGTTTAAGCCACTTTGGGGTAAGGGGAAAGGAGGAGGGGGATTCTGTTGCATGTAGCTGAACTCAATCCTAAGTGATACCTTCAACAATTATTTTACTGTAACTTTACAAATCAAAGTTCAACGTCACAGAAAGCTCTATACATATTAATAGTGTACACGCCTCACGACAAAGACAGAGACTGCAAAGAATCCTGAAATGTCTAGGCTGAAAGTCTTGGCCAAAAATCAACTTGTCTGTCCCCACAATCTGCTGCTCCTAACCATTCAACACCAGTATGACAGAAATGAAAATTCAACTTAACAATTCCTGAATTTCAGTAATAAAAAAGTCAAATATATATACTTTCATTTTTGTCATCTGTAAAATGATAGTAATGACACAGGGTTTTCTTCAAACCCAGATACAAGAGAGTATGCTAGCTATTCTGTAAACAGAGCATGATTCACTATCATTGACATTACCACTGTAACGGCTGGCTGATAAGTCTGAGACACAAGAAAAATCAGATGAAAGCAAACAGACAGAATCTTGGGTTTGGGACGCAAGGAATTCCATGAACTTGTCGAACTTCTTTCACCAACTTTCTTATCTCTTTATCTATCAGAAAAATACTACATCAGGATCTTCAGCTTCCTTCTTAAAAGCACTGGGAGAAAGAAAGGAATTGAGTGGTTATAAAGGGGAGAAAGAGACCAGTAGAAAAGGGTTTAAAGCAGTTCGTGAATATGACATTTAAAATATATTACCATGTTTTTAGCATTTCACGAGCTGTCATTAGGTAGTTCAACAATTTATAAATTGATGCTAGTAATATTTCTTCTATTTGATTTATTTATTCTAAAGAAAAATACTAAACACATATATACAGTTTCTAATGAGTATGCAACAACCTATCATTTAAGAGTGAGATGCCATCTTTGAGAAATAAGGATAAAACGTGAAGTACTACAAGCAGGAAAAAGACGTTTAACACGTACATAGGCCATATATTAAAACAAAAACAGCTTAATTGCATTCATTTTTTTAAACTGCTTTTATTTTTGCACTTAATGATTTAACTTCTCCAAAGCTAGTTTTGAAGTCTGAAAAAAAGTAAATGATTTCACTTTTTGAAGGCATTAACTCAACTTTGAGACCATGTCTGGTGACTAATCCACAAACAGAATGTACATGAGTCACACTGCGCTCTGTTGTGCATGTCACTAGATTTCGAAAAGAATCCCACAGTCACATAACTTTGAGAAATATGCTTTAAGCAGTTTTACTATTTAATGAATGTCAGCTTTTCCTAGTCTTCTCATAGGCTACTAAAACTAATAATGCTTCTTACTAATTTCAAATATACTCACAGGAAGAGAACAAACTATCCAGAGGCGTCAGAGACTGGCTGACAGGCAGCTAGATGCCAAGTATTTGCTGCACAATTTAAAGGACTACAATCAGGATAAGGAGAGTGTGAGAAACAAACTCAGACAGCCTGAAGGATTTTTTTGTTCCCCAGAAGGGATGCCAAAGGTATGGCCGATTCATATGTTCTTCTGCTCTGAATGGCCATAGCCAAGCAGCTTTAACTAAGCAGTAAGATTTCTGAAGAATTAGAACTACTCTGTCTTTCTTAGATGATACACTTATCATCTCTTTATGCCCATTTATGAGTCTGAATGAGTCTGAATATATAGCTAGGGTTTGAGGGACTCCTGGACTAGCAGAAATGAAATAACACTATCTTCTGAGAAGGCAACCTACCTAATACTCCACACTAAACTGGACCAGACCATTTGACCTCAGATCTAACTGAAGGATGGCTTCAATATCCAAGTCCTCTCAACAGTTAGTATGCATCAACCTCTATAAATTTATTTTCAGGCTATGACTACATTTTTAATAACATAAATGAGTTCAGTGGGACTTACTTTAATGGCTTCTGAAACACAGTTTATTTTTAGTAAATATAATAGTCCCCCACATGGGAAGCTACAACCACGCCAAAAATGTCCTAAGAGGAGATAAAATCCTATTTATAGGCCTATCAGTTGCTCCTTGCTTAGGTTGTAACATAGTTTCCACTTTAAGCCTGATATGACCTCCCCTGACCTCTCTGGTCTCTAATGTTCTTTTCATCCTGAAGTTTCTCACATTTATCTTTATCTCCACAGGGTACTTAAATTAAGCTACTATGGAGTAGGGGGAGGGAGAAGGAAGAAACTTCATTCCCTACACGTTCTCCCACCTCAGAGTTTTAGGTTAAGTTTCAGGAACCTAAAAAAGGAAAAAGAAGAGCTCTTCCCTGGGTGGGCTTTGTGGAAGGACACTCATAAATATGCAGCAGTCATCAAGGACAAGGCCACCGTGAGCCATGCACACAGCAAACAGGCCTACTGATGTCTCTGTCTGTGTGGACTCAGCTTGAAGTCTCCCAACTTTTAAAAACCAACAAGAGTAAGTGGCAAGGCATTTCTAATATAGAGAACACTATATTAAAAAGCTAAGGGGCAGGGGGTGGGGGGATGCTAACCTGGGAACCAGCTTTTTTCCCTAACCATGCAGTTTCCGCAGGGATTAAACTGTCGTGGTTTACACTGGCTATTGCCACCTTTACGCTCCCCATTCAGAATGCTAACTGTGGAGTCTTCCTTCCCAGTCTCTGGCTACAGCTCCATCCACAATGTTAGGGTACTTACCTTAATTCTGTGAACCATTTCCATTGCCTTGTCACTGAAAGTGACCAAAAAACCTCGAAAAACCAAAAAACCTCATCTCACCCAGCTCTGCCCTGTTGCATACCCTGGATGAAACTGTAAAGTAACTCCGTCTTTACTACTCTGGCAAACCCTACCCCTTTCATCTCAGAACCCCAGTAAAATCTGCTGCCCCTAGTTCATTTATTTTTTAAATATTCTTAAGCATATACTGCCTTTCATTATTAATTATATGTTTATATGTCTTGTTTCCTAAATGAGACTGTAAATTCCACTCCACTATGAGATCCTAAAGGGATGTCTTATTCATCTCAGAATCATCAGTGTTATGCCAAGCAACTGGCATATAGCAGACACACAAGTAAATGCTGCTGAAACATTTGTTAGGCTGATATGGATGGCAGAGACTGTGTAGTGAATATACTTCTTTTGTGTGACTCTTTCGTTGAACACAACTGGCAAAGCCCAACATCACTGTGGCAGAACAAAATCATAAGCAATTCTTGAAAAGAGTTAGGGTGAAACAAATGGCCAATAAGTAATACCAACCCATCTTCCACTGGATTCTCAACACCATCTTAAGGTGCTCAAAGAGATGGTAGACAGAGGCTGTACCAAATGATGGAGCAAATGACAAATTCCTTACCCCAAGATAATTCTGCTTTTCTTCATCTACTCATATATAACTCATCCTCTAAGGTCCTCCTCTTCCTGTGCACCCCAAACCACAGTAGAAACCCCTAACTCTCTGGAATCTGAGGATGAACAGCCACCAATTTAGCATTTTCATTTACAATTAGATGTGATGGATTTAAATTTTAGTAAAAATAATTCAAACTAAACATTAATAAAAGTTACCTGATTATAAAAGTTGGCAAAGACCAGAAAATACTTCCCTTAATTTTTTTTCCCCAACTGTGAAGTTTATCATCTAAAACGGTACATCTCTTTTAAAAAGAAAGCATATGGATTTTCTGGGGTGATCAGTGCTGAGGAACGGGCATGGATGATTAAATCAACTCTCAAGATCATCTTCCAGAAGCAGCATGGTACTGAAGAGAGAGCTTAGGCTTGGAAATGAAACAGATCTGGAATCAAAGTACCAAACCCGTCATTAGCTGTGACCTGAGCAAGTACTATAACCACTCTTAACTGTTTCTTCATCTATAAGTACACATTTATCATGAAAATTAGAAATTATGTACATAAAACACCGGGGTCAGTGCCTGGCTTCATAATTTACAACTTAAGAGACTTGCTTATGGTCATTTTTCTTAACCCACAACAAAAATTAAAAATGACTCCTTAACAAATCTGACATTTTAGGGTTACTACTATAATTTATTTTAAATCAGCAGCAATAATCAATAGAAACACACCTAAAGAAAGCTATTTTCTCTGTGGGTTTAGAAGTATTCAATTAAACTGCAGGAAGAGAAACAGCATGTTTCATGGGGCAAGATGTCCCCCAGCCAGATAGCCAGAATCATTTATAAGAAACTACACTGGAAACCAAGCTCTCGGATAGAGGGAGCTCCTAACAGGGCTATACATATCACAGTGCTTCCAGGGGTAAATGCGATAGTGTGTCTCTAGCTCACAGAAAAGCTTTGAATAAAGGGGATTTTAAAAAATCTCCTTAAAATTTCACCCTTCCCTTAAACCAGAGATCCTTATCCGACTATCAAAACACAAGGCAAAGAGAAAAAGGAAGTATTAATACCTATATCTGCCTGAGGAAAGGGAATGCTGAGGAAGCAGGAGATGCTGGCCCTAATCAGGAGTCCCCAAACTCTGGGATCTAATGCCTGATGATCTGAGGTGGAGCTGATGTAATAATAATCAAGTGTACAATAAATATAATGCATTTGAATCATCCTGAAACCATCCCCCCACGCTCATCCATAGAAAAACTGTCTTCCATGAAACCAGTCCTTGGTGTCAAAAACGTTGGGGACCGCTGCGCTAAAGGATGAGGACTTCCCTGTGATGCAAAGAGAAAACTGATGGCTGTATCATTTTCTTTTGCTGCTTTCAGGAGATGGCAGAAATGTCATCATTTCTGAAAAGTTATTCACCTGCTCTATTAACAGGGCTGTGGAAAGGGAGACAGTAGTCCCTCTACAGGGCAGAAGCTATTAAGAAGCTATTAAGGAGTTAAAACTATCAGAGTATTTGAAAATGCTAGGAGGACTTTGAGGGCCTTTCGAGCCAACCCAGTGGCATGGAAGAAAGTGTGGGCATTAGAGCCAGATGAGCCTTCCTCGCTATTTGACCTTGGGCAAGCTGGACAGACTCTAGCCTTCACTCTTCTCATCTATGAAACTGGGTGAACAGCACTTGCCCTGCAGAAGGCAAACTATAAAAAAACAAACTGCTTCAAACTAGGCACTCAACACAGGTTAAATGCTTTTCCCCACACCTCAGGCTAGCTGTACATAAAACTGAGAATCTGGCTGGTGACTTGTATATACAGCTATGTCATACATGTTCATCCTGTCCTCCTTTCCTTCTAATTTAGCAGAAAGGGGATCAAGTCCAAGTAGGGAAAGTAACTTGCCCAAGGTCACGCTGCTGGTTTTTGGCAGAACTATGGCTTCAAAAACCAGCTTCTTCAAGCTCAAAGCACTGCACTGTGCCTCACTAGGAGCCTTCCCTTGGGGCCTGGGTAAGCTTACTTAACATTAGATGGGCTCAGAGAGGCATGGCGAATGAAAGAACGAGCTAACTGCAATGGCAGGAGCTCACTGCAAGTCAGACACCCAGGAGTTAAACATCCTGCCGGTGAAGGCTCCAGAGAACTGCTGCTGGGCACACTCTTCTGGGAGGAGGCCTGAGAGGCCCTGAAATCCATTCCTTGGCGTGATTGGTTGGTTCCCAGAGGGGTGGGGAAGAGGGAAGGGGAGAAGAATGTCACCCGATCCCCACGGGTAAACAACAGCAGGAGCATCTGCTCAGGTTTTCAACTAAAACTGTGAAATACTTCTGAACAGTTGACCACCAAACTCGGAAGACTGGGACCTCTGACCTTCATAAACAATCCCGTTCTTGTTCTCTAACAACCAGATCCTTAGTGATACAGTCTGGATGAACAAATGCAAAGACAGCTGACCATTTCTCTAGCACAGTCTTAGCACCCGGTACTCACACTAGATGCTGAAAATCACCAGCCACCCTCCCCGCGGCCCGCCCGCCCTTGTAGAGAGAACAGAGCCTGCTCCGTGCTACTCAAACTCTCGAGGGCTACGTTCCCTCCTCTGAATTCCTCTCCTTCTTCTTTAAGAGGATCCCCCTCCTTTGTAAAAAGGCTATCTTACTGCAAGATGCAACCTCTCTCTAATTGTGTTAGCACACATGTGCAGAGCAAAGAGAAGGGAGGGTCTGGGGAGAGAGAAACCTAACACCGTGCCAAATCCACTGGGAAGTCTGCCCGAGTTATTAAGCCAGGACGGGGCCACTTAACTGAACTGGTTGAGGCGATGCCCTTCAATCCTGGCTGCATTATTCCCCCCAGGGAGAATGTAGGAAGGGCTGTCTCCTCCAAACCTTATTATCCCAACAACTCTCTGCCTCTCAGAAGTTTCTCTCTCCCATTTTAGGATATACACAGAATGTTTATGTTATGAGCAGAGAAAGAGAGAAAGCCCCTCAACCCTAGAGTCCCTATGGGGACTCCACAGGACTAACACTAAGAGCTGCTGAAAACTGAATTCCCTTTGTTCTTAGGTGAACCACAACTAAATCCTCAGGTCCCAACGACTAACGGGGCATGGGGGCAGGACTCAAGAACTGAAGAGAAAGCCTCCTGTTGAATGCCTAAAATAGGAGGACCTTTAAGAAGCCAAGTCAGTCCAGGGAACAACCGGTGCCCATCTGAGTGGCCCAGGGAACCAAGACTAGGCCCACCCTAAGCAATCTGGAACTGCTAGGCACGCCCATGTCTCAGGAACGACCTGAAACTACCATGGACTTAAAGAGCAAGGACTCCTCCACACTGGGCCAAAGTAAGCCAGCTTCAGGAAGTGGCCGAGGATCCTGAAGTCTCCCCTTTGTTCCTATCCTGCAATCCCAAAGCCAAATCTAATCTAAACTGTGTTCCGAATGCCCTTTGCGAACACAGACATCTCATTTATAAGTCCCAGGGAGCACAAGTGACTCAGCTCTTTCTTGCAGGAATGTTCAGCAAATTAACTACTCAGGAAGGTTCCACATGGTTACTAAAAACATAGGCTTTGGTGTCAGACAGGCCTAGGTCTCGATACCATTTCCCCATTTTCTAGCTAAACCTCAGTTTCTGCAGCTGTCAATACGGCTTCTGCCATCTCCTGACAGGGAGAGCTGTTGAGAACAATGAGGAATTCATGGTGTGTGTACGTGAACACTGAGCGCAGTAAGCATTCAGTAAATAGTAGCTGTCACTATAACTTATTACTGAGGACCAGGAAACAACTTCTATAGCGAAGCTATGCTGCCAGCTGTCAGCTGTATTAGCCTTCCTGTACCTCACCAGTCATCAGAGAGTGGTCAACAGCGTGAGGATGCCAGAGATCATTTCTGACTATCTGTGGAGCACTGTGCAGGGGAAGTAGGGGAGACAGTGAAGGACATAACCTCTCCTATGGAGCAGCTCCCCAGTGCTGAGGGTGGCCGTGACAGAGAGGAAGTAGTGGGGAGGAAGGGAAAGTTCAGAGGGGGTCTCACCATGGGCCTTCTACTCAGCTTCTGTGTGCCACTATGAAGGGGCTGCTTTTACTTCCAGTCCCAGCAGTTAGGTTCCAGCTGACTGCTGGCTCTATCAGGGTCCCCGGCAGGGGGCCCTGGGAAGCGAGGCTCCTCCTACAGTTCCACACCAAGAGGGAGATGAGGGAGAGGGGGACGATGGGACAGTGGAGAAGGGTTTCTGTCTTTTCACGTGATACCAGGTAAATGTCACCCCAAGCATGGAGGCGGCAACCGTGAGCCAACTACAAGACGACTGCTTGATGGGTTAGTGCAGCAGCATAGATATTTTTGGGTGAACAAACATGGGGTCTCAGAAATTACAACCATGTGATCCGAAACACGTACACTCACTGGAGAGAGTACACGGGGAGGGCCAGAAGGGCTGCGTTCTTTGGGTCAGTGGCCCCCAAACTCATTACCCAGTGCTCTTGCAAAGATTTCTACTATCCCAGTCCCCACCTGCCAAACTCTTGCAAACACTTTAAAGCCTGAGCCGCAGATGCGTGGAGCAGGGCTGGGCCCCTCACTGGTCAGGAAAGCACTCGCCCTTCAGGTAACAGGATGACGCTGGGGAAGAGCACTGAGCTGAAAGTGAGGGCTCACACCACCGGCGCAGCTCCGCCCTGGCAAGAGCTCTGAGAATGCAAGCCCTGGGACGGCTGTTTGGCCTCTCTCGGACTCAGTTTCCCCATCTGCAGTGCCAGGGCAACATGAGGAAATCCTGCTCTGACATCCGCAGGACCTGAGCACCACACTGGTGATCCAGCCCCTGGGTTCCTATCTCCGTGTTAGGGCAGATGGGCCTTGGAAGAGCCAGGGTATTAAGACAAGGGAGTACAAGTCACTCTAAACTTTCTGAAAGCTCAGACACAGTAGAAAGTCGGCCACAACTTGTCTGGAATTCAAACAGGGATGTTTTAGAACTTACAGTTCTGGCCCCAACGATTCACTTTATGAGGTCAGGACACTCTGTCCTTGGATAGCAAGTCAGGAAAGAAAGCACAGAACAGCACCAGAACCACAGAAGGGTTACCTGGCGCCTGGAAGGGCCCTCCAGAGACGATACTGAGAAGGGCGAAGAGGGGCCTCTGGGTAAATATTCATTCTAATAATACCGGCACGACAGTGGCTATTTCTGGCCAATGGACCTGAAAGATGGGTGTAATCTCCACTACACAAATCGTACAGTCAGAAATAACCTTGCAACTGCCAGCATTCAACACACTGGCGGCTCTTTAGAGAGGACTCTCTGGGGACCCAGAGCTGTAGTAACCAAGGGAAATGGATTGAGATTAGATCAGCAAAGGCCTCTCCGTTTCCTCACGGGGTATTGTAGGGGGCAATGACACCGCCCAATACACAAGATTTACACAATGAGCTCCCTGAATGCTGCACATGTCCAGGTCAGGAGAGCTGCCGCTGAGCAGCAAATGGCTCCTGGAGCAGCCAATGCCAAGTGCACTATTTACCTCTGCCTTTGGTTACAATTCCTCAAGAGGGCCTGAGAGGTTTACTTTTCACAGTATTACCTGTTTCATCCATTTTAAATTAGGAAGAAGAATTTCTGGTTGTTTCATTCCCTTTACTTGTCTCTTCCCAACATAAAAACATAAATAAGAGGTGGTATGCCTATACAGTAGAAGTGAGAAATTGACTAGATCTGATAGAGTGCCTGATGAACTATGGACAGAGGTTCGTGACACTGTACAGGAGACAGGGATCAAGACCATCCCCATGGAAAAGAAATGCAAAAAAGCAAAATGGCTGTCTGGGGAGGCCTTACAAATAGTTGTGAAAAGAAGAGAAGCGAAAAGCAAAGGAGAAAAGGAAAGATATAAGCATCTGAATGCAGAGTTCCAAAGAACAGCAAGGAGAGATAAGAAAGCCTTCTTCAGTGATTAATGCAAAGAAATAGAGGAAAACAACAGAATGGGAAAGACTAGAGATCTCTTCAAGAAAATCACAGATACCAAGGGAACATTTCATGCAAAGATGGGCTCGATAAAGGACAGAAATGGTATGGACCTAACAGAAGCAGAAGATATTAAGAAGAGGTGGCAAGAATACATGGAAGAACTGTACAAAAAAGATCTTCACAACCCAGATAATCACGACAGTGTGATCACTCATCTAGAGCCAGTCATCCTGGAATGTGAAGTCAAGTGCACCTTAGAAAGCATCACTATGAACAAAGCTAGTGGAGGTGATGGAATTCCAGTGGAGCTATTTCAAATCCTGAAAGATGATACTGTGAAAGTGCTCCACTCAATATGCCAGCACATTTGGAAAACTCAGCAGTGGCCACAGGACTGGAAAAGGTCAGTTTTCATTCCAATCCCAAAGAAAGGCAATGCCAAAGAATGCTCAAACTACCGCACAATTGCACTCATCTCACATGCTAGTAAAGTAATGCTCAAAATTCTCCAAGCCAGGATTCAGCAGTATGTGAACCGTGAACTTTCAGATGTTCAAGCTGGTTTTAGAAAAGGCAGAGGAACCAGGGATCAAATTGCCAACATCCGCTGGATCATCGAAAAAGCAAGCAAGTTCCAGAAAAACATCTATTTCTGCTTTATTGACTATGCCAAAGCCTTTGACTGTGGATCACAAGAAACTGTGGAAAATTCTGAAAGAAATGGGAATACCAGACCACCTGAACTGCCTCTTGAGAAATCTGTATGCAGGTCAGGAAGCAACAGTTAGAACTGGACATGGAACAACAGACTGGTTCCAAATAGGAAAAGGAGTACGTCAAGGCTGTATATTGTCACCCTGCTTATTTAACTTATATGCAGAGTACATCATGAGAAACGCTAGGATGGAAGAAGCACAAGCTGGAATCAAGATTGCCGGGAGAAATATCAATAACCTCAGATATGCAGATGACACCACCCTTATGGCAGAAAGTGAAGAGGAACTAAAGAGCCTCTTGATGAAAGTGAAAGAGGAAAGTGAAAAAGTTGGCTTAAAGCTCAACGTTCAGAAAATGAAGATCATGGCATCTGGTCCCATCACTTCATGGGAAATAGATGGGGAAACAGTGGAAACAGTGACAGACTTTATTTTTGGGGGCTCCAAAATCACTGCAGATGGTGACTGCAGCCATGAAATTAAAAGACGCTTACTCCTTGGAAGGAGAGTTATGACCAACCTAGATCACATATTCAAAAGCGAGATGTTACTTTGCCAACAAAGGTGGTCTATGGTCAAGGCTATGGTTTTTCCAGTGGTCACGTATGGATGTGAGAGTTGGACTGTGAAGAAAGCTGAGTGCCGAAAAATTGATGCTTTTGAACTGTGGTGTTGGAGAAGACTCTTGAGAGTCCCTTGGACTGCAAGGAGATCCAACCAGTCCATTCTAAAGGAGATCAGTCCTAGGTATTCATTGGAAGGACTGATGCTAAAGCTGAAACTCCAATACTTTGGCCACCTCATGTGAAGAGTTGACTCGTTGGAAAAGACTCTGATGCTGGGAGGGACTGGGGACTGAGGAGAAGGGGACAACAGAGAGATGGCTGGATGGTATCACTGACTCGACGGACATGAGTCTGAGTGAACTCCGGGACTTGGTGATGGACAGAGAGCCCTGGTGTGCTGCGGTTCAGAATTGGACACGACTGAGCGACTGAACTGAACTGAACTGATACCCATATGATAGGATATTATTTAGTAACAAAAAAGAATGAAGTACTGATGCCTGCTACGACAAGGAGGAACTGGGAAACATCATGCTAAGTGAAAGGAGCCAAAAACATAGGACCGCATACTATACTGAGTCTATTTATAGGTGACATCCAGAACAGGAAAATCTGTAGAGACTGAAAGTAGACGAGTGGCTGCCTAGAGTTTGGGGGCAAGGGAGACAGAGAGACAACGTAGTGATGACTAAGCAGTACATGGTTTCTCTTTGGAGTGATGAAGACTCTGAATACACCAAAATAGACTCTGAATCGTATACTCTGAATAAGTGAATGGTAGAGTATCAAATTATATCTCAACAAAGTTGACTTTTAAAGGTGCCTCAAAGGAATTACAACCTCCTTCAGGAAGGGCCATTTCATGAGTGAGCTCTGACTCTCCTGACCATCACTGCCCTTTCCTACCAGTGATTCATTGCACTAGTCCACTCCGCAGTACGTGGCAGTATATGGCACAGGCTTCCACCTTCCCTGAGACACCTGGGCAGGTGGCAGCTTTGCTGGATCTTCAAGTCTAACCCTGCTCTGTTACGACTTTAGTGTCCTTCCTCCCCCATCTACGTTCCCTCTGTCCCTGAAGAGTGAAACCACCCCCCACCTCCCAGCAATGGGTGATGACCTGCCATGTCGTGAAAAAAGAATGAAAATAAATGATACTATAAAAGCACAAGTTTGGGAGTTTGATCAAATCTGGGTTCCAATGGAAGCTCTGAACAAGTTACCTTAAGTCTCAATCTCAGGTTCCACTCCTATAAAATGTGGGAAACACCGCCTAATGCATTGAATGCATATGGTTATTATAAAAATTAAATGGTAAAGTCTATATAAATGATTAATATGGTACCTGGCACACAGATGGTATGCAATAAATAATAACTGTTATTTATGAAAGCTTTATGCCAACACTTCCCTTGAGGTCCAGTGGCTAAGACTCTGCACTTCCAATGCAGAGGGCTAGGGTTCGATCCCTGATTGGAGAAATAACAGCCCCTATGCCACGTGGTGCAGCCAATAAATAAATAAGTAAATAAATAAAAGCCTTATGCTCAGTTTTGTCATGCTGTCACCTGGCAGATCAGCTTCTATATCAAAAAGGCAGTAATAAAAGTAGGTCACTGACACACTCAAAAGGCTTCTAATCATTCTCCTGACTATTTGTTTAATCCACCCCATTCAACAGGTCCCTAGTTCATTCCTACTAATTCTATGTTTTACTTTAATTTTGTTTTCCTGTTTCTGGGCTCAATTTAACCCATATATTAGGCTTATTATTGCCTCTCTAGTTCCATCTTCCCTCCTCAACTTTAGTCTGTATTTATCAATTTAATTACAATACTTTAAGGCACTCCAGGTAAACTATTTACCCAGAGTAGCACAGCACTTGGTATCCATGTTGTTGCTGTTCAGTTGCTCAGTCATTTCTGACTCTTTAAGCCCCCATGCACTATAGCACTCCAGGCTTCCCTGTCCTTCACTATGTCCTGGAGTTTGCTCTGATTCATGTCCATCACTGACTCAATGGACTCAGTATCCTAGTCCTCTTAAAAGCCTATAATAGGATCAAAACAACTTAAGACAGGCTTGAGAGAGAACCATAAAATGGAATACTAGGCAGCTATGTAAAACAATGCTGTAGAAATATTTAACGATATGAAAAGATATTTGCAATGGAGTAGGAAGACACTAGAAGCATATTACAAAGTTTGTACCAATGATAAGATTATTTAATTTTATAATGCATGTATATGTAAAAATAGCTGCAGAGAAATAAAAATAGAACAATAAAGAATAGACAGTTGAGACAAAACTAATATATTCAGGCAATTTTATTTTATTCTTTTGGCCTACTGTATTTTCTAAATTTTCTTTGGTCAATGTATGTTTTTTTTCCTGAGAAAAAGACTGACAAAAATATGAATTTAAACAATACAGAACTTCGCATTTTCTTAGCAGACGCTGTGGCTTAGCTCTGGAGTCAGAGAGACCAGGACCCAAATCCCGCCTCTACCACTGGTTAAAAGTCTCACTTCAGCAGTCCCTGAGCCTTTAGGTGGTGTGGTTACCTAGAAAATGAAGATGCACGTCCTAGCAAAGTGCCGGTACCTGGTCTGCAGCAGGCTCCATGTCCTTGTTCTTTGGCAGTGGTCCTCAGCTTGAATGTGCATCAGAATCACCTGAAGAGTATGCGGAGCCACATGGCTGGGCCCTGACTCCAGAGTTTCTGATGCAATGGGTCTGGTGGGGGGAGGATATCACGAGTTTGCATAAGTTCCCAGGCGACACTGATGCTGCTGGTCTGGAACCATGTTTTAAGGACCACTGCTCTAGGCAACAATATACTACACAGATATTACATGCTCTTTCAGAGAAACATTTCCAGAATATGCGCTCACTGGAAACTGAATTATACAAGAGCCGAATACCACAGATTCATCCAAAAGCCCAGACTTTATTACACAGGATCATTCACCGAGACAGTGAGGAAACTGGGTTTCCACTACAGGTGAAAGCAAGTAACAATTCCTAGGACTGCACTTAGGTGGGAGACAATCCCTGCAAACGTGGACAGGATCAAGCAACACGCAAGAAGCAGACACTGTGTGGGTCCCCTGCTCACTGACCTGTGCCTGTGTGGACAGGAGGGCCGTGGACAATGTGGCACAGAGCGCTTGCTTTGCTCTGGGCGCCCTCTGTTGACAAAAGTCGACATAGCCACTAGTTCCACTGCCCCGTCCCTTTTCTCCTCCCACCCCAGGAGAGCCAAGAGTCCTAAGTGTGACTCAGACTTGAGGAAAGGTTTCCACTTAGGAAACTGTCCTAAAGCCACACGAAATCAGGACAGGCCTTTTCTTCTCCCAGTTTCCCCAGCCCCCTTCGCTCTGTGTCTGCGCCTCATCTTCAGATGGGTTCACAACTATGGCAGCATGGCAGTCATCTTAACGGCATGTGGGGTTTATATCACAACTGCTAGGCTGGCACTAGCAGTGGGAATAAAGTCCTGTTGTGAACAGTCTTTAACACTCTGTGAGATCCGGTTGGTAATTTTGAAAACACACTAACTGGTGAAGTCCTTAAGAGTTTCTGTAGATGAAAACTGTTCAACAGCACCCAGACAACTAAAAGTAGAATGAGAGAATTTTAGAGCTGGCAAAGGCCTCTAATACTATGACCTCCAATCTCCTCACTTTAATGAGGAAAATGAAGGGCCCAAAAGGTGAAGTGACATACAAAGTCACAAAACTAGTGACAGAACAAGTTTCCAGCCTCCTCATGACTCATCATCTTTCCACTATACTATTTCGGTTTTATTCAGAAAGCTTATTCATTCGTTAGTCATTACCAAGACAAGTATTAACTGCATTTTAATCACTCCATGGAGGGTAAAGAAACTAATGAACATGTAATGATTCCTGTTCTACCCTTTTACAAAAGGTAAGCCTTCCTAGTATCAATATTTTTTTTTGGCTGCACCACGTGGCTTGTACGATTTTAGTTCCTCAACTAGGGATTGAACCTAGGTCCTTGATAGTGAAACTGCAGAGTCCTAACTACTGACTGCCAGGGAATTCTCTATTAATACTTCTTTAATAGCAATCACTTTAATTCACAGTATCAAACGCTGCACTGATTACCAACAAGCAATGTCTAAACTGGGCATCGCCAAATTTTGGGCCATGGACCAAATCTAGCCTGTGCAACCCACATATAGTCCATGAGCTAAGATGGTTTTTACATTTTTAATGACTGAAAAAAAAATCAAGAACATGGTATTTCGTGATGTATGAAAATCATATGAAATTGAAAATGCTAGTGCCCACAAAAAAAGTTCTATTAAAACACAGCCATGCTTAGTGGTTTCCATACTGTCTGTGGCTGCTTCTGTGCCACAGTGGCAGAGGTGATTAGCTGCAACAGAGACTGTGTGCCCCAACGCCTAGAATATTTACTCTCTGATCTTTCACAGAAAATGTTTGCCTATCCCTGTTCCCTCATAGCTCAGTTGGTAAAGAATCCGCCTGCAATGCAGGAGACCCTGGTTCGATCCCTGGGTCGATCCCTGGGTCAGGAAGATACACTGGAGAAGGGATAGGCCCATTCTTGGGCTTCCCTTGTGGCTCAGCTGGTAAAGAATCCGCCTGCAGTGTGGGAGACCTGGGTTCAATCCCTGGGTTGGAAAAATCCCCTGGAGAAGGGAAAGGCTACCCACTCCAGCATTCTGGCCTGGAGAATTCCATGGACTGTATAGTCCATGGGGTCACAAAGAGTTGGACACGACTGAGTGACTTTCACTTTCATTCCTGTTCCCAGATGGTGCTAGTGTTAAAGAACTCGCCTGCAAATGCAGGAGATATAGCAGATGCAGGTTTGATCCCTAGGTTGGGAAGATTCCCTAGAGAAGGGCATGGCAACCTACTCCAGCATTCTTGCCTGGAGGATCCCATGGACAGAGGAGCCTGGCGGGCTATAGTCCATAGGGTCTCAAAGAGTCAGACAGGACTGAAGCAAGGTAGCACACATCCTTATTCCAAACTATTGATAAATGTGATGTGTCAGCCTTTGGTCAAGTACAAAGTTCTGGGTAGTAAGTCCTGTGGAGGCCCAGGCTCTCCTGGGAACCTCCCAGGTTTAGCAGGAGGCCCTCACAGGGCAAGCGGCTGACCTATGCTGCCCTTCGACCTGATCTGTCCTCCGCAGAAGTTGAGGGCACTGTGCTAGGCTTGGCCCGTTTTTTAATTGATATTTATCAGCAATCCTATGAAAAGAGCACTGAACATGAGAAGTGTACCCATTTTACAGATGAAGAACCAAACCTAAGCAAGGTTAACTATCAGGCCCAAACTACAATTTGATCCAGATCTATCTGGCACCAAAGTTCTTCGCTCCTTCCCCAGGGGCTTTCACCTGTGTTCTGGTCAGCTGAGGGGCCTCACGGGCAGAAGAAGTCCAGAGGTGGGGCCCCAGGCCTTTCCCAT
Source organism: Capra hircus (assembly GCF_001704415.2). NCBI lineage: Eukaryota > Metazoa > Chordata > Mammalia > Artiodactyla > Bovidae > Capra > Capra hircus. The sequence continues at coordinate 72,763,030 of NC_030812.1, forward strand.
CTTTTCTACTAGGACTGACCCACTTACATTTCTTATACTGTATCCATATAATTTGTTTGAAAAAGAAAATTTTCTGCTACAAAATTTAGCCTGAAGATCAGTGTTCCTCTTCAAAACAAAAGCCAATTTCAGTATCACTTATTATTACCACCTTCAACAAATCTCTCACAAAACTGGAAATCTCAATTTCCTCATCTGCCAGTCACGATTAGAGCCCTGCCTCCCTGCCTGCAGACCAAACTGGTTGAGTGGGGTCTCACCACTCCCAAGATCAAACGAGACTAGATATGAAGCCATGTGTAAATGAGAGGACTACAGAAACTTAACACAGAATTTTTCATCCCCTCCCTAACGGGCAAGGAGGGGAGCAAGTTGGGAAATAACATTTGCTGCTGACCAAAGAAAAATCAAACATGCAAGTAAAATGTACACAAAATAAATGTTCAAATAAGCGTAAATAAATAAAAGACATGTGCACGGTGGAAATATCATCAGCTCTGAAATCTAACACATTTCAAGCCCAGCTTCCCTAGTTAACAGCTCCATAGCCATGGGCAATGGCTTAAACCTCTTTGACTCAGGGATTTCTCACCTGCAAATGAGATGAAATAAAATAATACATGTTCAGTGCTTTATACAGGAACTGGCAGTGTTTGGTACAGGTTAGCTCTCTTTTCATGGGGACCTGCCATTTATTACTAAGACCCACCTGCCAGAATTAACGAGTGGGTTCCCTGTAAAAAAGTAATGGAATTAAAGTGCCAGGAGTATCTTTAGCTGAAACGATTCTATGAGCCACGTGACAGTACAAAGCTTGTGTGAGCACAGGCTGAAGGCACTCTAAAGGAACAATGAAAGGTACTAATAACAGGAGATACACAGACCATCCCCTGTTGACAAGTTCTACTAATTCAATAAGGGTATTTATTGAGTGTTTTAAGAGCCTTCTATGGCTCCATAAAATGACAGATTTACATTGAACATCCACTTCACCAAACCCATTAAACTTGTAAGAGGCTCTCTCTTGCTGAAGATTAGATGTCTAGCTTCTTAAGTATTAATTTTTCATACTGCTTTGGCAAAGAAAAGGCAACAAACCTAGCTAAAAGTCTGAACAAAGTTTTTTTTTTTTTTTGGCTTTGTCCACAGGAAAAATATCACAACAGAATAGACTCTGTATTTCAAGAAGGCTGAGATGACTTTACTTTTTAATTTGTCCATTTACCAAATTCTTACTGAGCACTTACTTTGTAAAAGGATTCAGGAATATCAAGAAGTACTGAGAGGATAGGGTCCTTGTCCTCACAGGACTGTGTGAGTCATCCAACTTGTTTACCATCACACAACAGGCAGTAGTAAAGTGCTGGTACAAAGTAAGCAAAATGTGCCTCGAAGGTTCAGTGGTCTGTACGGAAATAAGTGCACTAAGCAAGACTTCATGGAGCAGGGAACATCTGAAGTGGGATTTAAAGAATGAAGTGTATTTAAACAGAGAAATACAATAAAGAAAAAACTTAGAATTAAAACTCATATTTGATTTCAAAGCTACATTATCCTACCCCATTATGTGCCTAAAACACAAAATACCTTACACGAAACAAAAGGAAAAAGACTAGGGCCAGATCATGGAAAGCCTAGAGTAACCACTAAAGTGTCTTCAGCAGACAAAAGCTAAGCAGAATATGAGCCCCAGTGAAATCAGAGTTGTGCCTTTAAATGCATGATTACACAGAACTTGCTGAAATTATTTTTTGGTTGCACCAAATTTTGTAACACAACACCTTAAGTCATCTGCTGCATTTCCCTTCCTCTCTAAGTCAACCCTAAATCAGCTCAGTATAAGGGTATACAGCTAATGCTACTAAGAAAATAAAAATATTTGACCTATAACTGAAACGCACAACTATACTCTCCAACTACAACACCTTTGGCCTTATCTTATATTTGACTAGTTGGTTTCATTCTAAATCATTGGTCACGGTTGTCTGTTGAAGAACAACAGGTTGAGGAGATATACCAAGCTTCTTAAAAGTAACTTACCAAACGTAACCAGGGCTGGTTGAAGGAAGACCACCTGCTGCTCAATGGTACTAACTACCAGAGCAAGACTAACTACTTGGCCACTCTAAGCAATCCTAGACCGGTGAATCTCCTCATATTGAAAATGGCTAATAAAGGAAATTCTATAATTTTCTTTTCATAAATAGCCCCAGTGATTAATAATCTTTAGTCATATGATTCTTTTTGATGGCCATGTTAGATCTTTCATCATAATACACATCAACTGTATACATAGTATTAGGTCAGTCTACTATAAAGTCAAGCAGTGAAATTATGATCAATCTGTTTGCAAAACACATACTAAGCATTTGGGTCAAGAATGCATACAAATTGTTCTAACAGCCTGAAATCACAGCAACCCCAAACTGAATGAAAGGAGGCAAAGTAGGGGAAGAAGTCAAACTCCGGCATAAAAGACAGGATATGCCAAGAAACCAGGTACAGAAGAGGGGTGAGGAGGAAAGACAACCGCACTTTTCATTCTTTGGACTCAAGTCACTCCCTCATCTATCCAGAGCCACAGCAACCCTGCAGATTCAGAGGGGAGAAGCTAAGGGACAAAAACTGCCACTGTTTTCACAATGAAGCGTGACACTCCCGAGTACCACAAATGCAAACCCATCACGGCCAAAACAGCCCTGAAAGGAAAAGAGGCAAGTTGAGCCCAGAGATGAGAAGAATTTTTCTAGAGTCCAAGGGAACCTAAAGGTAGAGGTTAGTAAACAGCATCAACCAATCAGACACTTTTTACCTACGAAGTTTTAAAAAATTTAACCTTTACAATCATCTAACAGACTTAGACATTTACCCTCACTTTCACAGATGAGAAAACTGAGCCTTAGAGAAGTTAAACAATCTGCTCACAATCTTCACGGTATTTCCCAAACTTCCTTGATCTGAACCTCATGGAAATGTTCATATAGACATGTTAAAATGAGTTCAAATGATTAGCAGAAATTAGGAAAGATTTCATAAAGCAGGTTAAATTGTGGCCAGAGATTCTAATGGATATATAGGACTCTGCTGGGGAAAGGAGAATATTTCAAGCAAAGGGCACTACGAAGAAATCAATGTTCAGGAGAGAGACTGAAGGACTGAAAGAAGACACACAGATCAGAAGAAATATGTGGGTAGGGTAACAAGGAGCAAGGTGGTTGCAGAGAGGCTTCAGTGTCTGCTCAACCTGAACCATTTTCTGTTCAAGACATGAAAGTCTCAAAAACAACTCCCTCTTTCTATTTATGTTGCCAAGACCCGTAATGAGTGAGGTAAATAAACTTACACAGATTTCATTTCCCTCATATTGACATATTTTTTCTTGGAAATATGGTAAAGCTATGTTCCTGCACTAGAAATTTCAAATCGATACATGTAATTCATTTCACATGGTGAATAACTAAGACTCAAAAAGAAAATGAAAAATAGACTTAAATCAGAGACTGTGAGAACTAATCATTTCCTTATAAAGCTTCCTTAAGGCCTCTTTCCCATAAAATAGACAGGAAAAAATGATTTACTGACCCTATTACATGTCAAGAAACTTACATATGTTATCTCAAATCCTACAACAACCTTTCACAGTAGATACTGTTCCTATTTTACAGAGACTCAGAGAAAGCTCAAGAAAAAACTTGCCCAAGGTCATCTAGCCTGAAATGGCAGAGCTGATATTTAAACCAGAAGTCAGGGATATGGGTGTGTAGGTGTGTGTGGGGTATGTGTGTGTGGGGGGGGGGGGGTGTGGGTGTGTGTGGTGGGTGTGTGTCTACAGAAGAATTTCCATGAAATAACTACACAGAAGCTACAGTGTCTTGGTTGGGGGTGAGGGGGAGCCAATGAACCTGGCTGATCCCTTACCATATCATATCCCTTCAGACATGCAGAGAGTAGCATAATTTCTCTCGACAACATTAAGGGCTTTCTTGCCCAAACACGCCTGCCACTAAGGATCTGGAGAAGGCTGTCTCAGCCAAACACAAAGCCACTATAAACCTGCCAATCTTTTTGGAGCAATTACCAGGCCTGAAAAGAGGTAATCAAATGCCTGTTTTCATAGGATGGTTATGCAGAGTTTATTCAAACTTAGCACATGAGAATCAGTTTTGTTTTATTGGGGGAAGAAGATTTGTCTTGCAAAATCGTATAACTGGGAAAAAATATTTCCAAATTGTAAATATGACAAAGAACTCATATCCAGAGTATATAAAGAACTCTTACAATTCAACAGGAGGAGGACAAACAAACCAAATATTTATATAACCAAAGAAAACTAAATAAACGGGCAAAAGACTTGAACTGACAGCTCAACAAAGAAGATACATGAATAGCTAATAAGCACATGAAAATGTACTCTACATTGTTAATCATCAGGGAAATGCAAATTAAAACCACGATGAAATACCAATTATATTCAGTATAATCAGAGATGGATAAAACCACGCCACTTTGGAAAACAATCTGGCAGTCTCTTAAAGTTAAGCATAATACTTTTTATAATTTCTTCGATCATATTACTGCATTGAAATTTTTATAAGGTTCAGTCAAATATTTAGAAATATTTTATTTTCCTTTCAAATTGGATTTAACCCTTTAATTGTCTAGATATTATTTTGATTTGTAATAGAAAGATAATGAGTTACTTGAGTAGTTTTTTAAAATAACTTTCATTAGAATTGTTCGGTGACCCCCACCCCCTACAAAAAAGCTAAGCATAACTTTACCATAAAACCCAGCTATTCCACTCCTAGAAATCTGCCCAAGAGAAATGAAAACTTACATCCATACAAAGACTTGTGAGTATTCACAACAGCATTGTGTACACATAAAAACCAAACTGGAAATAAGCTAAGTATCTATCAACTGGTAAATGGATTAACAAAATATGTACACCCACTCAACAGAATACTATTCAGCAATGAAAAGTAATGGTATGGTGAAACAGCCGACGACAGGGATGAATCTCAAAAACACTATGATAAATGAAAGAAGTCATACAAAAAACTTTACATACATATTATATGATTGTATATATACGAAATGCCCAGAAAAGGTAATTTTAGAAAACAAGTAGATGGTTGGTTGTCTGGGGCTTGGGTGGGAGTAGGGATTGACTGCAAACAAATTTAGGGGGATGATGGAAATATTCTAAAACCGGACTGTGGTGATGGTAATATAAATCTATACATTTGTCTATAAATTTAATAAAAATCCTTGAATAAGTACACTTACATTGAGCAAACTTCATATATTATATCTCAATAGTGCTTTTCTGGCCTGGGGAATTCCATGGACTGTATAAGTCCATAGAGTCACAAAGAGCTGGACATAACTGAGCGATTCTGTTCTGAAATTCCCTCATAGCTCAGTTGGTAAAGAATCCACCTGCAGTGCAGGAGAAAGTGAGGTTGCTCAGTCATGCCCAACTCTTTACAACCCCATGGACTGTAGCCCACCAGGCTCCTCTGTCCATGGGATTCTCCAGGCAAGAATACTGGGGTGGGTTGCCATTTCCTTCTCCAGGGGATCTTTCTGACCCAGGGATCGAACCCAGGTCTCCTGCATTGCAGGCAGACGCTTTAACCTCTCAGCCATCAGGGAAGCAATGCAGGAGACCCTGGTTCAATTCCTGGGTCGGGGAAGATCAGCTGGAGAAGGGATAGGCTAATCACTCCAGTATTCTTGGGCTTCCCTTGTGGCTCAGAATTCACCGCAATGTTGGAGATCTGGGTTCAATCCCTGGGTTGGGAAGATCCCTTGGAAAAGGGAAAGGCTACCCACTCCAGTATTCTGGCCTGGAGAATGCCATGGACTGTATAGTCCATGGAATTGCAAAAAGTCAGACATAAATGAGCGACCTTCACTTTCACTTCATGCTTTTTAAAAAGTAATTATTAAACATACATATGTACATACATACATATGTATTTTCTATACATATGTATGTATGTATTAAATAACTTCAGGAGAAACAAAAAAGTACATAAGAAAGGTAATGTAATCATATTTTATGGTTCAGCTATATTCACTCATAATAATGTATGTATTATGTGAACATAAGTAAATAATGAACACTGATTTAGCAAAAAGAAAAAAAAAAGGCTTTGTTAGAAGGAAGGGGAGAGTGTCTATAAAACTGCTAATTTCTCAGCTCCAATACAGTAAGTAGGAAGCCAAAGGACAGAGCTTCAAACTGATAAATCAAGAAATATCAGAACAAGCATGTGATTTAGGTGCATGGTTGTAAGTAACAAAAGAAATAAAATGGTCTTTCCTAGGAGAGAGAAAAGTTTATGAACTTTCTACAGGATGGAATGATCTAAAAGGCAATATCAAGTCTGAACCCTATGAATAGTTTGAAGCTGCAGCGTTTACCAGCCCTTCATCCACTAGAGGGTGTAAGGCAACACTGCACGAGGACCTGAACCACTGACGGTGACCTGATGTCTGACACTGAAGAGAAGCAACATTTGAATAAACTTTGCATGAGGCTGAAAGCAGGGTTTTAGGTAACCTACTGGGAAGAAAAGAAAGTGACTGCATACATTTTGTAATTTAAAAGCAAAGTAGAAGTATTTTTAGTTTAAAAAAAAGGTGGGGCACTACAATTACTCTTAATTGTGAGATATAAGAGAGGTATGGAGGAGGAAGGAATAGTTAGGCAACTTGGGATGGACATGCACACACTGCTATATTTAAAATGGATAACCAACAAGGACCTACTGTATAGCACAGGAACTCTGTTCAACATTATATGGCAGCCTGGATGACAGAGGAATTTGGGGAAGAACGGACACAAGTATACGGATGAAGGAGGCCCTTCGCTGTTCATCTGAAACTATCACAACAGAGTTAACTGGCTATACTTAAATATAAAAAATTTTTAAGAAATTAAAAAAAAATTTTTAAAGAAAGAGGTATGAAACATTTTATTTCTGAATCTGTCATTTTCATCCAGTCTCCAACTGGGAAATGGCAGTGGGATAAAATTTCTCATTCAACAATTAAGTGCTAGCTGGAACTGATACTAAACACAGCAAATGAAAAAGCTGTTGTCTAGATAGTTCTAATGTTGCCCTTTTTTGTAGGGAGGTGGGGGACTCTAAGTAGTCATTCTTTACAGCAACCACAATGTAGTTCTGAAAAATGTAAAGCAGATCACGTCATTCTCTGCTTAAAATCTTTCAAGAGCTTCACATTAAACTGAGAATATTTTTCGTTTATTCATTCAACAAATACTTATTGATCTCCTCCTACATGCCCAGCTCTGCTCCAAGCAATGTCACAACTTGCATAGAACTTATATTTTAGTGGAAGAGACAGACAATAAAGTATACACACTAAATAATTTAAGATAATTATGAGAAAGAGTGTATATGTGGGTAACTTTAGACTGGTGTGGTCTGGGAAGGCTTCTCTGAGAAGTAAACTGTCCCTGTGACCTGAATGACAGTGAAGATCTGGGTCAAGAGCACTGCAAATCTGACGGCAATTCCATACCTGAAGCTGAAATCAAGGTCCACAAGTTAAAAACTGGAAAGAATGCCCAATGCACCTGAAGCTTCCAGTAAGTAAAAGAAGGTTAGGAGATGAATTACAGAGGTAGGCAATAAGCTCACATAAACATACTCCTAAATCCATACAATGAGATATTATTCCATCAAAAATAGAAAGGACTGATACATGCTACAATATGGATGAACGTTGGAAACATTACACCAAGAAGCCAGTCACTAAAGACCAGTGAGTGAAGTTGCTCAGTTGTGTCCGACTCTTTGCGACCCCATGGACAGAGTAGCCTGCACCAGGCTACTCTGTCCATGGGATTTTCTAGGCAAGAGTACTGGAGTGGGTTGCCATTTCCCTCTCCAGGGAATTTTCCCAACCCAGGAATCGAACCCAGGTCTCCTGCGTTGTAGACAGACGCTTTACCATTGAGCCAAGACAAGATACTGTACGATTACGCTTTCATTAAATGTCCAAAATAGGCAAATACACATAGACAGAAAGCAGATCAATGGCACATGCGTGCAAAAGATGGTAAAGTGACAGCTAAAGGCTACGTATGAGGATTCTTTAGGGTGGCATTCTTAAGAACAACAATTACTCGAATCTTGTTTTTCAAAACTGCAAACTGCAATCCATTAGTGAGTTCAGGAAATCGATTCTGGCCAATCACTAGTCACAATCAACAGTGTTTGTTTGTTTGTTTGTTTTCTTAATGGAATAGAATAGAAAATATCACAGAGAATCACGATGGCGTAATCACTCATCTAGAGCCAGACATCCTGGAGTGTGAAGTCAAGTGTGCCTTAGAAAGCATCACTATGAACAAAGCTAGTGGAGGTGATGGAATTTCAGTGGAGCTATTTCAAATCCTGAAAGATGATGCTGTGAAAGTGCTGCACTCAATATGCCAGCACATTTGGAAAACTCAGCAGTGGCCACAGGACTGGAAAAGGTCACTTTTCATTCCAATCCCAAAGAAAGGCAATGCCAAAGAATGCTCAAACTACCGCACAATTGCACTCATCTCACATGCTAGTAAAGTAATGCTCAAAATTCTCCAAGCCAGGATTCAGCAATACATCAACTTGAACTTCCAGATGTTCAAGCTGGTTTTATAAGAGGCACAGGAACCAGAGATCAAATTGCCAACATCCGCGGGATCATGGAAAAAACAAGAGAGTTCCAGAGAAACATCTATTTCTGCTTTATTGACTATGCCAAAGCCTTTGACTGTGGATCACAAGAAACTGTGGAAAATTCTGAAAGAAATGGGAATACCAGACCACTTGACCTGCCTCTTGAGAAACCTATATGCAGGTCAGGAAGCACCAGTTAGAACTGGACATGGAACAACAGACTGGTTCCAAATAGGAAAAGGAGTATGTCAAGGCTGTATATTGTCACCCTGCTTATTTAACTTATATGCAGAGTACATCATGAGAAACGCTAGGATGGAAGAAGCACAAGCTGGAATCAAGATTGCCGGGAGAAATATCAATAACCTCAGATATGCAGTGACTCTTATGGCAGAAAGTGAAGAGGAACTAAAAAGCCTCTTGATGAACGTGAAAGAGGAGAGTGAAAAAGTTGACTTAAAGCTCAGCATTCAGAAAACAAAGATCATGGCATCCGGTCCCATCACTTCATGGGAAATAGATGGGGAAACAGTGGAAACAGTGTCAGGCTTTATTTTTTTGGGCTCCAAAATCACTGCAGATGGTGATTGCAGCCATGAAATTAAAAGATGCTTACTCCTTGGAAGGAAAGTTATGACCAACCGAGATAGCATATTCAAAAGCAGAGATATTACTTTGCCAACAAAGGTCCGTCTAGTCAAGGCTATGGTTTTTCCAGTGGTCATGTATGGATGTGAGAGTTAGACTGTGAAGAAAGCTGAGCGCCAAAGAATTGATGCTTTTGCACTATGATGTTGGAGAAGACTCTTGAGAGTCCCTTGGACTGCAAGGAGAGCCAACCAGTCCATCTTAAAGGAGATCAGTCCTGGGTGTTCACTGGAAGGACTGATGCTGAAGCTGAAACTCCAATACTTTGGCCACCTCTTGCAAAGAGTTGACTCATTGGAAAAGACTCTGATGCTGGGAGGGATTGGGGGCAGGAGGAGAAGGGGAAGATAGAGGATGAGATGGCTGAATGGCATCATCAACTTGATGGACATGAGTCTAAGTGAACTCCGGGAGTTGGTGATGGACAGGGAGGCCTGGCGTGCCGTGATTCATGGGGTCACAAAGAGTCGCACCTGACTGAGTGATTGAACTGAACTGAAATGAAGAACACAGTATGGATAAGTAATTTTGATGAGACTAATTTAACTCTTATGTTTGTGTATGCGCATGTGTGAGTGTACTGGGTCATGATGTGAAAGGTATCGTTTACTAAAAACTGCCATATTTTTTAAGCTTGAAAGTGCTGAGCTAGACCATGAACACCCCTTACTATGTCCTCCATTCCAAATCTCCCCAAGGAAAGAAAAGCAGCCATCGTTTCTTTGCCACCAAAGCAAATGAACATGACAGAAAACGCACTTGCTGTTGCCCACAGCTGTCACTCAAAATAAGCCCTCCAAGTTCATTTGCGAAAAACTGGACAAAAATAGAGTTCATTCCAGGGATAAAAAAAAAAAAAAAGGTAACGTGAGAAAAGGGGAAATTAAGAATCCTTAAGAAGAAAGAAAATACTTTGGGGATACAAATCTATGTAAATTTATAATCTTCCCTCTAAATTAAAAGTAAGACTGCTACTCCAAATTTAAATCCCTAAGTATCTCAGTCACATCTGTCATCTTCTTTGAAAGTCCCATTTTGTCGGAATCACTTTATCATGTCCATATAACAGCTCTTGGACAGATTTTTAGAAAATTGAAGGAAAAAAACTCTTTAAGGAGCCGCTGACTAGCACTTAAAAAAATCAGAGTCTAACACTGTGACATTACTTTTCTTTATATTAAAAATCCAAAATCGTAACAGGAAGCTTTATTTCATTCCTCATGGGCATGTTCTCCTTGACACTCCCAGGAAAGCAGTGTTCTCTAATGTAAACAGCAAATCACAATCATAGTCCATAGTGTAGCCGGCAAGCAAAAGTAAGTAAATTCATAAAATAAAAAAAGATAAATTGTAGACCATAAGTTATCTTAACAAACAAAATAGGAAGAAAACTTGACACAGGTAAGCTATGCAAGGAACTTCCAGTTCATATGAAAACTTTTCGTGCTGTTACATTCTCCAAAGATTCCGTAATATCTTTTTTTATTTTTTATTTTTTTTTAATTTTAAAATCTTTAATTCTTACATGCGTTCCCAAACATGAATTGCCACAGGAGGATGAGAACATCCCCATTTAAAGAGGAGAGAACACTGACAGAAGAGTACAGGAGGAGACTACAAGACACAGAGGCTGAAGATCCAGGGCTCAAGTCTAATTGTGCCGCTGACTACGTGATAAGGGGAAATTCATTTAAAAATCTCTGCAGTGAGGGACAGGGTGGGTAGGGAGGTGGGGCGGGGTTTCAGGATGGGGGAACACATGTATACCTGTGGCTGATTCATGTTGAAATATGGAAAAAGCCATCACAATATTGTAAATTATCCTCCAATTAAAATAATTTTTTTAAAAAAAAGTCTTTTCCTAGGAAGTGTAATGCTAGGGGCTTCTTAAAAAAAATTCTCTACTTTGGTTTTCTTAGCTACAAAATAGGGATAATAAAGCCTGACCTTCCTAGCAGAGCTACTGTGAAGATCAAAACTGAATACACTGACACATGGCAGCACACACTGTAAACTGCAAAATGACCGACTAACATTCCGGCTCCTTAGCTGATTCAACACCTGAAACCAAGAGTCTGTGCTCTCATCTCCAATGTGAATGGCAACGCTTCATGCCCACAGGTCGAGTGTGGGCAGTGCACCAAGCCATAATCCCAAACCTTATCACCCCAGTTAAGGGGTGCTTAGTTGCTCAGTCATGTCCAATTCTCTGCGACCCCATGGACTGTAGCCTGCCAGGCTGCTCTGGCCATGGGATTCTCCAGGAGACAATACTGGAGTGGGCTGCCATGCCCTCCTCCAGGGACCAGTTAAGGGGATACTCACTGTATTTCTTCAATCAAAGCTAGGATGACCATACATCCCATTCATCAAGATCTGCCTCAGACTATTTCGACACTAGCTTCCCTTTTCTCTCTCAAAACTGCCCCAACTTGAATGATAAACTATACACAGTCCCCCTAATTACAGCAGATATAACACTGTAGCACCAAGAGGTGACAGGCAAGGTCTAGGCTTAGGACTCCCACTGTAGTTCCTAGGGGCCCCTGAAAACCATTCCAAACAAAAACACAACATTAGCAGAAATAGTTTTCTATGCAGAACTAAGGCCCCTTCTAATCAGTCTGCTGTTCCCAGGTCCCTTCTGAATAAAAACTCTGGTGCCAATGCACACAGATATTCTCTCATTCAGAGAACATTACAAACCCACAAAATATTCCAGCCTTAATCAACACTTGGGAACTCTATCATAAGCATGTGCATATACACATAAATCACAGAGCTAGGAATCTAAACCACGACACTGTGTCATCAACCTAAAATTCTGCGATGCCTGAGATAAAACATTCAGCCTTTCTGAGCAGGTTTTCACTTCTGCTAATTTGGAACATGTCTGTCTCCTCCACTTCCACGGAGAGACCACATCAGCAAGCACTGTGATGTGCTCGGAGTGCTTTGTAAAAGCAATGGAGTGCAATCCTTGAAAGCCTGTTAACTAACTGGGAAAGAACGCTGAGCTGAAACTGCATAAAAAAGGAAAACCTCTACAAGGTGACAGGTGGATTTTTCTCCCCTCCTTTCCTTCTCAGGTTTTTGATTCAAATGTGTTACCAGGGGTGTGTGTAACAGGGTGAAAAGGGTCACCGTAAGGGTGAAATGCTGGCCTACTTAGTGCTAAGGAACTTTGTTGTTATAATTCTTAACCAGGGTCATGGACTCAAAGATTTATAGTTCAGTGTTAAGGGATCTATGAAGCCCCCAAATGATAGATAAATAAAGTGAGTGAGCAGAAATACTGCACATGACCACATTTTCCTTTGGTAAGTCAATAATGGCCACTATAGAGAAAAGGACACTCAGAGGACAGAGTGACAGAGGACAAACTTCAGCGCTAGTTCAGCTACAAACTTGTATTGTTACCGTGGATAAGTCACTTTAATCTCTGTGTGTCTGTTTCCTTATCTTTCCAAAGGAAATACTTGCTTATCCATTCAAGAGGTGGTGGTGAGGATAAGGGGAGAAAATACTGAAGAAAGCCCCACTCTGCAAGAGTCAAAAGATTGTCGTTTTTATCTCTTTTAAAATCACAATTAGATGCTGACAGGAATTCTGTCTGGAGATGGTTCCTATTTATTTGGAAAGGAAATGAAAAGAAATAAGGAAAAGCAAATAAAGATTCACATAATTAAAGTTCACCTTCACCTCCACTCTCTGGTCTCCGGATGTGCTGAGCCAAAGGTCTCTCGGGAGGTGTAAAGACCACAAGTTCAGTTTCTGCCCAGCTCAGGCTGCTCGGTGACCAGTGTTTCACACTGATAAATGCCTCCCAAATCTCAGAGCACAAAGTGAGAGTTCACAAGGTTAGGCGCATTAATTAACAGGATTCATGTGGATTCCGTATTCATCAAATGCAACCAGCAGCCATTCAATATTTGCCTGTTTGCACTACACTAAGGTCTCTAATTCAAAGATCCAGACAGAAAAAACAAAATAAAACCCAACAAATTAAACTAAAATAAACCTGTCACCATCAGAATGTGCCTCAAAGTAAATTAAGCAGCTTTAAACCATAGCAAAAAGGTCTGCATAGGCCACAGCAGAGACAGTATGAGTAATAAATGTGCAGCCTACAGAAGTGGGTCCCGCTGCAAAAGAAAGGAAAAATTAAGTAGTTCTAAGCAGAGACTACTTTTTGTGCTTTAACAAATTCCTCTTAATTCCTTCTGCTTAATTCCTTATTGATCTGTAATCCCCGCAGGAAGACACATTATGCAGTACCTTTTCAGATTCTTTTAAACTTCATAAGTCTGTTCCCCATATTTAACTTCAATTAGTTTTACCTTCCTATATCTAGAATAAGCCTATATCCAAAATAAGCAACATTTTATAAGCAAATATTTGAGTTAGTATACAAAAGTAGATTCAGAGACTGACCACGATCCCTTATCTTTTCAAGGTCCTAGGTGGAAAATACAGGGTGAAATAGAAAATTCCACTCATTTCAAAGCAGCCGAGAGGGTTGTAGTTTTTTATTTTGGCTGAAAAAATCACCTGGAGGAATTTCTAAATAACTGACTGGTTAAGCCCAATCTTAGACTCACTCAATCAGAATCTCTGGGGCCTAGATCTCCAGGCAATGGTACTTTTTCTGTTATATGGCCAGGATATAGAACTGCTATCAAGGGACATGAATTTCACAACTTACAGAAGCTCTAGGGCAAATCTAAACCAGAAAGAAAACAGGAAGACCTTCTACATTATCTTTAAGTCTGGGGTAAATGATCATCTCGTTCACCAAAAGCTCCCAAAGGAACGACCTTCAGTGCCAATGGGGTTCCCACTGGGAGAGGAACACAGAGAGGAACAGCACTTTCTCTTCCCCACTTTTCGCCATACCCTACCTGGACCACTCTGATGCCAACTCAACACCAGAAATGCAAGAACTGAGCCAAAACTTCCAAATCTGGAAGGCACTCAAATAGTGATTGTTGATTACGGCGCCATCCTGGTTTTTAAGCTCAGCTTCAGGGGTTTTGATAAGATTTAATTAAGTTCTAGGAAGGGGAACTAGGTCAGCCCCTTGGTCTAGCATTTTGATAATGCACATCCCTTAATGAGCATTATTGGACAAGTCTAATAATGGTGACTTCTTTGGACAGCCCTAACACAAGAGAAGACTCTACTCATGCATGGACAAAACCAGAGGGTCGACACCGAAATTAGATTGATTACATTCTTTGCAGCCAAAGATGGAGAAGCTCTATACAGTCAGCAAAAACAACACTGGGAGCTGACTGTGGCTCAGATCATGAACTCCTTATTGCCAAATAAGACAGAAAATGCAGACTGAAATTGAAGAACGTGGAGAAAACCACTAGACCCTCCAGGTATGACCTAAATCAAATCCCTTATGACTATACAGTGGAAGTGAGAAATAGATTTAAGGGACTAGATCTGATAGAGTTCCTGATGAACTATGGATGGAGGTTCATGACACTGTACAGGAGCCAGGAATCAAGACCATCACCAAGAAAAAGAAATGCAAAAAGGGAAAATGGCTGTTGGAGGAGGTCTTACAAATAGCTGAAAAGAAGGAAAGCGAAAAGCAAAGGAGAAAAGGAAAGATATACCCATTTGAATGCAGAGTTCCAAAGAACAGCAAGGAGATAAGAAAGGCTTTAACAGCAATCAATGCAAAGAAACAGAGGCAAACAACAGAATGGGAAAAACTGGAGATCTCTTCAAGAAAACTAGAGATACCAAGGGAACATTTCATGCAACGATGGGCTCGATAAAGGACAGAAATGGTATGGACCTAACAGAAGCAGAAGATATTAAGAAGAGGTGGCAAGAATACACGGAAGAACTGCACAAAAAAGATCTTCATGATCCAGATAATCATGATGGTGTGATCACTCACCTAGAGCCAGACATCCTGGAATGTGAAGTCAAGTGTGCCTTAGAAAACATCACTATGAACAATGCTAGTGGAGGTGATGGAATTCCAGTTGAGTTGTTTCAAATCCTGAAAGATGATACTGTGAAAGTGCTGCACTCAATATGCCAGCAAATTTGGAAAACTCAGCAGTGGCCACAGGACTGGAAAAGGTCACTTTTCATTCCAATCCCAAAGAAAGGCAATGCCAAAGAATGCTCAAACTACCACACAATTGCATTCATCTCACATGCTAGTAAAGTAACGCTCAAAATTCTCCAAGCCAGGCTTCAGCAGTACGTTAACTGTGAACTTCCAGATGTTCAAGCTGGTTTTAGAAAAGGCAGAGGAACCAGAGATCAAATTGCCAACATCTGCTGGATCATGGAAAAAACAAGAGAGTTCCAGAGAAACATCTATTTCTGCTTTCTTGACTATGCCAAAGCCTTTGACTGTGTGGATCACAAGAAACTGTGGAAAATTCTGAAAGAGATGGGTATACCAGACCACCTGACCTGCCTCTTAAGAAACCTGGATGCAGGTCAGGAAGCAACAGTTAGAACTGGACATGGAACAACAGACTGGTTCCAAATAGGAAAAGGAGTATGTCAAGGCTGTATATTGTCACCCTGCTTATTTAACTTATATGCAGAGTACATCAAGAGAAATGCTAGGATGGAAGAAGCACAAGCTGGAATCAAGATTGCTGGGAGAAATATCAATAACCTCCCTTATGGTAGAAAGAAGAACTAAAAAGCCTCTTGATGAAAGTGAAAGAGGAGAGTGAAAAAGTTGGCTTAAAGCTCAACATTCAGAAAACGAAGATCATGGCATCCGGTCCCATCACTTCATGGGAAATAGATGGGAAAACAGTGGAAACAGTGGCTGACTTTATTTTTGGGGGCTCCAAAATCACTGCAGATGGTGACTGCCACCATGAAATTAAAAGATGCTTACTCCTTGGAAGGAAAGTTATGACCAACCTAGACAGCGTATTAAAAAGCAGAGATATTACTTTGGCAACAAAGGTCCGTCTAGTCAAGGCTATGGTTTTTCCAGTGGTCACGTATGGATGTGAGAGTTGGACTGTGAAGAAAGCTGAGCGCCAAAGAATTGATGCTTTTGAACTGTGGTGTTGGAGAAGACTCTTGAGAGTCCCTTGGACAGCAAGGAGATCCAACCAGTCCATCCTAAAGGAGATCAGTCCTGGGTGTTCATTGGAAGGACTGATGCTGAAGCTGAAACTCCAATACTCTGGCCACCTCATGCGAAGAGCTGACTCATTTGAAAAGACCCTGATGCTGGGAAAGATTGAGAGCAGGAGGAGAAGGGCACGACATAGGATAAGATGGTTAGATGGCATCAGCAACTTGATGGACATGGGTTTGGGTGGACTCTGGGAGTTGGTGATGACAGAGAGGCCTGGCGTGCTGCGGTTCATGGGGTTGCACAGAGTCGGACACAACTGAGCGACTGAACTGAACTAATATATATCAACAACACTTCTAAACTGATAAGGAATAGTGGATAGGCATTCAAAGATACAAATGATGGCTAGAAATTCAGAGATATTTCTAGGAGCTACCCTTTTAAATCTCCTGAAGAGTATCAATATCTCCAAACAGCAGGAGGTAAATTCCAGAGGCAAGGTGTCTTACATCATTTCTGAGGCAGCCTAACCTGTTCTACCCTAACTCTGTCCGCCTCACCAGATCCAAAAAGCACATAAACAGGGAAGGCATTTTATACCCTTCCCTAAACCTTACTGAGGATGTCTTGGCGGGAGACAGTTTCGCTCTAACCCACAAATGGGGCCTGGGCTTTCTCCAATCATCCTCCCTATCTAACAAAGAAAGACAGCAGAAATTTCCTCGATTAAAACCATAAGGCTGAATTCCCCCAGGAACAAGAATGGAATTTTCTTGTTGCTGATTACCACAGGGACTCCAAATATCTGTGCAGGCAGGGGCTAAGTGGCTGGGAATAAACAGACAAGTCCAACACAAAATCATGAGACATCAAGAAAACCAGGTTAAAAACATTATCATGTAGCTTGTAAAAGAAAAAAAAAAGGCAATCACAACTGTGCTTGAGTGACTTTCCCCCTATAATATCCACAATTTGAAAAATGTGATTACAATACCTTTAAAGTTAAGAAATATGTTTTATATATTGCTAATGTAAATTCATTGCTGAAACTAACCAAATCACTCTCCAAAATAAGTAATTCCAGGAAATGTTCTCTATCATGTAGCATTCTTAGATAAAAGACACACACACCACATCTGAGTTATAAACAACTTATACCAACCTGGCTGTCCCGTGTTGGGAATCCATGATAACCTGGGGTCAGAGGCTCGTTCTGAGACAAAGAAAAGAAAAGAAAACCGTAAGACAAAAGTGTTAAGAGTCATCAGAAGCACCCAAAATGACCAGACATACCTTCCCGCAGTAGTTCTTGAGGTGCCACTGCTCTACTCCACTCTACCTACATACATCTCTAAGTTCAGCATGCAGGATAGCAGAAGAACCAAAACCAAACGAAAAACAGTATTTGCTTAGGAGCACTGTCCACGAAGCACTGTGTTCCTCCTCGACCAGCGAAATGCTTGCTTCTCAGTGCCTCTCCAACAGAGCACTCCAGGGGTTTGGGGCAGATCAATTCCTAACTTCACACTATGGGACTCCAGCATGTCTGGCCCTGAACTCTAAAAGCCAGTAGCACTCCCAAACACTGGACAACGAAAAACCTTCACATATTTCCACAAGCACCATCGTGGGGAAGGGGACAGCATCACCCCTACTAAGAACTGTCTCTTGACCTGGACAAGTTTTGACCCTTCCCTCTATCCGTCTGCCTTCCTTCAGTTTTGCCCCTGTTCCAGACTTCCTCTACCATCCTACATCCTATGGACTCAAGTGACTCCTAATACATATATGTGTTAAATTTATTAGGTTATTTGCACAATTTACTTTCCATATTATTTATAATTTCATCCACCTTTTTTTTAAAGGTGTATCATACTGAGTAGGTCTTCCCAGGTGGCATCAGTGGTAAAGAACCCACCTGCCAATGCAGGAAACATAAAACACACGGGTTCAGTTCCTCAGTCAGCAAGAACCCCTCGAGGAGGGAATGGCAACTCACTCCAGTATTCTTGCCTGGAGAAGCCCATGGACAGAGGAG
Source organism: Capra hircus (assembly GCF_001704415.2). NCBI lineage: Eukaryota > Metazoa > Chordata > Mammalia > Artiodactyla > Bovidae > Capra > Capra hircus. The sequence continues at coordinate 72,781,502 of NC_030812.1, forward strand.
CCTGGCGGATTACAGTCCATGGGATTGCACAGAGTTGTACACAACCGAAGTGACTTAGCACACACACAGCCACGTCATACCGAGTGTCTGATCTTCACATTAACCATTAAATCAAGATTCTTGAGGGCCAGAATGGTAACCAACAGAAGCTATGCAAACCCTGATTAAGTATAAGGTCATACAGTATGAGCACTCACTAATGGCTTCCTTGACGCATTTAGTCATTCAGTTTACATACATTCAATATCTTGTATTTTGAAAGGACTGTTTAGATGACTGACAGAGTAGGCAAGATGCATAAAACACGACCCTTGCCTCCAAGGGAACCTTAAAACGGGAGGAGACACACACGCACATAAAGATGTAAGTGAGAAAACAGTGTCTCCGTCGTTTTTTCAAGGTGCTCGATACAGCTGCCTCAAAGATATGCATCCTCTTCTTCAGTTCATTTGTATTTCCACTCCTACTAGCAGAAGGTAAGTTAAGAAGAATTTTCACGGACAGGACCTTCTTTTATGATGAGATAGTGAACTTTCCATCTAATGGTACATCTGCTTTGATTTTATCTACATCTTTGATCATCAAAAATACACACTCCTTTCAAAAACATGAAAGCAAGGTGTCAACTTAAGCTCCCTGCATAGACCCCATGTCTTATTCATCATGATTTCCCCACAGTCAAGTACAGTGTCTAACACACGCTGGACATTCAAAAGAATGTGTAAATAAATAAATGAGGTTCAATAATCAAAAAAAAAAATCTACTTCTGCTTCACTAACTGTGCTAAAGGCTCTGACTGTGTGGATCACAACAAACTGTGGAAAATTCTTATAAGAGAATACCAGACCACCTTACCTGCCTCCAGAGACATGTGTATGCAGGTCAGGAAGCAACAGTTAGAACCGGACATAGAACAACAAACTGGTTCAAAACTGGGAAGGGAGTATGTCAAGGCTGTATACTGTCATTCTGCTAATTTAACTATGCAGAGTACATCATGTGAAATGCAGGGCTGGATGAAGCACAAGCTGGAATCAAGATTGCCAGAAGTATCAATAACCTCAGATATGCAGATGACACCACCCTTAGGGCAGAAAGAGAAGCAGAACTAAAGAGCCTCTTGATGAAAGTGAAAGAAGAGAGTGAAAAAGGTGGCTTAAAGCTCAACATTCAGAAAACAAATATCATGGCATCCAGTCCCATCACTTCATGGCAAATAGAGAGGGAAACAGTAACAGATATTATTTTCTTGGGCTCCAAAATCACTGCAGATAGTGACTGCAACCACAAAATTAAAAGATGCTTGCTCCTTGGAAGGAAAGTTATGACCAGCCTAGACAGCATATTAAAAAGCAGGGACATTGCTTTGCCAACAAAGGTCCATCTAGTCAAAGGTGTGTTTTTTCCAGTGGTCATGCATGGATGTGAGAGTTGGACCATAAAGAAAGCTAAATGCCAAAGAACTGATGCTTTTGAGCCATGGTGCTGGAGAAGACTCTTGATGGCATCACCAACTCAATGGACGAGTTTGACTAAGCTCTGGGAGTTGGTGATGGACAGGGAAACCTGTCATGCTGCAGTCCATGGGGTCACAAAGAGTCGGGCACAACTGAGTGACTGAACTGAACTGGACTTCAAGGACAGCAAACCAGTCAATCCTAAAGGAAATCAATTCTGAATATTCATTAGAAGGACTGATGCTGAAGCTGAAACTCCAATACTTTGGCCACCTGATGTGAAGAGCTGACTCATTAGAAAAGACCCTGACGCTAGGAAAGATTGAAGGCAGGAGGAGAAGAGGATGAGAGAGGATGAGATGGTTGGATGGCACCACTGACTCGATGGACATGACTTTGAGCAAGCTCCAGGAGATGGTGAAGAACAGGGAAACCTGGCAAGCGGCAGTCCATGGGGATCACAAAGAGTCGGACACGACTGAGCGACTAAACAAATTAAACATTCAGTTGCTGACTCATAGACAATTCAAGTTCTCTTTTTTTTATTCCTAAGTCTCTATTTTGGACACTTATAAATTGTCTTCCCAAAGAAAGTACATCAAAGATAACTGCCTTTAAAAATGATAGGTGCCAAAACAATCATGAGAAAGAATAAAGTTGAAGGGCTCACATTACAAAGCTACAGTAATCAAAACAGTGTAATACTTTTAGGAACAGACAGACAGACCAATGAGGTACAACTAAGAGTCCGGAAATGAACCCTTGCAGTTATGACCAACTGAGTTTTAAAAAGTGCGCCAAGAAAAACAACAGAAGAAAGAATAACCTTTTCAACAAATGGTGCTGGAACACCTGGATATCACGTGTTGAAGAATAAAGCTGGAACTCTGTCTTACACCATATACAAAATTAACTCAAGACAGATCCTAGACCTAAAATCATACAACACTTAAAAGAAAACAAGTGCTCGCTTCGGCAGCACATATACTAAAACTGTAATGATACAGAGAAGATTAGCATGGTCCCTGCGCAAGGATGACACGCAAATTCGTGAAGCATTCCACATTTTTTAGAAAGCTGTGGTACGTATACACAATGGAGTATTACTCAGCCATTAAAAAGAATACATTTGAATCCATTCCAATGAGGTGGATGAAACTGGAGCCGATTATACAGAGTGAAGTAAGCCAGAAAGAAAAACACCAATACAGTATACTAACGCATATATATGGAATTTAGAAAGATGGTAATGATAACTCTGTATGTGAGACAGCAAAAGAGACACAGAAGTATAGAACAGACTTTTGGACTCTGTGGAAGAGGGAGACGGAGAGGCTGGGATGATTTGGGAGAATGGCATTGAAACATGTATAATATCATGTAAGAAACGAATCGCCAGTCTAGGTTCGATGCAGGATGCTTGGGGCTGGTGCACTGGGATGACCCAGAGAGATGGTATGGGGAGACAGGTGGGAGGGGGGTTCAGGATTGGGAACTCATGTACACCCATGGCGGATTCATGTCAATGTATGGCAAAACCAATACAGTATTGTAAAGTAAAATAAAAAAATAAAATAAAATAAAAATAAACAAAACAAAGGAAATCTTCATGACTTTTGATTACATAATGGTTTCTTCAATATAACTACAAAAACACAATTGACAAAGGAAAAACAGATTAAATGAACTTCATCAAAACTTAAAACTTCAGTACTTCAAAGGACACCATCACTTCTGGGGATCTAATACACACACAGTGATTACAGTTAACAAGACTGTACGATATACTTGAACTGTGCTAAGAGAATAGGCTGTAAATGTTCTCACCACACAGACACACACAAAGATAATTATGTGACATGATGCAGGTATTAGTTACAGCTATGGTATTAATCATGTTGCAATATACAAGTGTATCAAACCAACAAGTTGTACACATTAAACTTATACATTGTTAATGCCAACTATGTCTCAATACAGCTGGGGAGGAAAAGATACCATCAAGTTAGACAACAGAATGGGAGAAAATATTTGGAAATCCTTTGTCCAACAAGGGACTTGTATTCCAGAACATAAAAGAACTCTTAGACAAATATCCAAATTTTTAAATGTGCAAAAGTTGTGAATAGGAAGTTCTCCAAAGAGGATATACAAATGACCAATAACCACATGAAAAAATACTCAACACTGTTGGTCATTAGGAAAATGCACATCAAAACCATAATGAGATAACACACCCACGAGGATGGCAACAATCAAACAGTCAGACAATAACAAGTATTATCAATGATATGGAGAAACTGGAATCTCACACATTGCTGTTGGGAATGCAAAATGGTGCATGCACTTTGGAAACAGTTCGGAAATCCCTCAAAATGTTAAAAAAAAAAAAAAAGTGACCACGTGATCCAGCAATTCCACACTAGGTGTAACCAAGAAAACTGAAAACATACATCCATAGAAAGCCTTGTACACAAATGTACACAGCAGAGTTATTTCATAATAGCGAAAAAGCAGAAATAATACAAACGTCCATCAACTGACGAATGGAGAGGCAAAGTGTGGTAAATTTATAACTGAGCATTATTTAGCAATAAAAAAGGAATGCAGTATTGGTAAAACAAAGATGAACTTTAAAATATCATGCTAAGTGAAAAAAATCAGAGACAAAAGCCACAAATTATAATTTCATTTATAGGAGATATCCAGAATGGGCAAATCCATAAAGAAAGAAGATTAGTAGTCTAGGGAGTAAAGGGAGTGACTGCTAATGGGTACTGTGTTTTACTTTTGGTGATGAAAATGTTCTGGAAGTAGTGATGATGGATTCACTACTCTGATTTTGCTGAAAACCCCAAAACACTAAACACCACTAAAAACACTTTAAAAGGGTGAGATTTATGGTCTGTGAATTATAGGTTAATAAACTTGTTATTTAAAAATAATAATAACAGGCAATGTTGGCTGGCTATTCTGACACTAAGTTTTACAAAGGAGACACCTATTGCTTTGCTGTTGTTACTTAGTTGCTCAGTCATGTCCAACTCCTTTGTGACCCCATGATTAGGCTCCTCTGTCCACGGGGATTCTCCAGGCAAGAATACTGGAGTGAGTTGCCATTTCCTTCTCCAGGGGTCTTTTCAACCCAGGAATCAAACCCACGTCTCTTGCACTGGCAAGCAAGTTCTGTAGCACTGAGTCACCTGGGAAGCCCACCTGCAGCTTGGACCAGAACAAAAACAGGGCTCCTTCCAAAACCCCCAAGAGCCTTGTTCGTTCTGGAGTCCATACATTTACTTCAACACCATTCCCTCCAGATTTTAACAATGCTGATGATAAAGATGATGATACTGAGCAATCAATCAGGCATGGTTTTAAGATGATGGGGAGAAACGGAAGAGAAAGTGGCAAAGAGAAGAAGATAATAAAACACAGATAATAGGTGGGAAAGTCAAACTTTCAACCCAGGTCTGTTGTACTCTAAAGCCCCTGTTCTTCCCATTTTATCAGATTATCTTTTTAATGATCATGCCATATTATTCCTTCACAATAAATTTCAAGACTGTCTGAGAAAGGAATTAGAGGATTAAGAAGGTCATCAAAAACACCCAAAAGCATCATTAACAAAGATTCATCACTCCCAGAGACTATCCTATATATATACTCTTTGAGTTCAACAATGCACAACACTTTATAAGGGGGAAAAAAAATCCTGCTATAAGCGAGCATTGTCAAAAACTTTAATAGCAAAGACAGATGTGCCAGAGGAAATGGACTTCCTCCTTCACCTGCTTAGCAAAGCGGTTCTCCTTTCTTCCCCATCTCTCTCTCTTAGAACTCTCCAGCCCTCAGACACGTCCTGCCTCACTGAAGGTGGCCTACACTTAATGACACAGGTTTGCTTTCTTTTTTAATTTTACTGTATATATACCTGTCCCTTCAAATGCATGAACTTTGCATGTTTTTGAATTTTATAGAAATGAATCCTATTGCATAGCAATTTCCTTTTTTTTCTCAATATTCTGAGATTTATCTCCACTTATGCATGCCACTATATTTCACTAATTGATCACTATATTCACTATTTGACCACTGCTTAGTTTTCTATCTTATGACTATGTCACAATTTATTTATCCCTCTTGCTTTCCTATTAACAGACTTAAATTGTTCCCAGTTATATTCACAAACCATGCTGCCTGTAAACATTCTTTCAGAGCTGAGGTATCACCTTCCACCCATATACTGGCAAAAATAAAAATATGACAAATTGGCAAGAAGAGTCAATAGACATCTTCACATCTAACAGTAGGAATACAAGTATATTAGGGCTACTCTTTTGGAAAGCAACTTTACAATAATTATTAAAATATTAAATACTCATACCTTTTTGTAATTTCATATCTCTGATTTCTTTATCTGCTCTAGAGAATCACCTGAACTTGTGCTCAAAGAAGCATGTTGGACCATAACAAAAAGAACAGGGATCCTTCCAAAATCTCCAAGAGCCTTGTTCATTCTGGAGTCTATACATTTACTACAACACCATTTCCTACAGACTTTAACAATGCAACTACAAAGGTTTTTTACTTCGGTGCTGTTTGCAACACTGAAAAACTAAAAAGAACCTCAATTATAGGGAAATACTGTTATCAACCATTGTCTTTTTTCAACATCATCTGTTGAACTCTGCAAGCTTTTCAAAAGGTAAAAAATCTCTATGAACTAGCTCAAGTCTAGCATGACACCAAAACAGTCGGCGTGCTGTTCCTTCAAATCACCATACAAAAGAGGTATTCCTATGGGCTTCCCTGATGGCTCAGATGGTGAAGAAGCTGCCTGCAGTGCCAGAGATCGGGACTCAGTCCCTGGGTCAGGAAGATCCCCTGGAGAAGGGAGTGACAGCAAACAAATCAGCGTGCTGCTCCTTCAAACCACAACACAAAGGAGGTATCCTGCATGGATATAAAGTCATGAAGGACTGCAGAGAGAAGATCTAGGAGGACAGACAGCGAGGTTCCAACAGTGGCTCCCTCTAGGGAGAAGAGCGAGGTCTGCGGGAGGTTGACAGGGCATTCTCTACCGGAATCATTTGAATATGCAAAATCTAACATTCATGTATTAAGAACCAAAACAGTCACTATTACCAGTGTTTCATAATGGTTTATACACACAGGTATTTTGTGCAAAAACACCTTCATATAATCTTATTTAGTCCTCACAATGCAGAAAATGGGTTTCATAACCCTCGTTTTACCGATGACAAAACCAAATTTCAGAATGATTAAGTGGTTTGCTGAAGGCCAAACAGCTAATGATAGTGGTCGAGCTGCCTTCAGATTCAGGTCTTTTATCTCTATACCTAGTACTCTATTACCTCATGACAACCTGTACAAACCAGTACTGGTCCTGGGAGAGACTGATATAATTGTCTAAAAACCTGCAGATCGGAGTTTTTTAATCAGAGTAAAAATAACTGCTGAAATGTATTATTTTTAAAATGTTTTATTTCATACCAGAGTACAGCTGACTAACAATGTTGTGTTAGTTTCAGGTATGTGGCAAAGTGATTGAGTTTTACATTAATAACAAATTTAAAGCAGAGATGAAATTACATGGAACAGATGGGATAGAAATCAGATGTGTTTAAACTCCAAAGAGGAAAGGCTTTAGCAGCTGTATTGCCATAAGCAAGAGTTATTGACCTAGTAAGACTGGAAGACTTAGAAAATGACTGCCAAGACATAGAAGCTGCCCCAAAAAAAAAACGAATATGTAAGAAATTAAATACTAACCATATGAATTTTACTACAGGTCAACAATTAAACCTGTTTAGAAGCTTCTGATTAATGAATATATGTAACTAACAAATAAAGTAATTGTGACGGATCATGCATGTACAACAGACACTGAAAGAAGTGAAGAAAAAAATTACCTGATTTTTATACTCTTCACTGGCTGCTTAGAAGCTCCCCCTGCATCTATGTTTGAAGAATCCACTTAAGCAGAAGCATCCTTCATTTATTCAGTAAAAGTGGATTTAACAACTGCTTTATGACAAGTACGGTGCTGGTATCCCTGCCCTTGAGGAGCTCTAAGTCATAATAATAACAAGATAATGTGACTGATAACACAACTAACATCTATAAAAAGAACTACAGGACTCCATAAGATCTTTTGGAAACGTGTGTACTGGAGTGGGGGTTGGGCAATGACTGGGTAATAGCCTCTAATCTCGTATCAGAGGACAGGATCTCCACACTGTCAAGAACCAAGGAATACTGAAAAGACACAGTGGATTTTAAAACCACTCCTCTAAATGCATTCTGAAAATCATCAACATCATTTCTAAATGGTTAGATACATACAAAGGGCCAATAACATATTTGCACATTCCAGATTAAAATTGCCTAGAATACTGTGCCTAGGAAGTACAATAGATCAGCTTACTTAAGCATATTTTTTAAAAGAGAGGCACTAAGAGGACTTAGTAACACTAAAGATCAAAAAAGTCTGCTTTCAGTACAGAAATACAGTAGTGATATAACATACTAGCTATAAATCCTAAGCAACGATCAATAAAACTCCGAGGAGTCTAAGGAAGACACAACTCTGCTGGCCTCCCCTGGCTTCACCCACTTAACAGGCCATGTGTTCAGCATCCAGAGATTTATCACAAGAGTATTTTTTTACTGGCTTCTATCAGTGATGAAGGTTGTCTAGGAACAGGAGCACAAAACTGAAAATGTACAAGAAAGCTACATTAAGCAATTAGGGAAAAAAAAAAATTTAACCCACCTTACGGTCTTTCTTTTGTATCTAACAAAATCAAACCTGCTTCACAAAATGGAAGAGAAAGAAAAATACTGAGTCTGGAACAAAATAAGTTCTTGCCATCAGGCAATTTGGGAAGAGGAAAGGAAAATCAAGCAAAGGAAAGTAAGAATGAAGCTGTCCTCTAGCAAACAAGCCTGGTCAATGGTACTAAGGTTTTCACTGACTTACCTACTCTCAGTTGAAAACTAATTTCATATTACCTTACATACATTTAACAATGAAAGGAAAAACTGATTTAGACCATATTGGCTAGGGAAGAAGAGCAAATCAAGTTTCGCAGGGTATTTCAATACCTTTGTTTTGCGGCCCAAGTTACTTGAAGTAGCCTATTTTTGAATGGGGACACGGAAAGGAACACCACAGGAACTGAAGAGGCAGCTAAGTTCCACATGTCATTACGTACAAAAAACAACCCTAGCAACAACCACTTCTGAGTCAGGAAGAGACTGCTTAACAAACCATACAAGGCTCAAGGTACCCAAAGATAAGAGGACTAACCTGGTAGTATCTAACAACACAGTCCCAATAGAAAGCGCAATGGGTAACTGGCAAACTAAACTTTCACACTACTATATGCTGTGCTGTGCTTAGTCGCTCAGTCATGTCTGACTCTTTGCAACCCCATGGACTGTAGCCGCCAGACTCCTCTGCCTATGGTGATTCTCCAGGCAAGAGTACTGGAGTGTGTTGCCATTTCCTTCTCCAGGGGATCTTCCCAACCTAGGGATCAAACCCAGCTCTCCCGCACTGCCGGAGGATTCTTTACCATCTGAGCTACCAGGGAAGCCCATAATAAAACAAAACGTAAAGAAATTAATCCCACCTCCCCAACAAGAAAACTGACAGCCAATACCTCTTTGTTACATTCACCACTTCCACCCCAAATATCCCTTTTTTTTTAAGACCAGTTCATTCTGGGGGTGCTTTATCTCAGCCCTGGGGCTCGTTGCTATTAAAATTTTTATAATATTAATTTAATATTAACTTAATGTTAAATTAACTTTATATTAATGATATATTATCATCTATTAATCACATTACAGTATATCTGTTATATCTATTATTCCTTAGAGTTCACTCTACTCCTTACAAGCTAATCCCTTATTACTTTGATCTGCTGTTACAGTAAATAATTCTTTATGTTAAATCCCTTGTTTAAATTACTTTAGTCTCTTTGTCCTGATTGGACCCAGATTGGTACAGATGAGCTGAAACAAAATGCTAATAGCCACTGATTTCACACAGGACAGACATTATGTTTCATATTTTCTATACATTATCACTCTGTATTTGCACCAAAACTCTATAATATCTCTCAACAGTAAGAAAACAGGCTTAGAAAATGAAGCAATCTGTTTATGATAATGCAAATCCAGGTTGGTCTGATACTCCAGTTCCTGCTGGTTCCCTACTATAACATTTATTTTTCTTCACAGAACCTAGCAACACTTTTTAAAGAACTAAACATCTATGTCCCGGAGAAGAATGAACAAAGCAGTTCTGGCTGCTATACTTAGAAAAGGCAGCTTCCAAGGTTGGCCTTGACTGGTGCCTGGGAACTTAGATTTCAGGAGGGTTCTATTCCCAGAATCAGTTAAGAGTGGCTCACTGTGGCTAAACTGTGCAAACCATATGGTTGATGCTGAACACTGCTTTCCTTCTGGGAGTCGAGAATCTGAGCACATGCTAGGCAGAGGGTGCCTAAGTGCACAACCCTTCCCAGCCATGCCCCAGAAAGAAAACTTCCCCCACTAAGGCTCTAATGAGCTTCCCCGGTAGACAACACTGCCACCACTGGCTGAAGCAGAGACGCACACCCTGTGTGACTCCACTGCAAGGAAAGCTGAATAGAGCCTGATTTCTTCTGCACATTACCACCATGCACCTTTAAGGGAAAAAGCGATTTTGCTTTGTATCCTCTCACTGCTATAAATCATGGCCATGAGTATGTCTACACACTGAATTCTATAAATCCTAGCAAATCACTGGAGCTGGGGTAGTCTTGGGGACCTCTTAATACAGCCTGTGACATGTCAAGTATTTTATTAAATGCAGAGGACACAAAGATGAATGGGGCCTTTGCCCTCAAGGAATTTTACAGTCTATTTAAATTTCCCTTCTTTCACTTCTCTGATCTTCACTTCTCAGTCTGTTCACCACTTAAAATAGGTTAGATACATTTCCTTGAGCTAAATCTCATTCTTGGTACTGAAATGATGCTAAATATTTAATAAGTCCATCAGGCAAAATCTGAGATACAAAGCTCTAATAAACTCGAAGGCCACACATATTTTCTTTTTACTTTCCCCCATCATATTGTGTTCCTCATTAAAAATAAATTGACAAACCCTTGTACACTGCTGGTAGGAATATAAAATGGTGCAGCTGCTACAGAAAATTGTTTGGCAGTTCCTCAAAAAGTTAAACATAGAACTACCACATGGCCCAGCAATTCCACTCTTAGGTATATTCCCCAAAGAATTAAAAACAAGTACTCATGCAAGCACTTGTAAACACTATGCAAAAGAGCTGAAAGGTAGAAATAACATAAATGTCCATCAATTAACAAATAAATTATTGTATATACATACAAAGGAATATTATTTGGCTATAAAAAGGAATAAAGTGCTCAAATATGCTATAACATGAATGAACCTTGAAAATATGATGGTATATGAAAGAAGCCAGACACAAAAGGTCATGTATTATGCAATTCCATTTATATGAAATATCAAGAATAAGCAAATTTCTAGAGGCAGAAAGCAGACTGGTGGTTTTCAGAGACTGGAAGGAAGGGAAAAGTGATTGCTTAACAGGTGTGGGGTTGTTTTGGGGGTGATAAAAATGTTTGGAACTAGAAGGGGTGGTGGCTGCACCACATGTGAATGTACTGAAGAAAACCAAACTGTTTACTCTTAAAAGGTTAATTTACATGTTATATGAATCTCATCTCAGAAAGAATTTTTGCAAAGCAATACAGTATACAATGTGGCAATAATGATGTCATTTGACTGGGTACTTGTAGCCTGAAAAAAAAATCAACAGTGACTACAATAGACATAGATTCAAAACAGTGCTGTATCTCCATATACACCCTAGAAAACTATCTGAAAACTCAAGGCGGTTCTAAGGTATGATAGAGTAGAGTATGCATGCCTGACGCAGTAGAGTATGTATAAATTTTCCTTCAAAGCCCATAGGAAATAAAATTATAACATTACTATACACTACAGTTATAACAATATTATTATAATTATGAAACAATATTATAATATTGTATATTACTTTGAATAGCATGCATGCATAAATAAAATCAATATTTTAAAGACATATGCCTATTTCATCAACATCCCTAAAAATTTATAAATTTTGGTAGGCTGGTCTTTTCAATGAAAAAACAATTTAAAGACTTATAGTCAGGGTTTCCTCATATTCAGGCATTTACAACACATATATATAACTTTTCTTTCTCTTAAGTCTAGAAGGATGTATCCCAAAATGCTTAGTGATCATAAGTCTTGGTGTTGAGGTAGGTTTACAGAGTGGTATATATATTTTTTTCTTTCCCCTATCTATATTTTCTAATTTTTCAACAATGAATACATACTATTTTCACTCAAAACCATAAAAAAAAAAATAGGCCCTTTTATCTGAACCAATAGGTTCACTGATGGTGTCTCAGATGGTGAAGACTCTGCCTGCAATGCAGGAGATCCAGGTTTGATTCTTGGGGAGGGGAAATCCCCTGGAGAAAGGAACGGCAATCCACTCTAGTATTCTTGCCTGGAGAATACCATGGACAGAGAAGCCTGGTGGGGTACAGTCCATGGGGTTACAAAGAGTCGGACATGACTGAGCAGCTAACACTTTAAAGGATTCTGTAAAAATTAAATGAGATAATACACATAAAGCCTTTAACACAGTACGCAGAATGTTATAAGTATGCAATAAACATTAGGTAAAATGGATTTTATTAGGTTTCTGTTTTTGAAAATATTCCTCAGGAAACATCTTTCATTACCTACAGCAAAAGCATTCACCTTAATCCAGGCCTGGGTCACCTGAGTCAAGCCTAAACAACTAACAGTTTCTCAGCTGGTCCAGCAGCCTTCATCCACCTCTTCCCAGTTTTCTCACCAGGGCCAGGGTTAATTCAACAAACACCACTCACAGCACTCCCATGCTAATGGCTCTCCACTGCTTACATGATCAAGTTCCAAAAACTCTAAAATCTGGTCTCACCTGTTCATTTCTTTTTTCTCCCTATTTATTCATTCCCTCAACAAACATTTACTGAGGGACATTCATGTGTCTGGTACTATGGTAGAAACAGAAAGACAAATAAGTTACCGATTCTTTTCTCGAGGAACTCGTAGTCTAGTGAGAGAGACAGGCATGTAAACCAGCACAACATGAATCATGCAATAAAATGTAAATATTAGGCCCAGAGGGAACAAGTGTACAAGGCTGACAATGGAGTGCAAAAAGCATGAAGGAATCACAAAGAAGGGACATCACAGGAGGCGAGGTCTGGATGGGTTTGAAGATCTAAACTTTACTCAAATGACTTCATACCTAAGGGTGTTCTCCCATATCAACTCAACTCAAGTAAAATCGAGCAAAGTCCTCCTTGCCTTCACAGTGCAATTCCTATCTGGCTCAGTATACTTTCAAACTGAGTCAAGACCCATTCATGATTGGTTTAAGAGGTCTCAATCATTATTATAAAATCAAAAGTTAAAGCGGCAGTTCTCAAACTGGTCTTTGAATCTCTTTTCACTCTTAAAAATTACTAGAGATCTCAGAGAACTTTTGTTTATGGGAGTTAATAAAGATTAGTATTTGCCTATTAGAAACTAGAACTGCAGTTTTAAAACTATTTGTTAATTCATTTTAAAATACCAGTAATAAACCACTATGCTAACACGAAAGCTTTTACAAAAATTAACTGTATTTTGATACAGCCACTACGGACAACAGTATGAAGATTCCTTAGAAAACTAGGAATAAACTAACATATGACCCAGCTCAGCTGGTAAAGAATCCATATGCAATGTGGGAGACCTGGGTTCGATCCCAGGTTGGGAAGATCCCCTGGAGAATCACATGGACTACAGTCCATGCGGCTGAAAGGAGTCAGACACGACTGAGCAACTTTCACTTCACTTCACGACCCAACAAACCCACTCCTGGGCATTTAAACCCTGAGGAAACCATAACTGAAAAAGACACATTTACCCCAATATTACTGCAGCACTATTTACAATAGCTAGGATATGAAAGCAACCTAGATGTCTATCAACAGATGAATGGATAAAGAAGCTGTGGTACATATATACAGTGAAATAGTACTCAGCTATGAAAAGGAACACATTTGAGTCAGTTCTAATGAGGTGGATGAACCTAGAGCCTATTATGCAGAGTGAAGTAAGTGAGAAAGAGAAAAACAAATATCGTATATTAACACATACTTATGGAATCTAGAAAAGATGGCAGCAGGGCAGCAATGGTGACACAGACAAAGAACAGACTTGCGGACACAGTTGGGGAAGGAGAGGGCAGGACAACATATACAATGTATACTGAAATATATACATTACCATATGGGAACTAGATAGCCAGCACTATGTGACAATCTACAGGGGAGGGAGGTCGGTCCAAGAGGGAGGGGACATTTGTATACCTATGTCTGACTCACGTAGATGTATGGCAGAGACCAGCACAATAGTGCAAAGCAATTAAAAATAAATTTAAGGGACAGAAACATACAAAAAAATGTGGTGAGAACAGTGCCACTGCCATACATTTTTCTGCAGATATCTCTCACAGCCAACTTAATAGAAGATGGCTAAGATACGTGCTTCTGCTTTCAATCTGTTGTGATATTTTGATGAAACTATATGAAGAAAATCTGGCCTCCTACAGATATGTGTTTGTAAAAAGTAGGAGTACTTTCACATATCTATGGATATTCTTCCTTAATATAATATCAAAACTTGCAAGGTGACAGTTCCTTGAAAGTTAGTTGCAGTGTGGCAATGCATATCAGTGAATTTTTCATAAAATCCATTGGCCTGTCCTGTATTTTGAACAATTGTTTTACCTATCATGATTATGTAACATCATGCATTGCTCATTTATAAATTACTGGTTCACTAAATTATAAAGATCTTCTCAATATTGACACATTTCATTATGTGTCATTAAGCAATGAAACTGGCTTTCCCCCCTTCTCCTTTAAGTGCAAGACTGTGGTGGTAAAAAAAAAACATAATGACTACTAACCAATACAGTTTGGGGCCGGTGCCTTGACTCACACTAGGATGACCCATCGTTGCTTACACATCAGTGCAAATGTCAACATAGTAGGAAAAGCCAAGAATATCGTAATGTTATGATGAGTTTTGACCTTGAAGACCTCCTAAAAGGTTTTGGTGCACCTTGCGGGGCAGGGGGTCGGGGCGTGGGGGAGCTGTCTATGGATCACACTTTTTAAGATGAGTATACTGGACTATAATAGAATTTTTAAACAGAAAGAATCAAGTATCTCATGTTTTAATAATCAGGGTAAGGATTATTCCATGAAACGTGTTTTGGTCACATATATACAGATAAACATCTAACTATACTAGCCTGTCATGTAAAATGGATCTCTTATCATGGGTCAAGGTCAAAATCCCATGGTCAAACAACTCTTATGTTGTGATATTCAGTTGAAACTGCTATTTCACTGAACTGAAGACTTAAAAAACAAAAACAAAATGAAAAAACCCCTCTAAATTAGCCTCAGTATAAAGGAAATATATCCCAAAAGGATAACTCTGCAGCATTTCAAAATTCCTTTCAGACAGGCTAACATGTCAATCCTTTAGCCCAAAAGGTCAATACAAACATAATAAATTGTATTTTAACTGGCATACAATAGCTATTTCAATTTCACTTTTATAATCATTTCATCACTCACATTACTATTCAACATGATTCAGCTCTGTTGCTATTAGCTGAGTGACTTAGGGCAAATTACTCAACCTTGCTGATTTATTGTACCTGTAGAGATGTTAAGATTTGGCATAACATAAACAAAGCGCCGTGCCACCTTCTAGAGAAAAGCTGCTACAACAATTTTATTATCTACTTTGAGTTCAGAATCCTCCCTCACCTACGGCTAAGTGACAACAGGCCTGTCTGTTTCCTACTCTCGCTGTTGCTTCCGATGCCTACTGTCTACAACTAATGATCCTCTGACCTAAACTCTCTCCCAGCTACTTCTGGTGTCCCCAGTGCAAGTCCGCAAACTTCCTCTCATCCTATAAATTTCCTGGTCAGAAAGAAGATAAGCTTATTACAATTCAAAGAGCTTCTGATAAATGCCATGTCAATGCTTTCTTGGAACTAGCCTAGAAGACTTCAAATGAAATCATCTGAATTTGTGGTGGGCTGGTCTTTTTTTTTAACAGCAATTTTTTTAAAAGAACACACAAACTTAAATTCCTAAAACATATAGTGAACTACTATGAATTCATGAAAGGGCTGTCTCTATCAGATCTCATCACACCTTAATTCTTGAACAAGCTCCACTCCATTATTTCATGGTCTACGTGTTACTTTCATGATCAGTTGAGAACACTGAGATTCAGAGAGGTTGAATGACTAGGTCAAGGCCAAACAGCTAATAAGAGGCACAATTATAACTCTATTCTTTCCATTACTCGGTGACTTAGTCCAGAAAAGCGTTTATTTCCAGGCTAGGCAACAGGGAAGGGAAGTACAAGTTCAAACTGTCTTAGCCTGACTGTTTCTCTTCTACCAATGAGAGTAACAGAGATAATCCAATCTTTTTTTTGGGGGGGGGAGGGGACTTCCCAGGTGGCGCAGTGGTAAATAATCTACCTGCCAATGCAGGAGATACAAGAGAAGAAGATCCCTTAAAGTAGGAAATGGTAAACCATTCCAGTATTCTTGCCTGGAAAATTCCATCAACAGATGAGCCTGGTGGGCAACAGTCCATGGGGTGACAAAGGAAAATATGACTGAGAAGAAGCATGAGCACAATCTGCCTTTTAACGTGAAGTTATCACCCAGTTACCCTTATTGGTAGAAGAAAACCAGTGTTTCTTAAATTTTAACATTCATACAGGTCACTGCAGGGCATCCTGCTAAAAATGCAGATTCTGATTCAGCGGGTTTGGTAGGGTACCTGAGACTCTGCATTTCTGGTAAGATCTCAGGAAATGATGACAGACCTAATGCTGGGGCCTTACTCAAAGCAGATTAAATGCAGTGGCTCTCAAACCTGGCTGCTCATCACAATCATCTGGGAATCACTGAACAATCACAGATTCCCAAGGCCCTCCCTCCTGGATGTTCAGTGGTGTCTGAAATCATCTACTTCATAATTTTGTAATTCAAAGAAATGTATAATTATTAATGACAACGCCAGAGCAAGCACTGATTGAGCATATACTAAACGTTTAAGTGGTTTTCGTATTAGTTTACTTACCCTCAGCACCACACTGTAAGGTTGGTATTCACAGCACTACCATCCCTGTTTTAGACATAAGGAAACCAAAGCACCACAAGACTGTCCAAGGTCAGTCACTGAGCAGGAGGACAGGGTGCAGACCTAAGCCCATCTGGCTCCTCAATCTGTGCCCTCAGACACACCACAGAACACTCTTCTTCCTCATATGCTTTCATCAATCATGCAGCCACTGTCAAACTATATAATCTAAGAGCTCTTGATCTGAAAATGAAAATGCCTTCAGAAACTAAACCTATGACTTTAAATATCCTTAACTGGGACAAAAGCTCATCATTTGAACACAGATTTGATTTTTTTTACAACCCCAAATCAGGAAAAGCCAATTCAAAGAAAGCCAGTGTCTGATCAAGCTAGGTATTCTTTTTAAATAAAAAATGCGGTGTCAGGTATTAAAAATGTTTTCCTCATCACTCATCTCTGAAGCTGATTCCAAAGGAGAGTTCTTTATGTTTTGCGCAGTGGTTATATCACCACAGTCAAAGTGGCTAATTTGAAGGACAATATTCACCTGGATGCACAGATTCGGTTGTATTTGTTTTTTAGAATATTTGGCCCCTCAGACATTCCAAAAGAAACACATTTGCCCTTCAGCATCAGTCCAGACACGCACGCGTTATGTTCAGAACGACTGTCCTGAAGCACGCAGTTTTCTGCTGCAAAAGCAACGCTTTGATTTTCTTTCAGATTTTTAAAAAATAAAAACTGTGCTTTATTTATACACATCCATTTGTAGAAAAATAAATACAACAATCAAGCATTAATAATGAAGCACTGAACTGCATGCAGTACTATAAAAGGCACCCTCCAAAGGCAACTATAGATCCAAATAGGTGCACAAATACCCTCACACACAAGGGATAAAGGCACACACAGATACTACAGGGAACAGAACTCTAGAAAGGTATTCTATTTCTACATCTAGATTAGCTCCTTTGTTAAATGACTATATCCTTTCAACAAAGAAAATATTCTGCAAATTCAGAATGATTTACAGATTTTTAAAAAGCAGGCATTAACGCAGATCAGCACGATTCCACACAACCAACCTCTCTGCTTGAACTGGACTCCCCACACCTTAGTGAAGCCACAATTCCCTTGCACAAACTCCCATCCACCACCCCCCACGCACACCCAACTCCCCACCAACCTCACAGGGGTTCCTGGGCTGGTCCATGGAATCTGATGACATCACTCTCTCTTCCTTCCTGGAATTCTAAACCCTGCTGCTCTCCCCTTGCACACAGCTACCATCTCCATGGCAACCTCACCTCCTCCTGCTTCCCTATTGGCTTCATGGAGCAGGATACACAAAAAGGTTTTCCGTTCTCCCCTCACCACCCGCCCCCAAAAAATGATGCTTTCAACAGGAACCTGTGCTAAATTTAGCTACTTGGGATTCAGAGTCCTATGACTAAGAAAACACAGAGAAACGTTCTCCTTCCCACATTCCACCCTCCTCCTTCCAACCCCACCCCAAAGTGGCTGCTTCACCTCATCCTCTCTGGCCCCCAACGCAAAGCAAGTAATGGTATCTGCTCAGCATTAAAAACATCTGGACTGTCCCACATATAAGGCTGGCACAGAGAAAATTCTCACGGCCTCCTCTTCTTGCAACAAGGGGGGAAAAGAAGAGCAAAAATAAAGGTACGCATTGGTCAAAAAACCAGTTAGGACATGTCACGGACTGAGTATCAGTCTTCTGCTGTTTCCTTCCATTCCAAGCAAAGGATCCGAAACTCTGTGCCTAGAGGCAGAATTCCTAAGTCTCTAACCACTTAGAAGACCAATTCTCCCCCTATTTGCTTGATATTATTTCCTCCAGCAGAGGGAAAATAGGAGGAAGAAAAGGGGAGAGAAATGAAGTTGAAAGACTGCACACTTCAGGGACCAAACATGCTAATCCTAGAACCACAAATCCTGGGTCAAATTTTCCATCCCAGAGACTGACCTGCTATGTAAACTGAAGCAAGTTCTGACATCCCTCACGTCAAAAGAAGCTCCCACACAGGGATGTTGTAAGAATTACTGACAAAAATTAATGTAAAGTAGTTTAAGTCCCCGGGCCAAAGGGACTGAATAGAGTGTAAGCTGACATCTCAGTAGTAGTGAAATTCTTGTGGACATGAACGGAAATCAACTCTCCACAAAGGAAGAACATGCCACCTTCTAAAAAATTATCCTTTCATAATCACACATACAGCACAAAGTACACATAATTTCTTGAATCACAGAAAGCTCCCCCAAAGGTCTCCACTTCTAGTAAAATCCAGCTGATTTATGACTAGTTCTCAACTTTGGAGCTAGCCCAGCCCTTTCTTTACCTAGTCCTAACTTTAATTTTGAAACTGCCACTCACTTTCCCTAAATGACTCAATATGGACCAAGGTTTCATTTTCCAGTGCAGCTGCCCATTTCTAGGGAAATAACTTTTTCTCAGAGCCATATTTGATAGCTAAACGCTGAGTCAACCCAGTGGCCACTCATATATGACTCTAAAGGACAAAGCATTAATTGTAGGCAAGTATAAGGCTCCAAGCAGGTCAGAGCCTTATAGTATGAAAGGGACTGGATTAAAATACGACACACCCAGAAAAACTGTGTTTTGGGTTTGCAGGGCAGAGACTCTGCTCCAGGGCACCAACTCTCCAGTGAAAAAACAGACATGAAAGGAAAATGATTTCATGCAATAAGAAATAGTCATTTGCCCCAAACAGAATTTAAACAATTTGGAACTTTCAGCAAAGTCCAAACGCCCCACTAGTTAACACACAGGCATCCAGAATAAGCTTCACAACTGCTACAGAAGACAGTAAAGGACATAGCATTTGCTAAAAAACAACTGAGACTCACATGGGGAGGCGGATAAGGAGAGGAGGAGATAGAGGAGGAACACAGCGTAATATGTCCATCTCTGAAATTTCTGCTTCCTTATCTCACTCCACGTAGACTCCGTAACAAACTATTCCCTGTGCGATATCACTGGTCAGATGGTTCCACAGGCTAAATATGATGAACCCTCTTCTAACAATTCTCCTTAATACTCTTAAAAACAAACAGAAGGTCACTTACTTTACTCCACAATGGGAAGACTGAAGCACAGTTTCCCATCCAATCAACTACGGAGCTTGACTTACATTATTTATCATCATGAAATCTATCAACAGCGGCCTGGACTAAGCTGACTGCTGCAAATAAAACTATTTATGTGGCTCAGACGGTAAATGCGGGAGACCCAGGTTCGATCCCTGGATCGGGAAGATCCCCTGGAGAAGGAAATGGCAACCCACTACTGTACTCTTGCCTGAAAAATCCCTTGGATGGAGGAGCCTAGTAGGCTACAGTCCATGGGGTCACAAAGAGTCAGACACGACTGAGCGACTTCACTTTCATTTAAACACCCATTAAAGTGCACTTATCATATGCCAGAAGTTTTATATGGACTGCTATTAACTCTCAAAAATAAATAAAAAACTACAAGTTGCATATATTCTTACCTCTCTTAGCACACAGAGAAACAACAATTCCAGAGATGTCAATGTGACCATGATCATAAAACTCGGTATTTAATTTTTTTAAAAGCCAAGATTCTAACCCAGATCTGTTTGAACTCACAACCTGTGTCTTTTCTGCTTGGCCTCCCATTTATAGACAGTTGGAGGTGGAAAGCAATAGTCAGAAATCACTATGTATCTGTGTTTCCTTATATCATCAATAAAATACAGGCTGTTAACATCAAGGTCAAAGTCACAATTTTTAAATAACACTAACGACAAACTGGTTCCAAATAGGAAAAGGAGTATGTCAAGGCTGTATATTGTCACCCTGCTTATTCAACTTATATGCAGAATACATCATGAGAAACGCTGGGCTGGAAGAAGCACAAGCTGGAATCAAGATTGCCAGGAGAAATATCAATAACCTCATATATGCAGATGACACCACTCTTATGGCAGAAAGTGAAGAGGAACTAAAAAGCCTCTTAATGAAAGTGAAAGAGGAGAGTGAAAAAGTTGGCTTAAAGCTCAACATTCAGAAAACAAAGATCATGGCATCCCATCACTTCATGGGAAATAGATGGGGAAACAGTGGAAACAGTGTCAGACTTTATTTTTCTGGGCTCCAAAATCACTGCAGATGTTGATTGCAGCCATGAAATTAAAAGACGCTTACTCCTTGGAAGAAAAGTTATGACCAACCTAGATAGCATATTCAAAAGCAGAGACATTACTTTGCAACAAAGGTCCGTCTACTCAAGGCTATGGTTTTTCCAGGGGTCACTTATGGATATGAGAGTTGGACTGTGAAGAAAGCTGAGTGCCGGATTGATTCTTTTGAACGGTGGTGCTGGAGAAGACTCTTGAGAGTCCTTTGGACTGCAAGGAGATCCAACCAGTCCATTCTAAAGGAGATCAGTCCTGGGTGTTCTTTGGGAGGAATGATGCTAAAGCTGAAAGTCCAATACTTTGGCCACCTCATGTGAAGAGTTGACTCATTGGAAAAGACTCTGATGCTGGGAGGGATTGGGGGTAGGAGGAGAAGGGGACAACAGAGGATGAGATGGCTGGATGGCATCACCGACTCGATGGACGTCAGTTTGAGTGAACTCCGGGAGTTGGTGATGGACAGGGAGGCCTGGCATGCTGCAGTTCATGGGGTTGCAAAGAGTCGGACATGACTGAACGACTGAACTGAAGTGAAGTGAACTGAACTGAACTGAACAGTTTTAAACCCTGAGCAGGCACTCCATACTTATTCATTTCTTAATCTAATCCTATTAGTCTAAATTTCTGGACAAATGGCAACGATTCTACTCAGATCTTTTAAAATTAAAATTGGCTTGAGAAATTACATGCTGAAGTGAAATGATAAAACTTCAGATAACATATTCTGGAATTTAACTTTATAATATTGGAGATGAACAAAATTATCACTGGCTAATGCCTACACTGGCCCAATTATAACATCCTGATGCCGACACAGTCTCATCTGCTGGTTTTAATCTGTAAACCCTGTGCAGTCAAGATCTATATATTAGATTTATGATTTCTAAATTCTGCATATAGAACCAGAACATTTCAAAGTATTTCTCCAGGGATTCCACTAAAATTGTATCAGCTGTTAAAGGACAACGCTAAAGAGGCCAAGGTTACATGTCTGATACCCATGTGAACCAGTTAGCATCACTCTCTCCTCCTGTCACAATATGGCCTCTTCTGTAAATATACACTCCTGGGTTTACTGAAAATTTAACACAAAGTATCACTACTTCCGAAAAAAGTTAAAATGTATCTAACAGTATCAAATACTATCAGTTCAGTTCAGTTCAGTGGCTCAGTCGTGTCTGACTCTTTGCGATCCTATGAATCGCAGCACGCCAGGCCTCCCTGTCCATCACCAACTCCCAGAGTTCACTCAAACTCACATCCATCGAGTCGGTGATGCCATCCGGCCATCTCATCCTCTGTCGTCCCCTTCTCCTCCTGCCCCCAATCCCTCCCAGGGTCACAGTCTTTTCCAATGAGTCAACTCTTCGCATGAGGTGGCCAAAGCACTGGAGTTTCAGCTTTAGCACTTCTAATCTGCAGAAAACAGCTATCGTCTTTCAGAAAATATGCCCAATCATTCATCCTTTCAATACTTATTGAACCTCTACCACAGGTCAATTGATAAATCTTAAAAGGCTAGTACTAGAAGACAAATAAACAGTTATGTGTGGTATGTGACATGGTAGAGACGAATATATATGGTAAAGTGAGAGGACACGACAGACATGGGGACCTCTAGCAAGCGTCATGGGAAAGGAATTTCAGGAGTTCCCTGAGATAGGTAAGGGCCTTCCAGGGAGAGAGAATGAATTTTCACAATGGTATGGTCAGAAAACAAGATGGAAAACTTAGGTGGACTTTCAAGTATTTAACTAAGGCCAGACTGAGAGTTAAAGGAGATGACCTGTTGGGAGAAGTCAATGTAACAGGATTTTCTACCCCAACCAGGTTACGTTTTCCTAAACTGCCTTATTTTGAGTTAACTTTCAGAGTAAAGGAGGGAAATTTTTTTAATATCATGTGAAGAGTTCCTATCTTTTTAGCTGCCATGATAAAGGTCAATAAAACGCCTCTCCACAGCAAAAGAAACCACCAACAAAATGGTAAGGCAACCTACTGTACAGAAGAAGAGATTTGCAAATCATGTATCTGACAATATATAATATCAGATGAGGTTAATAACCAAAACACATAGAGAACTGTATCAGGTGCGGTTAAAATCCAAAATATATAAATAACCCATACAACTCAACAGCAAAACCACAAACAATCTGATTATAAAATGAGATGGGGATCTAAACAGACATTTTTCCAATGAAAACCTACAGATGGCCAACAGGTACACAAAGAGCTGCTCAACATTCACAGATCATCAGGGAAATGCAAGTCAAAACCTCAATGAAGTATCATCTCACACCTGCTAGGATGGCTATTATCAGAAAGACAAATTACAAGTGTTGGCAAGGATGTGGAGATAAGGGACCCTTTGTACACTGCTGGTGGGAATGTTAACTGTTGCACACACTATGGAAAACAGTATGGAGGTTCCTCAAACAATTAAAAACAGGACTACCATATGATCCAGTAATTCCATGTCTGGGTATTTATCCGAAAGAACCAAACGCACTGCACTAATTCTAAAAGAACCACATGCCCGAGTTCACTGCAGCACTGTTTACAAAAGCCGAGACATGGAGACAACCCGAGCATCCACTGACGGACGAATGGACGGAGAAAATGTGGTGTACAAATATACACACAGAATATTACTCAGCTATAAAAAGAGGGAAATTCTGATGTCTGCAACAACAAAGATGAATCTTGAGGGCATGAGGATGAGTGAAAAACTTCACACAGAGAAAGATGAACACTCTAAGATCTCACTTACATGAGCAATCTTAAACAAACAAAACAAAAAAATATCCTAACAGAGAACAGATTGGTGGTTGGGGTGAGAGATGGGTGAAGATGGTCAAAAGGTACAAACCTCCAGTTATAAAATAAATAAGAAATGGGGATGTAAACAGCATGATGACTACAGTCAATAATACTGTACTATATATCTGAAAGTTGTTAAGAGAGTATAGATCTCAAAAATTCTTATCACAAGAAAAAAATTTTGTGTGGTGATGTATGTTAACTAGCCATATTATAGTGATCATTTGCTATGTACACATATTTCAATGTTATATTTCAATTACATCTTAATTTTTTTAAAAGAATGAAGGTTAAAAGGAGGTGCATTCTTCTGAAAATGAAGTCTTTAGTGACTGAGAACATTTCATGAGGAGGTTCTTCTGTTTGTAGAGCAAATTCCCAATTTGCTGTTCTGTGAGGCAGAGTGAAAGTTTCCTTATTCCTTGCAGAGAACTGGTTTAAAACAGTGATCAGCGGAGTTGGTTCATCATTTGAAACTCGGTGGGTTGACTATTTGACAAGCATATTCACATTAATAAAAGAAGCATCTTCATGTCCATACAACATCTATAATACATAAACACATACATGCATGTGGGTACCCACAACCTAAGCATCCCAGGTGGCACAGTGGTAAAGAATCCACCTGCCAATGCAGGAGACTCAAGAGACATGGGTTCAATCCCTAGGTCGAGAAGATCCCCTGGAGGAGGGCATGGCACCCCACTCCAGTATTCTTGCCTGGAAAATCCTATGGACAGAGGAGCCTGGTGGGCTACAGTCCATGGAGTTCTAAGAGTTGGATACAAAATGAGCCACTGAACATACACACAAGCTGCCAATTTTAATAGGCAAAGGAGTAATGTATGTATGAGAGACCCTGATGCTGAGGAAGACTGAAGGCAGGAGGAAAAGGGTTGACAACAGAGAATGAGATGGTTGGATGGCATCACCAACTCAATGGACATGAGTCTGAGCAAATCCAGGGAGATGGTGAAGGACAGGGAAGCCTGGTGTGTTGCAGTCCATGGGGTTGCAAGCAGTTTACACAACTTAGCAACTGAACAACAACAACAATGTATGAGAGAGAAAAAGCAGTCTAAAGGCTTTAGCCTTTAGTCTAAAGGCTAAAACAATCACAGGTCAAAAGTGGAATCTAATTTTTAAGCAAACTTTTTACTGAAGTGACTATATATATAGAAATGGGGGGAAATAATCAGAAGTATACAACTCAGTGAATTTCCACGAAGTGAACCCACCCATGTAAACAAGTTTCTAGGTTAAAAAAAAAAAAGAACACTATCAGCACCCTGATACAGTCTATACAGTCAGCAAAAACAAGACCGGGAGCTGACTGTGGCTCAGATCATGAACTCCTTATTGCCAAATTCAGACTTAAGTTGAAGAAAGTAGGGAAAATTACTAGACCATTCAGGTATGACCTAAATCAAATCCCTTGCAATTATACAGTGGAAGTGAGAAATAGATTCAAGGGATTAGATCTGATAGAGAGAGTGCCTGATGAACTATGGATGGAGGTTCGTGACATTGTACATGAGACAGGGATCAAGATCATCCCCAAGAAAAAGAAATACAAAAAAGCAAAATGGCTGTCTCAGAAGGCCTTACAAATAGCTGTGAAAAGAAGAGAAGTGAAAAGCAAAGGAGAAAAGGAAAGATATACCCATTTGAATGCAGAGTTCCAAAGAATAGCAAAGAAAGACAAGAAAGCCTTCCTCGGTGATCAATGCAAAGAAACAGAGGAAAACAACAGAATGGGAAAGACTAGAGATCTCTTCAAGAAAATTAGAGATACCAAGGGAACATTTCATGCAAAGATGGGCTCGATAAAGGACAGAAATGGTATGGCCCTAAGAGAAGCAGAAGATATTAAGAAAAGGTGGCAAGAATACACAGAAGAACCGTACAAAAAAGATATTCACAATCCAGATAATCATGATGGTGTGATCACTCACCTACCGACAGAAATCCTGGAATGTGAAGTCAAGTAGGGCCTTAGGAAGCATAGCTAGCAGAGGTGATGGAATTCCTGTAGAGCTATTTCAAATCCTGAATGATGATGCTGTGAAAGTGCTGCACTCAATATGTCAGCAAATTTGGAAAGCTCAGCAGTGGCCACAGGACTGGAAAAGGTCAGTTTTCATTCCAATCCCAAAGAAAGGCAATGCCAAAGAATGCTCAAACTACCGCACAATTGCACTCATCTCACATGCTAGTAAAGTAATTCTCAAAATTCTCCAAGCCAGGCTTCAACAGCACATGAACTGTGAACTTCCAGATGTTCAAGCTGGTTTTAGAGAAAAGGCAGAGGAACCAGAGATCAAATTGCCAACATCCACTGGATCATCAAAAAAGCAAAAGAGTTCCAGAAAAACATCTACTTCACTTTATTGACTATGCCAAAGCCTTTGACTGTGTGGAACAAAACAAACTGTGGAAAATTCTGAAAGAGATGGGAATACCAGACCACCTGACCTGCCTCTTGAGAAATCTGTATGCAGGTGAAGAAGCAACAGTTAGAACTGGACATGGAAAAACAGACTGGTTCCAAATAGGAAAAGGAGTACTTCAAGGCTGTATATTGTCACCCTACTTATTTAACTTACATGCAGAGTACATCATGAGAAATGCTGGGCTAGAAGAAGCACAAGCTGGAATCAAGATTGCCAGGAGAAATATCAATAATCTCAGATATGCAGATGACAGCACCTTTATGGCAGAAAGCAAAGAACTAAAGAGCCTCTTGATGAAAGTGAAAGAAGAGAGTGAAAAAAACTGGCTTAAAGCTCAACATTCAGAGAACGAAGATTATGGCATCTGGTCCCATCACTTCAAGGCAAATAGATGGGGAAAGAGTGGAAACAGTGACAGACTATTTTGGGGGGCTCCAAAATCACTGCAGATGGTGCTTGTAGCCATGAAATTAAAAGACGCTTATTCCTTGGAAGAAAAGTGATGACCAACCTAGAAAGCATATTAAAAAGCAGAGACATTATTTTGTCAACAAAGGTCCGTCTTGTCAAAGCTATGGTTTTTCCAGTAGTCATGCATGGATGTGAGAGTTGGACTGTGAAGAAAGCTGAGTGCCAAAGAATTGATGCTTTTGAACTGTGGTGTTGGAGAAGATTCTTGAGAGTCCCTTGGACTGCAAGGAGATCAAGCTAGTCCATCCTAAAGGAAATCGTCCTGAATATTCATTGGATGGACTGATTTTGAAGCTGAAACTCCAATACTCTGGCCACCTGATGCAAAGAACTGACTCATTTGAAAAGACCCTGATGCTGGGAAAGATTGAAGACAGGAGGAGAAGGGGACGACAGAGGATGAGATGGTTGGATGGCATCACTTACTCAATGGACATTAGTTTTGAATAAACTCCGGGAGATGGTGATGGACAGGGAGGCCTAGCGTGCCTCAGTCTATGGGGTTGCAAAGAGTCAGACACAACTGAGCAACTGAACTGGACTGAACTGAACTGATCAGCACCCTGCAAACCCATCCAGGGCATTGGCAAAGTCACTCCTACCAGCTCACAGGAATGACTGTAACACCACAGATTCAATCTGCCTGTTTTTAAGCTTCATATAAATGAAATCACACATTATGTACTTTGGGGCTGGCTTCTTACACTCCACATCATATTCGTGAAACCGTTTCATCTGTTGAACAGAGCAACAGTTCTTTCATTGTCAATACTGTCAAGTATTCTGTTTTATAAATATAATTTTAACTTACTGAAAAATATTTTATTGCTGTTGAAAGGCAACTGTGTTATTTCTAGTTTGGGGCTATTACTAACAACACTGCTACATACATCTTCGTACATATTGTTTGGTGCACACGTGTATACACATTTCTGTTACATATAACTGGAGTAGAATTGCTCATCACAGGACACACTTACATTCAGCTTTGGTAGATAGTTCCAACTGCCTATTTTCCAAAGTTGTTCAACAAACATCCTCACTGAATTAACACCTAGTAACATCTGTCTTTTTCATTTCAGTCATTCTGGAGTTACTGTAGCAGCATCTCACTGTGGTTATTTGCTTTATCCTGACGGTTAATTTGATGATAACCACTTCAGGGGCATTTGGATATCATCTTTTGTGAAGTACCTACCTACGTACCTACGTTTCTGTTTTTTGTTTTTTTCTGGCCTGTTCAAAGATCGATTTATAGGATCTCTTTTATATATTGATTTGTAGAAGTTATTTGTATGTTGTGGATCTGAGCCAGACACCTCTTCCTACTCTGTGGTATGCCTTTTTATTTTCTTAATGGTGCATTTTAATGAAAAGATAGTGCTAAGTGATTCAATGGACATGAGTTTGAATAAGCTCTGGGAGTTGGTGATGGACAGGGAAGCCTGGTGTGCTGCAGTCCATGGGGTCGCAAAGAGTCAGACACGACTGAGCGACTGAACTGAACTGAACTGAATTCTAATGTAGTCAATCTATCATTTTTTCCTTTACAGTTATTATTCATGTCCTGGTTCAAGTAAAGAATATCATGAAGACATTCTCATAGATTTTCTCTATAAACTTTAATAAAGTATCATTTTAAATGCATATTTAAAAAATTTCCAGGCACACCATGCATATATATAAAGTGCACAACTGAAGTTTTCCTCTAAAACACACAGCAACTCTAACAATCTGTGAGTTACACACGTCACACTAAATTAAATTTACTGAGCACCTCTTACGTGCCCAGGACTGTGTTAGGTGCTACAAGAGATAAAAGCAATATATAAGAGGTGAGTCCTGACCTAAATGAATATTAACCTTTGTTGTTGTTCAGTCATTAAGTCATGCCTGATTCTCTGAGACCCCATGGACTGCAGCACACCCTGGTAGCTCAGAACTGAATATTAACCTTAGCTGGCAGCATAACACTTAAATATTAATTGTGAGGAAGGACAGATGCTGAAGCTGAAACTCCAAACTCCACCTGATGCGAAGAACTGACTCCTTGGAAAAGACCCTGATACTGGGAAAGACTGAAGGCAGGAGGAGAAGGGCATGACAGAGGATGAGATAGTTGGATGGCATCACTGACTCAATGGACGTGAGTCTGAGTGAACTCCAGGAGTTGGTGACGGACAGGGAGGCCTGGCGTGCTGCAGTCCATGGGGTCGCAAAGAGTTAGACACAACTGAGTGACTAAACTGAACTGACTGATATCAGAGCTCGAAAATAACAATCCTCCACCACCCGCAACTCTCCAAGCACATTTCTACTTCACTAAGGAACAGTGAACTGTGGTGCTGGAGAAGACTCTTGAGAGTCCCTTGGACAGGAAGGAGATCAAACCAGTCAACCCTAAAGGAAATCAACTCTGAATATTCACTGGAAGGACTGATGCTGAAGCTCTAATACTTGGTCACATAATGCAAAGAGACAACTTGTTGAAAAAGATTCTGATGCTGGGAAAGATTGAAGACAGAAGAGGGTGGCCGAGGATGAGATGGTTAGATAGCATCACCAACTCAAAGGACATGAATTTGAGCAAACTCGGGGAGAGAGTGAAGGGCAGGGAAGCCTGCATGCTGCAGTCCATGGGGCTGCAAAGAGTTGCACACAACTTAGCAACTGAACAACAAGGAACAGAAGAACAAAGAATTTCTTTATTATGGCTACTGCTTCAATGTGCTGTGCTGTGCTTAGTCACTCAGTCATGTCCAACTCTTTGAGACCACACGGACTGTAGTCCACCAGGCTCCTCTGTCCACAGGGATTCTCCACGTAAGAATACTAAAGTGGGTTGCCATGCCCTCCTCCAGAGGATCTTCCCAACCTAGGGATCGAACCCAGGTCTCCCGCACTGCAGGCAGATTGTTCACCATCTGAGCCACCAGGGAAACCCATGAATACTAGAGTGGGTAGTTTCCAGGGGAAACTGTTTTCCAGGGAAACTGCGTCACCCAGGAAACGAACAGGGATCTCCTGCATTATAGGCAGATTCTCTACCAGCGAGCTACCCAAGAAGCTCTGTTGCTTCAATGCACACATCTAAAAACCATACCATTTACCAACTTTCAAAAGTGTAGACCAAATGCCCTAGTAAGATTCAGTTCAGTTCAGTCGCTCAGCCATGTCCGACTCTTTGCAACCCCATGGAGAGCAGCACGCCAGGCTTCCTTGTCCATCACCAACTCCGGGAACTTGCTCAAACTCATGCCCATCGAGCTGGTAATGCCATCCAACCATCTCATCTTTTATCATCCCCTTCTCCTCCTGCCTTCAATCTTTCCCAGCATAAGGGTCTTTTCTAAGGAGTCAGTTATTTGCATCAGGTATCCAAAGTTCTGGAGTTTCAGCTTTGGCATCAGTCTTTCCAATGAATATTCAGGACTGATTTCCTTTAGGATGGACTGATTTGATCTCCTTGCAGTCCAAGGACTCTCTAATAACTCTAACAAGGTTAACAACTACAGTTTCAGTATTTTATAGCTTCACTACCTAAAAGAAATAGCTGAATCCAGAAATCATGCAATCTTTTCCAGAATTAAAAAAATATATCATTCTAGTTACAGAAGAATGTGGCAGAGAAGGGGAAAATAAATATATATGTATATACAAACACAGGCTTCCCAGGTGGCACAGTAGTAAAGAACTCACCTGTCAATGCAGGAAATGCAGGAGACTCCAGTTTGATGCTTCAGTTGGAGAGATCACCTGGAGTAGAAAATGGCAACCCACTCCAGTATTTTTGCTGGGAAAATTTCATGGACAGAGGAGCCTGGTGGGCTACAGTCCATGGGGTTGCAAAGAGTTAAACACAGCTGAGCACACACACACCCACGTAACTCTACACTTTTTTCCTATACTGTTTTCTAATTTTCTTGCCCACTATTACTTAACTTTTTCTTCCTAGACTTGGGGACAAAGATTACTTAAAAAGGAAAAGCCAAGCGTGACCCCTTCATAAAGATAAATTTAGGGAAGGTCAATTCCAGGATAAGAAGTTAAAGAGCCAGTAAGCCAAGTTAGATGAACAGAGAGTTTTTAAACCAGAGTCATCCAGTTTTCTTTATTCTCTTTTGTAACAAGCATTAAAATAGAATTATGCTACTCCAATACTTGGGAGAACATGTAGAACAGGAGAGAAATGAAGAAGTCTGCTAATTTTAGAGGTCAAGCTGGACCAAATGCTTCATGGCCTGGGATTCTAAGCCTTAAACATGTTTTCTGAAATGATGCAAGAATCCATTAGCAGAACTCAAGTGACGACCACAAGATAAGGTGGTTTACTAATTTATGACAAGAAGAAAAGAATACTAAGGGATTAAAACTCTTCTATCCAGAAAGCTTTCAAGTCTCTACTCTTACCTAAAACAATAGGCAAAATAAAAGGCAACTAAGAGTTAAGCTTTTCAGCAGGAACTATAATTTCCCATGATATTTATTCATTCAACAAACCTTTATGTACACCTACTTGCCTAGTTTCCATGTATACAGTACAAAACAAGGGCACAGTCCTTGCCTTCATAAGTATAGCCAAATTGGGGGAAAATATTTTAACCAAGTAAACAAAAAAATATTTAGTTACAAATTACAATAAATGTTTAAAAAAAAAATGGTGGTAGATCTACTTTAGGTTAAAGAAGGCCTCCTTAGGAAGATGACATCTAAGCTAAGAGGAAAACAATGAAAGAAGTCATCCTAGTGATCCCAACCAAACATGCCCTGGTTGATTCACCCCTATCAGTTCCAACTCACTTCTCCCAAGGTCTGTGATGACTCCAACCTCTGCCCACCCCGCAATCTAGCCCTCCATTCTGCGTCCTGTCTCTGCCTAAACACATCAGCAAGACTGCATGGTGTGGCCTGCTTGAACTGAGGACTGAACCTGGGTGCTTCTCACGCTAGACCGTATCTAGTATTTGACACATGCACAAACCAGAGAGTGGACAGCCACCAAGGTGAGTAGACGGCTCAAGGGCCCCCGTCTAGTCTTCCTCCACTCTGCCTCAGGAGACCAGGAAAGGCGTCTATCCGCCTCTAAATCAGAACCTCTGCCTTCTCACCATTTCAGAAGCAGCTTTCGTACAACTGTGTGTGAATCTATAATACCCTCATAAAAATTCCAATTAAAAAAAAGCAGCTTTTTAAGACTCAAAGTCTATGAATAGTAAACAACTGGTTCACCCCCTTCCTCTCTCCAGTGTCAGCTTTACATCAAAGGCATGAAGTTAATTAGCATGCCTAAAAAGGGCCGAGGATGATAATACAAATAAGTTTAAAAATGATCTTTAAAAAAATGTCAATCACTATATTCCCCTTAGAAAAGAATTTCTGAGAAGAGTGTAGGCCTCATATGCAACTCAGAGTGGAAGAATATATACCACCTTTGGACCCAAAATGGGCTGAACCTGTCTCTCTGACACTAGCTTTGTGACACTGGGCAAGTGCAGTCTCCCCATCTACAAATGAAATTAAGGCCACTTCATATTAAATGTGGGGTTCCCTGGTGGCTCAGTGGTAAAGAACTTGCCTGCCAATGCAGGAGACCTGGGTGGTGATGATTCCCTGGAAAACGAATCGGCAACTCACTCCAGTACTCTTGTCTGGAGAATCCCATGGACAGAGGAACCTGGTGGGCTACCATCTCTGGGGTTACAAAGAGTCAGACACAACTTAGCAACTAAACAACAACAAAAATTCATTAGTTTCAATGCTATATTGCTAAGACTCGCTGACCAGAAGGTTGACCACATGGCCTATCTTAAGAAATCCCATTTTCAAACATTATTCCCACTAACATCAAAATATTCCAGAAATGCAAATACTTTCATTTCCAAACTACATCTCCCAGACAACCTTGATACCTAAAAACTGCACAGAACTTTTTCATTTGACAATATAGTCCACATTTAGCACAGGAGAAATACGTGATCATCACATTTACAGGAAGACAAAAGGGAAACTAAAATTATGGGCAGGTCAGGAAAAGCAATGTTGTTGAGAATTTTATTCCAACATAGAATTTTACAAATTTACAAGTGCAATTCACATTTATGCAGCAACATGAATACAACAGCCAAATAGATTGGGATGAAAGTGCAAGGACCTAGATGAACCCCTGAGTCCACAGTCTGCAATCATCAGCTAGATCCAGAAGACTGAGATTCAAATACCAAGCATACATTTGAACCAAAGAGTCTTAACAGGCATCTATCTGCACGAGAAGAGGAAATCCAGCTTATACATAAAATGCTGATACAGCCCTAGGTGGAGTCTGGAAGGCCCACAAGAACGACTCAGTAGCTAGAGCTGAGCATCACCTCCTCTTTGCGCTGGTGCAGAGTGCCTGCGATGCCCTGCAGCAGCTGAGGAGCTGGCCAAACACAAGCCTATGTCAGGGCACAGAAGGAGGCGTCCTCCCGTGACAACAATGCTACCAGAGACGTGAGCACAGGATACCTTTCTGTCTCTACTGGGGTTTAAAGTCACTGTCAAACTCACCCTGTGGCACACAGCCAGAGAGGGCCAGGGATACTCAGTTTATAATGTAAACAAACCACGTATTATTCTGAACCCTTTGGAAAGGATGCTGGGATTGAAAAAATTGAAAAATGGAGTTGGCTTGGTTTTCCCTGTCTGCTTCACGTTCTCATGTTCCCAATACCCACTTCCAGCAAACAGCTCCCAGGTCCAGAAAAAAAGCCTTTCAGCATCTGTCTTTAATTTGGCCGTTCCACCCTCCTCCCTCCTTCCTCTTCCTTCCTCTCCTTTCCCCTCCCCCTCCTCCCCATGGCTCCCACCCCATAAGGAATATATATGTCCCCATATATATTCGGAGAAGAGATTAGAGAGGAGAAAACAAACAGAGAAGAGATTAGAGAGGAAAGGAGACGAGGATGGGGAGATAAACGGGGCAGGAGAAGAGGGTAGTTCACAGAAGGAGACACAAAGATAGCCCGAGATGGCTGCTCACAAGGCCCCGCGGTAAGGGCTGTTTCTGATTAGGTGAGTACAATTGCCGAGCTGCACAGGAAGTGCTCAGGGGGCCCTCTTGGTCTGCCCCATCCCAAACACACTGAAAACCTTTGTACTGGAGCAGGCCCATCTGGAATCAGTTAAGACCAGGCTCCTAGCAGGCCTTTCCTTTTTAAAAAAAAAAAAAAAAACCCTCTCTAAAACCACTAGGCTGAGCTTTCCCGCCTGCAACTTTCTCATCCCTTCCCCCCAAGTCACCCTTTAGAGAACAATTCTCCAGTTCTGGGGTCACCACACACAAAAGAGGCATATAAGAACATAATGTATTCAGAGACCCAGCATCCTCCCCCAGCCCAGAGGACCAGAGCCTCCCCCCAAAACTGCCAGAAAATTACAGAATTCGTGAAACTAAAATCCCTTTTTACACAATTTTGGGATTTTTTTTTTAATGTTATTTTTGGGAATCCAAAGTGGCCTACTTTTTCCTTTATGCATTTAAATGAAGCATGCATTTGATGAAACTTTTATCTTTTTGTCCTGTCTTCTAAATCATGCAAAAAGCAGAGAAAGAGAAACTTTGGGATAGTTATAGCATTCAAAAGGGGAAAAGGTTTTGTACTTACATTCCTAAGCTAAATTGCCACTATTCGTTTCTGCACAAAGTCGGGTTTTACTGATGCTATTAACCAAAAAATTAAAAAAATAAAAATAAAACAGGCCTTCTCTGGTAGAGTGATAAATGCCCAGAACTGGGACTTGGCAGACCTGGAGGACAGTCTTGGTGGCCGACTAATTCTTGTGGCTAGGAACTAGTTGACCTTTCTGGGTCTCTATTTTGTCTCTGGTAAAATATGGAGTTGAGGAAGGGTCTCTAAGATTATGTCCAGCACCACTACCCCCTCAAATTCCACATACCTAACAAAAATATGAGTACATATACAATTAGCCTCCAGCTTCACCTAGGAATCATACCTTTAGGGTAAATTTTTTTTTTTTAATTGTCCCCAAAGGCTTTACAAAGCTTCCCAGGTAGCTCAGTGGTAAAGAATCTGCCTGCCAATGCAGGAGATGTAGGAGACGCGAGTTCGATCCCTCGGTCAGGAAGATCCCCTGGAGGAGGAAATGGCAACCCATTCCAGCATTCTTGCCTGGAAAATCCCATGGACAGAGGAGTCAAGGGGGCTACAGTCCATGAGGTTGCAAAAAGTTGGACACAACTCAGCACATACACACACAGGTCAGACGGAAAGGAGTTAGGTAGGTATGTGGTGGGGGAGAATGGGCTGAGCCTCAGCTAGATGTACTTCTGGCTCTTCTATGAACCACATTCCTGTCTTCACTTTGCTTAGTGATAGCATAACCAAGGCAGAGGATAAAAAGTTTAAAGTCAAGTACCAGGCTAGTCATCTGGGCCCAGCAACCTGATTGGAGAAGTATGGCATGAAGACCTGGAGAATCAGATTCACAAGCTACTGAATTAGCACTCTGTCCTTTGTGCTTAGTTTAGAAGCTGCCTGTTTATTTAATTGATCTCAACAAATATTTATTGAATCTACCAAGAAGACCAGACTCTCTGGGCAATCCAAAACAGAATCAGAAACTGCTCTCTCCTCAGGAAATTTATAATCTACAGAAGAGACACAGAAATGTTTGGACATAATTGTAGTTCCAGACTTGATAACCCTGGGGTAATTATATAGTATTGTGAAAGATCCCTGACTGCTACTTCCTCCGAGTGCCTCATTCTCTTATCTCTTATCTGCCTCCTTCTGCTCAAATGTTAAGAGGGTTCTAATAAATCTGAAAATTATCAAAATTACTTCACCGTGAAACTGAAAAGCTAGCATTATAAACTGCCTAAACTTATCACAGGGTTCAATAAATGTTAAATAAGTCGTTTGTACCCAGAGAGAGAAGGGCTGACCTATACAAGCCATGCCCCAATCCTCGCTGACACCAGCAGAGGAGCACTGAAAGCTGTCTCAACAGTCACACTCAAGACAATCCAGAACCCAGTCTTGACCCAAGCCTGGGTTCCGGGGATTAAAAACCTGCAGAGCAAGTGAAAGGTTTGCAACAGAACTGTCACAGGGCACAGCCTTGCCCTCGGCCAAAACCAGAATGGCAGGAGTTACTATAGACCACAGGTAAGAGATGTGTGCCATGCAGGATCACCAGCCTTCATCTCATGTCAATGCGAACAATGTTTCCTCACAACTAAAACTGGACAAACAAAGGTCCAGTCAGAGGGCCTATTCCGCCATTTCATAAAAAGACTCCCACAAAACTGATACTTGTTTCCTTAACCTCATATCCTAGGTAACCTGAAGGACGTAGATTCCTTTTCCTGGGCCATTCATCAGGGTACCCCATTCTGGGCCAGTTCCCTAGAAACATACTCCGGACAGTGAGTTAATGTTCCCCCTTCCCTGAACTGGCAAGACTTCAAAGGCATGCAGAGAGAAGGAAGAATCTGTGACCCGGGGCTCCAGAAACAGCAAGGTCACATTTCCTCCTGAAACAAGTTGAACTGCCGGAGATGCGTCTAAGGGCCCTGGCCCACACCCTCAACACTAACACATTTCGAGATGGATGCAGAGCACTTGGCAGCTCAGCTGACTCCTGACCAGCTCTGAACAAAACTGGACCAGTCAGGATTCTTCATGGCAAACAGCCACAGAGGGGGCCAATCAAAGCTGGCCTTGCCAAAACACCGCAGCCTTTTCCTTAAAGGGAAAACACTTCAAGGTGAGTGTTCATGTATGAGTATGTAGTTGTGAAGAGAGAAGCAGGTTTGAGATTTTCTGAATTCCTACCTTTGGTTAGCTTTATATCTATAAATTCCTTTTCCTATATTTGTTCTCCTCTACAACAACACCAGCATTGCTGCAGACAGTAATAAAAAGCAGGTAAGGGCTCTACAGAAAGGTGGCCACAATCCAAACACTGCATTTGTCCACAGGAAGCACAGGATCCACCATCATCTTAGCAGAAACCTGACAGTCACCTTCCACTACTTCAGGACAAGGTCTAGAGCCTTCTCCCAGAGTCTCCCGAGACCCTCACCTTCCCCTCCTGCCTCTTCCCTTCAACTGACCCTGTCCCCGCTCCTGCCTCTTCCCCTTCTATTGACCCTGTCCCCGCTCCCGCTCAGAACTCAAGAGTCAGCTAAAACGCTGCACCTAACTGCCCACTGATGCAGTCTCACTAACAGGCAGCATGGCACAGTACAGGCTTCTCAAACTAGCCACAGTGACCCTTTTCTTTTCATAACCCCCAAACCATCAATAGAATGGTACTTTTGTAATAATGCAATAAAATAAGCTAAAAGAAACAGTGAAATTACGGACATGTACACATTGCCATATTTATGCTATATTTAAAACGGATAACCAAGAAGGACCTATTGTATAGCACAAGGAACTCTGCTCAATGTTATGTGGCAGCCTGGATGGGAGGGGAGTTTGGGAGAGATTGGATACACGGATATGTATGGCTGAGTCTGTTCACTGTTCATCTGAAACTATCACAACATTGTTAATCAATACAATACAATATAAAAAGTTTTTTAAAAGAAGACAAACTATGCCTAAAGATGAAATTTTTAAAAAAAATGAAGACATAAAATAAAGCCCAATTGTTTTAATTATTAGACTCAACACTCACATACGAAATGTTATGAAAAGTCAATGTCGTGTAATAACCTATGATGGAAAATAGGTTATTTTTCCATAATAATCTATTATTAGATTATTCAAAAATAATATATATGTGTTTATCTAACTGAATCACCTCACTGTGCACCTGAAACATTGTTAAGTCAACTATACTTCAGTAAAATAAATACACATATAATGTTATGAAAGTTTCCACATACTCACCATCAAGCTCTGTCCCTGTCCTGTAGTGAGTTTGTAAACCAACAGTGGACTAACACCAGTGCTCAAATTACACTGATCAGCAATGGCACAGTAATAAAAGAACGCGTTTTGACACCACCCAGTCTTAGGGAGGAAGCCCATCCACCAGGTATGTGACTTTGGATCTATCATTTAATTTGTCTCAATTTCTGTATTTATAAAATAAAAATGTAGTATCAACAAATACTTTGCAGGATTATGAAAGGATTAGGAAAATGTAATGGCAAGGAGCACAGCACAGTGCCTGAATTAGACTAGGACTCCAATACTATTATTATCAGGCTTTCCCAGGTAGTCCCCAGGTATTTCCTTTCATCATTCTCTTTTAATCAAAAGGCAATTCCAATTCCAGTAAATCCTAACCTTGGGAGCTACTATTATCATAACTAACTGTAACTAGCAAAAGCCAAACCTATGATTTCTTATTGTCTTTAGCATCCTTTTCTCTTTTCATGTCAGGAAGAACCAAACATTCCTGTTGTGCCAAAAAATACATTCCCATTTGATTTCTAACATTTTCTGTTTAATCCAAAATATATTACAGTTTGATTTATGGTAAAACTCATAGCAGCTCCATCACCAATTCTGCCATCATTCCAGCTTTCTTAATATGTTTTACTGAATACTGAGTAGATACAAGGAGAATATTTATAAATTATGTAAAGGATATAAAGAATAACAAAACCATGTCACCCAGCTTAACATTCTCATTTTCTCCCATCCACCCCCTACTCAGTGTGCTGCCCTTCTTTATAGCTGTTCTTAAAGATCTTAGTGTAAGGCCCAGTTCCTCAGTAAGTGGGCTTCCCGGGGGCACAGTGGTCAAGAATCTGCCTGCCAGCGCAGGGGCCGCAGGAGACATGGGTTGGACACCTGGGTTGGGAAGATCCCTTGAAGGAAGAAATGGTGACCCGCTCCGATATTCTTGTCTGAAAAATTCTAAGGACAGAGGAGCCTGGCGGGCTATAGCCATGGGGTGCAAAGAGTCGGGCATGACTGAGTGACTGAGCACACGCACACACAGCTTCAGTAAGTGGCGTCCTCTCTCTAAGCCTCTCTCTCACCTACCACATGAAGCTCCCTGTTTGACTTCATTTAGGTTTAACACTCTCCATGGTAACCCCCTGGCTCCTCTGAGGCTCCTCACCCTTCTACTGTAGACAGTTCTAACAGCCATCCTCCCACCCCTGAACTGGTTATACTGAATTCTCCTACCAAAGGCCCTGGCTACCACCACCACTCTTATTATTCCCTCAGCTCTTCCTTCCTTTTCACAAGCACCCTTTGGTCCTTTCGCGGAGGCAATTCCATATGATCCTCCAAGATCCCCACTTCCTCTCAAGTCCAGATTCATCCTCTTACATATACTTCTCTGGTGTATTCACAACAGGGAGGCTCTATGGAAAGCCCCAAAGAATCCAATCCAACATTCTGATGCACTAAAGAAACTATGTTTATCACTTATAATAACAGAATGGGAGAAAATATTTGCAAACATGTATCTGACAAAGGACTGGTAACAAGAATATATAAAGAACTCTCAAAGTTCACCAAGAAAGCAACCAACTCAATTTTTAAAATGAGCAAAAGGTTTAACAGACTCATCATCAAAGAGATATGAATGGCAGCCATGCTTCCCTGGTGGCTCAGACGGTAAAGCATCTGCCTGCAATGCGGGAGACCTGGGTTCAATCCCTGGGTCAGGAAGATCCCTGGAGAAGGCAGTGGCAACCCACTCCAGTACTCCTGCCTGGAAAATCCTATGTATGGAGGAGCCTGGTAGGCTACAGTCCATAGGGTTGCAAAGAGTCGGACATGACTGAGCAACTTCACTTATTCAAAT
Organism: Capra hircus; assembly: GCF_001704415.2. Classification (NCBI taxonomy): domain Eukaryota; kingdom Metazoa; phylum Chordata; class Mammalia; order Artiodactyla; family Bovidae; genus Capra; species Capra hircus. The sequence goes on from NC_030812.1 coordinate 72,821,027, forward strand.
GAAGAGCTGCTCAACACCACTGGAATTTAGAGAAGTACCAAGTAAATTCAGGCTTCCCTGGTAGCTCAGCTGGTAAAGAATCCGCCTGCAATGTAGGAAACCCCGGTTCAATTCCTGGGTCAGGAAGATCCCCTGGAGAAAGGATAGGCTACCCGCTCCAGTATTCCTGGGCTTCCCTGGTGGCTCAGATGGTAAAGAATCTGCCTGCAATACAGGAGACCTGCAATACACCCTGGAGGAGGGCATGGCAACCCACTCCAGTGTTCTTCCCTGGAGAATCCCCAAGGACAGAGGAGCCTGACGGGCTGAAGTCCATCAGGTCCCAAAAAGTTGGATGCAACTGAGCAACTAAGCACACACCAAGTAAAACCACAAAGAGACAGCACTACATACCTAATGGAGTGACTCAGATTAAAAAAAAAAAAAGAAGAAACTAACAATATCAGATGGTGTAAAGAATGTGGAGCAACTGGAACTCTCTTATACATTGCTGATAGGAATGCAAAAATGGTAAGATGCTCAGTTTAGCAGTTTCTTAAAACATTAAACATATACTTAAGGTATGACCTGGCAATCCCATCCCTATGTATTTACACAAGAGAAGTGAAGACATATATCCACACAAAAATCTATAGACAAATATTTATTGCAGTCTTATCGATAGTTGTCAAAAGCTGGAAACAACCCAAGTGTCCATCAACTGGTGAATGAAAAAAAAACTGCGGTATAGACATGAATAACTAAGTGCTCAACAATAAAAAGGAATGAGTTACTAATCCATAAAACAGCATGCATGAAACGCACAACACAGAGTGAAAGAAGCCACGCCTCCAAAGACCACACAGTGAGCAGAGCTCAGATCAGTGACTGCCAGCAGCTGGGGCAGAAGGAAGCCCTGAAAAGAAAGGCACCCGAGGGAACTTTCTGTGGCAGTAAAAGTATTCTGTATCTTGACTATCTAAGGCTATCACTACATGCCTATATTGCATTTGGCAAACCGATAGAAATGTATACCTTAAAAGGATGAATTTTATTGCATATAAATTATACTTCAATAAACAAACAAAAAATACATAATCTCCCTCAGAAAAGAATAAGAGCTCGCCTCCAGCATAGAGGAGTTAATGCAATAGGTAAGGACCTGGGTGGGGTAAGGAGGTGAGGAATCTGAAGAAGGCACAGGCCAGCAGGCCCAGAAGCCGAGAACGCAGGGCACCTGGGGGAAGGGGGGAGCCACCAGGAAGGCTGGGAACGGGAGGGAACACTGGGAGGCCAGTGGAAGGCGGAGCAGAGAACCCACTGGCTAAGGCCATGAGGAGCGGGATGAAGAGCTGGAGAAGACAGTCACACCAAGCAAATAAGTAAAATGAAGTAAGTAAATATACCGAGGATAAGAGTAACCCAATTTTCTCCCTAATTGGGAATGTATTTCCAATAATGGAAAGAGGTTGGCTGGATTTAAGATGGAGTTATAGATGTGAACTTTGGTTTTTACAATATAAATAAAACTCAAGGTTTTATAATATAAAATACATAATATATACACACCTATAAACATCATACATTTGCACATACTACATATATATACAGAGAAATCTAGAGATAATTACAGATGGACATGGATGGTGTGTGTGTGTGTACATATTTACTTACATATATTTTCTAGCTCTGTCTGCTGAGAGAGCCAAGAGGCAATGACACCCCAGTAGCACCCAGACTATGGTTTCTAACCTCTCTCACCCACTTAAAAGAACCAAGCCTCCTTGGAAATGGCTGACTCCAGGGCTAGGGCAGGAAAAGTATAAGATAAGTTTGGAAAATCTTCTTGTGCCAGAATGTCAAGAGACACTGAAGAAGCCAGTATAAAATGGGTCCTACTGGCCACACTGGGAACAGCCTGAAGATTAAGAACAATTACAGAAATGGATTTCAAACCACAGAACACAGTAGGAATCCATGAGTTCATACTGACAGAAATAAACAAGTAAAGGAAAATTCTTCCTTATAGTACAATGGCAACTGATAAATATAGACAGACTGATAGAGAATCACAATTTGGCAACTACTACAGAAGTGGCTGGTTCAGGATGTTAGATAGCGCTCTGATGAGGAATAGGCTAGTGGTATAACCTCAAAGTATCTTGCCACAGATAATAATCACTAACTGTAAGAGAAAAACTGGTGAACCTAGTGTGGAGAAACCTGGCAAACACCAAATAAACCAGGAGATCAAGGCTAACATCACGGGTGGTAGGACGGGCACACACGGCCTGCCTCCAGGTCTGACGCTCTGGGGAGAGCACAGCCTGTCTCTGTGCCATTCCTGCCGGAAGTGACATGAACTGCTGCCATGGAGAACCAGACAGAGACAGACCTAGACACGCCAAGAATGTCAAGGACATGAAAGAAAGGCAAAGGCTAAAGAACTGTTCCAGACTGAAAGACTGAGGAGACACTAAATGCAACACACATTCCCAGACAGGGTCCTGGACCGAAAAGGAAAGAGACATGACAGGGACAACTGGCAAAATGCTAATGGGGCCATGGATGGATGGTAACGTATCAATAGTGATTTCCTGATTTGGAGAGTTATATACCGGTCATGTAAGCAAGTCCTATTTGGGGGAATACACATCGAAGTGTTTGGTTCACAAAAGTTCAGAAAAGGAATAATGATACAGGGTATATGTACACATACACACACATATAGGAAGGGTGGGCAATGAACCAAAAGCAATAAATTACTAACAACTGGGGAATCTGAGTAAAAGGAACATTGGATTTTTTAGTTTTTGTTTTGCAAACTTTTCTCTAATGATGAAATTATTTCCAGATAAACTATCAGAGAAAAATAATAGCCACCTACTGCCCGGAATTGTGCAGGGTGCAATAATTTTTATCCTCACAACAAAAGCTGATCTTAAAGCTCAGAAGGTTAATACCTGGTCCAAGGTCCTCTAGCTAACAAGTGCTGGACCCATCCTAACCAAGGTCCACAAACTCTAAAGCCTTCAATCTTCTACCACACCATGCTGCCTCATTCCACAAACAGGTAACCACTGTTTACCGAGAGACATGCCAGCATCTGTACTGATCACTGAGAATGTGAAAAGAATCAGACCATTCCGCCCTCAAGGTATTCAGCCTAAAAGACACAGACTTGTGAAGTAGTAAAGGGTTATAGGCACTGTCTGTCATTACTTGTCCAGCTGGCCCTCACTCTACCCCAAATACAGTATGACCCATTAGAGGGTGGAAGGTAACTTTTGAGATGTATAGGACAAAGAGACCATGGCCACGTGGGGTAGGCTTGGGCCACACGAGGGAGCGGTCCCTACCTGACCACAGACACACACACACACTCCCTCACTCACTCTCTCTCTTACACTCCTTTTCTCTCCCTCTACTCCCTCCCTCCTCCAAGGCCTGAACTGCCCAAAAGAAAAAAAGGGGGAAGGGGAGCAGACATCCAAGTATAATTAAGGAGTCTCAAACTATTCTTCCCCTTAGGTTTTCATCATCCCCAGAGGCAGTCTGTGTTTTGTTTAAAGGGGTCCTTTTAATAATGAGTAGTAGCTGTGGTGGGACTAGAGCTGCTTGGCCCAGCGGACTGGAAAGGATTACTGCCAAGTCATACCCTTGCTTTCCAGTGGTTTTCTACTCAAGAGCAAAAAACAACTCTTGTGTGTGAAAGAGACCGAAAGTCTGAATCTCTACCAAAGAACGAGAATCAGGTTCATGAGGATCCCAGCTGCGCTGACTCTGAAAGCCCAATTTATCCCCACAGGAAGTGGGTTTTACCATCAATTATGTGCAAATTAAGTGGTTTTCTTTCCTGGTTATAAATCAAGTGAGGGAGGGTGTGTGCAGGCGGGGGAGGGGGAGAGGGTGGAGGGGTGAGGGGGTGGAGGGGTGAGGGGGTGGAGGGGTGAGGGGTGAGGGGGTGGAGGGGTGAGGGGGTAGAGGGGTGAGGGGTGAGGGGGTGGAGGGGTGAGGGGTGGAGGGGTGAGGGGGCAGGTGCTGCTCTTGGTACACAAAAGCTTGGGTTCAGACCACACATCGCCTAAGTCAAGGGGAGGGGGGAGGCACAAAATGCACACTGGTTACACAACAGTACAAAGGACAGTCACTGCCCTCAGAAAACTTACTTTTAGCAGGGGACAGATAAATTTTTAAAAAGAGTACTGTGGAAAATCTGGAAAGAATACCTTCTAGATTGCAATAGGACCAGGATCAGGGAAGGCTTCCTTGAAAAGGGATCACCACTGAGATGAGATCCAAGGAACAAAAGTGGACTGAACTGAAATTGCCAGGTCTCCACATGTATGTGTTTTATTTGCTGGAGAATTTTCTGAGAAGGCAGGTAAAAAGAAATATAAGAAAATTATGTGTAAAAGCAAAGAGGGAAAAGAAATAGCAAGTGATGCCATCTTGTTGGGACATAAATACAAAGAAAGAAGCCTGGGAAAGATTTTTAGTAGTTTCATAATAAATATTTGATCACAACAATTCTATGGTAGTTATTATTAGCTTCAGTTTACTGAGGCTTGAGAAAATTTAGGTCAATTGGACAGAGTCACACAACAAATGAGGGGCAGATTTGCTGTAAAACCCATCCTCTCTTTCTCTTCCACTCCCCTGAGAGTTTTACCCAGAATGTGGCTAATTCGTTGGATTTCCAGACAAACCACCTATTCCCTGGATATTCAACCCTTGCTATTTAACACTTTAAAAATCCAAACAGTCACCAAAGTTAGTGTTAGCTCCATTGAGAGGACAATCCTTCAGTTCAGTTCAGTTCGGTTGCTCAGTCGTGTCCAACTCTTTGCGACCCCATGAACCGCGGTACACCAGGCCTCCCTGTCCATCACCAACTCCCAGAGTTTACCCAAACTCATGTCCATTGAGTCGGTGATGCCATCCAACCATCTCATCCCCTGCCGTCCCCTTCTCCTCCTGCCCTTAATCTTTCCCAGCATCAGGGTCTTTTCAAGTGAGTCAGCTCTTTGCATCAAGCGGCCAAAGTACTGGAGTATCAGCTTCAACATCAGTCCTACCAATGAACACCCAGGACTGATCTCCTTTAGGATGGAATGGTTGGATCTCCTTACAGTCCAAGGGACTCTCAAGAGTGTTCTCCAACACCACAGTTGAAAAGCATCAATTCTTCGGCGCTCAGCTTTCTTTATAGTCCAACTCTCACATCCAAACATGACTACTGGAAAAACTATAGGCTTGACTAGACGACCTTTGTTGACAAAGCCATGTCTCTGCTTTTGAATATGCTATCTAGGTTAGTCATAACTTTCCTTCCAATGAGTAAGCGTCTTTTAATTTCATGGCTGCAGTCACCATCTGCAGTGATTTTGGAGCCCAAAAAAATTAAGTCAGGCACTATTTCCACTGTTTCCCCATCTATTTGCCATGAAGTGATGGGACCAGATGCCATGATCTTAGTTTTCTGAATGATGAGCTTTAAGCCAACTTTTCACTCTCCTCTTTCATTTTCATCAAGAGGCTCTTTAATTCTTCTTCAGTAAAATCTAGTAATACTCGTTTTTTGTTTTCACCAATGCAGATTTCAATACAAAAAAATAAAACATTTTCCCCCTTATGCTGCAGAGACTTCAAAAGCTTAAGGCAGCAGTAAGAAGACAGCCCACGCAGAATTCATTGTATACTACGTAATGCACAACACATCAGCATCTATTTTATCTGGCAGCAGGAAGAGATATAAGTTAGGGCCCCACAATTATCCCTGTAGAAAGGCACAGCAAAGGGAATGCAGGCATAACAGCTACAATAACAGTAACACAAATAGCCATCTGTACTTGGAGCCAGTCACGCCAAGAGCTCCCAACCACCCACACCCCTCATGCCTCCTCTCCCCCCATGCAGGTGGGCCAATTCCTTGCTGTTCTTCTCCATCCCACATAATTCCACAGGAAGAGAGACTCTGCTGCCAGGAGTGGGAAGCAAAGTAAGCTGCTGTACTTCTGAACACAAAAGCCCAAAAAGTAATGGTCCTACCTCCCTACCCTGCATTCTACCCATTAAAGCAGGATTTCCTTATTTCTTCTAGAACTGTCTAAAACACAGAGACTTGTAGCTCCCCTGACAGCCCCCAGGTCCCGTTCTGTGACACTCTCCCACCCCAGTTAGGATGGGTACCCTCTCCTCTATACCCACACCTACTCCCCTCTGCACTGAGCACATCACAGGTCTGCCTGGGATCAGTCTCCCTATCACACCAAGAGCTTCCAAGGACAGGGGCTGTCCTTCAGTCTGCCTCTCTGCACATGGGCAACAGATAGCACAGTGCTGGCCGTACAGGGGCTGAATTAGGTTCCCGGGGTACATACAAGGACTGCAGAATGAAACGGGAAGTGGGCAGTGGAAAAGGAAACGGTTCAACAGTAATCTGAGGTCTGAGGATCCAGGATGTCTGAACAAACAACATGGTACATACAGTCTCTACACTAGACCGATATGCTGAGTGCAAACTACATTAAAAAAAAAATCAGCCTTTCATTGTCTTTAATAGAGTGCTCTAGAACAGAAGATGCCACAAAGAGTATCATTTAAAGAAAGAAAGAAAGACCCTAACTAACCATAATTATTAGTGTGTCCCTCAAATCAAAACAGCAATAAGAGAGTGTAGCCTACAAACAACGAGCACAGCCCTACCACTCTGCCCCAGTTCCTAGCACACACAGCTTTTCAGGGTTCTTTGGGAGGGGGGGTGGGGAGGTACTTTTTGCCCACTGCTTCCTCTTACCTTCCCCACTCTCCCTTCCTCCTACAACCTACCAAAGAAAACAATGACTATACTGCAATACCCAAGAACCTCCAGAAAGATACATCTCCCCAGTTCTGCTAAGCTCTCCTTGAGGGCTGCTGGCAAGATAAGCAATTTGTTCCCAATTATAGCAGACTTCATCTGGGTGATGAATGTACTCAGCAATTCAACAAAGTGCTGGAAACAATGGACGATCTCAAAACCAGGCTCTGGCAGCACATTCCCAATCTGCCTGCAGCTCCACACGACTGCAGGGTTTAACCAGACTCTTCTTTTTCTATAACCCATCAGCCACTTCCTCCCCCAGGGACATCTGCTCTCCAGTATTCCTTACCCATTCTACTTGTCAAAATCAAACAGAACCTGCTAGAGAGCTAAGACGGGAAAAGGATCTAATAAGGTCCCAAGGTTGTTTCAGTTTAAACCCTGTGGCCATACTTTGCTTGGATTTTTTTTTTCCTACCGAACAAAAATTACAGTAATTACCTTAGAGAGGTGCCAGTTTTCACTAGATTTTACTTGGAATCATTGTAATGAGATAGCTGAGACGAAAGCCACCTCAGAAGTAATCTCATCATAGCCTCCCTTTTCACAGAGGGAGAAAGGCTCAGAGAAGTTAAGAACTGCTGAAGTAAGTTACACAAAGGAATTCCCTGTAATGTCAGATCCTAAAATGCAAGAGTAGGGTCTAATTCATCTCCAGGGCCGACACAGTGCTCAGGGCTTGACAAATGGCTGGTGAACTGAACCAAACAAACACAACTAATTAGTCACAGGACTATGACCCCATGACATTTGACTTCAAGTACACTGTGTTCTCATCATCTGTGACTAGAAAGCTAGGATCTATGGATGGTGGTTTACACACAGCAGACTCTATGGAATTCAGGCTCTCTCCTTCCCCAACCACCAGGTACACTCCCTTCATCTCTGACACCATTCGAAAGATTTCCAACCTCTTTACGTTCCAACTGTTCCAAAAAACATACACATTTCTAAACCGATTTCCTAAAATATCTTCCACTCGGATACTTTTAATTCTCTTCAATTGCCCTCTTAATCTCCTTAATGACTATCCTCTTTGGGATTCCTCCACATGTTTTTAGCCAACCACAACCTGTCTCACCTCCCATGTCAGCCCCTCTAAGCCAAAGGTTCTCAACTTTGACTGCATACCGAAGTCACCTGGGGAAGTTTTCATAAAACTACTGATTCCTGGGTCCCTCCCTCAGAGTCCCTGATTTCATTGGTCTGGGTTTCAGTTCAGTCCAGACAGCTCAGTCATGTCCCATTCTTTGAGACCCCGTGGTCTGGGCTGGGTATGGCCTTTAAATAAGCTCCCTAGGTGACTCTAATCCACAGCTAGCTAACTCTGAGAACTTCTGCCCTGCATCCTCAGAAATCCACCGCCTGGTCCATTATATACTCCAAAAATAACTACTGCTGACTGTCCAAGACTTGAAAAATGTTAGACTGCCCTGTGCCTGGCACACATGCTGCTAGACAAAGGGTACCTTAGAATCATGCCCTGGATTCACATCTGTTTGATAATAAAAATGCTTTGGTAAATGTGTCGGCAAAGCCCTATAAATCACTAATGATGATGAATGGCCAGATCCTGCTAAAAGACTACACAGGGGAAAAAGCTGTATTGGAGTTTTCTGACTCAGAAACACATTTAGTTTCTGATCTTTTACCAAGAATTCAAGGTCCTTCAAATCCAAATGGTCTTTTGGTATGAAAAACAGCCTTCTGTGGCCAACCCCAAAGAAGCACAAGATACGTCATCTATTTTCATGCCTCCATGCTTCGGCACATATCAATCTCTACTTGCTTGAAAAACTCCTATTCATTCTTCAAAGTCCAGTTCAAATGCCTCCTTTAGTCATTCATTCAACAAATCCTGAGAATCTACTAAGTGGCAGGCATTTTTCTAGGCTCTGGAGAAACAATGTTGAACAAGACATAGTCACTAGTCTCACAGGAGTAAACAAGGAGACAAATTAAAATAATTCCAGATGGTGGTTAAGTGATATGAAGAAAATAAAATAACATACTATCATAGAGTAATGATAGGTGGTAACTTTCCCCAAAGGCAGACTCACTGTATCTCAAGACCACATCAAGAACAAGGGGCTTTACCATATTCCACACTCCCAGCGTGCACTCTTAGTACATACACAATGAATATCTTCAATGAATAAAAAACCCAGGGTAAGGAAAAAGGTAGAAGTTTAAAAAAAAAAAGTTTCATAATCAACTAAGAGTTAAGAGACATGAACCCTCACCTGAGTTGGTGATGGACAGGGAGGCCTGGCGTGCTGCGATTCATGGGGTCGCAAAGAGTCGGACACGACTGAGCGACTGAAGTGAAGTTTCTCCCACTAACTACAAGATTTGGGGCAAGGCCCTTCCTCCCTTGTATAAAATAAGTAGACTGGATTAGACTGGGGCTGTAACACTCCCCCGAGGAAACAGGGAAGAGAAGCATGCAGGCAGAGCCCTGTAGTGGTGGGGCCAGCTGTTTCCAAAGCCCCAACAGAGTGGCCCTCACAGGACCCCAGGGCCAGTATGGCGGAGAGAAGCCAGAAATCTGTGTTTCATGTGAGCTCTGCCAGTGTTTAAATATTGCATCCAAATGTCTTTAAAATACTGTGATAGGCAAACAAAACCCCTTGCAGAAGGGTCAGGCCATAGACTTACAGTTTGCAACCTCTATACTAGATCGCCTCTGAGTCCTTCCTAGTTAACAGTCCGTGGCTCTAGAATGAAATATGTCCTTGCAGGAAAACACTAAAGAAGACACAACAGGATTAGAGGACAAAAAGAGAAAAGAACACACGTTTCTACTTGTGTTCTACTAAGATCATAGAAGAGCCTTCTTCATAATTCATCCGTCAGTAAATCCTCATTACTTGGAAAGAAAATTTTGCATCCTGGACAATAAAAAAGACTGACCCCAGCCTTCCTTTAGGTTATAAGAGCTACACACATGTGCTTAATAAATATTCCTATCCCAAGCAGTCAGGAGTGCCTAAAGAGGCACAACTCATGTGCACACACACAGACACACACACCCCACAAAGCAAGGAAATCAATTATGCTGAAGACTGGCAAGATGCCCCAAAGACGCAGCAGGAATTTGATACGAACAGCGGGATGAGGAAGGAGAATGAATAATTCAGTCTCCCTGATTCACTTAACCAAGTGCTGTCAGGCCCAAGCTGAGGCCCACAGCTCTCCGGCTGGGCTCCTTCATCTGCAAGCAACATGAGCTTCTGTCTGAATGGAAAGCCAACCATGCTGGCTCAGAGGTGGGAGAGGGAAGACACGACTGACTGGCACCCAGAATGAGTCACGTTCTCTTTCTTTGCCCAATTCATCACAAAGACCACACTTGAAAGCGAACAATGTTTTCACACTGCCATTAGCAAAGGAAAAAGAACATGCATATTTTATTCATGCCCACCCTCTTCAAGGAGGCCTCCATTAGACAAGAAAGCCAAAGGAAATAAGATAATGGGGAAGGCAAAGGAAAGAAGTACTGGCCAGTATATACAATACGGCTGAATGGCTGACAATATATCCAGACACCTTCCTTGTGGCTCTGACGTTAAAGAATATGCCTGTAATACGAGAGACCTGGGTTTTTGATCCCTGAGTTGGGAAGATCCCCTGGCGAAGGGAAAGGCTACCCACTCCAATATTCTGGCCTAGAGAATTCCACGAACTGTATAGTCCATCGGGTAGCAAAGAGTCAGACACGACAGAGCAACTTTCACTTTTCCTTACCCCTACTGTCCTGCTTCCAAGGATGAAGAAAGTTCCCAATGTTAACTACCGTTAAATTAGCAAAGATAACCGGTTTATGAACTGCTCATCAATTGCTTAACCTAAGTTCCACAGTATTTTTAGACAGAAGCTATTCTGAAAACAGACACAGAACTAACCTGAGTATCAATCAGTCATCACAAAATCTGTTGGAGACCAGGACTTTGCACTGTAGATTAAAAAAAAAAAAAAAAAGCTGCTACAGAAATGACCTAGGGAAGAAAAACGAAAACAGCCCAACTTGTTTTCATGTGTCTCTATGACAGGTTTGGTGTTTCATCTTCCTTTTTTGTTTGGTTTTAATGACAAGGATGAAATATTTGCAATCACTCAACATTTAAATCCCTCAGATCTACAATACTCACTGAGGCAAGTAATTCTTTCAGCCTTGCACTGGTGACCAATACAACAAGAAGGAATTCAGTTCTGAACCCCACAGTGCCAACATCGTGCTGGCGTAAAAATCAAGGGAAGAAAACAAACGTGAGGTTCCTCAAATCCTTCCAAGGCTGCGTGTGAAGATACACAGGTTCTGTGCAAGAAATGGATCTTAAATATTACACTAGTTGAGTAGCAGGAAACAGATTGTATTAAGCAATTACTACCAGAGATAAATGCACTCGAGAATGAGCTCACACTTTAAAAAACCATTTAAAAAGTTAACCTGACTCCTCCAAGTTACCAAAAGCAAATACTTCTCTAAAAATCAAATGTCTGAAAAGAGATGATCCAGCCCTGAAAGCAAAGATGAAATAGTATTTTTTTTAAGGGGGTAATTAAATAACAATGTGTTCCTTCTGGTGCTAATAACCAAATTTTCCTATTTACATCAGGTCAATCCCTGGGAATTAGTCTGTGAGCAGAGGTGTGTGATACAACAGCAGTGACTCAGATCACAGACCCCATCAGAGGACAAGGCGACTACACTGGATAGAAACCTTCTGCTCACATCGTACATTACAGATCACAATCTGAGGGTTCACAAGGGAAGTTCCTGAGGGTCGCAGGCAGAAAAGTGCCCCTGATTTCAAAATGATTAACAACTGGTGCATCTAGAAATTAGATAATACAAAGTCTTACCTGCCATTTCTTTTGTCTTGTCAAAGAGTAAGTAGTAAGGCTGCTGTTGATCAATTTTAATAAACTGGAAATGGATGACAATCTTACCAGAATAAAAATAAAAGTTCTGCTCTTATTTGGTGAGTTAAGGGCAATGGAATTTTTTTTAAAGCTCCCCAGAAGATGGGCTTCCCTGTGGCTAGGTTGGTAAAGAATCCACCTGCAATGTGGGAGACCTGGGCTCGATCCCTGGGTTAGGAAGATTTCCTGGAGGAGGGCATGGCAACCCACTCCAGTATTCTTGCCTGGAGAATCCTCATGAACAAGAAGCCTGGCAGGCTACATTCCATGGGGTTGTAAAGAGTCGGACACGATTGAGCAACTAAGCATTGCACCCCAGAAGATGCTAGTGGGCAGCCAGGACTGAGAAACACAGGTCTATCTAAATGTGGAAACTAACCACTTAGGGTTACTTAACTAGTGGAACCAAAGGTAACGCATTAAGAGGTGATTTGGCTTCTGAATACAACTTAGCTTGAAATGATTATCTCCAGCAAAAGAACCAAATGCTGCACAGTGAGCATCCACCCTGAAAATCCAGGACATGTTTTCTATATAGATAGGGTTCTTTGAGTTCTGAAATCCTATCATCTATCCTACCATTAACCATCCAATAAATATTGGCCCTACTACATAGCAGGTGTTGTGCTAGAAGACGATAATTTAAAAAGGAAAAGAGACCAAAGCAGAGTCCTTACCCTCAAGGAACCTATTGGTACCAGATCAAAGTAGATGGGTATTTATAACACAGTGAGATAAAAGCTAGAAAGGGAAAAGTACAAGCTACTATGCCAGCAGTCAGGAGAGTTACTGCCCCATTTAAGACATTTGACAAAAGGTCTCCAAAGAAAACTGACCTCTAAACCAAGACCTCAGAGATGAGGGTAGGCGAGAACAGGTGGAAGAGAAACTTACAGCGGTACCTCCAAGCAGAGGTGCATGGTCTATGTACGAGCAGGTTGAGGGTCTGGGAGATGAGGTAGGAGCCGGATCACCAGTGTCATTTAATGGGACTAGAGGCAGCAATGTGATGACAGCTGTTGTAGAGGGTCACTCTCAGAAAGATCCCTGCGATGCAGTGACGTGGACACAAAGGGCAAAACCAAAGGCAGACAGACCACTGTGGAAACGGTGACACCAGTCACTGACTTACACCAGGGCAGAGTTCTGTAGCAAGAGCAGATGAGGAGAGGTCAGTTTCAGACACGCTGGCTCTGAAGGAACTATGGGGCATCCACACGCAGATGCAGCTAAGCACCCAGAGACAAACACCTGAAGTGCAGAGAGGAGACGCAGGCCATGCGGAGGCTGTCAGCATCCAGACGATCAATAAAGCCTTAGCAGTGGAGACCCAGGCCCAAAGAGAACATGTATAACACAGACAGCAGAAGGCCTCAGTTCAGTTCAGTCGCTCAGTCGTGTCCGACTCTTTGCGAGCCCATGAATCGCAGCACGCCAGGCCTCCCTGTCCATCACCAACTCCCGAAGTTTACCCAAACTCATGCCCATCAAGTCTGTGAGGCCATCCAGCCATCTCATCCTCTGTCGCCCCCTTCTCCTCCTGCCCCCAATCCCTCCCAGCATCAGAGTCTTTTCCAATGAGTCAAATCTTCGCATGAGGTGGCCAAAGTATTGGAGTTTCAGCTTCAGCATCAGTCCCTCCAATGAACACCCAGGACTGATCTCCTTTAGGATGGACTGGTTGGATCTCCTTGCAGTCCAAGGGACTCTCAAGAGTCTTCTCCAACATCACAGTTCAAAAGCATCAATTCTTCAGTGCTCAGCTTTCTTCACAGTCCAACTTTCACATCCATACATGACCACTGGAAAAACCATAGCCTTGACTAGACAGACCTTTGTTGGTAAAGTAATGTCTCTGCTTTTTAGAGAAACCTAAATAACAGCAAGTTTTAAATGGCAGGTTGAGGAAGAGATTAAGAAAGAGGACTGGCAGAGAGAGAAACATTTTTTAAGGATGGTGCCCGAGAAGCTTGGGGGAAGAGGCATTTCAGGGACACACAATATAGAAAAAGAGAGCCATTGGATTTAGCCACAAGGGAGTTACTGGTGACACTGGGGGAAGGAGTTTCAATATTGTGGTTGAAGAAGAAACCTGACTACAATGGGTTCAAAAAGTACAGACAATTATTTCAAGAAGTTGGTTTGCAGAAGAAAGAAGAATGAAAAGGAGCTGGAAAGTGAAGGAGACTGAAGGACTAAATATGGTCGATCTTATTTATTTTTAATGAGATAAGCATACATAAACTTGATAAAAAAAGATACAGAAGAGCAGAATTTAAAGTCTAAAAAAGAAATTCAAGTAAGATTCACCATAAAAAGAAAGATACATCTTTCACTACAACAGGTGAAATTTGTAGGTTTAGGGGCAGGAAGTTAAAAAATTTCCAATTTCATAGATTCTATTCCATCCACCTGCAATGTAGGAGATGCAGGTTTAGTCCCTGGGTCGAGAAGATCCCCTAGAGAAGGAAATGGAAACCCATTCTAGTATTCTGGCCAGGACAATCCCATGGACAAAAGAGCCTGGTGGCTTACATACAGTCCATGGAGTTGCAGAAGAGTCAGACATGACTTAGCAACTAAACAACAACTTCATCTATAAATTAAGAGGCAAGATTTCTTTCCGTAAATGAAGAGACAGTGAATGTAGGATAATGAGGAACATCTGAAACAGCCATTGTGTCAAGTTCCCAAGAGAGGTCACTCAAAAACAGAAAGACTACCAGACCGGAATCAAGCGTCCAGGAAAGGTTGGAAATCACGAAGGCAGACATCTATATCGATCTAGGCCTGGGGTTTGCTAGGTAGTGAAAACCAAATGAAACAAAGAGAGGATACCGGCCAAAGAGCTGTTTAAGCAAAGAAGCCTGAAATCCAAACAAGATAGGGAAGGAAGCAAAGACAAGGGAGTCAAAAGACAGCGTGAGAGCAGAGAAGACCGAGGCTGTGCATTTCTCAGTGACATTTTGGGAAAAGATGTGGTGGGAGTAAATGAAAGAGAGAACTGGAAGAGTGCTCATGAGAAAATAAGATGCCCATCTAGATTTTCAGAAATGAAGCAGTTCCAGACTGACAGGACCCAAAGAGCATCCTCAGAATAGGTGGTAAATGGGCAACTCACGGCAGGGAAGCTGATAAATGAAAGGACTGAGAGCCTGGGACTAGCTAAGGTGCTGGGTCCATCCGGGCAATCTCTGAAGACAATAGCAATACTTGAGGTAGGGCCGAGGTACCAAGATCCAAGGGCCAAGGTAGTTTTCTCCTGTTTTTCACAAAAGGCAGGGTAATCAATAAGCCACAGTACCTAGTCAGGGAAGACGGCAGATTACTAGAGTTTGAACAGAGCAAGGAATTTCACCAAAAGGCAGACGATTCGATAGGAGCACTGGAGACGGAAGAGAGGGGACAGGATTCTGACCTCCCCACTGCAGGGGGACAAGAGGGACATGCCAGGTCCTTGGAAAGAAACCACATGAAGTCAAGAGAAAGGGGCAGAAATAACATGCAGTTAAAAGGCCGAGGGTGAAGAAATCTGTTTACTATGCAACAGAGAAAATGGGATAGTCGATGAGGGAAGAAGTCATTGGAAGGTCAGGTCAGGAGAGAAAAACCATCAAGCCAGGCCTGAGATCACAGGGATACACAGATGGCCATCGCTGCTTACATTCTGGATGCTGACCAAGGAGTGCAGAGTTGAGAGGAATGATCTGTTTGGCTGCTGCAACACTTCTAAAAAAAACCAGAAACAAAAGAGTCCCAACAATTCCTTAATAGAAAACTGGAGGGCGCAGAAGGGCTTGGGCTTTTTGAAAGGAGTCAGCATTAGCCAGGTTTCAGTGACCCAGAGGCTAAGCTGCAGGCCGAAGGCAGGCTCTGTGAATCACAGGTGACCTACCGGCAGCCTCTGGTCGTGGGAGAAGGGAGGTGGCCTCAGGCTCTGCGAGGAAGAACCTGGCCTAGAATATCTACTTTACCACAGCAGACAAGAAAATTCTCTGAGTGGAGTCAGTTATGACCTGGACCCACGTGGGCTGACAAGGACAGGCACGAGAATCAGGCTTCTGCTGCTTCAAATAAATAATGTCAAATAAATTTTATGAGAGGCTCGAGATTCAAGAATTTTGATGCCTCTAATTAAATAAATGAATAAGCTAACCGATTAATTTTTTCACAAATCTAACATATGTAACCGCTCCTTTGCTAAGTGCTTTACTTGCAGTATCTCATTCGTTTTCACAACCCTATGAGGTGGAAACTATTATTAACATTTTACAGATGAAGGAACCAAGCCTCAGAGAAATTAAGAAACTTGCCCAAGGTTATAAATGTATTAAGCAGCAGAGCCAATAGGACGCTAAACTCCAGAGTCTTACCCATGAGCTCTATGCCTGACTCTCACCACACCAGTGGATGTTGACAATATATCTAAGTAAAAAGCTTGCAATGTGGGAGACCTGGGTTCATTCCCTGGGTTGGGAAGATCTCCTGGAGAAGGGAAAGGCTACCCACTCCAGTATTCTGGCCTGGAGAATTCCATGGACTGTATAGTCATGGGGTCGGAAAGAGTCGGACACGACTGAGTGACCTTCACTTCACAGAGCCTCTCAAATACACAACTCAAAATACAGTTACTAGTAGGGAGAATAAAAAGAATTAAAAAGCATGAGCCTCGAGAAAATTAAGTCCAGTAGAGAGACAAGAGGCTTCCCTTATGGCTCAGATGGTAAAGAATCTGCCTGCAATGCAGGAGACCCTGGTTCGATCCCTGAGTTGGGAAGATCCCCTGGAGGAGGGCATGGCAACCCACTCTAGTATTCTTGCTTGTAGAATCTCCATGGACAGAGGAGCCTGGCAAGCTGCACTCCATGGAGTCTCAAAGAGTCAGACATGACTGAGCGATTAAGCACAGCACACAGAGAGACAAGAGATAGTCACCAAAAAAAAAAAAAAGGGGGGGGGGGAAGCAACAATTCAAAACTACTTAAGTACCAAGATCATGATAAAGATAACAAAGGTTTAAAAGATAGTTAGATGCAACAGATTTTTAATTCTCTCTCCAAAGCAATAAACTCTCTAACAGCCCATTCATCTAAGCTTTCAGACTTCCCAAACGTGAGAGATAACGTTAAATTCCTTAGGAAATACCTGAGTAAATCATACCAAGATACTAGAAAAAAATGAAGTTAAGTGGACTGAAATGAATACTTGCTCTCCTACATCTTGAACCCTCTACTAACCCAACCATTTTCCATAGCATACTTAGTTTCCATGTACTAAAGCTCCGTTTTGACCCAGAGCAGGCAAAAATCGACCTTCACTGATTATGTCTAATGGATCACTGACATCCTACATCTTACATCTTGCCACAGTCTAAATTTGAGAAGATTGAGGCTGAGACAAAAACAAAACAGCCACCAGGAGGGGAGGCATGGATGAAACCACCACTGGAAACAGCAGCGTGCTCTAAGCACACTCACTCACATAGTGTCTTAGTTCCCACACTACATTTTGAGCTGCCTGCGAGCACCATCTATGTTTTCACCTGGTACACCGCTACGCCCCTCTCAACACTTTGATTCCGTCTCAAAGGTAAACGAACCCACCTCAATTTCCCTACTTGTGCAATAAAAAACAGAATGGCACCCTGCCTTCTGTTCAGACCTCTCAGAGGTACAATGAGTTATGGAATGGTTCTTAAGTGCTCTGAATCTCACCTAAGAGGAATGTGATATACAAGTGCACAAGGCATTCACCAAGTAACACCCAAACAGCTTATTCCACTACTCAAAATCGCACACACGAACACAGGTACATACCAGTGCTCAAAGTTCAGGCAAAGCTAAACTCATCTTGGCCCCTGATCCCTGAAGGGCCCAATTCGATTATTGGGTCAGAATTTGCACTTTCCAAATGAATAGAATTGTTCCAAATTATACTGTGAAGTAGCAGTTGAGGGTAAAATGGACTTCAACCACTGGACTCTGACCATCACCAGAGGCAGTCAGTGAAATATGGGTATGCCAACAGGGGAAAACAAAAGAAAAACGGATACGTGGAGTGGTTCTAAAATATAGCCACAAATTCTTTGACCCTATTCCCTTCAAGAGGTGGAGAATAATTCTCCTCCCCTTGGGAGAAAGTAGATTTGGACACTTGCTTCTGACAGATAAGTAAAGCAGAAACAACAGTGTGCACCTCAGGAACGAGATCACAGAACTACGCTTCTTCACCTGCTCTCTCTCTCTTCACCTGATCTCTCACTTGATCCCGCCAAGAGAGTTCTGTCATGCAAGGAGGATGCTCAAAGAGCCAAAGAGACAGTCATGTAGGGCCAGGAGAGGGAGGGGGACCCATGCCTCCTGCCAGCAGCCAGTGAGGAACTGACAACATGTCAACAGCCATGAAATGAGCCATCTCAGAAGTGGTTCCTCCAGCCCCGGTCCAAACTTCAGATGATGGCAGCAGCCCAGCCAACAGCTTGACTAAAACCTCATGAGAAATTCTGAGCCAGAACCACACAGCTAAGTTGCTCCCAAGTTTCTCACCCACAGAAACTGAGACAATAAACATTTGTTGTGTTAAGTCAGTAAGTATGAGCTAATTGGTTACAGGGAAAAATAACTGTAGCACACTAGGTCGTGAATCCCAAACTATCATCAAAGTCCCTCCACGGTTCTGGAAACGGACACCACCAGAGAGAAGCACACCTGTACTCCACAACTTCCTCTTCTCTTCCAAGATGACATCTAACAAATATCCTGAGAGCCAGAAATATGGGCCATTTATGTAGTTTAAAACTTTCTAGCAGCCACACTTGAAAGGAAATAGATGAGAGTAATTTTAACAATATACTTTACTGAAACTAACATTCAAAATACTAACATCGAAATTTCAGCATGTCAGTGTAAAATATAGTCAGTATTTTAAAAATGCAATGAATTTTTTTTTGGACTGAGTCTTTAAAACCTAGGGTATAGTTTATACTTCCAGAGCATCTCACTTCGGTCAAGTCACATTTCAAGTCCTTGACAGCCACAACTGGCTACTGTGTAAGACAGAACAGGAGGCCTCCACGGTGGCTCAGTGGTAGAGAATCTGCCTGCCAATGCAGGAGACACAGGTTTGATCCTTGACCTAGGAAAACCCCACAGGCCACGAAGCAACCAAGCCTGTGTATCACAACTCCTGAGCCTGTGCTCTAGAGCCTGAATGCGGCGAGTACTGAGTGTGTGCGCCCTAGAGCCCACACGCTCCACAGGAAGCCCGCGCACTGCAGGCAGACAGCGGGCCCCACCTGCCGAAACTAGAGAAAGGCCTGCACAGCAACGGAGACCCAGCATGGCCAAAAATACATGAACTATAAAAGTAAATAAAATCTTAAAAAAAAGAGCGGGTCTAGGATTTCTTCTACAGCTTGTTGCCCTTTCAGGAACATGATTGTGGAAATCAGAGGTGAAAGTAAGAATTTTTTAAATACCTAAAGGATTCTTTTTTCTCTCTCCCTACTGAGGCTCCCAAGCTAGGAAGAAGTGGCCTTCACAGAGGAAAGAGGGAGGGGACTGTTAAGAAAAGGAAGGACCACCCTGAAAAACTGAAAAGAAACTAATTCCACCAACAAAACATCAACACCAAGAAGCAGGGCGAGTACAGAGCATGTCACCACGATTTTTGATTGCTGTTTCCCTCATCACTCATTTACCCTCCCACTACACACATCATCCTAGATCCAACTGAGAAGGAAAGATGCAGTTTGCTCTGAAATGGAAGGTCTGAAAGGGGTGGGCGGAAGCAAAGTAGAAGAACATTTGGCTTTCTCCAGCTCACACATTTGCCTCCCCTCCACCAGCAATGTTAGCTTCTAGGATCACTGCTTGAAAGGAGGACAAATCAAACCCAGAGAGTTCGGCAGACAGTAATCTCAACAAGAAGATCTGCTCCAGTGCAACCAGAGTCACCCTCTTCCTCCTCCCGCTCCTCCTTCTTGAGAGGCAAGATTCAGACCACTGTGGAAAAAAGCCCAGTTGTGTGAGTCACCGCAGCCATTCCAAGCTGCCTGGGCAAAATCCAGCGGACAGCTGGAAACAGCTGCTGTGAGATCAACTGCAACTGGGCGGGAAGGAGGAAAAAAGGATGAATTCATAGTTTATCACACACGACCCCATTCTCGCCTCAGAAAAGCTGGGTTTGATTTTCTCTCCCAAACAAAAAGTTTCTTCTCCCTGCTTCCTTAAGATTCTTCTCCTAATGAAGGAAATAACAACAGGCTCACCACCCTGAGATAATGATCCAGTGTGGGACACCACCTCCACCGCGTGTCTCCCACAGTACAGGGTAACCAAGAACCCATCAGGTGAAGTGAAATGAGTGAAAGTCGCTCAGTTGTGTCCGACTCTTTGCAGCTGCATGAACTATACAGTCCATGGACTTCTCCAGGCCAGAATACTGGAGTGGGTAGCCTATCCCTTCTCCAGGGGATCTTCCCAACCCAGGGATCAAATCCAGGTCCCCCGCATTGCAGGCAGATCCTTTACCAACTGAGCCACAAGGGAAGCTCAGGTTCAAGAACCATCAGGTGGGTAGGTGTAAAGGCAAAACACTGTCAACTTGAACAAAACTCTTAAAAAAAATAAAAATTCACCAGGAAATAAGAGACTGCTGAAATCTGTCAGAGAAATAGCCCCAGGGAAAGAGGAGTTCCACTCTCCTTACATGATAATGATGTTATAAACACTGTTGATTAAGGGAAAATGAAAAAGTGCCAGAAGCGGAGTGTTTCTCTGCATAACCAGAAGGCAACAAACCTCTAGACCTCTAATCCACTTTCCTACTAGCCAAAAGGATGCAGATCTTCACACATTAGTCCTTGAAGAAAAGGCTGCTGACCCCTGGTCCAGAAACTGTCCTAAATAAAATTGGCAGTGTACCAACAGGTACTTTCCTAAGCCAGAACTT
Organism: Capra hircus; assembly: GCF_001704415.2. Lineage (NCBI taxonomy): Eukaryota > Metazoa > Chordata > Mammalia > Artiodactyla > Bovidae > Capra > Capra hircus. The sequence continues at coordinate 72,841,749 of NC_030812.1, forward strand.
CTTAGAATCTCAGGCTAAGGGAACAAGAGGGATTCACTGGCATCTGACACATTTAAACAATCAGTAATGGTCTCTGGTCATGAGACTCAGGCAACTTGTGAGCACCCTCCTCTACTGGGTCTCTGAACCCCCAGCCATCCTTCAAAAGCCCCACGCCCACAGCTCGTGGTATTTTTTTTTTAATCAACACACACTCCAGGGTGGTCAGTCTTGGATTCTTTAGTCACTTTAGATATTCACATGGTAGAAGTAGTACATATCCTCCTAATTCACCAGGCAGATCATCCATGAGTATAGAAGAGCTGCAGCCTTCAGAAGGGGGCTCCAGAGATTTTAAAAACCAACGAAAAGCTCCTTCAGCTCTCCCTGCTGCCCACCTGCCAGCAGTGACACTGTTTCTAAAGTAAGCTACAAAGACTTAAAGTGTCTCTATACCTTCTCCTCCTGAGTGCTGTTTTTCACTACAGGACTTTAGTTATTTCTTCCACTAATATTTTTTAAGTATTTATGATACTACATCATACATAGGACCTCTTGCAACTAATTGCTGAAGCCAGCCATTGGCGAACCTATAAATCGTGGAAGGAAGTGAGATGGGGAAGGAGCACAGAGGGAAGTCTGAGTCAGCTTCCAGGACCAAGGGAAACTTTTCCTGGCCTCCCAGGTTTAAGATTAAAATAATTAGATGACAACTTTTGTTTAAAATATGTAAAAGTCATAAAAACTTCTTCAGCTGCCATAGCTTGTATTTTGGACCCCCTCTTATTCTCCTTTATGTTTTGTCTTTTCAAGCATACACCAAATCCAGAAAGACAATTATGATACAATTTTGTAACAAATATAGACTTTCTAACCAACAAATTAGCATATGTGACACCATCAATTTCAACTGTTATTTAATTTTGGCTGAGTTTATACAGCACCTACCCAACTGATTTGAAACCCGTGACAGAGCACCCCAGGATCTTCCTGCCCATACTACTTCATAAGAGCAGAACCTCAAACCACCACCTCTTGATTAGGTTTCACTTTATATAAAATGAGTGCAAGGATGAGATGGAAGACTGGATCTAAAATGCACAAAACGAAACAACAAAAGTGATTCTTTCCCAAAGAAACCATCCTCCAGAAGAGGAAAAGAAGAAAGCTTCTGCTCAAATCTGAAAGATGACAGTGAGGCCTCTGCAGCCCCCGATGAGAACCCATCTACTAGCAACACGGCTAAGCTGCCAAAGCCACTCACATCTGCATCCCCTTCTCCTTCAGTTTGCATTTCTGGTAACTTCCTTTCCCACCAGCCCACGGTGACAGCCACTGCCATGACAGCCCATCGTGACTGCAATAAATCCAGTCATCTGTTTTCCAGGGCAACCTGAAAAGGCCAAAAAATAAGCATGGCCTAGGCCAGCTCTGGCGGGATCCACAAAGCTAAAAAGGTAGAAAGGGGTTTGTAAGGAGATTACCATCAGCTAAAAAGTCAGAGTGTATTCAGTTCAAATGTGGGCATGGTAGTGATCACAGATTTTTTTTCTTTTCCCCCAACCAAAGCAACTAGGGAAAAGAATCATACTTGGGGTCTAAGGGGAAATTGATTTTTAAAAAATAAGAGGTTTAAATAACTGAACACTATACTTTGGAGGAACTTGTCATATTAGAATTTTGGTTAACTATGCATTGCTGGATGGGTATAATTACCTATACTTAGCAGATGGGTAAGAAGTTAAACATCTCAGTGCAACATTTCACAGAAGACAGATGTCCAAAGACAGAAACTCAATTACTTAAAGGCACAAATTATGGGGAGAACTTCTTAGACATGGAATATAAAACATGGGAATGCATTATTAATTTTATACACTTAATATCTAAAAACAGGATATGCAAAGGTTATAGTCCTTTTAACAATGCTAAAATAGATATGCTATATTTAAAGACATAATTTTAGAGCTGGAAGGGATTGCTAGACAATAAATCTGTAAAACAGCAATGCTAACAGACACTTAAGTCCAAGAAATTCAAAGCACTTGGCTTTAAATGCTATATATGTGCAGCATGAGTAAGACTTTGAAGCGTTAACTTTTGCACTTTTATGATCTGTGCTAATTTATAGCCTCTGTATTATAGTCAATGTTATTTTAAAAAAGAAAAAGCAAGGAAAACAGACAGAGATACGAGAAAGAAAGAGGAAAAGGGGAGGGAAGGAAGAAGGGAGAGTGAATGAATAAAAGTGCTCCAAATGGTTTAGACCTCCTGCAACAGGAAAAATGCCTTCCACTGGGGTTCTAGGTACCTCCTTTCCTGTGTCTGTTTTCCTTCGCTTTTCCTCTATTTCTCTGGGTCTTTTGTCTCTCATTGGCAGCCCTGGTTTCCTTCTCATCCTCCTTTGTGCTTCTGCTCATCGCCCTTCCACGTCTGCCTGCCTGCCTCTTTGCATCTTTCCCTTTGCCGGACTCCAACCCCACATCCCCACACAACACAAGAGTAAATCCCACTCAAAAGTAAACAAGAAGTTTTAAAAAATTCTTTACAATGTTACAAATTAACAAATCAAACCCTTCCATCTTAGGAAACTGAGGTTCTGGGAGATTATACAATTTGACCAGTGTCACAAAACTAGTAAGTGACAGAACCGAAACTAAAATCCAGCTTTTCCCATTAAAGCACTAAAAGAAAGCACAGAATGTTATTTTTAAATCTCAGTAGATAAGGTCTCTCTCAGAAAGAAACAAGATCCAAAAACTTAAAAATCAATACCTTATATAGTTAATTATACTAAAAATTTTTATCTGGCTTCAAAACACACATAAACACATATAAACAAACTCAAAAAACCAATGACAAATTAAGAAATTTTGTAACATGAATGGCAAAAGCTAATTTCCTTAATTTTATAAAGTTCTTACCACCACCACCACCAACAAAACCCCACCATTCTTCCTAACCTTAGTTTATGACAAAGAAATACAAATGACTTTTAGATATCTTTTTAAAAACAGACTTTTTTATTACAGAAAAACAAAAGATCACGGTACCAGTTTTCATGTATCAGAGAACTGGTTAAAATCAGAGTATGGTAACATACAGGTTTCACTTTCATGCATTGGAGAAGGAAATGACACCCACTCCAGTGTTCTTGCCTGGAGAATCCCAGGGATGGGGGAGCCTGGTGGGCTGCTGTCTATGGGGTTGCAGGGAGTCGGACATGACTGAGGCGGCTTAGCAGCAGCAACATACAGTTTGCCAAGCTGATAGGAAAAAGTCACTCCACTATACACGCAAGTATACAATTTTGAAGGCTGCTTGGCAATACCTATCAAAAGTTTAAATGAACATATCCTTAGAAATCCAACAACTCCACTTCTCAGAATCTGTCCTAATGTACTTACTTATATGTACAAGAAGATATTATATATAAGCAGCATGGCTTATAGTAACAAAAGATTGGAAGCAACCTAAATGTCCAGCAATAGTAAATGTTTAAACAAATCATAATTTTAGAACTACAACAAACCTTAGTATGGAATACTAAATGGTCATTTCAAAAGAATGAAGCTGATCTGTACAAACCGAAACAAAATGTTCTCCAAGATGTTCTGTTCAGTGAAAAACAATGAAGAGACTTCAGGTACATAAAGGAGTGTACATACATGCATAGAATTTCCCCGTAACAGAACAGAAACTACTAAGGTTTCTATCACACAAACTTTGCAAAAGGAACTTTAGGGCCCTTCTAGTTCCAAGAAGTCCTACAATTTAAGTTCTTCCTGACAGCTGCTGCTGCTGCTGCTAAGTCACTTCAGTCATGTCCGACTCTGTGCGACCCCATAGACGGCAGCCCACCAGGCTCCCCCATCCCTGGGATTCTCCAGGCAAGAACACTGGAGTGGGTTGCCATTTCCTTCTCCAATGCATGAAAGTGAAAAGTGAAAGTGAAGTCGCTCAGCCATGTCTGACTCTTCGCAACCCCATGGACTGCAGCCTACCAGGCTCCTCCGTCCATGGGATTTTCCAGGCAAGAGTACTGGAGTGGGGTGCCAGCTAACTTGCAGTAACTCTCCTAGAAGACCCATCCCCACTTCCTCTCCTGGAGCTCTTAAACCCTGGAGAGAACGATGACTCTCTTCTCTGCCTTTCGACCAGTTCAACTAGGTACCTTGGTAGCCCCCTTTCCAGTTCTCTATAGCTTCGTATCTTTCTTCACTGTCTCAATACTTCTCCTATATCCTAACATTAATTCATTTTCCCCATAAATATACCTCACAGCCTTTCAAAGCCTAAAGGCTATTGCTAGCAACTGGCATTCTTTCTGCTTCCCATTGCTGCTTTTCTATCAACTTCATTTGTTACTCAGCAAACACTTATTGGGTAACAACCGTATTCCACATAGAGTAAGTTCTACCTAACAGGTGGTCCCTGTTTTAAGAAACTTGCAGCCTAGGACAAATATTCAAAAGCAAGCCTCTTGGCATAGCATGTAAGAGGGAGAGAAACTAGATGCAGAGGAGGTAACCTTCCAATGTTTAGCTACATATACCAAGTTCAGAGCTCTGGATACCTCTAAGGAAGGAAGAGAGACTGGGGTTGGTGGCCAAAGTGTCCACTGGCTTTTATGTGTTTCAATTTTTAGGTTTTTTATCTGTAAGAATATACTTGTATATTAACTTATAATTAAAACATAAGACTTTAAAAAGGAGGCAATAAACCCAAGCATGGTGCCTGGTAGATAAATGGAGCTCCATAAATGATCACTAAACATCTGTTCAGACAGTTCCAGAGTGGAGTGGAAAGAGAAAGAAACTATATTCTGTTGCCCTTACTCAACAACTCCTCTTTTAAAGTTAACACAGGGTTTCTCAGCCTCAGCACTACTGACCTTCTGAGCCAGACCACCCTTCACTGTTAAGGCCCGCCCCATGCATTTTCAAACACGACAGCAGCATCCCTGGCTTCTACCCACTAGATGCCCCCAGCACCTCCAGTTGTAGAATCAAAGATGTCTGAAGACATTGCCAATGTCCCTTGTGGGCAAAATCTCTCCAGTTGGGAACTACTGAATTAATGCTTACATATTACGCTACTTCCTCAAACTCAAACTGACAGCCCTTCCAAAGCCTCCAAGCTCTTCAAATCACTTATTTCCAGGGGACTTGACCTTTATCACAATCATCCATTTGATTACCATTCCTTAGGAATCATCACTACCTAAACTCTTCTAACATCAAGATCCCAAACTCGAGTCACAGGCCCTCTCTCTTTTGTCTTCTCCCACTTTTTCCCTCCAGCTGAATCTGTCAGTCCCAGTTTACCAATGCTCAGCCCAGGGTAATGTGCACTTGGTCACATTCGTGGACTCCTGAGTACTGTTTGATAGATTTAAGAAATCACCAAGACCACCTCAATGCAAGCTGGCACTTAACTGAGACTTAGCGATCTTTTTATTCTACTTTTCAATGAATGCTTATTACACTGGAACAGCACTTACCTCTAAAATGTCTCTACCTCCTCAAAGTGTCAACACAATCCCTGCCTAGAGGTTACTATTCTTTTCTTCCTGAAGGAAGACAGAGGTCTTCTGACATGAGCCTGGTCAACTTCCCTTCTCATTACCTCATATGTAACAGGTGCTCAATAACTATGTGTTAAATTTAGGAAGGAAAAACATCATGGTTTTATATTGGCTCTACTTAAAAGAGCAATCTTTATGAAGGGAAAAAAGCTCTAAATTTCTAATTCAAGACTTTATTCTACAATACTAAGCAAACTTAAGCATGCCTTTTCAAGGCTACCAATAGAAATCAATGGTGTAAACTGCTGCTGCTAAGGGACCCTTCTCCATAATCATCAAGGCACGCAATGACAAGGAATCACACTGCAAATAAAAACCCCTGCCCGTAACTGTGAGTGATTCGTAATTCCACAATTCAGTGAGACGCAGAGAAGTACCTTAACAGGACGCCAGAGCATCAGTGGCAGTGCCACGTGCTAAAGGCCCAGCACTCGGCTCTCTGGGAAGACCAACAGATATTCTCTGAGAGTATAAACTGCTCTGCCACAGGAGATAAGGGCTTTAACTAATTAATCAGCATAGGCAATTGTACAATATCTTTAGAATTAAGTGTCCCATTTTCACGTAACCCTAATGTCTCCCATAAATAGGAGTTTACTGTCAGAAGAAATGGGCGGCCTCTATGTTCCACTTAAAGAATGTTGAGGTCCTCACTGAATCTAAGGCAGAACACTTTCCTCCAGCTTTTGTCTCCCAAGGCAATTAGAGAAAAAGAACATCTATTTTGCCCTAGCTTTGGCAAAATAGAGCCAATCATTTCTCAAAACGTGTTCTAAACCTTTTTCTTGACCTTCAGCTTACGGTAGCTTAGACAAGTATCTTAAAAGCATTTCCAGTCAGCCATTTTTGGTAACTTGTGAGCAAAATTATTTTTAGCTGAAAAAGTTTATTTCAATCCCTCTCTCATAACTCAGAAGCATCTGACCAGGTTTGGTTCAAGCTTTCCAGAATAATTTGTCTTTGAGTGGATTCAAGGCATAGGACAGTTTAGCTTCAAAGGGGAAAGTTTCTCCTTAAGAGGTATGGGCCACCAAAACATGAGAATATGCAAGATACGTGAGGAAAAAAAAATCATCTGACTACCTGCCACCTACCCTGTACACCGTGGAGATAAAGCACTTAAATGCTCATAGATGTTCAAAAAGCCTCTGATGGAGAAAACATTTTGTTACAGCATTCCATGCTATGAAGAGCAAAATGCTTGCCTGCATGGCAGAAAGTGCTTCACGTAAATTTAAATATAATGAAACGGAATATAAAGTTCGAGTTGTTCCCATGCAGCATTCAAACTGTAATTCCAAATAGAGGGAAAGTTTCTTCTAGGATGAAGAGAGCTGAAAAGAACACATCAGTAATTCTGCTAGAAGGCACATCTACATATATACAACATATACAATTAAACACAGGTTTTCTTTGTTCTCTCTTACAATTTTTTTCTTTTCTTTTTCCCCTGCTTTGGGATGAACTGAGACAGTGCCTCTACTCCCCTACCACTATGAGATTGTGCTCCAAGAGTGGTAGGGTAGTCCATTACCGTCATCCAGTCAGCCTTGGGAACAATGGCACATGACTGCAAGGGGACGGCTGCCTGCGAAAGACTCTGGGGAAATCTGCTGCCCTCACGCCCTCGGTCCCAACCCCACCGGCCCACACAGTTCCTCTCCTACCTGCTCCTTGGACAGTGTGCTTCTCCTGCTCGGATGGCCTGTGCCTGCCTAAGCCCTGCTCACCAATGGCTCCTGCAAAGTGCTCTCCTTGCACCCATCCCAGCCTGACTGGATAAGAATCCCTCTATTATGCTGCCAGAGAAACCCTGTACTCATCCTATCAGGGTACAGAAGCTCCTTTATTTACCATCAGGTTAGGTCTGGAATAAAAAGCAGTTCCTAAGTCCATTAGTTCATAAAATTCCAACATGAAAAAAATTCAAGGAATCCATGGATGCGCCTCTAGTAAGGGAACATTTCTTAAGAAAACTAGAGAGGCTTATGGTAGTGGTGCCGACTTGTTTTGTTTCTTAACTCACTTTATGATTTGCACATGGCCCTTTATATCATCTGCTGTTGAATGAATCATCCCATACACATATTAACATTTATCATCTCCTAATTTCACCTCCATTCTTATTCATCTCTATATTTATCTATTTATTCACATGAGCACTTTCCTTATAATCAAGTTCCATCCTTACTGAAGACGGTTAATAATAAACATAATAAGACATAGTTAACAAGCACTGGAAACACTCCACACACCAACAGCGTGACAGACAAAATGACCATGTGCCGCCACCAGTACTACTGTTTCTTTGCTTGTGGTGCACAGAATTGGCACACCTGCGTTCTAACATGTAACTTTACTCATTTTTCTCTGAAAACTAGCAACTTTAAGGGATCATAAGTGAAATAGCTCCTGTGCTTATTCCTATATAATTTCAATAAACTATTTTTAAAACAACACATGCAAGTAATACGAAATTCAAAAGGCACAAAAGGTATACAATAAAAATTAAATCTTTACCTATACCCACTTTCTCCATCACTCGTTAGCCCTCCCAAGAGGCAACGAGTGTTAACCAGAACCTTGCATTTCCTGGCAAAGAGATTCGATGTGTACGTGGATATATACTTTTTTTCATTACACAAACAGTAACAAACTATACCCTTTTCAGCACCTTAACTTTTTATACTTGATGTATTTTAGTGTCTTCTAAATGCGTTTACCTAGAGCTAATTCTTTTTAATAGCTGCATGATATTCCATTTTATGAATGTACCTTATTTTAATTCACAGTTCTGTCAAAGAGCATTTTGATTTTTTTCAACCCTTTGCCATTTCAAATTATGCTGTACTATATATTCTTATATAGAGAAACAACAGTATCTGTAGGATCAGTTCCTAGAGATGGAACTGCTGGATCAAAGAAAACATGCATTTTACATTTTGGCAGACATTGCAATAGTCCTTCATGGAATATATGTGACTTTTCACCCCCCAGCAACATGAGTACCTATTTCTCTACCTACACCCTTACCAATACACAGTGCTACCGAATTTTTCTTCCCATGTAAAGTTGTTCCAGAAACCTCCCCCAACAAGCCTCACACATTCCATACAAATCTCCTTTAACTCATAATCCTGGCATCTAGCATGTTGTAAGCATTCAAATGTTGAATGAACGAATGAGCAAAAGGGGAATTATCTTTTGCATAACATGAAAAATTTACTTTTAATATAGAGAACAAGGAAAGGGGTTTAAATACTAACAATTTTTCCTTTTGAAGAAGGAGGGAGAGAGGAAAGTAAGAAAGGATGGATTCTGCTCTAAAATGCCTTCTCCTAGAGGTTTAAAAAGCAGTGAAAGATGCCTGTCTGAAAGTCAAGTATTGTCCTACCTTAAAGGACGGTATATAGTCTATATTCAAAATGTCAAGAAAGCTGAAGGGCCCAAAAAGGAATAGCAAGATCCCTTCTCTGAAACACGCAGGGGATACTGAAGCCTCTCACATCAGTATTCCTTTTACACGCTTTCCAGAGAACTGACTCTCAACATGTGCTGTACACAGTCACACGGCCAGTTAACACTTCATTTATCTGCTTCTACGCAGCACTTGGCACAGTCACTGCTAAAAATCATTCACTGAATACAGTAACACCGACCTCTGCACTGCCACTGGTTATGGGTTTGCTGGGGTCCCCAGTGCCCTGCCAGGTGCTGTAACAACCACTGAAACAGAGAGCACTTACATAGTGCTTATCGTGGACCAGATACTCTTCCATGCGTATTATATTTACTATATTAACTCACCTAATATTCACAACCCAGTTTGTAAGAGTTGTTATTATCCCCATTTTACAGATGAAAAACTGAAGCACAGAGGAGATAAGGAACTTGCCCAAAGGACACACAGCTAAGTAGATGGAGAGAAAAGAATTTGAATCAAGGCTGTCTGATAGCAGAATGGCATCTCTTACCCCAGTATTTCAATACAGGGTGATCACTGCTCTGACAGAGTTGCACAGAGTGTCTGTAACCCAGAGCACCAGGCTGTGACATATGCAGTTGAGCCTCTATCCGAGCAATGATCACACTGTATGAGCATCATCTGTGTGCACATCCACTTCCCCTCTGCAGGTTCAAGGCTTAGTCCTCACTGTGCCTAGCACCACCTGACAATAAACCCTTCTGCTGCGTTTTAGGTTAAGGTGGAGTAAAAAAACCTCACCCTATTCCTTGGATTTGCACTTCATATTTTCAGCGCTGATGCTTCTCCTGCTGTGAGCCACCATTTCCTACAACTCATCTCCTCTGAGGCAAGATGTGCTTCCTAAATCGCGCTACTTCCCCGAGATTCCAGCCAGACCTCTCAAACTGCCTCTGGGTACCTGCCTGGAGTCCTAGAACAGCAGAGACCCACACCCCATCATTCCTGCTGGGCAGGGCACTGCAGTCCATCGCCCACCCCCACCCCCAGCAGCCATCAGGCTGCATCAGTGGCTCTTATCAGGAACATGGAGTAATTTGAACCACTTGCCAACCCATCTCTCAACTGCTAATACGGGCGCTTTCTGCTCTCAGGTTGCACAAATGCCTGGAAACCTTACACCGCGTGTGAAAGAAGAAGCAAATAGGAGAATCAACACAGCATCTGGTGCCCTCCCCTGCTCCCATTCACTGTGTGGGGCCACAGAGACCTCAGGAACAGAAAGACTGTATGGTGAGATGAACATAACCACACAGTGGAGGTCAGCATTCTTCTAGGATGCAAGACACATCCCCACCGGCCTCATTCTCCAAACAGCTAGAATGCAACCTCCTCTATATTTTTGTGGAGACAAAGGTCCACTGCAGAAGCCAATTTTGAAAAGCATTGCTTTTAGTTCATATCTTTAAATGCAGACATGTATACAGGTTAACCGAGCTAGAATCAAAGCCTTAGCTTGAAATCTTTAATTCTACATCTGAATCAGAATCCACTACTGTCCAGTAAACATAAGAAAAATATGCCCTGTTTGTTGACCCATATGTGTTTACCTCCCATTAAGTCTTAGTCGCAGAGCGGTCATATTCCAGGGATGAAGAGCACTGCCTCAATCCTGAGCTTTCCACAAACAGAAGAGCGAAGTGAAACTAACAGCAATTATGGCTGCTGAGACGCAAACAACTATGAGGAACCAAATCTTTCTTTCTCACAATTCAACACCAAACTCGGTTCACTGAACAGCCTCCTGACAGCAGTAACATTCAATCAGGATAAACCTGGGCATTCTGGATATGTCTGGTATAGAAGGTGTCATAATGAATAAAATCACACTGCAGTCAAAGTTTAAACGCAATGACTCAAGGCAGATCCAGAGTATCATTACTAACTCAATGACACATGGAACATCTGACCCGAAATGGGCCCTACAACTACAAAAAGACAGGACTAGGAGCAGCTGACATGGGCAGGTGGAGAGAGGAGGATGCCTACCTTGTGCTCAAGCATCTTTAAATGGTATCGTCCATCAAGGATTTATGGGTATTCACATGAAAGAAGACAGATGCACATTAGGTCTCTAACCCTGTGATTCCATAAAAACACAGGCTCAGAGTTTATGAGACCCTGTACTAATCAGAGTCATTCTTACCAGAGACATTTAGATATAGTTATCTCAGCAGACCAGAACAGAATAATCCTAATTCCAGAAACCTAACAAATGGAGAAAAATGTCAATATAAGCTGATATAAAATGATCTCCAAATACTTCAGAGAAAAGTATATGAATATTAACACTACCATTTGAGTTTCTAAAATGGGGGGATGGAGAAAATATTATGCAAGTACTATCTCTGGACAGATACTGAGATAAACAACCATACTGGTTACTTTCAAGGAGAGAAACTAGGTAGCTGGAAAAGGCAGAGATTTTGTACTCTTCAACCTTTTGCACAGTTTGAATCATCACCCATGTGAATACACTATGTGTTTAAAAAAATAAACGTAAATGATGGAAAAAACCCTCCATATAAGAAACTCCCAGAGAAATCACATCCAAACAGTAGAAAATTATAAGAAATGAAAGATTCTACTTAGTCCCAAAGCTGAAAATCTGAGCATATTGCTTGCTCTCTCATACTTCCTTGAACCTGAAACAACCTATCCATAAAAATGGGCACAGATTCTACTTCATCTCACTGAAGCAGAGAGCTGATCCAGGAAACTTTGAGATGACCTCAGCTCTCATGATTTCATACTATCCACCATTACCAATCCACTGATTTAGCTATTGTTCACCCATTATTTGATCGGTAATAAAACTAGAGACTGGTAACTTTAAGGCAAAAAAATAAAAGCAAAAACCCAAAAATAACACGTACCAAATTCTTATTATAATATATCCCTGGTACTGATGAAGAAGCCAAGAAAACACAGATTAAGAGACTGTTCCTGCCTTTAAGAAAGTGAAAGAAGTACTGAGATACAAGAAAACAGGGCTTGATAGATACACCTACTCAGTGTCAGGCTCTGAACTAAGCACATTACATACATTATCTCTTTTAATTCTTATACCATTCTATAACATTTTTTATAAACAAAAAAGCTGAGCCTTTTCTTAGGCTGTGTAACCAAGATCACACAGCTGTGATGTGGAAAAGCTAGGGCTCCAACTCAGCTCTGTCTGTCTGCAAGTCCATTCTGGTTTTTATAATCATAGAGTGGGAAAAACTTTCCTAAGCATCACACATACACAAACCCAGAAATAATTAATGAAAATATTAATAAGCCCTGTTACAAAAATAAATAAATAACCTCCGATAGACTAAAGCAAGGTGCAAAAAGAATGTATGGAGTATACTAGTTTGTGTAAAAAGAAAGAGGGTGGAATAACAAGAAACTAACACGGGGAAGAGGGAAGAGAGGAAGATGCTTCACTGAGAATGTTTCTATAAATTCAGAGTCACAACATCTGCTTATGAAAAGCAAAATGAGATAGCTTAAATTTTGTTTAACTCTATTCCAAAGTTACGTCACTTTGCGTGTATGTCTGTCAGAATGACACCAATTATCATTTCTCAAAGGACAACCAATAAAAAAATGGCTTGGGATAATATGAATTAGACCATTTCCTTGCTTAAAACAGGATGCTGGACCAATCTATTTTTTTTTTTATTTCTTCAAACTCTGGGGTACTGTAAAACCAAAGAAATATTTACTATTTGCCTAAAATGAACACTGCAGAAAACAATTCATAGTGAAGCTAAAATTCAGTAAGAGTGAATGATCCCCTACACCAACCTCAAGAAAGTCAAATATAAAGGTTTCTTGAAACAGGCTTCCAAGGATTAAAATGCAAAGCCTACTGGGGAACACTTAATCCAAACTACTGCTAGAGAGAGCAGTGCCAAGTAAGCATAAAGGAAGACTGCTCATCCACATGGACACATGGGTATGGGTTAATCACAGCATTTTTACACAACTGACAAAAATCACGAATGGTCCGTGGTAAGTACCTCTTTGAAAGGCTTCTGCTTTGTGGACACCACATGCCAGTTAGCCAACTGATCTCCAACACTGTAAAACACAATCAGCTCAGAGCCAAACTGCTGCAGCAGAAAGATCTATTTAGTGCCACAACAAGCAGCTGAAGACCCGTAACACAAAGTGCAGGACAAAAGATGTGTTGCTAATGCACACCCAGTGGCAGCCGGGGAGGGGAGGAGGCCACGAGCAGAAACCACCACTTCTAAGCCCTGACACAGACCTTTTATTGGTAAATATGACCAGCATCACTTCAAAGTCCAGGATGATACCAAGATTAGCCAAATCAGTTTACTAAAAGTCAGTTTACTAAAAGTCAGACTGTGGCTTCAAGAGTAAATGCAACATTCAAAATACGCCATAGAATCTGGACGTGAGATAGCAAACACAAACAGGAGACGGGACACCTAAGTAACAGTTGTAGAGCACGACTCTCCCTCCTTCAGACAAGGCCGCCTCTTCCCCTCTCACTGAGATGGGCAGTCTAAGACCAGCCACACTTTCAAAACAAGCGTTACCAATTCCCCTTAGCTTTGCCAATGTTCCCACTGTGAGAGACTGCCATTGTGGAGACTTCCTGAAGCGCCAACAAAGTCCCCAAGGCCATCACGCCAGCCACTGACAGTGTTCCCGGAAGTTCGTATGAGGTGCAAGCCCATGAGCTCAGCTTTGTAGGTGCTGGGAGCCACTACAAAAACACCTTTCCATTTTGCCAGTTCTTGCTTCGAAATCACGATCCTACTACCCCACTCCCTGGAAACCAAGAAATAGCAGGTGAAAGCTGTGAAAGCCACAGATTCAGATGGATCAGGGGACAGGCCAGTCTGACTAGGGAATAAGCGACCTCCTTTGCAGATTCTTTTGCAAAGGATGGGGTGGGGGAGGGCTGGGCAAGAAAGGGAGGTAGGGTAGCGAGCCAAACAATTCTTGTCTTCTACCCCAAATTCTCCGGTGTCTCAGTGGTAAAGAATCCACCTGCCAATGTAGGAGACACAAGTCTGAGCCCTGGGTTAGGAAGATCCTCTAGAGAAGGAAATGGCAACCCAGTCTAGTATTCCTGCCTGGAGATTCTCATGGACAGAGAAGCCTGGTGGGCTACAGTCCATAGGGCCGCAAAGAGTTGGTCACGACTTAGCGACTAAACACCACCACCCTAAATTATTACCCACTTTCCTCAGAATTTTTATGGAGCACTAAACTGCAGAAGGAAAAAGGAGGGAGGGGAGAGGCAAAGAAAATCTTAAGGCTGTAAATATGACTGTACAAAAATCCCCAAGAGGATGACCTACGAAACGAAGCTCCTGCAACAAGGCCTAACTGTGCAGCCGCTTTTCTACTTGCCTCCCTGTCCAAGATAAATAGAGCAGCTCACAGAAGCCCACCAACTTCCAGGAAAATGGAACCGAAGTCCTCTTGACTCCCAACAAAGCACACACCCCTGAAATAAATGCCTAAATGAAATCCATACGGGTCTGCTCTGGAAACCATCCTGGCTGACAGCAGCTAACGCCCCCTCCTCCACACAGCTGCCAACACATGGAGGAGAAAGCTGCTCAAAATAAAGCAATTGGAAGAACTTCCCGTGAGCCTCGGCTTCAAAAGTGTTCCAACTCAAGCAGCGACTGGGGCCCACACACACACACCCCACGGTGCCCCCAGACCATGTCTGCAGCTCCTCTAGTCCCACCAGCGTGGCTCCCGCTCCCCGCCCCCAACCCCAGAGCTGAGAGAGTCCCTCGGGTACCCCCCTGCCCCCTCCTTACAGTAAATCATGCTTTGCCTGTGGTATTTACAATTAGGATCCGACAAAATCGATGCAGCCCTGAAGAAAAGTAAACAGTGTGCCTCCTCAAAAACCACATGCCTGGAAAAAAATATCCAGTGCTCAGAGCAAAATCTCTTTCCCTTGGCAAAGGAGAAACCAGGGAACCAGGCTCTCTGCGGGAAAAATCCCACATACCAGGATATTATCTGGGGACTTAGGTCCCTAAAAAACCTGAGAATTGTGGCTGAACACACCCATGTGGAAGCCTAAACTTCAAAGGCTCGGTTTCCACCCTTGGGAAAATAGGTTTTTAAGCAGTTACTCAACCATTATCATTTGGCAATTCAAAACTGTCATCTACTTCATAAGTGGTATTTATCATGTGTGCTGTGCCTTAAATCCTCAACTGAAATTTCTAGATGCCACGTATGTGCAGAACACGTCAGAAGGAAGTGATATAACTGGTTGCTCTCACTCTCATTCCCATTTTAGAATCTGCCTTATTCACCCAGCATCTGAACAGCCAGAAGCACTATAAAGTATGCCCATTTCGCCTTTAAAGAGACCCCAACTAAACTGGCAAGGGGAGTCTCGAGGCTGGAGAACAGGAGAAGATTAATAGGAGCACAAATCAGAGGACGAAGGGAAGGAGGTGGGTATGACGAGGGCCAGAGAGAGAAGATTCCTGCAAAATACTTCTATGAACCCGTCTCCAAAGCTGAGATTTATAAGAACTGTATTAAGTTTCCCTGTTTTCAAACATATCCAGTGAACCATCTGAAAAAGAGTGTGTATTCTGTGAGGTGTCTTAGGTATTTTTCAGCATCCATAAAAACAAGCTATAAGAGCTTATGAAATTCATTGGTTGAGAAGGGAAAGGTGAAGGTCCATAGTTGATCAAATGGGCTTAGTCCCAAATGGTGGTAAGACATTATGAACCACAGCACTCCAAGAGCTCTCAGCAGCGCCGCCACTGAACGGCAGGTCAACAGACTGCTCCAATGAACCGGAACAGGTCAGCTCTAATCGCCCTGTCCTCGTGCGGCTCTTCTAGTTCCTCAGTCACAAAGGCACTTTTTACACACACACATGTGCTCACAACTAATATCTGAGCACAGGAAACCTAATGGCAGGTTGCCATGCTCACCCGACACTTTCATCAGTTAAACGCCACCCCCTCCAAAGTCACCTTTAACCCTGATATCAATGGAAAGATCAGGCACCATTCACGAATCCCACAACACCTAGTCTTTGCAGGAGCTGGAGAGCAGACCAAGGGCCAGACCCCCCAGGGATAATCTGGAAAAATAATTAAAGCCATCTGCTGGCTCCAACCGGGGAGCAGGAAGACAAAGTTCAGTTCAACAAGAAAGACAGTTTCTTGATTAGCCAGGCCGGGCAGTGCTAGATCCTATGGATCCCAAAGGCTCCCTTGATCACACAGTCTGGCAGGGGGCGGGGGGCGGGGGGCGGGGGGCGGGGGGCTGGGGGGTGGGGGGGACAGACAGCTGAACAAATGTTAATCTAAAAAGTCCTAAAACAGAGCTCTGGACAGGACCGTCTGGAAAGCAGCAGGAATGCAGGAGGGATGAAGCATAGACAAAAGGCATCCAGGAGGAATCAGCATCCCAGCTTATTCGTGAAGACAGCCTTACCGATGAGACGAGAGGCGTGAGGGAAGAATTTTGGACAGAAGAACAAACAAAAGCACGGAGGTATGAATGGGCCTGAGTGGCACAGCCTGCTCAGGAAGCTACCAGTCCCTCGCCACGGACTAGAAAGGAGCTAAAAGGGAAGGCACGAGTCAGGCCAGAAGGACCTGGCAGGCCAAACAAGAGAACGGACCTCATCCATCTGATAAGCTCTCTATGATTTTAAGCTCTTTTAGATGGAGTACGATGTTAATAGCCAGAAAGGTGGGTTTGAAGAGACTGGAAAGAGAGCACAAGAGACCAACTCATCCCAGCTCAATTTCCACAAACAAAAATGAAAACAAAATGCAATACATTTAACCAACAAACCTTATAAAATCTGGAACACAAATGACATTTTCACTCCTGCATCCCATGTGCCATCAAAACAGCCAGTGCCTCTGTCATCCACACTCCCAGGAAAGATCCCATAGATTCCTGAAATGTCCACACACCCCATGCAGGAGCCCTCTTAGTCCTTAGCAAGGAAGTGAATGTCTCCTCTTCCTCTCACTGGAGGGACCACCACGACCAAGTCCATATACCTCTTCACCCACGTCAAACCAGTTACATTTCCCAGTTTAGTACACTGCTCATCTGAGGTAGCTCCCAACTCTGTCACTTAATCAATCAGAAGCACATTAACCACTCCATGCTGATGGAGCAATGAGCAGGAACTTGTGGAATACTGTGTAGCAGGTTATGAAGGAGGCAAGAAATAAACATTTACTGCCGGGTTCCATGATGGGAACTTTAAATAATCTCAGTCTGTGATTACAGCAGCTCATGAGAGGATGCAGTAATTCCTCCAGTTCACAGATGTGTAAACAGGAGCTCAGATGCTAAATATCCTACCAAAGGTCATTTCAGTTGGCTAGCAATGGGAAGAACCAGGATTCAAACCCCAATGTGAGAAATTCTAAACAGTGTTTCTTGCACTATACCATACTTCAAGTATGTATGGATAACAAACATAATGCTATATCAAAGTTGGTAATAATGGTAACAACATCTCCCCTTTAAAAATTGAGAGGCAACACATATAATACAGTCTCAGATGAAGGGATCACTCAGAAAAGACACAACTGAGTGATCACAACTGGAATCTCCAAATGTTCCCAAAATGTCATTCCTTAGCATGAGTGACCAAAAAATGTTCAGACTCAAATAATCAAAGCAACCTGACTATACTCCAGAGAAACGTGTCAAATCCTTCATCTACTTCCCCTAAGGGTCCCCAGGACAACATGCGGAAACACTCCAGGCTGATGGTGAGGTCTGGCTCCTAAGTGATTTCCCAAACCGCTTTACCACCCAAATTACAGAAATATGTCCGGGATTCACAAGGCAGTTCTGATCCGATTTGCCCCAATCCTGGCTCAAGCGGCTTTGCACTACCCTCCTAACTAGATCAGTGCCAGCCAATGGGTTTATTCAAGCCGATCTATGATGGATTAGACAATGAAACCTTAGCCATGTAAGCTGCCTGCTTGCACTGGGGCTGGAGGGGCAAGGAATAGGAAACTGGATACTCGAAGGGGCCACCTAAACACCACACACACTCGTCATCCCGCCTCCATCTGTCTGCTCACGCTCCAGTTACTGCCGTTTCCTCTCCATCATCTCGAGGGCTCTTCCCTCCTATCTTTAAAGGAAGGGTACATTAGCCCCAGAAAAAAAGATGTGCACTAAGCTTTACAAATGTGTATCAAAAAACAATTCAAATAAGTCCACTCACTAAAATGACCAGCTTTATTGGGTCTTCCCTGGTAGCTCAGCTGGTAAAGAATCCACCCGCAATGCAGGAGACCCGGGTTCGATTCCTGGGTCAGAAAGTTCCCCTGGAGAAGGGGTAGGCTACCCACTTCAGTATTCTTGGGCTTCCCTGGTGGCTCAGGTGATAAAGAATCTGCCTGCAATGCAGGAGACGTGGGTTAGGAAGAGCCCCTGGAGGAAGGCATGGCAACTCACTCCAGTATTCTTGCCTGGAGAACCCCATGGACACAGGAGCCTGGCGGGCTGCAGTCCAAAGGGTCGCAATGAGTTGGACGTGACTGAGTGACTAAGCACAGCACACATTGTTTCCACAAATTATTAAAGTCTGATACCAAACTGATGGCCTGAGAGATGTCAAACCAGAAATTCACTAGCAACATTCTTGTTTACACCAAGCAGTACACTGAATTTCTTTCTCAGCCCTGTAATCTTGAGGCCTGTCTGCACCAGTCTGCTTTATATCAAAATGAAAGTTAAATCTCTAGCTAGCTTCTGTGATGTTCACATATCAGTGTGATAGGGGAAAAAAAAATGACAGTGACTAGAAAAATGGGAGAGGAAGTTAGGAGACAAATTCAACTCAGGATAACCTCTTGAGTCACCCTGCAGAATAACTCTATTTTGAATTCAGATTTTTCTGCCTCTCAGACATTCCCAGCTATATACTCACAAGCTGCCTTGTGAGTCTGGGGGAAAAAAATTAGTCATTTTTACATGACTATGCTATCTCAGTTTCTCCAACTACAATATTTACCACTCTGGTGGTAAATTATGGGCTGTATTATGGGCTGAATGTCTATGACCCCTCCCCCCATCCCATCGCAAACTAATATGTTGAAGCCCAAGCCCACAATTTGATGGTAATTGGAGGAGGGGCCACTGGGAGGCGATTAGGTCATAAGGGGAGGATCCCACCACCACCACTGCATCCCATGATGGGGGAGCCCTTATGAAAAGGAGATTCTCTCTCTCTCTCTGTGTCCACTAGCATACATGGAGAAAAGCCCACGTGAGCACACAGCAAGAAGGCAGCTGTCTGTAAGCCTGGAACAGAGCCCTCATCAGACACCAAATCTGCCAGCACCTTCATCTTGGACCCCAGCCCCAAGAACTGTGAGAAACAAATTGGTGTTTAAGCCACCCAGTCTACAGTCCACCTGAGCAGACCAAGACATGCAGAAATGAAAAATTCAGTAATTTAGCGAGAGATTGTTCACCAAATCCCTTGGAAAGAAAGCATATTGGTAAGTCTACTCAAACGGCAGCACCCATGTTCAGTTTCAGCACCATACACTCAAAGTCCAAAGAGACTTCCACCTAGGAGGAGAGAAACCCAGAAACAAGCAAATGGGAAGATAAAAAGAAATACAGTGTCTACAAAGCAATTACAGGCTACCTGCAAACCCTTCCCGAGACCAGAGAGTCCTCCTACTACTAGAATCAAACACCAACATGAACAACTTCTGAACTCACTTAGCTATGCTAGACTTACGATTCTACGGCCAGAAGCAGTCAGTTAGCCGTGTAATAACCACATTCTGACATTTCACTACCATAAAGAATGTTGCTGAAAGCTATAAATAATAATTAAGGTGCACCTTGCTTTATGAAGGTGAACTTTCTAAGTTCCTAGAAAGTTACACAAAAATCTGAATTTCTGCTCATCATATTGTTTATATTCACTAGAGAAGCTGACCAAAAGAATTCATTCCCTGGTATGTTTCATAAGGCCCGAGTTTTTCACACATATCAGACTTGCTTAAAGTGAAACAAATCTCTAATAACTCACTTAACTTCCTACCAGGTTAGAGTACAGTATTTCCAAATACTCTCTTTAACAACTCACTACATTTCTCAAGCTGTGTTTCAATTTTCAGGTGGAATTTGTCTCTTCCCTCCTACTCTGCAGTTGAGGGTAGGAAACTCTAAACTGTTTCTAGGGCTGTGCCGACTCCTCTGCCACCCACATAAAGCTTCTGGATACTGGCCTAGAAAGGAGCGACCCTTCCTCTTCCCCCTCGCCCCAGGGGTCCTTCTTAGCACAAGGATTATAACATAAGCACCACAGACTCTCTCATGTCCCCAGTGATCCATTTTAGGAAGTAATGATTTATCCCCAAAAGCTTAGCGGCTATAACTCATCAGGGTTCAGCCTTGGAATCTGCAGCTTAGAGCTATAGCTCCATTTAGTCCGCAGTCTTGGGACATTAACCCCAGCAAATGACTTCCGTCTAAAAATGGGTTAATCCTTTGACACTCAAAAGGTTAGGATATTTCCTGAAAGTACTCTCACCCCTAAATTTCATGGCATTTTTTTCTATCCCTTAATTATTTTAAAAAGGCAAAATTTTAACTTCAGTTTAACAGGCATTGAGCACTTACTATGTACTCAAAACTGTGAGGTATTATAAAGGATAAACACAAAGAAAATATAGTTCTTGGCTTCTAGAAGCTTACAGTATCACTAAGGAAACAGGAATAAAACAATGAGAAGACAATACAAGATGATGCATAACTAACCACCGATACAACAGGAGCCAAGAGGTGGGTCTAACTGGTGTGAATTAAGCTGTCAGGAGGGAAGGCTTCCAAAAGGAGCTATAATCTCAAAGAAATGCCATTTGTGCTAAGATATAATGAAAAAAACAAGTGCTTCAAGACAAATCCATATACCAAAAAGCAAGCTACTCTAGAATTTTTAAATGTCTATTTACATGAACCTATCCTGAAAGATGATGCTGTGAAAGTGCTGCACTCAATATGCCAGCACATTTGGAAAACTCAGCAGTGGCCACAGGACTGGAAAAGGTCACTTTTCATTCCAATCCCAAAGAAAGGCAATGCCAAAGAATGCTCAAACTACCACACAATTGCACTCATCTCACATGCTAGTATAGTAAAGTAATGCTCAAAATTCTCCAAGCCAGGCTTCAGCAATACGTGAACCGTGAACTTCTGATGTTCAAGCTGGTTTTAGAAAAGGTAGAGGAACCAGAGATCAAATGGCCAACATCCGCTGGATCATCAAAAAAGCAAGAGAGTTCCAGAAAAACATCTATTTCTGCTTGATTGACTATGCCAAAGCCTTTGACTGTGTGGATCACAAGAAACAGTGGAAAATTCTGAAAGAGATGAGAATACCAGACCACCTGACCTGCCTCTTGAGAAACCTATATGCAGGTCAGGAAGCAACAGTTAGAACTGGACATGGAACAACAGACTGGTTCCAAATAGGAAAAGGAGTATGTTAAGGCTGTATATTGTCACTCTGCTTATTTAACTTATATGCAGAGTACATCATGAGAAATGCTGGACTGGAAGAAATACAAGCTGGAATCAAGATTGCCGGGAGAAATATCAATAACCTCAGGTATGCAGATGATACCACCCTTATGGCAGAAAGTGAAGAGGAACTAAAAAGCCTCTTGATGAAAGTGAAAGAGGAGAGTGAAAAAGTTGGCTTAAAGCTCAACATCCAGAAAACGAAGATCATGGCATCCGGTCCCATCACTTCATGGCAAATAGATGGGGAAACAGTGGAAACAGTGTCAGACTTTATTTTTCTGGGCTCTAAAATCACTGCAGATGGTGACTGCAGCCATGAAATTAAAAGACGCTTACTCCTTGGAAGAAAAGTTATGACCAACCTAGATAACATATTCAAAAGCAGAGACATTACTTTGCCGACTAAGGTCCGTCTAGTTAAGGCTATGGTTTTTCTTGTGGTCATGTATGGATGTGAGAGGTGGACTGTGAAGAAGGCTGAGCGCTGAAGAACTGATGCTTTTGAACTGTGGTGTTGGAGAAGACTCTTGAGAGTCCCTTGGACTGCAAGGAGATCCAACCAGTCCATTCTGAGGGAGATCAGCCCTGGGATTTCTTTGGAAGGAATGATGCTAAAACTGAAACTCAGTACTTTGGCCACCTCATGCGACGAGTTGACTCATTGGAAAAGACTCTGATGCTGGGAGAGATTGGGGGCAGGAGAAGGGGACGACAGAGGATGAGATGGCTGGATGGCATCACTGACTCGATGGACGTGAGTCTGAGTGAACTCCGGGAGATGATGATGGACAGGGAGGCCTGGCGTGCTGCGATTCATGGGGTCGCAAAGAGTCAGACACGACTGAGCGACTGAACTGAACTGATAGACATGTCTACACCACTGATATCACTTCCTAAAACTGCTGCGCCCCTTTACATTCTCCTCCAGCTCCACTGGTCTCTTGTTCTCAAACACATCAAGTGTATTTATCTCTCAATGCCTCTGCACCCACAGTTCCTCTGTCTAAACCCCATTCCCTCAAATTCCCTCAGGTCACTCAAAGGTCACCTATCACAGAGGCCTTCCCTAACCATCCTCTTCACCACTCTTACCCCTTTCCGTGCTTTATTTTTCTTCTTAACACTTAAAACCCCCTAATAATAGTTGATTTCTTTATTGTCTGTCTCTCTCAATTAGAATCTTAGTTCCATGAGAGCGGAGTCTTTATTTTGTTTACTACTATATTTCCTAGGCTCTAAAACAGGGCCTGGCACTTAGCAGCTGCTCAATTAACATCAGTTAAATGAATATTAAATATCCTATCATAATTATCAGAATGATAGGAAGGTCCTAGAAATGTAGGTGACCTAGGTTCAAATTTCATTTTTTCATGAACATTACTTTTCCTTTACTCCCGATTAGACCTCAAATTTCAACTTCTCCATAAAGCCTTCCTTGACCATTTCGGCAAGAACCACCAGCTTTTGCTTCTGGCTCCAATGGCACAAATCCTCAATATACTTTGGTTTTAAAGTTCACAAAGCCGTGTGACAAGGATCTACCTTGTGGTATCCCTACTCTTGTTCCTCTGGAACTTACCAAAAAATTCATATATATATACATAATACACCTACATACATATACATGACACATATACATACACACACTATTTTTTTTTTCCAACTTTTCACCCATTCTGGCTCCCTCCCTAGATTGCAGACACCAAGTTCTTTAAAGTCACGGAACTTTCTGTATCTTTTTAGAGGTAACTTATAAATCATCCTTTACAAACACTGTATTTTACAACTATGGTAATAGAGGCCCCCAAAGAAGGGATTTTCCCAGAACCATGCAGACTGTTGCGGGCAGGGGGCTAAGTCAATGATGACGTGAATACCTGTGTGACATGGTGTACTGGAACTACAAAAAAGCGAACCTATCAGGTGAAAAATAAAGATCCACAGATCCACAGAGTGAAAAAAGCATTCTCTGTGGGATAGTTCTAAGGTGCCCATCGGTACCCAGAGGACCTAACCCACTGCTTCCTCTGCATACTCCAAAGTCTCTACACACTGCTCCATTTCCAAATACTGCTCTCAGCCAATTTGAAGGCAACCAGCAAATAATGGGCCCCAGGAGGAAAGAGGGGGAAGGCAGTAGGAGACTCACTATTAACTGTGATTGACAGCAACAATAAATGGACACAGATATATGCACACACCAAGCGGATGCGCTCACCAGCACCCACACCCAATCTTCTCTCGTCTTCCAGTGTCAACCCAGCTCACCTGAAGTCTCCCCATATTCCTCTATATTTTTTCCAAGGCCTGGGGTGTGTACTTCGCACAAGCACCCTGACTGAGGGAATTCAAATGGAGAACAAAAGCAGGCAAGTGAAACAAAAGAATTCAAAAATAAACACCAGGAGGGTCACTTTACCGAAGTCAACACAAGTAATAGAGTGGCCTCTGCAAGGGAGACCAAGAAGCACAGAGCAAACACGCCAGGCTTAAATACAGCTCCGTCTCTAACACAGGAAGTCAGACAGAGCCTTGAAAAGCAGCGAGAGCAGAGCACAGGAAGTCTTTTAGCACTGCAGAGATTTCCAAGAGTGCTGTAATGGAGAGAGCCCAGGAATAGGAATTAGAAGACCAGGCTTCTAGCTCTACCAGCTAACTGGGTGGCCCTAGGCAAGTCACTAGTCTGCTCCAGATTTTTTGATTCCTCATCTACCCAATGAGGTTGAAACATTTTGGGACTCTAATAAAAAAGATGAAAACTATTGACTTTCTCTCACCAGAGAGTACCTGTAAACTATTCCGCAGAAGAATCTTCCAAGTCTTTCCAAGTTAAGAACTCCAGTCAAAGATGTTATCTCTGGTTGCTTCTCTAACATTCTATGATGCTAAGAGAATTGGGCAGATTGCTGGTAGGTAAAGTAAACCCGCTATTTCACAGCAAGTATGTTCTGAACAGAGACCAAACCTAAAATCAAATCAAGGAAGGCTTCACGCTCTTCCCCAACTACAAAGTCAACTGACAGGGTCACTACATTTGCCAGTCCCTTTCCAAACCAACCAGCTTCTCCCTAAGTCCACAATTCAGAATCCAATCTTCTAACAGTCCTATAAATTTTCTTTTATATTCCAGGACAATAAAGATCTAGTCAGTGTCCTAAGATACAACTGGCCAGGTCCTGTGTCTCCAGACTCACCAGATGCTCCACGAAATTAATGAGCTTGAGCACCACGGTGTAGCCACAACGCTACCCAACTCCTCGTACTTCTCATAATCCTCGTGTAACTGATTTAACCCACAACCTAAGCCACATCCCCTTTGGGCTCTCGAGGAGTTTTCTCGCTTTTCACTCCTCCCTTCTATGCCGATCCCGTTCGCCATCCCAGTTGTGTGTCCAGGGCTGCCCAAAACAGTACTCCCTCTTTTGGGAAGGTGTCCCACCACTGTCCCCCACCCCTACCCCCCACCCCCAGTCTTCGATTCGGTCCCCAGCTCTCCGGGCAACGGACCAGGATCTCTCGGCTTCCACTCCCCGCCAAGGAACTAAAGAAGGGTGTAAAGAAATGGAATCCACCTCAAGCACGTTCGATTTCCTCTCAACACCTATTCGTGCTACGTGCCCCCTCGTCCCCTCAGAGATCAGGACCCTCCAGGGCACACCAGGCTCCTCCTGCACCCTTAGCTTCCAAGTCGGGGCGCGCCCCACCTTCCACGCAGGCCCCGACCGGCCCCCTCCCACCTCCAAGCCGGGACCCCGGGCAGCCCTCCGCCCTCTAAGCCCCGCAGCCCCGCGCTGCTCCCGCCGCCCCCCCACCCCGCCACGGTAACGGGGCGCCTGCCCCGCGCGGTCACCTGCATCCCGCTGCCGTCGGCCGCCGCCTCCTCCGTACGCGGCCGCTTGCTCAGGCCGGGCTCGGCTCCGTCTCCTCCCCCTCCGGGCACCGGCAGCTCCAGCTCTGACTCCCGCTTCATCCCCCGGGCAGCGGCGCCGGGCCCAAGCTGAGGCGGCTGCTGCGGCTGGGCGCCTTCCGCCATCCGCCCGAGGCCCCCTCGCCTCCGGGAGCCGGGCGACCCGCGACAGGCCACCTCCCCCTGGGCCTCGGCCCCGACTGTCGCGACAGGCGGGCGCGCGCCTGCACCCGCCCCCGCGTGCGTGCGTACGTGCGCGCGCGCGCGCGGGCCCGCTGCCCTCCTCGGCGGCGGCGGGCGGTAGCCCTTGGTCTCTCGCTGGCCGCCTCCGTAGCTCGGGGCCGCCGGCGGGTCGCGACAGGCACTCGCTCGCGCCCCCACGCGCACACGCGACCCCCGGCCCGGCCCGCCGCGCGCCCCGCCTCGCTCACTCACGAAGCTAGCCCGCCGGCCCGCGCTCACTCCCTTACACTGGCCCTCGCCACACGCCGGGCAGAGGGAGGAAGGGGGCGGTCCGGGCTCCTGAGGCTTGGGGAGGGGTGTTTATTTGGGGGGAGGAGGGGCTCGAGGCCGGAACGAGCTGACTGGCCGAGATCCTCCGACCCGCCACTGTGGCAGCATCGGGAAGGCGGGGAGAGAGAAAAGAGGAGGGAGGGCCCGGGATCTGGGACTCCAGCCCGCGCGGGAGGGCGGCGGGGGAGAGGGGACGGTGGTGGCCGAGCCCGCGGAGGGGGCGGGGCCAGCCCCCTCGGCAATCTCCGCCGCCTCCGCTCCCGGAGACCGAGAAAGGCCGGGTGGAGATCGAGGGAGTTCGGGAAACTCCGGCTTGAGAGAGGGATTGTCCTGGAGGCACCGCGCCTCTGGAGTTCCAGGGGCGGAGTCTGTTCCCTGAGGGCGGGGCCACAGCCTAGAATGGGCGGAGCTTGAGTGGCCGGAGGGCAGCGTAGCAACTCCCTCTGGCGGGACTCACTGTTCGGAGTTGCAACGCAAATTCGCCCATCTGACAGGGTCGGTTCCAGGCAAGGGAAGAGGTGCTCTGAGAGTAGGAGCTCTTTACTTGGTCCCTCTCCTGCAAAAGAATGGGGTCTCGAGTTGGAAGGCCTAGGAATGAGGCCACCGCTACAGGGCTCTCCCCAGTCCTAAAAGCCTTTAATCATAATTTTTATCACATTTCTGGTCATCTTACTAATACCTGATGTCTGTAAGAGCGTCACAGTTTGCACAATGAATTCACAGACCCGTTTTGGACCGGGTGGTATAAGCAGAGTATATATGAGCTCTGTGTCATTGGTGGTGAAACTGAGCCTTGGTTAAGTTCCTCAGATAAAAACTGGCAGATCCAGATCTCAGGAAACCAGATCATATTCTTTTTCTCTGGACCTTGCTGCCTAACACTTTCATGCTTATCAGCTTCGTACAATTAGAGCTATTTGTGCAATAGCTTTTCTCTCCTACCAGACTGTAAGGACTAAGATAGCATCTAATTTCTTCAGGTTTCATGTTGTGCCCTGTATGTTATAGGGACACAGTGATGTTGCATGAACAACATGGATTCTGCTGACTAGCTTAAGCCAGTTGCTTGTCTCTTTGAGGAAGCAAGTTCAGACCAGTGGTTTGAAACCAGGGACGATTTTGCCCCTTTCCCACTCTCCTCGGACATTTGTCAACATCTGAATATATTTTTGGTTGTTACACCTAGGGTGGGGTGGAGGTGGGAGTGCTGCTGGTGGATAAAGACCAGGAGGATTGTTCAACATCCAGCAATGAACTAGACAGTCCCCACAAGTTATCCAGCCCAAAATGTCAGTAGTGCTAACGTTGAGAAACCCCAGGTTAGATGATTTCTAAGTGCTTTTCAGATAGGTCTATGACTTGTCCTTTGTACTGGGGTTTAACCCAAGTTAAAAGTTAGTGCTGGAACAGTGCAATGATAAAGATTCCTTCTTTGAAGTCAGAAACCAACCCAGCTTTGAATCCAATCTTTACTACCTACTGCCCATGTGATGCTGAACCAGGGATGACTTAAGAATTTTTAAACTGAAGGGAATTAGAACCAGCAGTCTGGTTGCAGGGAGGACTGGTGGCCTTTTGTTGAAGCTGAATTTTCATAGAAGGCACATTGTTTTAACTAGGCTGTGTTATAGACCAATAAAAATAGTCAAGTTTTAGCTCTGCCACTCACAAGTCATGGTACTTTGTAAAAGCTACTTAGCCTTTCTATGTCTTCATCTGAAAACTTAAGACCTTTCTAAAAGGATTATTGTGAGGGTTTAAATGAGTTATCATTATCACACATTAAGAACTGTGAACAGATGGACCTAAGAGAAGCACTCAATAAATAGTAAGAATATATCAGTATCACTACCACTGTGTGCATGCTAAGTCACTTCAGTGGTGTCCAACTCTTTGCAACCCTATGAACTGTAGCCCCTCAGACTCCTCTGTCCGTGGGAGTCTCCAAGCAAGAATACAGAAGTGGGTTCTTCCTCCAAGGTATCTTCTTGACCTAGGGATCAAATCCATATCACTTACGTTTCCTGCATTGGCAGGTAAGTTCTTTACCACTACCGCCATCACTACCATTGTTTTTTTAACTTTTGTCTTATTTTTGTCTTGGCTGCATTGCAAGGTATGTGGGCTCTTAGTTCCCAACCAGGGATCAAACCCATGCACCTTGCAGTGGAAGTGTGGAGTCTTAACCACTGGACAGCAAGGAAAGTCCCATCACTGGGTTTTTTTAATTCTTAAGGTAACTTTGTGAGGCTGTTAGAGATCAAGATGGGCAGACCAGACTCCCCAAATCAACCTTTAGTACAGTGACCGTTGGGCAAATTGAGTCTTTTCACCAAGCCTTCAACTCCTTGTTGGTAGGTGACAATAATAGTGACAGTGTTGTTCTAAGGATTAAACGAGACAAAATAAAGCACCTAGCATAGCACTCAACAGATAGTAACAGTTTAATAAGTGGCAAATATTTATCATATAATTCGTTTTGTGATAGTAAGCTACTGGCAGGGACCCATGGGGTTGGAGAGAGGAGTCTAGGCATCTCTTCCTACTGCTGGTTGGGCCACTGTGTTGGGAATCCAAGTGCCTGCAAGCTTGTTCTTGAGCTGAGTTAGGCAACTCCGCAGCAGATGGAGCTTCATCCTGTCCAACCAAGTGTTCTGAATTTGAAGGAAAACCAGGATGTTTTCTGATGGCCTATGAAACAACAATGGCTTAAAAAAAAAAAAAAAAAGCTAGGGACATCAGTGTTTGATTTTCCAAAAAAAGTTTACTTTCTAGACTGGTATCTTAAGAATTCTTTTCCCCTCTCAACTCACCTTAACACTGGAATCTAAATGCTGCTAGGTCCTTCCTGGACTGCTCCATGACCCAGAAAAAAAATAAGATTTGGGATCAGGGCTATTTGTGCCTCAAATTATTGTTATTCCAGTAGTGTGCCTGACCCTAAGAAGTAGAGTAATGTGGTATGGTTATGTTTGAATGACCAGGCAAAATAAAGAGAAATTGGACCCTGCTCTGTAAACACACATTAAGCATTTAGGGAGGGAGAGAACAGAAGTCTATAAATAGTGGCCAAATGCACCCATGGCGGCACAAAGACCAGGATCATTACTTTCATACACATCTGCAGCTACCTATTGGTGAACAGGTGGCTACAAACCATTACATAGAAAAAGGAAAATTTTTAAATATTTCCCTAGGAAGAATTTTGAGCTGCATAAACTACTGAAGTCCTAACACTTATTCATTTATCTATTCAACAAACTATGGGCAGGAGTCTGGGATACCAAAATAAGTAGCTCACAGTCCAGGGAAGAAGGGATGAACAAATAAAAAGACAATTGCAATGCATCACGTTGAGGAAGTAACCTCTCATAGTGGTCAAGATCATGGACTCTGGTCTCAGACATGGGTTTGAATCTGACATGGCCATCTATCTGATCTTGGACAAAAAAGATCCTTAGCATCTCTAAGGCCCAGTTTTTTCATTTATGTGACAAGGATAGGTAGCAACCCAGTATTCATTCTCCTCTTATTCTTTACTAGCAAAACCTTAATTTTGTTCAGGCCAGAAATCTGCCTAGCTTAAAAGAAAAAGAAAAAAGGGCTTCCCTGGTGGTTTAGTGGTTAAGAATCCACCTGCTGGTGCAGGAGACACAGGTTCGATCCCCAGTCTGGAAAGATCCCACATGCTGTGGAGCAACTAAGCCTGTATACTACAGCTACTGAGCCAGAGCTCTAGAGCCCTCAAGCCACAGCTAAAGAGCCCACATGCTGCAACTACTGAAGCCCAACACCTAGAGCCCAGGCTCTGAAACAAGAGAAACCCCTGCAATGAGAAGCCCAACCACTACAAGAAAGAGTAGTCCCACGTTTGTTGCTACTAGAGAGAAAGCCCATTGCGAAGCAACAAAGACCCAGTGCAGGCCAGAAAAAAAAAAAAAGAGGGAGAGAGAATTCTCAGGCTCCCTGGCAGGTAAATGTGGCCACCTGACACAGTTCTGGTCAGAGAGATGTAGACAAGGAAGAAGTATACCTTCTGGACTAATAAAAACCACAAGAGGGAAAGGCTCTTTGCCCTTCACCTTTTGCTTTTTTGTCATTTATCCTTCCTCCCTCCTGGAACACAGACTGGCAAAATGACAGCCCTCTGGTGTCCACAGTAACAAAAACCAAAAACTACATGCTAAGAATGGTACCATGGTGTCACTATAGCAGCCCTAGCCCATTGTTATTTGAGCAAAATAAGTTTCCATTCACTTAAAGCACTATGGACAGGTTTCTGCGTGCAAACTCAACTCCTCACTGATACAATCTGTAAACTGATGATAATAATAGTATCTCCCCCTGGGGTTCTTTTGAGCTTTAAATAATGCATGTAAAGCACTTAGCATGACACCTGGCTCATAGACACACTCAATAAACAGTAACTTAGACCTTTTTACTACTATTATTACTCCTATTATCCTTATTAATATGGTTAGTAAATGTGCCAACAGCTCTAGGAGCCTATAGGAAGATGTAACTCCCCCTGCCTCAGGGAAACAGAACAAGCTTACCCTATAATGTTGTTTGATCTGGGTCTTTCAAAATGAGGAGTTTCCCACGATGTGGTTTCTGATCAAAAAGTGAGCACATTCCTGGGTGCCTGCAAGGGCTTAGGAGATGTTCATTAGTGTTCACCAGGAGAAAACTCTGATAAGGGGGTAATAGTGCTGGGCTGGAGGTCAGAGGGCCAGAGATAGATTCAGTGGTCTTCAAACTGAGACTGGGAGAAGTAAGTAGGTGCAGGAGCACCCAGCCACAGGGCCATTGTGAGCCCATAGGAGATAACAGATCGTAATTCAAATACCAGTTATTGTTAACCCTGTACCCTGGTTCCTAACCACCATCAGAGGAGCTGATGTCACAAATCTCTGTATTTATAGGTTCTTTGAGAACACGAGTGCTTTCTTAATCCTCTCCTTGATTTCTGTGTATCCCTAGCTCCAAGCATACAGCTTGACACAAAACATGTGGCTATTCCAACAACCTTGAAAATATTCAGAACCACAGCCCTACATCTCACATCCCCCTGAAGACCAGATGAAGACCCAGAGCAGAGCAGAGGCTCTTAGAAATGCTGTCTTAACCGTGCACTTTCCAAATAGAGAACTGAAGTCCATCCCCAAACTGTATCATCTCTTTAATCAGAGCGAAAAAAGTAGATATAAATAGAAGAGAACGTTTTCTACTCCAAAACTTTCCTTTCCCAAAAAAGAAAGGTAGAGAATACCCTTGATAATTCATCAGCCGGATGAAGGGGAAACCACTCCTGCCATGTGGCTGGCTGATCCTGGAGCAGATACGGAGCCTAATCAGAAACCAAGTTCATCGCAGGAGGAACGTGTGATGTTTAAGCCTCATTAGGACTATAATACCAGCCGTCCAGACACAAACCCCACCGTTGACTTTGACCTCACTTCCCTACCTCCTGCTGCTCATGGCATTATTGAACCTGGGTTTTTCCTGTAGGCCAGAACCTTGCCAACCCCTTTGCCCTTCACATAGTGTGTTTGTCTGGTTTCTATTTCTGCAGCGTGATGAAGGATGATAGCAGGGTATTGAATGGTTGTTTTCATTTAGTGCCGTCGCCGCCCTAACTCTGTCCCTTACCCTCCGCCCTCCTCTCAAGTTGGCTTTTCATTGTCCATTTTGTGCTTTGTCCTCGGTTTTTATTGTTTCCTTACAGAGTAGGGAAGGCATTTTATTTTATTTTCCAGGCCCTGGTATACATAGCCTCCTGTATGCATCTTTCCCACAAAGAATCATCATGTTTTGAAAGTGGAAATGACCTCAGATGGGAAAGACAGGAAAGGTTCAGATATTCACTGAGCCCCTAATGTGTGCCAGGCCCTGAACCAAGGCTTTTTTTTTTTTTGCATTTAATCCTCACAACAAGTCTGTGAAGCAGGTAGTATTACATCTCATTTTACAGATGAGAAAACTGAGACCCAGAGAGGTGAAACGACAAGTTCAAGGTTGTATTCAATGGTTACTGACAAAGGAACTCCCATTTCCCCTACTCCAAGCCCACCCTCCCTTCCATGCCTTAGCTTGTCTTTGAGGACTTTTTAGGGTGTTTTAAAGTATAACATTTTTTGTTTTCTGAAACAGAAGGCAACTATCTTAAGCCTGCATTTGCCCAGGGTATAAACTCCTAGACCTCTGTTGGTCAATCAAGACATTGGGTCTTCACTGTCTCTGGCATCTGCTCAGGTGTCTTCTTCCAGGTCCTTGTCTGCCTGTGGATACCATGCCAGCTGGCCTCCGCTGAGCTGCCCTGTCTGGTCCTCCGTGGTTGATCCACAGAAAGAGCAGTTTACCCAGGGCCTCTACAGGCAAGGCTGTGTCTTGTCAGCTTCACATCTCTGTCAAGGGCAATGGAAAACCTCCGCTGTTCCCACACTGCTCCGGGGCCTTGGGAATCTCCCAGAGGCTGTCTCGAGTCCCTGCTGTATAAACATGGAGGAGGCATCCCTACCTCACACACCCTTGCTGGAGATTGTTGTTGTTGTTTAGTTGATAAGTCATGTCCAGTTCTTGCAACCCTATGGACTGCAGCCCTCTAGGCTCCTCATTCCAGCAAGAATACTGGAATGGGTTGCCATTTCTCCAGGGGATGTTCCCAACCTAGGGATCGAACCCAGTCTCCTGTATTACAGGGAGGTTCTTTGCTGCTGAGCCACTAGAGAAGCCCCCACCTTTGTTGGAGGGGAACCCTGCAAAGGAGACAAGACACAGACCTCCTCTCCTATCAGATACCACAGTGACCCAGAGCTGCTTCTCCCTGTCTCTTCCCCAGGACTCCATCCAGGAGGAGGTAGGAGGCAGGGATCCTCAGAGAGCCACATGAGGCTCCTGCTCTGATCTCCTCAGCGTTAGCCTCTCTCTTCTCAACCCTTAACACATTTGCCTCTCCTGGGTTAGGGCAAGAGACTAGTCCTGGCTGAATCCAATTCTGGAAAAAGCCTCTAGATTTTGCAGGGTATAGATTTCATTACTGAGTCATTCAGGATTTAGAATTAGGGAATTAAAAAGACCAGGCTTTTAAGTCAAAGAGATTTTTTTCTCAAGCTATATGTTTCAAAAGTCTTTTGAAGTTGAAAAGCTTAGTCTGGACTCTTCTTTCTCTTTGCTTTTCCACTGAAATAGCTGTATTCCTGAAAGGAAGGGAGGGTGGGAATAGTGGAAGATACCAGGGAGATGGGGGAGAGAGAATATGAGTTAATATTTTTGTGGCAAAGACAGTTGCTGCACTGTGTCTTCATCCTGGGAACCTAGAAACTGATTTCAACCTCTTCTGCAGTTAGGATGGGGACATATGACAACATTCTGGTCAATGGAATGTGGGTAAAAGTTTCAAGGCTGGCCTCTGAAAACATCCCAGTTGATCCTGTTGCCCCTCCACAGCAGCAGTGGAAACCATGAGCTAAAGAGAGTAACCTCAAAGGAGGAAAAAGGAGCCTGGATGCCCAAGTCATCAACTGAGGAGAGCTGCAAAAGAATGCAATGTGAGCAGAAATGAAACTTAATTGTATTGAGGCACTGAGCTTTGCTTAGGTTTTTGTGTGGGGGTGTGTGTGTATCTTCTACAGCAGCTTACATTACTCACCCTAACAAAATAAGTAAATGTTGTTCTACCTCAGCACCAATGCGTAAAAAGATCAGAGATGGAGAATCAGAAATTTGAGTGTTTTGATTAAAATCTGCTAAGCTGAAGTTATTTAAAATGACGCCAGCTTTAATAAAACATTATCTTTGGACAATATTCAAAGCTTGACATTGAAGGAGAAGTGATGGGAAAGAAAATAAGAATGAATAGATTAATAACAAGGACTAACTGCATAGCACAGGGAACTATATTCAATGTCTTGTAATAACTTATAATGGAAAATAATCTAAAAAAGAATACATATAATATATATAGTATATAATTGTATATATAATATACAATGTTACATATAGCATATACATATTGTATATATTACATAATATAATGTATAATACATAATGTATTATGTACAAATTATTATTATGTTATATATGTTATATATATTATATATAGTATATATTTTATAATAGGGCTTCCCAGGTGGCTCTAGTGGTAAAGAACCTGCCTGCCAATGCAGGAGAAGCAGGAGACACAGGTTTGATCCCTGGGTTGGGAAGATCCCCTGGAGGAGGGCATAGCAACCCACTCCAGTATTCTTGGCTGGAGAATCCCATGGACAGAGGAGCCTGGTGGGCTACAGTCCACAGGGTCACAAACAGTTGGACATGACTGAAGTGACTTAGCATGCACATGCACATATTTTATAATATAATATACAATATAATGCTGCTGTTTAGTTACTAAGTCATATTCAACTCTTTGTGACCCCATTGACTATGGCCCAGGCCCTCTGTCCATGGGATTTCCCAAGCAAGAGTACTGGAGTGTGTTGCCATTTCCTTCTCCAACACAATATAATATTATTAATATATTGTATATTATATACTATATTGTATTGTATATATTATATACATTATACTATAGATAGTGTATATATTGTATATTACATATATATATATCACTGAATCACTTTGCTATACACCTGAAACATTGTAAATCAACTATACTTCAATTTTAAAAGTTTTTTTTAAATACCACAGTAAAAAAGTGATATCTTGAACCCTTTCTTTTGACCAGCCTGGCATAAATCCTGGCATACTGAAATGCTTAATAAGTAATGATTGAATGAATAAAAAATTCATTAACCTATCAACTCTGCTTACATCCAGAGTTTGATAGGGAAGAGGAAAGGAGGTAGAGATAAAGAAAACAGATGAAGAGGGAAAAAAAGTTGGGACTAGTGAGAAGGTAAAGTGGAAATAACTTTCCACAAGGCGGGCATCCTCCCCATCCCCACTGTGGGACTTAACATACTGCTTATCATCGAGAACTCCCTGTAACTTTGCTCTCTTCATGCTCACAGACACACAAAAGTAAGGTTACAATTCCTGTGTATTACTGATGTTAACATACAAAACGGCAAGTGCCACAATGAAAGGCAGCCAGAAGCTGTGGGTCACGGGAGGGGGGAATCTATTTTATCTCTGAGATTTGGAATCACGTACAAAGGCTTCTGAGGTTTGATGAAAGTGAAAGTGAAATTCGCTCAGTTGTGTCCCACTCTTTGCAACCTCATGGACTACACAGTCCATGGAATTCTCCAGGCCAGAATACTGGAGTGAGTAGCTGTTCCCTCCTCCAGGGGATCTTCCCAACCCAGGGACTGAACCCAGGTCTACCACATTGCAGGCAGACTCTTTACCAGCTGAGCCACCAGGGAAGCCCATAGGGCTCAATAAATTGTGAAAGTGTCAGTCGCTTCAGTTGTGTCCTACTCTTTGTGACCGCATGGACTGTAGCCCTCCAGGTTCCTCTGTCCATGGAATTCTCCAGGCAAGAATACTGGAGTGGATAGCCATTCCCTTCTCCAGGAGGTCTTCCCGACCAGGAGATCGAACCTGGGTCTCCTACATTGCAGGTAGATTTTTTTTACTGTCTAAGCCACCAGGGAAACTCTTCCCTATCAAGTCAGGAACTGATTCACAGAAACATAGAGAAGAAATCAAAACCTTTATTACTGGTAAACACTAGGTTTGAGTGTGCAGCCAAACCTAGGGAGTGCTGGGAACCTCCACCCTTGAATTAGGCAGACTCAACCACCAAGCCACTGGCATAGCTGGAAAGCCACAAGCTGCCCCCAGTAGGAGCAGGCTCCCTACTGCATGGCTTGACCCTCTCAGACTCAAGCAGGTTTGAAGAGAGAGTAAGGAAGTTGCTGAGTCATGTCCAGTTCTTCTTCCCAAATCACTAATCAGAGAAATCAGTCTCTGTCCAGTAGGCTTTGGCTAAGATATGTGACAGGAACAAATGCTTCTGATTTCTCAGGGGTGTAGAATTACAAGGATCTCTTGTTCACACATCCCTATGTGTGAACTATAGTGAAGTTGCTCAGTTGTGTCCGACTCTTTGCGACCCCATGGACCGAAATCTACCAGGCTCTCTGTCTATGGGATTTTCCAGGCAAGAGTACTGGAGTGAGTTGCCATTTCCTTCTCCAGGGGAATCTTCCCGACCCAGTGATCGAACCTGGGTCTCCCGCATTGCAGGCAGATGCTTTACCGTCTGAGCCACCAGGGAAGCCCATATTGGAAAAGACCCTGATGCTGAGAAAGATTGAGGGCAGGAGGAGAAGGGGGCAACAGAGGATGAGATGGTTGGATGACATCATCAAGTCAATGGACATGAGTTTGAGCAAGCTCCAGGAGATGGTGAAGGAGACGGGGAAGCCTGGTGTGCTGCAGTCCATGGGGTCACAAAGAGTCAGACACGACTGAGCGACTGATCAACAACAACAACAAAGCTGACTCACTTTGATGTACAGCAAAAACCAATACAACATTGTAAAGCAATTATACTCCAATTAAAAATAAAATTTAAAAAGCTGAATATAAACTCAGTGTAAACAAAAAATAAAATAACCATGTGAGGCGGGTACCATTATTATCATCCCCACTTTGTGGATGAGGAAACCAAGGCTCAGGGAGGAGAGCCACCTCCCCCAGCACTTGCAGGGAAGCTTCTGACGCCTTGTCCAACCGCCATGACTCTGTGGCCATCTCAGCTGGTGTCAGCTGGTCTCCGACTTAGACATCTTGGTGCCTCTCTTTCTTTCCAGCCTGTAATTTAGGATTTCTCAGTTGTCTCTGTGCAGCCACCATCATGCCTCAGACACAGCTCATTCACGTTCAGCAAGTGTTAGGCGGCTCCTAAGCGGCAGGATTGTTGTAAACACAGGGACTAT
Organism: Capra hircus; assembly: GCF_001704415.2. Classification (NCBI taxonomy): domain Eukaryota; kingdom Metazoa; phylum Chordata; class Mammalia; order Artiodactyla; family Bovidae; genus Capra; species Capra hircus. The sequence goes on from NC_030812.1 coordinate 72,878,666, forward strand.
GACAGTGAAGGTGACAGGCCAGGTCTCTGCTCTCATAGGGCTTATTTCCTGGTGAGGAAAGAGGGGAAATCAGCTATAGAGATGTTAGCTGGTGGTAAGTGCTACTCAGAGAATCAGACCAGACTGATGGGATCGAGGGAGAGAAGGTGGCTAATTTTTTGCTGGGAGACCAGAGACGGCTGCTTTTCTGAGAGGGTCACTTTTAAGCCAAGAGCTGCATCACAAGAAGGTGTCAGCCACGGAAAAATATGGTGGAAGAATATTCCATGCAGATAGCACAGCATAAGCTGCTGCTGCTGCTGCTAAGTCCCTTCAGTCGTGTCCGACTCTGTGCGACCCCATAAACGGCAGCCCACCAGGCTCCCCCGTCCCTGGGATTCTCCAGGCAAGAACGCTGGAGTGGGTTGCCATTTCCTTCTCCAATGCATGAAAGTGAAAAGTCAAAGTGAAGTCGTTCAGTCGTGTCCAACTCTTAGCGACCCCATGGACTGCAGCCCACCAGGCTCCTCCGCCCATGGGATTTTCCAGGCAAGAGTACTGGAGTGGGGTGCCATTGCCATCTCCGCACAGCATAAGAGAAGTTCCTAAAGGGACTAGTGGCCCGAGGAGAGTGTTAATAAATAATAACCACTGACTCTGGTGGCTTAGCAGTCAAGAAGCCACCAGTCAACACAGGAGTTGCAGGTTTGATCACTGGGTTGGGAACATCCCCTGGAGAAGGAAATGGCAATCCACTCCAGTATTCTTGCTGGGAAGTCCCATGGGCAGAGAAGATTGGCAGGCTACAGTCCATGGGGTTGCAAAAGAGTCAGACGACTGAACAACAACAATAAATAATAACACTTGTTCAGGGCGTATATGTTCCTTAAAATTTATTTTATTGAAGTATAGTTGATTTACAATGTTGTGTTAATTTCTGGTATACAGCAGAGTGATTTTAGATACATATATATATTTTCATATTCTTTTCCATTCTGGTTTATCACAGGATATTGAATGCAGTTCCCTGTGCCATACAGTAAGACCTTGTTGTTTATCCATTCTGTATATAGTAGTTTGCGTCTGCTAATCTCAAACTCCCAACCCCTCCCTCTTCCACATGCTTTGGCAACCACCAGGCTATTTCTGTCTGTAAGTCTGTTTCTACTCCATAGAGCTTCCCAGGTGGCGCTAGTGGGAGATGCAAATTCCATCCCTGGGTCAGAAAGATCCCCTGGAGGAGGGCATGGCAACCCACGCCAGTATTCTTGCCTGGGGAATCCTCATAGACAGAGAAGCCTGACAGACTACAGTTAGTAGGGCTGCAAAGAGTTGGACATGACTGAAGCGACCGAGCATGCATGCACATAAGTGATACGGAATTTGCCTTCTGTTTCTTGCTTCACTTAGCATGTAATCTCTAGGTCCATCCATGTTGCTGCAAATGGCTATTTCATTCCTTTTTATGGCTCTGTATAGATATACTACATTTTCTTTACCCATTCCTCTGTCTGTGGGCATTTAGGTTGCTTCTGTGTCTTGGCTATCGTATATAGTGCTGCAGTGAACATTAGAGTGTATTTAGCTTCTCAAGTCATAGTTTCGTCCTGACATATGCCCAGGAATGGAATTGCAGGATCACACGGCAACTCTATTTTTATTTTTATTTTTGAAGAATGTCCATACCCTTTTCCATAGTGACTGCACCAATTTACATTCCCAGTAATAGCATAGGAGGGTTCCCTTTTCTTCACACCTCAAGAGGGTCACTTTTAAGCCTACGACTGAATCACAAGAAGGTTTGGGCCATGGAAGGGTGTGGGGGAAGAGCATTCCACACAGAGAGAGGAGCATCAGAGAAGGTCCTAAAGGGAGTAGTGGCTTGAAGAGGATATAAGTAGGTGGATGTTAATAAATAATAATACTTGCCTTCAGTGGGTATATGTTTATCAGAGGCAAGCCACACTGGAGTCCTGTGCTTTGAAGAATTAACACAGAGAGGGCAGACTCCCAGCTTAATCTGCCTCCCAAGCCCTCCTGGTTTCCCCACCTGTTTCAGCTGATTCTCTGTCAACACTGCTTGGAATCTGGTCCAGTTTCTGACTTAGGTGAAATGAACTGTTTCTTCAAGACTCCACCAGGGCACCGGAGCACATGCCACAGACAGGGCACTGGACTTCTACATTAACTCCCTGCCGCCCTCCTACACCAGGGACTCGGAGGGAGCTGGCATCTCTCCCTCCCTCTCTCTTTTCCTCCCTCCCTCTCTCTTTTCCTCCCTCCCTCTCTCTTTTCCTCCCTCCCTACCCTTCCTGGCTGTGCAGCACTCACAGAAAATGTGCTAAGCATGTCCTCTTAGCACTTCGCAACAGTTCCAGTGAGTCTTTAACACATGGTTACTTATTAACCTAACTTCCTCTCCAGCTGTTCATCAAGGGTGGCAGACCCAAATGCCCAGAGGGACCAGGCAGGGAAGGGACATGACCCTAAGGACTGAGGGCAATTGGGAGGCAATGGCAAACTCACTTTCCTGGAATTCTGGAAACTTGGATTCTTAATGTGAACTCTCCAGATATTTACATGTTGACAATTATTTATTTGGAAAAGAAATGAGCTCTCAAGTGCATTTTAGGCGCATTTAAAATAAAATGCATTATAGGTGCATTTTATTCATAAGGGTTTTCTCAGTATCTCACATGCCAGATGACAAATAATATCTGCTCGATAATATTTGTTGAATGAATGAATGAAAAAAATAAACTTAATGGGAATTAATCAGATCTGCTGTTCTCATTGGAGTCCGAATTATCACTGACAATTTGTCACTGACACTCAAATTATCATCAGCTGCCTTAGTCAAAACTGGATTCCAGATGAAATGTAGGGTGGGCTTAGTTTTCTTTGTTACATCATGTGTTGGGATCAAGTATGTTTACTTGATTGCTTTACTATACTAAATGACTCCAATGGCCCTGGGCTTTCTGGACAGGAGATCAAACATCTCCAAAGCAGGCTTATTTCCACACATGGCTCATCTGGGTTCACACACTAATCAAAGAGACAACTGATAACTAAGTGCTTAGGATCCAGAAATGTTGACGTAAGTAGAACCGTAGAATATTAACACTGGAAGCATCACCTAAGGTCTAGCCTCTAGGCAAGGAGCCCCACTGAGCAGAGGAAGAAACTCATTTGAAAACTGACCCCCTCAAGGTCACATGCTTCTCGGGCCTGAGGCATCCCTCTTCCTGCTTTCTCTGGCTCTGCTCAGAAGCCCCATGGACTCATCTTTCCCCATTTCTAACACAGTAGCCAGTCTCTGTGAGAAACACCAGCATACGTTATAGTCCTCCAGACTAGTTAACAGTGTGGGCTGGCTGGACTAATCCCAGGACTGCTGCCTGAAGAGTGATTCTAGAGAAACAGAATTAGATTGAATGTAAATATTCTACTAACAGAAGCCCAGAAGGCATCTGAGAGATGTGATTCAAGGAGAAGGATTAGGTCTTTCCTACTTTTGTATCCCCAGGAGCACCTAACAGAGGGTGTTCTGTGTAACAGACACTAGGTACATATTTGAGTGGTGCCAACTCTGTGCTGGGGTTTCCCAGGTGACTCAGTGGTAGAGAATCCGTCTGCCAAGCAGGAGATGCAGGTTTGATCCCCGGGTCAGGAAGATCCTCCAGAGAAGGAAATGGCAACCCATTTTAATATTCTTGCTTGGGAAATCCCATGGACAGAGGAGCCTGGTGGGCTACAGTCCATGGGGTCGAAAAGAGTAGGACATGACTTAGCAACTAAACCAACCAACAACTCTGTGCTGGGCATTGTTCCAAACAGTAGTTCTCAAAGCAGAGTTCTTGGCACTATGGGGCCCCTAAAGCCCTTTCAGGGGGTCCTCAAGGTCAAAAGTGTTTTCAGAACATTACCAAATGATATTTACCTCTGCATCCTCATTTTTTTCATGACTGTACAGTATTTTTCAGAATCTACATGATGTTTGATAGATTACAGAATGTGTGCTTGTGATCCTTGGGTTTTGAAAACTTCTCAATATTAACTTCAAATATAGTAAATATCAATAGATACAACCCACATAAGAGTGTTTTGAAGTTTGATAATATTTAAGAGCATAAAACAGATCTTGGAACCCCAACTTCTGAGATTCATTATTCCAGAGGATGTAAGAAGCTAATAAGTACCATGAAAAAAAAAAGAAAGAAAAAGTAGAGCAGGCTAAAGGGAATTGGAAGAGCCTGAGGATGGGGGTGGGCGCAGGTGATGGAGGCAAGCAAGGGGTGATGGGTGAGGAGGGGCAGCTTCCAGTATTAAATGGGAATGATACAAGTTGGCCTAATTGAGAAATAAATCTACAAATCAAACATCTGACAACTCTGAGATTCCATTTAAAATCCCTTCATTTACCCTGAATTTAAAATCTTTATTGAAAATTGAATCATGAATATAGGACTTCCCTGATGGCTCAGCAGGTAAAGAATCTGCCTGCAAAGCGGGAGACACATGAGACTCCGTTCAATCCCTGGGTCAGGAAGATCCCCTGGAGGAGGAAATGGCAGCTGATTCTGGTATTCTTGCCTGGAAAATCCCATGGATGGAGGAGCCGGTAGGCTATAGTCCCAAGGGTTGCAAAGCACTGGACATGACTGGGCCACTAAGCAGCAATTATGTGCATGTGATTTAAAGAAATTGGTTAAGAAATAAGAATACTTCCAGTAGCTTTAAAATTCTACTGTGAAGATAGTGTCAGTCTCCTCACCAGGGAAAGCCTTATCCTATTTTTTTTAAATTGAAGTATAGTTGATATACCAGGTTGTGTTAGTTTCTGATATACAGCAAAGTGATTCAGTTATACATATACATATTCTTCTGATTTTTGAGTGAAGTATTCTTTCATATATTTTGGCAGTGTTACCATCTGCATAGGATATATAGGATCTATACAATAAAGGAAGTCTTATTTAATTTTGGAAAACCAAGAAGCAAACCAGCCCAAACCACTGTAAGGGAAGAGCAGTATTACTGCTAATAGATGAAGTCTTCCGGGAGAAAATGAACTGGACCAAGCAAGGCATCGCAGAGTATTTCCTGTTATTTACAAGAGCTGCTTCCAGAGCAGTGAGCGAGTAACATCAGGGTGTCTGCAAGGACTGTAGGGCAAGCCATGCACCGTAGTCTGGCAAAAATACATTCACAGGGAGAGGGCTACTTCCTTTTTCACTTTATTTTGATTTGTGTTTGTTTTTCAGCTCCATGATCTATCTCTAGGAGTGGGTCAAATCTGAACACCTGCGAAGTTGAAACAATTGCAACGCACCATTGGGAGGGCAGAGACTCTACCAACACCCAGTCAAAACAAGATCTAGAAAAGAATCAGGGCTCTGCGTATCTGGGCGGGCATTCTCTTCCTTCAGCTGGGATCTTGGTAATAATGCCCCAAACATTTCTGTCTTTATGCTCTAAGTTCCAGGTCTCCCTTGGGACTGGTTGAACTGGTTGCCCACTGAGTCTGGGGCACAGCTGTCACTCAGTAGATCTCTGATTTACTGAACACACACCTTTCTATCTAGTGATTTACATTCCGTTTTGGTGGAATTTAGCCTCGGGCACCCCACTCCAGTACTCTTGCCTGGAAAATCCCATGGACAGAGGAGCCTGGTAGGCTGCAGTCCATGGGGTGACTAAGAGTCGGATACGACTGAGCGACTTCACTTTCACTTTTCACTTTCATGCATTGGAGAAGGAAATGGCAACCCGCTCCAGTGTTCTTGCCTGGAGAATCCCAGGGATGGGGGAGCCTGGTGGGCTGCCATCTATGGGGTCGCACAGAGTTGGACACGACTGAAGCGACTTAGCAGCAGCAGCAGCAGCTTGCTGAGAAAGGCTACACGGAAAAGAATTGGGATCTTAGCAATTTGAAAATGTTTCTGCCAAAACATCGTTTGTGGCTATTACCTTCACTGAGAATAGAATTCTATTTTGAAGGTTATTTTCATTCGGACTTCTGAAAGCATGGGGCCATCAGTACTGCTATGAGAAGTCTGAAGCTGTTCTAATTCTGTTTTATTCTTTTATTATGTTTTTTTGTTTCTCTCCTGAAAATCATGAATCTTTCTTTTTTAAATCTCAGTGATCTGAAATTTTAGCAATATGCCTTGATTTGAGTATATTTTCATCCATTATAACAAGCTCTTGGCTCTTTCATTTTGGAAATTGGTTTCTGCAGGATTTCTTGAGTATTTTGTAAATAGTTTCCTCCTCTCCATTTTCTCTGTTCTCTTCTTCTGGAATACCAATTATTCTGATGTTAGGTCTCCTGGTCTCTCCTGGTCTGGACTTCCTTTCTTTTTTTTTTTCTTTCCTGTTTTCAATCTATCTTTTTGCTCTAATTTCTAAATTGTTTCCTTAACTTGATTTTCCAACTCTTTCATGGACTTAAAAAAAATTCAACTATCCTATCTTTAGTATCTGAAGCTCTTCCTAAATCTTGGAATGTTTTCTGATGGTATCCTGTTTTTTCTGATGGTATGCTTCAGTTCAGGGATGCATGAATGCTTTCTTACTTCTCTGAAAACAAAATATATTTTTAAAAACTCCCTGCACGTTATCTGTTTCTCCCAGGTTGCTTTATCCTGTTTGTTTTGGTCTCTCTGTCTTCCATGTTAAAGGTATTTAATCTGAGGCATTTCTTAGGTCTACTGTCAATGAAATACTGAAAAAAAAAAAAAAAAGAAAAAAGAAAAAAAAATTGGAAGCTTTGGGTGCAAGAGAGATTGTCCACTTGGAGCTTCCCAGTAGGGTGATCTGCGGGTCTGCTGCTGCTAAGTCGCTTCAGTCGTGTCCGACTCTGTGTGCAGCCCACCAGGCTTCCCCATCCCTGGGATTCTCCAGGCAAGAACACTGGAGTGGGTTGCCATTTCCTTCTCCGATCTGTGGATCTAGGTATTGGTAAATCCAGTATGTCAGTGTTTTTAAGTCTTTTCCTTATGCTAAACATCTTCCAACCTACTCCCTGGAGGGCAAGGTTTGATTTCAGGACTCTAGGAACCCAGCTGAGGGTGAAGGTTGGAGCCATGGGGGTGTGCTGTTTCCACATTCAGCATAAAAACACACGCTGTGTTGCTGTTGTTGTTTAGGCTCTAAGTCATGTCTGACTCTTTTGCAAACCTCTGGAATGTAGCCTGCGTCCATGAGATTCTCCAGGCAAGAATACTGGAAGGGGTTGCCATTTCCTTCTCCAGGGGATCTTTCTGACCCAGGGATCAAATCCTTATTTTCTGTGAAATGCCCATGCCTTAACTGTGCCTGGCATCTACCAATCCGGAGAAGATGTGCTTTACCATCTTCCAGGTGGCACTAGTGGTAAAGAACCTACCTGCAAACGCAGGAGGCGTAAGAGACGCAGGTCGGATCCCTGGGTCGGGAAGCTCTCCTGGAGGAGGGCATGGCAACCCATGCCAGTATTCTTGCCTGAAGAATCCCAAGGACAGAGAAGCCTGCTGGGCCACAGTCCATGGGGTCGCACAGAGTCAGACACCACTGAAGCTATTTAGCATGCACGCACCCTCTCCTGAGAATAATCTTGCAGACTTCTTCCAGTCTGAGGGAAAATCAGCTGCAAGGAAGTTGGGGGTAGGGAGGTTGGCGTGGAGTGGGGGTGGACCCAGGATCTAATTTCTTCTTAGATACTCCCTTAGTCCTTCCTATCTAGCCTCCGCCCCTCCCCCGCCCGTTCACCCACAGAGAAACCTGGTACAGCCAGTTTCTTTGTCTTGGTCTGAGTCTACTGTGTAAATCTGGCTTGTGCTCCACCCTCCCCTTGACTGCCTTGGACTCTGCTTTCCCAGGACTGCACAGTAAATTACCACTGTCCTTTTCTTGCGGCTGTGGTTTCTGTTTTCTCAACATTGTGGGTTTCTTTTAAATTTTTGAAAAAAATTCCTCTTCCGGAAATTCTAATGGGGTTTCAGGAAGGAGCAAAATTGGAGGCGTGTGTTCAATCTGTCCTTGTAACCTGAACACTACCCTGGACTTCTGAAGTCCAATCTGCTCCTTAAAATTTGGTGTGGGAGCTCCCCGTAGAGTTAAGGAAAAGTCATAAATTCCACTTATTCTGCAGACCTTGCTGTGTGCAGGCACTTTGTTGGAATCTGGGAATACAGATGTGTTCAGGACATGGTAGCATCCTCATGGATGTCAGTTAAGCAGAAGAGACATACTCACGGGAACATAGTGCTAGTCCACAATCCCTCACCCCAAACCCTCAGGAACCCAGTGGGTTTTGGATTTCAGAATTTATTAGAGTTTAGAAAGATGCATGCATTCTAAGCCACTTCAGTCATGTCCAACTCGCCAGGCTCCTCTGTCCATGGGATTCTCTAGGCAAGAATACTGGAGTGGGTTGCCATTTCCTTCTCCAGGGGATCTTCCTGACCAGGGACTGAACCGGCATCTCTTACTTCTGCGTTACATCTACTGCGTTAACAGGTGGGTTCTTCACCACCAGTGCCACCTGCGATAACACAGGGCGCATATCGTAATTCCCATAGCACCCCAGTGGGTCCTGCAGCAATATCTGGGAATCAAACACATGTATATTGCTGCCATGAAGCATGCTGATATTTGTATTAAGTAGGGTAAAAAAAAAAAGACTATAAATAGTCTCATGCACAACCAGGGCAGATTTTAAAAGTGAATGATTTAACAAACCAAGTCCAGTTTTCAGTTTGGGGGTTTCTGAGTTGATGAGGCCCTGTGACCCTCTACAGTGTACTAAGTTCTATAAATGAAGTATACAAAGTACTATGGATACAGGCTGGAGGGTTCAGGGAAGGATTCACTGAGGAGGTGGTATTTGAGCTGGACCTTGAAGAATGAATAGGAGCTCCCCAGAAAAGAAAGGGGCTCTCACACTGATGGTGGGAATGTAAACTGGTACAGCCACTATGGAAAACAACATGGAGGTTTCTCAAAAAACGAAAACTAGAGTTACCAAATGACCCAGTAATCCCACTCCTGGGCACATACCCAGACACAACTCTAATTCAAAGATATACGCGCTCCTAGGTTCATTGCAGCACTATTTACAATAGCCAAGACATGGAAGCAAGCTAAATGCTCCTAGACAGAGGGATGGGTAAAGAAGATGTGGTACAGACATAATGGAATATTACTCAGCCACAAAAGTGATATAATGTCATTTGCAGGAACATGGATAGACCTAGAGATTATTGTACTAAAGTGATGTAAGTCAGAAAGAGAAAGACACATGCCATATGACATCACTCACATGTGGAATCTAAAATGCGACACAAATGAACATATCTCTGAAGAAGAAACAGACTCACAGAAGAAGACAACAGTTTTGTGGTTGCCAAGGGGAAGAGAAATGGGGGAGAGGTTGGGCGCTTGGGATTAGCAGATGCAAACTAGTGTCTAGAGAATGGATAAACAGCAAGTTCCTACTGTATAACACAGGAAACTATATTCAATATTCTGTGATAAACCAGAGCAGAAAAAAAAAATATGTATAAGTGAGTCACTTTGGTGTACAGAAATTAACACTATATTATAAATCAGCTATACTTCAATAAAATTTTAAAACACACACACACACACACACACACACACACACAAAGGAAAGGGAATTCTAGGCAGTGAGCAGTTCAAGCAAAGGCCCCAAGGTTGGAAGGATGAAAGAAAGTCACTTTGTTTCCTGCTCCAGGAGAAAATGAGCAGCTAGGCAACTTGGTTTGGGTTCTAGAGCCAGGTCTCTTCCCCTACAGGATGAACCCACTCTTACTTCAGCAGGGGTGGAACAATATGAGAGGGGACTGACGTTAGCAGGGGCAGTTCATGGACAGCTGTCTGGGCCACACCAAGAAGTTCAGGCTTCACTCTATAGGACAGCATTTCTCAAAGTGCTCCCCAAACCCTTTCAAGCTGTCTAAGAGGTCAAAAGCATTATCATAGTAACACGAACACATGATTTGCCTTTTTCGGGAAAAAAACAAAAACAAAAACAAAAGCTGTTGACATGTACAATGATGTGAAACAATGTTGAGTAAAATTGCTGACACCTTAAGCAGGAATCATGGTACCAAACTGCACTGTTAGTTATTATACGGTTCACCACAGGGCCCCTGCAAACATCATCACCATCAGCATCATCATTATTATTATTATCTTTTTGTGGTTGTGTTATGGCACATGATGTCTTAGTTTCCTGACCAGGGATTGAACTGGGCCCCTTGTAGTGGAAGCTTGGAGTCTTAACCGCTGGACCAACAGGGAAGTCCCTGGGTCCCTTGCAATTAAAAAACAACAAAAAAGCTTTCTTTACTTACAAACATCCTTGCTGAAACAGTAAAATTATCATTTTTATTAAGGCTTGACTCTTGATTTTATGACTTTTCTAAATTCTGTTTGATGGAATGGGATATATCCATCAGGTAATTCTGTTCCATTAAGGTACCGTGGTTATTTCTAGGAAAAGCATTTAGACAATTGTTTGAGTTGCACATGAAACCAGCTGTGTTTCAGGGAACACCATGTTTACTTGAAAGAACAACCACCAGTTTGGGTATTTGGCAGACATTTTCTTGAAAATGAAGGCAATGACTCTGTCACTTCAAGGAAAAAAAGTGACAGTACTTGATGCCAATAATAAAATTCAAGCTTCTGAGCAAAGATTAAAATGTTGGAAATTTCACAACATGGATTTGACAGCTTCCCATTATTAAAATAACTTGCTGATGAGATCAATGGTAATAATATCAGTGATAATATTAATAATGAGATTTTTCATTATAGTATAAAGAAACATGTCAGTGTTTCAAAGATTTGCATATGTCAGTAACCCAGCATTTTTTACAGGATCGATGTATAATGTTACAAAATCATGGAGGGATAAAAGATCTACTGAACATGCAAGACAGATCAATGGATTTTAATGTAACAGAGTAAGAAAAGTTCATTGATATGGTTTCAGATTCCACATTACAACCCTTAAGAAACTATCACTCATTGAATTTTCATGTAGTATTAAAGAAGAATATTCTTTAATAAATATTCTTTAAAATTATTTGAAAGGACTATTAAAATACTATTAAATCCTTTTCCCACGTACATAGTTGTATAAGGTTCAATTTTCTTCATAAAATTCAACCGAAACAATATACTGCTACATACTGACTGTGGAAGCAAAGATGAGAATCAAGCTGTTTTCTATTTAAACAAGCAAGTAAAAAGATTTGCAAAGCTGTAAAACATTGCCACACTGCTCATTGGTAATTTTTGTTTGGGGAAATTTAGCCATTTTTTTCCTAAAAAAAAAAAAAAAATCATATGTAATGGGTTTGCTACTTTTGTTTTTTAATTACCAAAAAGTATTTTAAATATTCTCATTTTTAATTTCTAATATGGTAACTGTTGAGACATATAACCCACACAACCAAAAGCTCTTTGGGATCTGAGTAAGTTTTAAGACTGCAAAGAGGACCTGCCTGAGGCCAAAAAATTTGAGAACATTGCTGCAAGTCAAGAGAAGTCACTGGCAGACTGGAACAAGAGGAGAGATTTTGTTAGAAAGATCCTTCTAAAAGCAATGTGGAAGTGGGCTAGAGTGAAGCCAGGTTGCAGGTAGGTGCTTCTGTCAGGGAGTCAGAAGTGACAAAGAGAATGGGTGTGGCAATGGGGATGGGAGAGAAAAGGGTTTTTGCAGGAAACATTCCAGGAGTAGAAGTATCAAGATGTGTTGATTATCTGCTCATCCTTGCCCCACCATTTCTCTTACTTCAGTGAGCATCACTTTCATCTACATTCCTTTTAGTCTTGGCTGATCGGCCTAATGGGCATCACGTTTCATGTTCTGCAAAATAGGCTCTTGGTTTCCCCAAACCCCAACCTGCTTGTCTTACAGATGAGGAAACTGAGGCTCACAGAACTTAAGAGCTAGCCAGGGTCATGGGTATAAACAGACAAGATTCCACTCTAGTTTCAGCTCAGCTTGTTTCTGAAACTCCAGTTAACTCCTTCCCTGACCCCAGCCTGGCTCTCTTCAAGCATAGAGTGGCCTCTGGGATCTGACTGGGGTGCACCATTCTCCTGAACTCATTGAAAGCCCCCTAGGGTCAGGGAATCCGGACTTCCTGTTGATCTCCCAGGCAGGACTGGAGTCTGAGGACACCAGCTTGGTCCAGAAACGCTGACTGGGGAGTTGGTAAAGGGGGAAGAATTTTTAACATAGTTCCAAGTAGTGTCCTTTTTTATCCTGATCTTTCCTATCCCTCCAGCTTGCTCTGGCCAGTGTCAGTCACTGCCACGTAAGTTAAACCTCATTAGCAGAGAGGCCGGCCAGAGATCCCCAAGTAATTTAACATAATAGCAGAGTCCTTTAAACACCAGACCCTGCGACCTGAACTCACAAGGGCTGCTTTCCAATCAGGCATCTCAGTGCGGTCTGTAGAGGCTAAATGAAGCTCCCTCCTACATCAGGGAAAAGGGAGAAAGGCACAATCAAATCTAAAGACGTGCTTATTCAGGGACTAAAGTGAAGTGGGACAGAGGTCCAGCAATCCAAGAAACTCACAGCCCAGTTGGAAAACGGGACAGACTCACGTGACTGGTGTCCGTCTCCGCCACCCCCCCACGCCATCCTCGTCCCACTTCTCCGCCTCCCCTACCCCCTGGCTGCCAGTGCAATGAAATCGCGACCACAATAATACCCTGAATCACAAGTTCTCGAGGTCCCCACCCATTTCATCACAGGAAATGCAGTATTTTCCGTGAGGTTTCCAAGAACGCTCAGGGCTGCGGACACGTGCCCGAATTCTGCGAGCGGCGCGCCCTCTAGAGGCGGCCGGCTGATGGCTCCTTCCCACTGTGGACAGAGGTGCTGGGGCTCCACCTCTGTTTAGAGCGCCTGGTAGCCCAGAAAGCACCTTCCAAAAGACATCTTTTAAAGTGAATGCGAAAAGAAAACGTCTTTTCTTTGCGTTACTCTCTGTCCCATAGCAAAGCGGCTAGGGTCTCAAACCAGTTTCCTTTCAGTTCCCTCTATTTCCTCTGGGGGGCGCGCGCTGCCAGGATTGGTTTGAGAGTGAGCTGTCCACTTGCTTAATGTCTCTTCTCCAGGCCTCTGGGCTGGCCTTGTGATGCTCAGACAGGGAAATCTACAGCCTCCTCTTAAGGGTGGTTGGAGATCTGGGAGCAGCCATCTCAACCACGCTGAAAGACCCGAGTTCCTGCATCCAGCATGGGGAGAGAGCACTAGAGAATATTTACTGAACCCTCGGTGTCCACCATCATTCTAAGCACTGTTACATGTTCTTGCCACTTTGATCCTGGTAGCAACCATATGAGGCAGACACTATTATTATCCCCATTTCACAGTCGGACTTGGGAAGGTTTAGTTATCTGCCCAACGATCTATAGCTCCTGATGGCAGGCCACGCTGTGCTGGGTTGTGAGGAGATGCACTGAACTGAGACACCCCAGGAGGCTGGTGGGGAGGATGGCTAGAGTGGAAATGATGATGGTGATGGTCAGATTTCTGCGTCAGTGGAAGGCTGTGGTCTCCGGTTAACCAAACACTAGATATTGCTATGAAGGTATTTTGTACATGTGGTTTGTCTATAATCGGTTTACTTGAGGAAGAGGAGATTACCCTATGTAATCTGAATGGACCTGACTTGATTAATTGAAAAGCTTTAAAAGCAGAACTGAAACTCCCTGAAGAAGAAATTGCGCCTGTGGAAGGTAGTTTCAGCTCACACTTGAGAGTTTCAACCTTTCTGACAAACCTTCCCTACAGATTTGGAACTTGCCTATCAGCTCTTGGGGGCTTCCCAGGTGGCTCAGTGGTAAAGAATCCACCTGCCAGTGCAGAAGATCTGCGCTTGATCCCTGAGTTGGGAAGATCCCCTGGAGAAGAAAATGGCAACCCACCCCAATATTTGTGCCTGGGAAATCCCATGGACAGAGGAGCCTGGAGGGGTGCATGGGGTCGCAAAAAAGTCAGATACAACTTAGTGACTAAACAACAGCAACCAGCTCTCACAATTGCATAAACTAATTTCTTGCAATAAACCGCTTAGTATCTCCTACTGGTAATGTTTTTCCAGTTGAACCCTACCTGATACAAGGAATGAAGACCAGGCAGAGGCCTACGAGGGTGGATAATGATGCCCCTCCCTAGGACCTGATTCAGTGTGAGTCCCCTTCAATGGGTAGCTGCCATACTGGGAGAGCTGGAAAATTCCAAATCGAATGAAATAGAAAAAAATCTAGCTCACATATTGCACGATGAAGAAAGAGACATTTTTGCACTCCCAAGTGTATGCATGACGTAGATCCACACCTATGACACTTGTTAACAGCCTAGATCTCCTTCAGGGAGCACAGAAGAACAGAGACACAGTAACACTAACCAGACTCTCATACTAAGAGTTATAACTACCTTATGGTAAGAGATTACTGGGTGTCCGATATTGCACTTTGCGTACATTATCTAACTTAATAGTTAGATAATGTTTAGTAGTTCAGTCACATCTGACTCTCTGCTTCCCCATGGACTGTGGTCTGCCAGGCTCCTCTGTCCATGGGATTTCCCAAGCAAGAAAACTGAATTGGGTTGCCATTTCCTTCTCCAGAACTAGGGGTGCTTAGGAATCCCGTATATAAAAGACAAACTGAGACCTGGAAAGATGAAATGATTACCCCAATGTTCCATGGCTAGTGAATGAGGGTCAAGATTCAACACCCCACCTGTTTGCCTCCGAAGTTGCACTTTAACTCCGATGCTATGCTGGTCTCTGGCATGAAGGATTGGAATTCCCTCTTTAGACCCACCGTTCCTCCTTCAAAACTCCTGGAGACTTACAGGTTTTTTTCAGCTACGACCAGCAACCTCTTTTTCTCCCGCTTGTCTTCTGTCCTGTGTCCTTTGATCATCCCCACTGGGATGTGACCAGACTCTGTCAGTGTCTCTGCTCCAAGCTGAAGATGCTGTTTGTGCCATTGCCTACGGACTGGTTTCCTGCCGCTGCTCAACTGGGCTCCAGCCGTCTTAGCCAGTGATCACTCCCTCCTCATTCTTCCTGGCTAGCAGCATTATTCACAATAGCCAAAAGGTAAAGGAAACCCGGACATCCATCAGCTGATGAGTGGATGAAGAAAAATGTGACCTGTTCACACTATTCAACCATAAAAAGGCATGAAGGACAGATACATGCTACGACATGGATGAATCTCAGTGAAGGAAGTCAGACCCCGAGTGCCACATATCATATGATTCCGCTTGTATGAAATATCCAGAATATGTACATCAACAGAGAAAGAATGTAGACTAATGATTGCTAAATACCAGCAGGAGGAGGGTATGGGGCGTGATTGCTTCATGGTTACAAGGTGTCCTTTGGGGGTGATGAAAATGCTTTGGAACCAAAGATGATGGTTGCACAACTGTGATCGTACCGAATGCGGCTCAATTGTATATTTTAAAAAGGACTAATTTTATGTTGTGTGATGTTGCCTCAGTAAAAATACATGCACACAGAAATAGATCAGCAATGCTAGTGTCTATCCAGTTATATCACCATGTCATCTGACTTTCTTTTATCTTCATGTCAGCCATCCTTATGAGATCCTGAGCTGGGGCTGGCCTGGCAGCATTGCCTGGTCAGCCTGATGCTCCCCTCCCGCTAGTCCCCATTGTGTCAAGTGGGGAAAACTGCTCCTTCAAGGGACCTCTCCCATCTGGTGGCTGCCAAGGGTATCAGAGTATCTGTTAGCCCGGGCTCTTTGCTACAAGTGGTAGAAACACACTCTGGCTGATTAGGCAGAAAAGGAACTTATTGAAAGGGTATGAACTCACAGAATTGGTAAAGGGGCTGGCAGACCTGACTTGAGGCTGTTTCCTGGATTGATGTCCCAAAATATCCACTGCTGCAGCTCCTCAAGGACATTTTTGCACCAAAATTTCACCCTAAAGCTGAGCGACTGGAGCCACTCACCACTCAGAGCATCCTTCCTTTGCCTCATCTCCCCAGGTGAATCTGATTGGTAGAAACAGGTCACATGCTGGTACCTTAGCTGCAAGGAAGGCTGGGAAGTCAACATTTCTGTCTTCTGCCATGGCGGTGATGGGGCTCATAAGGTTGGAAATTTCTCAGGTATTGCAAGGTGTTGAAAATGTGGCAGAAAACATGACAAACAGCAGACACAACGTTTATGATTCCTGAGCTGTTTGAAGGACTATGTGGCAGCTATAGCTCATTTGACATCATCTTGAGGCAGCTGCAAGCTGCAAGCTGAGTCTTCTGCAAGCTGAGACCCAGCCTGGTGCATTCTGGTTTTTGACTGTCCAAAAACGTTACACCTTCCCCTTCACCTCCCATGAAGGGAGGTCTCATGGGGCTGTCGGTTATAAAGACCACTCATATCACTGACCCCTAGTTATGGGGTAGGTAAATAACTCAGACTGGATCAGCCATTGTATCCCACTTCCTAAGAAGAGTGGTTGGTCCAAGGGGGCCCATAATCAAAATCCCTAGGACTGATACAATGTTGTACGTATGGGTGGAGAAGCTCTCTTTTGCCCTGGAGTTGTTAATCTGGAAGAAATTTATTTATTGCAGTTGGTGGCTATCTTCCCTGGCCATTAAAAAACTATATGCAATAGGAGAAAACTAGTTCAGCCTAGAGTGAAGCAGAGATGAGAGATGATGAGACAGCTAGGAAAATATGGTTTCATCTCCTGGATCCAGCTAAGCCTAAAGTCATTCCATCTCTGTTTTTTAATTAAATGAGCCCATAAGTTCCTTTGTACAGCTTAAGCTACTTGGAGTTGGATTTCTATCATAACTGAGTATGTAATAAACCATCTAATCCCTAGTGGGAAATTTACTATGAAGCACTTTTCTGTCCATTATATTATTTGATTATGGATTTTAGAGTAAGGAGGAGAGAGTTTTAGTAAGAAAAAATAATGTTATTATCATCTCAATTTTACATAGAGGAAAATATGAGCTCAGAGAGGTTAAGGGACCTTGGGGTCACAGAGCTAATTGTGGTCTGACTTGAATTTGAACTTGGTTCTTTCTGCCTTAGTGTTCAGCACTTGTCTTACAATGTCTAGAGTCAAATTTTATTTTTAGAAATAATTCCATTCCTCACAGTTTTCTCTAAACCTTGGTACACTTGGGCCTTTCAAAGTCAGATCTCAGCTCCTGATAATGTGAAAAACTGAAAGAATTTATGAAGTTATTCTTCTTGGGGTGTTTTTATTTTCAAAACGTTGTAAAGGCCAAGATATAAAGCTTCAAAGGAGAAATTTCAGTCATTAATTGTGTGTGGACAAGAGGGACTCAGAGCCTCCAGAAACTCATTCCCCATATCAATAATTGTGGGACATCCTGGCCTTTTCCTTAGGCCTTTTCCTAGATATAAGATTTTTTTTCCCCCCTGGCAAACCTAAGACTTTCTAGACAATGGGAAGACACAGTGTCAACATGTCTTTGTAGCCTGATATAATTCATGGGACCCCACTCTCACCAAATCAGGTCATCACCTGGAGGTTAGTTAGTTATTTGGGAAGGAAAGGTGATAGAGAAGGATCATGGGAATTAATAGTCATTGAGCTCATGCCAAGGATGGCAAACAGAGTTCATTTCCACCCTCAACTTCACTCATGCATTAACAAGAATGCCGAAGCAGCCTCTAGGCTCAATTAGTAATGTCTGCCCTGGGTGTGGAAAAGGACCTGGTAGCCCGGCTGCCAGTAATGTGCCCTTTCTGGCTATAAGCCAGGCTCTTTACCTCATTAACCCCACATTCTCACAACAGCCTCTGAGCTGGGAGTTACTTATTTTCCAGAGGAGGAAATTTGAGGTTTAGAGAGATTGTTGCTTACCCCTTGGGAAAGCTGTTAAGTGGGTGAGTCATTAAGAACTCACAAATAAAATAACACACCACCCCAACACACACAGCAACGTTATGTTTCCTTTACTGTGTGCTTTCTACATGCAAGACACTGCAATAAGCCTGTTGTGTGTATTATCTTAGTTCATGTCCCAAAAAGTTGATGGGGTAATGCGCTGTTTGACAGATGAGGACGCCAGGAAACAGAATCCAAGTGTCACGTCTAATGTCACCGGCTCATTGGAAGCAGAGCGGAGGTGGGCGCCAGGTGTGCCCGAGGCTCTGTTACATCACACTGGGTGATTTTCATCATGAGTTGGGGTTTGGTTGGGGAGGGATTTCTGAGAATGTGATGGACTAAAACACAACAATCGTGGCAAAAGCTGGCTCAAGTCACCTCTGGAGAGGTTTTCTAATAAATCCTACTGCAGGGACGGTTTCTGCACGTCAGGCTTGTTCAGAACCCACCCCTTGTGGCCAGCCACCCCTTTAGGTTTTTTGAGCACCCGACTCCCCGCCATGGTGCCCTCTGCCCTGCCTGCCCCAGCCTTTCCCCATCTGGGTGAGTCAGAGGCCTCTAGAACTTTCTGCATGAGGTGCGTGCCTTGGGGAAAATCTTCCAGCATTTTGTATCCAAAACACGTAGCAGCTTGGTACTGTGGCAGGAGTGAGGCCACTGCTCCTGGCTGGGTGGCCTTGAGCCAATGGAAGTCTCCTCCTCTAGAAAGCAAGAAGGGTGGCCAACATGACCACAAGTGACTTGGTTTCTCTAAACTATGTGAAAGGCCTGAGTCCACGGACCCTCTCTGTGGTCACACTCAGACCCTGTTCATCCTGTTCTCTCTCCTTCTCCCCTCCCCCAACACATGCTAATTTTTCCAACATCTTATGAAGAAAATTTTCAAATGAACACCAGAGTTAAAGCCATTTACCCTGAGCACTCATAGACCCACCCACGGGATTCCACCTGGTTCTCTTCAGTTCGTTTCCCTGGTGACCACAGAGGCAGAAAGCCCCCCAGATGCACCTCCCTGAGCACAGGGAGGGATTCAGAACCCCTTTTTCCCCCAGAGTTCATCTGCCTCACACATCCCCCTTGCTCCTAACTCCTTTCTCTGATGGTAGCGTCTCTGCTGCTAAGTCGCTTCAGTCGTGTCCGACACTTTGCAACCCCGTGGACTGTAGCCCGCCAGGCTCCTCTGTCCATGGGATTCTCCAGACAAGAATGCTGAAGTGGGTTGCCATTTCCTTCTCCAGGGGATCTTTCCGCCCTAGGGATTGAACCTGAATCTCTTATGTCTCCTGCATTGGCAGGTGGGTTCTTTATCGCCACCAAGCTTCTCTCTGGCCAGCAGCAGTGACTTTGGATGAGACCCTGGGGGCCCTTCTCGCCGGGCTTCAGAGGGAAGGGCTTGCCAGCCGGGAGGTGGGGTGGGGTACCTATTTCTTAAGAGGTGACTTTGCACCGGGCACCTTCCCTATGCTTCTATTTCTATAACGTTTCTCCCCCAGAGATGCAGAAGTAATACACAATTGATGTAGAAACCTTGGGAAATCCCACAGAAGTCTAATAAAAACCGGAAAACCACCCATGAGCACCGTCCACAGACGCAGCACTTGCGGGCCCCTTATTGAGGGCCTGCTGTGTGTTGGGCATTGCGTGTGTTACCTGTGTTTCCTCAGCAACCGTATTCAGTAGGTTGTTGTGGTCGTTTAGTCACTAAGTCATGTCTGACTCTTTTGTGACCCTGTGGACTGTAGCCCACCAGGCTCCTTCTGTCCATGGGATTTCCCAGGTAAAAATACTGGAGTGAGTAGCATTTCCCTTCTCTCTTTCTATTCATATATTAATCCTCAAAGTCACCCTCTGAAAATAGACAGTGTTATTCACATTTACAGATGAGAAAATGAAAGGCTACAGAATTAAAGATGGAAAGTAGAAGTTCAGAGAGGGAAATTACTTTCCCAAGGCCGTGGTAAGCGATGTGATGGGGTTCAAACATTGGACTAAAGCTGGTAATCCTCACCCTTGCACCCCTGCTTCCCACACCCAGGGGTGGGGTGCAGCCTGCAGGTGGTTGAGGAATGCAACCGCAAATCATTTTCTTCAAACCTCCCTGTATTAGATCATGCTTAATTGCCAGCTGAAGCCTGGTTGCTTGCTTTCTCCTTCTCTCTGGAAGCTGCTTGGCTTGAAGTCTGTCCATCCAGGGAGGACACTTGCATGTCTGCCAGAGATGGAGGTAGGTCATTTCCCAGCAGAAAAAAAGACGAATGCAAAAATTAAATGGAGGAATGTATCTATAAATTCTAACACTGTAGGAGTGCAATAAATGATATCTAATCATCCTTATCATCATCATCACCATCACTGTGACAATAATAAAACTAGTCACAACTGTGTCCGCGAGGGTGTCTTTATAAATTTCGCCACAAGGTGGCAGGTTGCTATCAGACTGCATACTTGCCAAAAGATAAAGTGAAAGTGAAGTCCCTCAGTCGTGTCCGACCCTTAGACCCCATGGACTGCAGCCTACCAGGCTCCTCCGCCCATGGGATTTTCCAGGCAAGAGTACTGGAGTGGGGTGCCATTGCCTTCTCCAACGAATTCACTAGTTTAGTATGCAATAAAATAACAGAGGCTTTGAATAAGTTAAACTGGCTAGTAACAGCTAATCAGTTTTCTTCAGTGATCACTCTTCTACACAGGCAGGATAATTAATTCACGGATGGTCTTTCTGGTCTATCTTCAACTATTCTTACACTACATAATCAATTAGGGACATCTTTTTACAGATATATGAAGAGAACACAGGTAGCTTTACTTAAGTTGAGTTTGTTAAATCTATTTGTTATGACAGGGGATTTCTGACACAAAACTTGCTCACTGCACACTGAACCCCAGAGAAGTGATGCAACAGGACAGCTGATGTTAGGAGGGATATGGGGGTGGGGTAGGGTGAGAAGTCACAGATAAGTTAAAAACTGGCAAGTATCTGCTGAAGCAGAGCCCCTTTTTAGGGGGCATAAGAATAACTGATAGTCACCATTTTGGTCTCTTTACAGAAATCCATGTGTTGTTAAGAACCTAAAGCCATTTAACTCCACTCATGCTGCAAAATGCAGTAGTCACACTATTTCCAAAAGGATCCTGAAAACAGTAGTGCAAAAGAGATCTGAGAAAATAAATAATTACAAAACCATCAACAGTTTTCAAAAAAATGTGCTCAAAACTGTGACTTTTACAAAAAATGTGAATTTGTTTTAAATGAAAAAAGAACAAGCCAGGCTTCAGCAATACGTGAACCGTGAACTTCCAGATGTTCAAGCCGGTTTTAGAAAAGGCAAAGGAACCAGAGATCACATTGCCAACATCTGCTGGATCATGGAAAAAGCAAAAGAGTTCCAGAAACACATCTATTTCTGCTTTATTGACTATGGCAAAGTCTTTGACTGTGTGGATCACAAGAAACTGTGGAAAATTCTGAAAGAGATGGGAATACCAGACCACCTGACCTGCCTCTTGAGAAACCTATATGCAGGTCAGGAAGCAACAGTTAGAACTGGACATGGAACAAGAGACTGGTTCCAAACAGGAAAAGAAGTACGTCAAGGCTGTATATTGTCACCCTGCTTATTTAACTTCTATGCAGAGTACATCATGAGAAACGCTGGGCTGGAAGAAGCAGAAGCTGGAATCAAGATTGCCAGGAGAAATATCAATAACCTCAGGTATGCAGATGACACCAGCCTTATGGCAGAAAGTGAAGAGGAACTAAAAAGCCTCTTGATGAAAGTGAAAGAGGAGAGTGAGAAAGTTGGCTTAAAGCTCAATATTCAGAAAATGAAGATCATGGCATCTGGTCCCATCACTTCATGGGAAATAGATGGGGAAATAGTGGAAACAGTGTCAGACTTTATTTTGGGGGGCTCCAAAACCACTGCAGATGCTGATTGCAGCCATGAAATTAAAAGACACTTACTCCTTGGAAGGAAAGATATGACCAACCTAGATAGCATATTTAAAAGCAGAGGCATTACTTTGCCAACAAAGGTCCATTTAGTCAAGGCTATGGTTTTTCCAGTGGTCATGTATAGCTGTGAGAGTTGGACTGTGAAGAAAGCTG
Organism: Capra hircus; assembly: GCF_001704415.2. Classification (NCBI taxonomy): domain Eukaryota; kingdom Metazoa; phylum Chordata; class Mammalia; order Artiodactyla; family Bovidae; genus Capra; species Capra hircus. Next base: position 72,900,709 of record NC_030812.1, read on the forward strand.
AGTGTCAAAGAATTGATGTTTTTGAACTGTGGTGTTGGAGAAGACTCTTGAGGGTCCCTTGGACTGCAAGGAGATCCAACCAGTCCATCCAAAAGGAGATCAGTCCTGGGTGTTCATTGGAAGGACTGATGCTGAAGCTGAAACTCCAATACTTTGGCTACCTCATGCGAAGAGTTGACTCATTAGAAAAGACCCTGATGCTGGGAGGGATTGGGGGCAGGAGGAGACGGGGATGACAGAGGATGAGATGGCTGGATGGCATCACTGACTCGATGAACACAAGTTTGGATAAACTCCAGGAGTTGGTAATGGACAGGGAGGCCTGGCGTGCTGTCATTCATGGGGTCGCAAAGAGTCGGACACGACTGAGCAACTTGAACTGAACTGAACTGAAGCATGTGTGCATAGCAATCTCTATGGGTCATCTGGGAAAGGGTGGGGGGGCATATGAAAAATAACCCCATAATTATTATGTTGGGATTTAGCTCTTACTTCTCTTGGCCTGACTGGATCCCGCTGGCCCCACTACATGTAGTTTTGAAAGCTTTCTCATGCTTCCCTGCCTTTGCTTAAGCTTTTCCTCTGCTTCCATTCTACTCTCTTCAGATCTGACATCATTCTGGAAGCCTCTCCTGACCCCTCCACCTAGACCCCAGGTAGCAGACCCCAGGTAGCGTAGGCTCTGCCATCCATGCTCTCCACCATCACAGCCTTTGATTCCACCCCCTGTAGACTTCGATCTGCAGTAGGACTCGGGGGACTGATGGTAATTCTATAAACATTTATTGTTCTCCCTCTCTGCACGAGGAATTAGGTGCCAGGGATCTGCTGGTGTTTTCTTTGAATAAAACAAACCAGGCCTGAAAAAGAGAGACTGCCAAGGGAAGTCATCAGTGTTTGAAAATCAGAAGGACTCTGTTCCTCTTTCCCTTCTTTACAGATGCAATATATAAGACATATTAAATAATAAAATAATAGGTCCTAAATATTTTTTTCTGCGTAATTAAAAAGAAACTTTTGCATTGTAGGTAAAATGTGCATAAGATTTACCATTTTAACCATTTTCAAGTGTACAGTTCAGTAGCATTAAGCACATTCACTTTGTGTACAGCTATCACTGCTATCCATCTCCAGAACTTGATTTCATCACCCCAAACTCAAACTCTGTACCCATTAAACAGTAACTCCCCGTTCATCCCCCTACCCCCCAGGCCTTGGTAACCACTATTCCACCTTCTGATGTGTATTTTATGACTATTCCACATACCTCATCTAAATGGAATCATGCAATAAATATTGTCTATATTCCACATAAGTGGAATAATAAAATAAGTATTACATGTATGTCTTCTCATGTCTGGCTTATTTCACTTAGCATGATGCCCTGGAAGGTCGTCCATGTCGTAACTGTCTCAGATTTCATTTCTTCTGAAGCCGAGAGCGCTTCATTGTTTGTATATGCTACGTTTCACGTATTATTTCATCAGTTGATGGATATTAGTTTATCTCCACTTTTTGGCTATATGAATAATGGTGCCACGTACATTCATGTACAAATTTTTGTGTTCAGACATCTGTTTTCATTTTTCTTGGGTTTATCCCTAGGAGTGGAACTGGTTAGTCATTTGGTGACATATGTTTTGCTTTTTGAACAACTGCCAAACTGCTTTCTATAGCAGCTGTATCATTTTTCTTTCCCAACAGCAATGTAAGAGAATTCCAATTTCTCAACATCCTCACCAACATTTGTTGTTGTTCATTTGTTCCCCAGGGGGTATGAAGTATTATCTCATTGTGGTTTTGATTTGTGTATCCCTAAAGACTAATGATGTTGAGCATCTTCTCATATGCTTGTTGGCCATTATCTCGATTAACATTTTAATTTTCGTGTTGATTTTTTTTTTGTTTGCTACATTTTCAAAGTCTTTTTTTAGAAGTTCTTCTGAGGATTATATTTAACATCTCAAAAACAATCTAGTTCAGATTAGTACTAACTTAATTTTAATCATAGACAAAAACTTTACATCAGTGTAGATCTATTCTCTCTCTCCACCCTTGTGGCATTGTTGTCATACAAATGACATCTTTATACATTTTAAGTCAGTCTATAAACATAGCTTTATAATTGTTGCTTTTTGCATTTGTCTTTTAAGTCAATTAGAAGAAAATTGTTACAGATGAAAAAGTATGTATGCTGTCTTTCATATTCACCTACAGTTGCTCATACTGGTTCTCTTAATCTCTCCTGCCTGCTCCAATCTGCTGTTGAGCTCCTCTTATGAAACTATTTCAGTGATTATGCTTTTTAGCTCCATAATTTCTATTTGTTTCTTTTAAAAACATTATTTCTTTAGTTGATTTTATTCTCCTAATTTCCCATCAGTTCAGTTCAGTCGCTCAGTCATGTCTGACTCTTTTTGACCCCATGAACCGCAGCACGCCAGGCCTCCTTGTCCATCACCAACTCCCGGAGTTCACTCAGACTCACGTCCATTGAGTCCGTGATGCCATCCAGCCATCTCATCCTCGGTCGTCCCCTTCTCCTCCTGCCCCCAATCCCTCCCAGCATCAGAGTCTTTTCCAATGAGTCAACTCTTTGCATGAGGTGGCCAAACTATTGGAGTTTCAGCTTCAGCATCATTCCTTCCAAAGAAATCCCAGGGCTGATCTCCTTCAGAATTTCCCATACTGAATTTTTAATTAAAATTTTAATTTATTATTTTTAAAATTTGTTATACAATTAAAAAAAAATTGTTGTCGTTCAGTCACTCAGTTGCATCCAACTGTTTATAACTCCATGGACTGCAGCACACCAAGCTTCCCCTGTCCTTCACTGTCTCCTGGAATTTACTTAATTGAGCTCATGTCCGTGGAGTTGATGATGCCATCCAACCATCTCATCCTCTGTCACCCCTTTCTCCTCCTGCCCTCAACCTTTCCCAGCATCTCTCTTTAAAAGATTATACTCCATTTACAGTTATTGAAAAATATTGGCTACATTCCCCCTGTTGTTTTATACTTCCTTGTAACCTATCTTACACCCAAAAGTTTAGTTGATATTCTTTATTTCGTGAGACATCTTTCTCATAATTTATCTTTGGACATGGTTGTCTTTAGTTCTTTGAATACATTTATAATATAATAGCTGATTTAAAACTGACAGGTAGCTCTAACATCTGGGCTTCCTCAGGGATGGTTTCTATTGATGGTCTCTTCCTGGGTATGGTTTCAGTTTCAGTTCAGCTCCATAATTTCTATTTGTTTCTTTTAAAAACATAATTTCTATTTCTTTAGTTGATTTTATTCTCCTAATTTCCCATCAGTTCAGTTCAGTCCCTCAGTCATGTCCAACTCTTTGTGACCCCATGAACCGCAGCACACCAGGCCTCCCTGTCCATCACCAACTTCCGGAGTCCACCCAAACCCATGTCCATTGAGTTGGTGATGCCATCCAACCATCTCATCTTTCGTCCCCTTCTCTTCCTGCCCTCAATCTTTCCCAGCATCAGGGTCTTTTCCAATGAGTCAGCTCTTCACATCAGGTGGCCAAAGTATTGGAGTTTCTGCTTCAGCATCAGTCCTTCCAATGAATACTCAGGACTGATCTCCTTTAGAATGGACTGGTTGGATCTGCTTGCAATCCAAGGGACCCTCAAGAGTCTTCTTCAATACCGCAGTTCAAAAGCATCAGTTCTTCGATGCTCAACTTTCTTTATAGTCCAACTCTCACATCCATACATGACCACTGGAAAAACCGTAGCCTTGACTAGACAGAAATTTGTTGACAAAGTAATGTCTCTGCTTTTTAATATGCTGTCTAGATTGGTCATAACTTTCCTTCCAGGAAGTAAGCGTCTTTTAATTTCATGGTGAAGAAGGAATTCATAGGGCCTGGACTCCATCTTAGGCCTGTTCATGCTGATCATGCTCGGCCACCTTTCCAATGGACTCTGAACTCTGTGTTTAGTGCCTATGAAAACAACAACAGAAGGATAAGACCCCCTCCAGACCGGGGAACCTTGAAGACTGTATCCAGGTTACTCATCGCCTAAGAGAAAACATACACTAATCGCCCCTTCCTCCAGACAGGCCATAAATTTTTCTGTATCAATCGGAGTGTAACCTCGGGTTTATTGATTATTGGCTAACTGTTTGACTGGTTGAGCACATGAGCACATAGCACGTGAATGATGGGATTATTAGGATTGTATTTTCCTCGGTTTATGTAAGTCTCAAGGAATTTGGGGTGGTGGGTTCGGACACGTACACATGGGGTATAAAAGATTTTCACAAATGCTGGTCGGGGTCCTTGGCTAAGAGGAGACTCTTCCTTGGGCCCGCTGGTGTAATAAACTGAACTCCACTATCTGCACTGTCCTTCTGAGTGAGTTTGTTTCCTGGAACGTGTGGCTACAATGGCTGCAGTCACCATCTGCCGTGATTTTGGAGCCCAGAAAAATAAAGTCAGCCACTGTTTCCACTGTTTCCCCATCTATGTGCCATGAAGTGATGGAACTGGATGCCATGATCTTTGTTTTCTGAATGTTGAGCTTTAAGCCAACTTTTTCACTCTCCTCTTTCACTTCCATCAAGAGGCTCTTTAGTTCCTCTTCGCTTTCTGCCATAAGGGTGACGTCACCTGCATATCTGAGGTTATTGATATTTCTCCTAGTAATCTTGATTCCAGCTTGTGCTTCCAGCCCAGCGTCTCTCATGATGTCCTCTGCATAGAAGTTAAATAAGCAGGTATGGTGTCTATGTTCCCATTTGTTGTTTTGTTTGCAAGTCTCGCAATGTTTTTGTTGAAAACCATACATTTAATACAATGTAGCAACTGTAGAAGTCTGATGCTCTCTCCCTCCCTAGCATCTATCGCTGTTACTGTTTTGGTTGTCACTGTATTTGTTGCAGTTGCCCTTGTTTGTTTAGTGACTTTCCTGGACTAATTCTGTATAGTCTGCATTCTGTGTGATGTGCATCCACGGATGCTTCTGCTGGGTAATTAATCTAGTAGTTGAAATGCTCAGCTAGTGATTAGAGATTCCCTTGAAATACTTTAACCAATAAGCCTCGCATCCTCTGTTGAAGGGCGCTCTGCTCTGTATGTTGGGCATGTCTTCAGTGCTCCATCCAGCAAGAGGTTTACAACTTTGCCTTGGCACCCACTTCCTGGTAGGTCAGCCAGAGGTGAAATATGAGCGTCTTCTCAGGTCTTTTTGAGCATATGTATTTCTGTACACGCCTGTGGCCCTCTGGATTCCCAGGGTCATGTCAGAGCTTTTCAAAGTCCCTATGAACATTGTATCCCCAAAGGAAATGGCAACCCACTCCAAAATTCTTGCCTGGAAAATTCTACAGACAGAGGAGTCTGGCAGGCTATAGTCCATGGTGTCGCAAACAGTTGGACATGGCTGAGTGCACGCACACAGACACAATCTTTCTTTTAGGTTTTTCAAACGCTCTTTCCTTTACCCCAACTGCAGTTGGCACCTCAGAGAGTTGTGATATTAAACAATCGCCACTGATTTTTTCAACAACAATCTCCGCACCACCCCCCGCCTCAAAAAAAAAAACAATCTCCCAAGACACAGGGTTTTTCTCAGTGAGCTCTGAGTCAAATCAATAAAGACAAACTAAATAGGGCTTTTCCTGGGAGCTGCCAAACAGGTAAAGTGACGATCTTCTTGGTAGCTCCAAACCCACTCTACCCCCTGTTGTGACTATTAATTAGGCTGCTGGTTTTCACAGCTATCTTGGTTACGAGTTGCTAGTTTTCAAGGCTATCATGGAGCTGAGGGAAGTAGATAGAAACAGGACAAGTTAAAACAGCACGAAGTTCATTGTTCTTATTGAGATTCAACTGTTTTTCTTGACTAAACACTCATCAGATTGTTACAAGCCTTTGATTAATTTCCAGAATTCTAAAAAGTTGATGTTTTGCCAGTGTTTTCACTGCATTTATTTTCAGAGGTCCTTATTCTGCTATTCTGAAAGTGATCCTCAGGCTATACATTTTAAATACATTAAACCAATTAGCTGCCATTAAGCTAATTTCTTAAGAGCAGTACTTGAGAAAATAGGGAATATCTAGTCTATACTGGCTTGAAGGCAGGAACTCTATTTTATTATATATGTATATTAATACAGAGGCCTGAAACAGAGGCTGATGCAGAGTAAGTAATTATTAACAATTTAAAAGAATAACTACAAATGTCTTATTTGAATTGTGATTTGAAATTTACAAAGTGCCTTCTTACAATCTTTTTTAATATAGTGCAATTTAATTCACTTATGTTTCCTGTTCATTAACTACATACCAGTCAGTGTATCAAGTGTCAAGAACAGAGAGATAAGTAAGACAAAGTCTTGCCCTACAAGGTATTTTCAGGCTGGCTGAAGACACGAGATGCAAACACAGATATCAAAACAAATAATAATATGGAATGTAAATTCCATGGGGCTTCCCTGGTGGCTCAGTGGTTAAGAATTCACCTGCAATTCAGAAGACATGGGTTTGATCTCTGGGTCAGGAAGATCCCCTGGAGAAGGAAACGGAAACCAACTCCAGTATTCTTGCCTGGGAAATCCTGGTGGGCTACAGACCATGAAGCCGCCAAAGAGTCAAACACGAGTTAGCAACTAAACAAGTTCCATGAGAGTGGGTATCATATCTGTCTTGTACTACAATGTGTTTTCAGAGCATAGAAGAGTATCTGATATTGTGAAGATGTTTTTAAAGAGAAAAAGTGGGTTGCCTATAAAGAAACATGTTTTGATAGGGTCAGAAATTGAGTCAGCACCACTGAATGCTAAAGGACCATGGAACGATCCCTTCGAAGTTCTGTAGGAAAAGTGTTTGGAACTTAAAAGCCTCTGCCTAGCCACAAATCATTTATAAGAGAAGGGAAAATAAAGACATTTCTAAACATGCCAGAGCCTAGATCCAGAGTCACTTTCAATCTAAAGGAAAAGTGGATCTAAGAATGAGGTTCGCAGTGCAGAAAGCAGGCAGCCAAGACCTCACCACTCCCGGGACTCTGCTCAATTCCTCTCTCTGTGTGCTGCTGACCCCTGCTGGTCCCCAGGGGTCTTGCTTCCCTCTGAATTCTTTTTAATTTCCCATCTCACCAACCTGACACTTGATCATGAGCTACCTTGAGAGATGGCTTACAAGGCCACAGCAAAGCCCTCTTGCTCTGCAGGTTCACTCTTCATGTGTTTGCTTGGCCTTCCTGCCTGGATTACAAACTTCCATTAATAAGAACCATATTTTGTACATAATCAATAAATAGTCACCAAACTTTAACAAATCAATCTCTCCCATTTCACACAGTATTGTGATTCCCTTTGTTCCCCAGCCTCTTTTTCCCATCTAAGCTGCTCTAAACACCTTCTCAGAACACAGTCTGCTGTCTTTCCCTTCTTTTCCCTTTCCAGCTCCATTTTTCTTTCTCCTACCCCTCAGTCCTTTCTTCTGCACACTGGTCTCTGTGATTTCCCGGGTATTATGCAGTCACTCTCCTGATCAGTGTTGATTAAAGCCCAGAGCCAAGGAGGTAGAAGGCTAATCAGGAGGCCGCCACGTGCCAAGCAGTGTTCTAAGCTCTTTGGATGGGTTAATGAATTCCTGTCTTGCAGCCGTCCTATGGGATAAGGACCGTTATTTGTCCCATTTTTCAGATGGGAAAACCAAGGCAGAGAAAGGTGAAGTAACTTGCTTGAAAACTCACAGAAGTTCATACATGGACCTGGGATTCTGAATCAGGCAATCTTACTTGCTTTCAACCATAATAAATTTCAGAGGCATTGCTACGTTTTACCTCTTGTCAACCAGTAAAAGCCCAGAGATTTAAAGACAAAGGGGATAGGGACTTCCCTGGTGGACCAGCGGCTGACTCTGTGCTCCCAATGCAGGGGACCCAGGTTCAATCCCTGGTCCGGGAACTAGATCCCGCATACTCCAACTAAAGATCTCTTGGGCCACAACTAAGACCCGGAACAGCCAAATAAATATGTAAATGAATGCTTAGAAAACAAAAACAAGTGGGATATATTCAGGGGGCAGGGAGTGAACAAAAGAACAGAACTGGAGAATTAGAATTGGTGCTAATGGGTGACAAGTGAGAATTAGAAGACGGGATATAAAACAGAGTGGCAATATGTGACATGTGACAGGCATAAGTTGCAGAGTTTACAAAGCATATGCTCATTTCATTGATCCCAGTAATAATACTCAGAGAAAGGATTCGAGGGGATCATTGTTCTTGACATTTTACAGATAAAAGTCTGATGCTCAGGGAGGTTAAATGACTCCTTCAAGGTCACACAGCCAAGAAATGGCAGAGCAGGCACTTGGACACTACAGATTCCTGACTTCAGACATGGGTAACTGGAGCATAAGGGCTGAGCAGAGGTGCAGAATGCCAGTCAGGGCTCATGAAATATTTACCTGATTCTCTGCAGTTACTAAACATGCTGCTTCTATTAATACACCTACTGTTTGTCTTCTGGGGGAAAAAGCAGTATTTTTGGTTAGGGTTCCACAGAGGATGGATTTCTGTCTCTGCCTGTTCAAGCTGAATCGCTCCTGCCTAGGTGGCTGCCCACCCCTCTCCAAATAATCTGAGTTTGGAACAGATATTGGACAGAAGGCAGAGAAGAAAAGGGAGTCAGAAACCAGGAGACAGTCTTTGGAGAACTATTCCCATGACGCAGGAGTAACTTCCACTCCCATCTCATCAGGTAGTTTTAAGATGCTCTACATCTTTCTCCAGTTACTTGGCGGTGTGCGTAGGTGGGGGCTTCCCTGATAGCTCAGTTGGTAAAGAATCCACCTGCAATGCAGGAGACCCTGGTTTGATTCCTGAGTTGGTGGGAAGGGAGGAGGGAGCCGACGTGGCGAGACCGAGGCAAGGGCCTACCTTGACATTTAAACATACCACGGGAGGCTTGTGTTTGCACAGAGAAGCTGCTAGAAAAAGAAATTGTGACCTGCACTCCCCCTGAAGCCAGAAAGCCTGCACCCAGAGCTTACCTTGGCCCTTTGTTTCCTCTTGGCCGTGGGACAGGGTCCTGTAAAGAATGAAGGCTGGGAGGCCAGGCCCCAGTGCTGCCTGAGCCAGGCTGCCAGGGCCAAGCAGCCCCTGGTCCCATGTCCCTTCTGATCACAAGGGAAGGCCCCTTCAGCTGGCACTTTGTGAGTGTCTGTGCTTGCCTGGCCCTGGGGAGGAGGAGATATATAACACCTGGTCTTCATCCTTGCCAACCTTGCTGTTGACCAGCGAGGCACGTGTGCATCTCATGGTTCTTATTTGGCCTCACGCTTGAAGCAGTGGCTCACAGGGGCCTGTGGGGCACAAGGAGATGAGGCCGGGCTACCCCACAGGACAGACTTCTGCTGTCTTTGGGTCTGGAATTCTGGTGAGCCAGCTTCCTAGTGATGTGACCCAGAGGAAAGCATCTGACTTCCTCAGTCTGGGCTGCCCCTGCTTGGAAATAGAAAACGTAATAATACTCACCCTGCAAGTTGTTGAGAGAAGAAGCAGCACCATAGAGATGGGGGTTGGGGCTATTCACTACCCAGAGCAGAAGGGGGGACTGGAAGCCTGGGGAGAGAAGGGTTAAGCCAACGGAAGCGCCCCTCCTCCTAGTGGCTGGGAGCCAAGGAAAGGTTTGGAAAGGAGGGGAGGTGTGTTGGGCCCAGAGGGCAAGGGATTAGGGTCAGGGGCCCTCGTGTGTTGCCGACTGTGGACCCATCTCTGGGTCCACATTGCCCTCCCACCTCTGCCCAGGCAGGTAGCTTCCTGCCAGGTTGGGAAATCGCTTTGGCCTGGAATTTTTCTGCTGGGGTGGCGTGGGGTTGGGAATGCTTTTGGAGACAGGTTTAGAACCTCCAGTTACCAGCATTCCTGAGACAGATCCAGAGAAGGCGGGACAAGGGCTGCACAGTCTCCGGTGGGAGTGGAGGAGGAGACCGGGGAAGCGAGGAGGAGATGGCCGTGCCAGACACGCCTTCCCAGCTCCAGAGCCACCCCCAGGGCCCTCTTCTGTGGCCGCCATCTCTCCTCCCATGCCGCTGGTGCAGACAATGCTAAAGTCCATAACAGACACCCTGAATCCTGGAATGTCAGGGTTGGGAGAGCTTCTGATCAGCCCACTTACATTACAGGTGAGGAGGAGAGAAAGGACCACATGAGGCCAGGCTCTCCTCCACCCGCGAGGGTCCCCACTGAGAGCAGATCTCATTAGCAAGCTGACTGGAGGTCCCAAGTGCTCCCTGGGACCTGACATGTCTCTCTGGGGAGTGTGCTAGACTCATAACAGCACCGACGCTTAGGATAGCGTATATTATCTTCCCCATTTTCCTGATGAAGAAATTGAGACTCTGAGAGGCTGGCTGACCTTGCTGAGGTCATGACTGTAGTTCATGGGGACCCAGGTTATTTTGCCTCAGGGACCCTGCCCGCCCAGTAGCTCTGGGAGCCTCTCTAAGGCGAGGGGTCACCGTGCTCCAACCTTAAAGACTCTTCTGCCTTTGGAAAGCAGCTGAAATCCCAGCAGGCCCCTGAGGACATCCCTTCTGGGCTGCAGGTGCTGGTGTCTGTGTCTTCCCCTGGCTTTCTTCTGTGTCCCAGCAGCACCCCCGGATCGATTTAGGTTAAAACCACAGATTTATGTACCCTCTTGTGATGCTGGCAAAGGAGTTCAGGCTCATGGCTGCAGATCTGGGTTTGAGTCCTGTCTTTGGCTCTTGATACTGAGTGACCCTGAAAGTGAAAAGTGAAAGTGAAGTTGCTCAGTCGTGTCTGACTCTTTGTGACCCCATGGACTGTAGCCTACCAGGCTTCTCCGTCCATGGGATTTTCCAGGCAAGAATACTGGAGTGGGTTACCATTTCCTTCTCCAGGGGATCTTCCCGACCCAGGGATCGAACCCAGGTCTCCCGCATTGAAGGGAGGCACTTTAACCTCTGAGCCACTAGGGAAGACCCTGGTTAAATCTATTTCAATATCTGTTTTTGACCAAGTCATAAAAGTCCATGTTACAAAATTCAAAAATACATAAAATGAAAAATAAAGCTGTCTCTCAGCCTTACTCTCTCCCCTACCCACTGCCCAGTTCATCAGGTGGTTAAGCTTGAAGGCCTCCTGGGTTTGGAAGGTGGGTAGTGCTCCTTTGGAGACAAACCATCGCCAGCACCACCCCTCCCAAAAGGCTGATGGTGCCACTCACTTCACCCCTCCCCTAGCCTTACTCAACCCCTATGATTAGACTTCCTTATGCAATGGTTCCTGGTTTTCCTACCCAAGCAGGATTATCTCAGACAATTGCAGCAGAGACTCCATAATCCGAGACATAGGGGTCTGGGTGGGAAAGCCAAAGCAAAAGGATCAATTCAGATATCAAAAGCTGGCTTAAGAGGAATGCAACAACTAAACAAAATGTGTGATCCTGGGTTCATTTTTCCAAATGAAAATTTTGGCGGAAAAGCAAGAGCTGACTTAGGAAGCCAGGAAATCTGAGAAAGAGCAGGAGTGGTCTAAAAGCCTGAGGGGTTGGACTGCTGCAGAGATGGCATCTCTGCTGTTGGTCTCAACATTCTAGGAAGGGTATGGGGTGCAGTCCAGCTAGGACACAAACCAGCCGAGTGCTGAAAGTTTTCCCAGTAAATCCATCACTAGGTTCCTTACCCCTCTGTCTTGGGTGGCCCTACACGGCATGGCTCATAGTTTCATTGAGTCAGACAAGGCTGTGGTCCATGTGATCAGATTGGTTAGTTTTCTGTGATTGTGGTTTTCAGTCTGTCTGCCCTCTGATGGAGAAAGATAAGAGGCTTATGAAAGAGAGTGGAGAGTACTGACAAAATGAGGTCCGCTGGAGAAGGGAATGGCAAAACACTTCAGTATTCTTGCCTTGAGAACCTCATGAACAGTATGAAAAGGCAAAAAGATAGGACAGACCTATGCAAACAAGGAGCTGAAAGGAGATCTCCGAGACACTACTGCTGCCACCATGGGCTCAGAAGACCTGGGGGGCTGCTCAGGTAATCAGCTGTCTATTCTCTGGCTGGTTCCTACTTGTGACCTGGAGTTGAAGTGGTGCCAACTGGCTGAATTAACCCAAGAAGAATCAAGAACCAAGAAGGGGATGAATAAGCAACCTCCAGCCACCCGCAGGGGTCCGGGAAGTCCTGCAACCAGGAGTCTGTCCCCAACGCCTCCTTCTGGGCTGTCTACTCAGGGAGCCAAGTCCAAGGTGCTGACTTCCTCCCACCACCCAACAAGTGACTCATAAGTGAGGCCAGGACAGCTCACAGGGAGAGAGGACAGCAGAGGGAGTTCCCAAGGCCAGACAGGGCTTCTCCTGCCCTCTCCCTTTGGTCCAAATCTCCTCCTGCTCCCGGACCCTGGAGTGTCACCACAGAAGCTGTTTCTTTCAGCTCTTGCCCTGCCTTCAGCCCCAGCCACTCTGTGAGGGTCAGCGGACCTTGAACTGAACCCCAATCTGGCCTTTGCCATCTCTCACCTGTGTGACCTGGAGCACCTTACCTGCTCTCACCTGTAAAATGAGAAGACTATTTCCCTATACTTTTATGAGGATCAAATATCATGTGTGTCCGTGGCCTGGGCCAGTGCCTGCCACACAGTAGGTCCTGCCGAGTGTGGTGCTGTCCCCTTTACCTGGAATGGGTTAGTTTAGGTGGAAACCTCTCCCCTCCACTTGAATCCCCGCTTCCCTGTGCTATGTTAGGGCGCCTGCCCAGCACTCTCATATAAAAGCACTTACTTACCAAATGTGACTGCCTCAGGCAGGTACTAGCTCAATTGATCTCAAATGTTCCTCCTCAAGATTCCACGAGGAGTGTTTTTCCCGTGTCATTTGCTGGCAGAGAATGTCCTCTGATTGAGAAAAGATGAAACCTACAAGGAAGGGGCAGGTTATGTGACCTTGGACAAGTTATTGAGCTACTCTCTGCCTTAGTTTCCTCATCGGTTCAATTTTATTCTGAGGAAACTGAGATCACGCATGCAAAGTGCTTGGCATGATTGCTCATACATGTAGTGACTTCACACCGAATGATTCTCACACACACAGCATTATCAGAGACAGCAAACGGAGAGCTCGCAAAAGAGACTCTCGGAGAAAATGCTGAGTGCACATTTATTGATAACTTATCTTGTAGTCTTTAACTAAGAGCAGTAGGCAAGGCAGAGACCAGAATTCTAGGATTAAGGAAGCCTTCCCTGGAGGTCCAGAGGTAATCACATTCAGTTCAGTTCAGTTGCTCAGTCGTGTCTGATTCTTTGTGACCCCATGGACTGGAGCATGCCAGGCTTCCCTGTCCATCACCAACTCCCAGAGCTTGCTCAAACTCATCTCCATCAAGTCAGTGATGCCATCTAACCATCTCATCTTCTGTTGTCCCCTTCTTCTCCCACCTTCAATCTTTCCCAGCATCAGGGTCTTTTCAAATGAGTCAATTCTTCACACCAGGTGGCCAAATTCAGGGTTGATTTCCTTTAGGATTCACTAGCTGGATCTCCTTGCAGTCCAAGGGACTCTCAAGAGCCTTCTCCAACAGTCTGTCACTGTTTCCATTGTTTCCCCATCTATTTGGGACTGGATGCCATGATCTTAGTTTCCTGAATGTTGAGTTTTAAGCCAGCTTTTGCACTGTCCTCTTTCATTTTCATCAAGAGGCTTTTTAGTTCCTCTTCACTTTCTGCCATAAGGGTGGTGTCATCTACATATCTGAGGTTATTGATATTTCTCCTGGCAATCTTAATTCCAGCTTGTGTTTCATCCAGCTTGGCATTTTGCATGATGTACTCTGCATATACGTTAAATAAGCCGGGTGACAATATACAGCCTGACATACTCCTTTCCCAATTTGGAACTAGTTCGTTTTTTCATATCTGGTTCAAACCGTTGCTTTTGACCTGCATACAGATTTCTCAGGAGGCAGGTCAGGTGGTCTGGTATCCCCATTTCTTGAAGAATTTTACACAGTTTGTTGTGATCCGCATAGTCAAGGCTTTGGCATAGTCAATAAAGCAGAAATAGATATTTTTCTGGAACTCTCTTGCTTTTTCGATGATCCAACTGACGCTGGCAATTTGATCTCTGGTTTCTTTATGAATTATGTGATTAGAGTCATAAAGAAACGACTTTGAAGATAAGGGGGTTTGTTCTGTGTGCAGAACAGCATCTAACTAATGCCGACATGTCAGTCAGAATGTCTAACTTAAGAGAGGGGAAAAGAGCAAGCAAAGAAGAGAGAATGAGCAAGATTAAATTCCAGGAGACATTTCTGAGAAAGCAGTAAAACATGGTTCCCACAATTCCCCTCTTCTTATTTTCTTTAATGAATGTTTCTTTGATCTTCTTGTGGGAGGAATAGTGTTAGTATCACCTCAGTGCAGGTGAGTCAAGAAAATGAAACAATTGATGTTCTGACTAGAAATAAAACACAAAGCAATATTATGAATAAGATGAAAGGAAAAAGAACAAGATTTTAGATGTAGGGAGGAGAAGCAGTTCTTTGCGTTGAGCCACGTGGCTTTATCTAAGAGGGTTTGAATAGTAACATCCAAACAGCATTGTTGAAGGGATTGAATCTGTTGACAAAGGATGAGTTGTAAGTGTAGGACAGAGTCATCGAGTATATCGTCTGATTTGGGATCTAGCTGTTGACGCAAATCATTCCAGGTTTCAGAATAATTATGAGAAAATAAGGTGTTACACACATGAGAAAACATACTGTCACGGTCTAATTGTGACTGAGTCCAAAGAGCACGCTGATGTTCACTGAGCCATAAAACTGTGGTGTTCAAAGCTTCAAGTTGAGGTAAAATCATTAGATCAGTTTCTACTTGTTCAGTAAAGCCAGAAGTTATATGAGTCATAAAAGTCTGTACTTGGTCGGCGGTTTTTGAGGATATAGAAAGGGCAGTGGCAGCAGTAGCTGCAATAACGGCTGCCGCGGTAACAGTTATTATGGATTATCAGGAGTAACAGGTGTGCCAGTACTAACGAGCTATTTCAGCTCTTCACGTAATGTCAGTGGCTGGCGGATGACTATTTCTCTGTCTTTTTGGAGGAGACGTGCTAGGAGGAGTCTTTTGGATGGTCAGCAGATGAAACTCTGGTAACGGATCTTGAAATCCTTGGTGCCTCATGATAAAGTTTCACATACCAGGCAAGGATCCAAAGTGGACCTGAGGAAGACAGAACGGCAGCATATCCCCTTCCCCATGTTAGTAATTTAACAGGTCCTTGCCAAATAGGAGAGGGTGGTTGTTTAAAAAGTACCAGAGGGTATTCTTGTGAATGTGGAGGAGAAAAATGTCTAGCAGCAGCTGATTGTGAAGAATTTTTGGGAAATTGACTAGTGATTAAGAGTGAGTAGGGTGATATACAATCATTCCCCAGGAGGGGTTAATTATTTCCTTTTCTGTTTATTTAAAAATAATCTCAGTAGCCCATTTACACATTCAATAATGGCTTGCCCAGTAGGGTTGTGAGGAATACTTGTGATGTTTAATATCCCATTCAGTTCAGTTCAGATCAGTTCAGTCGCTCAGATGTGTCAGACTCTTTGTGACCCCATGGACTGCAGAACGCCAGGCCTCCCTGTCCATCACCAACTCCTGCAGTTTACCCAAACTCATGTCCATTGAGTTGGTGATGCCATCCAATCATCTCATCTTCTGTTGTCCTCTTCTCCTCCCTTGTTCAATCTTTCCCAGTATCAGGGTCTTTTCCAATGAGTCAGTTCTTTGAATCAGGTGGCCAAAGTGTTGGAGTTTCAGCTTCAACGTCAGTCCTTCCAATGAAAATTCAGACTGATCTCCTTTAGGATGGACTGGTAGGATCTCCCTGCAGTCCAAAGGACTCTCAAGAGTCTTCTCCAACACCACAGTTCAAAAGCATCAATTTTTCAGCCCTCAGCTTTCTTTATACTCCAACTCTCACATCCCTACAGGACTACTGGAAAACCATAGCCTTGACTAGATGGATCTTTGTTGGCAAAGTAATGCCTCTGCTTTTTAATATGCTATCTAGGTTGGTCATAACTTTTCTTCCAAGGAGCAAGCATTCTTTAATTTCATGGCTGCAGTCACCATCTACAGTGATTTTGGAGCCCAGAAAAATAAAGTCTGTCACTGTTTCCACTCTTTTCCCATCTATTTGCCATGAGGTAATGGGACTGGATGCCATGATCTTAGTTTTCTGAATGTTGAGTTTTAACCCAGCTTTTTCACTCTCCTCTTTCACTTTCATCAAGAGGCTCTTTAGTTCCTCTTCACTTTCTGCCATAGTGTGGTGTCATCTGCAAACCTGAGGTTATTGATATTTCTTCCAGCAATCTTGATTCCATCTTGTGCTTCATCCAGCAGAATCAGAGTTTCTCCTGATGTACTCTGCATATAAGTTAAATAAGCAGGGTGACAATATACAGCCTTGACATACTCCTTTCCTTATTTGGAACCAGTCTGTTTTTCCATGTCCAGTTCCAACTGTTGCTTCCTAACCTGCATACAAATTTCTCAAGAGGCAGGTCAGGTGACCTGGTATTCCCATCTCTTTAAGAATTTTCCACAGTTTGTGGTGATCCACAGTCAAAGGCTTTGGCATAGTCACTAAAGCAGAAATAGATATTTTTCTGGAACTCTCTTGTTTTGTCAATAATCCAACGGATGTTGGCAATTTGATCTCTGGTTCCTCTGCCTCTTCTAACACCAGCTTGAACACCTGAAAGTTCATGTTTCACATACTGTTGAAGCATGGCTTGGAGAATTTTGAGCATTACTTTACTAGTGTGTGAGATGAGTGCAATTGTGCAGTAGTTTGAGCATTCTTTGGCATTGCGTTTCTTTGGGATTGGAATGAAAAGTGACCTTTTCCAGTCCTGTGGCCACTGCTGAGTTTTCCAGATGTGCTGGCATATTGAGTGCAGCACTTTCACAGTATCGTCTTTTATGGTTTGAAAGAGCTACTGGAATCCTATCACCTCCACTAGCTTTGTTCGTAGTGCTGTTCCCTAAGGCCCACTTGACTTCGCATTCCAGGATGTCTGGCTCTAGGTGAGTGATCACACCATCGTGATTATCCGGGTCATGAAGATCTTTTTTATACAGTTCTCCTGTGTATTCTTGCCACCTCTTCTTAAGATCTTCTGCTTCTGTTAGGTCCATACCATTTCTGTCCTTTATTGAGCCCATCTTTGCACGAACTATTCCCTTGGTATCTCTAATTTTCCTGAAGATATCTCTAGTCTTTCCCATTCTGTTGTTTTCCTCTATTTCTTTGCATTGATCGCTGAGGAAGGCTTTCTTATTTCTCCTTGTTATTCTTTGGAACTTTACATTCAAAAGGGTTAATTGCAGTGTTAATATCTTCCAAGCCTCCAGTTTTCAATTTGTCGGTCAATAGCATTTTGATGCAAACACTTGACTCCTCAGAAAAGATCCTCATGCAGGGAAAGATTGAAGGCAGTAGGAGACAGGGACGACAGAGGATGAGATGGTTGAATGGCATCACCAACTCGATGGACATGAGTTTGAGCAAGCTCCAGGAGTTGGTGATGGACAGGGAAGCCTGGCATGCTGTAGTCTATGGGGTCACAGAGTCAGACGTGAATGAGTGACTGCACTGAACTGACTGAGCATTTTGTAATTTGTCTACAAAGCTCATGTAAGGTTCATTTGCTCCTTGTCTTAGAGCAGGAAAGGATTCCTGTGGGACTGGAAGATGGGGTAAACAAAGACAAGCTTTATGAGCAGCTTTGGAGGCTTGTGTAAAAGCCTGAGTGTCCATTTTGGTTTGAGCAGCCACAGTTATGTATTGTCCTTCTCCCAAAAGCATATCTATATTAACAGAGATGCCATTTTGAAGGTTGTTTAAAGCAAGCATAGTACAATAATCTCTATATTCTTGAAACGATAAGGAATATTGAGCAGTAGGTAAACCATTTTTACAAGCGTCTTCCAACCCCAGGGTGTCGTTTGTTATCCACCACCTATACTTTCTACAACCCCTTCAGTAAATGAACTAGAGATGCCATTGTCCTGCTGTGAAAAGACAGGGAAGGCATCTACAGTTCCTTCCTCCTCTAAACCTTCTCTGACCATGTTTTCTACCATTGGACCCTGAGAAACATTAGGAAGTGATTGAGCAAGTCCTTGAGCAGATTCACGAGCTGGTAAAGTAGTCTTTGTTGATTCTATACAGCTGGTTTTAGACATAATAAAAGGAGATGGAGGAGGTGCTTCCAGCAGAGGAATAATATTGGCCCAAGGAATTTCTCACTGTTCTATAGCAGAAACCCAATATGACAAAATTCCAAGTATTTAGAGGCTGTACATTTGCAACACCTACACCACTTCTCAACCAATGACCTACTAGTTCCCATCAGACACTTTCAAAGCACCTTCTTGTGGATACGAAGGACACCGAGAAGAAGTTTCGTTAGAAAACTTAGAAACAACGGAAGAAGTTTCATTAAGTCTAAACTAGAAACCTTACAACCAGAGGCAGCAAGCAGAAAGGAAAGCTGACATTTATGTGCAAGCTTTTGAGAAGAAAGAGAATTACAGCAGAAAGCAAAAGCAAAACTACTGCACGTCAGGAAGACTCCGTTCCATTGCTGGGCTTAGAGGCCGTAGCTCCTACCTGAATCAGCAGATGTCCTTTTCCCTTGCTTGGTATTGAGGAACAGGTTAGAAGCAAATCATCAGGTGGTCTCTGTTCAGGTGCCAATTGTGGCGATGGCACATTGCATAATTCTCACTAACACATGGGATTATGAGAGTTTCTCCCAGAACAGACACTCTCTGAGATAAAGCTGAGTGCATATTTATTGATAACTTATCTTATAATGTTTAACTAAGAACAGTAAGACAAGGAAGAGACCAGAATTCTAGGATTAAGGAAGCCTCCTCCTGAAGGTCCAGAGGTAATCACATTAGAGTCATAAAGAAAGGACTTTGAAGATAAGGGGGTTTGTTCCGTGTGCAGAACAGCATCTAATTAATGCTGCCGTGTCAGTCAGAATATCTAACTTAAGGGAAGAGGAAAGAGCAAGCAAAAGCAATAAACCATGGTTTCCACACATATGGATTAGCTGAGTTCTGCATCTCATGGTGGTTTTGCTTGAATGTCCAGATTAGCTCGTGCTAATAGAAGAGAGAAGAATCAGTAGGAGGAAGTTTTCTGGGGAAAAAAATAGTTGAAAACAAAAAGTAACTGTAAACAAGGAGTAGAGTTTCCAATAGGCAAATGACAACCTTGGTTTGAGTTGTGGCACCTACCGTCAGTTGCAGAAAGAAAGCCCCTACCTCGCCCCTCCCCTTTGTTGCCTTATCGGCAAAATCAGATCAGATTCCTGACCTAATTTCCAGGGTGACTGTAAGACCAAACTGTAGTATGTGGTCCTCATGGGATACCATCCATCACTCCTCTGGCCCTCCCTCAAAAGCTGAGAGGAGGTGATCATGATGACCAGGGCCATGTTCTGGGATGAAGCAGCCCTGATGTTGGCAGGTGGGTCTCTATGAGGGGTCCAAGTACATCGCTGCCCCTACTGCTTGGGGCAAAAAAGAAAAGTCACCAGCAGCCCAGCTGCATGACTCTCAGGATGCGGGGCCTGTTCTTCTGTTTCTTAATCTGAAAATGGAGCTGAAGCTTCCTAGAGCTGGTGTGAGGGTCTGGACAGGCATGGTGTGGATGGTGCCTGCACAGAGTCTGTGCATGCCTAGTCCTTGACACACCAAGGCTCTTTGCTCAGGAACCAAACAGAAATTCAGACTGGTTTTCTATTGTAGGCTTTTCTGAGTTGTCAGGTCACTAGCCTTCCTGTAAAAGTGCTCCATTTGAAGAAAAGAGAACTGTGTCAAGTAGAAATAATCCAGGGTAGAAAATGGCAGCATGCTCGCAGCCCTTCCCACAAACTGGCCTCCATCCACTGACCTTGACCGCCAAGGCTGGGCCTCCTCAGGCAAGTTGCTGGGACCTGGAGGCACTAGTTCTGTCCCTGTCAGCAGGGCCAAGTCCAGAGGGACTTGATCAAAGGGTGGAGCTGGGTATGGACAGAGTGGCTGAGGGGTAGCCTTAGGACCCTCTCCCAGGTACCACAGGAGCACAGCAGGGGACTCAGCAGGGGAGGCCCTGGAGGGCTTCTCAGAGGAGGTGATGGGAGATTTTGGCTCTGCAGGGTGAGTATGATTTCTCCAGATCGGTTGCAGCGGGTGTCCCTGGCAGTTGGATCTGCATGAGCAAATCCTAGTAGCCACATGGGCATAGCCCTCTGCAGCAGCAGTATGGCCATGTGCTGGTGGAGCAAAGGTGAATAAGGCAGGCAGGCTAACAACTGTGTTGGGGTGGAGAGGACTGAGCGGGTGGGAAGACGGCCATGGGCTGGGGGAGTGGGTCGCCAAGGGACTCACAATGTGCTGCTATCAGTTCTCCTTCAAGGAGCCGACTCAGGGAGGACTGTGTCAAGGTCATGAAATGTCAGGGCTGGGCTTGTTTTTCTAAGGAGTCAGCAGAAGGGTGAGATTTGTCCAAGGTGGGGCCAGGGTGGGCAGGGTGTTGTTAACTTGAGCAACTCAGAAAAGAAGTTTTCACTTTCCCTTTTGATTCTCTGGGTATATCTGGGCCCCAAAAGTGTGTGGTCATTGCAGAGACGCACAGAAGGCGGCTGCATCTGCAGAGCTGAGAATAACTGGATCTTGTTCACACTCGGCCAGAGGAAGATTCCTGGGTAAGCAGGGGCGGGTAGGAGCCCTGCCCATCTCCCCATTCTCAGGATGACTGTCTGAGAAAAGGATGACTGACACTACTTTACAGAAGGGAAATGGAAGCTCATGGAGGTGAGGTCATGGCTCAAGGCACAGGTTATGCAGGGGCAGAGCCTGGATGTGGAGACAGATGTGTCTGTGTTCATCAAAAGTTTTCCTAAACCAAGATGGTGTAGAGAATAGACGATGTAGGTCTCACATCACAGTTTACTGGCAGAGGGTGATCTTCTGGAAAGTGCAGGATGCCCGTAAATGGAAACACTCAGAAATGTGATGACACAATCAGAAAGAACTTTTATCAAGACAGACAAGGAAAACAAATCTAAGTACTCCACCACAGATGTGGTGTTGTGTTTTCATGACGCTGGTTGCTTCATGTCCCAGTAACAGGCCCCACACCTCGTATTCTAGCCAGGCTGTGCCCGGGAGGGTGGAGGGAGCCCCAGCGGCCCTGGAGCAGGGGGAGCAGCAGAGAAGAGACAGGGCACCTGCCCAGTGCTGGGAGCTGCAGAAACTCCGCACAAACAGACCCACAACTGGGAAAGTGCAAGATTCCAGGGGAGACTGGAGAGGAACTGGGGGAGACAGCAGGGAGAGGAGGCTTTGGAGTAGGAACTCTAATTACAGGTAACATTTAACCTGGTGAGGCAGGTGGGGAAAGGCCTTGCAGAGGAGGGGCAGCCTAAGCGAAGGCCTGGAGGCTGGGGGGAATCAGAGTCCAGGCAGCTGGTCTTCCTCCAGGCCCCTTGACCAGGCCCCATGGAGTCAGGAGGGTGCAGAAGATAGGAGCAGGAGCCTCGGGAGGGCCTGGCGATGGGCTAAGGACTTTGAATTTGACCCTGCCTTTACCCCTCCCATCCCTACCCATAGAGTATGAGCTGTACCATGTGGAGGGAGATGTTTGGTAGAATCTCTGTCTGCCCATGGGAAGATAAGGCCTCTGCGTCTGGCCATGTAGTTGGGTGGGGAAAGGCTTCCCCACAGTCCTTCCTTTTCCCAGAAACAGCCTTTCCAGGAAGTGATGTGGAGGCTAACAGAGGAAGGCACTCACAATAGAAATCCAGCAGAAGGGAGCACCATCCAACATCCACACCCAGCTGAGGCCCAAAACAAGGGTCAGGACCAGGACACGAATGGGAGGGAAGGACAGAAGGATAAGTCAAGGGTCATGATGCATTTGCAATTCTTTGGCATCATCCAGGAGCTGGCCCTTCTGCTGGAGCCCTCCTCTTCTTTCTGGCTTGAATTTTCCTTCTCTTGTTTCATGATTTCAATTGGCTGCCCCGGCTCCTGGGGTCCTGCAGCTTTGAGGCAGAGAAGGAGGCAGGGGAGCAGCCAGTTCTCTTCTCCCACCTGCTTGGAGGAAGGCCTACCTCTGTGAATACTCTCCCATCCACAAGGTCAGTGCCTCTAGCCTCTGCCACCAGGCACACAAGCTAGTGGCACAGGGTGATGGTTACTCTTCCTGAGGGACAACCCCGGGCATCACAGAGAGGAGATGACAGAAAGATTCTAGGATGGGGCTTAGGGGAGCAGATGTGGGGGAGGCTCTAACGATATGGGGCAACTCTAGGATGGGTGCTGCCGAGAACTGGGGTCAGTTCTACCAGTGTGAGTCTCAGCAACTCCATCTGTGGAATTGGGGACCAGAGTGAGGATAAAGGTGCAATTGGTAAAGAAGGAGCAGGCCTGCTTTTCAGCCCAGGGAGGGGGTGTTTTCTTGGTGGGGGCGCAGTGGCGGGTGTTTGCTGTCTCCTTCGCTCCTGCTCTCAGGGTGGCCCTGTGTGAAGCTGGAGTTCTGTGAGAGCCTTTACATCCAAGAGGAAAAGAACATCACCCTGCTGTGATGCCAGGCCAGCTTTGGGATGTCAGGGGTTTTTTCTTTCTCAATCCTTGATAAACATTCGTGTAAATAAACAGAAGGGAATATCCCCACAGACTTCAAGACTGCTCTTCTTATTAAATTTATTTCATAACAAAATATTTCCTATTATACTCATGCTTCTTTACACCATGAAAAGAAAAGAAAGATACCAGCTCAGTTCTGTCCAACTCTTTGTAGCCCCATGAACTGTAGCCCACCAGGCTCCTCTCCATGGGATTTCCTAGGCAAGAATACTTGAGTGGGTTGCCATTTCCTTCTCCAGGGGATCTTCCCGACTTGGGGACTGAACCCACATCTCTTGCATTTTTCATCTCCTGCATTACCACGAGTGCAGTTTTTAAAATTTATGTCTCCCTTTTTGGCCACACTTTATCCAAAGTCCTCTCATTTGATTATTATTATGAACTCATGGCCTTTCACAGACTCAACAAGGCCCAACGAAATATATTTATGGTAACATTACCTTTTATTATTATTATTGTTATATGTGGGCGCCCCTTCTGACCACTTCTCTGAACATCTTCAAGAGCATCCTTGCCTCTACAGGAGCAGAGATGCTGGCCTGTGGATGCCTCCCCTGCAAGTTATCTTGCTTCCTTTGAGTGGACAGAAGCCCATGGGTGTACATGTGGGTGGGCTACTGGGTACACTGGGTGTCCAGATATTTGTTTAAGGCCACAGTTCACTCTCATTATTCTGGTTTCACCCTGTTTTCATGTCTACTTTTCTAGGGAACTTGGTTTCATCAGCACGAATATGTTCCTACACTGACAGTTGTCACAGCAAGACTCACACTTATTTCTTGTTGGCACTTAATTCAACCGCTTCCCTCATCTTTGAGGTGGTAGTGCTAGAAACCACCCCATTCTTGTGGGTTCCTGACTGCTATAAAGTGACTTCTGCTGTCTTAGGGCTTCCCTGGTGGCTCAGAAAGGAAAGCATCTGCCTGTAATGTGGGAGACCTAGGTTTGATTCCTGGGTCGGGAAGATTCCCTGGAGAAGGAAATGGCACCCCACTCCAGTGCTCTTGCCTGAAAAATTCCATGGATGGAGGAACCTGGTAGGTTACAGTCCATGGGGTCGCAAAGAGTCAGACACGACTGAGCAACTTCACTAGTAGCTGTCTTAGAGTTAAAACAATAAAAAACCATTAGTACATATGGTTAAAAAAATCAATTTGTGCAGAGGGTTCTACTCATTCCTTCCCAAGGAAAAGCTTCTTTCATTTCAGTTCAGTTGCTCAGTCATGTCCAACTCTTTGCTACCCCATGGACTGCAGCACACCAGGCCTCCCTGTCCATCACCAGCTCCCAGAGTTTACTCAAACTCACGTCCACTGAGTTGGTGATGCCATCCAACCATCTCCTCCTCTGTCGTCCCCTTCTCCTCCTGCCTTCAATCTTTCCCAGCATCAGGGTCTTTTCAAATGAGTCAGCTCTTCACATCAGGTGGCCAAAGTACTGCGGTTTCAGCTTCAACATCAGTCCTTCCAATGAATATTCAGGATTGACTTCCTTTAGGATGGACTGATTGGATCTCCTTGCAGTCCAAGGGACTCTCAAGTGTCTTCTCCAACACCACAGTTCAAAAGCATCAATTCTTCAGCCCTCAGCTTTCTTTATAGTCCAACTCTCACATCCATACATGACTACTGGAAAAATCATTGCTTTGCCTAGACGGACCTTTGTTGGCAAAGAAATGTCTCTGCTATTAAATATGCTGTCTAGGTTGTTCATAACTTTTCTTCCAAGGAGCAAGCATCTTTTAATTTCATGGCTGCAGTCACCATCTACAGTGATTTTGGAGCCCCCCAAAATAAAGTCTGTCACTGTTTCCATTGCTAGCCCATCTATTTGCCATGAAGTGATGAGACCAGATGCCATGATCTTAGTTTTCTGAATGTTGAGTTTTAAGCCAGCTTTTTCACTCTCCTCTTTTACTTTCATCAAGAGGCTCTTGAGTTCTTTGCTTTCTGCTATAAGGGTGGTGTCATCTGCATATCTGAGGTTATTGATATTTCTCCCAGCAATCTTGATTCCTGCTTGTGCTTCTTCCAGCCCAGTGTTTCTCATGATGTACTCTGCATATACGTTAAATAACCAGGGTGACAATATACAGCCTTGACGCATTCTTTTTCCGATTTGGAACCAGTCTGTTGTTCCATGTCGAGTTCTAAGTTCCTGACTTGCATATCAATTTCTCAGGAGACAGGTCAGGTGGTCTGGTATTCCCATCTTTTATGAATTTTTCACAGTTTATTGTGATCCACACAGTCAAAGGCTTTGACATAGTGAACGAAGCAGAAGTAGATGTTTTTCTGGAACTCTGTTGTTTTTTCAATGATCCAACAGATGTTGGCAATTTGAGCTCTGGTTCCTCTGCCTTTTCTAAATCCAGGTATTTTTTAGATAGTTAATCAATGTCTTTAAATTATATTTGGAGAAGGAAATGGCAACACACTCCAGTATTCTTGCCTGGAGAATTCCATAGACAGAGGAGCCAGGTGGGCTGCAGTCCAAGGGGTCACAAAGAGTCAGACACAGTGAGTGACTAATGAACACAGAAATGATATTACTACATTGGGAGGTGGAATCATGTGAGAATGTGCTCAGGAGGCAGGAATCTGGACTTCGATTCTGACTCTAGCACTAGCTGTGTGTTTTGAGTAAATTACTTAACCTCTCTGAGCTTCAGTTTCCTTTCTTATAGGATTATCGTGAGAACTAAAAGGAAGTGAATTCATACCAAGCAATTGGGAAGGTGACTGGTGCATAGTTAGGTATCCTCAACCACAATAGCTAATCAGTATTAGGTATTGCATTTTTTATTTTCTTGATTTAAAAATTTGTGCATTATTTATTTCTTACTAGGAAAAATAAAGATTTCATTTATTTTTATACTTTTCATATACCCTTCCCCATCTTCTGCTTGTATCATTATTTCTC
This sequence comes from Capra hircus, assembly GCF_001704415.2. Taxonomy (NCBI): domain Eukaryota; kingdom Metazoa; phylum Chordata; class Mammalia; order Artiodactyla; family Bovidae; genus Capra; species Capra hircus. Next base: position 72,926,340 of record NC_030812.1, read on the forward strand.
TAGTTTTATATCCTCTATTAGGAAGCTTTGCATTTGTAAACATTTTATTTACATATTTATTTGTTACACTCTCAACTGGAGCTACTATTTCTTTACTCCTAGCTTTGTAAACAACTCTTCCCTTCAGAGCTTCAGCTCCTAAGTTCTAGAAATGTATTTTAATTTTTATATTGATTAAATGAATTGTTAAATATTAAATATATCAACAATACTTCAGTTTTAAAACAGCATGCAAAATAATCAAAATGGGAAAACCAGGACTTGGACATACATTAATTTACCTTAGATTAAAAAAAAATCAAACAAGAGAGTTTATATATTTATGACATTTTAATACAATTTTTTAGAGCTAACTTGTACCAAATAGCTACACGTGCTTCTGGGCAGAACTTTAGTTTTTCCTGATGTTTCTAATTGGCTTCATTTTCACCCCTTGCACTGTTTATTTTCAACCTTTCCTCCATTTCTTTCCAACTGTGCCTCATGTGGCACCGAGCCCCCTGTCCCACAGACTCTGGACTCCTTATCCCATTCTGGACTGGTTTCTCTCTAGGTCTGCTGCACGCCTAGCTGTGATCCTTGGATTCCCTTCCGGCTGGCTTGGTGTTCCTGACTCCTGGATCCCACGTCTATCTCTCTTGTGGGTATCCTTTATCTTCCTCCATAATTACACAAACACACCACCTATTGTTTTTCCCTGCACCTCAACTGCAAGTAACTTTCTGAAAAGCCTGGTGAGAGTGAAGGCTGCTGTGAATGTGGGATGGGGTGTGGGGGTGGTGGGCTTGTCCCCTGCTTCCCCTTGGCCTCCCTCTCATCTTGCTCCCGCTCTGGGGCTTCGCCCAGCAGACCGTTCTTCTCTCCTGTGAACGCGCTCCCTGTTTCTCTCCCTCTACTGCGCTCCTCTTCACTCAGCTATCACTTCTCCACCCAGTGAGTCTTCAAACATTTGTTGAAGACTCTGGTCTCCTGTTGCCCCCATGCTTGTTTTTATTAGCAGCAGAGGAAGAAGAGGGAGGTTATGGTGAGTGGGATGAGCCCACTGAGTGGGGTGGAATCCAGTCTACCAGGGGCAAGACTTCTGACCTGGGCCAAATCATAAAACTTCCGTACTTCAGCTTCCTTCTCAGTAGATGGGGATACAATGTACACATATCAAATGTTAATGGAATAACATACAAGTTATCATAAGTAAAGTTTCAGAGCCAGTACCAATGCAGAGCGATGACCACAAACACGAGTCACTCTTACCAGTAGCTGTTTTTATACCTGTAAGTACCTCTACTATCATTTCAGTCAGGTCTCAGGAGGAGGAGTTGACAAAGGCTCTTTTGCTTTCTTAAAACAGTAGCTAGATGTAATCAACATCTGCTTTCCTATCTCTCCCATAGCGAGATAATCACATGCAGAACCAAAGTAAATTTTTTATATATAAAGACCTGAAGCCTTTTTTTAAAAAAGACCACTGAGAATGGGAAAGTCTGAAAGGATGGACACCCTCATATATTTATGAGTATGATCATAAATTATGACAATTTGCATAACAGTGTGGCTCTAGGTATGAAAATTTTTTAGGTACTGATTCCTTGTGATTTCGTAATTCTACTTCTAGAAATAGCTTAAGGGAACAGTCTCAAATGTGAGTGCAGTTTAATACAAGGAGAATGTTCTTTATTATTTACATATGGTATTAGAACCAACCTAAAGCCCAGTAGTCAGTAGAGGACAGCAGAGAGGACCGGGCACCATCAGGGTCCTCAGCCACACAGGGCAGGGACACAGGAAGTGCGGTGGGGCTGGCAGGACTCCAGGCCCTTGTGAGATAAAGGCTCTTGCAGAAGCAAGGAAGACCTGGGCTCTTGGAGTTGCACCACCAGGAGCTTTGTCAAGGCTGACTCTAGCCTGGGGGGCAAGACATCATTTTAGAATGAGAAGTGTCATTTACCAATAAACATATATCCACAAGTAATTATTTTCATGTATTAAATGGAGTAGAGCACAGTCATCACAAACCTGGGATTAGGACCAGAAAGTCCAGGCTCTGGCACCCGTGTGGAAAACTGGGCTGACCCAAAGTTAGATTAGTTTCAGGAGCCTGCATGTCATAGACACTGGACCAACATCACCTATTACCGGTTCGTAACAGACCTGCTCCAGCCTCACGTAATTTCCAGAGTGCTCCTTCCTGCCTGCTCTTCTGTCTCTGGCTTTATTACCCCTATAACTTCACAGATGGCTGTCTCCTCTGTCATTATCTTCTCCTCGTACCCCAACAGGACTCTGACTTGGAGGAAGTTGGAGGGAGGTGAGTAGCTTTCCTTAACTACCGACCTGCAGAGCCCAGGGGACAGAGAGCCACGCTGGGTTAAGTTCCCGGTGGCCCTGGTGGCCGTCCCAGAAGAACCCCCCTGAGGCCTCAACCCGCACTGCTCCCTCAGCTGCCGCTCAGTCGAGATTGAGCCCACAGTCTGTGTTTTCTCTCCCCAAGGGTGAGGTCACACCTCCTTCCAGCCTCACGCAGACCAGGAGCTGAAGGGAGATCTCTGAGACCGTGCTGCTGCCACCATGAGCTCAGAAAACCTCGGAGACCGCTCAGGTAGGCAGCTGCCTCTTTTCTGGCCAGTTCCTACATGTGACCCAGAGTTGAGAGTGGTTCCTCCAGGCAGAGTTAACCTACAGAGGAATCAAGAACCAAGAAGAGGATGGAAAAGCATCCTGGAGCCCCTCAGGGGGGCCATGTGAAGTTCCCCCAATGGGAGCGTGTCCACAGAGCCTCTTTCCCAGTCGTCTCCTTAGGGAGCCACTTGCTTGGTGCTCATGTCCTCCCCCACTGCCCTCTTGCTAGTGACTCAAAAGTGAGGCCAGGACAGCCCATGGGGAGGGGGAGAGCAGAGGGAGTCCCCAAGGCCAAATGGGGCAGCAAGAGGAGGTCGCCCAGGGCCCCTGGAGCTCCTCCTGCCCTCTCCCTTGGCCTGAGCCTCCTCCTGCTCCCAGAGCCTGGGGCACCACCACAGACACCATTCCTTCAGCTCTCACCCTGCCGCCTGCCCAGCCGCTCTGCAAGACTCAGCAGACAGTGAACCGAACCCGTCTACCTTTGCCACCTTCCCCTTGGAGGGGAGGGGTGACAGGGTTGCGCACAGGGTCACATCTGGCTCCACCCCTCCTCTAGCTGGTGGATCCCCTCCCCTGCCCATTCTGAGTGTCTGCGATTAGGATCCTCTCACATAGTGGTCTTACTCAATGGTGGGTGGTCCTAAACCCTTTTTTAAAATTAGGTAACATTGGTTTATCATGTTCTAGAAGTTTCATGTGAGCAACGCTGCACTTCTACTTCTGTGTATGCTGCAGTGTGCTGCTGTAGTCTCTGCTTAGATGCTCAATCGTTCTGACTCTTTGCAACCCCCATGGACTGCAGCCCACGCGGCCCCTCTGTCCATGGGATTCTCCAGGGAAGAATTTTGGAGTGGGTTGCCATGCTCTCCTCCAGCTGCAGCGTACTCACCACCAAAATTTAGTTGGAAAAATCCCTATGTCGCAGAACGAAGAAATCACAGGTTTAAATTAGGGAGGATTCACAGTCATGTCCAAGAAGTGTCTGACACTTGACCTTGGGTTCCACCTCTGAGCTTTCTGCTCACTGACCTTGGGCTGTCCTGTCTCCTGTCTGAGTCTCACGTTCTTCTTCTGTGAAATAAGAATAATGCCTCTGTGTGTTCATGTACCAGGAAACACATCTTACATCGTGTCCCAGCCCCCCATATATATATATATATATATATATATATATATATATCCTAGTTGCCTATGTCTTACCTTCAGTTCCGTAACCTCTAGATCCCTGAAATCACACAGGGATTTTGGTCACTCATTTGAGCAGTGATCTTGCCCTGTACTGATCCGAGGTTAGTTATTTTCATTACATTATTTACCCCATTTCATGTGAATATTCTCTTGTTTCACTGCCAAAACATGGAGCACGCATGTGCAGGGTGCTGCCAGTCTCTGCTGGGAGCAGGAACTCACAAATCACACACGCCTGGATTCTTTCTCTGTGAGTGTGCGCACGGGCTCATTGGTTCAGTCGTGTTCAGTTCTTTGCAACCTCATGGACTATAGCCCGCCAGACTCCTCTGTTCTTGGGATTTTCCAGGTAAGAATACTGGGAGTGGGTTACCATCTCCTATTCCAGGTGATCTTTCCAACCCGGGTATCAAACCCACGACTCCTGTGTCTCCTGCATTGGCAGGCGAATTCTTTACCACTGTAACACCCTAGAAAGCCCTCGTTCTCTTTCTAAAATTTAAAATTGTAGATTCCTGAAGACATCTAAATCCCAGGATTAGATAATGACTCTGGGGGGTTGGAAGCCCAAGATCATCAAGGTAGTGGCGGTTTCTGGTGAGACCTCTCCGCCTGGCTTGCAATTCCCAGCTGCCCCCTAACTGTGTCTTCACATGGCCTTTCCTCTGGAGGAGGGGGCAGGAAGAGAGAGAATCTGGTGTCTTCTTTTCTAATAAAGACAACACTCTTATTGGATTAGGGGCTCACACTTATGACTTCATTTTACCTCAATTGCCTCTTTAAAGGCCCAGTCTTCAAATACAGTCACTAGGGGTTAAAGCTTCAGCATATGAATTGGAGGGTGATGGTGGGAAAAGCAGTTCCGCCAATAACCCCCGGTGACTCTACCAACAGTGCCCAGGTGATCGCTACTCAGGAAGGTGAATTTCAACAATTTATACTAAATAGCACTTAAAAAAATTTTGCTCTAGAATTTGTTGCAGTTATCATATTATGATAACAAAAGCTGATCATTCTTAAGGCATAAACTTTGTTCATTAATTTAAATAAAAATATACGATCCCTGTCACACATAGATACAATTCTGAAAGGTTACTTCCATGAGTTGTGAGCGAATCTGGTATCCTTGGCCTCCAAAGAGAAGACTTCAACCTGGAGCCAGAGACAAGGCTGGATCACTCAGAGCTTTTTTGTAGTAGAGTTTTTATTAAAGTGTAAATGGGGTAGAGAAAGCTTCTAACATAGACTTCAGAAGGGGACAGAAAGAGTGCCCCCTTGCTAGTTTTTAGCAAGGCATTATATACCTGATAGCAAGCTGCTGATCGGATAAAAGAAATGCCTCAGACAGAGAGTGCTGTACCGGGCTCCTCTCCCACAACGTGCATTTTGAGATAGAATGGCACAAGGGGACTCACCTCTGGCCATAAAACAATTGACATGAATCTTGAAGAAAGACAGATTTCCAAACAAATGAATAGTTTCAATAACACAGCTTAAGAAAAACATTTCCGTGAGAAATACACATTGGTTAGCTCAAGGTCTGAGAAAAAGTTAAGTTCAGGGGGCACCAGATGTCGTCATGGCAACACAGGATTACAGGAGCCTTTTAATCTCATGTAGATAAGGGGGAAACGTCTGCCACTAGCAGTTTATTTCCTCCTGCCACGTGGGGACCCCTGTCCTTCCTCCCTGACTGTAATCCTTTATTTCCCCCTTTTCATTTAGGAGAATATGGCTACTAGGGAAAAAGGTGGCAATTCTGTTCAGACTGCTTTGAGCTGGCCAGGGACGCAGACCCTAAATTGTTGAGGCAGCATGTTCTGCTTACCCTCATATTGAGGATCTTTGATCCAGGAGGCCCCAAGTAATAGTTGGAGAAGGCTGTGGCACGTGCCATTTGTAACTTGAAAGCCTTCATGCGGCTAGAAACAAGTTGAACCAATCAGTGCATATATATGTGGAAACCATGCACCTGATGCGCTAAGTCACTTCATCCTGTGCGACTCTTTGCAGCCCTATGCACTGTATGTAGCCCGCCAGGCCCCTCTGTCCTTGGGATTCTCCAGGCATGAATACTGGAGTGGGTTGCCACGCCCTTCTCCAGGGGATCTTCCTGACCCAGGGGTCAAGCCCACATCTCCTACATCCCCTGCGCTGGCAGGCAGAATCTGTACCACCAGCGCCTCCTGGGAAGCCCAACTACGCACCTAGTATCATATTACACCAGAGAGAAGGCTGATGTCCTCAGAGAGTACGTGGATCATTGGTAGTCAGTGACTAACCTAGTGAATAGCATAAAATACTGGGGAATATTGGAAAACTAACAGATTTCTCTGGACATGGTTTATCTTGCCCTTCTGAGACACCTGTAGATCTAGATGAGATTAGTTTAGAAAAGGGGTCTCATTTAGTTCAGAGAATCATCAGAGTCCAGTATGGTTCTGGGCTAATCAGAGACTAAAGAACCTTTGTAAAGAGAACTAGGCTTGGGAATCAAGAGTCCTATTTCGAATTAGCATGTTTTAGTCAAAGGTATGGAATTCATGATAAGCATTGGTTAGGAATTTCTGTAATGTCCTCCAAAGCCAAGTGACCACTAACATCCTGTTTCCCACTATTCCTTGATGAGAGGTAGAAGGCATAAGAATATTCCCAGCTATAAAATAAACTGCACTCCAACGCCTATGAATCCTAAGATAAATATCTTTTTAAATGGAAGAAACTCACTGAATCAAACGATTGCTAAGCAGAGCAAATGCAGTGTACATAAAACTAAGGTAAGAAACCTCTTAATTACACAGGAAATCAATGGAGGGATTAATGATTTTAAGAGAAGAATCATTTTTCCTGTGGCCCCACTGCTGTGAATGATATCTTCATGAGCCTGGGCCACCTTCTCCAGTGAATACCGGGGACCTATTACTAGTCTCAACTAACCAATTCATTCCGGCTTGCAGGGCTGCTGCAAACTGCTGGAATTCCTCCTTGGAGGATGAAGGGAGAGCTACTCCTCTTATGCTAGATTCCTTGTTACGGATCCTGTGGGTTTATTTCAATAGGACCTCTGCGGCCAACAGCTATTACTCGTCCTCCATGTGACAAAAAATTTAAATCTTCGAGAAATTTGACTTTAGCAAACATTTCAATAATCACATCAACTCTTTCTTCACCAACAGATTTCTTAGTTTTATCAATATTATTAGCTTCTTTGGGATTAAACACTTTGTGGGCTTCATTTTGGAAAGCAATCTTTTGTCCTTCCTCAGTAGTAGCTGTGCCCAAAATCTTTAAGCCGTAAGCTCTAACCGTTCCCTATGCTGCTCTTCCAGCTCCTCCGCCTGCCTCAGAACACTTCCTCCAGCTTTCACGGGCACTGTGGAGCAGACTCGATAAGCAGTAAAACATGAGATGCTGATGGCAACTTCTTGTTTAAAGTCCAGTTTTTTGGGGAAGTGTGTAAACAGTGTGAGGGGCTTCCAGAGCAAACTCGGTATAGCCCCCAGAGACGGTCCTGGTAGTGAATATCACCTTTCTTGAAAGCAGATACAATCTCTCCAGCAGCTTCTACTATCCCAGCCACATCTCAGCTAGGAGTATAAGGTAGAAGTGGTTTTATACTGTGAGTGCCAGAGCGGATATATGCGTCCACTGGGTTTACACCACATGCTTGGACTTTGTTGGAACCTGGTGGTCTTTCAGAATTGGTACAACATCCGAGTGGAGTTTCAGCACTTTGGGTCCACCAAATTCAAACACTCAATAGCTCTCTTCAACTTCTGTTGCCATGGTGATCTAGATACCTGTTCTAGAGTGGATTGTCAAAATCTGTGAGCCCTCTCCCAGGTTACACAGGGTTAAAAAAAAGAGCTACCCAATACCATTTATGATCCACCACAAAATCTTCAGCGCTTTCCCAGTGACTCAGACAGTAAAGAATCTGCCAGCAATGTGGGAGATCTGGATTTTATCCATAGGTTGGGAAGACCCCTGGAGGAGGCAATGGCTACTCACTCCAGTATCCTTGCTTGAAGAACCCCATGGACAGAGGAGCCTGGCGGGCTACAGCCCATGGGGTCACAAAGAATCAAATAAGACTCAGCGACTAACACTTTCCCTTTTTCTCTTCACAAATTCTTCTAACCTCATTCCCTTTCCTTTCATCTAGATATTGAGATCTTTTTTGAGGATGTTGCTGAGTGTCTCTGGAACATACTGAGCAGAGAGGAACTGCTTCTCCTGACTGAATTCCTGAAGAAAATTGAGGCTAACGCTGGTTTGTCCAGGTAACCTGTACAGCTGTATTGGCGTCAGGAAGGTTACCCACACCCCGTAGCACCAGACTAGAGTTTTGCTAGCAGGCACACCTCCTCCAAGCAGGACCCTGTGGTGGGGGTTGAGGATGTTCCTTCTCAATATCTCATGAGGAATGTTTCCTCCATGTCATTTGCTGGCATTGAACAACCTCAGGTTGAGAAAAGATGAAACCTGCAAGGACGGGGCTGGTTATACGACCTTGGACAAATTACTGAGCTATTCTCTGCCTTAGTTTCATCATCTGTTCAGTTTTATTGTGAGGATACTGAGATCATGCATGCAACGATCTTCCCATAATGAGTGACACAGAGTAGGTACTCAATCAATACTAACATTTAAAAAGCTTCTTGGGAAGAATTTTCTCTCTGGTGATGAGAACGAAGCAGAATTTCTTTTGGGGCAAGTCAGGAAATCCTGACACAATCGTTTGTATTACTCGGGCTTCTGCCTAGATAAAGCCTTTCTAGTCCCCATCTTGGGAACTGCACCAAGCCTGCAGGATCCTGCTGGCCCATAAAGCAGAGAGGCTGGAGAGGAACTGGGCGGAGCTGGTGGGATCCTGGATCTAGCCCTGCCCGGCTCCTCGGCTCTGGGCTTATGTGTTAGAGCTTCAGATTTGCATGTGTCCGTGGGAATAGCAATTCAGTCTGGTGGACTGTGGTGATTGCCTCAGAGTGAACTGCAGGTCAGAGGTGGGGAACCAAGTGCAATCATCTCGTCCAAAGGCCCAGGGAGGCCTGCACCAGGGTAAGGCCCAGGGGTCAGGGTGGAGCAGAGGGTCCAGGCTGGAGGACGAGTAGGCAGGCTTGGGCAGCAGGACCGGGACTAGAGTGAGGAGAGTGGGTCCCGAGGACACAGGACTGAAGGGTCTGTGACCCTAGCAGAGGCCCCCTGAGGGGGAGGGGGGACATTTCTTCCCTCCCTGACAGGATCCCCTCATGCTGGGCTAGAGGGCCCTGGGCGACCCTGTCTGCACAACCTGCCTGGGACCTGGGTTCTCACTCCATCTGGGACCCTCTTCTAATCCACATGGAGCCTCCCTGACATGGAAGGCCCTGTGGCTCAGGGAGCCCTCCAGGGTCACAGTGAGTAGCTGCGATTGTGTGTCATTTGAGGGATTCTGAGGAGCCTCGCGCATCCCCAACAAAGAGGAAACACTTCCTCCACCCGCTGTGTAAGTGCTGGTCTCCTCAGGCTCAGCCGTTCAGATGGGTGTTTCCTCAAGTCTCTTGAACCTTTAGAGGATCCACAAAATTCCACATGGCCTTGGGGTACAGGCTCATGAGGCTGTCACAAATTAACATGTGACCCCTGAGAGGTCAGGGGTGCTGGGTGCTGGGTCAGGAGTCAGTGAGGTGGGCTGCAGAGACCAGGGGAACCAGCAACACATCTCCCGATCCCCAGGCAGCTGGGGCAGTGGATGGACTCAGGGACCTGCTGCTGGGAAGGCCAAGGACACAAGCCTTAGAAGACAGCAGATGGCAGACTAAAGGACTGTTAAGGTGCCTTCTAGTTCTGACTTTGGGCTTTTTTTTTTCTACAAATTCTAAGTCACAGAGATAGCCAGTCTGCAAAGGGTGAGGGCACAGTGCCCAGGACTATGCTTTCATTTGAACCAATGGCAAATTTAGGGGATCCCCAAAACCACCCTCAGGTTTGAGAATTCTCTATAGAGCAGACAGGACTCACTGAGAGCCATCCTGATCCCAGTGTATCACAGGAAGCCTGTGGGTTTCCATCAGTCACAGGGCAGAGTCTGGGCGGATTTCACACCCGAAACTTCGATTGTCCCCAGGATGCGTTACTGTTCTGGAACTCAGTGTATGGCAGGGAACAGGGAACACTGCCTGCCAGGGACACTCACCCATTAAAAAAAAATTATCCTGACTTGTGGTCTCCAGCGCTTCCCTGAGGTCAGACTAATGTCCTAGAGTCCAGCTCCTCCAGAGGCCCCATCACATGTCTCCTAGTCAGACTCAACAGTGGCCAAAAGGCCCAGGCAGACAAGGACACTCGTATCAGCAAGAATATTCTAGGGGCTTAGGGACCACTTCCCAGTAGCCAAGGGCAAAGATCAGGTTGACCCCTCACTACACACCGAGGCCCTCGAATGCAGGCTTTCTGCTCTAATCCCTTTTCTCTTTGTTTCTCTGTGGAGTTCCCACTCACCAACTCTTTCGTAGTGCTGGTGACGCCCTGCCTCTGAGACATCCCTACCAAATGCGGTTTTTTTTTTTTTTTGGCTGAGCCACATGGCTCATGGGATCCTTGCTCCCTGACCAGGGACTGAGTCATGCCCGAGGCAGTGGGAGTGCAGAGTCATAACCTCTGGACCACCAGGGAATTCCATCAAGTATCTCTCTTAAGTTATGCGTATCCTAAGGCGACTTTTGTTTATCTGTTAGAGGATTGAAGAAGTATATGGAGCATCTACAAGGTAGAAAACCTGTGTTTAATGTTGAAAGAGGAAATTTTACTTTTGTAAATTTCTTTTCTAATTGATTTAGAGCACTATCTCTGTATTTATGCAGAACAGACGTTTTTGAACCTATTTTACAGACAAGCATCTGCCTTTCTAACCCCTTGACCTTCATTGTTACAGGGAAGACGTGAATGCTCTACACGAATATCTGAATGAACTGGAAAGAGACTTGGCTGGGAAGGAGCAAGAAACACTCCCAGAAGAGCAGCTGGATAGGAAGAGGTTTCTGAAGAAGTTTCCTCGGGTGACACAGCCGCTGGCGGAGCTCAAACACAAGCTCCGGGAGCTTGCAGACAGTGTTGGAAAAGTCCACAGGGACTGTACCATCTCCAATGTGGTGACCCGCAGCACCGGCGCTTTATCTGGCGCCCTGACCATCCTTGGCCTGGCTCTGGCACCCGTGACAGTGGGGGCCAGTGTGGCACTCTCAGCCACTGGAATAGGGCTGGGAGCAGCGGTGGCTGTGACCGCTATGTCCACCAGCATCGTGGAACATGTGAGTAGGTCATCAGCAGAAAACAAAGCCAGTCAACTGATGTCAATTGGTGTCAAGAAGTGGAAGGTGCTCCTAGAGGTACTCAAGAGCAACCGCCAGATTGTTCCCACAACAGAGAAATTGGCAAAAGCCGAGAAACACCTTGAAAGAAATATCCATGCCGTGGAGACAGGTGAAGCCGACCCTGACTCTGAAGTCAGTGCAAACGTCTACCTGAGCCCTGGGAGAATCGCAGCCCCAGCCATCCAGCAGGTAGAGGCAGGTTTCAAAGGCACAGCTTTGGCTGTTACCAAAGGAGCCCGGATCACGGGGGCGGCCACCGCAGGCTCTCCCTCCTGGTGGATGTGGGCTTCCTGGTGAAGGAGTCAATGCACCTGCATGATGGTGCAAAGGCAGCATCGGCTGAAACCCTGCGGCAGCATGCCAGGGAGCCGGAGAGGGAGCTGGAGGAGCTCACCCAGATCTACAGGCGTCTGCAAGAGGAGCCCGCTCCACCACCCCCAGAGAGTGAGCGTCCAGGGACACATTCAGGGTCCAGGTGCGGAGGCACATTCTCAGGGAAAAAAGGAGAGTGAGACAAACTTGTTGGAGCTGAGGGTTAGGAAACTGGTGTTTCTGCAGCTGAGCCCAGGAGGGGAGGGGTGAATGTAGGTGATAGAAGGGGAGAGAGGAGGAGCCTGGATTAAGAGAGGAAGGGGGACTGGAGAATGGGCGGGGGTGAGGGAGAAACCTCTTATTTTTTTCACACTATGAACTTTCTATTTGTATTGGGGAATAGTCGATTAACAGTGCTCTGATAGTTTCAGGTGAACAGTCAGGGACGCAGCCATTCACATACATGCATCCATTCTCCCCCTAACTCCCTTCCCTTCAGAAACCACTTACTTTGAACTAAAGACAACACTGAGTGCAGAATAAAGGGAGAGGCAGGGGAACTAGCAACGAGACACAGAAATATGGAAGGGCTGAAAATGGGGGATAGTCAGAGAGGCAGGACTGTTGGGATCCAGGAGAAGTAGCAGGGGCTACTCTCCCTCGCCCTTCCCGGGGTCTGATGCCCCAGCAAGAAGAGTCTCCCCCTGGTGGTGGCCTCTAGCCCGACTTCTCCAACAACTCGCCTTTGAACCCAGCATTTTATCTTAAGGAGGCTGTGACTTCTTTTGTCTCCTTGTTTCTTTGATTGAAGTAGAGTTGATTTACAATATTCTGTTAGTTCAGGTGAACATCGAAGTGATTCAGTTATACATAATCTGTGTATATATCTATATTCTTTTTAGTTTTTTTCATTACAGATTATTATAAGATACTATTATTCCCTGTGTTATACATAAAGTCCTTGTTTTTTTAATCTATTTTATGTATGGTAGTGTGCATCTGTTAATCCCATACTCCTAGTTTACCCCTCTCTCTCTTTAGTAACAACAAGTTATGTTTTCTATGAGTATGAGTCTATTTTGGTTTGTTCATAAGTTCATTTGGACTCTTTCTTTTTTTGGCCATGCCTAGCAGTTTGTGGGATCTCAGATCCCTAATGTGGGATAAACGTGGCCATAGCATCAAAACCACCAAATTCTAGCCCCTAGAGCACCAGGGAACCATCTAGACTACTTCTTAGATTCTCCATACAAGTGATATTACATATCTGTCTTTTCTGCCAGACTTACTTCACTTAGTATGATCACCTGTAGATCCATGCATGTCACTACAAAAGGCATTCTTCCATCCTTTTTATGGCTGAGTGATATTCCACCATGTGTATGGACCACATTGTCTCTATCCCTGCATCTGCTGACAGCATCTGGGTTGCTTCCATGCTTTGGCTATTGTGAATAGTGCTGCTGTGAACATGGGGTGCGTGTATCTTTTCCAATTGGAACTTTTTCTTTTCCAAATATATGCCCTGAATGGGATCGCTGGATCACAGGATAGCTCTATTTTTAGTTTTTAAGGAACTTCTTTACTGTTTTCCATATGGCCACACCAATTTATATTCTCAGCAACAGTGTAGGAGCCTTGTCTTTTCTCCACATCATCTCCAATACTGATTGTAGACTTTTACTTGATGGCCCTTCAGATTGTTAAGGGGTGATCACTTGTTGTAGTTTTGATTAGCATACACAGAGGATGAGCTGGTTGGATGGCATCACTGACTCAATGGAGATGAGTTTGAGTAGACTCCGGGAGTTGGTGATGGACAGGGAGGCCTGGTGTGCTGTGGTCCATGGGGTCGTGAAGAGTCGGACGCGACTGAGCGACTGAACTGAACTGAACTGAATAATCAGCAGTGTTCAGCCTCTTTACATATGCTGGCTAGCCATCTGTATATCTTCTCTGAAGAACGGTCTGTGTAGAGCTTCAGGCAGTGGCTTCCTGATGACCATGGTGGTAATGGTGGTGGTGGCAGCAGGGGTGTGGCAACACAGTGGATGGAGCATCTGGCAAGCATCCAGGTGCCCTTTGAGCTCAGGGTGCACCAAGAGACCGACGAAGTTCCCATGAAATTCCCAGTGTTGTGTAGGAACAGGGATTGATTTGGGAAAAACAGAAAGAAAGATGAAAGCAGAAGGCATCAACAGGTCAAGGAACTATGCGGTGTGTCAAGGAGATCAACCAGCCTGGGGTCAACAGACAAGGCCTCTCTGACCCTCAGTTTCCTCCTCAGTTGGGGATGGAGCAGAATAAGATATTCTAGGACCATCTGCCTCTCTCCACATTGTGTTCCACAGACTTTAGTTCAATAAATACGAGCTGATTCACTGAGGCTTCCTTGCATTGATTGATGAGCTCAGCTGGGCTCCGGATGCCTGACCTCCTTCCCCATGAGCCTGTCTCCCAGCCTGCCCTCTGGGCTCCCATAAAGTCGTTTCCCTCAGACCCTGGAGCACCGCAGGCCCCAGGACACCCGCGGGAGCCCATATTGTCTGACTTGGGCTGAGCACGGGGATGGTCTTCCTCCAGCCCCTGGGGACCAAGATGGACACGGGGCACCTGAGGGTGATTGAGAGCCGAGGGCTTGTGTGCAGGTTTGAGGGGGGTTCAGCAGAGGGGTAGGGAGAGACAGCACATGTCTCACCCAGGCTGCTTTCATGTTTCACCAGGACTCCTGCAGGAACTTCCAGAATGGTCTTCATGTGTTTACCTTGGGGCACTGCCCCGCCTCACCTGTCTGTTGCCCACACAGGGCTAGAATGACTCTTAAGAATATTGATCTTAGCCCTACCTGCTTCCCCTCCTCCATGGCTGTCTATGACTCTGAGAACAGACACTCAAAGCCTCCCTGCAGCCTAACTTGCTGGAGCCTGTTGTCCCCCAAGAGCAGAGCTGGATGCCAGGCTCACTCCATCCCCATGAGCAGGACTGAGGGGCTGGGGGAAGTAGGCAGGAAGGAGGGAAAGTCCATCCAAGGCCATGTTCTGACCTGGTCACCCATCTGGGATTGCACCTGCCACGACCTTCTGAGGAGCTGTAATGGGATGCCTCAGGTTCCTCCTTTCCAGGGAGGAAAGGGCAGCATCTGGGTGTTGCTCTTACCCCCACGAGCCTGCTTCACGGGGCACTGATTCTCTGTGTTTCCATGTGTGGAGCATGTGAGCGCCTAATAGGATCCCACGCCTGGAGCCCAGGGCAGGAAGCCAGAGACCCGGGACCTGGAAATGATCCCAGGACATCTCCTAAGTCCCTCTCCACGTGCTGCAGAGCCGTCTCCATACTTTTGTAAAAACCTCCCTCAGAAGACTTTCCTCAGTGCCTCGGACTCCCTCTCAGCCCATGTTTTCCTGAGGCTTCAACCGGTCCTCTCATTCCTCCTTGAAGATGTCAGCAGTCGGCCATCGCCTGCCTGACCTTCAGAAATGTGAGTTCATTCCTTCATCGGTTCTTCTTCAGTTCCGGGGGAATTCCCATCCTGCCCAGACTTCTCTGGGCAGGGTTTCAGGCACTGGGTACAGAACCATTCTGTGTCTACCCCCATCTCCCCCTGAACCCTTAGAGCTGGACTCCAGTGAGCTCAATGTGCGGCTGATGCAATTCCATGGCGACCTATGTCAGGTGAGATTCTTGTGGTTCTGAGCAACAGAAACTGTGTCTGGCTAAGTGAGCACAGAAGAGGGTGCACTGAGAGGGAAGAAGTCCAGGTCAGAGGATAGAAAGAATCCCAAATGTGCACAGTTCAGGGAGGACAGGAAGCAGGACATGTCCCCCTCCAGGATCCCACAGTCTGTCCCCTGAGGTTCTGTGAGCAGGGGGCTTAGGTCCAAACATCTGGAATCCCAGTGTCAAGTTCCCAAGAGACTGAATAACTTGGGCCTGGGGACAGTATCCTTGGACTAATAGTTCAGGCTGAAGGATGAGGAAGATGAATGAGTAACAGGGACCCGAACCTTGGGGGAAAATCTCAGGTAGAGAGACTCCAGACTGAGTGCTTCCTGAATGCACACGTGCCCTCTGCCCAGACCAACAGACACGACTCTCCTCACGCTGTTCTGGGTCCAAGCACCCCACACACAACAGCAAGTGCACCGCCCACTTCCCCAGCTGGAGACAAATGCGAATCACCTCCTCCTGCTGCATCTGCAGGGATGTCAGGGGTGAAGGGCCCAGCGCGGTGCCAGTGCTTCTCCTGGTCCACCGGGCGCCTTTCCCAGGACTCTGCATCCATGTTATGTATGTGCAGCAGCAGGGAGTGCAGTACACACAAGGACCTCCAGGAGCGCTGCTTCCCGATCCCAGTCTTCGCTGGGTCCCACTCCCTGTTCCTCTTTCCTGCGGGGAAATTCTCCCCTGTGGAGCCTGGGCTGGGCCATCGCTGTGTCAGCACTGTCCCCTGGGTCCTAATCAGGACCTCACTGCACCTCTGAGAGCAGGTGCCTCTCACCCCAATGGAGAACAGGAGGAAGCTGGGCCCAGGGACAAGGAGTTGGCTGATGCCCTGCCTGGGAAGCCATCCTGGGTGGGCCCTCTGGGTGCCTTGAGCCTCCTCCCTGATCCATGTTGAGCTGATTGGTCGGGAGAACGCAGGGTGTCCTGTTCCAGGAGGAAGTGAAGCCAGCATGTGGTGTTTCTGTAACTCAGCTCACCCTGGGTCCAGCGCAGTGTACCCACCCCCGTGGGGGCCCAGACCATGCCGCTGTCTGTCCCCACCTGCTGTCCTGTCCCCCGTGGGGAGAGGTGGCCGGGATGTGTGCTGCACACACGTGCCTGCCACCTAGGATCTGAGTGCCTCCGAGCAGAGCCTCTGTTGACAATTTTGCGTTTCTCTCATGCCTTGGTGCTGGGCATCTTTAAGATCCTGCTCCCATCTCTCAAAAATGCCTGGAAGTTCACATCAACTTGTTCTTTTTCAAAGGGTGCTGTCCTGGACCTCATACCGGTGATGACCACTGAGTCTGGGCAGAGCCCTCCCTCCAAAGATAGGGACATTGTTTTTGAAAGAGAGCAGATGTGGTACGCCCAACCGTTCTTTAACCTGATAATTAAAGAAGCTGTATATTTCCTTATGAAAACACTACAACTAACAGTTCAGGTTCAGAAAATGGGGTAAAACTTAGAGAAGTAAAAGAATTCCCCCAGTAAGACTATTGGACATCTCCCTACAGCGAAGCTATGTTTTTAGAAGCAAGCCTCAAGAATCTTATTTCTTCTGTACATATTTTAGTTCATCCCTATATTTTAAAAAGGTCTTTGCCTGGTGGCCAGACCCTAAAGAATCTGCCCGCAATGCGGGAGACCCGAGTTCATATCCCTGGGTCGGGAAGACTTCCTGGAGAAGGGGATGGCAACCCACTCCAGTATTCTTGCCTGGAGAATTTCATGGGCAGAGGAGTCTGGCGAGCTACAGTCCATGGCTTCACAAAGACTTGAACACAAGTGAATGGCTAACACTTTGCAAATGTCTAAGTTCGCTCTGCCCATATTGTTGGAATTTAGGCTCTTGCAACTTCCTTCATTTTAAATAACACGGCAGTGAACATATTTGTCTATGAAGTTTTTCCCTCATCTTTGAGGCTGTTTTTCTGGGGGTGGGCCCTGCAGATGACATTGTTGTGGTAGGCTCCGCCGTCCCTGGGATTCTCCAAGCATGAACACTGGAGTGGGTTGCCATTTCCTTCTCCAATGCATGAAAGTGAAAAGTGAAAATGAAGTCACTGAGTTGCGTCCAACTCTCAGCGACCCCATGGACTGCAGCCTACCAGGCTCCTCCGTCCATGGGATTTTCCAGGCAAGAGTACTGGAGTGGGGTAAGGGAATGAGCGCTTAAAGGCTCCCTGTGTCTGACCCATCCCCCACGCCCCACCACCACCTGCCCCGGGTGTCCCTGCAGGCTGACTTCGTCATCGAGCTTTGGCCAAGGCCACCTATGAGCTCATGTTCACACTGCCTGGCGCACAGCCTCCAGTGGCTGGATCCCAGGGCATGGAGCTAATTGAACAGGGGTGTCCTCAGTCTGTGGAGGTGCTGGCTTAGAAGAAAGCTGGTTCTTCTCAGCAAATTGTGTTGCTTGCACAGAGTGTCTAACAATTGGTTACATTTGGATGCGGGTTACACCCAGTCTGGGCCCAGCCTACTCGTCAATGACAGTTGTTGACGAGAGACTTGCCCTGTCACAGCGCTGCTCCCAAGCCACTTGTGGCCCTTGAGTGCCATCCTGCACCTGGCCCCACTTTCTTGGCTTTCCCTTGCTTCGCTCCTTAGCTTCCTAAGTATGTTGAAGCCCCTCTTGACTTTAAACTACCTGTTTAAAGAAACACTTTCTCTAACTACCTAGGGCAATGTACCAGAGCCCCGATGTCCACTGCCACCTTTGTTAGAAATGCACGGAGACAGAGATGCCAGCAGGTAAAATCCCTTCAGGGCCCAGGTTCTGTGTTTCTCTGCAAGTCTGACTCCTTACCTGTCCCGTGCTGGCCCCCACGTGCCCCCTTCCTGGCTTCCCTCCACCCCGTTTTCCCTGTACCAGAAGTCTGTCCGCAGAGCATTAAGAGCGATCCAGGGCCTTGGTCTTTCTCTAGGACTCCATGGTGGCTGGGGTGGCATGTGATCAGCGGCCAGCTCTCCTCTTCTAGATCAAGGCCCTGGAGACTGAGAGTAACCTGTACCGCATGGGCCAGAGCAAGGTTTTCTTTGGGCTACCGTGCTAGCCCATCTGGAGGAGGAGCGGGAATTGAAGATCACTGACGTCATCATCGGCTTCCAGGCCTGATGCAGGGGCTGCCTGGCTGGGAAGTGAGTCCTGGGATGCCCACCACCAGCTCAGGGCCCCCAGCTGTCCTGTGGTGGAGGCACTGAGGAAGCAGGGACTGGCCGCCCTCACCCAGGCAGGTGTCCCCTGGGGAGGCCCACATGACTTTCCCGCCCCCCTGCTTCCTGGAGTTCTGCCTGAGGTTTAAAGTGAGCAGGCGAGAGGGGTGACTGTGCTCTGATTTTGCCTGCAGAAAAACCCCTGCCTCCCACTGTTGCTCCCTGTGTCCCTTCTGTAGGTGTGACACCCAGAGCCGGCTGTCCCCAGAGGATGCTGAGCTCTGGGGAATAGGCATCCTTGAGTGCCAGCAGCTCCTGTGGGGTCAGAGGCAGACTTGTGCAGGTCAGTGGGCAGGGCAGCTGACCGTTTACCCCTTGACTGTGTCTGGGCTCTGGGGCGTCTGTCCTGGCCTGAGCCCTGAGCTCTAGAAACACGGTGTCAAATGAATGTTTGCAGGACGTGAGCTGCTGACATTCTCCCACCAAACACAAGTCCCTGAGTTACTGGAAGAACACCCCCCTCTCCCCTCCTCTCAGCTCCCTTATCTGCAAAACACATCAGATACATAACAGTTGGCTTTAAGACCAAACTATGGTTGGCTATCCTCATGGAATAATCTCCTGTCCCTCCCTCCAACCTGGGGGGAGGGGACCATAATGGCCCAGGGACGTTTCCTGGGGTGAAGCCGCCCTGAGGGAAGGGCAGGGGGCCTCCGTGGGGCATCCAGGTCCACTGCAGCCACTTCTGCTTGAGGCAAACCAAGAAGTTCACCAGCAGTCCAGCTGCAGGCCTCTCAGACTGTGGGAACTTGAGCTGCTTTTCTTCATCTGTGTAATGGAGCCAGCACTCCTACAGCTGATGTGAGATTCAGCAGGAAAGGCGTGGACGGTGAGAGCACAGTGCCTGGCACTCGATCAGCCCCGTACACAGAGGCTCTTTGCTCAGGAACCAAACGGAGGCAGGGCCAGCTCTCTGTTGCAGACTTCTCTGAGTCACCAGGACACTGGTTTTCTGATAAAAGTCTTCCATTTGGAGAGAAAAAAATCTGTTGTCAGGTGGAGATAAGCCGAGGTAGAAAAGGGCAGCGTGCTCTCAGCCCTTCCCACGAACTTCTGCCTACACCTTATGGCAGTGACCACCAAGGCTGGGCCTCCTCCTGTGGGCCACTGGGACTAAAGGCGCTAGTTCCATCCCTGCCAGCAGGGCTCAGTCTAGAGGGATCTGATCCTAGGGGTGGAGGCGGGGCTTAGAGTGGCTGAGGGGTGGCCTTAGGCCCCTCTTCCAGGCACCATGGGCACAGAGCAGGAAATGGTGGGCTCTGCAGGTGAGGTCACGGAGGGCTTCTCAGAGGAGGCTGCTCAGGTTTGGGCTTTGAGAAAGTGTTTCTCCCGGCAGGATGCTGCAGGTGTCCCTGACAGAAGAACCTGTGTGAGTGAATCCTGGCAGCCACATGAGCGTGGCCCTCCACAGCAGAATGTGACCAGCATGCACTGAGCACCTGGTGTGTTCTGGATGGTACCATGTGCTGGTGGCACAAAGGTGGCTGGCTGGTGAGTGTGGGGTTGGTGGGTGAGAAGATAGAAATATGTAGGAGTGATTTGCCAAGGGCCTCACGTGGTGTTGGTGGCAGGTCTTCCTTCAAGGAGCCTGAGGCAGGGTGGACTGTGTCAAGAAGGACATGGAATGTCAGGACTGGACTTGCTTGTCTAGGGTGTCAGCAAGATGGTGGGAATAGCCCAGGGTGGGGCCTGGTGGACAGGATGTTTGTTTGACTTGAGTCACTCAGAAATAAGGGTTTTGACTTTCACTTTTGCTTCCCAGAGTTTATCTGGGCCCAGAGGGTGTCTGTGTTCTCATTGCAGAGACTCACAGCTGGTGTTCTCACTGCAGAGACGCACAGCTGTGTTCTCATTGCAGAGATGCAAAGCAGTGTTCTCACTGCAGAGACGCACAGCTGGCGGCTGAATCTGCACAGAAGTGAACAACTGGATCTTGTTCACACTTGGACAGAGGAAGGTTCCTGAGTAAGCAGGTGGGTAAGACCCCGCCCATCCCCTCTTCCCATCCTCAGGACGACTGTCTGAGAAAAAGATGATTGTACCTGACTGACAGAAGAAGGAAATGGAACCTCAGACAGGTGAGGTCATGGCCGAGGCAGCAGGTTAAGCAGGGGCAGAGCCTGGATGTGGAGGCAGGTGTGTCTGAGGGCTTCCTCCCAGCCGAGGGCCCCTAAACAGAGCAGAGGGAGGGCAGCGCCTGCTCAGGTGGGCTCAGCTCAGGATATGGACTCCTGAGACATAAGCAGCGACCCCAGAAGGAAGGCGTATGTTCCAGGTACTCAGCCATTTAGGAAATTAAAGGAAGCAGACGGGGTGGAGGAGGACAAGAAGTCAGAGCCTCCCTTCCTATGACCTGGCCACCTTGAAGCTGTCCCCAGGGTGCTAGGCTGGGGCTGATGGGAGAAAGGGGATTTTTTTCAGATACAAGGAATCAAGGTTTGTTGAAAAACCCTGCCTCTGAGTGCTAGACTCAGTGCCAGGCCTGGGGGACACTTGGCCTGGAGACAGACCGGACACCAAGTGGGGAGTCGAAGGGCGTTGGCTTCCTGTGTTTGCCAGGCCCTCTGCTCAGGATGTGGGTGATGTGTGGTCCGTTGTGGGGAAGGTGGCGCTGCTGGAGGAAGTAAGAAGGGCTCACTGCACAAGGTCCACGTACATCCCGGTGTTGCAATGTTAAGATAAAAAGCCAAAGTCTACAGACATCAGTATAATAGGCTTTTCTGAATCCAGCTTGAACATCTGGGAGTTCATGGTTCACATACTGTTGAAGCCTGGCTTGGAGAATTTTGAACATCGCTTTGCTAGCATGTGAGATGAGTGCAATTGTGCGGTAGTTTGAGCATTCTTTGGCATTGCCTGTCTTTCTGACTGGAATGAAAACTGACCTTTTCCAGTCCTGTGGCCACTGCTGAGTGTCTTTCGGTCCCTTCAGTTTTTTCTCTCTGGTTTACGTTGGATCCTTTAGAATGATTGATTGATTAGGATCTTTCGTTTCTTCTCCATTCTCTTCCTCTTTCTCCCCTTCTCCCTTCCCTCTATTTCTAATTTTAACAGGGGGAACTGGGCTTGTGCTGTGTCATCGAGAAGCTGCTTGTTTCATGTCCCCATAAAGGGTCCCACACGTCATGTTTTGAACAGGCTGTGCCCAGGAGGAAGGAGAGTGCCCAGAGGCCCTGGACACGAGGAGCAGCAGAGAAGAGACAGGGCCCCTGATGATGAGGGAAGGGTTCTCAGACCTGGAGAAACTGAGCAAAAAGGGACCACTCCCAGGAAAGTGCGGCCTCAAGAGGAGCTGGGGAGCAACTGGAGGAAGGTGGCAGAGGGAGGCTTGGAGCTGGGCCTCCAGGGACAAGTAGCCCGTCACACGGTGAGGCCAGTGGGGAAGCACATGCATGGGGAGGGCAGCCTGTGCCAGGGAGCTGTCAGTCTCCTGCAGCAGGCCCTGTGGAGACAGAGAGGGTGAGGAACACGGGAGCTCGGGCAGTCGGGAGAGTCCAGGTGCTCGGCCAGGGACTTTCCTAACGCCCCTTTCCCTTCCCAGGGAGGGTGACTGCAGGCACACAGGGAGATGGTTGGGAGAATCTGTCCGCCCACGAGGAGGGGAGGGATGCATGCCTGGCCATGCAGCTGGCCAGGGACAGGCTTCTCCAGGGTCCTCCCCTCTCCCACCAACAGCCTCTCCAGAAAGGGACCAGTCAGAGGCTAACAGAGGAGGAAGCCCTGGTGAGGAATTCAGCAGAGGAAGCACCATCAGCATCCACACCCAGCTGAGGCCCCAGACAAGGGTCAGGGCCAGGCCAAGAATGGGAGGGAAGGGCGGAAGGATGAGTCCAGTGCTCAACGCATTTACAATTGTTTGTCATCACCCAGGAGCCGGCCCTTCTGCCTGAGCTCTCCTCTTCTTTCTCACTTGACTCTGTTCTCATGTTTCATGATTTCAATAGGCTGGCCTGGCTCCTGGGGTCCTGCAGCTTTGGGGCAGAGAAGGGGCAGAGGGCCGCCAGCTCTCCTCTTCCAGGGCCTGCCTTTGTGACTTCTCTCCCATCCACATGACGGTGCCTCCAGCCTTCGCCACCAGGCACACTCCCTAAAAACAAGCTGATGGTTACTCTTCCTGAGGGAGAGCTGGGAACATCGCAGAGAAAGGTGCAGGAAGAAGGATTCTAGGCTTGGAGCTTAGGTGAGGGGACGCGGGGGAAGCTCTAAGGAAATGGGGCTGCCCTAGATGGGGTGCTGCGGGGAATGGCAGGCAGCACTACCACTGGGCTCTCAGTAACTCATCTATGGAGAGGGGCGAGCAGAGCGAGGATGAAGCTGTGATTGGTAAAGAAGGGGCAGGCCTGCTTTTCAGCCAGGGGAGGGGCGTGGTGTTAGTGGGGGCGCAGTGACGGGTGTTTGCTGTCTCCTTCACTCCTGCTCTCAGGGTGACCCTGTGTGAGGCTGGAGTTCTGTGAGAGCCTTTACATCCAATGGGTGAAGAGCAGCACCCTGTTGTGACACCAGGCCAGCCTCCAGATGTTAGAGGCTCGCTCTTTCTCAATCCTCTATAAACATTTGTGTAAATAAACAGAAAAGAATATACCCAGAGACTTCAAGACCCCTCTTATTATTAAATTCAATTCACAACAAAACGCTTCCCATTACATTTTCTCTTCTTTGCAGCATAGAAACAAAAGAAAGACACCAGCTCAATTGTGTCCCACTCTCTGCAGCCTCACGGACTGGAGCCCTCCCAGATCCTCAGTCCATGGGACTTCCCAGGCAAGAATACTGGAGTGGGCAACCATTTCTTTCTCCAGGGGATGCTCCCTGCCCAGGCATCGATCCCATATCGCTTTCGTCTTGCGTCTCCTGCATAACCACTCGCATTCTTTTTAACCTTTATGTCTCTCTTTTTGGCCACACTTTTCTAAAGTCCTCTCCTTTGAATATTATTAATAACTCATGGCCATTCACAGACTCTGCCTGTCTCAATGAAACATTCATAGGAATCATTATCTTTTATTGTTATGATTATATGTGGGTGCCCCCTTATGACCACTTCTCTGATCACCTTCAAGAGCATCCTTGCCTTTGCAGGAGCAGAGATGCAGTCTCTGGAATTCACCTCCCCTTCAAGGGGTCTTCCTTCCTTTGAGTGGATGGAAGCCCATGGGTGCCCATGTGGGTGGGCAAGACAGTGCTGGACAGTATCTGTTTAAGGTCACAGTTCACGCTCATCATTCTGGTTTAACCCTGTTTTCACGCCTGCTTTCCTAGAGAACTAGGCTTCATCAACATGAACAGTTGTCACAGCACGAGTCACACATTTCTTGTTGGCATTTAATTCAGCCGCTTCCGTCATCTTTAAGGTGGTGGCACCAGAAACCACCCCATTCTTGTGGGTTACTGACTGCTGTAAAGTGACTTCTGTTGTCTTAGAGTTAAAACAATCCAGTCCTAAAAGTGCTTATGGTTCAGTTCAGTTCCCTTCAGTCACTCAGTCATGTCTGACTCTTTGCCATCCCATGAATCGCAGCACGCCAGGCCTCCGTGTCCATCACCAACTCCCGGAGTTCACTCAAACTCACATCCAATGAATCGGTGATGCCATCAAGCCATCTCATCCTCTGTCGTCCCCTTCTCCTCCTGCCCCCAGTCCCTCCCAGCATCAGAGTCTTTTCTAATGAGTCAAATCTTCGCATGAGGTGGCCAAAGTATTAGAGTTTCAGCTTCAGCATCATTCCTTCCAAAGAACATCCAGGGCTGATCTCCTTAAGAATGGACAGGATGGATCTCCTTGCAGTCCAAGGGACTCTCAAGAGTCTTCTCCAACACCACAGTTCAAAAGCATCAATTCTTCAGCACTCAGCTTTCTTCACAGTCCAACTCTCACATCCATACATGACCACAGGAAAAACCATAGCCTTGACTAGATGGACCTTTGTTGGCAAAGTAATATCTCTGCTTTTCAATATGCTATCTAGGTTGGTCATAATTTTCCTTCCAAGGAGTAAGCATCTTTTAATTTCATGGCTGCGGTCAACATCTGCAGTGATTTTGGAGCCCCCCAAAATAAAGTCTGACACTGTTTCCCCTGTTTCCCCATCTATTTCCCATGAAGTGATGGGACCAGATGATTAAAACAGATCAATTTGTACAGAAGGTTCTGCTCTTTCCTTCCCAAGGAAAAGCTTCTTGTTTAAATAGTTAACCAATGTCTTTAAATGATATTACTACATTGGGAGGCCGAATGGTGTGAGAATGTATGCGCAGGAGACAGGTAGCTGGACTTGGAGTCTGGCTCTAGTACTAGCTGTGTGCTTTGAGTAAATTACTTAACCTCTCTGAGCTTCAATTTCCTTTCTTATAGGACCATTGTGAGAACTAAAGGGAAGTGAATACATACCAAGCAATTGGGAAGGTGCCTGGTGCAAAGTGGGAAGTCATCAACCACAATAGCTAGGAAGTGGTAAGTATTGCGTTTTGCTTTTTCTTGACTTAAATTTGATAGTATTTATTTGCTTCTTATTGGGAAAAATAAGGATTTCATTTATTTTTATACTTTCTATTATACCTTTCCCCTTCTTCTCCTTTTATCATTATTCAAATTGTATACCTCTGTTAGGAAGCTTTGTACTTGTAAGCACTTTATTTGCATCTTGGTTTCTTATGCTCTCGACTGCACCTCCTCTATCTTGATGCCCAGCTTTGTAACCTGAGATGGTAGTCCTCCTCCTCCCTTCAGTGCTCGGCTCCCAGGCTCTAGATGTGTGTTTTGATTTTTAAGTTAACAAGTACACTTACTTCACATATTTAAATACTCTGTTTCATTTTAAAAGATAAAGGTTATTTTATTAAGATAAAGGTTATTTTATAATGACTATAAATGAAATAAAACTAAGATTTTTGAATCACTAATAAACTTGTGAGTTAATACACCTGTGAGTTATAATACACCTGTGAGTTATTTCATATTATATATATTAATATTGCTTCAGTTTTAAAACAGTCTCCAAAGGTCTTGGACATAGATATATTTACTTTAGATTTAAAAAAAAATCAAACAAAAGTGTTTACACTTTTTTATTTTAATACATTTTTAAAGACCTAACTTGTACCATATAGCTGCACATGCTTCTCAGCAGTTCACTTCAGTTCAGTTCAGTTCAGTCTCTCAGTCGTGTCCAACTCTTTGCAACCCCATGAACTGCAGCACGCCAGGACTCCCTGTCCATCACCAACTCCCGGAGCCTCCCCAAACTCAAGTCTATTGAGTCAGTGACGCCATCCAACCATCTCATCCCCTGTCGTCACCTTCTCCTCCTGAGCTTTAGTTTTTCCTAATGTTTCTAATTGGCTTCATTTTCACCCCTTGCACTGTTTATCTTCAACATTTCCTCCATTTCTTTCCAATGGTGCCTCATGTGATACCGACTCCCCTGTCCCACAGACTCTGCACTTCTTATCCCATTCTGGACTGGTTTCTCTCTAGGTCTGCTGTGTGCCCAGCTGGGATCCTTGGATTCCCTTCCCATGGGGTTGATGTTCCTGATTCCTGGATCCCACGTCTATCTCTCTCGTGGGTATCCTTTACCTTCCTCCATAATTAAACAAACACGTAAACCTACTTTTTTCCCTGCATCTCATTCTCAAGTAACTTTCTAAAAGCCTGGTGAAGGGTGAAGGCTGCTGAGAATGTGGGATGGGGTGTGGGGGTGGTGGGCTTGTCCCCTGCTCTCCTCTCAGCCTCGCTCTCATCTTGCTCCCTCTCTGGGGCTCTGTGCAGCGGACCGTTCTCTCCTATGAACACCCTCCCTGTTTCTCTCCCTCTGCTGTGCTCCTCTTCACTCAGCTATCACTTCTCCACCCAGTGAGCCTTCAAATATTTGTGAAAGACTCCGGTCTCCTACTGCTCCCATGCTTGCTTTTATTAGCAGCAGAGGGAGGAGAGGCAGGCTAGGGGTTCTTGGGCCAGTGAGTGGGGTGCAACCAGTGTACCAAGGGCAAGGCTTCTGACCTTAGGTAAGTCAGGTAACATCTATGTGTCAGCTTCCTTACTTGTAAATGAGGATACAGTGGTACAGACCTCAGAAGCTAATGGAATAACATATGAGGGACCACTGGTAAAGCTTCAGAGCCGATGCCAATGCAGAGCAAGGATCACAAGCACCAGTTGCTCTTCTCAGTGAAAGTGGAAGTTGCTCAGTCACATCCGACTCTTTGTGATCCCTTGGATGACACAGCCCATGGAATTCTCCAGGCCAGAATATTGAAAGGGTAGCCGTTCCCCTCTCCAGGGGATTTTCCCAACCCAGGGATCGAACCCACGTCTCCTGAATGGCAGGTGGATTTTTGACCAACTGAGCCACAAGGGAAGCCCACGTGAAGCTGCTTGCACTCGACTCTGAACCAGGGTCCTTTTGCATGTTAGGTGAACGTGATAACCACTACACTACAGAAACCAGCACTCTTATCAGCAGATGGTGTTACACCCATATATACCTTCACCATCACTTCAGTCAGGTCTCAGGAGGAGTAGCTGACAGATGCTCTTTTGCTTTCTTAAAAATAGTAGCTCAACATCATCAACACTTGCTCTCCTTCCTTCTCTCCCATGGCGAGATAATCACTTTCAGAACCAGAATAAATGATTTAATTATAAAGATCTGTTTTTTTTTTTTTTTTAAGAAAGACCACCGAGAATGGGTTTATCTGAAAGGATGGACACCCTCATATATTATAAGTGTGAACATTTTCCTACAGTTTGTTTGCATAGCATGGTGGCTCTAGGTATGGAAATTTTTGAGGTGTTGATGCCATCTGATCTTAATTCTACTTAATTAGATATAGCTTAAGGATACAGTCTCAGATGTAGGTGAAGTTTTATACAAGCATAATATTCTTTGCACTATTATTTATATAAAAGTTTAGAAACTACATCAAGTCCAATATTAAGGAGGGGAAAGCAAGGAGGACAGAAAGAACAGCTGCAGGGGTCTCAGCCACTCAGAGGGATACAGGAATTGGGGTAGGGCTGGTGGTACTCCAGGCCCTTGTGGGGAAAAAGGCTCTTGCAGAAGCAAGGAGGACCTGGGCTATGGGAGCCGTATCACCAGGAACTTTATCAAGGAGAGACTTGAGCACAGGGAGCTCATCATTTTGGAATGAAAAGAGTCATTTACCAATTAACATATATCCAAAAATAAATATTTTTGTATATTATAGGGAGTAGAGCATAGTCATCACACACATGTAATTTGGATCAGAAAGACTCAGGTTCTAGTCCAGACTCTGGTACCAGCGTGACAATTTGGACTCAGTTAAGTCTGAGTGAGTTTCAGGCACCAGCATGTCAAGGACACTGGATCAACGTTATCATTAATATTAGTTATTACCAATTCAAAAACACAGGTGTCCCAACCTCACTTCACTCCAGAGTATCGCCTCCTATCTGTTCTAGTCTCTGGTGTTATTGTTCCTATAACTTCGCAGATGGCTGTCTCCTGTCTGATACCTTCTCCTTGTGCCCCAACAGGAGAGCAGGACTCTGACTTGGATTGGAAGGAGCTGTAGGAGGTGAATGACTTTTCTTAACTAACAACCAGCAGAGCCCAGGAGACAGAGAGCCACACTGGGCTGGTTCCTGGAGGCAGTGGTGGCCGTCTCGGGGGAACCCACCAGAGAACTTGACCCTCGCTGCTCCCTGCAGCCGCTGCTCACTCACAGTGGAGCTCACAGTCTCTTTTCTCTCCAAGGTTGAGGTCACACCTCCTTCAGGCTGCTGCAGACAAGGAGCTGAAGGGAGATTGCTGAGACCCCCTGCTACCACCATGCGCTCAGAAAACTTCGGACACTGCACAGGTAGTCAGCTGTCTCTTCTCTGGAAGGTTCCTACTTGTGACCCAGAATTGAGGGAGGTGTTTCCAGGCTGAATTAAACTACAGAGGAATCAAGAGCCATGAAGAGGATGGATAGGCATCCTTGAGCCTCCAAGGGAGACCAGGAGATTCCCTCACCCTGGGGTCTGCCCGCAGCCTCCTTCCCGGCCCTCTCCTCAGGGAGCCACGACCAAGGCGCTGACTTCCCGCCTCTCCCACCCCCAGCAAGTGACTCAGGACGGAGGCCGGGAGAGCGCACGCGGAGCACGGACCGCAGATGGAGTCCCCAAGGCCAGGCAGGCCTGGAGAGGAGGTCCTCCAGCATCACAGGAGCGTCTCCTGCTCTCTCCCTTGGCCCAAGCCTCCTCCCGCTCCCAGACCCTGGGGCATCACCACAGAAGCTGTTTCCTCTGGCTCTTCCTGGCCGTCAGCCCAGCCACTCTGCAAGGGTCCGTGAACCCTGCACTGAACCCCAGTCTGGCCTTTGCCGCCTCCCACCTGGAGGGGAGGGGTGATGGGGATCACATCTGGCTCCACCCCTCCTCCACCTGGTTGATCCCCTCCCTGCCCGTCCTAGAGTCTGTGGTCAGAAGCAGGAATCCTCTCACATGGTAGTTTTACTCAATGGCGTGTGGTCCTAAAATCTTTTTTGAAATTAGGTGACATGAGTTTGTAATGTTTTCTAAGTTTCATGTGTACAACATTATATTTCTACTTCTATATACGCTACTCCATGCTCACCACCAAAAGTGAGTTGCAAAGAATCCCCATTGTGTGCTATAGAGTAGAATGAACAAATCACAGTTTTAAATGTAAGGAGGATTCAAAGTGTTGTCCAAGAAATGTCTGACACTTGACCTTGGATTCAACCTCAGGGCTTTTGGCTCTGTGGCCTTGGGCTGTCCATTCTCCTGTCTGAGTTTCACTTGCCTCTTCTGTGAAATAAGGATAATGCCTCTTTGTGTGGATTTACCAAGAAACACATTTGATATCAAGTCCCAGCCCCCACACACATATATATAGCCTGGCCACCAATATCTTACCTACAATTCCATAACCTCCAGATCTCTGAAATCACTCAGGGATTTTGATAACTCATTGAGGAGTAATCTTACCCTGTAGTGATCTGAGGCCATTTATAGTCATTATATTCTTTATCCCATTTAACGTGAGTATTCAATTGTTTCACTGCCCAAACATGAAAGCATTCATTTATAGGGTGCTTCCAGTCTATTTTGGAAGTGGTAACTAACAAATCACACTTGCTCTTTCTTCTCTTTGTGTGTGTGTGTTCAGTTGCTCAGTCATGTCCAACTCTTTGCAACCGCATGAACTGCAGCCTTCTAGCCTCCTCTATCCATGGGGTTCTCCAAAGAAGAATATTGGAGTGGCTTGCCATGCCCTCCTTCACGGGGTCTTCCTGACTCAGCGATCAAACCCGCCTCTCTTACATCTCCCGCATTGGCGGGCAGGTTCTTCACCACTAGAACTCCCTGGGAATCCCACCTATGACCTCAGTTTACCTGGGAATCCCACCTAGGACCTCATTTCACCTAACCTCCTTACAAGCCCTATCTTCAGAAAGGTCACCAAGGGGTTAACTCTTAAACACAAATTGGGGGGGTGTGGTGGGATAGTCCATCCATAACCCTAGGTGACCTCACCAAGAGCACCCCAGTGACTGCTGCTCAGCAAGATGAATTGTAACTACTTTATACTCAATAACATTTATGTCCCACCACAAATTCTTCTAATCTTACTCCCTTTTCTTTCATCTAGATATTGAGGTCTTTTTTGAAGAGGTCGTTGAATGTCTCTGGGACACACTGAGCAGAGATGAACTGCTGATCCTGCTGAATGAATTCCTGGAGAGGATTAAGGCTGAGGCCAATTTGTCCAGGTAACCTGCACAGGTGCACCAGGAAGGTCACCCATGTCCCCCAGCACCAGGCTAGCTTCCTCCTGGCAGGAATGCCTCCTCCAGGCAGGACCCTATTGTGAGGGTCAAGAGTGTTCCTTCTCAAGATCCCATCAGGAATGTTTCCTCCATGTCAATTGCTGACAGTGAATGATTGTGGGTTGAGAAGAGATGAAACCTGCAAGGAAGGGCAGGTTATGTGGCCTTGGACAAGTTACTGAACTGCTCTCAGCTTTAGTTTCTTCATCTTTTCATTTTTATTGTGAGGACACTGAGATCATGCATGTAAAGTGCTTCCCATAATGACTGACACAGAGTAAGTACTCAGTCAATAGTAACATTTTAAAAACTTATTGGGAAGAGACAGGGGTCAAGGGTCTTCTTTCTGGTGAGGAAACCAAGCAGACTTTCCCTTGGGACAAATTGGAGAATCCTGACACCACCATTTGTGTCCTGGGCCTGCCTACAGTCTTTCTATTCCCCATGTTAGGAGCTGGACCAGCCCTGCAGGGTCCTGCTGGCCCATAAGGCAGAGAGGCTAGAGAGGAACTGGAGGAGCTGGTGGGATACTGGATCTAGCCCTGCCCAACTCCTGGGCCTGTGGGCTTAAGACTTTGAATCTCAGATCTGTCCTGTGTCCAATGGGAATAGCAATTCAGTCTGATGAATTGTGGTGATGGCCTCAGAGTGAACTGCAGGGTCAGAGATGGGAAATCAAGTACAATCATCTCATCCAAAGGACCATGGAGGTCTGCACCAGGGTCAGACCCAGGGTCAGGGTGGAGCAGAGGGTCCAGGTTGGAGGACTAGTAGGCAGGCTTGGGCAGCAGGACCGGGACTAGAGTGAGGAGAGTGGGCCCCGAGGACACGGACCTGAAGGGGCTGTGGCCATAGCCGAGGTCCCCTGAGTGGGAGAGGGAACATTTCTTCCCTCCCTGATGGGCTCCCCTCATGCTGGACTAGAGGGCCCTGGATGACTGTGTCTGCACACCCTGCCTGGGACCTGGCTTCTCACTCCATCTGGGACCCTCTTCTAGTCTACGTGAAGTCCTCCTGAAAGTGGGATGGCCGCATGGCTCAGGGAGCCCTCCAGGGTCACAATGAGTGGCTGTGATTGTGTGACATTTGAGGGATTCTGAGGAGCCTCACACCTCCCCACCCAAGAGGAAAATGCTTCCTCCACCAGCTGTGCAAGAGCTGGTCTCCTCAGGCTCAGCTGTTCAGATGGGTGTTTCCTCAAGTCCCTTGAATCTTTAGAGGTTCCACAGGTTGCACACGGTCTTTGGGTGCAGGCAGGTGAAGCTGTCGCCAGGTAAATTGTGAGTTAGGTTGGTGACCCCTGAGCGGTTGAGGGTGCTGGGTGACGGGTCAGGAGTCAGTGAGTGAGCTGGAGAGTCCAAGGGAAACCAGGGCTCAGCACATCTCCCACTTCCCTGTCAACTGGGGCAGTGGGTGGACCCAGTGACCGTCTGCTGAGAAGGTCAAGGGCTCAGTGCTTAGAAGACAGCAGATGGCAGACCAAATGACTATAAGGTGCCTTCTAGCTCTGACTGTGGGGGTATAAAAAATTCTAAGTCATAGAGACAGCCAGTCTGCAAAGTCTAGGGGCACAGTGCCCAGGACTGCCCTTACTTTGACTTCAATGGAAAATTAGGGGATCCCCAAAGCAAATCTCAGGTTCAAGAATTCCCTATAGAATAGACAGGACTCACTGAAAGCTTCATGATCCCAGCTACACTTTACTGTAGGGAAGGATAAAAGTTCCCACCAGCCACATTGCAGAGTCTGGGCAGGTTTCACATACGAAGCTTCCACTGTCCTCAGGACACGTTAGTGAACTGGATTCGGTGTGTGACAAGTTGCACGGAGTACTGCCCATCAGGGACACTCACCTTGCTTAAAAGCCACATTACCTTGACCTGTCATCTCCAGTCCCTCCTGGAAGTCAGACTCATGCCCTAGTGTCCAGCTCTACCAGATGGCAGAACTGATACCATGAGACCCAGAGACCTTGGGTCACTCGTCACCTGGTCAGACTGACCAGCGGCCAAAGGCCCAGGCAGGCAAGGACACTATCAGCCAGAATTCTCGGGGCTTAGGGACCATTTCCCAGTAGCCAAGGGCAAAGAGCAGGGAGACTTCTCATTACACACTGAGGCCCTTGAATGAAGGTTTTCTCCTCCAGTCCTACATGTCTTTGTTTATCTGTGGAGTTCCCACTCTAAACACTCTTTCAAAGTGATGGTGTAGGGCCCTGCAATAAACCTTTCTCTGCTCCAGAAAAAAACAACAACAACAACAACAACAACAACAAAGTGATGGTGTAGACCCATCGGTGTGACGTCTTTACCATCTATCTTTTCTTTGGCTGAGCCATATGGCCTGTGGGATCTTCATTCCCCAACCAGGGATGGAGTCAAGGCCAGCAGTGGGAGTGCAGAGTTGTAACTTCTGGACCACCTGGGAATTCTCTCCAATACGTTTCTTAAGCTGCCAGTATCCTAAGCTGACTTTCGTTTCCTATTCCAAGTTTAGCTATTTCAAGATGGAGCATCTATAAAGTATGAAACGTGTTTAAGGTTGAAAGAGAAAACTTTACATTTATAAAATTCTTTTCTAATGATTTATAGGAACATATCTGTATTTATGCAGAATAGATATTATGGATCCAGTTTTACAGACAAGCAAACTGCCTTTCTAATCCCTTGACCTTCATTGTTACAGAGAAGACGCGGATGAACTACACACATATCTGAACGAATTGCAAAGAGCCTTGGGTGAGGAGGGCCTAGAAAGACTCCCCAAAGAGCAGCTGGACAGGAGGAGGTTTCTGAATAAGTTTCCTCGGGTGAAACGGCAGCTGGAGGAGTTCATAGGCAAGTTACAGGAGCTCGCAGACAAGGTTGAGAAGGTCCATAAGGGATGTACCATCTCCAACGTGATGGCCCACAGCACCGGTGCTGTGTCTAGTATTCTGACCATCGTTGGCCTGGCTCTGGCACCCGTGACAATGGGGGCCAGTGTGGTGCTCTTGGGCACTGGGTTAGGGCTGGGAGCAGCAGCTGCTGTGACCAGTGTGTCCACCACTATCATCGAACATGTGAAGAGGTCATCAGCAGAAACCAAAGCCAGTCGCATGATGTCAACTGTCGTCAAGAAATGGAAGGTTCTCCTAGAGGTACTCAAGAGCAACCCCCACATTGTTGACACAACAGAGAAAGTCACAGAAGCTGAACAGTGCATTGAAATGCACATCCATGCCCTGGAGACAGGCAATGCCAACCCTGGCTCTGCAGCCAAAGCAAGCGTCTACATGAGCCCTGGGAGGATCTCAGTCCCAGCCATCCAGCAGATAGAGGCAGGTTTCAAAGCCACAGCTTCAGTAATTACCAAAGGAGCCCGGATCGCGGGCTTGGCCACTGCAGGGCTCTTCCTCCTGGTGGATGTGGGCTTCCTGGTGAAGGAGTCGAAGCACCTGCACGATGGTGCCAAGACAGTAGCAGCTGACAGCTTGAGGCAGCGGGCCTGGGAGCTGGAGAGGAAGCTGGAGGAGCTCACCCAGATCTATGAGAATCTGCAGGAGGACAGAGAAGTGATTTAGCCACCCCCAGAGCAGTGCAGGGTCCGGGACATGTGAGGGGCTCAAGTGCAGAGGTACCTTGTTAGAGGGAAGGAGAGGGAGACCACATTAAAGAAGCTGGGTGTTAGGAATTTGGCATTTCTGTGGTTGAGCACAGCAGGGAAGGGATGGGTGTAGGTGATAGATGAGGAGAGAGAAGGAAGGGGCCTGGAGCCTGGATTAAGGGAGGAGGGGGACCAGAGAATGAGAGGCGAGGAGAAACCACTGTTTTTCACACTGAGAACTTTTTAGTTTGTATTGGGGTATATCCGATTAACAATGCTGTGATAGTTTCAGGTGAACAGCAAAGGGACTCAGCCACTCATACACACGTATCCATCCTCTCCCAAACTCCCCTCCCATCAGAAACCACTTACTTTGGACTAAAGATGACACTGGAGGCAGAATAAAGGGAGCGGCAGGCAAACTGGCAGTGAGAGGCCAGGTATTCAAAGGCGTTGAAAGTGGGAGAAAGTCAGTCAGGGTTGTTGGGATCCAGAAGTAGCAGGGGCTCCTCTCTCGCCCTCCGCAGGCTCTGATGTCCCCGCAAGAAGAGTCTTCCCCTGGTGCTGGTCTCTAGACCTCTCCTCCAACATCAACTCACCTTTGGCCCTAGCTGATGTGTCTTATTTAGGCAGTGACTCTTGTTTGTTTGTTTTATTGAAGGATAATTGATTTATAATATTCTGTTAATTTCAGGTATACAGCAAAGTGCTTCAATTATACAGGTATCTATGTATTTATCTTGACTTCCCAGGTGGTAAAGAATGTATCTGCTAAGCAAGAGACACAAGTTTGATTCCTGGGTAGGAAAGATTTCCTGGAGGAGGAAATGATACCCCACTCCAATATTCTTGTCTGGGAGATCCGTTAGACAGTGGAGCCTGGCAGGCTACAGTGCATGGGGTTGCAAACAGTCAGACATGACAGAGCATCTGAGCATGTATATGTCTACATTTTTTTGTTGTTCATTTCCATTATAGGTTATTACAAATATTGAATTCTAGTCCTATGCTACTACAGTAGGCAGGCTCTTGTTTATCTGATGTGTATCTGTTAATCTCATCTCCTAGTTTGCCTATCCCCCCAAAACTTTGGTAAAAAGTTCATTTTCTATGTCTATGAGTCTGTTTCTATTCTGTAAGTTCATTTGTATTATTTTCTGTATTCTACATATAAATTAATATCACAGATTTGTCTTCGTCTGACTTACTTCACTCACTATAGTAATCTCTAGATCCATACATATTGTTAAAGATAATACTATTTCATTCTTCTTTACAGCTGCGTAGGATTCCATGGTCTGTATACATGTACCACATTTGCTTTATTCATTAATCTGTCAACAGACATTTCAGTTAATATCGTGTCTTGGCCGTTATGAATGGTACTGCTATGAATATCAGGGTACATGTATCTTTTCATACTAGAGCTTTAATTTTTTCTAGATATATGCCCAGAAGTGGGATTGCTAAATCATATGGTAGCTCTATTTTCAGTTGTTGAAGAAAACTCCCTATGGTCTTCCAGAGAGGCTGCACCAGTTTACATTCCCGCCAGCAGTGTAGAGGGTTCCCTTTCTCCGCAGCCTCAGAGCACTGTAGATGGAGGTGGCGGCCCCTGTGATTGCTGTCGGGGAGATGACTTATTGTAGTTTGGTGTGCATTTCTCTAATAATCAGTGATGCTGAGTATGTTTTCATGTACCTGTTGGCCACGTGTACGTCTTCATGAAGAACTGTCTATGTGGAGCTTCAGGCGGTGGCTTCTTGATGACAATGGTGGTGATATGTTGGTGGCAGCAGTGGTGTGACAGCACCGTGGGTGGAGCACACGACAAGGTGCCAGGGGCTCTTTGGGTCCAGAGTGCACTGAGAGACCAGTGGAGTTTCCATGAAAGTCCAAGTGTGGAGCAGGAACAGAGGTTGATTTTAAGAAAGAAAGTAGGAGAAACAAGGAGGCAGAAATAGGTCAAGGAACTTTTCGGAGTGTCAGGAGATGAAACAGCCTGGGCCAAAGACACAACTCTCTGACCCTTGGTTTCTTCTTCAGATGGGGGTGAGGCTGGATAAGATGTTTCAGGTTGCTCTGTTCCCTCCACCTTGTGTCCTCTAGACTCTGGTTCAATAAATATGAGCTGACTCACTGAGGCTTCCTTGCATTGACTGAGGGGCTCACCTGGGCTCCAGATGCCCACCCTCCTTCCCCGGGAGCCTGTCTCCCAGGGACGCAGGGCGCACGTCCTCCATGGATCTTCCTGCCTGCCTGCTGGGCTCCCATCCAATCGTTTCCCTCAGACTGGATCCCCACAGGCCCCGTGGGATGCCCGGGGATACCCGAGTCATCTCACTTGAGCTGAGCTCGGGGATGATCTTCCTCCAGCCCCAGGGACCAGGATAGACACAGGGCACCCAAGGGTGACTGAGAGTACGGGGCTTGTGTGCAGGTGTGAGGAGGGGGGGTCAGCCATAAACAGAGGGAAGAGAGAGACAGCACACGCCTCACCCAGGCTGCCTTCACGTTTCACCAGGACTCATGCAGGAGCTTCCAGAACCACCTTCCTGTGTTTACCTTGGGGCACTGCCCTGCCCCACTCTGCTATTCCCCACACAGGGCTAGAATGACCGTTAAGTATATTGACCTTTGCAGTATCAGCCTCCAGCTTTTCTCTGGCTGCCCATGACTCTGAGCTCAGATGCCAAACCTTAACTGCAGGCCAAAGCAGCTTGCCAGAGCCTGGGGTCTCCTGAGGGCAGAGCTGGAGGCCAGGCTCACTCCATCCTTAGGGGCAGGACTGAGGGGCTGGGAGATGGGAGCAGGGAAGGAGGGAAAGTCCATCCAAGGCCATGTTTTGACCTGGTCACCCATCTGGGATTGCACCTGCCTGGACCTTCTGAGGAGCCTTCATGGGATGCCTCAGTCTCCTCCTCTCCCGGGAGAAAAGGGGAGCATCTGGGTGTGGCTCTCACCCCCATGGGCCTGCTCCAGAGGGCACCAACTCTCTGTTTCCACGTGTGGAGCATGTGAGCACCAAACAGGATCCCACGCCTGGAGCCCAGGGCAGGAAGACAGAGACCCGGGACCTGGAAATGATCGCAGGACATCTCCTAAGTCCCTCCCCATGTGCTGCAGAGCCTTCTGCCCACTTTAGTCCAAGCCTCCCTCAGAAGACTTTCCTCAGTGCCTCTGACTCTGACCCCTTCTCAGCCAGTGTTACCCTGAGGCTTCAACTGACCCTTCCATTCCTTCCTGAAGATGTCAGCAAAAAAAAAAGAGCAAAGTAAAGTCGCTCAGTCACGTCTGATTCTTTGCGACTCTATGGACTGTAACCTGCTGGCCTCTTCCATCCATGGGATTTTCCAGGCAAGAATAGTGGAGTGGGTTGCCATTTCCTTCTCCAGGGGATCTGGAGCAGGATCGACTCAGGGATCGAACCATCAGCAGTCATGGCCATCGCCTGCCTGACCTTCAGAAATAGGAGTTCATTTCTTCATCAGTTACTGGAGAATTCCCATCCTGCACAGACTCCTGGGCCAGGTTTCAGGCACTGGATACAGAACCATTCAGTGTCCACCCCCATGTCTCCCTGAGCCCTTAGAGCTGGACCCCACTGAGCTCAATGTGTGGTTGATGCAATTCCACAGTGACTCCAGTGTCAGAGGAGATCCCTGTGGTTCTGAGCAACAGAAACTGAGTCTGACTAAGTGAGCACAGAAGAGGGTGCTGGGGGAAGCAGGACAGATCAGAGAAAGGAAAGAAACCCCCAAACTCGCACAGTTCAGGAAATACAGGAAGCAGGACAGGTCCCCCTGCGGGAGCTCATGGTCCGTCCCCTGAGGCCCCTGCCAGCAGGGGGCTTAGGTCCAGGCACCAGGAATCCCAGTGTCAAATTCTCAGGACACAGAATAGCTTGGGTCCAGGGACTAGATTTTGGACCAGTGGGTCAGGCTGAAGGATGAGAAGATGAATGGGTAACAGGGACCCTGAACCCTGGGGGTAAAGTCTCAGATCAGGAGGCTCCAGATGGAGTGCTTCCTGGATGCACATGTGCCCTCTTCTCAGACCAACAGACACGACTCTCCTCACCCTGTTCTGGGTCCAAGCAGCCCACACACGACAGGAAGTGCACCGCTCACTTCCCCAGTGGAGCCAAACTCGAATCACCTCCACCTGCTGCATCTGCAGGGATGCCAGGGGTGAAGGGCCCCAGCGCGGTGCCAGTGCTTCTCCTGCTCTGATGGGCCCCTTCCTCAGTACTCTGCATGTATGTTACACACGTGCAGGCAACAGGGAGGTGCAGTAGGGACCCGACCTCCAGGAACATTGCTCCCCTGATGCCAGTCTCCACTGGGATCCCACTCCCTGATCCTCTTTCCTGCGGGGAAATTCACTCCTATGGAGCCTGGGCTGGGCCATCACTGTGTCAGCACTGTCACCTGGGTCCTCATCGGATCCTCACTGCACCTCTGAGAGCAGGTGGTATCACCCCATGGAGAACAGGAGGAAGCTGGGCCCAGGGTCAGGAACGTGGCCATGGCCCCTGCCTGGGAAGGACTGTCCGGGGTGGGGCCTCTGTGTGCCTCCAGCCTCTTTCCTGCATCCAGGTTGAGCTGATTGCTCGGGAGGATACAGGGTGTCCTATCCCAGGGGGATGTGGAGCAAGCACGTGGTGTCTCTGTAGCACAGCTGTCCTGGGTCCGGGGCAGTGTACCTGCCTTCCTGGAGCCCAGGTCACACGGCTGTCTGTCACCACCTGCTGTCCTGTCCCACGTGGGGAGAGACGGGCAGGGGTCTGTGCTGCACGCACGTGCCCACCGCCCAGGACCTGAGTCCCTCCCCGCAGGGCCTCGGTGTGGTTTCTAGTTTCTCTGCAGGCCCTGGCACTGGGTGGCTTTAAGCTGCTGCTCACATGTCTCAAATGTACCTTGTAAGTCACAGAGCCACCTTCACACCAGCTGCACACAACCTTGTTTGCTTGTTCCTGGGGCTTAAACCTAACTAGCCGTGTTGTGCTAAGTTGCAGAGTTCAGTATTTACACTAAAGCAGCTTCTTTTCAGCAAGCTGTGTTGCTTGCACAGAATATCTACCAAGTGTTTACACTCAGATGAGTGATGAGCTGGGCTGGGCCCCGTGTCCCTTCAATGACAATCAGTGATAAGAGACTTCTTCTATCACAGCCCTGCTTCCAAACCATGTGTAGTCCCAGCTGGCTTTCCTGCCTGTGGCCGCACCTGCTCAGCCTCTGCTGCTTAGCTCCTCTGTCTCCTAAGGTTGCTAAACCCACTCTTGACTTTACATTACATGTTAAACATAAAAAATTAGAAGAGCTCTTTCTCTGTTTACCTAAGGCAAAGCTGCCTGAACCCCGATGCCCACCGCGACCTTTGGCAGAAGTGCACGTGGGCAGAGACACCCAGATATAAGGTTCCTTCAGGGCGGAGGTTCTGTGTTTGTCTGCAAGTCTAACTCGTTACTTCCCCTTTGCTGACCGCAGCTTGTCCCCTTCCCAAGCCCTTCTCCACTATACCCCCAGGTCCCGCTTCCCCTGTATCTGGAAAAGCCTGCTCACAGTGCAGCAGGATGGACCCTGACTCCAGGCTCCTCACCCAGCCTTGGCCTTGCCCCAGAGCTCACGGTGGGTGCTGGTGCGGGGAGCGGGGTGTGGTATGGGGTAAGCATCCAGCTCTCCTCTTCTAGATCAAAGGCCTGGCAGCAAACTTTACCCCATTGGCCAGAGCAACATCAGCAAGGCAGGCAGGTATCATGTGGGAAAGGAGGAGAGAGGGAGGGGCTGGGAAGAAGCCCACTGGGTGGGAGAGTGATTTGCCAAGGGCCTCACAGTCAGTTGGTGGCAGGTCTTCCTTCACAGATCCAGGGAGGGATGTGCTGAACCAAGAAGGACCTGGCATGTCAGAGCTGAGCTTGTTTCTCTAAGGGGTCAACAGGAAGGGGGCAATAGCCCAGGGTAGGGCCTGGTGGGTGGGCAGGCCTGAGAGGCTCAGACGTGAGGGCCTTCGCTTTCCCCTTTGCCTCCTGGTGTATATCTGGGCCCAGAGGTGTGTGTGGTTTATTGCAGAGATGCACAGCTGGTGGCTGCATCTGCAGAGCTGAGAACAACTGGGTCTTGGTCACACTCAGGCCGAGGAAGACTCTTGAGTAAGTAGGGGGTTGAGACTCCACCTAACTCCCCATCCTCAGGATGAATGTCTGAGAAAAGGATGATTGCCACTAATTGACAGAAGAAGGAAAATGGAAGCCCAGAGAGGTGAGGTCAGGGTCTGAGGCAGCAGGTTAAGCAGGGGCAGAGCCTGGATGTGGGGGCAGGTGTGTCTGAGGGCTTCCTCCCATCCCCTGGGGCCCCTAAACAGAGCAGAGGGAGGGCGGCACCTGCTCAGGTGGGCTCAGCTCAGGATGTGGACTCCTGAGATGTGACTGGAGACCCGAGAAGGAAGGGGATTTGGTGAATGCTCTAGTCCTTTGGCCTAGAACACACAGAAGAACTATACAAAAAAGGTTTTAATGACCCAGATGTCCATGGTGATGTAGTCACTCACCTAAAGCCAGACATCTTGGAGTGTGAAGTCAAGTGTCTTTAGGAGTATCACAACGAACAAAGCTAGTGGAGGTGATGGAATTCCAGCTGAGCTATTTCAAATCCTAAAAGATGATGCTGTCAAAGTGCTGCACTCAATACGCCAGCAAATTTGGAAAGTTCAGCAGTGGCCACAGGACTGGAAAAGGTCAGTTTTCATTCCAATCCCAAAGAAAGGCAATGTCAAACACTGTTAAAACTACCACACAATTACATTCATCTCACACACTAGCAAGGTAATGCTCAAAATTCTCCAAGCTAGGCTTCAACAGTATGTGAACAGAGGAAATCCAGATGTTCAAGCTGGATTTAGAAAAGGCAGAGAAACCAGAGATCAAATTGACAACATTCATTGGATCATAGAAAAAGCAAGAGAATTCCAGAAAACATCTACTTCTGCTTCATTGACTACACGAAAGCTTTTGTGTGGATCACAACAAACTGGAAAATTCTTCAAGAGATGGGAATACCAGACCACCTGACCTGCCTCCTGAGAAATCTGTATGCAGGTAAAGAAGTAACAGCTAGATCTGGACTTGGAACAACAGACTGGTTCCAAATTGGGAAAGGAGTCCATCAAGGCTATATATTGTCACCCTGCTGATTTAACTTCTATTCAGAGTACATCATGAGAAATGCCAGGCTGGGTGAAGTAAAAGTTGGAATCAAGATTACTGGGAGACATATCAATAACCTTAAATATGCAGATAACATCACCCTTATGGCTGAAAGCAAAGAAGAACTAAAGAACCTCTTGATGAAAGTCAAAGAGGAGAGTGAAAAAGCTGGCTTAAAACCCAACATTCAAAATAACTAATATCGGTGGCATCTAGCCTCATCACTTCGTGGCTAATAGATGGGGAAACAATGGAAACGGTGACAGACTTTATTTTCCTGGGCTCCAAAATCACTGCAGATGGTGACTGCAGCCATGAAATTAAAAGACATTTGCTTCTTGGAAGAAAAGCTATGACCAACATAGACAGCACATTTAAAAGCAGAGACATTACTTCACCAACAAAGTTCCGTCGAGTCAAAGCTATAGTGTCTCCAGTAGTCATGTATGGCTGTGAGCGTTGGGCCATAAAGAAGGCTGAGCGCTGAAGAATTGATTCTTTCAAACTATGGTGCTGGAGAAGACTTTTGAGAGTCCCTTGGACTGCGAGGAGTTCACACTGGTCAATCCTAAAGGAAATCAGTCCTGAATATTTATTGGAAGAACTATGCTGAAGCTGAATCTCTAATACTTTGACCACCTGATGCGAAGAACTGACTCACTGGAAAAGACCCTGATGGTAGGAAAGATTGAAGGCGGGAGGAGAAGGGGACAACAGAGGATGAGATGGTTGGAT
The DNA here is from genome assembly GCF_001704415.2 of Capra hircus. Lineage (NCBI taxonomy): Eukaryota > Metazoa > Chordata > Mammalia > Artiodactyla > Bovidae > Capra > Capra hircus. Next base: position 72,968,073 of record NC_030812.1, read on the forward strand.
GTATCACTGGCTTGGTGGACATGAGTTTGAGCAAGCTCTGGAAGTGCTGAACACTGGAAGTGATGAACAGCAACATCTGGAAGTGATGAACAGGGAAGCCTGGAATGCTGCAGTCCACGGGTTGCAAAGAGTGAGACAGGACTGAAGGACTGAACTGAACTGTGGAGAGGCCAGGTATGGGATCTTGAGCCCAGAGAGTGAATCAGAACCCAGTCTACCACGAACAAGGTTTCTGAACTTGGGCAAAACACATAATATCTATGCTTCAGCTTCCTTATCTTCAAACAGGGATATAATAGTACACACCTCAGGGTTATTGGAATGGTATACCTTATAATTTATAAAATCTTAGAGCAACTGAAGTATAGAGCAAAATCATAAACACTTGAGGCTCTCATCAATAGCTGTAGCTATAGCAATAAGGGTCTTTACTATCATTTTAGTCAGGTCTCAGGAGGGTAATTGATAAATGCTCTTTTGCCTTCTAAAAAGGTATTAAACAGAATCAACATTTGCTTTCTTTCTTTACCTCCCGGCACATAATAGTTACAACCAGAGCCAAGAGAAAACTTTCTCAATATAAAGATCTGTTTTTTTAAAAAAAGACACCGAGAACTGGCAAGATTGAAAGGATGGCACTCTCCTATATCGTGAGTCTGAATGTAAACTGGGAGTTTCCTTGCATAACAGTGTGGCTCTAGGTATGAAAAAGTTTTAGGTGTTGATACCCTCAGACCCATTCATTCTACTTCCAGAAATAGCTTAAAGAAATATTATCAAATGAAGGCAAACTTTTTCTACAAGAAAGGTGTTCTTTGCACTATTGTTTACGTAAATAATTAGAAAGAGCCTAACAGTTCAGCAGTCAGGGGATGACAGCAGAGAGGACTGGGCACCATCAGGGGTGCTCAGCCGCCCAGGGCAGAGCTTCAGGGATTGGGCGGGGCTGGAGGGACTGCAGGCCTTTGTGAGATAAAGGCTGTTGCGGGAAGCTAGGGGGCGTGGGCTGCGGGAGCTGCAGCATCAGGAAGTTTATCAAAGCAGAGACTGGAGCACAGGGAGCAAGACGTCATTTTAGAACAAAAACACTCATTTGTTAGTAAACATACCTACGAATAAATATTTTTATATTAAAAAGGCGTAGGGCATAGTCATCACAAATGTGGGGCGTAGATCGGAAAGACCAGGCTCTGGCACCAGCATGCGGACTTGGGCTCACCTAATTCTAGGAGCGTCTCAGGAGCCTGCATGTCATGGACAGAGAATCAGTGTTAGTTATTGCCAAGCAGTGCGCACACGTGTTCCCTCACGGGATTTCCAGAGCAGCCCTTCCTGCCTGTTCGTCCATCTCTGGTGTTATTGCTCTGTAACTCCGCAGATGGCTGTCTCCTGTCTGATGACCTTCTCCCTGTGCCCCAACAGGAGAGCAGGACTCTGACTCACGGTGGAGAGGGCAGTGGAGGATGTGTAACTTTCCTTAACTTGCGGCCAGCGGAGCCCAGGGACAGAGAAGCACACTGGGCTAAGTGCGTGTGGCACTGTGGCCGTCCTGGTGGAAACCGCTGGAGACCAGACCCTCGCTGCTCCCTGCAATCACTGCTCACTCACGATGGAGCCCACAGCCTGTTTTTCCTTCCCAAGGGAGACGCCACACCTCCTTCCAGCCTGACGCAGACAAGGAGCTGAAAGGAGATCTCTGAGATCCTGCTGCTGCCATGAACCCAGAAGACCTCCGGGACTGCTCAGGTAGTCAGCTGTCTCTTGTTTGGATGGTTCCTACTTATGACCCAGAACTGACATGCTGCCAACTATCTGAAATTAACCTAGAGAAGAATCAAGAATCGGAAGGGAATAGATAAGCATCCTTGCGTCCCATGGAGGCCAAGGAGACTTCCTTCACCCTGGGTCTGTCCCCATAGCCTCCTTTCTGGCCCTATTCTCTGGGAGCCATGGCCAAGGGGCTCAGTTTCTCCCTCCCAGTCCCCCAGATCCCAGCTCATGACTCACAAGTGAGGCCAGAACAGCCCATGGACAGAGGGGACAGCAGAGGGGATCCCCAAGACCAGACAGGGCAGGGAGAGGAGGTCCCGCAGCATCCCTGAAGCTTCTCCTGCCCTCTCTCCTGGTCTGAGCCACCTCCTGCTCCCAAACCCTAGGGCATCACCACAGAGGCTGTTTCCTCCAACTCTCGCCCTGCCGCCTGCCCAGCTGCTCTGCAAGGATCACAGACCCTGAAGTGAACCCCAGTCTGGCCTTGTCGTCTCCCCCTTGTGTGACTGGAGCACAGTTATCTGACCTCACCTGTAAAATGAGAAGAATATTTCCCTATATT